>NC_056626.2:387002795-388375814 GCF_002870075.4 Lactuca sativa
AACTAGAAAATGCTTTGAGCATCCTTATTGTTCACTACATATAGTATGGGATTTAGTAGGGTACATGAAAGATGATTAAATTCCTTGGGGAACAAAGGATCAAGTATCCAGGAGTTGAAGGGAGGTACCTTTTTATTCGGAAGGAAGTGATTTCATGGACTGTAAGCTATAAGCTTATGAATGAAATTGATTATTAAGAAAAGTTAATTTAAGTCTTATACTCTTCTAGGTCTCTACATATACATGGGGATGTTTATAGTTATCAGTTATGTGTTCTAATTTCTCATTATGAGATTTTCTCATTATAGCAACTTCTAATCCTGTTATATTAGAAGTGAATCAAGTGTCTAACAAGTACAAATTTAAAGAGATTTTAATCAAATCCCAGTTATATTTTTATCAACCAAGTCACTTGCTAGACTCCTTGTTGGGTAGTCTAACAAATTGTGTTGCATACTAACAAATACAATCGATAGTACAACAACTATGATTAATTACGTGATCATGTTATGTCTAATATCGAATGTATACTTCCCATTATATACTTGGCTATATGCTTTAGCTAAGTAGTTGCACCATCACAATGTATAGATATAAGAGAATTCGGTTTTGATCACTGAAGTTTCATTTTTATTACTTCTTTTCATAGTTTATTTTTAGTTAAAACAACTCATTTTTGTCAATCTTCATGCATATTTTATCTTTTTGTCATTTTTCTCCTTTACCGGGTGCTTTCTAGTCTTTTGAGCTTAATTGTAGGATTTACCGAAGACTATTTGTTATTGGAGGCTTAGAAGGATGCGAGGCTTATGAAGGCATGTGATTTGCTTGTGGACTTGAAGTGGTGCGATTGGGCTAGGTGCTTGCGTAAATGAAGAAATCAATTTGGATCTAATTTATGGGCAAGGATGATGATGAGGCGGCGCGGAATCGAGCTACAAGAAAATTTAAGGAGTATTGGGTCAATCATTAGAAGGCTTTGGAATGGCAAATGGGTCTTAAAGAGTTATGATTATGGGTTGAAGTTGAAGAAATGAAGATTGGGCTTAAATGCATGTTAAATGGCCCAAGTTTCACATTCAGCTTTACCCACGCGGTCTGCGTGGGTCCATACGTGGTCCGCGTGGGTTGTGCTGAGTTGTTTCCGGGTTTTGACTTGTTGACTCTATTTGTGGAAGTTTGGTGGGTAGCTTTTAGTCTCTTTTTGAATCCGGAAATTGGCTCTCCTTAGCTGGTGATTGGAGGCTCATTTGAGAGGGGGGGGGGGGAACTTGAAGAACATACTCCATATTCTCTCTAAGAAGCTTTGGAAGATTTGAAGAATATTTGGTAGATTAGTGTAATTTCCTTTCATCTTGCATCTAAGACAATGTTTGGTATCACTAAACACTATTGTTTTTCTTTTACCTTGGTCATGCTTGGCTAAACTTTCATTTGGTTGATTAGGGTTTGACCCATGGATGATTATTTGCTTTGAAGACTTATTATTACATTGTGTTTGAAGTTTATGGGAATGTTTTCTAGTTAAAAATCTTGTTGTGTTTATTTATCTTTGATCATGAGCTTGGATGAATGAATGCTTGTTTTTGTTGACTAATTTCTTGGTTAAGTAATGGATCTTCGAATTAGTAAGCAACAAATGGTTTATATGTTTGTTTTCATTTCATTTAAACCATGAAACTATTTCCTCCATAATGATAATGTAAGCATTTGATTATCTTTTGGACTTGGTAACTCTTACAACTTAAAGCTAATTGATTTTCACAAGATTTTATGCTTCATTGATTTTGTGACTTCAATTGAGGAAATGTGTTAAGAGCTCCTCTAACCATTTTCATTTCTAAGAAGAGTTGAGGCAATTTGTGCTTATGAATTGCTTTAGCCAAGTTAAACCAATTCACAAGTGTTATTCCATTAAGTCTAATGATAAGTCAATTATATCATCCATGAGGTGTACCCCAAAATCAACCAATTCCACTTCATTGAATTTAATCCAATTTTGTACTTGTTTACTTGTCATATTTTCACCCTAGCTAGTTTTAATTTTTGTCAAACACTCGAAAGAACTAAACACACCCCCCATTTTATTTTTATTGTTATTTTACTAGTATTTTTACAAAGAGATTTTTCATAGAGTTATAAATTGAACCAATCTCCGTGGATTCGACCCCTTTACCACTATACACTATTTTAGTGTAAAAGATTTAGGGTTATTTATTTTGTTGGCCTCGAAAACCACCAAATTTTTGGTGCCGTTTCCGGGGATTGGTTTATTTTTAATCAGTTTGTTTCTCTATGCCCAGATCTCAGCGTACAGGTGACTTGATTTACAACCCAGAAATCGAAAAAGAAGCAAGGCATTTGGCGAAGGAAAGCGAGTTGAACGTGGTCAAACTTCTAACCCCCACGGGGACCTGGAGGTTGAAACCGCTTCATTAAGTGATATAGAACCCGATTCTAGTCCTGACCCTCGCCAAGAAATTCTTGAACCACCACCTCTACAACACCCCCCCCCCCCCCCCCCCGCGGATTATTGAACCAATTGCAATGGCAGATGGAGGAGAAGTTCCCGAAAGAACTTTGAGGCAAATGATGGAGACCGATGTTACACAAACTCCAACCGGTATCAATTACCCAGTTTTGGAAGGAGGCTCGGAGTTGAAGTCAAGTTTAGTCCACCACCTATCAACTTTTCATGGATTGGAGAATGAAGACCCTCATAAGCATTTGAAGATGTTCCACATTATTTGCACTAGCATGAAACCACAAGGGTCAACCGATGACCAAATCAAGCTAAGGGCATTCCCCTTTTCATTGGCTGATAGAGCAAAAGATTGGTTATTCTATCTTCCACCGGGGTCGATCAACTCATGGATCGACATGGCAAGAGCTTTCCTTGATAAGTTCTATCCCGCTTCAAGAGTCTCAAGTCTTAAAAATGAGATTTGTGGAATCCGCCAAGGTCAAAATGAGACTTTTCATAATTATTGGGAGAGGTTCAACAACTTATGCTATAGTTTCCCACAACACCAAATTCCGGAACAACTCCTCATTCAACACTTTTACGAGGGATTGTTGCCAATGGAGAGAAGACTAGTTGGTGCCTCATGTGGTGGAGATGTATTTAGTAAAACTCCACAACAAACAAGACAACTTTTCAACACCATAGCCGCGAACTCTGAACATTTTGGCCCGTGCCAAGACATGAAGAGAGACACACAACACAAAGTCAATGAAGTGGGAACATCAAATCTTGAGTCTCAAATAAAAGATCTAACCTCCGTTGTCCAAAAGCTAGCCACGGGACAAACCCCACAAGTGATGGTTTGTGGAATATGTGCAACAATGGGACATCCTACGGATATGTGTCCCATCCTTCAAGAAGATGCGGAGCATGTGAATGCCACGGGAGAGTTCCAAAACTACCACAACAAACCATCCGGTTACCAAAATGCATATAATTCAAGTTGGAAGCCAAATCCCAACATAAGCTACAACCCAAGACCATTGCCTCAAAATGCATTGGTTAGACCGTCCTATCCACCACCACAACCTCATTACCAACATCAACAACCACACTATCAACCCAAACCGCACCCTCCACGTCATCATCAACAACCTCCTCAATCTCAACCAAGTAGCTCCGGAATGTCTCTTGAAGACATTGTCAAATCTTTAGCCACTAGTACCCAACAATTCCAAAAAGAGACAAGGACTAGTATCTCCAACCTTGAAGCACAAATGGGAGATATAGTTACATCTATAAGCAAGTTGGAATGCCGTGGTAAACTCCCTTCTCAAACCGAAAAGAACCCAAATGTCAATGTGGTGACCTTGAGAAGTGGCAAACAAGTCGGAGAAAGTAGTTCAAAGAAGAAGTCGAGGGAATAGGAGGAAGAAATAAAGATCATCCCCATTGAGGATCCCATAGCCAAGAATGACACACAAGCCAGAGCCCCAAAGAAGACTACTCCTCTAGTGACACCAATAGCCACTCACCCACCGTTCCCCTCCCGACTTGCAACTTCAAAGAAGAATATGGTGGAGAAAGAGATCTTGGACACATTCCGAAAGGTGGAAGTAAACATCCTTTTACTTGATGAAATCAAACAAATTCCGAGATATGCAATGTTCTTGAAGGAGCTTTTCACCAACAAGAGAAAGTTGAAAGGGAATGAGAAAATCTCGATGAACGAAAATGCATCTGCGGTTTTACAAAGGAAGCCTCCACCCAAGTGTAAAGATCCTGGAATGTTCACGGTCCCTTGCAAGATTGGAGATGTCATCTTTAGTAGTGTTATGCTTGATCTTGGTGCCTCTATCAATGTCATGCCTTACTCAATGTATGAATCATTGAATGTCGGACCCTTAAGCGAAACTAGTGTCATAATATCTCTTGCGGATAAATCAAGTGTCTTTCCTAGAGGTGTTTTGGAAGATGTCCTAGTTCAAGTAAACCAATTGGTCTTCCCGGCGTATTTCTATGTGATTGACCTAGATGAACAAGTATCCTCAAAATCGGGTATAATCTTAATTGGGCGACCATTCTTGAAGACGGCTCGAACAAAGATTGATGTGTATGCGGGAAGCTTGACAATGGAGTTTGACGGTGAAACAATAAGTTTCAACATTTATGACGCTATGAGATATCCTAGTGATGTTTCATCTTTGTGTTTTGTTGATATTATTGAACCAATGACCCAAGAGTTTTTCGAGTTGTGTGATGATGACGTATTGGAGATGATCTTGAGCAAGGGGTTTGACTATGCAAAATTAGCCAAGAAATTGAAGCTTTACTCACTAGATCCTGAAATTGAAAGATTAGTCAACAATTTGGAAATCAAGAAGACCACCCAATTTAGTGTGAAGCAAATTGAATTACCTCAAACTCACACGAGATTGCCACCCTCCCTTGCCCAACCGCCCGAATTAGAATTGAAGGTCCTCCCTCAACATTTGAAGTACGCGTACTTAGGAGACAACGAGACCCTTCCGGTTATCATTTCAACTCACCTAACCAAGTTTGAAGAAGAACAGCTCGTCAAGGTGCTGAGGGAACATAAAGAAGCCATGGGTTGGACAATTGCGGATATTAAAGTATTGAGTCCATCCACTTGTATGCTCAAGATCCTAATGGAGGATGAATGCAAGCCAAGTAGAGATGCATAAAGAAGGTTGAATCCACCAATGGTGGAAGTGGTCAAGAAAGAGATTTTGAAGCTCCTAGATGCGGGGATGATCTATCCAATCTCGGATAGCAAGTGGGTGAGTCCGATTCAAGTCGTGCCAAAGAAGACAGAAATCACGGTGGTCGAAAACAACAAAGGTATGATGGTCCCCACCCGTGTGCAAAACGGGTGGAGAGTATGTATTGACTACCGGAAACTCAATGCAAGCACACGAAAAGATCATTTTCCATTGCCTTTAATTGACCAAATGTTAGAAAGGTTGGCAGGGAAATCCCATTATTGTTGTCTAGACGGGTATTCCGGTTTTCACCAAATCCCGGTGGCACCAGAGGACCAAGAAAAGACAACTTTTACATGTCCATTTGGCACTTTCGCATACCGTAGAATGCCATTTGGATTGTGTAACGTCGGGGGACCACTTTCCAACGTTGTATGGTTAGTATCTTTTCGGAATACGTTGAAAACATAATTGAGGTTTTTATGGATGATTTCACGGTATATGGCAACTCTTTTCAAGAATGTTTGACCAATCTCACAAAAATTTTAAAAAGATGCATTGAAACAAACTTGGTTTTGAATTTTGAGAAATGTCATTTCATGGTGATTCAAGGTCTCATTTTGGGTCACATTGTGTCTAAAAAAGGAATTGAGGTAGATAAGGCCAAAATTGATGTTATTCAAAGCTTAGCTTATCCGACTTGTGTTCGGGAAGTTCGTTCTTTTTTAGGCCATGCAGGTTTCTACCGAAGGTTCATCAAAGATTTTTCAAAGATAACAAGACCAATGTGACAACTCTTGCAAAAGGAGGTTGATTTCGAGTTCAATGAGGCGTGCAAAGAAGCTTTTGACAAGCTCAAAGAGTTGCTTACATCCGCTCCCATCATGAAAGCACCAAATTGGGATCTCCCCTTTGAGATCATGTGTGATGCAAGCAACTATGCGATAGGCGCCGTTTTGGGTCAAAAGAATGGGAAGGCCTCCCACGTGATCTATTATGCATCAAGGACACGAGACAACGCACAAAGAAACTACTATACCACGGAGAAAGAGCTATTGGCCATAGTGTTCGCCTTGGAGAAATTTAGACAATACCTACTTGGTACCAAGGTCATAGTGTATTCGGATCACGCAACACTTAAGTACTTGATGACGAAGAAAGATGCAAAGCCGAGACTCATCCGGTGGATCCTACTGTTACAAGAATTTGACTTGGAAATCTGGGATAAGAGTGGATGCGAGAACCTCGTTGCCGATCATCTAAGCCGGATCACTTCAAATGAAACCCCTCTCCCGTTGCGGGACGAGTTTCCGGATGAGCATCTCTTTTCCCTTACTCAATCTATTCCTTGGTATGCCGATATCGTTAACTTTTTGGTCAAAAAAGGTATCCCGACACATTCACACGTGCTCAAAAAGACAAGCTCAAAAGTGATGCAAAATACTATGTGTGGGATGAGCCTTATTTGTGGAAACATTGTCCCGATCAAATCATTAGGCGATGTGTACCCCAACAAGAGCATCAATCTATTTTTCAATTCTGTCATGAATTTGCTTGTGGGGGACATTTCGGACCAAGCCGAACCTTGAGAAAGGTTCTTGAATGTGGGTTATTTTGGCCAACCATGTCACGCGACTGTTATTTGTTTTGCAAAAGTTGTGAGCGGTGCCAAAGGACGGGAAACATTTCGCAAAAGAACCAAATGCCCCAAAATCCAATCCTTGTTTGTGAAATTTTTGATGTATGGGGGATTGATTTCATGGGCCCATTTCCCGTCTCATTTGGCAACTTTTACATTTTGCTCGCGGTTGACTATGTTTCTAAATGGGTTGAAGCCAAAGCCACAAGATCGGATGATGCCAAAACGGTTATCGAGTTTTTAAAGTCTAATATTTTTGCGAGATTCGGTGTGCCTAGAGCTTTGATTAGTGATCGAGGGACGCATTTTTGTAACAAGATGATGGAGGCTCTATTGAAGAAGTACAACGTGACCCACCGTGTTTCGACAACCTATCACCCTTAAACGAACGGTCAAGCAGAGGTTTCGAATCGTGAAGTGAAGAGTATACTTGAGAAAACAGTGAATCGCTCAAGAAAAGACTGGAGTTCAAGGCTTGATGATGCCTTGTGGGCCTATCGGACTACGTACAAGACCCCGATAGGAATGTCCCCGTTTAGGTTGGTCTTTGGAAAGCCATGCCATCTTCTCGTGGAATTGGAACATAGTGCATTTTGGGCGGTCAAACAATGCAATTTCAACATTGATGAGGCGGGAAGGCATAGAAAGCTTCAACTCCAAGAGTTGGAGGAGTTGAGAAATGACTCCTATGAAAACTCAAGGATTTACAAGGAATGGACAAAGCTTTTCCATGACAAATCCATTACCTGAAAACATTTCGACCCGGGACATAGGGTCTTGCTCTATCATTCGCGATTGAAATTATTTCCAGGAAAATTGAGGTCAAGATGGATAGGTCCGTTTGTTGTGTTAAAAGTCTTTGAACATGGAGCGGTTGAAATTCAAAGTGAAGAAACGGGGCAAATCTTTAAAGTCAATAGGCATCGATTGAAACCTTTCTATGAAGGTTTTAATGAAAATATCTTAGAAGTCATCCAATTGGATGCCCCGGTGTACTAAAATCAAGAAGGAAACACGTCTCGCCAAAGACGTTAAAGAAGGGTATTTTTGGAAAACTAAAGTTTTCATCTTTTCTAGTTCCGAATAAATGTCGTGGTTGGTTCATTTTTGGATTTAACATTTTTTCTTCTTCCTTATTGAGATAAAAGAATGTTGGAATTAAGGGCCTGGTGTTCGTAATGGTGAAAGAGCAAAAAAAATGGAATATGTCAAGCCAGCACACGCGGTCCGCGTGTACTCGATCCTTCGTCCATGTGTTTATTAACACGGACCGCGTGTAGTCCCTCAATCATCCGCGTCCATTATCAACAAATAGAAGAATTTAGCCTTACACACGCGGTCCGCGTGTACTTGATCCTCCGTCCGCGTGTTTATTAACACAGACCGTGTGTAGTCCCTCAATCGTCTGTGTCCATCAACCGCAAACAGAAGAATTCCAGTCAAGTTCACGCGGACCGCGTGTCATTGGAAGCTTGTCCGGATGTTTATTAAATCAGACCGTTTGTGGGCAGGAGTCAATCGCGTATCGTGAAAGATAAATCAGAATAGCTATGGGCTTATTCATGCGGACCGCGTGTACCCGAGTCGGAGTCCGCGTGACTTGTTGACCAGCGTTGACTCGTTTTTTACTAGGTTTGACCGCAATTTAAACCCCCTTATACTCCAGCCAGCCCTTCCTTCTTCCCCACTTCTTCTTCTTCTTTTTTTCCCTAACCTCCATTAGAGAACCTCCATCTCCACCACTAAAGCTCACTTTCCCGTCAAACAGCCGGTCGGAATTTCGCGAGACCACTGCCATTCTTCTCCAAATTCAGAGCTCTACAAACCCCACTAAAACAACAGTCCGATCTGTTGCTGTATCTCGGGGCACCACCACCATCCCATCGCTGCTTTCCGGCCAACTCCGGCCACCTCTCGCGATTCCGACACCACCATTGTTCTCCTCTTGGACAAGGCTGCAAACCCCACCAAAAATATTTCCCAAAGCTCGCCAGAAAATTTCGCCGGAATTTGAAGCCGTTGCCGGATTCGTCGGGTTTTCACGGTAAATTGCTTCTCCCGGGATATTAAACAAAAGCTAAAGCTTGGGGTGGAGAGTTGCAAGATTGTCAAATCCCGAATTTTCACGCGCAAACTTTGAACTTTCAACAAAAACGGGTATTTTCTTTCCTTTGTTTAATTGATCAAGATGCATGTCCGTTCATAGGCTATTGTATCAAATGAATTTACGAATCACTTCTTGCTTTGATTGTTGAATTGCTTCAGAAGTCCATAGGAAGTTAGTTGGTGATTTGGATTGACATATTGTTTGTTGAGATTGTGGTTCGTGTAGTGGTTATTTTTCGTGCAGGAAGTCCATGTCTACATCTAGGAAGCGCCCGGCTGTTGGCCGAGGCAAAGCCCCGACAAGAAATCAAAGCGATGCTCCTGATGTCCCAAGGTTTTGGGATGCCAAGGCAGCCGAAAACTACACAAAGAGCTTGCCTAGAAAAGTTGCATCTACCAAATTCGTGTGCAAGCCCACGCTTATATCACTTCGGGTTCTCGAAGGGGTCACCCAATTGTTCCGTAACATTGGTGGGAAAACCTTCTCAACCTCATGGCGCACACTTAT
The DNA here is from genome assembly GCF_002870075.4 of Lactuca sativa. Lineage (NCBI taxonomy): Eukaryota > Viridiplantae > Streptophyta > Magnoliopsida > Asterales > Asteraceae > Lactuca > Lactuca sativa. The sequence continues at coordinate 387,012,236 of NC_056626.2, forward strand.
GAGCTCCCCACTAGAGAGTTTCTCGCCGACAGCGGGTACGACAGTGAGAAAAGGAAAGCCGCATTCCAGCTTCTAGGGGACCGAAGGTACATTGATTTTGCAACGATGGGCTTGCCTTCTTCAAACACATCCACAGTTTTCGACGTCCTACCTGCTGAGTTCAATCACGAGACATTTTGGACGAAAATCACCGGGGGTATCTTCTCATGTTCCGGTCGGGATAAAGCAACCTCTATCATCCACCCATGCCTCCATATTGCCCATCGCATCCTGGTTTGTACCGTTTTTGCCTGCAAAGAAGCCGGCCAGGTCACCAAAAATGAGCTCTTCTTCCTTTGGTGTATGACGAGGCGTGAAAGGCTGCCAATCCCGGACTTTGCTTCATTCTTCTTCCACAAATGCGCCCACATGAGATCCAAGATGTCCGGTGATATTTGCATTGGGGGATTTGTCACACTTTTGGCTCGCGGTCTTGACATCGAGCTCCCTGATGAATTCCAGCCTGTTGACAGCAAAAATCTTTTGGATGAGCGCGCCCTCATAAACATGCACCACATCCGTCGCAGGAACAAGATCAGCTTCACTTGGTTTTGTCCTCAAGGGGTCGGGCATCTCATTCTTCCCGACCCTCGAGTCACCAACTTCTCCTTCCACGATCTCTCTCAGTGGAGACTCGCGAGGACCATCACTCAGTCAGTCAATGAGGATGTGATGCAAGATCAAGATGATGACGAGATGCCTATGGATGATGAGCCCGGTGATGAGCCCACCCATGGTCCGTAGTACACCCAGCCACAAACCCCTCCCGGGTGCTACCCGCTTCCCCCCAATTTTGCCGAGCGGTTCGAGTCGCTTTGTGTCTCAAACCAAATCATGTCCCAGCAAATGCACCATATGTGGGGGTGGCATGAATCCCAAAACCATTTTGAGAACATCCCACTTCCGCCTCCCTATCCATACCCCCACCCACCCATCCTTATCCCCCTCCACCTTACCCTTACCCCTACCCCAATACCCGTATCCTCCTCCCGATCCCCCGGTTTAGGTACTTTCGCCTCGCCCCAAGCATTGAGGACAATGCTTATTTATAAGCTTGGGGTGGGATATTCCCTTTTCCCCTTTTTCTTTTTGCTTTCTCATGCATTTTAGCTTAGGTTGCATAGCATTTAGCCTTAAATTGCATTCATTTTGTTTTTACTTTTATAAAATTCCAAAAAGATTTTATTTTATTCTTTTTCTCTTTTTATTTTTGCATGGCATTTAGCTTAGGGCATTAGCATTCATGCATTTTTGTTTTCTGTTTATTCTCACCTCTCTTGGATGCCATGGAACAGGTTCATAGTTATTGTATCATTATTGGTCCAGGATCTTGTTGCTGTCTCACCCATCGAACGGGGACTACTAGCTGCAGCTTGGGATTTCATACTTGGTATCAGATGCTAGTAGCTTAAAGGGGTAAGTGATCATGGCCAGGTAGTTTTCATGAAGAATTTGTTGGATTAGTGTCTAAGTCCATAACTATTTTGGTATGTACTTGACCCGATGGTGCATGGTCCTTTTGGGTTGCCTTCACCAAAGCAACTTGATAGGATGAATTATGGAGAGAAAGGATTAAGTATGATTTATATATTATGAGAATAATATATTAAATGAGAAACCATATTGTTTAATTAATATTAGTCAAGAATTAATTAGTAATTAGTTTTGTGACTAAAAGAGATTAATTAAACTTAAGGGACTGGAATTGTAATTATAAGATAATTGCAATTTGGGCCATGGATTGCCTTATATTAAGGAGTGGACGAATTCTATGGGGAAGCCCATAAGAAATCGTCCAAGGCCTTAAGGAAAGGAATCTATGGGTTGCTTAGGGCTTAAGCATCCAAATTAGGGTTTCCTTGTTAGATAACCCTAACAGCCTAACTATATATACATCCCTTATGACCCAAAAACGTGGACAAGACTTCTCTAGGGTTTGTAGACGGTTTTGGGCAGCCTTCATCCTCTCTCCTCCTCATCCTCTTGCTCTTGGTGTTTGTGAACCATTAAAGGAGTGACATTTGTGACTCTAAGCTTTCTAAAGTCAATACAAGGAGGATTTGGGATTGTTATTGCTATATAACAATCAAGGTAATATCTTAAACCCATTCTCATGTTAATATGATTACTTGTATGCTAGAATTAGGGTTTATAGTCTAGGATAACTTGCATGTACAATAGAGAAACCTAGATCCAAGCATTAGGGTTTGTATGAGCACATAGGATGTGCTTAGGACCAAAACCCATCAGAATTATGCATACAATACTAACGACTGTAGGATATACTATAGTACTGAATGTCTTACCCTTGCGGTCACTACCGCCGAGAGGATCACACTTGATCATGTTAGAACCGTTAGGATGAAGCACTGGTGCTTGTCCCCGAGTAAAATCCATATCCGGCCTCTTTACATCACCATTTCTTTTTGTGATTTCCTTAGGATTTTAGAGAGCCTTTTAGTCCATACTTGGACATTTTCATAATTTTTGTTTATTATAAAAAAAATTACAAGTTTATAAAGGAGCTCACATTACATCTTTATGCTTAACACATGGTCATTTTCACACTTAGACCATTCGGATTATATTACTACCCTTTCGGTTCCACCTTCACACTTTTGGGAACCAAATTTTGAGTAAAAGGGTTTTCTTGATTTCGATTGTTAATACATTACTTTCAAGTATGGTGTATCTAGTTAAAAAAAATGGTGCAACTATCTTAGACAGGTGGCTGGTTCAATTATTGAACACATTTTCCAGCATCTCGGTCGTCCGGCGTTTAATATTCATTTATTTAGGATTGTATATTTGTATATTGATCGAGTTGTTTCTTTTCGCAAATTGGTGATATTAGAGAGGCTGTTGAGTCGGATACGACGGGAGGTTCGGGCCAACGCTAAGTGAGCCGATTCCTACAACGGTGCCCAAGCGATTAAACCTAGGTACACATGAGAGAAGCCGGCAGACGTGAGATCAAAGTGTGCACTTAAAGAAGAGCTCCACCCGATCCCATCCAGTCGCTTTCTCCTTGCTACAGATGTTATTCATTGTATGCATGTTCCATTGAGGCTGCGACTGACCATCCCTCCTTACTCACCTAGAGGAGTTGTCCTGGCTGTGGTTTATGATCCCATTGTCATCGGGTGAAAAAGTTGTGAGATAGCAGCGAGATTAATTCTGACCATGTTGACTAATGATGAACAGGTTCCATGGTTCTATCCATTCTTTTTATTTTTAGGGTAGTTCGTCCCAAGTTCATTTTAGTCTTGTCTTACTTGAGGACAAGTAAGGTTCAAGCTTGGGGTGATTTGATAGTTTCGTTTTTATTACTTCTTTTCATAGTTTATTTTTAGTTAAAACCATCTCATTTTAGTCAATCTTCATGCATATTTTATCTTTTTGTCATTTTTCTCCTTTACCAGGTGCTTTCTAGTCTTTTGAGCTTAATTGTAGGATTTACCCAAGACTATTTGTTATTGGAGGCTTAGAAGGATGTGGGGCTTATGAAGGCATGTGATTTGCTTGTGGACTTGAAGTGGTGCGATTGGGCTAGGTGCTTGCGTAAATGAAGAAATCAATTTGGATCTAATTTATGGGCAAGGATGATGATGAGGCGGCGCGGAATCGAGCTACAAGAAAATTTAAGGAGTATTGGGTCAATCATTAGAAGGCTTTGGAATGGCAAATGGGTCTTAAAGAGTTATGATTATGGGTTGAAGTTGAAGAAATGAAGATTGGGCTTAAATGCATGTTAAATGGCCCAAGTTTCACATTCAGCTTTACCCACGCGGTCTGCGTGGGTCCATACGTGGTCCGCGTGGGTTGTACTGAGTTGTTTCCGGGTTTTGACTTGTTGACTCTATTTGTGGAAGTTTGGTGGGTAGATTTTGGTCTCTTTTTGAATCCAGAAATTGGCTCTCCTTAGCTGGTGATTGGAGGCTCATTTGAGGGGGGGGGGGGGGGGGGGAACTTGAAGAACATACTCCATATTCTCTCTAAGAAGCTTTGGAAGATTTGAAGAATATTTGGTAGATTAGTGTAATTTCCTTTCATCTTGCATCTAAGACAATGTTTGGTATCACTAAACTCTATTGTTTTTCTTTTACCTTGGTCATGCTTGGCTAAACTTTCATTTGGTTGATTAGGGTTTGACCCATGGATGATTATTTGCTTTGAAGACTTATTATTACATTGTGTTTGAAGTTTATGGGAATGTTTTCTAGTTAAACATCTTGTTGTGTTTATTTATCTTTGATCATGAGCTTGGATGAATGAATGCTTGTTTTTATTGACTAATTTCTTGGTTAAGTAGTGGATCTTCAAATTAGTAAGCAACAAATGGTTTATATGTTTGTTTTCATTTCATTTAAACCATGGAAATATTTCCTCCATAATGATAATGTAAGCATTTGATTATCTTTTGGACTTGGTAACTCTTACAACTTAAAGCTAATTGATTTTCACAAGATTTTATGCTTCATTGATTTTATGACTTCAATTAAGGAAATGTGTTAAGAGCTCCTCTAACCATTTTCATTTCTAAGAAGAGTTGAGGCAATTTGTGCTTATGAATTGCTATAGCCAAGTTAAACCAATTCACAAGTGTTATTCCATTAAGTCTAATGATAAGTCAATTATATCATCCATGAGGTGAACCCCAAAATCAACCAATTCCACTTCATTGAATTTAATCCAATCTTTTACTTGTTTACTTGTCATATTTTCACCCTAGCTAGTTTTAATTTTTGTCAAACACTCGAAAGAACTAAACACACCCCCATTTTATTTTTATTGTTATTTTACAAAGAGATTTTTCATAGAGTTATAAATTGAACCAATCTCCGTGGATTCGACTCATTTACCACTATACACTATTTTAGTGTAAAAGAGTTAGGGTTATTTATTTTGTTGGTCTCGGTTTGATCACCATGGATTCTCAAACACTAACTTCTTTAAGCATGGTCTAATTACCAACAATGACTAACACATAAAATTTGTAATACAAGTTTGTTTTTTGGAAACCCAAGAAATGTTTCCTCCCCAAGCAGGAATAACCCACAGCATACACAAAATTGATCATATATGTTTAATTTCCCACGTGAATTGAATTTGAGTCTCTTTAGACACATTTTTGAAACTAAAAAATCGTAACTTTAAATTTTATACATATAGATATATTAATTTGTTAATAGTTCCACTCTTTAATTAATATTAGTTATTTTAAAAGGCAAGATAATGGCAACAAAAATAATATGTAAATTGATGGAGTTGCAGCTAATATATATTATATTGGGTTTGTGTTGCCTTACAAGGACACTGCCTTCTTGTGTGCTTCCAAGGTACTTCCAGTCATTTACACATCATCCTGGCATGGCTTTGGACCTACATTTCTTGTCTCGCTCATTTTATATATCTTTGATCATTGTAGTATCAAAAGTTTTCAGGCGATGCATATAAATTTGGGTTTTGTTGGATGAAATTTTATAGGCATTGGTCAAACATATAAACTTAATTATAAAAGAGATAAACATGTTCAATGTCATCTAATTTTTTAACTTCATTTTAGATGTGGAAAAAGATATTCACGAGTCGATTCATGTTTTGAACATTTATCGGTATATAAATGATTAAACAAGTCATAAATCATACAATGCTATTAATGTTTTAAAAACCGGTATAAACCGGCCGGTCGAACCAACTGGACTGGGAACAGGGGGAGGAAACGGTTCAACTATCACCGGTTCTACGTTGATTTCTGGACCGGATTGAATCGACCGATTTTTAGAAAAAAAAAAAAAACCAGGTTGAACCGGTCAAAATAAACCTATTAAACCGAATAAAAACACATGCAAAATAACCATTTGCATAATAAATTTTGGTGATTTTTTTTTTCAAATCCATTTAGTTTTCTAAAAATAAAAACATATGATAAATACTGTAAAGTTTTTCGATGTGTTTGTATTCATCTAAAACAATATTTCGGTATTATACTTTATTTTCTTTTTGACATATATTGATTGATTTAAACACTAAAATGTATGGTTATGTGTTATTTTAATATATTTGGATTGATCTACAACTTATTTTTATATAAATTTTAATGTTTAAATTTGTAAACGTCAAATTTATTGTTTATATATGTATGTTTGTGTAGGAAAATTTACAAAAAAAGATGAAAATTATAGAAACCAGTTGACTCAGCTGTCGAACCGGTTAAACCAGGAACCAGTAACCACAACGGTTCAACCAAAAAACTGATTTTTAAACGTTGATGCTATTTGAACTAATAACTGTCAGCTAACTGTTGTCATTGTTTTCGTCCATTATCTTCTGTTGGAATTATATATATATATATATATATATATATATATATATATATATATATATATATATATATATATATATATATATATATATATATATATATATATAAAGGAATTTCAAGTTGATAATTTCTTTTGTATCCCATTAATGGGAGGAAAAATCTTTGTGGGTGGATAAGTTTATTCCCTTAATAGTCCATTAAAGGCTTTAGTGGATCAAAGGAATGAGTCAAGTCTACGCACGCGCCTAGCCTAGCACTAGTCGACGCCGCGAGTGCACGATTTAGGCGCACTTTGCACTTCGTTGGGAGCTGAGGAGCTTTTATTTTTGACGAGTTCGGGTCAATGGTTGACCACCGTTGACTTCGCGGAGGACAAGTCAGGATATTGTGGAAGGATCAGGAAATGACTTGCGGCTTGCTTGGAGAGCAAGTCATCGCCCTAAGGGCCGGATTATGAGGGCTCGTTTCATGCCTTCTAGGGTTTCGATACCTATAAATACTGCTCCCTAGGAGCCGTATTTGACACTCACAAAAATTCAAAGCTCTCTCCCTCTCTTTGCGGTTTTCTTCCAGTTTCCAAGTATTCACTTTGTGTTTATCGATTTCCAGTGCTGTTGGAAAATCTATAGATTTGCATTAAATCCCATGGTATTCTATTGCTTATAACCAATAGAAACGAAGTAAAAACCTTTAAAGACAGGAGTTCGATCCGTGCAGTTATTCCACGTTCAAGATCAACCGTCAACAGGTCCCTTTTACATTATTGTTTTGTTTTTTTTTTTAATTTCGTCCAATAATAGGACACTTTCCGTCTACCTTTCTTATAATTATATCTAATTGAAAAGGATTAATCGGGTTTCTGGACGAAACTTGGTAATCATAATAATAATAATTGGATTTATTATTCGCAACTAATCGACATATAACTCTCAATATTAATTGTCGGTTTCCTTGTTTGTCTATTAGTTTGATTTACAACAATCTTAAAGGTTTTTATTTGTGTTTATATTTCAACAGACTAATGAAAACTCAAATCCCAATTGCTAGTCTCCACTACATGAACCAATAATTTTCCAAGCTTGACCAGTTTGATGGTCAGAACTACACCCGATGGGCTGACAAGGTCAAGTTCATGCTTCATGTACTGAAGCTCGCCTATGTTTTGGACCCAAAACTAGCCCCAATTCCTGCTAGTCCAATTCCCGAGGCGGGGAAAACTATGGATCCAACGATCATCTCTGATCTGGAAAAGCAAAGGGTTATGCGTAGAGAGTATGAGGAATTGTGTGTGGGTCACATCAAGAACTCACTGTCTGATCGAATCTATGATCTTTATGCGCCGGTCAAAGATTTGAGAGAGCTATGGAGTGCTTTGAAACTCAAGTACAAGGCACATGGGGAAGGTACCAGCAAGTACCTAGTGTCAAAGTACCTAGAGATTCAAATCGCTGATGACAAACCTATCATGGAGCATGTGCATGAACTCCAGCTCATGGTCAATAAGCTGAACGCGCTCTCCATCTCGATACCAGAATTCTTTCAGGTTGGTGCAATCATTGCAAAATTACCACCCTCTTGGAAAGACTTCTCTAAGAGAATGATGCACAAATCTGAGTACCACTCCTTGGATGATCTGATGAAACACCTTCGCATTGAGGAGGAAACTCGCATCAGGGAAAAGCAAGGTAAAGTCGGATCGAGTGTGCATCATGTGTCAGCTGGGGTTCTGGTTATAAGACCAAGTCTGGGGGAAAAACAAAAGAAACTTGGGACCCAAGAAACAAAGCTTCAAGAAACCAAGTCATCAGAATCCTAACTCAAAGCCGAAGAGAACCGAACCTTGCCATGTCCGCGGAGAGATTGGGCACTATGTAAGAGAATTCAAGGATCAAAAATCAGGACCGATAGCACATGCACTCGAGCAGGCGACTAACATGGTGGCAGGTGTGAACATTGGAGAGATTTACATGGTCTCTTTACTTACCCGAGTAATATGTGCTCGAGGATGGTTCGTAGACACTGGAGCCATTGTGCATGTTTGTGGGCAACAAGGGAGCTTCTGCACTTACCGTCCAATGCCACCAGGAACGGTAATTGTATGTTTTGATGGTCAAAGAGTTAAAGTTCAAGCGATAGGTGATGTTTGTCTAAAATTCACGCGTGGTGAATGGGTTACCCTTCGAGATGTTCTTCAAGATTCATACTATCTCTAAAGGGTTGGTTTATGCTGACAAGTTTGACAAGGGTGGGTTTAAGATGGTGCTTTTGAATGGCAAAATTGTGATCACTAAGGGAAAAAGATATGTTGGGAAGGCAAACAATTGTTATGGGACGTATCGTTTGTGACTTTGTGATGAGGGTAGTTTGAGTGGGCTATGTTTTGAGAGTAATAATGCTAGTACCAGTGTTGTGATTGTGTCTTGTGTTACTAGTAATGATGTAATTGGTAGATTGGTTGCTAATGTGAATGAAGTGAACTTTTTTGGTTATTTTGTTTATTTAATTTATTTATGGCATAAACGTTTAGCACACACTAATGTTAAAAATATTGAAAATATGCAATCTAAAGGAATGTTAAAATATAACTCAAAAGATTTTGAAAAATGTGAAACTTGTGAGAAATCAAAGTTTACAAAGAAACCATTTCCATCAGTTAAGAGAAATACATTATTACTTGAGTTGATTCATGCTGATATATGTGAATTAAATGGAATACTTACTCGAGGAGGAAAAATGTATTTCATCACATTTGGAGATGACTCCAGTCGCTATCTACATGTTTTTTTGCTGATATCAAAAGATGACATTTTTGATGCATTTAAACGGTATAAGGTTGAAGTCGAAAATCAACTTGAAAGATACATCAAAATTCTTCGCTCGGACAGAGGCAGAAAATATTTCAACCAATAGTTTGAAACATTTTGTGAAGAGAATGGAATCAAACATGAGAGGACTTCACTATATACTCCCCAGCGGAATGGTTTGGCTGAAAGAAAGAGCCGAACCCTTTCTGAGATGGTCAACTGTATGTTGAACCAATCGGGTCAACCAACAATCTGTGGGGGGAAGCACTATTTACTGCTTGCTATGCTCATAATAGGATCACTAGTCGTGTGATTCCAACAAGCCCTTATGAGTTGTGGAAAGGTAAAAAGCCTAACGTAGACTATTTGAAAGTGTGGGGTGTGTTGCTTATTATCGGACTCCCAATCCTAAGTGAACCAAATTAGGAGCATGATCTAATAAGAGTATATTTATTGGATATGCTCGCAATAGAAAAGGTTACCGATTAGTAGATATTGAATCAGGTGTTGTTGTGGAATATAGAGATGTGAAATTCATTGAGGACAAGTTTTCTAGGGATGAGTAAAACTCCAGTCATACAACACCTACATGTACTTCTCGAGAAATACTCCCACCTTGTCACACCCCCGAACCAGACGGCGGAAACGTCTGAGGGCTCGCGTGACTTAAATTGAATATCATTACAATGAATATACATGAATAATAACATAAACATCACCATGCATAAATACATCACAACTGACATTGTTCACATCAAGTACATTGTTTAAACATTACATATCCATAACATAAATTGTTTGATAGTTTTCCAAAAGCATAATTCCCTAACATATTTGGTATTACTCCTCAGCTTACCTGTTACCTGAGAATACAAATTATTTTGAAAAACGTCAACATATGGAATGTTGGTGAGTTCATAAGCATGGTTGTTGTGAAAAACGTTTTGTGTAGTTTCATAAAAACCCAGAAAATCTGATATTTTCTGAAAAGACAATTGTTTATACCAAAGTGTGAAGATCCATAGGTTTATGCATGAATGATTTCAAAGCGTGTAAAAATGAAAAGTTTTGGCTTATAGTTATTGAAAAGTACAAATGAATGATGTTGACTTCCTCGAAAAACCCGATGTTTTCCAATCAGAAAATATAGTTGTTTCAACTTGTTATATCGTCACAACGAATGATTATGATTTTTCCTTAAATTGCTCGGATAGTCTTAGATTTGTTTATGTGAGTTGTTATAACCATGCATGATAATGACTAGTTCGTCTGTCTTGGCATTCTAACGAACGCCGGAATTGATCTTAAAATTTTGTCACCCTAGACTGGCCGAGTCTAATTGTAGCGAACAGCTGAGGTGTGGGGGAGTTACCCCCGTATAGATCTATACACAAACTCTTGCTCTCCCTCCAGGAGACTTTGATTATAACTACAGACTACAAACGACCCATAGAGGTGCTGCCCGCTATTACTCACTGAATCTAACTTGAATTTGATTACCATTGATTAACGACCTGTATATATTTACTGAATTAAAGGTAGGCCTAATAAACGAGGGGAAGAGGATTACAAAGTGCTACTAATCCCACGTATTATTTATGGCTATCATGTATACGAAGGGCACGATGACCCATTTTACATTTGATTTATTTGGACCTTACTAGCAATGCTAATGGGCCACTAAGGCCCAATAGCACTTGAATGCCATTGAAGGTCCCTTAAATATGAAATTGGGTCATTGAAGGCCCAATAAACATATATTATTATCATTTGGGCCCAAAAGTCATGTTAATAGGTCACAAAGGCCCAATAAGCATTATTAGGAGCTCTCAAGCCCAAAGATTTGAATATTTATTTATTTTAGGTATTGTATAGTTGGCGGAATGTTTGATTGAACAATTGTTAAATTTGTATCGGCACACGGCCGGTCGGTTGCTCATAACGATATTTAGAATTATATGTATATTCGTCTTTTTATTTTCTTGAGTTGTAATTTGGTGTTTTTGACTCAATATCTTAAAAATAAAATAATTGACTCAAAAATATTGTTTTGACCCCTTTCAGCCCTTCTTTAATAAAAATGATGATTTTAGTCCCTTATATAAAAAAAGACATTTTAGGCCCTTAGACAATTTTCTTGTCATTTTTGACCCATAGACTTGTTTAAATGGTGATTTTAGCTCAAAATTTACTCCTTGGCAGTTTCAGCCATTCCAGTAAGGAGTTTTTCAGTTTAATCCCAAACTTTCGCAACTTTTAAAATTTTGGACCAAAATCCAATAAGTTTACATTTTTTATCCTTGTTTGGAAAATAAAGCATTTTAACCCCTGAATCAGTTTTCTTTACCCTTTTTACCCCCTGTTTTGAGAAGTTTATCATTTCAATCCCTTGAAGATTGTATTTTTCGCAATTTTTTAGTTAATGGGCCGAAAAGCCCAAAATTTGGCCCATTAAGCTATAAATTTCATTTCTAGCCCTTAAAAGAGTATGATATTCATAAGAACATTTATTTTTACTTTTTTGACTCTTTTAGTCCTTAAGAAAACCATGAATAGCAATTTTCAACTCAACTTTTGTTTATTTGACAAATATAGCCCAAAAATGAGTTTTATGTTGCAATATGTTTATTTTAATCTTAGAGGGTAATTTTCCTTACTTGTATAATGTAATATATCCTAGATCATGTTTATCTTCCTCCTAGAGTCATAGATCTCGAGATTTCTATTCTTTTAGACACATATTTACCACATAAACACAAGAAATCACACATATCATACAAAAACACATAGATCTGTATATTTTACTTGTATCCTTCCCCATAAAACATATGAAAACCGAAAATAGAGGGGTATGGACTCACCTTTTCTTGTGTATCTCAGTTTTGAAGAAGAAATCAAAGAAAATGGTGAGATTTTTCGGCCTAGCAAGCTTCTTGGAAGATCTTTGGCTTAGATGTGTTCTAAGAAGCAATATCACGAATTTATGTATGAGTTAAGGGAGATTTTGAGGAAATCAAGAAGTTAAAGTATGGATCAAACAACAACTTACCAAGGATTTGTGATATTAAGAAAAGATCTCCTTGTAGCCCCTTGTGAATCTCGAAATTTTGGTGGAAGTGAAGGAGTTCTAGAGAGAGTTTTGAAGAAACTTTGAAATGGTGATGGGGTGTGTGTGTGTGTGTTTCGGCTGAATTAAGAGGAGAAGAGGGGAGAAGAGAGAGAGAGAGAGAGAGAGAGAGAGAGAGTTGCATGGATGTATGGGATTGAGTATTGTTTAGTGGTTAGTTTGCATGTATTACCTCCATGTATTAGTGAAGTGGAATGGCTTTGATAATTAGCCATTTTCCCCTTTTTTTTGTTTTCTTCTTGGGCCGAGAAAGAGAGAATAAGGAAAGATTTTGGGCCCTTTGTGCTTAAGTCCGTATTAGGGGCCCACTTTGATGATTTTCGGCCCAATTGGTCTTTGGAGGTGATTCATGGCCCAATATAATTCAAAGAATGAGTTTTATGGCTCATTAGGGCTAATTAAGTTTGTTATGGCCCAATAAGGCTCATCAAAGATAACTAGTTCATTCTAGGCTTGTGAGGCCCAAAATATTAAGTTTCATGCAAATTGGTCCAATTAGGGTCCTTTTAAGGGTCCTAAGCCCAAAGTAGTCAAGTTGGAAGCTTTTTGGTCCAATTAGGCCCAATAAGGAAATCCTAGTCCATATGGACTTAAACCGGGATTTACTTTAGGGTTTCCAACCTTTGTTGACTATTTGAATGTTTGTGTAGAGTGTTTGATGAAAATTTGTTATCATTGATTAAGCATCATACATGTTTTTAAGTTTTAGTCACATTGTTGTTCTTTGATAAGTGCTTACAATGCATCAGAATTCCTAGTTGTGACACACCTCCTCTTATTGTGGAGGAACCAAGGAGAAGTACTAGGGCTAGAATAGAGAAAAGTTTTGGAGATGATTTCTCTTCTTATTTGGTCGAAGGAGCACAAAAGAAAGTGACAAGAGAGGTCATATTCACCATTAACTTGGATGATGATCCTAAGAACTTTACTGAATCCATGACATCTAGAGATGCACCTTTGTGGAAGGAAGCCATCAATGATGAAATGAACTCAATTATGCGTAATGGAACTTGGGAGTGAGTTGATCTACCCAAAGGGAGGAGACCCATAGGATCGAAATGGATATTCAAGAGAAATTATCACCCAAATGGATCCATATCCGCCTATAAAGCAAGATTAGTTGCTAAGGGCTATAGGCAGTGATAAGGGATCGATTATTCTAATACCTATGCCCCAGTTGCTAGGATTAGTTCTATTAGAAATATCATAGCAATATCAACTTTGAAAGGATTGTACATCCATCAAATGGATGTGAAGACAACCTTTCTGAATGGTTATTTCAAGGAGGATATTTAATTGGAGTAACCTAAAGGTTTCATGATACATGGACAAGAAAACAAACTATGTAGACTTATTAAATCCTTGTAAGGGTTAAAGCAAGCTCCCAAACAGTGGAATGAGAGATTTGACACCACTATAATTGATTTTGGATTCCAACATAATAGTGCTGACAGGTGTATTTATTCTAAATGCTCTTCCGAATACACAATTGTTATATGTATTATGTTGATGATATGTTGATCATTGGCACTCACTTAGAAGGTATTCTTAAGATGAAGAAATACTTATCCTCGACTTTTGAGATGAAAGATATTGGAGAAGTTGATATAATTCTTGGTATCAAGATGAAAAGGACAGGCGGCCAGATTTCTCTGAGTCAATCTCATTAGATTGAGAAAATTCTGACAAAGTTTCAACATTTGAATACTAAGGAGTTCAACACTCCCTTTGATTCAAGTGTGAAACTAAATGTAAATTATGGCCGAGCAGTGGCTCAACTTGAATATGCTAGAGCAGTTGGAAGCATGATGTATGCTACACATTGCACTCGACCTGACATCGCATTCATTGTAAGCAAACCTAGTCAGTATACTATCAATCCTAGGACGGAGCACTGGAAAGCTGTGGGTAGAGTATTGGGATACCTAAAAAGGACAAGTACTTTTAAGCTGATGTATTCGTCATCTAACAAAATACTTGAATGTTATTCTGATGCTAGTTGGATAGATCATACCAGTGATTCAAAATCAACAAGTGGTTGGATTTATACTCTAGCCGGTGGTGCTATTTCTTGGGCAAGCAAGAGACAGACATGTATAGCTCATTCAACGATGGAAGCGGCGTTAATTGCCTTAGCAACAACGAGCAAAGAGGCAGAGTGGATTTGAGATCTACTTATGGATATCCGTCTGTGGGATATTCCAATGCCTTCAATACCTATGTACTGTGACAGTGAGGCCACACTATCTAAAGTATATAATGCGGTATATAATGGGAAGTCGAGACATGTAGGTTTGAGACACAATTTTGTGAGACAACAACTAATTGAACGTGGTACCATTAAGGTTGTCTATGTCAATACAACTAGGAACTTGGTAAATCCATTTACCAAACCTTTGATGAGAGATTTGGTTACATCTACCACGAGAGTCATTGGTCTAAAACCACAATAGATTCGCTTAGTGATGGATACCCAACTTGACATTAGTTCTCCTAATTCTCAAGTTTAAAGGGTAACAATAAATTCACTAACGATAGAAGGTACTATCATTAATGATAGATCTATGTGAGGTAGGATAGTACATCGTTTTTGAGAACGAGGTTGAGTTACGAATCTTAACGAAGGTTTGGAAACATCTAAGCAACGAAGATGTTCTAAAACTTTGCCTATATGATCTAGACGTGGTGCCGCCTCGAGTGAAGATTAGTGGTTTATCTTCTAAAGGGTCATGAAAAGGGTTTATAACGCGTGACCGTATTAGCGCTCAGGGAGAACACAAAGACGACTTGTGATGTGTGGGGGTAAATTGGAGAGGTCATTAAGGTTCGTGGTTTAAACCTATAAGGATACCATTGAATCGGTCTCTTCTTGTTTGTTCTCATTAAACTATGGTTTAATCTTCGTGACATCATCTATCTGAGTGAAAGGAAACTTTCCAACTTGGTGGGGGATTGTAACGTCCCAAAAATCAAGGGTAAAAATTTCATTTTTAATGTAACTAAAACATTGATACCATTTAATTCAAACAATCAAATCATAGTCAATCAAATCGTTTATCAGAGTTTATCCCAAAATCATTCATTGCGGAAATCATAGGTGTGTGCACTACGATCAATCCGAGCTCTCCTTTCCAACACGATGATACCTGAAACCATAAACAAAACCTGTAAGCACGAAGCTTAGTGAGTTTCCCAGAGCATACCATTCACACAAACCACATATCACATATCCTGTAGCTATAAAAACTACACACATATCATATATATTGTTAGCTATAAAAGCTACCATATACCACATAAGCCTTGCATACATAGAACCTGAAATAGTGCCATGGGCTACCCCACATGGTCTTTACCTAGGACTGCCATGGGCTACCCCACATGGTCTTACATCCAATGTCATGGGCTACCCCACATGGTCTTTACCTAGGACTGCCATGGGCTACCCCACATGGTCTTACATCCAATGCCACGGGCTTCCCCCGGGGTCTTCCCTGCAAATACCATATATAACCAAATAGCATATCATGCAACACATAAATATCTAGACATAAAACGTACATAAAACTGTACGGATGTCATGGGCTACCCCCAGGGTCTTATATGTAACATCCAAAATTTCAAACAATTAAAACTTTTCAAAATCATCCAGTTTATTAACATTGTTACAAAAAGGTTTTCAATACATTATTTAACAGAGTAATTTCCCAGGTTCATATCATAAAACATCAACGCGAGGAACGGTACGATCACGCCTTTGCCTTGCCACAGACTCCTGAGAACCTGAAACATAAAACCACGACTGTAAGCCTGAAAGCTTAGTGAGATACCCCCAGAATACCAACCACATATACGCCCTTCCAGGCCCTGACCTTCCGGTCCTCAACACAACATAATCGCCTTCCGGCCCGTAATATATTGCCTTCCGGCCCATAACATATTGCCTTCCGGCCCATAAGCATACAACGCATACATAACATAATAAATAATCATATAGCAGTTCATAGACATCAATCGATCAACATATCACATACCATAACATTACTCTAAACATGGTACCGGTTTGGCCGGTCACTAGCATAACATTACCCTATGAATCAGTCAACATACTAAATGCATACATACGCCTTTTCAGGCCACGACCTTCCGGTCAATATAGTAACGCCTTCCGGCCCATAACATGCAATGATAACTACCCGAATTTACATCCGATAAAAGGGTCGGCCTTGGTGCCACAAACCCTAGCGATATAGTGAGGATAACTCACCTCGAAACTGCCGACTGAACAGATAGCTCAAGCTGCTCCGATCACTGATACGATCTCCACCTCTGGACAGCCTCCAATACACTTAACTCAAACAATAAACAACAATTACCAAAATACCCTTGGAACCACTGGTAAATCCTTGGTCAAAGACAAGGTCAAGTCAACCCCTGACTGACCCTACTCGCCGAGTCAACTCTATGACTCGCCGAGTCCCCATGCTCAGAACTTCACTTAACCCGCGACCTAACTCACCGAGTCACCCCAAGACTCGCCGAGTTCAACGACTCTGAGTCCACTCGCCCTTGACTCACCGATTCCTTAAGATTCCTTTTCTACACGTCGAGTATCCCCTTTTTGCTCGACGAGTTCCTCCTGGAAGAATCGCGGGGCCACCCCGACTCAACTCGCCGTGTCTGACGAACAACTCGACGAGTCCCAGATATTCTTCAAGCTACTCGCCGAGTCTGTTCATCAGACTCGTCGAGTCCATGCCATGCAGTCGATCAAACTGCTTCCTGGGACAATTATGGTTCCGAAATACACGAGCATGGAACCTTCTGGACCTCTAAGGTCCTAATACAGAGTTATATCCATTTGATTAACAAAGTAATAATCCATCTAATCACCAAATGGGTTCCATAAACCCTAGATTCACGCACACATCAATATAACAGAAATGATCCGGATTATTACCTGAATAACACACTCTCTGGGTCCCCAAACCTCAGAACTCGAATCCCTTGCAGTTCCTTTAGCCAAAACCCTTCCCTCCTTGCACCGCAATTTCTTCAAGTCACCAATGGCCTTCAATCTTGCTCTAGATGCCCACAGCCGCTTAGGGTTCTTCTCAATTGACCAAAAGACGGACAATGACGGCCTAAGAGGCGTTATATACGACCCAAAACCAAACGGTTAGGGTTTCTGCTAAACAGCGTCGACTCGTCGAGTCCATATCTGGACTCGTCGAGTCCAGTCGCGAACCCGCGACCAAGTCTGCGATCCTACTCGGCGAGTCTAGGCTCCAACTCGCCGAGTCCCCTCTTAAAACACCCCTAAAATCATAATTATATCAATCTTTGAAATTCCGGGCTGTTACAACTCTCCCCCACTAGAACTAGACTTCGCCCTCGAAGTCTCACTCTGAAAATAGCCCCGGATGCTGCTCCCATCTCTCACGTTCCAGATCACAGTTCATTTCCGATCCCCTCCGGTGCTGCCACTGGCTTCTCGGTATAACTCGGGCTCGCATCCCCCAGAATGTCTTCTAATGGAACCACTGCCGACTCATCGGCTATACACTTCCTCAATTGCGACACATGAGAAACGTCGTGGATTTGTCTCAATCCGTGGGCAACTCCAACCGATAGGCCACCTGGCCTACCCCCGCAATTACATGAAAAGGTTCAATATACCGGGGCCCCAACTTGCCCCTCTTCCTGATTCGAATCACTCCTCTCCAAGGAGAGGCCTGCAGGGATACGAAGTCACCGACCTGAAACTCAATCTCGGACCGGCGTCTGTCTGCATAACTTTCCTGTCGGCTATGGGCGGTCAATAACCTCGGTCTAATCTGCTGAATTTGCTCTGTCGACTGAAGCACGATCTCTGTACTGCCCAACACTCTAAAATCGAAAATTACCCAAGATGCAGCTCTGCTCTAAATCTCAACGATCACTCGACCCATAAGGGTTAGAAAACCATGAACCACCGGATCCCCGATCCAAAGCCCACTTTGTCCATTCCGAACCGACTGAGAGATCCATTCTCACTCTTAGAGCAACTCTTACAAGTTCTCCTCTTGCCATCACATACACATACTGAACTAGTCCCAACACTCGCAGGTTGAAAGACCCGATACCCTGATGATATCCTCGAACATCTCCCAAGATGAACCACTACATCCACCCTACACTCTGATCAGAATCACACTGGAAATTCAAGATTCTCTCTCCCCCTGCACCCCTTCTGAGTCTCGACAGCCATCCCAACCCGGATGGGTTCCTACTTCACTGCCGCGAACGCGATGCTCAAAACCATACTCGAAATACTCTAACCATAACTCTGCTCTGCAGCTTTCACTTTCGTGAACTTGCACCCCCTTCGGAGTTACACACCTTCCTCTTTTCCTTTTTCCAAGGAACCCTCCTGGCCATAATGCCACTCCAACCGGTGCCACGGTGCTCGCCCCAGGCGACACCACCCTTTTTGCGTAACCGCTATTCACATACTCTGGTTCCCATTACAGGAGCTCTCAATCCCATGCACTCTCTCCACTCATCAAAATCACTGCCTCAGCTAAACAAGATCACTAACCCGGGGCCAGACCTTCCAATGCAATCACACTGCAACATACACGATCCGCAATCTCACACTGATCCAGCAATACCAACAGAGTCTCCAGCATGACTGGACCGACTCTCATAACACATACTAGCCACTCGAGGCTATATTTCTGTGGGTCCGTACACCCAAACTCTGCGAACCCTCAGGTTCCAGCTCTGGGAACCTTCCAGTTCCAGCTCTAGAAACATGCACAACATAATCCCGTGGGATTAATGCAGTACAACCCATCACGTACCTCAAACATACCAATACTCTGATCGCATCACCCCTGTCACTTACTCAAGCTTGATCCCGGCCTTCTCTCAGGCCTCCACAATCAAATGCCCTAGGTCTGTATCCCGCCCCGCATACCCGACACTCGCTCTCGTCGGCCTATACTATGCGCTGACAACCACTGCTGAATCCCAACAGCTAAGCACCCTCACATACTCATCGACCTCCCGGAGAATTCTTCAATTCTCCCCTACTAAAGCACTGACTAACTGCTACCGATCGTCATTAACGACCTTACAGAACAATCCTGCACAAAGAGAACATTTACCCACTGACTGCTTCCCACAAGCATAAGCAACCCTCAGCAAAACACATCTCCTCCCTGATCAATCCCCTCAAAAGAATCCGGTCTTTCAATTATCCACTCTACGACTGCAGATGCTACCCAACATTCAACCCAGTGCCTCATCTCCACTACAACCCTCATGAACGATAACCAACGGAATTCCCAACAATAACCCGTAACCAAACCCCCAACCTGCCAAAGGATGAATACCACATCGAAAACCGCGCAAGGCTACCGGCACCAAAACACCAAACTATAACCATACCAAACCATCAGAGAACAACGAATGCCAAAGCGAAAACCTGAAGTACCAATCCATAACCATGCCAAACCCGCGAAACAACGAATACCGCATCGAAATCCACGCAAGATACCAGCACAAACAATACGCCACAATCAATGCAAGACAATCAAGACATCAAGAAAGCATCATACCCGCAGCTGCCTCCGGCACTGCTCCGTCTCCCTCTGCCGCGAGCCGATAAGCACGACCCTGAGCCCTTGGAGCTCTGCTCCATCCTATCCTCCTCCTAAACTCCTCAAGGTGGCCGGTGCTAGAGCCTGCACCGGTCCTGCAGAAAGCTGTGGACAGTTGACCCTCAAATGTCCAACCTGCCGACAATGATGACAAATCCTCAAATCCCGAATCGGCACTGACTGCCGACAATCCCGCGCATAGTGCCCCTCTTTTCCGCACTTGCGGCATGCACCACCGGACCAGCAACTCCGGTGTGACCCCTCCCACACTTCCCACAAGTGTGGCCGCTCCGATCCCCCATTCTAACATCTACGGTCCTGAACCGTTTCGGCGCCGACTGCGACTGCATCGGGGCCTGCCTCAGCTCACGCAACTGCAACTCAACCTCTAACTCACGCCACATGGCGGCCTCCTGCAACTCCAACAAGGTCTCACACCTCTGCGCAGGCACGAACTGTCTGATATCCCTCTTGAGCATACTCACATATCAGGACATCTGAGCCTGCTCCGAAGCGAACTCAGGGCAAAACATCACCCTCTCAATAAACATCCTGGTGATCTCAGTCACCGACCCCAAATCCTGTTTCCGCTCAAGGAACTCCCGAGCCAATCTCTCCTTTTCATATCGCGGAACATAGCGAGTACTGAACATCCCTCTAACTGATCCCCTGAAACCGCAGCCCTCTGCGCGTCGGAATATGACCCCATGGTCAATCTCCACCAATAGGTCCAGAGCACACCTCGCCCTCTGATCAGCAGGGCATAAACTCGTGGAGAAACACCCCTCCACGTCTGATAACCATCTCATAGCAGCAATCGGGTCCTGAACTCCATCGAATGTGGGAGGCTTCGTATAATAGAAGTCCCGATACTGAAAAACCCCGACTAGCTCCTCTCTTTGCCGTTGCTACAGCCGCTGTAACTGCCGCGGCAACCGTCTCTGCGAGAGCCGCATATCGCTCATCGAACTACTCAACCATGTCGGTCCTGATCGACCCAAACAATTCTGGCGACTCAGCCCGTAACAATGCAGCAACCTCATCACGCAGGATCTCGCGAATCCTCGCATCCCGCTCGCTCGTGCTCGTCCGATCGACAACCTCCGACGGCACCGATTCACCCGGAACTCGCTCTCCAGCTCCCGATCCTGATCCGGATCCACTATCATTATGCCTCGAAATCTCCATGTCGAAGACACCCTACCCATCTCAGACACTTCCCAAAATCCTGGGATCCAACTCTCGCAACCCCTACCCTAGAGACCATGGTTTCCCTGATACGTGTATGGGTCCTGTGCTTTCAGTAGTACGGGCCCATACTACCTTCCACACCTACCCATATTTGTATGAAGTACTACCACAGTACCCTAGGAACATGCATAACAACTATCAACCCTCACCACTAGAGGAACACTGAGAATATCCCATAAGGGACCCTAGGCTACAGGCATCACATATCAGGCAACATTATCATGAATTCCTTAAGATCCCTAGCCTAACTCTAGCATGCTGTGCTATCAAGCTCAAATAAACAATATCAAGTATGGTATCTTGGGGTTACTTACTGGCTCCGGCTGATCGTACCTCCGCGTCCTCCTTTTACCAAATTTGAAAACCATTTTGATTTCTCATTTTAATTTCTCTTTTTAAAATCCTCCTCGATTTGAGACTGGAGTCACACGAATGTTTCCCCAATTCACTCAAACCAAGGCTCTGATACCAACTTGTAACATCCAAAATTTCAAACAATTAAAACTTTTCAAAATCATCCATTTTATTAACATTGTTACAAAAAGGTTTTCAATACATTATTTAACAGAGTAATTTCCCAGGTTCATATCATAAAACATCAACGCGAGGAACGGTACGATCACGCCTTTGCCTTGCCACAGACTCCTGAGAACCTGAAACATAAAACCACGACTGTAAGCCCGAAAGCTTAGTGAGATACCCCCAGAATACCAACCACATATACGCCCTTCCAGGCCCTGACCTTCCGGTCCTCAACACAACATAATCGCCTTCCGGCCCGTAATATATTGCCTTCCGGCCCATAACATATTGCCTTCCGGCCCATAAGCATACAACACATACATAACATAATAAATAGTCATATAGCAGTTCATAGACATCAATCGATCAACAGATCACATACCATAGCATTACTCTAAACATGGTACCGGTCTGGCCGGTCACTAGCATAACATTACCCTATGAATCAGTCAACATACTAAATGCATACATACGCCTTTCCAGGCCATGACCTTCCGGTCAACATAGTAACGCCTTCCGGCATGTAACATATAATGACAACTACCCGGATTTCCATCCGGTAAAAAGGGTCGGCCTTGGTGCCATAAACCCTAACGATATAGTGAGGATAACTCACCTCGAAACTGCCGACTGAACAGATAGCTCAAGCTGCTCCGATCACTGATACGATCTCCACCTCTGGACAGCCTCCAATACACTTAACTCAAACAATAAACAACAATTACCAAAATACCCTTGGAACCACTGGTAAATCCTTGGTCAAAGACAAGGTCAAGTCAACCCCTGACTGACCCTACTCGCCGAGTCAACTCTATGACTCGTCGAGTCCCCATGCTCAGAACTTCACTTAACCCGCGACCTAACTCGCCGAGTCACCCCAAGACTCGTCGAGTTCAACGACTCTGAGTCCACTCGCCCTTGACTCACCGATTCCTTAAGATTCCTTTTCTACACGTCGAGTATCCCCTTTTTGCTTGACGAGTTCCTCCTGGAAGAATCGCGGGGCCACCCCGACTCAACTCGCCGAGTCTGACGAACAACTCGACGAGTCCCAGATATTCTTCAAGCTACTCGCCGAGTCTGTTCATCAGACTCGTCGAGTCCATGCCATGCAGTCGATCAAACTGCTTCCTGGGACAATTATGGTTCCGAAATACACGAGCATGGAACCTTCTGGACCTCTAAGGTCCTAATACAGAGTTATATCCATTTGATTAACAAAGTAATAATCCATCTAATCACCAAATGGGTTCCATAAACCCTAGATTCACGCACACATCAATATAACAGAAATGATCCGGATTATTACCTGAATAACACACTCTTTGGGTCCCCAAACCTCAGAAATCGAATCCCTTGCAGTTCCTTTAGTTAAAACCCTTCCCTCCTTGCACCGCAATTTCTTCAAGTCACCAATGGCCTTCAATCTTGCTCTAGATGCCCACAGCCGCTTAGGGTTCTTCTCAATCGACCAAAAGACGGACAATGACGGCCTAAGAGGCGTTATATACGACCCAAAACCAAACGGGTAGGGTTTCTGCTGAACAGCGTCGACTCGCCGAGTCCATATCTGGAGTCGTCGAGTCCAGTCGCGAACCCGCGACCAAGTCTGCGATCCTACTCGGCGAGTATAGGCTCCAAATCGCCGAGTCCCCTCTTAAAACACCCCCAAAATCATAATTATATCAATCTTTGAAATTCCGGGCTGTTACATTATACCATTGTGCCATGGGCTACCCCACATGGTCCTCCATGCAAGCATCACAAAGACATCTAGCATATCACATATCATATATCACATAGTTACTAGCATACCAGCTAGCATGAAGCTAACTATCATATCAGAAAACATAAGACGGGCCGGCCTTGGTGCCTTAGACCCATTGGTATGGTGAGAAGACTCACCTGCAACTGTCGGCTGAAGAAGTAAGATCACGCTGCTCCAACCACCGACACGAACTCCTCCACTTGTCAACACCAAATAACTGAACTCAATAAATATCAATCATTACCAAAATACCCCTGGAATTCAACTGGTCAACTCTTGGTCAAAGTCAAATTCCCGGTCAAAGTCAACCTTCCAAGTCAACCCTACTCGCCGAGTTTGCCTACTGACTCGCCGAGTTCATACGCTCAGAGTCCTTCCATTCGCGACTCGACTCGCCGAGTCTACCGATTTCCGAGTCCTGCCCTGTCCAACTCACTGAGTCCCCACTCAACTCACTGATCCGAGTCTCAACGTGAAGGGTTTGGGGTTTCGTGACTTGACTCGCCGATTCCAAGAACAGACTCACCGAGTCCAAGGCATTCTTCAACAGACTCGCCGAGTTATTCTTCCAACTCGCCGAGTTCCTGCCCATCTTCATCCAACTCGTCGAGTCCACCCATGTGACTCCCCGAGTCGCTTCAGTTCTTAATCTATTCGATGGCTTTTCGAGACATGTAGGGTCTCCAAACTATAGATCCATTGTCCTAGAGCATGCCTCACACGTAAAGTTGCAAACTTTACGTGATAGCAAAGAGATATAGGCCCAAAACACACCATGGCTAGGGTTTATGACAAAGGGGCTTCACCAATCATTCAAAGACTGGAACTTTATGACATTTAGGACCATCTCCAGTCTAGATCTGAGGTAGCAACCTCAGATCTAACCTCCAAACCCGAAATGACTCTTTACCATACCAAAAATGCCCCAAATCTCAAGAAGTGATGAATCTAGATGCAAGAAGAGCCCAAGCAACAGATAATTACCTCCAACATATTGCTCCAACTAAAGTAGTTTCCTGATCTACACCACTCCCTTGTAGTAAGCCCTTTGAACCTTCAAGCTCCTTCCACTAGAACACCTTTCCAAACTTAAATCTCTCTTCAATGGCCTCACACACACGAGCTAGGGTTTCTCGGCCTCAAGGGGGTGCTAAGGAGGCTTAGAGAAGGACATAAAGTCCTTTAAATAGGTTGCAACCCCCGGGATTAGGGTTTTCTCTCTTTAGCACCAACCTGTCGAGTCCAGCCGCCGACTCGGCGAGTTGGTCACTAAAACTGCGGCCAAAACCCGCTCCTACTCGGTGAGTAAGTGTGCCTACTCGTCAAGTCCCTCTTTTGAAATTACACTTTTGCCTTTTGAAATTCCGAGATGTTACAACTCTCCCCCACTTAAATTGGGCTTCATCCTCGAAGTCCGTTCCATCTAGCAACTCCATAACCCCTCCCACGACGTTTCTAATCGTTGCATACTTTTTCTGATCGGCCTAAACATCGAAATATCAACCTTGGAGTAATTCGATCATTAGTACCTTCGAGTACAATGCTCTTACTCAACCGGTAATCCTTCTGGTACTACCCAAGCACTTATAATTGGCATCCAAGGGGTTCACCCCTTTATCCTGCGTTGTCGTTGGCCTTACCAAGGCAACCAAATCAACCCCTGCTGGCTCCTAAAACCCGAAAATGAGATGGATTCCTTGCAACATAATCACGTTATTCAATCCGAAACCTGAAACGTCGAGATGGTATGTCCCCCCCTCCCTGACAGACCGTTTAACCTGCATCATTTCTGCATTCATTGCACTTATCTCCCAGCAGGCTACCTAACCCCTGATATAATCTAATCCAACTTTAGTCATCATACGAATATCGAGAATGCAAGCAGCTCCACGTATGTACCCCAAAATCACCCGAGTCGCTCCCACTCCTCTTGCTACTACGAAACTGCTTTCCCGAAGAACGACCAGGACCTCCCTAGTCCCAACTTGACTGTCCACTGTCCGAAACACCGAACACCTTCCCGATTGCTGAGCAAGAGACACATGCTCCACAATCCCACGTGACCTCTGAAGGACACCTCGTCTGACAATAACCGCCCTGGCGATACCTATTCTCTCAATTCCTTCACTCCTTTGATCCATCCGATCATGACAGGATGATAACCCGTCACCACTGAATCCGACGCAAAATGAGTGCCACAAGAACAACTGTGGTCTTTCATCATACCCGACCTCCCTCGACCTGCCTTTTCCTGGTTAAACATGTCGTGGTCCCATTACATACCAACTCGCATCACACCGTGATGGCTTGAGCTGCCATCCAACCAAACCCATTCATTACCCTGGTATCCTGCATTTGATGCCCTTGGCATCTTACGCTCTAGAATCTCATCTTACTGAAACAAAGTCCTGTACTGAACATGCACGAACCCCAATTCGGAATCTTTCTGAAACGAGTCGATACCCTGCTACTACCTCGAGATTCATAATACACCATAACTTCCGACGTCCTCTTCATGACTGATAAGTAATCACCCTTAGCCGATCCCTGAGACTACCAGTCTCTCATCTGGTCCAACCACTAGGTTTCCAAGAGATCAAAAACCAAGACTACCCAGCCGTATCCATACTGCATCATGTACCACATATCCACCAGATCCTGCAACTCGAGGTCCACCCTTGACTCAACAATCTCTACCATTTCCATTCTAAAATGCCATACCCATACGGGCTCATCCATGGATAATCCATCGAATAACCCCTCCGATCCTGATTTTACTTAAGTTGTGGCTTTCCCACGACTTGCGAGCTGATCTATGGTAAACCCAATCAATCGATGAACTCATGAATGCTACGGCTACCCCGTAGCCTTACAACACTGTCACAGTGAATGCTACGACTCCCCCGTAGTCTTACAACACTTTCATAGTGAATGCTACGTCTCCCCCGTAGTCTTACAACACTTCCACAGTGAATGCTACGGCTCCCCCGTAGTCTTACAACACTTTCACAGTGAATGCTACGGCTCCCCCGTAGTCTTACAACACTTTCATACTACATGATCGCTGCCTATGACCCTACTGCTCACCTATCAATCCGAATGCATCTCACTGTTGAGCACCCACGTAGTCTATCCTCTCAAACTGAACTCAATTACCGACTGGAACACTACCTGGTTCCCTTCCCCAAAGCCTGCAATATGTCGTCAGAAGGACGTGATCCAAATGCCGGAGAGTTTCCCGAACTCCCATCCCACGATATCCAATACTCAATTAGCCCCTAAGGCCGCCTTTCCTCCCCAAAAAGGGAAAATATGAGACGCATCCACGTCTCACTCTCGCTTTTATCCTGGATATCTGAATGATTCTCCCCCACTTACATTCGACTAAGTCCGCTTGGCACATGAAAATTGAAGGATTCCCAAATCCTCTCTCTCTCTCTCTCTCTCTCTCTCTCGTTCCAATGATCAATTTGCTGTCGGCCGGTGCCTAACAAAGCTACAACACCATGAATAACCCTTCCCCAAAACAACAAAACTCCCAAAAACCCGCTAGCATCTCTGAATCCCAATCATATCAATGGATTGAGATGCTTTAAATACTGACATACTCGGTTCTTGCTGACCAAAGGTCAGATGGTCTAACCAAAACTTCATCAACGATTCTCTCTTCCCTTGACAACCTCGAAATCCTTTCCAAACATGATAGCTAAGGTTACTGGAACCTAGTCATAATTCCTTCATATAAGCCCTTAAACCAATCTCGACCATACCCAAAATGACATGCACATATTGAAAACTCCGAGATAACTGGAGTCGGTGCCCTCACTGCTCCTCTCTGATCGTCAAGTAGTTGACTTTCCTGTCACCCATCTGCCCTTAATGACAATATGACACACTTGCCCCCTATGGGCATTCCCTGCTGACGTGGCCAAACCTGCTACACATGTAGCTACCTAGATCACCGAACAGCCTCCGACAATGACTCGGAGCAATCACGGTATATGCGGAATCCACTCCGCAAGATACATCCGTCTGAAGATTCATCAAGGATTCCTCGGCGTGCTGGCTGGCACCTGATACTCTTACTAACTTAAATAATAGTAGAAAACCGACCCGAGATCTAACTATCATACTCCCCAAGTAATATATTACTGATACCACCGGAAATGACCGAAGATAGCATATCCGCAAACATCTGAAGGACTCCTGAACATCTCCTCCTGAGTCACCTCGACCATCTGGAAAACATGATGCAACACTTCATCTTGATCCCAATGGCAATCCAATCCCTTGTAACGAAGCTCCATCACGTAGTTTTTGCAAGTGTTGTACCGAATCCAGCCCTGTTGGCCTCTCAAAGCTGATCCAAACTCCTGGATCCCCTCCCGAGATCCTCCACTATAGGCACCTGAGCTGGTCCCCTTTTCCAAAGGTGACCCTAATCAATCCCTGCTCTCGAACTCTAGAAGTCATAACATTCAGGGTATCGCACCCTGACACACTCACCAGCTCAAACGTCCACGGCCGATCTGCAATAAATGGAGCAATCTATGTTCTCGACCAGGTACAAACTATCCCCAAGACAAGGTCTTTAACTCCAAAAGTGCAATAGATCGCACCATCAATCCTTGCCGCCTGATGCAAGAGATCCAATGCGAAATCCAACTCCTGGCAGTCCTTCTGCTAATTGGCTCTCTACCGGAGTCAGGACCAAACCCTGGTCTTTCCCCCTTGCGTGCTTATCTGCATTTTGCACTGCAGCTATCCCCACAGTCCACTCATAACCACGAATTGCTTTCCCAGGTTTCTTGGATTCTTCGAGACTTTCCCCGATTCGAGTATGGATCCTGTGCTTTCAATAGTACGGGCCCAATACTACCTTCCACACCTATCCATACTTTCCTCTAGAATCATCCCAAATCCTCTAAGTCACCTACTTCCCTGATGTACTAAATGTCTGCTAAACAGCAGCACAATGGCCATTAATGCATCTCCTAGGTCTCCCCCTAGGCTCCCAACCACACCGAACCGCCCCACTAACTCACTGGAGCATATCCTAGGCTTTCCTAGGTTCCCGACCTCGCCCTGCCATCAACTGCTAAGGAACTCCGCACGATGCCAGTCATCTACCTCCTGGATATCATCACATCCACTTAGTAGCTGACTCCCATCACTAAAGAGTCCCACAAAGCACAAACCAAGCAGCATTCGTGAAGACGCACTCCTGACACTAATATCATCCTAGGGTAATCCCCGACCCACAAATGATCATGGAATATCCGGCCCACGTACTACAACCCAAGTTGTCCACATCCACCCTCGTTAACGGCAGCCTTATGCACGCAAATTGTACACAGAATAGGAAACGATCCGCACCAATTATTCTATGGCCATGAGATCCTAACCGTATACAATTCTAAAACATACACGTAACAGTTACCAATATCAATAATCATTCTCATTCTAGCATGGCATCCAGCATCCCAAGGCTACAAACATCACATATCAAGCCAATCTATCGCTGACTACTCAACACTAGCATGCAAGTCTAAGAGCTCATATAGCATACAAAGACATCTCTCCTAGCCCTAACTAGCATGCGATATTCAGATTCATCACCAAGTAATAACAGATAATAGATGTGGGTATTATAGGGAAACTTACTTGAGCCTGGCTGATTGCATGCACCACACCTCTTCGTTTCTTAGAAAACTTTTCCTTGAAAACATTTTCCTTTAAAACCTTACAGATCCCTAGTCTGAGTCCAGACACACCCAAAAGTATGTCCGAATCCCTCAAACCAAGGGTCTGATACCAACTTATAACGTCCCAAAAATCAGGGGTAAAAATTTCATTTTTAATGTAACTAAAACATTGATACCATTTAATTCAAACAATCAAATCATAGTCAATCAAATCGTTTATCAGAGTTTATCCCAAAATCATTCATTGCGGAAATCATAGGTGTGTGCACTGCGATCAATCCGAGCTCTCCTTTCCAACACGATGATACCTGAAACCATAAACAAAACCTGTAAGCACGAAGCTTAGTGAGTTCCCCAGAGCATACCATTCACACAAACCACATATCACATATCCTGTAGCTATAAAAACTACACACATATCATATATATATATATATATTGTTAGCTATAAAAGCTACCATATACCACATAAGCCTTGCATACATAGAACCTGAAATAGTGCCATGGGCTACCCCACATGGTCTTACATCCAATGCCACGGGCTACCCCACATGGTCTTTACCTAGGACTGCCATGGGCTACCCCACATGGTCTTACATCCAATGCCACGGGCTTCCCCTGGGGTCTTCCCTGCAAATACCATATATAACCAAATAGCATATCATGCATCACATAAATATCTACACATAACACGTACATAAAACTGTAAGGATGTCATGGGCTACCCCCAGGGTCTTATACCATTGTGCCATGGGCTACCCCACATGGTCCTCCATGCAAGCATCACAAAGACATCTAGCATATCACATATCACATAGTTACTAGCATACCACCTAGCATGAAGCTAACTATCATATCAGACAACATAAGACGGGCCGGCCTTGGTGCCTTAGACCCATTGGTATGGTGAGAAGACTCACCTGCAACTGTCGGCTGAAGAAGTAAGATCACACTGCTCCAACCACCGACACGAACTCCTCCACTGGTCAACACCAAATAACTGAACTCAATAAATATCAGTCATTACCAAAATACCCCTGGAATTCAACTGGTCAACTCTTGGTCAAAGTCAAATTCATGGTCAAAGTCAACCTTCCAAGTCAACCCTACTCGCCGAGTTTGCCTACTGACTCGCCGAGTTCATACGCTCAGAGTCCTTCCATTTGCGACTCGACTCGCCGAGTCTACCGATTTCCGAGTCCTGCCCTGTCCAACTCACTGAGTCCCCACTCAACTCACTGATTCGAGTCTCAACGTGAAGGGTTTGTGTAACATCCCCCACTAGCACATATCATAATATTGTCCGCTTTGGGCCACTCGGCACGAGGACTTCCCAGGGGGTCACCCATCCTGGTACTACTCCCTCCCGAGCATGCTTAACTGCAGAGTTCTTATGGGATTTGCTGCCCTCACGGCTTTAAAACGCGTTGTGATAGGGAAGGTATCCACACCCCTTATAAGGAATGCTTAGTTCTCCTTCCCAGCCGATGTGGGATCAGATCTAACCCACTTTCACCCCCCCCCCCCCCCCCCCCCCATTATAGGGTTTGACGTCCCCGTCGAACACATCAACCCGTGCCCTGGCTCTGATACCATTTGTAACATCCCCCTCTGGAACGTATCACAATATTGTCCGCTTTGGGCCACTCGGCACAAGGACTTCCCAGGGGGTCACCCATCCTGGTACTACTCCCGCCCGAGCACGCTTAACTGCAGAGTTCTTATGGGATCTGCTGCCCTCACGGCTTTAAAACGCGTTGTGTTAGGGAAGGTATCCACACCCTTTATAAGGAATGCTTAGTTCTCCTTCCTGTCGATGTGTTCGACGGGGATGTCGAACCCTATAATGGGGGGTGAAAGTGGGTTAGATCTGATCCCACATCGGCTGGGAAGGAGAACTAAGCATTCCTTATAAAGGGTGTGGATACCTTCCCTAACACAACGCGTTTTAAAGTCGTGAGGGCAGCAGATCCCATAAGAACTCTGCAGTTAAGCGTGCTCGGGCGGGAGTAGTACCAGGATGGGTGACCCCCTGGGAAGTCCTCGTGCCGAGTGGCCCAAAGCGGACAATATTGTGATACGTGCCAGAGGGGGATGTTACAGTTTGGGGTTTCGCGACTTGACTCGCCGAGTCCAAGAACAGACTCACCGAGTCCAAGGCATTCCTCAACAGACTCGCCGAGTTGTTCTTCCAACTCGCCGAGTTCCTGCACATCTTCATCCAACTCGCCGAGTCCACCCATGTGACTCGCCGAGTCGCTTCAGTTCTTAATCTGTTCGGTGGCTTTTCGAGCCATGCAGGGGCTCCAAACTGTAGATCCACTGTCCTAGAGCATGCCTCACACGTAAAGTTGCAAACTTTACGTGATAGCAAAGAGATATAGGCCCAAAACACACCATGGCTAGGGTTTATGACAAAGGGGCTTCACCAATCATTCAAAGACTGGAACTTTATGACATTTAGGACCATCTCCAGTCTAGATCTGAGGTAGCAAACTCAGATCTAACCTCCAAACCCGAAATGACTCTTTACCATACCAAAAATGCCCCAAATCTCAGGAAGTGATGAATCTAGATGCAAGAAGAGCCCAAGCAATAGATAATTACCTCCAACATATGCTCCAACTGAAGTAGTTTCCTGATCTACACCACTCCCTTGCAGTAAGCCTTTTGAACCTTCAAGCTTCTTCCACTAGAACACCTTTCCAAACTTAAATCTCTCTTCAATGGCCTCACACACACATGAGCTAGGGTTTCTCTGCCTTAAGGGGGTGCTAAGGAGGCTGAGAGAAGGACATAAAGTCCTTTAAATAGGTTGCAACCCCCGGGATTAGGGTTTTCTCTCTTCAGCACCAACTCGTCGAGTCCAGCCGCCGACTCGGCGAGTTGGTCACTTAAACTGCGACCAAAACCCGCTCCGACTCGGTGAGTAAGTGTTCCTACTCGTCGAGTCCCTCTTTTGAAATTACACTTTTGCCTTTTGAAATTCCGAGATGTTACAGGGATTATTGGAATTTTATATATATAAAGGAATTGTAAGTTGGTAATTTCCTTTGTATCCCATATTGGTGGGAGGAAGAAATCTTTGTGGGTTTATAAACTTATTCCCTTGATAGGCCATCAAAGGCTTTAGTGGATCAAAGGAATGGGCCAAGCCCACGCGCACACCTAGCTTAGCCTAGAACTAGCAGACACCGTGAGTGTACGAAATGACGCGATTTAGGCGCACTTTGGTTTCTAGGGGCCGGCCTATGAGGTCTCGTTTCATGCCTTCTAGGGTTTCAACACTTATAAATACTGCTCCACAGGAGCCGTATTTGACACTCACGAAAATTCAAAGCTCTCTCCTTCTTTCTGCGATTTTCTTCCAGTTTCCGAGTATTCACTTTGTGTTTATCGATTTTCCAGTGCTCTTGGAAATCAATAGATCAACATTAAATCTTGGGGTTTTACTCTGTTGCTTACAACCAATAGAATCGAAGTAAAAACCTTTAAGGACAGGAGTCAGATCCGTACAGTTATTCCACGTTTAAGATCAACCGTCAACATGTCGATTTTACATTGTTGTTTTGTATTTTAATTTCATCCAATAACAGAACACGCTCCTTCTACCTTTCTTATAATTAGATCTAATTGAAAAGGATTAATCTGGTTTCTGGAGAAAACTTGGTAATCATATTAATAATAATTGGATCTATTATTCGCAACTAATCGATATATAATTCTCAATATAATTTGTCGATTTCATTTGTTGTCTATTAGTTTGATTTACGACATCATCTTCTACCGGTCAACATATATTTGGTGGGTCCCATTATGTTGACCGATGAATCGTAGATCTATTTATCATGTTCATGGATTTTATAAAAATAATGAAATTGTATTTTCAATCTTTATTTATTTTTAAATTATATCATAGTATTGGGTAGGTCCCATAGTGTTGGAGATTTGCTATTTGACTTTTTGGATATACAGTCATATACACGGCATGCCTAGCATGCAAACATGCGACGGGAGCAAGAAAACAAATTTAAGCCTGTTAATATATTTTAAATTTAAACAGAGCTAATCATTTATTTGTACAATGAAAACAGTGTACCTACGACTTTTACTTTTTTTTTTTAATAAAATTAACTTGTGCACTATTTTATCTATTCAAGTATAAACATGCTATTAGTCAGTTGTAACAAAATCATATAAATAATACAACATTTTTAAACAAACTGAATCATAATTGCATAAATGGGTAAGAACTATAATTTATCACATAAATTGATAAAAATGTATAAATAATCTATTACATAGATTGAAAAAAATATACAACTTTATTGTCTATTTTTTTGGGAGCCATAAAATATATAAAAAAAAACTAGCAAGAAACTAAATGAAAACATTACGATATAGAGGAAGCCAAAATTGGGTTCCGAAGCCAAACAATCCAATTAAGTTTAGCTATTACTTCTATTTGTAACCCAAAGAAGAGTCTTATCCACTACATTATCAAACAAAATTGAGAGTTTAGGAGTAGTTATCCTAAAGATGATAGCAGAGATGGTCCGTTGATTTTGAATGTGATGTGCGAAGAGTAAAATAATATCCCCTAAATTATATATATATATATATATATATATATATATATATATATATATATATATATATATATATATATATAGAGAGAGAGAGAGAGAGAGGTTCAAATGTAAAAACTTAATTATTGTATGAATGTATAGTTAAATCTAGACCAATCATTTTGATAGGGATATAATAGTAATTTTATTATTATTAATTATGGTAAAAATTAAATCAATTTATTAAATTTAAAATAGGATATCAGTTTCATCCTAGTATCAACATAAGACCATCGTCTTCAACCCAAAGAACAGTCCACCGTCCCCATTACTAGGTTCATCACCATTGACAACTAAGCGGTTGGCGGAATATTAAGCTGTCATACCATTGCAGTCGGCATACCTATTGGACTTTGTAACCGTTATCAGATCGTTATCGTCGATGTTGCCTGCTAATATCCCCTTCACCGTCACCCGTGGAACCCTAAGCTTCCGGTTTGTCATCTTTGATTTCACCTTCTTGATTATCATCTTCGATTTAATTCCATCTTAATCGCAAAGTAACTTTCAAGTCTGTATGATAAACAATTTTTTTATATGTGCAAACCCTTAAATTATGCATCAAAAAAATAGAAGATACAGTTGCTTATTGTTTTTTACATTGTTGGTATTATCGAATTTGCAAATGTGTAATTATTTCCACTGATTGGTCTGTGTTGCCACAAGATTATAAAAAATTAGAATGAAACACTAAATTGGATTCATTATGCTCGTGAAATCAGTTTGACTTCATATATATTAGTAACTAGGCGAATGCCCACGCGTTGCGTAGAAACACCTATATAGTTAAAGTTTTTACAAATATATGATTTTTTAAATATAACAATAACGTTGTTGTTAAATTTGATATAATAATTTGTATATACTAAATTGATATAATATATTGATTATTTTGAATTATATGATAATATATACATTTGTTATTACTTCATAATCTCAATCGTTTGAATGACTTCTACCCGCGAGTTACAAATGAATAAAATTAAATATAATATATGATTTGATGTTATTTATAGTTGTTTTTATTGTTAATTAATTTTTTAAAACTTATTTGCTTAATGTTTTAATTTCTATCATTATAATTATTTAAAACATCAAACATTGTTTTTTTATTTTAAAGCTAACAACATAATCATTTATATAGAGTTGTTTTTAACTATTGTTATTGTAAGTTATTTTAAGCTACTTATTTGGAAACTTTTAACGATTATAAAAATATATTTAAGAAATATTTTAGTAGATTGAAATTACAATTTAGTTTTTGCTTTTATCACTACAATTTATCACTTTTAACTATTTACAAAATATTCTTTAGTTTTTTTAAATGGAACTGAAATTTATATTTGAGTTGACATTGTAATGCCCAGAAACACATATATAGTTGAAGTCTTTATATATATATATATATATATATATATATATATATATATATATATATATATATATATATAACATTAACGTTGTTGTTTAATTTGATATAATAATTCGTATATTAATTTGATATAATATATTGATTATTTTGAATTATATGATAATATATAAATCTATTATAACGTTATAATCTCAATCGTTTGAATGACTTCTACTCGCGAGTTACACATCAATAAAATTAAATATTATATATGGTTTAATATTATTTATAGTTGTTATTTTTAACTAATTTTTTAAAATTTATTTGCTTAATGTTTTAATTTCTATTATTATAATTATTTAAAACATCAAACATTATTTTTTGATTTTAAAGGTAACAATATAATCATTTATATAGAGTTATTTTTAACTATTGTTATTATAAGTTATTTTAAACTACTTATTTGAAAAGTTTTAACGATTATATAAATATATTTAGGAAATATTTTAGCTAAACTAATATTACAATTTAGTTTTTGCATTTACCACTATAATTTATCACTTTTAACTATTTACAAAATATTATTTGGTTTATTAGTGGAACTAAACATTATATTTAAGTTGACACTGTAATGTTATATTTAAATTAACAATTTAAGTATTTTGTCCAAACTGTTCAAAAATTGCAGCTTTAAACTGTTAATGGTTTATATGCAACAACATTTTAAATCTAATAAATTAAGTACAATATGTTAAAATTTAAAGACATAACTTTATAAATAGAAGTAAAGATATTATTTTAAAATTGAAATTTAGTCTATTTATAATTACACTTTAGGTTTGATATTTATTTAACATTATTAACCAACTTACAATCATTATTAGAAATACACTACAATTTATCACTTTTAACTATTTATAAAATAATCTTTGGGTTGTTTAAGTTAAATAAAATTTATATTTAAGTTGAGCCTATAATGTTATATTTTAATTAATAATTTAAGTATTTTATACAAATTGTTCAAAAATTATACCTTTAAAATGATAATGGTTTACATCCAACAATATATTAAAACTAATAAATTTAGTATAATATGTTAAAAGTTAAAAAGCATAATTTTATAAGTAGAATTAAAGATATTATTTTAATATTGAAATTTAGTTTATATATGAATACACTTTAGATTTGATATTTATTTAACCTTATTACCAAATTATAATTATTATTATAAAGAAATTGAAAAGTCATGGGAGTTTCAAATGAATGTGGTGAAAGGAAAAAAGAATGGGGGTTTGAAATACATGAGATTCAAGAAAAAATGCTAGGTTTATAAGTATGTATGATTCTAGTTCTTTCCTGCAAGTGTATCACTTCATTTTCATTAAATTTTAATAATATTAGTCATTTGTATTTATATTTTTTTAGTAAATTAGAAAGTGAAGCTATGAGGGATATGATTTCTTCTCATAGTTAGAATTGTACTTATTTTTGATGCTTTATATAATCTCCAACAGCATGAACGTTTTTATAAAAAATGTCAAATTAATCATCTTCAATTATTTTCTAAGTTATTTAATTTAATTAGTTTTTTTCAAGTTTAAGTAGTGATTTGTCATTTTTTTTCAAGTATGAACTGACCATTCTTCAAGAATTAGTATATTAGAATAAATAATTTACTACTTGTTTTGGAAGTTTACGGTTCTAGTTACACATTCTTGAAGAACAAAGTATATTCACCATTTTTCGTGTGGTTGTTGTCGTTGTATATAATACTCATTCTACAAAAGTTTATTCATTTTACTTAATTTTGTTTGTATTCTCAAAGAATATGAAAAATGCAAGGGAATGTGTATTCAACTTCATTTGTCAAGAACCAATAATGTAATGAAAAGTTTGTTTTTTTTGCTAGTTGTAGTTTTTAGCAAACCATTCTGACAGAATATTAGATGCTATTCTAATAAAAAAAACAGTGTAAAATGCAAATTTGGGGATGAAATGGATTCTAACTGTTCATGGCTTCTTAATTTCTTGAATGAAATATTGGATAGACAAAACCCCTAATGGAGGATATTATCGAAGATGAATATACAGATGGGCAGATGGAAACATACATGAAGATGATGATGAAATTGTATATGATATTTTGATACTTTGAAATGGATTCTTACTGTTCATGTTTTTTGATATTTTGAATTCCAATTTTGTGAATTTTTAGCATTTCCTTTTCTATCTACCTTGAAATTATAGGGATAAGTTCTTGGATGAAGATATATTGTTCAATATGCATGTATAAATTGCACATGGAATGCATGTGTATTGTCTAAATGTTGGTCCTTCTCAAGAAATATTCAGCTCTTCATTTGGTGGATCTTGTGAGAATCTTCTTGCAGCAGGTTGCAAATATCAGGTAATGCTATCATGAAGCATCCATTTAGCTTTTCATTATATTCAAAGTTATTACAATGCTTGAAATTCTAATGGCTTAGAACTCTGCTTAAGAGTGCCAAATAGTAAAAAACCGATCTATGATATTTGTAACATCCTGAAATTCAAGTGTATCTCTTAAACCCTTATCATTTTTCCAAGTTGACAAGTTTAGCCCTTAAAAGAAGATTATGACAAATGAGTACGCTGGGCGTACTGAAGAGTACGATGCGCGTACTCATGCGCTTAAGTTGGACGCAGACCTGGTTGGGTACGTTGGGCGTACCAAGGTTACGTTAGGCATAACCGGCCCAGATGCAAAACCCTAATTATGGCTTGAGGCCTTTATAAGGAATGTGTTAGCCTTATCCTCAGCCACTATTTGAGAGAGTGAAACCCTAAGAGAGAGCTACCCTTCGTTCTTAACCTGTGTGTATGCTTTTGAGCTTGGAATTTCCTTTGTGTGTTTGTGAAGAAGAAGAAAGAATCATTGTGGAAGCTAGTCTTGGTGTGCATACTTTGGATCTGAGCTTTGCAAGGGTGGGAGCATCACTTGGAGGTAAAAGCTCAGAACTTTCCTCTTCATTTTGGTTTTTGTGATTCATGGTCCAATTTCGTAGGGTTTTGTCCCAAGATGGAGACTTTTTGAGTAAATGGTCTCCATAAGCCTTGATCTGCCCCATTTCAGCTTTGGGTGTGTTGTAGATGAATAAAAATCCAAACTTGGTCGTCATTAAGGAGTCATGCATGAATTATGGTCTTAATGAGAAAAGGGATAAGAGGTTGGAAGAAGTTATTACCTTTTTAGCCATGCAAAGACCTAAAGATTCTGACTTTATGGGTTAGGAGGCAATAGAGTGCCTAGATCTGTGATATGAGTTGTAGTCTTAATCGTTTCAGACAAAAACTTTTGAGAATGGGACACTAGGACTTACGTTGGGCGTAATCCCAGTACGCGTCGCGTAAGGGGTCGAGTCCTCCGATTCTGGTTAGCCGGAGTACGCCCCGCGTACACGAATTGGTACGCCCCGCGTACTACTTGTTGTTGACTTTTTAGGGTTTTGGTCAACCTTTGGACTTTTGGGTCAGGGAGGGGTAAAATGGTCTTTTACCCTTCTGTGGAATTGTAGGAGTGGGTTTAATCTAGCGTTTGAGAGCCATTATTTATTTGAGGGTGCTGTTTATGTGTTTAGGCGGGGGCTAGACCAGTGGGTTCGAGTGCGAGATTATCTGAGATACCCGAGGTGAGTCTTCTCACTATACGTTACCTAGAGTGGTATTTATGTGTTGACCGGAGGATCTTATGTGCTATGAACGAGTTTATGTGCTATGTGAGATATGTATGTTATATGATTGTATAGACCGGACCAGAGGGTCCACCGATACAGACCGGGCCAGAGGGACCAACGAGCTATGACCGGACCAGAGGGTCCAACGAGCTACGGGACTGGAGGGTCCCGCTGAGACACATCGACCAGAAGGTCGTACTGTAGCCTCGAGTGGCGTATGTGTTGTATGAGGTATTTTGGGGAACTCACTAAGCATTTATGCTTACAGTTGTTGTGTTATGTGTTTCATGTACCAGTGAGGATCGCGGGAAGGCGTCGGCATGATCCATACACACACATGAGGAGATTTTATACATTATGATCTTGGGTTGTAGTTATGAATTAATATGTGAACAATGAGATTTTATAATATTAATGAATAGAGATATGTTTTTAAAATGTGAAAAAATTGTTTTGAAATTACGTCGTTACAATATTTCCTTGTTTATTGGTTGTAATGTAGGTTATTCTTTAAGAATGAAATACAGAAACTATCATATTCTTCAAAAATAAAAGGCTAAAAAAAGACTGATGGTTCAAGAATGTTGCAGATAGTGTTGGTTGTTTGAAGATGAACAAAGATGATATGTTGGAAAGAATGTTGGGTTTTCCCCTTTCGACAAAGCTTCTTAAAGAATACAATATATGTCATATGTTTTTTTATATATTCATCTAGAATTTTGTATATTATACAAAGAATGTAGTATATATTACAAATAAATTCTTAAAGAACGAAGTATAAAAGGTTGTGTGTATTCTTTTTAAATGTTGTATATATTCTTCAAAAATACATAAATTCTTCAAGAATGTTTGAATTCTTCAAGAATCCTTGAGTTGCATAATGAGAAAAAAGTTCACTGTCACATAATTGTTTTCCATTTTCACACATTCTCATTCATTCTTATGCATTCTTACTTATTCTCATTCAATGTCTATAATGTCCTTAGATACTAGTTTTTTTTTAAAGAAAGTATTGTTAGTGTGTGATGCATTACATAATAACTATGATATACCATAGCAATCTTAGCCAATAAACAATTAAAATCCAAGGGTCCAAATCTAGTCATTCAATCACACAATATTTGCGATTCATATTTAATCCTAACCGTGTGTGTGTGTGTGTGTGTGTGTATATATATATATATATATATATATATATATATATATATATATATATAAAGGGGGGGGGGGGGGGGGAATTTAAAAATTTAGTCACAAAAAAAAAATTCCAGCTATAGACATGCATTCCGCGGAGGACCCTCCGCGGACCTCCGCGGAATGACGTCATCTCTGCAAAGTGGCCGAAAAATAGGTTGTTAGCCTTTTTAAGCATGCTCCGCGGAAGGGGTTCTGCGGATTCAATATAACCTCCGCGGAGAGAGCTGATTGGATCTCGTAAATACCCCGCGGAGAGGTCGATGCAGAGCTCCGCGGAGAGAGTGATGCCTCCACGGAGGAAGCAGTTGGAAGTCATAACTGAGTCCGCAGAAAGGGGGACGCGGAGCTCCGCGGAGAGAGTAATGCCTCCGCGGAATGGGTGGTTGGAGCGGATTTTGAAGAGTTTTTTGATACAAAAGTTTCTTTTTCATATGTTTGTTTCATTTTGGTCGATAGATCAGTTCGTTTTCATTTGATTTTCAAAACCAAATATGAGTTTTGTTATTTTATGTACTGAAGATTTTTGGCAGATAAGTAATGGGATTAACACCTACGTTAGACCAAAGTTAAACAACTTGGGTTTACTGCTTCCGCCTAATTTTGATTGTCGAATATTGTTTGTTTTGGTCAAAAGTAAGGCTAAGGTGTTCAATAGTAATATATCATTGTCATTTCAACACCCGGTTCATGGGTATGTGATGAATATTTTAGATGAAGCAGATGTTCATCAACTCATAAATAAACGAAGGAGATTGTGCATTTGTATTTAGAGGTGTTTCAGGGATTGGTCGAACATATAGAAGCGGCTAAGAAAGTTGTACCATACAATGTTGAAAACATTGTATCTGATAATGTTGAAGATTATCCAGAAGAAGAAACTATGGCGTTGAATACGATTGAAGAAAAAAATTTATGAGTTTGGAAGACTGACTGACAAAACTTTCTCAGACGGTGAAGAGTCAAATGAAGGATGGTCAGAAGATGAGTTCACACACGGGAAAAAAGCTTCAGACATATTTTACGGTATGCCTCCCATACTTGATTGTCCTGATCTTATTGTTGAACCCAAACCATTTCACAGTTTAGGTCCAAATGATGATATGTTTGTTCGTCAAACATATGACAACAAACAACAACTAATTTTTGCTTTGAGTCTTAAAGCAACAAGAGAAAAGTTTCAGTTTAAGACTAAACATTCTAACAAAAATCGTTATGAGGTATATTGTGAAATTGAGAACTGTAGTTGGCGTTTGTATGCAAAACGCCTTGATCCCACTGATGAATTTGAAATCAGGACTTTCAACAACGTGCACACATGTTCGTCATTACAGATACACCCTAATCATAAGCATGCTAATAAAAAAGTCATGGGTACTATATTGCATGAGATTATGGGAAAAACTCGTTCCAAGGTTTGGAGGCCTAATGAAATATCAAGGGATTTGAATGCTTTGCTGGAAATCAACGTAGATTACAAACAAGCTTGGCGTGCAAAACAATATGCTATGGAACTGTTGTTGGGATCCTCTGAAGAATGTTTTGCCAAACTTCCTATTTATTTTCACAATAGGAAGAGGCATAATCCCGGTACAGTTGCGTATATTCAAACAGATTCTGAAGATTGTTTCGAGTGTTGTTTTTATGCCATTGGGAGCACGGTAAATACAAAAAACTTGTTGTTATTTAATATATAATTTTTGTAAACAAATTATAGAGTGTTTATGTGTTCCATTTTTATATATTGCAGACACGAGCGTTCAAAAGATTTTGTCGTAAAGTTATAATTATGGATGGTGCTCATTTGAAGGGTGCTTTTAAGGGAACCATATTGCATGCAGTAGCTATGGATGGGAACAACCAGATACTGCCCCTTGTGCACGGAATATGCAAAAAAGAGAGTGGTCTTACGTGGACATGGTTTCTTGAAAAGTTGTATGAATGTCTTGGTGATTGTCAAGAATTGACTTTTGTAACTGATAGGGCCGATGCAATTCGCGTTAGTATTGAAAATGTTTTTCCATATGCTCATCATGGCTTGTGTGCTTTTCATATACTAGGAAACATAGTACACAAGTTTGGGAAAATTTATAAAACAAAAGTGTTGTTTTGGAGGCTTGTGAAAGCTTACAAAAGAAATGTTTTTGAAGAATTGTGGTATAGATTTAGTTCTACTAGGCCGCAAGTAGCAGCATAACTAAGTGAAATTCCCCGTGCTAAATGGACTAGAGCATATTCGCCGTCGAAACGTTACGATTACATGACCTCGAACAGTGCAGAGTCCATGAATGCTTTATTTGTAGATGCAAGGAAGATGCCTATAATACCCCTTCTTGAGTTCTTCCGACGTCTTTCACAGGAATGGTGTTACAAGCGTCGCATCGAAGGAGGTATGAATTTTATTTTGACTTTAATGAGGTCGAATAATTAGTTAATTATATATATCTTCTTTATAGGGAAACGTTCAACAGTGCTAACCGAGTGGGCTGAAAAAGTAGTTAGTAAAAATGAAGAGCGTACGACAGGATGGTCTGTTTCTGGTGTTTCAGATGCACTTTATGAAGTTCATGATTTTAAACATGGTGGCATAGTTGATCTGAGGCAAGAGACTTGTACATGCAAATATTGGGAAGGAACCGGGTTGCCTTGTGGTCATGTGATAATGGTCTTGAAGCACTTGAAAAAAAGTAACTTCGGACATCTGGCTATAGATGCTTACAAAATGGAAACATACCGAAGTACGTATGAGGAGCCGGTTTACCCCCTTCCAGAACCGTGTGATTGGGAGATTCCTGCTGACATGATGGTTGTGAAACCCCCGATAATGGATACATGTCAAGCAGGTAGACCGAGAAACAGGAATCGTATTCCGTCTCAAGGTGAGGAACCTATAATAAGAAGGTGTAGTAGATGTGATAGTACAACACATAATGCAGCGAGTTGTCCGGCATTGGTCCCAAAGAAACAAAAAAAGGCTAGAAAAACTAGTACGACATCAAGTAGTAACACAAAAGGAAAAGGGAAAAGGACTCAGGAGACGCTAGAGACGCATGGGACACAAGAGACGCGTTGGGCGAGTGGGACGCAGAGAGAAGACTATTGTTCAACGTTTGATTTGAATGATTGATGTTGTATTTATAATTAATTATGTTTTGTTTTAGAGGACATTAATTTGTCTACTTTGAGCTGGTGTGTTTATTTTAAAGATGATGGGTAATATTATGATTATATTACTACATAATTACTAGTAGAATAATAACTAATACTCGAAGTTAATACATTCAACAAACTAGAAACATATAGTAAACGTACAACAACGGTAACTAACTTAAGGGAATTGCAAAGGATACTTTTCTTTCTCCATTGTTATGTAGTCGTCCCTTATTCTTATTTTATCTTCCATACGGTCCTTTTGCCTACCAAGTTCTATCATTTCTGCATCCTTGTCAGCAAGCCATTTTTCAGACAGTTTGAGATTCTTCTTAGTTTTTTTATCCATTCCTCATGATCTTTGATTTTTTTTTTTTGTAATCTTCATCCTTTCCTCAACATCTTTGCACTCCGCCGCAATGAGTTCACGACGTTCAGTGAGAGCCCGGGACGAGTCTTTATCTTTTTTTTGTTGTTCTTCAGCCCATTGTAGTTGTTGCAAAGTATCCTCCGACATATATGGCTCTCTTAAATTTGGTGATGGTGCAAGAAAAGGGTCGATCGGATCACAATAGAAACAATCAACTTCGTTGCACGATCAAATATACAAAGATGAAGATGAAGTCATTTTAAATTTAAAAAAAATTATAACTCTATACGAATAATCCGACGACCAGCCATGACTATATATATTCCCTTCCACTCCGCAGAGAGCTGTTGTCAGTCCGTAGAGGTTTTCGTCAATCCGCGTTACTGCGTTTGTCAGTTCGCATAGTTTTTGTCTAGTCGTTGTCATGCATACATATTACAATTATGAGAATACAATTATTTATTTAAAGGTAAACATTTTTTATTAAAAAGTAAACAACGCCAACAAACCATTACAAGTACGGTTAACATAGAACTGAATACATACTAATATTCGTTGTGATCCACACAATAAAGTTCAATTG
Organism: Lactuca sativa; assembly: GCF_002870075.4. Lineage (NCBI taxonomy): Eukaryota > Viridiplantae > Streptophyta > Magnoliopsida > Asterales > Asteraceae > Lactuca > Lactuca sativa. Next base: position 387,056,412 of record NC_056626.2, read on the forward strand.
AATTGGCGTGGAGGTAAGACCACAACACTTTCGACTGGTTTTTCCCAATGCCTAAGGGTTGGAATATGATTGACTGTCTCAGTTTGATAAGCATTTCGATACACCGCTGTACTTAACTTTAAATTTACCATTTGATGGATTTCTGCAATTTCGAGTCTGTGTAGTGAAGCTATAGCATGCTCACAAGGTATACCGCATTTTGCCATTTACCGCAACTACAAATATCACGGTCTAATTGTACATATTCGGTTGTTGAATACTTAGTCACTTCATATCTATCGCCAACAATATGCGTAATCCTACAACCATCCGAGTGCATAAATCTTTTATGAATCACCTTAAGTGCATAAGGGGTTAGAAGATTATGGAAATCCCATATGAAATCAACTGAATCAATAAAAAAATTATAATGTCATAATGTATAATAAACATATCAATTCACCGTTTTAATGATGTCATAACTTATAATTACCTCCAAACGCAGCACGTCGAAGATACACTACTTGCATCGAGTCATGAACCATTTCAATGATTGTTGTTATTGGAAACTCATGCGTGTTTGTTTTAAACCAATTGACAACATCGGGAATGTCAATGAATTTAACATTGAAACGTACTCTTGGAAAACAAGCCCGTACCCATTTTGCAATGAGAATATTGTCAAGCCAATGAAGATCATTCCCATTTACCTCATTTTTTAAATTGTTCAAACATGCATAAAATTGAGATAAATTATACGCTTTACACGTCTTCCAGAACAACTGTTCTACGACTGTATTGGTTCCGATGGAAGCGCGTATTTTCTCGGCTATATTTTTACAACAATAGCCATGATATGAATCATGGTAGACTCTTTGGACTGCAAAGTCTATAGAATCAGACATATGGCTTATGAAACCAAATTCAATATTGTCACCTAAACAATCTTTAAGCCTCCTCATGAACCATAACCATGAATTGTCACAATTTATGGTTCCCAAGGAAAACGCTATGAGAAGGGGTTCATGATTTCCATCTAAAGCAACAGCAATGTACATGGATGTTACATACGCCCCAATTAGAGGTACTTGACCAACAAATATGATTGGTATCATAGACGTGAGAAACGTACAAATCTGTAAGTCAACATAAGAATATTAGGCATATAACAACTTGAAATAACTAAATATTTATTTACTATAAGGGACTACATACCATGCATCCCAATGCCACGAAACAAATTTGGAAACGATTGTACTGATCCTTCGTAATGTACATGAAGGTGGTAGGATTACTTCTTTGCAGATTATGGAAAAAAGTCGGTAGGCTGGAGAAACTTTTCCTTAATACGTGATTGACTGAACTCATTTTCACAACTTTCTACACCTTGTAAATTTTCGTCATGGTTGCCCAATTTATAAGGAATTAGTATACATTATTCCGCAGAACTTACTTGTCAGTCCGCGTAAATGTGTTGTCATTACGCGTAGCTTATTTTTCAGTCCGCGTAAGCTGTTTGTCAGATTATGTTTTTTGAATGTATGGTTTTGTAACATTTGTTGGTCAAATATTTTTTTTTAAAATAAAGGATAAATACCATATTACATTTAAATAAAGAAATACAAGAACAATACAAAATGCAGTTCTACTTAAAAAAACGGTACATTTTTCAAAAGATTCCAAGGGGCTTCAAACTCGAAACTCTGTCCGTTGCTAATGGATTTGTATTCTTCTTTAGCAACCTCCAAGATCTCTTCCTCAGTATCATTGACACGATCGTCTTCAATCTTATTATAAAGATCGTTGAATAACACAACTTCCGTTTTCAATTCATACCATTTTGCAGCTATATCAAGCGTGTTGCGATGGTTTTGTATGGTGGTTTCAGCGTCAGTATTAAAGGTATTCATTAGTTGGACGAAAAGCATTCTATCCTCCAAACTGGTGTTCTCTTTGACATTAATATATGCACAAGCTAGAAGGAAATACTCGCTAGCGGTCCATTGGTTTGAACCCATTGTAAAACATACAAAGCACATGAACTAAAATACCTTAGATGAAGTGATACATTGTTGTTTGTCGTTTTATATACACTTGTTAGTCTGCGTTACTGCGTTCCCAGTCCGCGTTACTGACTCGTCAGTCCGTGTTAAGAAACTCTTTATATATATTATTCGTTGTCAGTCCGCGTTACTGACTCGTAAGTCCGCGTTACTGACTCGTTAGTCTGCGTTAAGAAACTTTTTATATATATTATTCGTTGTCAGTCCGCGTTACTGACTCGTAAGTCCGCGTTACTGACTTGTTAGTCCGCGTTAAGAAACTTTTTATATATATTATTCGTTGTCAGTCCGCGTTACTGACTCGTAAGTCCGCGTTACTGACTCGTCAGTCCGCGTTACTGACTCGTTAGTCCGCGTTAAGAAACTTTTTATATATATATTATTCGTTGTCAGTCCGCGTGACTGACTCGTCAGTCCGCGTTAAGAAACTTTTTATATATATTATTCGTTGTCAGTCCGCGTTACTGACTCGTAAGTCCGCATTACTGACTCGTAAGTCCGTGTTACTGACTCGTCAGTCCGTGTTAAGAAACTTTTTATATATATTATTCGTTGGCAGTCCGCGTTATTGACTCGTAAGTTCGCGTTACTGACTCGTCAGTCCGCGTTAAGAAACTTTTTATATATATTATTCGTTGTCAGTCTGCGTTACTGACTCGTAACTCCGCGTTACTGAATCGGCAGTCCGCATTACTGACTCGTTAGTCCGCGTTACTGACATATCTTTGCATAACATACGTTTGTATATATATTAAACGTAGTGTCTATACGAAATTCAATTCTTTAGTTGATAGTAGATCAATTAAGAAATGGCGTCCAATGTACCAAGTTCTTCGAATGCAACAACTCCATCTAATGCAACCTCTCCAACAAATTGTACATCTCCATGGACGCCAACAGAGTTGTTGGTCCTAATACAAAGCTGGATTACCATTTACGAGGGTCTACCAGTAGTGGCTCCCCTTAATTGCCTTGTAGGTGATGAATGGTCCCGCCTCATAGCTTTGTTCAACTATCAGGTCGGGCAAGGACACGAACGACTAAAACTTGATATTGTTAGTAAATGGATAGATTTAAAGTTTAAGGTCACATGGTTCAATCGATGCTACAATCGTGAGAAAATGCGACGATCTCAAGCAGATGATGAAGAACTTCTTGAAGATGTGAATGGATATTACCTATGCGAGTTTGATGGACATGATTTCGAGTATACGGACGTTTGGAATCTGGTAAAAGATAAAGCTTTTTTCATGTAGATGAGTATTTTATTTCCAATGTTTTATCTAATGTTTGTTAGTCGTAAGAAACCTTATTTTTATGTAGACGACTCTATTGTAATGTATTCATGTTATTTGTAATGTTTATTTTGTTTGAATGTATGGTTTCGTAACATTTGTTGGTGAATTATGTTTAAAAAAATAAAAGATAATTACAAGATTACATACTACCAGAAGTGACACGATTACATACTAGAAACAACTATTTAATATTAATATATATACAAAGTTCCTAATATCAACTTATACCGTATCCCAAATAACATTTGCCATCTTATTTCTATAGAGAAATGCAGCTTCTCTACATGTCCTTGAATCGCCACTGGTACCCAGAAACAATCATTTCCATAAACATGCATACAAATACTCTACAATCCCCTCTTTCAAGACTATATTCTTGTTGTGGGGCGTCTACAACATCAACAAACTTGACCTTTGCTTTGTCTCTGTGTCTAATGGGGAAATGGCTCCAGTAATCAATGGCATCCAACTCTGAGATAATACTATCTCCAAAACTTTTGAATTCTCCATTAGTGTTGTACGTTGAGAAGTAACCCGCAACTCGCGCTGAATCAAAAATTTCTACTTTCCAGGTATCTAAATGTAGAACCGCCAAAAACCAATGGGCATGCACAACATTTATTACAAATATAACCTGCAAAAAAAATATATAAATTAAATACTAGTAATTTCAGTAATATTATATATAAAAAATAATAATTATTAAACTTAACTAACCGTATCCACATCCTTCCATTTAGGACAACCTCCAAAACCATCTGCTACATTCCTAAATAAATATGATTTTTCGGGTTCCAAATTGATTCCTTGAGGATATAGAGTCCACCGAGCGTTCGTCGGCCTTTCCATCAACAGGGATCTCCATATAGCAATATGCTATACATTTTAATATAAAAATGTTAGAATTATTTATATAGATTTTTGTCTAAAAAATAGTTAAAATTTTAATTAAAGGAATCTTACTGTAGAAACTAACCACCCTTTGTCACTAACAGAAAGTAACCTCGCCCAAAAATCCATATCTAGTGGGAGCATATGCAACCTATGTTTAGTGATCAGTTTGGGAGAGATTAAACTCCATTCTTGCCAAAAACTCATCGGACTAGTAGTATAAATATTGCCCAACAAGAGATTGTTTGAAGGAACGTCACTACTCTCTGCATTGACAATGTCCTCATTTGTTTTTTTAGGACTCTCCTCTATTTTTTTCTTCCTTGGCTTGCTGATTTTCTTTACTTTTGGTGTCGATTGCACCTAAAAAATCAACATGTTTAATCATTATCAATAATGTAGTATTTTTTTAAAAATATCAAGTTTAAGATATGAGTTTTTAACCACTGTGAACGGAGTAAGCTGATATCATGCTGGAGCCCTCTTTCGTTGCGGCCTACCAATAGGAGTCACTATTTTTGTGTCATGTTCACCCAAGTCTGGTGACGGCTCCATAGGTGTAGGCGCAACTTTATCCTCCAAACCAGCATAGTCGAATTGCGTATCATGGCAATATGCTTCTTCACCCTCTTCGTTTATCATCTCCTCCTCTTCCTCCTCATCCTCTACAAACCGTTTGTTTGGCTCATCTTTTTCTTCTAATACACGGTCTACTTTAGATGATAATTCAGCCACGACGCCTAGTAGACGCTTCACTAATGCCTTTGTGCTACTCTTCTTCTTCTTCTTCTTCTTCTTTACCACCCTCGTTTCTATTTCAAGTTGTTGCGAGGAAGAAGCATTTGTGGCAGATTCAGTCGAACATGTATCCGACTTGTACATACTTCTACGAGGAGGCGACTGAACAACAGGTGGACTATTTCGGACCGGACTGTGTTGCGGTGGAGGAGACTCTTCATGGTTAAGAGTCCAATTCACGTATCGAACATAAAAGGGCAACATCAGCTCCGTCTCGTTTGCCACCACTTGAATATGTTGGTTGTTAGGTTGCAAAAATTTAAAATTAAAATCAAATTGTTAGTTTAAAATGAAAATACGTGGAATTTGTAAGTATAAATAATCCTTAATATAAAAAGCATACCACATACACGTTGATTATTCTACAACAGTTCTCCCAAGATAACGCTAATTTACTTCTCCAACACCTCATCCTTGGCAATTCTGTCGGGATGCGTACATAAAATTTGGTTGCCTCAAGGAACGTCTCCAAAATCCAGATCTATAGAAAGAAGTTGAATTTTATTATCGTATAAAAACAAAACAATGATAAGTAATTAATTTTATTAGAAAATAATCTTAAATTGCAGCATAAAACCAGGAACAGAATACTTGTGTATTTTCTTGGATTCGAGATTGGCCTCCTTGAATTGTCTAAATTCTACTGTTTTTTTAAACATTTCACGCATCATCCGCGAAGTATACCTCTAAAGATACGTACCCCATGCAAACCTGCAATATGAATATTATTATTATTATTATTATTATTATTATTCTATTAGTACACAATATTTAAATGTAATACATGTTCCAATCATCTCTATTATTAGCAATATTGTATATTGCAGCGGGAATGCACGTTTTGACGTCGTGTCCGTGGAGTCCCTTCAACACAAACACTAGCTGGATAAGCATCACAACATCTTCATCTTCAATTTCCAAATATTTAGGAGACATAATTAAGTCTTCCAAATCTTTCAACCGCAAACGTGCATTAGAAATGTCTGGGAACAAACGAGCACGAAGACTTGAATTTGACCCGCCTTTTTCGTCGTAGAGTAAATCCACATAACGACCAACTTTTAAACCATAAATGAGAATATATTCCGTTTCACCAAATTCCAAATGCCTCCCTTCTATATCAAATAAAAATCTCCCCATTTCAAATACTTCTTGAGTCCTTACTTCATGCAACATCATCAGATGCACAAGTAACGGATCACCATGTGGGATATGCATCCCTAAAAAATTCCAAACGGCGAAGCTTCGAATAATTGTCGTTGTGATTGTGTTAGCTACGGAAAATACTTATTAATGATGGTACCCACAACACCTTTTAAAGTTAAATAAGCTTTTTGATTGAGGTCTAAGTGCTGCAAAACATAATATTTAAATTTAATTTCATATAACAGAAAGATAAAAAAAATTTACAAAATCACTTTTAAGGTCATTCCATGGAGGCAGGTCATTCCATGGAGAAGACTCTGTGGATAGACCTCCAGCCTCCGCGGACCCTCTTTTCTATATTTTGTGGAGCATTGGTTCACTCCGCGGAGGCTATAGGTCATTCCGCAGAGAATCCTCTGCGGATAGACCTCCACCCTCCGCGGAGCCCCTTTTCTATATTTCGTGGAGCATTGGTTCACTCCGCGGACTGATATAACCCACCGCAGAATGGATCTTCCCACCGTCGAACCCTAAACCCCCTATTTTTTCAGTTCTTATCAAATTTTTTTGAGAATTCAGTTTAATCTAACCGATTTTCAACAATTTCGTAACATTACATTAATAGAAATAAGGGAAAGTGACAATTACCCGGGAACCTAAACCATCGCTCAAAATATTGGGGAGATTCTCGTCCATTTCTACTGCCGGAAGTGGATCTTGAAAGCCGGTTTCGTCGTCGTTGTCGGTCGCCGCTGTTGGAGAATCGTCGTCGTCGGTCGCCGGAATGCTGTCGGAGAAGCCGGCGGAGAGTCGATGCGTAGACTCGTCTTCGATAACGAGGAATGGAGGACCAGTGGGGGACCAAAGAGGAGGGACCGGTTTTGTGGAAAAGATGAATGTGAAATACCAAAAATGCCCCTCTCCACGTAGGTAAATTACGAAAATACCCCTCTCCGCGGAGGTCCGCAGAGGGCCCTCCGCGGAATTCATGTCTATAGCTGGAAAAAAAAATTTGTGACTAAATTTTTAAATTTCCCCCCTTTTTTTGTCTATACCCGGTATTTTCTCATATATATATATATATATATATATATATATATATATATATATATATATATATATATATATATATATAGAGAGAGAGAGAGAGAGAGAGAGAGAAAGAGAGAGAGAGAAAATTCTTAAAGTCTTAAAGTTCCATAAGCTCCAAAAGAAAGTAATCACCACTGTAGCAAAAACCTCCCGCTGAACATTGTCAAATAGTTATAACATATCAATGAAGATTAATCGAGCTATATAAGTTATATTAATCTATTTTATAACATAGGTATTTAAGACAATTTGAATGTAACATTTTAAAAATGAAGTTGATCTATATAGGCTTCAATTTATAATAACTTACCGTTTTTAAAAATTAAATTTTGAGTATTTAAAAATACGTGTTTAAAATTATATATCATATAAAAAGTTGTTGGATAGAAGTGTTAGTGTTAGACAGCCAGAAGTTATCGAAACATGTTGGTGTCACTATCATCTTTGGTTATAAATATGGGTCAATATTGTTGTTTTAAACCAATAAACTATCCAACATGCTACTTTAGTCACTAAAAAATCTCAAAATAAAATTGTCAAGTTTCATATATACGAAAGTTACCTCAACTAACTAGTGTCGATATCCCTGGATATGAGTTCTGACTTGTACACCACTTGAATACTTATTGGCTTATAACGCGAACACCATATCATATTTTATCTTATTCCTTACCAACCATATAAGACAAAATTGCAAAAATGGTCCCTTTTTTGGGGTTTTCGTCTAAACCCTTACTTTTTTGGATTAGTGGTCCTTTTGAGCTAGTTTCGTTGCGCTTTTAGTCCCTCTGAATAGTGAAATGACTGTAATACCCTTGGGGTATTTATTTTCCATTTTTCTTTTATTTCTTTTTAAATCTAATACTTATTTATTTATTTATTTTGATAATTAAAAAAATAACAACGGGTCCTCTCTCTCTCTCTCTCTCTCTCTCTCTCTCTCTCTCTCTCTTCAAATCCTTAATTTAGATCGTCAGCTTTACCTTTAGCCCTATACTTGAGAATTCCAACCTAACGCTTCTTCTTCTAGTTCATTCATCCAGAGCAAACAAATCAAACAAAAAATCGATATGTTTTACTAGTGGTTTGATAAGAAATTCGATGTGTTTTCGCACGGTTTTTTGGTAGAAAAAATTTCATCAAATGATCCTCGACGCCGTCTTCAATCTTCTCCCATCGGACGCCTATGTCACTTAACTGGACTCTCTTCTAGGAGGTCGGGGTCACTGCACAGGCTTGTCGTCTTCCTGCCTCTTGTACTCTGGTGTCCTCCTTGAGAATTCCGATTTCGGCCTGGATCGTGAACTAGGTCCCGACGAAAACTTTCAGGAAACAAAATTGTTTCAGGTAGGTTAGTCCCAATCAAATCCTTTCTATTCTAGCACTGTTAATGATGTTAGATGAAAGAGACTAATGTTTCTAATTGTTCTTGGTCGTTGCACGATGATCTCTACTTGGATATTGTTTATACATCGCTTCTAAATCTCAAGATCAAGGTGAGACTGAGGTATATGAATGAGACAAAGAAGCTTTTATTTTGTTGTTGTTTTGGTGTTTGCAAGAGGAGAAAGGGGTGTGTGTGTGTTTGTTAAAGTGTTAACCCAGAAAACCATTTTGAGCTCTCAATAAAGAGCTGAACCAGATACACACAATGCTGAAATCGCAACCAAAATTATCAAGCAACACCTGAAAACCAGATCTTCATGTTATCTCTTGTCCCCTCGCCATTCAGTTATTTATGAGTGTGTTTGTAAGTTGTTTAGTTATTTCTGAGTGTGTTTGAAAGCTGTATGACATATCAAAAATGGGTTTCACCCTGACTGTAACATCCGGATTCCCAGGTACATTATTTATTCATTTATTTTGGAGATTTTGAAGGGACTCGGCGAGTTGACACTTAGACTCGCCGAGTAGGATCGCGAATTCTATCCGGGTTAATGACCGGACTCGGCGAGTCGACTAGTGGACTTGGCGAGTCCGCGCTGTTTAATGAAGTCCTAATTCCCGGGGTCTGGGACCTATTTAAAGGGGCTTATACCCACCATTTGCAGCTACCAGACCCCTGAGTGAAACCCTAAGAGATCTAAAGCGTTTGTGAGGAAGAAGAGAACATTTTTGATCCTTGTGTGGGTGTTTTTGCAAGATGAAGGTTACCAAGGAAAAAGGAAACTGAAGAGGGTGCTATTTTGTGGATTTCAGAGCTTAGGGACTTCATATTGAGGTATATATTCGATCCTTCTTCAGTTTTGGTGTAAATCTTTGAGAGTTAGGGTTTCTAGCCCCTTTAGAGTATGAATTGTGGAGCAATTGGTCCCTTCTTGTGTTGAGGCTTCGGATCTGGATCCAAAGAGGTCCAGAGACCTTAACTCCTTGATCATTATGGGTGGCATTGGGAGATATGAGCTTAGGGTGACATATTGAGGCCATTTCTTCAAATAGAGCCATTAGGTCTTTGCATGGGCATCAAGATCCAGACTTTACGTGTTTATCTTGCTTAAGGAGGCCAGATCTATGGGTTAGAGGAATGGATCTGACCCCAGGAGGTCATTTGAGTTTGAGCATGACATGAACTCGCCGAGTCCCAAGAACAGACTCGACGAGTAGGGTTAGGGTTTCCCGTAAATCACTCAGTTTGGTAACTTGCTGAGTTGGGGGAATGACTCGGTGAGTCAGAGGGAAATAGAGGACTGGAGTTCAAGGCGGAACTCACCGAGTTCATAATGGGACTCGACGAGTTGAGTCGAGGTGGCCCCGCGATTCATGACAGGTGTAACTCGTCGAGCAGGGGAAAGACTCGACGTGTCAAGCGAGACTAGAAAGATAGTGGACACGTGTAGACTCGCCGAGTCGCCCAAGTGCACTCGACGAGTCAGGTCAAAGTTTGACCGTTGACTTTCGTTGACTTTTAGGGTTTGGTCAACAATGGGGTCTTTGAGTCAAGAGAGGGGTAAAATGGTGTTTAACCCTTCTAAGGGTGCCAAGAGAGGGTTGAGTCTAGTCTCGAGAGTTATATTTATGAGAGTATTTACTTTATGTGATTAGGTGGAGGCTAGACCATATTTCTACCGAGTCATAGATTTACCGAGACATCTGAGGTGAGTCTTCTCACTATACTTTACCTAGAGTGGTAACAGAGTTATGTGACAGTGTATTTTTGAGTTATGTGCCAGTGTATTTGTATGCTATTTATGTGTTGAGATTTATTGTGATATGTGATATGCATGATTCAGAGTTATCAGAGTTAGGACCAGTGGGTCCATAGAGTTAGGGGCAGAGGGCCCACAGAGAGTTGGGACTGGAGGGTCCCACTGAGACACACTGACTAGAGGGTCAACAGAGTTATAGCCTTGAGTAGCTAATATGTGTTAGAGTGGTATTTCGGGGAACTCACTAAGCATTATGCTTACAGTGTTATGTGTTATGTGTTTCAGGTACTAGTGATGATCGCGGGAAGGAGCCGGCATGATCCGTACACACACCCGTGGAGTTTATTATGATTTGATCTTGGGATTTGTAATGAGATGATGTTGATACATTGTTTTTCAAAAGTGATTATGAATGAATTTATATGGTTTTAAAAAGTGAAAAATTGTTTTAATTTTTATGGTGTTACAAGTTGGTATCAGAGCCTTGGTTTGAGGGATTCGGATGCATCTTCGGGCGTATCTGAACTCAAACTGAGGATTTGAGAAAAAATTTGATAACAAAATTTTTTTTAAAAGAGTAAAAAGAGTTTTGAGACAAACAGAGCAGATCCGTGTGTACGATTAGCCAACGCCCGAACGGTGATTTCCCAAAATACCCTTGCAATAAGTGTTATGAGATATATTATGCTATGATATATGATGAGTTATGTTAATACATGATAGAGTAGACTAGGTATTCTTATTAGGACTAGAGAGGCCTGATATATGATGCCTTAGTCTAGGAGTTTTGCTGCTAGAGATGTTTGAGAATGTTTAGATAACAGTGAGGAGCTTATGAGAGATCTGCTAGTGAATAGCATATGATGAAAGAGAGTAGAGTACTTGGGATTTGAGACTCTGGGAGGAGGACTTGGGATGAATGCTGATGCAGTGTGGACGGTAGTATTGGGCCTGTACTACTGAAGACACCAGGTCAGTGCGCAGTCCAAGTAAGAATCCTTAGAGTACAAAGGAACAAGTAGGGTGGAGTTATCGATTGTGAGTATACTCGAGCGAGTCCCTAATATTCTTATGTTGTATTTCAGAGGGAGATCATGGTTGGGACACGCCACACACCAGAGAGCAACGATACGAGTGATGCAGAGATCCGTAGGATCATCCATGAAGAGGTGGCTGCGCCCATCAGGGCAGAGATACCAGAGATGTTCGGGTCTATCAAGACCACACTGATAGAGACATTCGACGAGAGATACGCTGATATTTCTGAGGCTGTTGTTGCTGCGGCCACTACAGCTGTAGCTGCGACTAGGTCGCAGGGTGGTGATGCGTTGCTGTTCCGAGAGTTCAGCAACACAAAACCACCGAAATTTGATGGGACCTAGGATCTGATTGTAGCGATGAGGTGATATAATATATAGAGGGGTGTTTCTTACTTGCTCATCTCCAGAGCATTTGAGAGTCCGGTTTGCGCTGAACCAGCTTCGCTTAGGAGCGAAGGACTGGTGGAAGTTTGTGACGACACACTATACGCCTGCTAAGCTTACTGTAGTGACCTGGGAGAGGTTCACTGCTATATTCCGAGATGAGTACGTTCCCCAGGTGGAGAGAGAGCTGTTGGCACAGGAGTTTCTGACCATCAAGCAGGGTACCGAGTCTGTTACAGTGATTACTCGGATGTTCCATGAGAGGGTGATGTTCTGCCCAGAGCACGTGTCCTCCGAGCAAGCACGTATGAGCCGATATCTGAGTGTGTTGAGGAGGGATATACGAGATTTCGTCGTGAACTCGACATACCGGACATTTGCTGAGCTTCAGTAAAATGCCCGGAAGAGGGAGATAGAGATGGAGACCCAGGCTAGGGAGGAGGCTGAGTCTCAGGGGAGAGATCGGCGACCGACACAGTCTTAGCCGACAGCCAAGCGAGCCAAGACTGCTGATTCGAGATCTGGGAGTCAGAGGGGCCGCACTTGTGGCAAGTGCCGCAAGAGCCACGATGGGGTGTGCAGAGTAGGGTCTTGCTACAAATGTGGCAAGGAGGGGCATATGGCCAAGGATTGCCCCAAGGGGTTTGCAGTATGTTTTAACTGCAACCAGACTGAACACCGGAAGGCAGAGTATCCATAGTTGCGAGGGACAGCACAGGGAGCATCTCAAGAATTTGCCCCTGCTGCAGTGAGAGCTACAGACAGTCGCCCCGCAAAGGCCGAGGAACCGAAGGCACTAGGGAGAGCCTTCCAGTTGACCGCGAAAGAGGTCCGCGCAGCGCCCGATGTCGTGGCTAGTATGTATTCTTTCATGTATTTATTTTTTTATGTTGAGATATTGTGCTTATATTATGATATGCGTAGGCACTTTTCTTGTGAGTTCTATACTTGCTTTAGTGTTATTTGACTTGGGTGCAAGTCGGTCTTTTGTATCTTTGGCTTTTAGCTAGCACATCAGTATTAGTCGAGAGGTGTTGAGTCGACCTCTGAGAGTTTCCATAGCTGATGAGAGAGCGGTGTATATCACAGAGGTGATTCGAGGTTCTGTACTCAAGATTTTCGGAGTGGAGTTTCCGATTGACTTAGTTCCTATCAACATGGGAGATGTCTGTGTCATCGTGGGCATGGACTGGTTGAGCAGATTTGGGGCGGTTATCGACTGCGAGTGATAGCTGGTGACCATACGAGACCCTAGTGGGGGAGTTCTTATGGTGTACGGCGAGGGTATACGTTCTGGGTCGGCATTTTGTTCGGCCTCTAGAACGAGACAGAGTCTACAGCAGGGCTGTAAAGGTTTTGTGGCGTATGTGATGGATACGAGGGTTTTTTCAAAGAGACCGAGGTTAGTTGATGAGGTTTCGATAGTGCGTGAGTTCCCGGATGTATTTCCGAAGGAGTTTCCGGGTGTACCTCCCGAGAGGCAGGTAGAGTTCCATATCGATTTGGTTCCGAGGGCTGTGCCTATCGCCCAGGCGCCCTATCGCCTTGTGCCTCTAGAGATGTAGGAGTTATCCTTGCAGCTTCAGGAGCTGCTGGGGAAGGGGTTTATTCAGCCGAGCAGCTCGCCGTGGGGAGTGCCTATCCTTTTTGTCAAGAAAAAGGACGGTTCACACCGGATGTGCATTGATTACCGGGAGTTGAACAAGTTGACGGTCAAGAACCATTACCCGTTGCCGAGGATCGACAATTTGTTCGATCAGTTACAGGGAGCATCTTGGTTCTCCAAGATCGATTTGAGGTCTGGATATCATCAGGTGAGGGTGCGAGATGAGGATATCCAGAAGACAACGTTCATGACTCGTTACGGGCATTACGAGTTCGTGGTGATGCCTTTCAGGCTCACCAATGCACCGACGGTGTTCATGGATCTCATGAACAGAGTGTGCAGGCCGATGTTGGATCGCTCGGTGATCGTGTTCATCGACGACATATTGGTGTATTCGAGATCCAGAGAGCAGCATGAGGAGCATTTGAGAGAGATCCTTGGAGTTTTGAGATCAGAGAGGCTTTATGCCAAATTCTCCAAGTGTGATTTCTGGTTACAAGAGGTCTAGTTCCTAAGGCACCTCGTTAACCAGAATGGGATATTGGTCGATCCGACCAAGATTGAGGCAGTAATGGGTTGGGAGGTGCCGAGATCCCCCATCGAGATCAGGAGTTTCTTAGGGTTAGCAGGCTATTACCGGAGATTTATCAAGAATTTCTCCAAGATCGCCGTGCCACTCACCAGATTGACCCAGAAGGGTGTTGCTTTTTCATGGGGCCCAGAGCAGCAGACCTCCTTCGAGACACTTCGCCAGAGACTATGCGAAACCCCGGTGTTAGCCCTTCCGGAGGGGATGGAGGACTTCGTAGTGTATTGTGACGCGTCGATATCAGGGTTGGGAGCAGTGCTTATGTAGAGGGGGCATGTTATAGCATATGTATTGAGGCAGCTGAAACCTCATGAGTCGAGGTATCCCACCCACGATCTGGAGTTGGGGGCAGTGGTGTTTGCCCTCAAGATCTGGCGTCACTATCTGTATGGGGTTCGGTGTACCATATACACGGACCACAAGAGCTTGAAGTACCTGATAGCGCAATTTGAATATGCGCCAGAGGAGATGGTTGGATGTGGTAAAGGATTATGACTGCGAGATCCTATACCACCCGGGCAAGGCTAATGTGGTAGCTGATGCCTTGAGCCGTAGGGCGGAGGGCGCCCCGATGCGAGACGTTTGCATGAGATTGACAGTGATGACACCGGTGTTGGACACCATTCGTGGGGCCCAGGCTGAGGCCGTGAGACCAGAAAACCGTAAGAGAGAGCGGGTTATCGGGCAGGCATCGGAGTTCGTTACCGATAGCCGAGGGCTTATGACATTTCAGGGTCGGATTTGGGTACCGTTTGTGGGCAGAACGCGTACCATTTTGATGAAGGAGGCGCATCGATCGAGGTTCTCGATCCATCCTGGAGCCACTAAAATGTATTTGGAACTGAAGAGAGAGTATTGGTGGCCCTGTATGAAGAGGGATGTCGCATGGTTTGTAGAGAGATGCTTGACCTGTCGCAGGGTTAAGGCCGAGCACCAGCGTCCACATGGTAAGCTACAGCCATTAGAGATTTCCGAGTGGAAGTGGGAACAGATTACCATGGATTTCATCACCAAATTGCCGAGGACTGTGAGACGTGTCGATGCAATTTGGGTGATTGTGGACAGGTTGACGAAGAGCGCTCACTTTCTTGCTATTAGTGAGAGCTCTTTTGCTGAGAGGCTGGCAGAGTTGTACGTGAGAGAGGTGGTATCACGGCATGGAGTATCGGTCTCGATTGTTTCAGATCGAAATGTGCGTTTCACTTCCAGGTTTTGGAAGAAATTTCATGAGGAATTGGGTATGAGGTTGCATTTTAGTACCGCATACCACCCACATGCTGACAGACAGAGCGAGCGGAAGATTCAGACGCTCGAGGACATACTTCGGGAATGTGTATTGGACTTCGGAGGGAGTTGGGACACATACTTACCCTTGGCTGAGTTTTCCTATAACAACAGCCATCATTCGAGCATTTCTATGCTACCCTTTGAGCTGTTGTATGGGAGGAGGTGTCAGACTCCCATTTGCTGGGGAGAGGTAGGGAAACGTGTGATGGGTAGTACAGAGATTGTGCTTCAGAAGACCGAGCAGATTCAGTAGGTCTGACAGATGTTACTGACGACCCAGAGCCGTCAGAAGAGTTATGCAGATAGACGACGGTTAGAGCTCGAGTTCCAGGTCGGCGACTTCGTACTCTTGAAGGTATCTCCTTGGAAAGGAGTGATTCGGTTCAGGAAGAAGGGCAAGCTGGGACCCTGTTATATTGGTCCATTCCGAGTGATTGCGAGGGTAGGCCGGGTAGCCTACCGGTTGGAGCTACCTGCAGAGTTGGGCCAGATTCATGACACCTTTCACGTATCACAGCTGAGGAAGTCTATAGCCGACGAGTCGACAGTGTTACCAATTGAGGATATTCAGGTGGATGCGAGCCTGAACTATGTTGAGAGACCGGTTGTGATTATGGATCGGAAGATCAAGGTTCTGAGGAATAAGGAAGTGCCCCTGGTGTAGGTCCAGTGGCAACATCGGAAGGGGTCCAAGCTGACTTAAGAGCCGGAGCGAGAGATCCGTAAGCAGTATCCAGAGTTGTTTACGGAGTAAGACTTCGAGGACGAAGTCTGATTCTAGTGGGGGAGAATTGTAACATCCGAATTCCCAGGTACATTATTTATTCATTTATTTTGGAAATTTTGGAGGGACTCATCGAGTTGACGCTTAGAATTACGGAGTAGGATCGCGAATTCTATTCGGGTTAATGACCGGACTCGGCGAGTCCGCGCTGTTTAATGAGGCCCTAATTCCTAGGGTTTGGGACCTATTTAAAGGGGCTTATACCCACCATTTGCGACTACTAGACCCCTGAGTGAAACCCGAAGAGATCTAGAGCGTTTGTGAGAAAGAAGAGGCCATTTTTGATCCTTGTGTGGGTGTTTTTGCAAGAAGAAGATGACCAAGGCAAGAGGGAACTGAAGAGGGTGCTATTCTATGGATTTTAGAGCTTAGGGACTTCATATTGAAGTATATATTCGATCCTTCTTCAGTTTTGGTGTAAATATTTGCGAATTAGGGTTTCTAGCCCCTTTAGAGTATGAATTGTGGAGCAATTGGTCCCTTAGGCTTCGGATGTGGATCCAAAGGGGTCCAGAGACCTTAACTCCTTGATCTTTATGGGTGACATTGGGAGATATGAGCTTAGGGTGACATATTGAGGTCCCTTCTCACTATACTTTACCTAGAGTGGTAACAGAGTTATGTGACAGTGTATTTTAGAGTTATATGCCAGTGTATTTGTATAATATTTATGTGTTGAGATTTATTGTGATATGTGATATGCATGATTCAGAGTTATCAGAGTTAGGACCAGTGGGTCCATAGAGTTAGGACCTTTGGGTCCATAGAGTTAGGGCCAGAGGGCCCACAGAGAGTTGGGACTGGAGGGTACCACTGAGACACACTGACCAGATGGTCAACAAA
Organism: Lactuca sativa; assembly: GCF_002870075.4. NCBI lineage: Eukaryota > Viridiplantae > Streptophyta > Magnoliopsida > Asterales > Asteraceae > Lactuca > Lactuca sativa. Next base: position 387,073,358 of record NC_056626.2, read on the forward strand.
GTTATAGCCTTGAGTAGCTAATATGTGTTAGAGTGGTATTTTGGGGAACTCACTAAGCATTATGCTTACAGTGTTATGTGTTATGTGTTTCAGGTACCAGTGATGATTACGGGAAGGCGCCAGCATGATCCGTACACACACCCGCAGAGTATTTTATGATTTGATCTTGGGATTTGTAATGAGATAATGTTGATACATTGTTTTTCGAAAGTGGTTATGAATGAATTTATATGGTTTTAAAAAGTGAAAAATTGTTTTAATTTTTACGATGTTACACTGTATCCGATAATGTTTTTGAATAATTTTGGTATTGGTTTGTTGATTTGTTGTAACTGTTGAGGTTTTAAAACTTTAGTCTATTTTTTGTGTGTATATTTCGAGTAGCAGGTATGTATGTAGGTTCCTGTAAAGTGTTGTGTGTGTATGTTTTAATTTCCAGGAAGAAATTTGAGTCGAAAGGAAGAAGACGATAGGATGAGAGAGAGAGAGATAAAGAGAGATGTGTGACCAAATTAATTATTTATTTTCTTTTTCATTTAAATTAAATAGAAAAAACATAAAAAATATATCTGAAGGGCATTATAGTCATTTCAATTTTACGAGGGACCAAAATTACGTACAAACATGGCCAAAAGAACCATAAATCCAAAAAAGTCAGGGTTTGGACTAAAACCCCCCAAAAAATGCGTACCACAGGGACCATTTTTACAGTTTTGTCTAATTATAATAGCCATGGAAAAAATCTTAATGAAATAATAATAATAATAATAATAATAATTCATCGGCGAAAAAATAAACTATTGTGACATACTAACAATTCTGTAACTACTAGGTTAATATGCTTGAAAAATACTGATAAAAAAGAAAAACACTAATTAAAATTTGAAAGTGTAACTACTAATAAAAATTTATTAATTTACAAAGATAATAGTTTTGTTTGTAAGTTTATACGGTAATAATTAAAGAAACGAGCAAGGAAGAAAGATGATTGGAAACAGATAAGTATGTCGGGCAGTTGAGTTAAATATGAAGTCCCATACTCTTATTAAAATTTTAAGAATCGAATTAATCAAGATTTAGGCTTGATAGTTCTCGACACGACCCGCGACACGACACAAAATAAACAGGTTTTGGTTGAGTTTTTTAACCCGTCAATCTGCCAACCCGTCAACCTGTTTATTAAACATGTCATATATGAGTTTCTCAAAAAATATATGGGTTGACTCGACAACACATTTAGAATTAAAAAAAAAATTATATATTTTTTAAATTTATTAAGTATTATACACTATACATTTATACTTTATACTATGACAGGATACCCAATATCATTGACCATTTGACCCGTGGGTAACCATCTGCTGATTTGCATTGCAACGCGAATGGTGTTTGCCCTAAATAATCTAAATATCCCACAAAAACGACGACATTAACGATTGAATCATTATCGAACGATGTCAGCGATTGCGATTGAATTTATCTATGTTTGTGTTAATGTTTTAGTTTTAACATGTTTCCATGAATGTTTATATTTTTTATTTGAATGTTTAAGACTTAAGTTTCTAAAATTTAGATATGTTTGCATCAAGAATTTATTTATGTTTAATTATCAATTTTATTTATGGAATCTGATTCACGAACATACTAACCAAAATCTGACTCACAAACCATCCAACCTGTGAACACGTATAAATAAATGGATTGACGGGTTATATATGAGTTTGTATTTCAAACCCGCCAACCCATGACTCGCCAACCGTGACATGTATAATTAAATGGGTTGTGTTTGGGTTGGTATATTTTGACACACCAACCCGTCAACCTGCGACCCGCCAACCCGAACTCAACACGATTTAGGGGTGTCGAACGTGTAAACTTTTCGTGTTTCGGGTAGAACGAGTATTTCTTTATGAAAATAATACCCGATACCCGACCTATATTGTAATTCGGGTTTTCGGGTTTTGGGTATTTGAGTTTGATGTCGGGTCGGGTAATTATCGGGTATACCCGAAAATTTCTTAAATGACACTTATTGATATTTTTTTACATGTTGGTTGGTTTAATAAAAAATTAGGTAGGAAAATACTTCATACAATTAACAAGTACGTCTATAATAACAATACAAATCATGATAATATGTTATGTACTTTTTTAATTCCATTACGTGCGATAGAGAAAAACTGAGAATTGTGATGACGGTTTAGGACTTCAGCTTTAACGTCGTATTCCCTTTCCAAGTTTGTGTCGACTGTCGAGCCGTCGTTCATAAGAAAGAAACGAAGAATTTTTTTTTTATTTGAAGTGTGCGTACGTGACTGCATTGTATATTTGGTATTATTTAAAAAACGAATTCGGGTATTCGGGTATACCCAAAAATAATTTTCATACCTAAAACCCGACCTATATTATTATCGAGTTAACCTATTTCCCGAATGTTCATATCTGTTACCCGTTTTACCCGACCCATTCTACCTAAGTTCGGAACGGATCGAATGGATAGAACGGGTTTTGGGATTTTTCGACTGGCCTTAACACGATTGTTAGACCTATCAATATTTATTGATTGTATTAGTATCGAAAGGGAGCTAACAAATAGACTTCCACTTTTTATCCATCCACTTAATGTGCATGTAATTTTCCTTTTATACCCTTTTAAACTGCCATAACAAAAGGAGTGATTCCTTTATATGATTTATCTCTCTATTTTAATTTTGTAACCTATTTTTTATTTGTTTTATTTGATTTGTATAATTGGAACCTACGTCCTATTTTTTATCCAACATTTAATTTTTAATTTTTACCTTATTTTTATATTTTGTTTTATTATATATATATATATATATATATATATATATATATATATATATATAGTTTTATTTTTATATTTTGTTTTATTTTATATATATATATATATATATATATATATATATATATATTAAATAAAACATATCTAAATAACAAAATTATTTAAAATTTTAAATTTTATATAAAAAATTTAGGGCAAAGAGAGATGAAAAGCTTATATCTAAATAACAAAATTATTTAAAATTTTAAATTTTATATAAAAAATTTAGGGCAAAATTGGAAAGTGTTAAATTTACTAAGTGGGTGGATAAAAAGGATAAGTGGATTTATGAGCTCCCATATGAAAAGCTTAGATATATGGAAATGAATGTAAATTTAAGGGTGATAATAGATATTTTAAAATTAAATGAATATAAAGATAATTTAACTTTCAATAAATAAAAGGGGCTAGGAGATGACAAGTGACCGTCAAAATGATTATAAAGGAAGATTATTGCCAACTTTTAAATAAGTACAATGAAAATAAGGAGTGAAATGGATATTAATTAACTAGGTTATAACCCCTGGATATTATGGAAGAGAAAATAAAAGTTAAATATATTTAAAATAATATATATTAATTAAGGAATTATAAATATTTTTAATACGTAATAAATTACATTTTTTATAAGTAATTTGATAATGATATATTGATTCTTTAAAATTACGAAAGTATAGTGTTTTGAATATCCAATCGGCAGTTTGTGTTTGTAGATATGTTAGAAAATTATCAATTTTGTATAATTGAATAAAAAATTAAATAAAATAGAAACAAAAATTCATATATAAAATAAAATTGTACAAAGTATTTGTAAAAATCTAAAAACTTCTTTATACACAACATTTGATGTTTTATTTGTTAGTCTACCATTCTTATCTAGAATTAACAATTTTAATCACTCTCTACTTTGAACTCTGGATAAAGCAACGTACAACTGGTCATGTGTAAAAACGGGTTCTTTGAGAAACAGACCAACCTTCGACAAAGACTGTCCTTGGCTTTTATTAATTGTCATTGCAAAACATACAACCAATGGAAATTGTCTTCTTTGGAATTTAAACGGGATCTTGTCTTCAGTAGGAGTTAAAGACATTCTTGGAATAAAAGTTTTGTTTACAATAATACTTCCAAACTAGTTTATAACCCATGGGCACCACAGATTAGAAAGGTAAAAATAATTTTAATTAAATTATAAGGTAATTATTGAGCAATGATAAAAAGAATTAATAATTTGATAAATTAGGCAATAGATATTACAAATAAATTTTTTGTTGAATATGTGTAAAATGGAGGAGTGATTTAGTTGAAATTTAATTAATGAGGAAAAACCTTAGAATGACAAGTGGCAAAAAATTAATGTGGAGCTCTAATTGATTGACATGTGGCAAATGTGCTACTCTTTTATTAGGTAGGGAGATATGATGACTGCCTCAATAACACGTTTGCCCAAAGATTTGACTTGTAGTCTAGTGCCATTGCATAAACCATTTTTCTGATCAATGTTTCTCAATAGCATAATTGGAACACCGACTTTAAAAATGAGCTTATGGTTTGGCATACCTGATAGTTTAAGACCATTTAAAACATAAGGTGAATATAAATTACAATCAACCTGATTATGAACAAACTCGGATTGGTAGAGGCTATCTGAACTTAAGTATTCTTTTTCCTCTCCTGGAATCAATTTTAGCAAACGATCATTTATTTCTTGGACAACTTCATTTTTGGGAGAAAGTATTGCTCTTTCCTGAAAATAACCTGCAATGTTGAAGTTTTCCACAATTGAAGGATATACAAACTTGATTAATGAACCTATAGAATCACATGGATCATTAATAAGAATATCTTGTGGAATATCCACAATTGCTTCACCATCATTCAGACCACCAAGCTTATCTTCTCCTATGTCCAAAAGCCAGTTTGAAAAACCTCTTATTTTGTCAACAGCAGATGCATCGCTTCCAACAGTTAGCCTCATGTTTTTTGTTAATTTATGGACTTTGCATTGTTGCCATAAATACGAAGAACTTAAAGAAGCATTAACAATGTTTTGTCTACTGCCACCCAAAACAACAGGCAGAATTTGTCTGAAATCACCTCAAAAAACAACCACTTTCCTCCAAATGGAGTATTCGAGTTCGTAGGATTGAAACGCCATAATATATCCATCAAAGTTCGATCTAAAGCTTCAAATGCATGCTTGTGTACCATAGGTGCTTCATCCCAGATGATCAATGAGGTTTTTCTTACTAAATTGGCAAGATCACTATCTGGATTTATTCTATAGTAAGAATCCTCGTTAAGATTAATGGGTATTATAAACCGAGAGTGTGCTGTCCTGCCTCCAGTCAATAATAATGAAGCGATCCCGCTTGAAGCTACATTTAAAACAATCTCACCTTCGGATCTAATGGCTGCAGAAATTGTCTTCCAAAGAAATGTCTTACCCTTTCCACCATAACCATAAATAATGAATACACCTCCCTTATTATCTTTAACCGTAGTCATGATATCAAGGAAAATGTTGCGTTGCTCGTCTGTTAATGAAACAAAAAGACGATCAAACTCATTCTTTAAATTTGGTATGTGATAATCGAGTTCCTCAGTTATCAGACGATTGTTTGAAGATGAAACTGAATTAGCATCAGGGTAAGGCATCCTTCTATAGTTCTTGAGACTGGTGTTGTTTCGGAGTAAAATTTGTTCTATCTCAAACAAAGTCAAGTTTTTAATTTGATCTTCGTTTAGTGATAAAGTTGTATGAATAATGTTATATTAGTTACAACCAATTAAAAAATATAATAAATGAAAGTCAAATCTAATTGACCATATATTTGAATTTTATATGGTATAGATTTAATAATAATGTAATAAACATATAATACCTGGAGACTTTAATCTCTGTTGTTGAGTATAAAGAATTCCATCTGACAGATATTCCCGTGTGTTTTCCCACACACTCTTCAGTTTAGACAAACTGTTGGTCTATAAAAAATGTATAAATAATGTAAAAATTATTATAAAATTTTATTTTTTTGAGAAATTGAGTATACCTCTCCAAACATTAATTTGTGCAAGCTGAAGTATAACAATGATTTGAAGATTGTGTGGATTGTCTTGTATATACTCTTGCATCCGGTACGCATAATCACCCCACAAAACCAAACATATTTCCAAACCACTGACAATGCAACAACAGTTAGTAAGTTAATTATATATAAACATCAAAAATTTTAAGTATTCAATATAAATATATTGAAAAACATACTTTTCATTCTGGATATGGATGTGAATCTTGTGTTTGGAATTATCAATGCTTTCTCTTGCCATTTCCCCAACAACAACAACCAATCCAATAACATCTACAATATAAAAAAATACGAATGAAGTCGTGTTTAGAATATGGAAACATCATATCATATCATATATAAACATTAAATTTTGAAAAGTTGAAATTTCATTAAGTAAAAAATATAATAAATAAACATACCGAGTGACAAATTTTGAGGATGAACCATTGACAACACAGATTGAAAATCAACAAAAGAAAAACCAAATTTAGGCCCACTAAATTGGGTACATTCTTTAACAACGGTTTCCTGCACAAACGTGAGTTTTTGATCTTGGGGAGTTAACCTAAAAGTATTAGGCTTCAGAGCTGCAAAGCTTGGAGATGTGATGTAATATGACTTCCCATCTTTTAATTTTTTTTAATTGATAGAGGAATTTTTCAGGGACAGATGCTTGTATTTTGCTCCCCTAAAAACACAATATATTATAAGCATTAAACATTAAACTAACATAAATATTTATATTTAACACATACGTAAGGATATATATAACATACTTGTTCATCGACCAAGATTAATTCAATGGACCATATTTCATTCTTGTTGTAGAAAGACATCTCCTTCCAATGGTTTATGACACGAACCTTGATAATCAAATCATCCCTTGTTACATCCAAGTCAACTATGAAAGTGATATTTGTTGTAGACATATCCCTACAAATATCAGAATCCATTCTATAAGTTAGATGCCAAATAATTGGTAACTATAAGAGAGTATTAGTGAAATTATCCCTAATAGTATATATGTACACTTCTTCAAAGACATAAAGATGCATATATAGCAAAGATCAATCAATAAACACATTATATTCGAAAAATGTCAAAATGGTAAAATTGAAGAAAAATATAAAAATTGTATGGAGACATAAAAGCTTTACCAAAATATGAGAATTTGAGTAAAATAAAATAAAAAACAGATGAATATTTAAGCATCGTACTTATGAAAAGTTTTTTTAAATGAATAACTTATGAAAAAACTTGTAAAAGATGAATATTCGTTACATAAAAAATGTATTAAAATATGAATATTTTAGTAAGAATATTAGTGTACATAATTGTGTTCAAAACATTAAAGTGTGTATATTCTATCAATTCAAAACAATCCCAAACTTTGTAAAACTGTTTTTCCGAAAAATTAAAATGATGAGTCAAAAACATAAACATCAGTTTCTTGAGTATAGATAATTCATAAAGAAAGACATGGAAATATAGACAGTGAAATATAGACATGTTAATTAATGATTAAAAGATTAAAAGATATAAATGAGTGCAATAGAAATGAAACACAAACCTTTTATTATTATCATTGATTGTGCTTAGTTTTTCCTGTTCCATGGAAGTCATCAGAGCTCACAGAGAATGTCGTCAAAGAATGTGTGAAATATAATACTAAGTGGAAGTAAAACCGATTATATTATTATATAAACTGATTTATGCATATGCCTTTATTTTGAACCTGATTTTCAGGGATTTATCTACAGTATATTTCAATCAGAAGATTGGAAGATAATTGACCAACATCAATTTCGGCTGTTGAATTTAAGGGATACTGGATCGTCATCTTCAATATTGAATAAGGAATTTTAAATTTTAAATTTGTTTTGGATATGGATTGAGGAATTGACGGATTGACTGAATGTGTGTATGGGCGGGAAAGTTTTTTTGGTTATTGTTTCTTCTTATGCCACGTGGCCGATTTGTAGTTTAAGAGTTTGACAAGTGGAATTTAGGAGAGGCTTTTATTAGGATTAGAGATTAGCTAGCTCCTTTAAAACGATCCCTTCGAGCATTGTTTATATATGGAAGTGCAAAAATAAAGAAAAATGAAAAAATCATTTTGACATTTACATAAATAGTGTTTCTAAAATCATTAAAAAAAAAGGGTTTCTTCTATAATAAATAAATGAATATCTACTTTGCAACATGTCAATTTTATGAGCTTTAACATTTTAACAGTTATCGTTTTGTGATATTTTTAAAATAGATAATATCCAAATGTCAATTTTTGGTTTTTTTCAATTATAAAATTAAAAAGTCATATAATATTTGTATATATAAAGTATTAAATGTAATAAATGTGATAGTAAATTGCAATAAATATATTTTTTCATTTATTAATTCGATATTTTATTTTAAAAAATGCTTATTGTTTACATTTTGTATTCAATATTTTTTTTAATCAACTCGATCTTACACCTAGTTGGCTAATAAATAACTTCTTATTATTTTGGGTAGTTATATTGTTAATTGATTATTAGATATTCTTAACACAATGAATATAAATATATATAGTTATTTATAGAAAAAGTCCTTACATTTTTAAGTTTCTCCGATTAGGTCATAAATATTTGAGATGGATATTCATGGATTGAATATAAATATATCGACTTTTTTTTAAAATATTTTTTACAGCAATTCTAATATATACTCTTATAATATTTCTAATTTCACGTATGTCCCATACATGATTTGAGCCATTGACCTTAAGGAGGGAGGATGTCACAACCGACATTTTAGCCAGGAAGTTTTGTGATCATGTAAATGTCATCTAGGATAATATTTGTAACTCTAACTTGATATCATGCACTATGTTCATTCTATGACAACAAACTCAGTCAAGATCCACAATTGAAGTTCAAAACTATATGCAAAACATTTCAGAAAATCAATTGGCAGTTGAAAACCCTAAAAATCCCGGTTCAAGTTCTTTATGGACTAGGATTTTCTTATTGGGCCTAACGTACCAATAAACATTCAATTCGACTATTTTGGGCTTAGAAAACCTATTTGGATTATAAATGGACCCAATTCATAAATCTATAGCATTTTGGACCATTTGGGCCTAAAATGATTCATTCTAGCCCTAATGGGCCTTATTGGGCCATAAATGAATTAATTAGCCCTAATGGGCCATAAACTCATTCCTTTATACCATATTGGGTCGTAAACCCTCCCAATATCCAATGGGCCGAAAGTTTATTTTTGGGCTTCATAAATTCGAACAAATCAAGAGAAGGCCCAAATTTCTTCATCCTCTTTCCTCCTAGCCCATTCTCGGCCCATATAGTATTTAAACAAAAAAAAGAGAAAAGAGGGACTATCCTCCCTTGACACCTCATTGTTGCATGGTGGATTTCCATGCAACATCACCTCACATCTCTCTCCTCTTCCCCTCTTCTTATCTTCGGCCGAAACACCCACCACCCCACCTTCATTCTCTCATTTCAAGCTACTTCAAAATACTCTCTAGAACTCCTCCTTTTTCCATAAAAATTTCGAGATTTTGGGTGCTTTCAAGAGGATTCCTCACCAATATCATCTTCCTTGGTAAGTTTTTGCTTAGATACATGGTTTAGCTTCTTGATTTCTTCAAAAATCTCCTCCTAACTCATACCATTTCGTGAATCATACATCTTAGAGCCATCTAAGTTCTAAAGTTCTTCAAGAAGCTTGCTAGGACCAAGATATCTTCACTTATTCACCAAAAACTGAGAACAACAAGCAAGGTGAGTTCATATCCCCTTGTTTAAGTTTTTATATGTTTTTGGGGGGAGAATACAAGTATTTATGTGTAGATTTATGTATTTATGCATGTTATGTGTGGTTTTCTTGGTTTATGTTGTGATTATGTGATAAAACTTGATAAATCTCGAAAACTCTAACAAAAATGGGTGAGATTCATAAACTAAATACTTTAGTCATCATACTATAAAGGATAAAAGTGATATACATACTTAAGATGTGAAAAACAAAACAAAAATCTTGTATAAGGATCATTTTTGACAAATAAACAAAAGTTTGAGACAATAGTGGCACTTTCGGTTTTATAAGGATCAAAAAGGTCACATTGTATAAAAATTAGTTTTTATAATAATCATACTTTTCAAAGGGTCAAAAGTGTAAAATTTAGCATTTTGAGCCTAAATTTGGGCCTTACGGATTTTTGGGCCCAAAATTGCAAAAATATCAATTTTTAGTTAAAATGTTATTTAATCCAAACTTGAGCCAAAAATGAAAATAAATTAAAATAAGGGCTAAAAATGACTCTTATTCCAACATTTGGGCAGAAATTGTTAATTTTATAAAAATTGGGCCAAAAATGTCATTTTATTTAAATAAGTTCCGAAAATGACAATATATGTATTTTTGGGCCAAATCAGTCAATTACTAAACATTTGGGCCGAAATTATAAATTAATGGGCTAAAATGTTATTTTTAATCAAAATAGACCAAAAATTGACATTTTATGTAAAAAAATAAGTCTTTAAATGTTCAAATTAGTTCTTAAGGGACCTAAAGTGAAATTTTTATTAAAAATGAGTTCAAACTATAGAATTTTGAAGTAAAAACATCATTATAACAAAACACTGGACTTTTATAACACTGTACAATAAAAAACGAACGAAATACAACGGTACGACTACTGGGCCTAGTACTCACTATATTGGGCCTTCGTGATCCATTTGCAAGTTTAGTGGGTGTAACATACACGTTTTGAAATCGTGTTTTGTAATGAATGATATCACAAAATATTGTGTAAATTTGAATGTTGAATTTTAACAGATGGTTTTTACTAGAAATAAAGTAAAACTATGCTTAGAATCATTCAGAAAGTATTGGAAGTCTTATGAGATTCCAATAAAATGCCAGCGAAAATATAAAATTTGAAATAATTAAAATTTTATTATTTAAAGTTGTAGATAATTTCATTAGAAGCATTTAGGCGAAAACCTCATCGAAATCCGAGTTATAACGAAAAAGTTATGACCAATCGAAGATCCGCGATAAAACCAGCACGACGCCGAATGACGTAAAAAGTGAGTTTTTGATAAACTACTTTTTAGCCTTAATAATCTAAATGAAATTCGTAGTATTCATTAAACCGAGAAGTTCGATAAAAAGAACGCAAAAATCTGACTTCGTATGAGGAAGTTATGATTTTTCTAAGTTTCAGTTTAGTAGTAGACAGCTAAAAACTCGAATTTTAGATCGAGTGATTTTTAGCCGACACAACCTAAATGAGAATTGAATATCTCGTCAATAGTAGTACAACGGTAAAAAGTCTGACGAAAATGGACGTCGGATAAAGAAGTTATGAATTTTTAATGGATTTTCCCGTCCCGGTCTGTTAAAAATAATTATATTAAAAATAAAGTCAAAATTAGCCAATGGAGTCTAAACAAAAGTTGTAGAATATACTATCGCCTATGCGTGCATATAAAGAACGTCAAAAACGGAGCCCGTATACAAAAGTTATGGATTTTAGAAGATTGGGGCACAATTGTCGAGAATTTTCGCATGAATAGTGTCGGCCATGTCACCTCGTCCGAAGCAGCTGCATCACCGAGACGTGCCGCGTTCGAGGGGCGATGCGTGTCGCGTCCGAGCCGATGACTCCTCGCCTATCCGAAGCGCGGTCCAATCTGAGACCGCCACCTGCCCCTTTGCTGCCGCTGCTGCGTGTCCCTCCGGCCGAAGACCTGTGAACCGAACGACATGGAGCCTCACATGCGAGCCGCCTGTCTCCTCCTCCTTGCTTTGGATCCGACCCCTGTGAGTATATATAGAGGCTGCGAACCAGCCCGGGTATTTTTAAGAAATTGCCATATTTGGCCACTTTTTCCATATTTTTAGTATCTCCACTTTCCCCGAAGCCCCGATATCATTTTTAAAGCCCGGAATACGTTCCGATGTTCCCGAGAAGCCTGAAAAATTTATCTTTTCGGTTTTGAATCTCTACCTTCATAGAGCTCGGTTTTCAATAAAGCTCTCAGTTTTCAACATAGAAAGTCATATTTGAAGCCGAAGTGCTGCCCAAATTACTATTTTAACCCCCGTTTATATCACGGCGAGTTCAATATATAAGAACAATTGTATGTTATGTGTTATATGTGTTATGTGCTTTTCAGTTTTATTCGCTATTTTAATAGCAAAAGTAATACCTTTGACCATGTGATTAGTGAAAAGACTTAGATTCACATTGGTACTGGTACGTAGCCTCTGGCCATGTAGAGCATGTCTCTGTAAGAGAATGACTTGTATTCTATGGCATTGGCAAATGGTTAGACAGGGCTATAAGCCTGAAATCTACCAAGATGTTAATCAGAAATCTTATGTCTTCTGTGCCATTTGGGCCGAAGCTTTATTGATGTATATCAAATATGGAAATTGTTATGTCTCATTGATTGTATATCTTTGAATCAAGTCATTGATTGATATGGAAAGCTTAACACATGATTCACATATGCCTTTGTTGTTCCTTGTTTCTCTTTGCTTCTGCCATATTGAAGTATATATATGGCATAACGTTATATTGTATATATTATTGAACTCACTAAGCGTCATCGCTTAGCCTATCAATGTTTAAAAATTGCAAGAGATAAGTAACCACTATGATTGTATACTGTTGAAAGATTTAGAATAATTTGTAATAGTACTTTTGTACTTCAGTTTATGTTTGTATAAATTACAATATCCTGGGTAGTCATGTAATATATAACACTTTGTAATAGTCGGTTTGTAACCAGTAAGATCATGGGTAGTCATGATTCACATATGCCTTTGTTGTTCCTTGTTTCTCTTTGCTTATGTATAGATTTATACGGGGGTGACTCCCCCACACCTGAGCTGTTCGCTACAGTTAGACTAGGCCAGTCTAGGGTGACAAAACCTTGATCAGAACCGGCGTTTGGAAAAATGCCAAGACAGACAAATTAGTCACTATCATGCATGGTTATAACGACTCACATAGAGATCCATTATCATCAATACATTACGGGAAACAAAGTGATTAAATCATATTAATACGAAATAATTCATACGATAATGCAAGGACTACAACACTTTTATAAATCAGAAAGTATCCGATTTTCTAGGGAAATACTATTATTCATTACATTCTACTTACAACAAATATAATACAAGGAAATTTTGGATCGTTTGTTTATACATGTTTTTACGAATGGAAATCACACATACATTTATACTTGATCATTACATATTTTTCAGAGAATTTACAGAAAATATCGGATTTTCTGAGTTTCACGAACAATACAAATTATTTCAATCAAACTCGCTTATGAACTCACCAACATTATATATGTTGACCATTTTCAAAATAAATTGTATTCTCAGGTAATCGATAAGCTGAAGAACCATCAAGAGTATTTTGGAATTTCTTTTATGCAGATGTCAATCATCGTACAATATATGTTTTGGAATATGTAATGTAAAACAATGTACTTGATGTGAATAATACCAGTTGTATTATGCAATGTTTGGTGATGATTGTGTTATGTTTCATGTATATCCATTGTTATGATATTTCAATTTATAGTCACACGAGCCCTCAGAAGTTTCTGTCGTCTGGTTCGAGGGTGTGACAAAGGACACTTGATATCGTTGAGTAAGAAGTCATTTGTTATACAAGGTTTTTTTTTCGAAATGTATTTAAAGGATCTATTTAAAAACATGATGACAATCAATGATTGTTGTAGCATGCAACAATTTGCTTACTCGATTAACTGCGTAAGACAATTTTGGCCTTGTGATCATGGGATATTTAAGTGCCAAAACTAAGGAGTGGTAAGTGGTAGGTTTCGATTCAATAATAGATAGAGGTGTCACGACATGTTTGGAGTCAAGTAAGCCTACACAGACGAAATATCATTGACATACTTAGCTTGAATTAATAAGAGATCATCATCATCATCATACATAACTTTGAGACCTGGAAGAGGAGAACCAAGTCTTTGATATTGATTAACAGAGACTAATAGCTTTAGAAGACATAGTTGTATGAGAATCCCAAATGTCTAAGAAAACCCATTGAGGCGTTGAAACTAGGAAACCAATGCTTGGTTCAAGCCATATATAGCACATATAAGTGTTGGGTTATGAGCATTCTAACACTCCTAAGTGTACATGCAACCCTAAATACCTTGGATCTATGTTTTCTCTATTATACATGCAAATATGAATATTCCAAGGTATTACCCTATCTAGCATACAATCTATGATACTTGGGTAATAAAACAAGTTAGAATACATACCTTGTTGTTGTAACTTGTCTTCATGAAGCTTGAGTGCCTAGTGCCCCAAGTGTGACACCTCAAATGGTTCACACAACACCATTAACACTTGGAATAACCTTGAGAATAAGGATACTTGGTTCTCTCTAGTGAAATCGGCTAGCCCTCTTAGTGTACCCACACTAGTGCCCATTTCACCAACCAAGGACCTCTTTATATAGTGTGGAGATTAGGGTTAAACCCTAATACCCATGACCTTTCATTTCTTATGATCCATGGGTTAAACACTCCATGGACTATCCATGAAAGCTTAGCCCAGCTTAAATGAACTTGGCCCATCACACATATATATCTAAGAGTCCATATTTAATTAGTTCCTTTTGATCACTTAATGAATTATAAATTAATTCTTGATCAATACTAATTAAATAATATTATTATATATTAATATATTAGAGCTTATCATATATTAATATAAATCACTAGTATCCTTTTTCCTCATCTTGTCTATCCAATTGTCCTGATGCCATGCAACCTAAATGGACCATGCCGGGTCGGGTCAAGTATTACCAATTATATTTATGGACTTAGACAATAATCCAACATTCTCCCACTTGGATAAGTCTAAAATTATTATTGCAAGTATGACTTCATAACCCGACTAGCAATCGTAGCTCTCAAAAGCTTATGTCGAACTCTGACCTTGCTGACGATCTTTGACCTTTGTCAATGACTTGTCCATTAGATAAGGGATCATATATTCCTCCATTCTAGATATCATATGGACTGAGACATGGATTATAAATCATTCTCTCTGTCCATCTGTTGTTTCCCGATTTTCGATTGATGATGACTGACTGATTGAACAAATTAAATTAGTCCTGGCTTGGCCAAGCACTCACATGTATCATCATTAAATCATTGAGGGGCCCACATATATCGCTTTTATCCCGAAGGTAAAAGGAATGGATAAAATTCAACTCATATGGCTTGTTCTACTACTTGTTGAATCATACACTGTGACAACCCGAAGTTATTCCATCATTGTAACCCGTTCCGTCAATAAAAATTCGTCCTTTTTCGAATTGTTTCCATTATGTTTTTAAATTAAGTTATTAAATTTGAGTCGTTTATTATGACTTAATGGGTGTCCAAACACGTTAGAAGCACGTGAAAGCGCTTTCGATAATTAATTAGATGAATTTTAGTTACAACCATGACGGGTTACGACAACTTAATCGGGTGCGACCAAAAGCCTCGTTTAGCATCCGTATCGGGTAGAATTCCACTGTGTCTCAAACTTAATCCATATTTAAGGTTCAAATGACCTCATTTTGAAGCTTTTTCACTCTCTCTCACTACTCTCTCTCTCTCTACAAACTCAATTCTTGGTCCAAAATCATCCAATTCAAGCCTCAAATCGCTAAGGTAACTATCCTAGCTCATAGTATAACCTCTTTGGCTTTCAATTTCGTGTTCAAACTATGCAATAGGACCATCAACATGTGTTTATGGACCTAGAATAGTCCTAGGCTGTAAACACACATAAAATGGGTTTTGGAGCCCAAAACCCTCCCAAATCACTTATGGAGCTTGGAAATGACTTAAGGACTTATTAGAATAGACTAGGAACACCATGAACTCATCATTTAAGGGGTAAATATGAGTTTACGGCCCAAGAACATGCTTGGACTGTAAACACCCTTTCATGGGCCGTAAACTCCTTCTAAGGTGTTAAGATGCCCCTTAAACACCTCCTAAGCCTTGAATTAAAGTCTAGAAGCAACCACAAATGAGTTAGGGGCCTTAAACTTGATAAAAACCTCACCCTTAGGAGTTCACGGCCGTAAATCCCCCAAGGATGGGTTCCTGGGCCGTAAACTCCTATAAATGGTCAAATGTTGCCCTAATTTCACTCCATGACTTGTAAAATGACTTAGAATCACATATGATTGATCTAGAACCACCAAAACATAAAAGGAAAGGGTACATAGGAGCTTACGGCCATAAAATCCTAGTTTACAGCCGTAAACTCCATTAAATGGTCCCTTTTGTGGTTTAATTCCTTCCTATGCCTTAGATTTGATCCTAGCATCACCCCACAAGAGTTATAAGGCCATTTAGCAACCAAGAACCCACCACCCATGAGTTTACGGTCGTAAACTCATGGGGATATGGTCTATGGGCCGTAATCTCCTTATGAGTTTACTCTTGAAGAGCAAACTCCATATCCAAGCCTTACACACCCTTAGATGCTACCCGGGTCACTCCTAACACTTGATATGAAGTGTTTTCGCCCCTCGAAGTGTTAATTCATGTTAAATAGTGAATCAAGGTCTAATTAGATACAAATTATGTATCTAATCATATTACATAGGAACCTCGCGTGTTTTCAAGCCCCGAACTGACAATTAGCATCCAACTGGCACATCTCTCGTCTGGTGAGTTCATACCCCTACGCCTTTTTCCGTGTTTTTCAATGTTTTCAGGGGGGAATACAAGCAAATTATAAATGTTTTTGAAACTTAAAATTGATGTAATTCTATAAATATCTGGCTAACTTTTAGATATCTTTACCTCTTATGTATTATGTGGAGCATAAGGGATGTTTTATTGAATATAACTATATGGATTTCAATTACAGTAAAGGAAACAATCAAACCAATCAAATTATTATGGGAATAATTTGGGATCTTCAGTTCTCATTTTATGGATTCGGATTTCATGCAATGTCAATAGATAAACTATGTCTGATTCAGTTTATCTCTGTTTAATGTAGGGTATTATGCCAGATAGTTGTTGGGTTTTGAGCATTCTAACACTCCTAAGTGTACATGCAACCCTAAATACCTTGGATCTATGTTTTCTCTGTTATACATGAAAATATGAACTTCCAAGGTATTATCCTAATCTAGCATACAAAACAATGAATATAACAAGATAGAATACATACCTCTTTGATGTAGAAAGTCTTCATGAAGCTTGAGTGCCTAGTGCCCCAAGTGTGACACCTCAAATGGTTCACACAGCACCAAATACACATGTAATAACTTGAGAGAAATCCACAACTCATGAAATCGGCTAGCCCTTATTTTTACACACTGTAGTGGCCGATTTTGTCAAGAATACGATCTGTATATAGTGTTACAATTAGGGTAAACCTTAATTGTCATGACTTTCCATTTCCTTGGATCCATGGGTTCAAATACACCATGAAGCATCCATGGACCATCCTATGGGTTTTAGCCCAACTTGATTATCCATGGAGCATTAGCCCACTATACAAGTATGGATGATTTGCACAATCAACCCATATATTTAATTAGTCTTCTTTTGATCACTTAATTAATCCTAGATTAATTCTTGATCAATACTAATTAAATAATCTTATTATTCTTATTATTAATATACTAGAACTTATAATATATTAATAACCATAAGTGTCTTATTTCTCTCATTATAGTCTATCCAAGTGCATGATGCCATGCAACCCAAATGGACCATGCCGGGTCGGGTCAAGTCTTACCAATTATAGTTATGGACTTAGACATTAATCCAAAAATAGTTTCTTTGTATTCAATTGTTTATACTTTATTATGTTTCAAAGCGATTATGATATTCGATAACGACCGAGTACACCGTGAATAATTTAATACTAGCTTGTGAGATTAGTCTTCAATATACCCTTTGGGTTATCAGTAAATCCTCCCCGGAAGTATAACCAGAGTCTCCTGGAGGGAGAGCGTGAAATTTGTGAATAGATCTATTCGGGACTGACAATCCCACACCTTAACTACTAGCTACAGTTAGGCGGGCATGCCTAGGGTGACAAATTCTGGATATTGTCCGACGCCTGAAGAACGTCAAGGAGGTCTCGGGTCTCATTAGCAAGGTTATACGACTCACAATACGTATTAAAATATTGTTTATTCACGGATTTTATATCTTTCTTTGATCTATAGTTTTATATCTACTGTAGTACGGGATGGTATTCCCATGGTTTTCAATCTATAGTTTTGTGTATTAAAACTACCTACTGTGATACGACTGTGATACGGGATGGTATTCCCATGGTTTTCAATCTATATTTTTATGTATTAAAAATATCTATTATGGTACGGGATGGTATTCCCAGGGTTTTCAATCTATAGTTTTACGTATTAAACTATCTACTGTTGTACCGAACAGAATTCAGAAGTTTTAACTAAACCGTCTTTATAAGAAAATATGGGATTTTCTTGGATAACAACTTTTCAGAAAAACCAAAGGAAAACATGATCTTTTTATATAAACAAACAGCTTATGAACTCACCAGCTTTATGCTGATTTTCAAACTGCTTGTATTCTCAGGTCCACATTAGACAGGTACCCACGATCTTTTGGAGAGGACGGAGTGTATAGAACACTCGTCTTAGCTTTTGTTATATGATGTATATGTATAAACTTGTAACACTTTACTTTCAAACAAATTTAAAAACTATTATGTAATGTAATGGTTATGTTTACTTCGCTTACTATGTACTTTGGGTATGATACTAAACATGAAGTCACCTCCTCCCCGGAACGTTTCCGCCCTGGGTTTCGGGGTGTGACAATACACAAAGGAACGTTTTATAACATCGAGTTACCAATGCGTTTTCGTGCAATCAATGTATAACCAACTCATAGTAACAACTCATATCTCTAGGTTTGAAGAATATAAGATATTGTCGTCTCATGATCACTCATGATAAAATCCATGAAGTGATTCCAATGAGCGTGGGTTGAATCCAATACTCAGAACTTATGAGCACTCATGAGTGTTGTAGCACCACCTTGTCCAACATCTTAGACCTCTACAAGCCCAACTCATGACAGTCTTGATTCATATCTACTTCCAACATATGACCGACTGTGGATAGTTTGAATAACTTAGTCATTCAGGAAGAACGGCCTAGTTATTCTGGAAGTCAAAACATGCAAAATGAAACACAAGAATAACTGAATCCAATATGGTCTCAGAACTTATGAATATAAATAAAACACCATTTATTTATCACCATATGATTACACATTATTCATTGCATACTGTTTCAGCTATCAACTTTATTCTTGAATTAAAAAAACCTAGTTGTCACATGCTCCATGTCACACCCCCGAACCAGACGGCGGAAACGTTCGGGAGCTGTCGTGACTCAATTGAATACCATAACATTGAATATATATGAAACGTAACAACATTCGTCACCATGCATTAATATAGTACAACCAATAGAGTTTACATGAAGTACATTGTTTAAACATTACATTCCCAAAAATAAATTGTTCGATTCGTTAATAAGTCAACTGCAAGCCATCACTGAGTACATTTTCCTTTGATTCACTGGTTCCCTGAGAATACAAGTATTTTGAAAAAACGTCAACATGTGAAATGTTGGCGAGTTCATAAGCGGTATTAAAAAAAACAATGTTTTGTATCGTTTTGAAAACCACCAGAAAATCCGATATTTTCTGAAAAGAAAAGCTTTTGAAAACGTTTGTGAAGATCCATAGGTATGCTTGTTTGTTTCTATACTTGTAAAAATTGTTCATTAAACTTCTATACATTTCGAATCCGTATGTATTGAAAAACCCTAGGAAAACCCGATGTTTTCCTAATTCTTTGAATTCCATGAAGTTAAAATGAAACCATTGTAACGCGTGAAGTTATCAATTCCAGGCGACGTCGGATTATTTTTGAGCATGATTAATTGCTACAAACACGCGTTACACAAACGACCAGTTTATAGCTATACTAACGATCCCGTAGGCGTCGTTCGTACTAATCACGTTATCCAACCGCCCTGACTTCCCCACATCCGAAGAGAAAGAGGACACGAAGACCCCGATGACTCCATTGACCGGTTGGGGATAAAAAAAAAGGTACGAGGGGTCCCTGACCCGCCTCGCATGAAATACCGACTTTTCTAGCAATACCAAAGGACCCTTGGGGACCAATAGTATACAAGCCATTGAAAGTCCTTTTACGCTGTGTTAGATCGGTAAGACCCAACACCTCGTAAGGTAGAAGTCTTCGGGCCTTAAGATCAGGTCATTGGGCTAGCTAGGCCCAACAAACAAGATTTTACACTTTTGGGGCCCAAAGATGGTGCGTAGACGTCTGTGCACTCTCACGTGTATATTGAATTCCCAAATGTTACTTGTATGAATCGAGGTATCGTCGCGTTAGTAGTTTCGGGTTTTTATTGGTTCGAGACCGAACTAATTCGTTTAACAACGACTTTTGGTATTGTTGTGTATTGTATTTCGTCGATAGTTGCGGTGCCATTATTTGATCAAATTGCGTGTATTGAATTAGCCTTGAAAGTTTTCTGTTTTCAGCCCCTCATTGTTTGTAAAATTTACTTTTTCAACCCTTTAATTAAATAACTTTCCGGTTTGGTCCTTAAATCATTTTTCTTGACATTTTAACACCAAAAATTATTGAAATTAATATTTTTCAGCATATTTTTCATTGAAAACAGTTTAAGTCCCTGAAAATGCAGTTTTCTCGGTTATAACCACTCTTTTTCGCAGTTTTGACAATTTTGGACCAAATTGGAAAATTTTTGCAACTTTGGTCCTTTTTAAATTTAAAAAGCATTTTAAACCTTTGAAAAGTACTTGGAACACTAATAGTCCACTGTTTTACAGAAAAACACAGTTTTGGCCCTCCAAAACAGAAAATTTCGCATAATGGGCCTTATTGGGCCGAAAATGTCATTTTTAGCCCATTAAGCTTGAAATTTATGTTTTTAATCCTCCAACAAGTATATTTTCAGAAAATACATTATGGAAACTGTTTTGACTCATCTCCCCCATCAGATTTCGAAATATTTCAATTTGGGCCCTTTAACTTTATATTTTTAGCATTTTATGTCCAAAAATTGAGTTTTTAGCCCAAAGAAAATGTTACTAAGCCATTTAGCTATTTTTCGTGGAACACTTTGTATGTAGAAATATACTTGATGCTAGTATCATTTAACATAAAGTGTATCTCGGTTTTTAGGGGTTTTATGGCTAGATCCAACATTATAACACACAAAAACACACATATAAGCATAGGAATCATACAAGGCATATAAAACACATATAGATCTACACTTTCACTTGTATCCCCCCCCCCACAAAACTCATAAAAACAGAAAATAGGGGGTATGAAGCTCACCTTTGGATGTTGATTCGGTTTTTGAAGAAAGGATGGAAGAAAGCTTGGTGATTTTTGACCCTAGCACCCCTTGATGAAGATTTCGAGTTTATGGAGTTCTAAGACACAAGTTTATGATTTCATGAGAGTTAAAAAGAGATTTTTGGAGATAAGAAGGAGTCCAAAGCATGGATCCAAGCATTAACTTACCTAGATAATGATTTTGGTGATGGATTCTCCTTGTGAAGCTTCTTGATTCATGAAATTTTTGAAGGAGGAGGGAGGATTGTTCTTCAAGACTTAGAGAGTTTGGAATAGATTTTTGTGGTGTGTGTGGGTGTGTTTCGGCCGAGAGTGAGGGAGTGAAAAAGGAGAAGTGATTTTTGAAGTGATATGTTCCTAGAAGTATGAGATGTGCATGGAAACATGTTGGATATAAATGAGGTGGCAAGCAAATAGTCAACTCTTCACCATTTCTTCTTGGACTTGGGCCTTGGGCCGAGAACCTTGAAGGAAAAAGGAAAAATTTGGGCTTTTTGCCCCTAAGCCCAATATTAGAGTTTGTTTGGGTATGTTTTAAACCTAAAAGAATGTGGTAGGATTTTTACATTTTTGTTGGACTAGTTTAGGTTATTCATGTATCAAAGCTTTTAATTCATTTTATTCTAGGCCCAACATGGCCCAAAATATTGAAATAAATTAATGTGGGTCCAATTAGAGTCCATTTAAGGGTTCTAAGCCCATGATAGTCAAATTGAAAGCTTATTGGTCCATTGAGTCCAATAAGGAAGTCCTAGTCCAAAATGGACTTAAACAAGGACTTCTAGGGTTTCCAATTGCTTGATGACTATTTGTAGTACTTGTATGATGTATTTGATTGAAGTTTTTGATGTCATAATAATAGGTGTCACACATGTTCTTAAGTTTTTGATTCACATTAACTTGAGTGTATAGATTACATGACACAAAATTTCCAGTTGTGACACTCCAAGCATGTACACTATGTTTTTTCTAAACAATAGCTTTGCCATACACCAAGTATGCACTCTATGTTTGTCTATGATCCCTACTTTGTGAAATAAACCAATTGAACATAATTTCAATTATTCTAATTTCACACTCCCAATTCCTTATCGTAAATGTAAGAATTCCAAATTCTTATCATTTATTGAAATCTGTTAGATTTAAACTTATATGCACTACCCTCTTGTAATGAACATGTATAAAGTCACAAAGACTTGTCAACAATCATTACAGGGTATTCCAATGAAGGTCTACTCCATGGAAACAAATTCTTATGTTCAAATCATGCATTGCTTTGAACATGCTTCTTGCACTAAGTTTTTTCTAATCTTACACAGATTGCTTCCATCTATGGAGATAACTCCATATTCCCATTTTGACCATCACTACTAAACAAGATTTGCCTCTTTTCAGAATATGTCAATATGGTCCTTCCAAAATTAACACTATACTTCCAACTGTCATTGAGCAACCAATCCTTGGTAAAACCTTAGATTGTCCTCGACAATTGCTTAATCACTTTAGTCAAATCCAATTCTAGACCTTTTCCCATCTTAATGCCCCAGGCATTTGGAAAAATTAGAAAGGATAAATATTATAGCACATGCAATCGATCCTGTATCTAAAGGAAATGGGACACGATTCATGATGTCTCATAAAGACATGATTCTGGACCAGTCTTTTGCTACAATATTTTTATTTTCCATGTTCTCAAGATTTGAATATGAAGAGGGATGCCGTAATCATAATCGAATTTTGAGAACGCAATATATAGACTTTCCTTATGTTGAACCAATCCAACATGAAATTCATTTATATATATATATATATATATATATATATATATATATTCTTGACTAAAATCTCACTCTAAGCCTTTTAGAGTTGACATGAAGTATAATTTCCTCTCCCTTAATTATAGCAAAACACCTTTTTCAACAAATTGAAACTTTTGTTTTCTATAATCAACATTGCTAATTTGCAATACTTATCATAATTATCATGCTCCCACTAACATGATGATGATTAGCATAACACTTATGCTCCCACTAGCTTTGCAATGTACTCAGAAATCAGCTGGACTTCTAGAAATCAATACTTTATTGACTTTCTTACCAAAGTTCAGATTTCTGATACTAGATTGCTTTGATAAGACTTTATCAAAATCACACACCTTTTGTTAGGGTGCAAAGTCATGCTTGGATGTAGTGTTTTAGGCTTTCCTCTTTGTATGTGTAAATGGGTTGAGTCTTTCCTATAAATAGGAAGTGAGTGACTCCCATTATGTAAGTGTATCCATTTGGAGTGTTAGACTAGAGAGAGAAATTGTATACAAACCCATTTGTATAATCTTTCTAGATCTAATAAGAGCTTACAAAGATTTATTTACTCCTTGTGTTCTTGATTTTCCATGATGATTCACTAGATCTTTGTAATTTCGCACATGCCATCATAATCAACACCACTACAATTGGTATCAGAGCGGGTCTTCAAGATCAAGGTGATTTTTGAAGAACGATTCTCGGTTTGGCAATTTTTTGTCGCAATTTGATCAATTTTGATGAGTCTCTCTCTATGATCTCTCTTAATTTCATTGAATCGTGCGTTGCGTTTTTGATTCATGATCGCTTGACTCGTTGGATCAAATTTTTCTTGAAAAACCCCATTGATGATCCAATAATTTTTTTTAGATCAAATCCAATCAAAACAACAAAATCTAGATTCGAATACTATTCATGTCCAAAATTATTGAGCCAAATGAATTTCATGTTCAAATTAATATTCAGTTAATCATATTGAATCCAAAAAGTTAAATCCAATTACTGTTCATCTTTTATTCAAGGTTCAAGCCCAATTGATCCAAATTTCGATCGTTACTATTCACAAGTGAGTTTAAAGCCCAATTTGCAATCCAATGTTAATTGTAATCAGAAGATCTATCCTTCGTATCTCATATTAATCGATATCAAACAATTGTTGATATGTGTGTACACTTGCATTACCGAGTTGTACGTTTGTTCCAAGTTTTTTTTTTCCGTTCTTCACCTGTTGTTCGTTCATCGATTGTTCGTTAATCGATTCTTCTTGATTTCAAATTTCATTCCTTCATCTCTATTAATCATTTGTTATTCATTGGTAATCTGAGTTTAGATATTGATTTCAGATGATATGTATGCAATGAAATCAGATTTTTTTTCGTATCTAAACATTTTGAAATTGGAAATTGATTTTGAGATCTTATAAGTTTTGCTCAAGAACACTTGAATGCAATAAAGAACAAGTTAAAGATTCTTTGTTTGATCTGAAAATCAGTGATAGAATCATGAATTTGGTGTTTGTTGATCTTTGACTCCGAAAAGTCAAACTGCAAAAAGGTCAATGTTGATGGCTTGATGATT
This sequence comes from Lactuca sativa, assembly GCF_002870075.4. Taxonomy (NCBI): domain Eukaryota; kingdom Viridiplantae; phylum Streptophyta; class Magnoliopsida; order Asterales; family Asteraceae; genus Lactuca; species Lactuca sativa. Next base: position 387,098,170 of record NC_056626.2, read on the forward strand.
ACTGGTTCGTGATTTGGATGTCGATTCATTTTAAAAAATGTTGAAGTCGATTAATGAACGAATGGAGTTACGAAATCAATGTCGATTATTGATTTTGAGTTCTAGAACAAAAAGCAAAGACCTGTGATTTGGAACAGTTGGAGTTTGAATGAAGGGAACTTGATTGGTGAATTGATTTTTGATTTTATATGATTTGGAGTCGATTTCTTGCCTGTATGTTGTATGTGTGTTCGTTCGCATCTACAGGAATGGGAAAATTTGGATTTGATTGACTAATGAAGGTTTTGGGTTGGTGAATGAAATGCGAATGACGAAAATTTTGTGGTTGATGGTCAAGATTCGCATTTGGTTAACTGGTTTGAAGGCCAAGAATGTTCGCATACAAAGTATTGATTTTGTTCATTCTGTGAGTTTGCAAGTTTGATTTGTGCGAGTTCGCATCTAGGTCTCAAAAGTAGTTCGCAAATAAGGTCAATAATGTTCGCATTTGATGATTGGGTTGGTATAAAAGTGTTTCATTCGCATCTAAGATTGATGATTGAGTTCGCATATGTGAAAATTGTTCATTCGCATCTGTTTTGCAAGTGATTTGCGAAGATTACGATGTGAAGAATTTGACTGAATGTGAATATGCGAAGCGTTCATGTTATAACTCGTTCAATGAAGAAGAAAACAAATATTTTCGAATTGGGTCCCTGATCTTTTCACGAAATGACACTATTGGTCCAACTTCGCAAATGAGGTTATAAAATGACAAAAATGCACAATTTCCATTTCGCATCCCTGCAGTCTTCGCAAGATGATAAATTTTACCCAATTTCGCATTTGGGGTAAAAATTTTGAGAAATGGGAATATTTTCAAATCTGGTCCCTGCAGTTTGTGCGAATTTACACATTCTACCCAGTTTCGCAAATGGGGGCGTGTTTCGCATATTTGACTGTTTTTGGCGCAAAGGGTCACTGCAGAATTTTGAAATTGACAATTTCTACCCATTTTTGAGAAATTTTGTCAAAGGCAATCTGTGAACGACAATAAAAATTGATTATTTTTTGGGTTTTCCGGATTGAAGCACAAAGTTTATGCCACGTGTTAAGGAGGAGTTTTGACATGAAAAATTCTAAATAGAGCACGTTCTTTTTCCTTTGGAGTGTTATAATCAAATTTCGATTATAAAAAGGGGGAGAAGTTTTATATGGAAATTCAAACTTGAATTTTTCATATTATGCGGATTTGAAGACCGAAGTGATCTTGAAGTTTTGAAGCCTACGAGATGATGCAATTGGAAGTTCGGAAGTGTTGTATTCGAAATGGGTTTGGTTTATTGAAGATTTTTGGGGTGTGTTTTTATGCGCAACTTTGGGGTGATTATTTGAAGTTAATCATTCGTTGCTGCTCGAATTGTATGGTCTCACATCCTAGAGCCTAAATTTAAGAATTGTGGAAGAATTGAAGATTGAAGTTCGTTTTGACATGTGTCACCTTTGAGGCTCGAACCGGGTAGTGCTTGACTTTGGAAGAATTGAAGTGGGTCATTCATTCCTAACTTTGAAGGGGAGAATGTTAGGGTACAAAGTTTTCCATGAATGAATTTGTAATGTTTGACTTTTGTAAAACCCACTTGCATGTGGAGTATTAGCCTTGTGACACATGAGAGATAGATAGTGAGAGAGAGACATGTAAACACCTCTATAAATAGTGGGTTCATACCACTTGTAGAGGTGTGCTTGAGAGATGTAAAAGTGAGTGTGTAAGTGTATGTTATTTATGTAGTCTAGATCTAGATCCTTTTTGTAACACCATATACATTCAATATGTATCTTAAACACCCAAATCACCATGTTCAATTGTGCAAGCTTTAATTTCGCATGCCAAACCATGTTCTTTTGTCACTATAATTGGTATCAGAGCGGGTGTTCTTGATTTTCATCAAGAATTGATCCTTGATGGCTTTCTTGATTTGGTGACTCATTTTATGATCTTGGATCTTCGTGTTTTAGAGAGTTTTTAGATTCTAGAAATCGAATTCATCTTTCATTCTATTCATAATTCGATTTTCTTCACTAGAATTCAAGTGATTTTTACTTTCTCTCTCTAGAAAACCCATTCAAAATCACTTTCTCTCTCTAGAATTCTTCAAGTTTTTGTGATCATGGTGGGTTTGCCATATGATTCTTGGATTGTGATCGTTAAAGATGTGAAATACAAAGTAAATGAAGATCAATTTTATGGGTTGGTGTTAAGCAAATTGATTTCATGGGGTAATTTGGTTTCTTATGGAGATTTGAAGGATGATAATGGAAGCTTGCTTTTTCAACCACTTTGTATGATTGTATGGTTGAATAAAATTGCATTGTCCATATTAGTTCATAGTAGAAATCAAAAGGAAGGAGAAGTAAGAGATTTGTTCAATAAGAAATACATTTCTCTAATTGAAAACCCAAATGATCTCCGCGCTCTTAAGTTTGTTGAAGTTCAAGACAATGGAGTTCAATGTGATGTTCTTGAAGTTCATGATAAAAAGATTCAAGTTGATTCTCATGATGAAAAAGTTTTTTGCTCGATTGGAGTTCAAATCGATGATATTTTGTGTTCTTGTGATTCATTTGAAGGAATGATTCCTTATCGGAAGCCGGTGGTTCAAGAAATTCACAAATATCAAACTCCAAAAGATTTGATTCAAACTCAAAATGTTCATGTTGTTGAAAGTGGGTTTGTTCATGAAATCAAGTCTTCAAGATGCAAAAAGTTGAGAAATAAAAAGAAGAAGAAGATGAATCGGAAGAACAAGCGGGTTTACCCACAAAAATCGTCAAATGTTGTGAAGCCAAAATCCGTGAAGCAAATTTGGGTTCCAAAGCAACAATCTCCAAAGGTTGCATTTAATTTGAAGTCAAAACCCAAAAGTGTTGGTGGTTCTTTTGAAGACGTTCTTGGATCGTTGAAGAACACGAAGAACGAGTTGTACATCTCGCATAGTGGGTGGTACAATGTTCGATTTGGAGATTTTCTCATTCTGAAAAAAGAACCAAGATCTTCCAAATTTGATTCGTTCATTGAAAATGGATCTCGATTCGTGAAAAAAGGTAACTCAAATTCTCAAATGGATTCCAAAACATCCATGATTTCGATTCGTATTTTACGTTTTTCATTTTTGATCGATTTGCCTAGTTGGATCAAATCCGTTTCAACCCCATTGTTGATCCAATTATTTTTTTTAGATCAATTCAAAAATCAAAATCAATTTCTCATTGTGATAAATTGTTATGATCAATTAAAATCTCGATTACTGTTCATTCTCGATTTGAGCCTATAAAGTTTTCAAAAACTGTTCATCTAAAGCCCAATTCGTGAAAAGATTGCTCCGATTTTTCTTTTGTTCAAACTTCTCGATTATTCTTAATCAATTTTTTCTATCTTCTCATTCGATTCAAGATGAATACTCACAAAATCGAAATGCAAAATTGATTCATGTTCCTGTTCATATTCTTGTTCTTCACTCGTTTCCAGTTATTGTATTCTCGATTGATCTTGATAGTGAATGAGATTTCATCATTTTTTTCGATGAGTTTACCTTTTACTTGTGAATCGACTATATTTGATTTCATCATCATCGGTCGATTATGATCAAGTTGTAGGTTAGAAAAGTATCGATTTGTATATATCGAGGGATAAATTCATCAAGTCAAATCCAAAAAGTCAAAATACTTGTTATTTGATGATTGAATGATCGATATCTGTATATTGATTGAAGGGTCACGATTTGAGATTTTAAATGTGTAGCCGAATCGTGATTTGAGTTGTTTTTGTTGATCAAGTGTCGATTGCCCTTACCTAGATTCGAATGCATTGAAATTGAAATATGCACTAGAAATTTAACAAGTATCGATGATGATTTGAGCGTGTTTAGTTTGAATCGATTTTCAATTTGAGTAGATACGGGGTGGAAATCGAGTTCAAAGGAACGAAGGAATTCTGATTTTGATTTTGGAAATTACTTATTTTGGTTCAGTGTCATATTTGGGTTTCGAATTTAAGATGAGATTGAAGAAACAAACTGTGAAAATGTTTTAGTTGCTCTATGTTTATTCGATGGGTTGAAGATGAACAGAATCGACGGAGATGGTTATGAAGAATGAACTGGAATTGAACGATTTTGAAGAATCGATTTGATCGATTTTTGATTATTGGAGCCGATTTTCGAATATGTGAAGACGATTTTGATTTTAATCGATGCTAGTCTAATTTCGCATATGAGGTCATATTGATTGGGGTTAAAGATGCGAAGGCTTTGATTCTATGATGTTGATTGGGTTTGGAATTGAAAGTTTGATCGAACGCTTGTATTGCGAATAATCGATGGGTATAACGAAGATGCGAAGGTGATTAAGGTTGAAATTCAGTTCGCATTTGGTGAGACAATTTGTTTGTTTGTCAAACAAGATTCGCATATGAGTGAATCAAAATTCGGTTCGCATAATGTGCTTTGGCCAATTCGCACGTAAGGTCAAAATCTGGTTCGCATCCATGTTTCACGTGCGAAGAATATGAGATGTGAAGTATTTCACTGTATAACGTGAATTGGGGAAGAAAACAAATAGTTTCGAATTTGGCCCCTTATATTTTCACGAAATGGCAAAATTAGCCCAGTTTTGCAAGTTTGAAGAAAATGTAGAAATTTTCAAAATGAGAACCTGCAGTTTCGGATTTTTGGCAACAAATACCCAACTTCGCATATGGGTAATAAAAGCTGAGAAATTACAGAATTTTCAGTTCTGGTCCCTACAGTTTGTGCGAATTTATGCTTTATGCTCGGTTTCGCAAATGGGCTAGAGTTTCGCATATGTGGCTGTTTTTGGCGCAACGGGTCCTTGAAAGTTTCAGAAAGTGACAATTTCTACCCGGATTTTGAAAAATCTTGCAACTTTCACCCAAAAAGTCAAAAAATTTCATAAATTGGAAATTTTTTGTGGCTTTTTCGTGATTGTTTTTCCGTGCAAGATTTTTGGTGATTCATTTTTGGTACACATCAAGGGGGAGTATTGTGAAGACTATTCCTCGGGCACTTCTCATCCTTAGTGGGTTTTATAATCATTTTTTGATTATAAAAAGGGGGAGAATGATGGGTATTCGAAGCTTCTCGGGTTTCTCGAATATTCATTTATGGATTTGAAGACCGGTGTTACTTCGAGGGGGAGTTTGGTCTTGATCGCGCTAGCTCGTTGGAGATTGAAGTCGGACATCCAATCCTAACTTTGAGGGGGAGAATGTTAGGGTGCAAAGTCATGCTTGGATGTAGTGTTTTAGGCTTTCCTCTTTGTATGTGTAAATGGGTTGAGTCTTTCCTATAAATAGGAAGTGAGTGACTCCCATTATGTAAGTGAATCCATTTGGAGTGTTAGACTAGAGGGAGAAATTGTATACAAACCCATTTGTATAATCTTTCTAGATCTAATAAGAGCTTACAAAGATTTATTTACTCCTTGTGTTCTTGATTTTCCATGATGATTCACTAGATCTTTCTAATTCCGCACATGCCATCATAATCAACACCACTACACCTTTTCTTAGATAGCTCACATGTGTGTCTAAAAAATTTCAAAACTATGAAAAGGGATATCATAATCATAGTCTCAATTGTTTAGACCTTTTCTATTTCTCATAAGTCCATGTTAGTGTGCTCTAGTAACGACTTTGAGAATGCAAAGATTGCTATCTACTTAAAATCTACTTGGTGGAAGTGTTTCCTCACCATCATTTTCATGAATCGGAGAGAAACCTTATGAACCTTAGATTTTATGGTATGTGTGTTCTTATCCACGTGAATTTTTCAAAACCATAATCATAAGACTAGCTTAGTGACAAATCCTAACTCACATGGATCGAACTTGTGCAATCTTAACTTCTTGCCACATGGCAACACAGGGGCCTACCATTGCTTCCAAGTAGTTATGAAAAAAATTGAGAACATGTAGAACTCAAATGTATAGCCAACTTAACTGGAATGGGCACAGAAATGTCAACACGATAGGTTATAAACCTCTAGTCGTGTGCTAATGATGAACTTCAGGTTTTATTCTTGATTAGTTCTTGAGAATTTCAAGATCTTTAAGACTCCCACTGTCATATTGACATATAAGACCTTTTTCCAGATATTCAAGAGATAGTGTGGATTCTAATCAAGACAAGCACTTCACACAATTGGCCTTAGTTGGTCTTTGTTTTGTCCAAAACATCACAACTTACCAATTTCAAATGTACAAGAGTTGAAAACTTTTACTCTTACATTTCACTAGTATTAATAAACCTTCTTTAAGATGTGTCACTCAAGTTACAATCTTGGAGTATAATTCTAAGATTTGTTTTTGGAATGAAGTATGAATCATCTTCTTGATTTAACCACTTCAAGAATTCATAACTCCTCCTCTTAGCTATCAGAATGCACTTAGAGGATGAATTGTGATAAGGTCTCTTAATCTTTAAGATGATCATATATCATGATACTAAAGTACTCTCCCATCTTTTCAGATTTGAGAAACTTTTATCATTCTGCCTAATTTGATTCTTCTTATTCGCTCTGCCATGCATTGGAACTTTTCCAATGTCTCAAAATTATACTTAAGCTTGTAAGTATAACCATATTTACTAAGCCTTTAGTAAATTATGACGAATAGTCTTATCGATCTTTTGTGGTGGACTTGACCAGTGCACAAGAATGTGCACTCGATCCCTTAGTCCTTTACTTGACTCACTTAAACATGTGAACAATGAATTAGTCTTAATTTTCGAAAGATGAAAATTCTCATTCATCATACAACTTGCATGATTCCAAGTTTCTATCCAACTGAAACTTAGGTGATGAGAATCTTTCCTTATTTGGTAAATTTAGACACTACCACAAATGAAATAATCAAATCCATATTTCCAATATTGCTATCAATGGAATCATAGAAGCAACAAAGTTTTTCACAAATGCCATTGTAAGGATATTTTAAAATAAATAAAATCAAAATTTTTCCTTTTATTTTAAAAACTTTGCGGAAAAATTATCCTTACAGTGCAAAGCACATGAAAACTTTGTTGTTATCTATTCCTAAGCAATATATTATAACTCCTAAGAAGTAGCTCAAGAATCCGATCTTCAAACTATGCGATAGAAATCCATCTACGCGATCAGATTCATCATATTCTTTCTTTAAGTTTCTTCACTTTTCTTTGATTCTTAAAACATCAACATGTGACCCAGTCACATCATGTATCAAGAATCTCAGAATAGAAACGTAACAAAGTTAGATAGTGGACTTTATCTGAAGTAGAGTCAAACTTATTGACTTTAACATTCTTAGGTAAAAATTGGCAGCTTTGCAATTAATGTCCCTTCCTTTGGCAATTTAACATATGGACTCTATGGTAATGGTACATGGGACTATCACAGACTTAGCATTTCTCTTTACCATTTGGTTAACTGAGTTGACTATGGTCGATCCCTTTCCATTGGGAAGAGAATGTTTTTTTTCTGGATTTCCAATGTTATCATTGTCAATGCCCATAAAATTTTGGTAAGTTGATCTTAGCAAATATATAAGATCATTAAGGGTTTTGTCATAGTCTGTTTCATAGGAGTCCCAAAGGAACTCACTATGTGACTTAGAAAGTGATTGGACATCCAACTTTCTCAAGAATTTGATACCCAACTCTCCTGGCTTGTCAATATGTGACTTCATCTCCAAGATGTGTGCACACATAGACCTTGCTTGCCAATAGGGCTAGAGAGACCTTGAACTTGTGGGATAAGGAGAATAATTGGAGGAGGCGGAGGAAGTGAAGTTCCAAGAGATTTGGGAGGATCATAGATGTCTGAACTAGACATCTTTTGGGAGATATTCAAGATAGTTGATCTAAGTCTTTAATATAACACCCAATATGAAATATTAAGGCCAGGACCCTACAAACTATTTTATAACTTGGAAGAGGGATGCCGTAATCCAAGCTATAAAATATTGAAGGTAGGTGAATGACGATTCACCAATTTCCACCAAGATAAACGAAATGTATTATTAGGTTTTAATTGGTTTTTGAAACTCCTAGATTATTTTGAGATTCATTGAACTTTTCAAAGGCATGTTTCAATCTCGAGTGTGCCCTTCAGGTTTTGTGATTGGGATGCCGAGGATCACAAAAAAAGGTGTGAAGTAACCATGCAAATATACTCAGTACCCTTAATATTTACCCCTCAATTGATGTGCCGGTTAACCACACACACTCCACCGATACTATGATAAATATTACGTTACCATTTGCCTACCTTGTTAAATCCAAGTTAGTGTGCCGGTTAGCCACACACGCTCCACTAACAGCTTAAACAAAGTGCAAAGTGTAATTTCATGGATTAGCACCTTATTTACATGTTCCTAAGTAACTAATATTGGGTATTAATAAGAGTTTAGTTATTTAGTATTTATCATTAATACTTTTAATGAAGAGAGAATTCTAGTCCTTGTCCTGCCCGTTCGACTAACGATCATCCACCGGTCAAGGAAGCGGTGGGTGAGAGTGGACACCCATTAAACTGTCATTTTATAGGCAGTAACCTTATACCCCCCCCCCCCTTATAGATTGACTTCATGAATGAGGCCTACTAATGGTAAGACGCCTTTACTCTTATATATATAAATATTATTAACTTATAATATTATAAAGTATAAGAGTTGAATTTTAACTTTTAAAATTCTAAGGGATTAACTTGGAATTAAAGTATTCATGAAAGAAAACTTTTCAAATTCCAAAACTTGAGGGCAAGTTTTGAAACTATTCAAAACTATTTAATTCCACAACTTATGAGTTTGAAGTAGTTTTAATTAAAAAAAACTCTTCAAGTTCCATAACTTGAGGACAAGTTATGGAAGACTTTAAACTATTAAAGAAAGTAACTCTTCTTCTTTTGTAACTTACGGAACTAATTAAAGCTACACATTTTATTTTATTTTTTATTTATTTTTAATGAAGAGACTCTTGAACCTCCATAACTTGAGGACAAGTTATGGAGTCATAAAGCCATTTAATGAGGACAAGACTCTTTATTTTGTAACCTTTGCCAACTTTTATGAGTTTTAAGAAACTTAAATGTGACTTTTCATGTAACTTGAGGACAAGTTACACAAACACATTTTAGAATCATCTCTTAGATTAAAATGGATTGAAAACACATAATCAATTAACTTATCTATTAATCTAAGCAACTCATATGAACAAATATAATTCACATCAAACTTTTTCATGTAATTAGCATAACTTATAAACTAATACAAAACATGAATCTACTGACAATTATCTTTGAAATTGGATTAGCATGAACATTACCACATCAAAAACAAGTTTATAAGTCCAAAAACATCTTAGGGTAATGTTCCTAGTCCAATTCCAGCCAAAACAGTCGAATATATGATGTCAAGGGGTCCAACTTGTCGAGTGCACGAACCAACTCGGCGAGCTGGATGCTTTTTGTCTTGGACTCGGCGAGTCTATCAGTGGAATCGGCGAGTCTGCTGTGCAAACAGCACCAAAATTCGATTTTTAAGCAGTTTAAGCAAGTATAACAAGAAAACAAGCCTAGGCTCTGATACCACTGTTGGGTTATGAGCATTCTAACACTCTTAAGTGTACATGCAACCCTAAGTACCTTGGATCTATGTTTTCTCTATTATACATGCAAATATGAATATTCCAAGGTATTACCCTATCTAGCATACAATCTATTATACTTGGGTAATAAAACAAGTTAGAATACATACCTTGTTGTTGTAACTTGTCTTCATGAAGCTTGAGTGCCTAGTGCCCCAAGTGTGATACCTCAAATAGTTCACACAACACCATGAACACTTGGAATGACCTTGAGAATAAGGATACTTGGTTCTCTCTAGTGAAATCGGCTAGCCCTCTTAGTGTACCTACACTAGTGCCCATTTCACCAACCAAGGACCTCTTTATATAGTGTAGAGATTAGGGTTAAACCCTAATACCCATGACCTTTCATTTCTTATGATCCATGGGTTAAACACTCCATGGACTATCCACGAAAGCTTAGCCTAACTTAAATGAACTTGGCCCATCACACATATATATATGTCTAAGAGTCCATATTTAATTAGTTCCTTTTGATCAATTAATTAATTATAAATTAATTCTTGATCAATACTAATTAAATAATATGATTATATATTGATATATTAGAGCTTATCATATATTAATATAAATCACTAGTATCCTTTTTCCTCATCTTGTCTATCCAATTGTCCTGATGCCATGCAACCCAAATAGACCATGCCGGGTCGGTTCAAGTCTTACCAATTATAGTTATGGACTTAGACATTAATCCAACAATAAGTTGACAAACATGATAAGGATAAAAAAACACAAATGAAACTCGAAGGCTACTCCATAACGAAGGTCTTGGTTAGATTCTCATTGAAGAAGGCATTCTTGATGCTCAAATGATAAAAGATGACATTTGTTAAGAATAACAAGAGGGTGAGAAAGAAAGAAAGAGAGGGAGGGGGTGATTTATACCATGGAGGCGTCTACAAATGAATCAAAGGTAAGTGAATAATACACACCTAGAATTTGAGTAAAACCTTGTGCAACAACACGAGCCCTGAGTGGATCGACACTGTTGTTTGAGAGAATTTTTTTTCCAAAATATCCATTTAAAGCCAACAATATTTGATGATTGGGTGGGGCAAATGAACCTAATTTTTGTTGGCATGTAAAGCTTAGTTGATGCCCATTCTTTATTTTTAGTGGCATTTTTTTTAACATATTTAGGTTTCTTATCTAAAAAAAGAGTATGACGGAGACCATTACTTTTGATCTGAACAAGATCACAAAAATGACATTGTTTAGAAATTCCCAAGAATGCTCGGGTGGCCATTGGATGGATCGAAGCTCTGATAGGAGCTTTTTGTGGTGGAGACAAAACAAAAGGTTTTATCTATGGTATCGTTAGAGCGATTAAAGGAGATGTAGTGGTTGTAACGAGCATCAAATCGGAGGGTATAGTAAGAAAGGGTTAGACTTCAGTGTGGTTTAGGTCGAGGAAAGTAATGCAAAGCTAACATTGGTTTTGGGTCGAAGTTGATAGGCCGTGTGGAATATTACGAGTGTTGTTGCGACTTGATTATGAGGTGGTGGAGGATCTGGATTTTAAGACTCACAAAAGTTGGAGAAGAAGAAGGTTGCCAAGTCAACATTTAGCATATTTCCGATAAATGAAAAATATTTTTCATCAAGCTGTGCACAGACAATAGAGATATGAAAAGTGGTCAAGTCAAGACGACATAGTGGGCGTTGTAGTCAATAAATATGCAATAAATTATTCATGGTGTCACTTTCATGCGAAAGAGGTCATAATTTGGTGCATATAAAAAAGTACTTTAAACGGACTTTCGTGATCGATGACTTTTTATGGCATATAACAATCTGCAGTTTCCTTTCATATCATTTGGAGTTTCCCTTTCTTTGAATGAAAAAATATGAATGTAATTATAGATAACATGGTTATATACGAATGTACAAATCCATAATTCACATTTTGTACATTAACAACCTATACATTCATCGATGGTTGACCTTCTACGATTTCGCTCATCACTTTTTTTTCCGAAAACTAACAAAAGCGACACTGTTAGACGATTATGTAATACCACATAAGAACGAAACCACAAAAAACGATACAAAATCGAAAAAAGAACGAAACTGCGGATGATTATGCCATATGTAGTATTACTAGTCGTTATGCACATAACATGCATATTCAGTTGCGTTTTCGTTGTTTTCTTTTTTAAATTTTCATACAATAAACATACTAAATACTACCAGATTTCAACTTATATAATAAAAAACAAATAAAAAATTGTTAATAGGAGCCTCCATCATAAAGAAATTAAGTAGCTTTGAATCCCAAAAGTTTTTTTAGGGTTTAAATATAATGGACTAATGAGCTACAAAACCCACATGGATCACTAAACCACAACCAATTTGACGAAATCGTAGACGAGTTACCGAGTCAAACGACGAAACCACATACGAGTGACGAAACCGTAGACAAGTTAACTCATCTGCAGTTTCGTTGGCTATATATATATATATATATATATATATATATATATATATATATATATATATATATATATATATATATATATATATATATATATATATATATATATATATAAGAACTTTGAATTTATAAGAAAATAAAAAAATATTGAATTATTATAATGAAAATATTTTTTATCATTTAAATTTAAACAAATAATCTAAATAAATAAAAGAAACTAATAAGCTTTAATTTTATGAATTTTGAAATTAAAATATAAGTTTATTAATTAAATTGATATCCATTTATTACTATATTTATCGTAATTATTATATTAAAATATTATGTGGAATTTAATAAAATAGAAAACTCATAAAATGACATGTGAGAAAAAAAATTCAAAATAACCACAGAATGTCATTTGACAAATTAAATGAGAGTGTGACAAGTGACAAAAAAATATTTATTTATTAGAAATGATATATGCTAATTTATGGCTATTTTTAACTAAAATGTTAAATTTTTTGGCTATGTTAATAAATTTCTCTTTATTTATTTATTTATTTATTTATTTATTTATTTATCTGTGATTAGCCTTTATCTTAAGATTATTTCAAAGTTTGTGAAACTTTTTTCAGTGTTCGATAAATGTAGGATGCACGGTTATACTTACCTTTTCTTTTTCCATATACAACTATCTTATATCTTTTAGTAGCATACGTAACAAATTAAGTTTAGATATAGAACTAAATCTATTTTCTAAACAACAAATGAATATAATTTCCGCTTCTTCATTCCATTTTTCCACATTTATAACATGCATTTGAACTTGATAAAATACCGAACGAGTTTTTAGACTTGGGGGTGTGGTGCGGTAGAAGGAATGCGGTTTCGCCACCTAGGCACGAACACTGTCCCCTAGGTGCGGTTTAGACCGCATTGTGGTAAAAAATGACCGCGTTTTGTGATTGTATGAGAGAATTTAACTTTTTGTGATTAGGTGGGGAGAAAATTAAAGTTTTTATTTAAATTAATTTTTTTTAGATAAAGTATGTCACCACTTCTTGGGTGTGGCAAGAAACCACACTTTTGTGGTAAAAAATGATATGACACTTAGATGATAATAAAAAAAAGTACGGTTTCAGTGGCATCACTCCCTCCGACCTTACATATTAAGACCTACTAGCTAGTCTAATAAATAGAATCCCAAAATGTTAATTAGTTAAGAGGATCTAACCAAGGCAGACTCTTTAAGACGAGGAAAAAACATAAAAGAAACAAAAAAAATCAAAGATTTCTAAATACCATATCAAACAATTTAAATATGGCCGAATTAAGCTTAATCTATCTAAAAGACATTTCAAATAACCCCTAAAAACCACTCAATTCACAAAAGAGTAAATTATACGAATGGTCCCTATGGTTTGGAGTAATTTGCGAGGTTGGTCCCTAACTTATTTTTTTAATTCGGAAAGTCCTTAATATTTGTTTTTGTTACGCGTTTGGTTCCTAATGTTTGTTTTTGTTATGCAATTGGTCCATGTCTTACCTAAAATGACTATTATTTAAATAGAAAAAAATTATGGGATAGGTAAGGTAAGGTGAAGGGGTTGAGTTTGGAGTGTGTTTATTTAAATATTTTAAAAAATCAAGGGCAAAATAGTTTTTTTAGGTAAGACAGGGACCAAGCGTGTAACAAAAACAAACAATAAGAATCTTCCGAGTTAAAAAAATAAGTTAGGGACCAAACACATAAATTACCCTAAACCATAGGAACCATTGTAATTTACTCTTCACAAAATTATGGAAACTAATGCATGGAATTTCCACAAAATTAGTTATTGGATTATAAAGTTGATTCACAATAGAAAAATCCCATAATATTTAGAAATTCCGGTTTTTTATATTAATTTAATACATTCCATAATATCCATTAGTTTTTATTTATGGAAACTTTCCAAAATTGGAAACTTTTTATTAACCTTAGAGATACAACGGGCAACTTTAGTGTTTCTCACGAATTCATTAACCATTTCACCTCACAAATTTCCTACACAACACGAATCTCACGCGGGTCGGGTCATCATATCATCTTCTTTACCCGATAATTTGACCACTATAAATACCTCCAACAACACCTCAATAAAAATCATCGAATAAAACACACACACAGTGGGTTAATAAATCCATATCATTTCTTTCCACAGTGCTTACATAGCTATTTAGCGATCTTGCTTTAGATCTTCTTCAGACCTGAGGCAAGATCACTTCATAGTTATTAAGCGACCTCCGCCGTCCGCTAACTACCACCACCACCTTCGCCACCATGGCGATGATAAAAAAAGATGTCTCCTTCAAATTACTCCGATCTGCTGTCCACCGTGTTAATGCCGCTTCACCTTCAAGATGCCATCAAGCTCAAAGAGCTACAACCAACGCCACCACCACCATTGTTTCACAAGCCCCACAACATCTTACCGCCGCTGTCGCCGGAAAAGATGGTGACAACATATTCAACTTTGACGACACGAAAACTTTGTTTGCCTCGGTTCCAACAGGGAAACTGTTGCATTCTGCGGCGACGTTGAACGTCGCGGCGGTGGAACCCATGGTGGATTTGAGTCTCTGGGTTATGAATTCAAAGTTGATGGATGTTCCATTGTTTAAAAAAGTTGTGATGGGGACGATTAAGTATACGGCGTATGATCATTTCGTGGCCGGCGGCGATACGGTTGAAACCGGTAAGACTGTTCGGAGGTTGTGGAATTCCGGTGTGAGAGGAATGTTGGATTATGGGGTTGAACATGCGGTTGATAACGAATCTTGTGATAAAGCTGCTCAACACTTAATCAAAACCGCTGAATCCACCCAATCTCTTCCTCCTTCGTCTGTAAGTTTCTTTTTGATTCAAAAAGACGAAACTTTTGTCCGATTTTGATATTTTTCTCAAGAACCCAAAATGGATATGAACTAAATTTGGACAAAAAACAGGTTGGATTTGTGGCAGTGAAGGTTACAGCACTCTGCCCAGTGTATCTGCTCAAGAGATTGAGCGATCTTCTTCGATGGGAGCACAAGAACTCATCGTTCAAGCTTCCATGGAAGCAACAAACTTTACCGATATTCTCTGAAACAAGCCCCTTCTACCACACATTACAACAACCAGCGCCATTGAATGGTGAAGAAGAAGATGACCTCGAATTAGCTCAAAAACGATTAATGAGGGTTTGTGAGAAAGCTTTTGAAGGGAACGTTCGCATTGTAATCGACGCTGAAGACACTGCAATTCAGCCTGCAATTGATTACTTAACATACTGGGCTGCGATTAAATACAACGAATCACAACGACCAATGGTTTATGGCACCATTCAAGCTTTCATGAAGGACGCCGGCGAGAGGATCACGATGACGAAGATCGCCGCCGATAAAATGAACTTACCTGCCGGATTTAAGATTGTTCGTGGAGCATATATGTCGAGTGAAAGAGAGTTGGCTAACTCGTTGGGTGTTGAGTCTCCGATTCATGACACCATTGAAAACACACACGAATGTTACAATCGTTGTGCTGCGTTTATGCTTGATCAGATTTCAAAGCGTCCCGGAGGACTCATTCTCGCCACCCATAATCTCAATTCAGGTAAAGATTTCATTTCCCATTTGTGAAAATCATGAAACTAAACGAGATTCTGAACAAAATCGATGAACAATAACAGCAAGTTTAGCTGCAAAAAAGGCTCGTGAATATGCGATCGGAAAAGACAGCGGGAAGCTTGAGTTTGCTTCGTTGTATGGAATGGCGGATGCGATGACTTTTGCTTTGAGGAACGCCGGATTCCCTGTGAGCAAGTATTTGCCGTTCGGACCTGTTGATCAAATCATGCCGTATCTTCTCCGGCGAGCGGAGGAGAACAAAGGGATGTTGTCTTCCTCGGCTCTTGACAGAAAACTCATGATGTAAGAATAAGAAATCATGTATCGGTTTAAAAAGTTGTGTTTTGAATGATTTGATTTTGATGATGATTTGATCGTTGTGTTTACAGGAAGGAGTTGAAGAGGAGGATGAAAGCTTATTTCACCGAAAAAGAGACACAATACAAAGCTCGCGCAAACTCCATGGCTAACTAAAGAAGAATTCGGAAGTTCTTGGATTGATGAAGCCCCTTTTGGCTTATAACAACTCACAAATGTAACTAAGAATGTATAGTTGAAAAAAATGTATAGAGGGTGAATTTATTTTATTTGTTTGCAATTTCTATTTGATGTATATTTACATTTATTTTGTATTTGGAGAAATATATACACATTTATATATATTTAAAATCAAATAATATTGAGAATTTATTTATTAATAATTGGTTTTTTTTATTGAAGCATAAAGTTATAATATATAAATTGCTCTTGTAGTATAAATATGAAATCAAGGGTTGTTTGAATTATTTATTATTGATATATAAGTAAATTAAAATTAATGAATGAGTGCTCAAAAAATGTATTTTATGAAAATAATCTTTGATCAAAATTTGAATGTTAAATAAATATATTTCTTATTCCTATAAAATATATTTTACATGTTAAAAGGAGAGAGAAAATGTCATTGTTGTCTAACGAACTTAAGGGAATGTGTGCGTGTAATGTCTTTCTTTTTCATATGTACCCATAAAGATTTGAACCAAATCGAAGATACGTCTCTCGGTGTGTACACCTAAGTGCCAATGGTGGTGTTTGGGAATGGAAATCTGACTGAACAACCTCAAGAATGTTATCATTATGTGAGGGTGCTAATGGTGCGTACCCTAATCCTATGTGGTACCCTTGTTAAGGAATGTACCTCAATCCTCTATCGGGGAAAATCACCATATACACTTGCTAGGATGTATACCTATGATAGGGGTCTACAAGTATCCCTAACATTGTTGGGGGAATCAAAGGGTTATGGTGGAGGATTCATGATGGATCGCATAAGCTCGTTTTCCGGACTGATATTATGCTCAGGTTGCAAGAAATCCAATATAGAATAATCTAAAAGGACACGTGTGAATCTAAACACATAAATACAAGCCAATTTGCCAGAAGAGTTCTAAGTTTGTTATAGAAGATAGAGAGAGCTCATAAGAGGATCATATAGCTCAAAAGATGAGTCGTGTATATACTTGACAAATTAGGGTTTTCATCTTCTAAATTAATTAATTGTATCACGAATTTAATGGCATAATTAATGATTTCCAAAACTGGTGAGATTCGTCAATCTTACCATAAGCACCTATTCTTCGAACATAATTCGATGCATGCACTCCGCATTCTCCGAGCATATAATACAGACTACAAATAATAAGCTCCTTAGCTCACATATTAGTTTCAATTACATAAAATGTCTGGTGACACTAAAATCACCAACAAACACAACCACAATACGAGACATATGTTTATGTTGTAGTTATGCAATATTATGAACGAATAACAAATGCATCTAACATTTATGAAGTCCCATCTGACACTCCAATATGATTTTTTTCATTGTCTACTTTCTCTTTTGAGTGCAGTAAAGAATATGACGGTCCAGTTTTGTGGTAGTGACCATTAAACCCTTTCTCCACCAAGTATTGTAGACACACTCGGACATTATTCTCATCCGATAAATCATTTAAAGAATTAAATGCGTTATTTATATGTTCCAACTTAACCGGATCATTTGGACAACCATATGAAACAATCGCAATTGAAAGTCGTAACTGGGATTCGTAGCGTCGAAAAAAAACACCAACATGAAACTAGTAATAAGATAAAATTTCTTCCCCCCAAAGGTGAATTTTTACTCAGTGATCTAAGAAACACATTTTGTTTACTACGTTTCGTGGGTTTTTAACAACTTATTTGCAAAACATATAATGCATAAACAAAGGTTTCCCTTCCACGCCTGTAGGAGTATTGTAACACCCAAAATCAGGAAGGCCAAGAAAAGAAAGGAAACCCTAAGTTAAAGGGCCGATTCGTCGAGTCCAAGGAGGAACTCGGCGATTCGGCTAAGGGGACTCGGCAAGTCGGCTAAGGGGACTCGGGGAGTCTGGTCTGAACAAGGAAAACCCTAAACCCGGGAGTTGTATCCTATATAAAGGGTGTTATGTCCCTTCCTCAGCTTCCATATCATCCTAGAGAGCCTGTAAACCCTAGATTCCGTGTGAGCTTCCATCATTTGAGAGAAATAGCTTTGGAGGAAGGAAACTTTGAAGGGAACTTAAAGATCAAGAAGGTTGCTTCAAAGGAGAGGTGTAGATCCGAGATCTACTTCAGTTAGTGTTCATCTTTGAGGTAATAAGCTGCTATCTTCCCTCCTTTGAATCTAGATCTATTTTTGTTATGAGATTTGGGGGTTTTATGGTTGCTTGAGACCCAATTCGGGTTTGGGGCTTAGATATGTGGTTGCCACTTCAAATATAGTGTTGGGATGGTCCAATATGTCGTAAAGCATCAGATATTGAGTAGTTGGTGAAGCCCTTTTGTCCTAAAACCTAGCCCTAGTGTGTTTTGAGCCTAGATCTCTTTAGTTATACATAAAGTTTGCAACTTTACGTAAGGATTGAGCTTTGGAAGTATGGATCTACAGTTTGGAGCCCCTGCATGGCTCGAAAAGCCACTGAATGGATTCAGAACAGGAACGACTCGGCGAGTCACATGGGTGGACTCGGCGAGTTGGTTGAAGTTGGGCAGGAACTCGACAAGTTGGAAGAACAACTCGGTGAGTCTGTTGAAGATTGCCTTGGACTCAGCGAGTCTGCTCTTGGACTCGGCGAGTCAAGTCGCGAAACCCCGAACCCTTCGAGTTAAGACTCGGATCGGTGAGTTGGGTGGGGACTCAGTGAGTTGGACAGGTCAGGACTCGGAAATCGGTAGACTCGGCGAGTCAGGGGCTGACTCGACGAGTCGAGTCACGAATGAAAGGACTCTGAGCGTGTGAACTCGGCGAGTCAGTAGGCAGACTCGGCGAGTAGGGTTGACCTGGAAGGATGACCTTGACCAGGACTTTGACTTTGACCTGAGTTGACTTAGTTGACTTTCGGAGGACATGTAGACTAAGTGTTGCATTGATATTGGTAGCTCGGGGAGCTAGTGGAGCAGGAGTTCAAAGAGTTGTTGGGCAGCAGCTAGAGGGGTTATCAGCAAGATCAGCAAGTGCAGGTGAGTTTCCCTTTGTGTGAATGGGTCTAAGGCCACAATGCCGGCCCATGTAGTTATGAGTAGAAGACCCGAGGGTTAGCCCTAGGCACAGTATGCTAGTATGATATTCAGGACGAGGTCCAATGATAGCGGGCGGGTGCCCATGGAATGGTTTATATGATAGTTATACTTGTTGCCTGTGTGATACATGTATGTGCCTGGTAGGGAGGTGAGAGTGGGCGAGGTCCCGTATCTCACCGATAGCAGAGTGTGGATGGTGTTCCACATCTCATTACCTGCAGATCAGGGGCGAGGCCCAAGTTAGGGAAAGAGTGAGTGTGGGATGGGCCCGTATCTCACTATCAGTAGGAGCGTGGACGGGGTTCCATGACTCATTAGTAAAGGACAAGGGCGAGGCCCAAGATAGGCGAGGCATTAGGGCAGGATCCATTAGTATATGTTTAGCTTATATGTTGTGATATGTTTATGTGCTATTATATGTTAGTGGGCGAGGCCCAGTGATAGGCGAGGCCTAAGTGAAACAGATCTGTATCCGAGCGGGGCTCGAAGCCAGGCGACGCCTGGAGCGGCGAGGCCGTTGTAGCGGGCGAGGCCCGAGGTAGGGGCGAGGCCTAGAATAGCGGGCGTGGCCCAGTATGTGCAGTATGTGATTATGCATGGTATGTGGTAGGTTGGGGAACTCACTAAGCTTCATGCTTACGGTTTTTAGTTTTGGTTTCAAGTACTTCCGGTAGCGGAGGGAAGAGCTTGGGGTGATCGCACGGCACACACCATAGATTAGACAGTTTGGGAATGTTTTACTCTGATAATGAACATATGTCTTGGAAGTTAATACTCTGATTATGTCATGGATTGATAATTATGTTTTAAGTAATGTTTTATAAAAGAAATTTTTAGTCTTGTAATTTTGGGACGTTACAAATATTGAGTGTGACATCCCAAAAATCATAGGTAATAATTTCATTTTTAGGTCAACCAAAAACCATCAAGTATTCATATAAAACCATTCATAAGTATGTCAATATGAAAATATTTACCAGAGTACAATTCCAAAAATCATAAAAATGTTGAACACGGGTGGATGCGCTGCAATCAAGTCAGGCCTTTCCCCTTCAAACCGGAAGTACCTGAAACATAAACTTAAACCGTAAGCACATAGCTCAGTGAAATTCTCCAAAACACCAAATACCCTACATATAATGGGTCTCCCCCGACATCCATCGAGTCTCGCCTGACATTGGGCCCCGCCTAGTACAAATCTTTAAATAACATGAGATGAGCCCCACCCAACCCACTCATCAGGCCTCGCCTGGCATCGAGCCCTGCCCAGTATACATACAAACACATACAATACATGTAAGAGTCACGTAGACATCTACCATCCTAATAACAATAATCAATGGTCCGACATTGGTTCCTTCGACCCGCCAAATACTGTGAGAAGACTCACCTTAATATGATGATAAGCAATCACACGCAAGTTGCTGCTACAATTTCTCCTCACACTAAACACATTTAAACCAACCCTAATCACTATTTAGGCTAATAATCCACAATAAAAAAATCCAAATCATAATCCTTCTCACAAATGGTAAAATACCATTTACCCTTCCTACACTAGGCCCAACAAGCAATGGCCCAAACTAACCCTAATGCCCAATATGGCCCAAACTAACCCCAATGCCCAAAATGGCGCCAATGTATTTCAGGTGAGTATGCCATGCATACCACCTTTACGCCCAGTGTACTAGACTACGTTCGAGAGGGAAATCAGGCCAAGCCTATTACGCCCTGCGTACCTGGAAGGTACACTCGACATACGCCTCAAAAGCCTAAATCGACTTTTAAGCACTTAATCCTTTAAGACCAAATGTCCAACTCATATATCTTGTTCTTAGGAATGTCTTAAATGATAAAGTTGTCAGCTTTATGCCTTTACATGGCTCAAAGAGGCCCAAAACCAATTTCTAACCTTCTAGCACCATATTATGAACATCAACTCTTGCATGGTTGAGTTAAAGCCATCAAGATGCTATTTTTATTCATTAAGGACCTCAAAAATATCAAGATGTAGTATTCTAAGCTTCTGGAGTAACTTATACTCACATGAATCAACTCAAGGGACGAAAATATGCAAAAAAACCTAACAAACTAGATCTAAGAGATGAATCAACAAGGTTGAGACTTTATACCCCCAAGAGGATAATTAATGTGAGCAAGATCTGGATCTATAAGCTTTAAACCACTCAATGCTTCTCCAAAGAGTTCTTCTTCCTTCAAAATGAACCAAACACACACTAACTCACTCAAAAGGCTTAATGCTATTACAAAAGGGGGTAAGGTTTCTAAGGAAACTTCTTAGAGGATGGAGGTTGAGGATAAGGCCAACCTCGAGGGAGTTACTTAGGTTTTACAGGGTCGAAAACCCAAAAATTAGGGTATTCCCCTGAATCGAGTACGCCCTGCGTACTCTAGGTACGCCCAACGTACTAAGTGGAAAACCCTATGTCCAAGTCTTGACATGGTACGCCCCACATACCTTAATTACGCCTAACGTAATGGCCACATATGCCAAAATAATTAATATAACACCCGAATTCCTAGAAGTATTTAAATTAAATGTATTTTGGATTTTGGACGGATCATGTCGTGGTGAAGGCATACCACAACGTGGAGATGGTCATTGTATCGTGGGTTTTAAATGACCACCTCGACGTGGCGTCCTATAGCCACAACGTGGTGGCGGTTTAATGAGAAACCCTAGTCTTTGGGGTTTGCGCCCATATTTAAGAGAATGTGATGGCCAGGGTTACTCACCCTCAACCTCCATCACACTCTCTCAGCCTCTAAGCAAACCCTAACCTGAAAATTGCTTTCTAAGCCTTTAGTGTTGATTTTTGGATATTAGAAGAAGAAGAAGGTGACATTTTGGCTGGGGGCCTGAGCAGTAGATTGTATTTGAGAACTTGAGGCAGAAGTTATGTGAGGCCACAGTGTTGATCCTCCCTGAGGGTGTTGAGGATTTTGTGGTATTTTGTGATGCATCCATCACCGGTATGGGGCGGTTCTTATGCAGCGAGGGAAGGTTATTTCTTATGCTTCATGGCAGATGAAGCCGCATGAGGTCTATTATCCGACTCATGATTTGGAGTTGGGAGCAGTGGTGTTTGCCCTCAAGATTTGATTGCATTATTTGTATGCGGTCCGGTGTACCATCTACACAAATCACAAGAGTTTGAGGTACCTCACAGATCAGCTGAATCTAAACATGAGGCAACATAGGTGGATTGACGTGGTCAAGGAAGGAAAATAAAATGTGGTCGCGGATGCTTTAAGACGCAAGACGGTTAGTTATGTTGGTGGGAACCTATGTATGAGGATTTCGATTGAATCACGATTATTGGGTATGATTAGGGAGGCTCGGGCTGAGGGAGTCAAGGAAGAGAACTGGAAGCAAGAGTGACTCATAAGCGAGATCAACCGATTTTCTACCGACACGTGGATTATTGACCCTATATGGTCGTGTATGGGTACCGGATTTTGGTGGAGTAAGACAGGTTGTGTTGGAGGAGGGACACAAGTCCAGATTTTCAATACACCCTAGAGCCAGCAAGATGTATCGGCATTTGAGACTTAGTTTCTGGTGGTGGTTCACGAAGAGAGATATAACATGATATGTCGAGAGATGCTTCGCATGTCGGATGACCAAGGCCAAGCACTAAAGGCCACATGGCAAGCTGTAGCCATTTGAGGTTCGTATGTGGAAATGGTAACATATTTCGATGAATTTCATCACCAAGTTACCTCGTTCGGCTAAGGGATTCGATGCGATTTGGGTTATAGTGGACCGGCTAATCAAGAGCGCCGACTTTCTAGCCATTTGAGAGGCTTCTTCGGAAGAGATATTGGCCGATTTATATGTGTGCGGGATTTTTTCTCAGCATGGTATTCTGGTCTCCATTGTATCTGATCGGGATGCTCGGTTCATATCTTGTTTTTGGCAGAAGTTCCACGAGGAATTGGGTACGAGATTGCATCTCAACACTGCTTATCATCCACAGATGGATGGTTAGAGCAAGCGGACCATTTAGACGATAGAGGATATGTTGCGAGCCTATGTGATTTATTTCGGTGGGAGTTAGGACTCCTACCTTCCCCTAGCTGAGTTTTCATATAACAACAACTACCACTCGAGTATCGGTGCACCGCCATTTGAGCTCCTTTATAGTAGGGGGTGTCATACTCTAGTTTTTTGGGGAAAGATTGGTCATAGAGTCATGAGAAGAACTGAGGTAGTCCTTCAGACGACATAACTTATACATTAGATTAGACAGAGGCTAAAGACAGCTTAGAGTCGGCAGAAGAGTTACGCCGACAAGCGTCGATCTGAGCTGGAGTTCCTGGTTGGCGACATGGTTTTGCTGAAGGTATCACCCTGGAAGGGTGTAATATGCTTCAAGAAGAGGGGTAAGTTGGGGCCCTGATATATTTAGCCATTTCAATTGATTGAAAAGGTTGGCAAGGTGGCTTTCATTTTGGATTTGCCTGAGGAGCTCAATCAGATTCGTAATACTTTCCATGTTCTCAGCTTTGGAAGTGTATGGCCGATGATTTGGAGGTGGTTCCCTTGGAGGATATTCAGGTTGATGATTGCCTGAATTATATGTAGAGGGCAATTACAATTTTGGATTGGAAGATGAAGGCCTTGCACAACAAGATGGTGTCTTTAGTCAAGGTTCAGTGGAAACATTGAAAGGGTTCAGATGGACTTGGGAACCCGAGGCAGAGATACGAGAGCATTACCCTGAGTTGTTTTCGTCTACGGACTTTGAGAACGAAGTCTAATTCAAGCGGGGGAGAATTGTAACATCTAGATACCTGGAGGTATTTAAATTAAATGTATTTTGGATTTTGGATGAACCACGTCGTGGTGAAGGCATCCCACGACATGACGATGGTCGTTGTATCGTCGTTTTTAAACGACCACCATGACGAGGCAACCTATATCCACGATGTGGTGGCAGTTTAATGAAAAACCCTAGTCTCCGGGGTTTTTGTCCCTATTTAAGGGAATGTGATGGCTATGGTTGCTCACCCTCCGCCTCCATCACACTCTCTCAGGCTCCAAGCAAACCCTAACCTCCAACATGCTTTATAAGCCTTTCGTGTTGACTTTTTAGATATTAGAATAAGAAGAAGTTGACATTTCGGCTTGGATTCAGCAAGAAACTCTTCTCATCTTCTTGTTATGCATCTTATGTACTTTTATAAGTCCTCAAGTTCCATGCTTTTTTAGTTTATTGTGCATAAATCTAGGTTTCTATGCCTTTTTATTCATGTCAGAATATATTGGAGTGTTGGGATTCCATAAAGTTGTCAACTTTATGGATCCCTAGAATCCCTTTGGGGTTAGGAGTGTTGGATATGAAATTTATTAGAGTTTTGGTGTAACACCCAAAATTTTCAAATAATTTTTCACATTTTAAAAACACACTTCCATTCATAATTGTTATAAAAATATCATTGTATCACATAATAATCCATAACATCACATCCCAAGATCAAAATATATAAAAACTCCTCGTGTGTGTACTGATCAAGCCGGCGCCTTCCCGCGATCCTCACTGGTACCTGAAACACATAACACAACACTGTAAGCATAAATTCTTAGTGAGTTCCCCAAAATACCCCACTCAACACATACCAGCCACTCGAGGCTATAACTTTGTTTGACCCTCTGGTCAATGTGTCTCAGTGGGACCCTCCAGTCCCATAACTCTGTGGGCCCTCTGGCCCTAACTCTATGGACCTTTCGGTCCTAACTCTGTAAACTCTGTAACATACATAGCATAAATCACATAGAAATCACATCATGCAAAAGCATACAAAATACTCTGTCACATAACTCTAATTACCACTCTAGGTAAAGTATAGTGAGAAGACTCACCTCGGGTAACTCGGTAATCTCGAACTCTGTAAATAATCTGATCTAGCCTCCGCCTAACCATACGAAATAAACACTCTTAATTAATACATCTCTCAAGGCTAGACTATCCCCTCTCTTAGCACTCTTAGAAGGGTAAAAGACCATTTTACCCTTCTCATGGCTCAAAGACCCTAAAGTTGACCAAACCCTAAAAGTCAACAAAAGTCAACTTTTCGGGCTATGCTGCGCGTACCAAACATGTACGTTGGGCGTACCCGGCGTCCTCACAGAAACGGGGTGCGCGACCCCTTACGCCGCGCGTACTGGGATTACGCCCCGCGTAACTCCTAGTTCCAGACTCTAAGCTCTTGAGGTCTTAAAAAGTTAAGACCCACGTCCAACTTCTTGATCTGACCATTTCTAAGCCTCTTAATCCATAAAGTTGGTGACTTTAAGCCTTTGCATGGCTGGACAAGTCACTAACACCCATAACATCCATTTCCCAACTCTAGAAAGCTCATAACTCCAGCATGACCTCATAACAACGACCAAGATGGAAACTTTATGGATCTATAACACAAATATCACTGACTATCTGGTCTTGCCTCCGCCTAACCATACGAAATAAACACTCTTAATTAATACATCTCTCAAGGCTAGACTATCCCCTCTCTTAGCACTCTCAGTAGGGTAAAAGACCATTTTACCCTTCTCATGGCTCAAAGACCCTAAAGTTGACCAAACCCTAAAAGTCAACAAAAGTTAACTCTCCGGGCTACATTGGGCGTACCCGACATCCTCATAGAAACGGGGTGCGCGACCCCTTACGCCGCGCGTACTGGGATTACGCCCCGCATAACTCCCAGTTCCAGACTCTAAGCTCTTGAGGTCTTAAACAGTTAAGACCCACATCCAACTTCTAGATCTAACCATTTCTAAGCCTCTTAATCCATAAAGTTGGTGACTTTAAGCCTTTGCATGGCTGGACAATTCACTAACACCCATAACATTCCATTTCCCAACTCTAGAAACCTCATAACTCAAGCATGACCTCATAACAACGACCAAGATGGAAACTTTATGGATCGATAACACAAATATCATTGAAATGGGACAGATCTAGGTCCATGTAGTACATTACACTCATAAAGTATCAACCTTTGGGACTTTTAACCCTAGAAATGGTCCATGCACTCTTCAAAACAAATAAAGAGGAAAGTTTTGAACTTTATACCTCTAGATGAAGCTCCTTTCTCTGTAGATCTCATATCTAAACTTGCAATTCAAACCCTAGCCTCCACAAGCTCTTCTCCTTCTTCTTCACTTACACACCAAAACACTTTTAGCTCCAAACACACACACTCAAGCTAATGACGATGGAAGGCTCTCTTATAGGGTTTCACTTACTGATATGGAGGCTGGGAAATGAGCCTTAGCATCCTTTAAATAGTGCACAACCCAAACATTTAGGGTTTGCATCTGGACCCGTTACGCCCAGCATAACCCTGGGTACGCAGGAGAGTCCGCGTCCAAATTAAGCGCATGAGTACGCGCAGCGTACTCCCCAGTACGCCCAACGTACTCATTTGCTTACAAGAACTCTCTTAAGGGACTACTCTTGACAACTTGACAAAATGGAAGGGTTAAATAGCTTACCTGAATTTCGGGATGTTACAATTCTCCCCCACTAGAACCAGACTTCGCCCTTGAAGTCTCATGCCGAAAACAACTCCGGATGTTGCTCCCGCATCTCCGACTCCGGCTCCTAAGTCAACTCGGATCCCCTCCGATGCTGCCACTGGACCTGAACCAGAGGCACCTCCTTGTTCCTCAGAACCTTGACCTTCCGGTCCAAGATCACAATCGGTCTCTTAACATAGTTCAGACTTGCGTCCACCTGGATATCTTCCAATGGTACCACTGTCGACTCGTCGGCTACACACTTCCTCAACTGAGACACATGGAAGGTATCATGGATCTGGATCAACTCCGCTGGTAGCTCCAATCGATATGCTACCTTGTGCACCCTCATGATCACCCTGAACGGTCTAATGTACCGGGGCCCCAACTTGCCCCTTTTCCTGAATCGGATCACTCCTTTCTAAGGAGACACTTTCAGGAGTACAAAATCTCCAGCCTGAAACTCGAGCTCGGATCGACGCCTATCCGTGTAACTCTTCTGGCGACTCTGGGCCGTCAGCAACCTCTGTCTAACCTGATGTATCTGCTCTGTCGTTTGAAGCACTATCTATGTGTTGCCCATCACTCACTGCCCTACCTCTCCCCAACAGATGGGAGTCCGACACCTCCTCCCATACAACAACTCAAAGGAAGGCATACCAATGCTCGAATGGTGGCTGTTGTTATAGGAAAACTCAGCCAAAGGCAGATATGTGTCCCAACTCCCTCCGAAGTCCAACACACATGCCCGAAGCATGTCCTCGAGCGTCTGAATCGTCCGATCACTCTGTCCGTCCGTCTGTGGGTGGTAAGCGGTACTAAAATGCAGCCTAGTACCCAACTCCTCATGGAACTTCTTCCAGAACCTGGAAGTGAAATGCACATCTAGATCTGACACAATCGAGATCGGTACACCATGCCGCAATACCACCTCTCTCACATACACCTTTGCCAGCCTCTCTGCGGAAGAGCTCTCACTGATAACAAGAAAATGAGCGCTCTTAGTCAGTCGGTCGACGATCACCCAAATTGCATCGACGCCTCTCGCTCCTCGGCAATTTGGTGATAAAATCCATAGAAATCTGTTCCTACTTCCACTTGGGAACCTCCAGCGGCTGCAACTTGGTATGTGGACGTTGGTTCTCGGCCTTCACTCTGCGACAGGTCAAGCACCTCTCTACGAACCACGCAACATCCCTCTTCATACAGTGCCACCAATAGTCTCTTTTCAGGTCCAAATACATCTTAGTGGCCTCGGGATGGATCGAAAACTTCGACCGGTGCGCCTCCTCCATCAAAATGACGCGTTTCCTCTGATGCATGTTCAAGTTGGGCTGATCCATCAGATACTTCAAGCTCTTGTGGTCCGTGTATATGGTACACCGAACCCCATACAAATAGTGACGCCAGATCTTGAGGGCGAACACCACAGCCCCCAATTCTAGATCGTAAGTAGGGTACCTCGTCTCATGAGGCTTCAGCTGCCTCGATACGTATGCTATCACATGACCCCTCTGCATCAACACTGCACCCAGTCCCGATATCAACACATCACAGTATACCACAAAATCCTCCATTCCCTTCGGAAGGGCTAACACTGGTGCTTCACGCAATCTATGGCGAAGTGTCTCGAATGAGGCTTGCTACTCCGGACCCCAATTGAAAGCCATGCCCTTCCGGGTCAGCTTGGTAAGAGGAACAACAATCCTGGAGAAATCCTGGATGAATCTCTGATAATAACCGGCCAACCCCAGGAAACTCCTGGTCTCCGAAGGGGATCTCGGCACCTCCCAACTCATCACCGCCTCAATCTTGGCCAAATCGACCAATATCCCATTTTGATTGACGAGGTGTCCTAGAAACTGGACCTCTCGCAACCAGAAATCGCACTTGGAGAATTTGGCGTAAAGCCTCTCCGATCTCAGAACTCCGAGGATCTCCCTCAAATGCTCCTCATGTTGCTCCCTGGACCTCGAATACAACAAAATGTCATCAATGAACACGATCACCGAGGGCGTGGAGGATTTTGTGGTATATTGTGATGCGTCGATCTCAGGCTTAGGCGCGATATTGATGCAGAGGGGGCATGTCATTGCTTACGCCTCGAGGTAGCTGAAGCCTCATGAAGCGAACTAGCCGACGTATGATTTAGAGTTGGGAGCGGTAGTGTTCGCCCTCAAGATTTGGCAGCATTACCTTTACGAGGTTCGTTATACCATTTACACGGACCACAAGAGTTTGAGGTACCTCATGGATCAGCCGAATCTGAACATGAGGAAGCGTCGATGGTTGGACGTGGTGAAGGATTATGATTGCGAGATCCTTTACCACCCGGGAAAGACCAACGTGGTGGCCGATGCGCTTAGCCGTAAGGCGGCACCGATCAGGGATGTGTGTATGAGGATGACGGTGGTGACACCACTGTTAGAGCAGAT
The DNA here is from genome assembly GCF_002870075.4 of Lactuca sativa. NCBI lineage: Eukaryota > Viridiplantae > Streptophyta > Magnoliopsida > Asterales > Asteraceae > Lactuca > Lactuca sativa. Next base: position 387,127,476 of record NC_056626.2, read on the forward strand.
CCGGGAAGCCCAGCAGGAGGCTATGAAGGAGGAACATCGGAAGAGCGAGCGAATTGTGGGTCAAGTCACCTCCTTTGATTATGATAGCCGAGGATTATTGACACTACACCGTAGGGTGTGGGTGCCGTATCACGGAGGCGTGCACCAGATATTGGTGGCCCTGCATGAAGCGGGATGTGGCATGGTATGTCGAGCGGTGCTTGACCTGCAGGAAGGTCAAGGTCGAGCATCAGAGACCGCACGGCAAGATGCAGCCGTTGGATATCCCGTTATGGAAATGGGAGGATATTACGATGGATTTTATCACAAAGCTTCCACGGACGGTGCGAGGAGTAGATTCGATTTGGGTCATCGTGGATCGATTGACCAAGAGCGCCCATTTTATTCCGATTCAGGAGAGTATCTCGGCCGAAAAGTTGGCCGATATCTATATCAGGGAGATAGTGGTGCGGCACGGGGTGCCAGTGTCAGTGATATCAGATCGAGATATGCGGTTCACTTCTAGGTTTTGGAAGAGGTTTCATGATGATTTGGCACTCGTCTGCATTTTAGCACCACCTTTCACCCGCAGACGGATGGTTAGAGTGAGCGGACCATCCAGACCTTGGAGGATATGTTGCGGGCATGCGTGCTAGACTTCGGTGGTAGTTGGGATAGCTATCTTCCCTTGGCTGAGTTCTCGTACAACAACAGCTACCACGCGAGTATTGACCGTCCCCCATTCGAGATGTTGTATGGACGGAGGTGCAGGACCCCGATATGTTGGGGTGAAGTTGGCCAGAGGGTCATGGGGAGCACCGAGGTGGTGCTCAAGACGACCGAGAGGATCCAGCAGGTTCGAAGCAGGCTTCAGACTGCGCATAGTCGGCAGAAAAGTTACGCCGACAAGCTTCGATCAGACCTGGAATTCCAGGTTGGGGATATGGTTCTCCTGAAAGTGTCGCCTTGGAAAGGCGTCATTCAATTTAGGAAGTGGGGAAAGTTGGGCCCGAGATACATTGGTCCGTTCAAGGTTGTAGCTCGGGTGGGCAAGGTGGCATATAGGCTGGATCTGCCAGCCAAGCTCAATCAGATCCACAACACCTTCCATGTTTCCCAGCTGCGGAAGTGCCTCGTGGATGATTCAGCGGTGGTGCCGTTAGAGGATATACAGGTTGATGACAGCCTGAACTACATTGAGCGCCCAGTCGCGATCCTCGACCGGAAGTCGAAGGATCTAAGGAACAAGAGGGTGGAATTAGTGAAGGTGCAATGGCAGCACCGAAAGGGTTCGGAATAGACTTAGGAGCCGGTGGAAGAAATGATGGAGCATTACCCCGAGCTGTTTCAGGACTGAGCGGCAGACTTCGAAGACGAAGTCTAAAATAAGTAGGGGAGATTTGTAGCACCTGATTCCTGGTACGTAAAATTTATCTTAGTGTTTTTCATTTTTAGCCTTGGACTCGGCGAGTTGTAGGTCCGACTCGCCGAGTAGAGACGGGATCCGGAACACGTTTAAGTTGGCGACTCGGCGAGTCCATATTCTGGACTCAGCGAGTCCCCGCTGTCTGATGAAACCCTAAATTTCAAGGTTTTGCACCCTACTTAAACCCTCTTATCCGCCCCCAAGCTCGCCCCCTTCACCCTCAGAGCTCTATACTTCGTTCAAGCCTTGTTCCTTGTGAGATTGAAGCATTTTGGTGTGTTTTCTTGAAGATTTGAGGAGGGAAGGAGAGTAGATCAAGAAGAGAAGAAGGAGGCCAGGCATATTTGGGTTATCTCAGTGATTTCCTTGAGCCGGAGGACTTCCGGGTCAGCAGCAGCAGCAGAAGATCGTCAGTTCCCACGCAGATCAGCAGTTACTTTGAGGTGAGTTACCTTCCAGTAGCGGTGGGTCTAAGGCCACAATGCCGGCCCACCAGTAGGAGACGTATGATAGATGATTGTCTCTGTGATATCATCTAGGTTTTCTACTACCTGATATGTTATATGCTAGCATGATATGTATATGTGATAGTAGTAGAGTTCGGTTGTTAGGACCGAAGGGTAGGTCAGACACCCCAAATATGTCTGACAGTATGCGATGATATGTTTATATGCTGGCATGATATGTTATATGTGATAGTGGTAGTAGGAGGGGAATGGTCCCCAAGTTCGGTCGTTAGGACCTAAGGGTAGATCGGACACCCCAGATATGTCTGATAATATATTATGTTATGATATATGTGATATTAGCAGTAGGGGTGAAATAGTCCCCGATGATCGGTTGTTAGGACCGATGGGTAGTCAGCACCCCAGAATGGCTTGACATGGGTAGTCAGCACCCCAGAACGGCTTGACACGGGTAAGTCGGCACCCCAGAATGGTCGTACCGGGTAGGTCGGGCACCCCATAATTGTCCGGCAGTATGTATGATATGTGATTGTATGGTATGTGGTAAGATGGGGGAACTCACTAAGCTTCGTGCTTACAGTTTTCAGTTTTGATTTCAGGTACCTCTTCTTCGAAGGGGAAGGAGCTGGCGCGGTAGCGGTACATCACACACATGCTTTATATTCCGCATTATGATATCACCTGGGGATTTGTACTCTGACACTGTTATGTTTTATATTCCGCATTATGATATCACCTTGGCGATAGGCGCTGCCCCCGAAACCAAATCGATACAGAACTCCACCTACCTCTCAGGAGGCACACCCGGCAACTCCTCGGGGAAAACATCTGGGAACCCACGCACTATCAGGACCTCAATTGACCGACCTCGGTCTCTATGCACCTACCCTCGTATCCACCACATAAGCCACAAACCCACTACAGCCCTGCTGTAGACTCTGCCTTGCTCTCGCGGCTGAACAAAATTCCGACCCAAAACGGGTACCCTCGGCATAAACCGTAAGAACTCCCCCACTAGGGTCTCGTATGGTAACCAGCTTCCGCTCGCAGTCGATAACCGCTCCAAATCTACTTAACCAGTCCATGCCCACAATGACACAGACATCTCCCATGGCAATCGGGACCAAATCAATCGGAAACTCAACGCCAAAGATCTCGAGTACACATCCTCGAATCACTTCAGTGGCATGCACCGCTCTCTCATCAGCTATGGAAACTCGCAAAGGTCGACTCAACACCTCTCGACGAATATTGATGTGCTGACTAAAGGCTAACGACACAAAAGACCGACTCGCAACCGAGTCAAATAACACCAAAGCAGGTACAAAACTCATAAGAAATGTACCTACGCATATCATAATATAAGCATAACACCACAAACTCAAAATAAACAGATGAAAGAATACATACCAGCCACAATATCGGGTGCTGAGCGGACCTCCTCCGCTGTCAACTGGAAGGCTCTCCCGCGATCCTTCAGCGCCTCGGCCTTCACCGTCCGACTCTCCGTAGCTCGTACAGCAGCAGGGACAGATCCCTGAGAAGCTCCCTGAGCTGACCCTCGTAACTGCGGACACTTGGCCTTCCGGTGTTCGATCTGGTTGCAGTGATCAACTGGAAGGCTCTCCCGCGATCCTTCAGCCCCTCCTTTCCACACTTGTAGCAAGACCCTGCTCTGCACACCCCTTCATGACTCTTGCCGCACTTGCCACAAGTGCGTCCCTTCTGGTTCCCTGGTCTCGAATCGGCGGGCTTGGCCCGCTTGGCATCTGGCTAGGATTGTGCCGGTCGTCGATCCCTCCCCTGAGACTCCGCCTCCTCCCTGTCCTGAGTCTTTAGCTCAATCTCCCTCTTCTGGGCATTTTCCTGAAGCTCGGCGAATGTCCGGTATGTCGAGTTCACCATGAACTTGCGGATGTCTCTCCTCAAAATACTCAAATACCGACTCATACGTGCCTGCTCGGAAGACACGTGCTCAGGGCAGAACATCGCCCTCTCATGAAACATCTTGGTAATCACAGTAACAGACTCAATACCCTGCTTGAGGGTCAAGAACTCCTAGGCCAAACACTCCCTTTCCACCGGGGGAACGTACTCATCACGAAACATAGCGGTGAACCTCTCCCAGGTCACCGCAGCAAGCTCTGCAGAAGAATAGTGCGCTGTCACAAACTTCCACCAGTCCTTCGCCCCCAAGCGAAGCTGGTTCAGCGCGAACCGAACTCTCAGATGCTCCGTACATGAACATGTGTAGAAGCACCCCTCAATGTTAGAGATCCACCTCATTACGGCTATCGGATCCTGAGTCCCATCAAACTCTGGTGGCTTCGTGTTGCTGAACTCCCGGTACAGCAACGCGTCACCCCCTTGCGGCCTGGCAGCAACAGCGGCTGCAGTGGCTACAGCAACAACAACATCAATAAGAGAAGCATACCGCTCGTCAAAAGTCTCAATCAGTGTGGTCTTGATAGACCCGAACATCTCTGGAATCTCAGTGCGGATGGCCGCAACCACCTCATCATGAATCATCTGGCGGAGCTCCTCATCGCTCACACCCCCTCGCTAGTCCCTGGCCTGTGGCGTGTCCCAACCATGATTTCTCTCTGAAATACAATACAAGATATCAGAGACTCGCTCGAGTTTACACACTCAATATCTCATTCCTACTTGATCCCTGGTACCCTAAGGATTTTTACTTGGGCTGCGCATTGATCCGGTGTCTTCGGTAGTACGGGCCCAATACTACCGTCAAAATTGCATCAATATTCACCTCAACTCCTCCTCCTAGGATCCTAAGTCCCAAGTACACTACTCTCTCTATGCATAGTCTACTCTCTAGCATATCTCTCATAAGCTCCTTGCTGCTATCTATTCACTCTCAAGCATCTCCTAGCAGCAAAACCCCTAGGCTAAGGCATCACAAATCAGGCTACTCTACTCCTAATAAGCATACCTAGCCTACTCTAGCATGCATAACATATCTCTTAACTCATAATGTAAGGGTATTTTAGGAAATCACCGTTCGGGCGCTGGCTGATCGTACACACTGCTCTGATCTGCTCTTTCAAAAACTCTTTACTCTTGAGAAAAATTTGTGAATTTTATTTTAAAAATCTCTCAAATCCTTAGTTTTAGTTCAGATACGCTCGTAGGTGCACCTGAATCCCTCAAACCAAGGCTCTGATACCAACTTGTAACACCCAAAATTTTCAAATAATTTTTCACATTTCAAAAACACACTTCCATTCATAATTGTTATAAAAATATCATTGTATCACATAATAATCCATAACATCACATCCCAAGATCAAAATATATAAAAACTCCACGTGTGTGTAATGATCAAGCCAACGTCGTTCCGTGATCCTCATTGGTACCTGAAACACATAACACAACACTGTAAGCATAAGTGTTTAGTGAGTTCCCCAAAATACCACACTCAACACATATCATCCACTCGAGGCTATAACTTTGTTTGACCCTCTGGTCAATGTGTCTCAGTGGGACCCTCCAATCCCATAACTCTGTGGGCCCTCTGGCCCTAACTCTGTGGACCTTCTGGTCCTAACTCTGTAAACTCTGTAACATACATAGCATAAAATCACATCATGCAAAAGCATACAAAATACTCTGTCACATAACTCTAATTACCACTCTAGGTAAAGTATAGTGAGAAGACTCACCTCGGGTAACTCGGTAATCTCGAACTCTGTAAATAATTTGATCTAGCCTCCGCCTAACCATACGAAATAAACACTCTTAATTAATACATCTCTCAAGGCTAGACTATCTCCTCTCTTAGCACTCTTAGAAGGGTAAAAGACCATTTTACCCTTCTCATGGCTCAAAGACCCTAAAGTTGACCAAACCCTAAAAGTCAACAAAAGTCAACTTTTCGGGCTATGCTGCGCGTACCAAACATGTACGTTGGGCGTACCCGGCGTCCTCACAGAAACGGGGTGCGCGACCCCTTACGCCGCGCGTACTGGGATTACGCCCCGCGTAACTCCTAGTTCCAGACTCTAAGCTCTTGAGGTCTTAAAAAGTTAAGACCCACGTCCAACTTCTTGATCTGACCATTTCTAAGCCTCTTAATCCATAAAGTTGGTGACTTTAAGCCTTTGCATGGCTGGACAAGTCACTAACACCCATAACATTCCATTTCCCAACTCTAGAAAGCTCATAACTCCAGCATGACCTCATAACAACGACCAAGATGGAAACTTTATGGATCTATAACACAAATATCACTGAAATGGGACAGATCTAGCTCTATGGAGTACATTACACTCTTAAAGTCTCCACCTTTGGGACTTTTAACCCTAGAAATGGTTCATGCACTCTTCAAACCAGATAAAGAGGAAAGTTTTGAACTTTATACCTGTAGAAATGGTCCTTCTTCTTCACTAACACACCAAAAAACTTTTAGCTCCAAACACACACACACACACTCAAGCTAATAATGATGGAAGGCTCTCTCTTAGGGTTTCAATCACTGATATGGAGGCTGGGAAATGAGCCTTAGCATCCTTTAAATAGTGCACAAGCCAAACATTTAGGGTTTACATCTGGACCCGTTATCCCCAGCGTAACCCCAGCGTACCCAGGCGAGTCCACGTCCAAATTAAGCGCATGAGTACGCGCAGCGTACTCCCCAGTACGCCCAGCATACTCATTTGCTTACAAGAACTCTCTCAAGGGACTACTCTTGACAACTTGACAAAATGGAAGGGTTAAATAGCTTACCTGAATTTCGAGATGTTACATTTGAACTCTTGCATGTGATCTTGGCCCTTTTTACTCTATTTTGACCTAGTTTGAATTCAAGATGTGGATTTGACATGCATGTCTATAAAGCAATGATTTGTATGGTTCATTAGATAAGAGAATGCCTTATGGTATGTTTGAGTGGTTGGTTTGATGGATTAAGAGCTTATTAGATTAAGCTGGTAACAGTCACCACAACGTGGTGAATGGATCACCGCGACGTGGTGTATGGCTGCCATGTGACTATTTTGTCCTATAGTCCCTACGACGTGGCTAGAGCTAGCCATGACGTGGCAACTGACTGAGTTGACTTGTTGACTTTTACCTTTGCCTAGGGTTTTGACCAAGTTCAACCTGAGGGTATTTTGGGTATTTTAGGAAATATTTTGAGATAATGTCACTATTTGTTGTATAGGTGACCCGTAGAGTTGGTATGCGGAGTTCCGGTGTGATAAGCTATCTTTTCAGATTGAGAGGTGAGTTTTCCTCACCATACTCGTGGGTCGAAGACATCAATTCAGACCCTCTAGATTGTGTATCCTGGTTTATATGATGTTTTTATGATGTAGTGATTTGTTAGATCTCTATCCTGGTATATAGGATGTTGCTATGCGGTAGTGATCTGTAGGTTTGCCTATGTGTATGTTGAACTTGTTATATGTATATATGTTGCTAGTTATTTATGTTATTGGTTATGTATATGTCGACATGACATGGTGGGGTTGAGACTGTGCTACTTTGTGTTGCCAGTCAACGACTCAACAAACTGGGGCATTCCAACCGAATGGTTGCGGGCCGTGGGTAATCCAACCAAGGGGTTGTGGACTCAATATGTATTGGCAATCCAACCAAAAGGTTGTGGGCTGGAGCATTCCAACCGAAAGGTTGTGGGCTGGGGGTAATCCAACCGAAAAGTTGTGGACCTGATATCTGTCTGGTTATATGTTTGTGTGGTGGTACTTTGGGTGAACTCACTAAGCTTTGACTTACAGTTTCAATTTATTGTTTCAGGTACTTCAGATGACTGTGACAAGACGAATGCGTGATCATGCACATCCTTGAAATTTATGTTATTTGGATATCTGGAACACTCTGATTATTGAATAACACTTTTGAAACAATGGTTTTGTAAACATTTATGGTTATTAGGATGTTTTGAAAAATTTAAATTTACTCTAATTTTCTGAACGTTACCTAGGAACCAAGCATTTCATTGAGCTTCCTACCAAAACATGAATGTTGGAAAAGAGTATTTCATGTCGTTCGATGTTGTAGTTTACCAAGAATATCGACACCAATGACAAGTTTGCATGACATAGTGAGAGTCGTGTCTAATCCCGAATATCCAGCCAAGTTAGTAAAAAAAAAACAGAGTTTGTTCCGGATTATTACGGGCATTTTTGGACTATTGTTCTTTGCAATCCATATTGTTTTCGGCTTTACTAAATATAGCAGTTCATTTTAAAGCAGTCGAAAGACTAGCTAAAGGCAATGAACAAGACGCTATAGTAGTTTTTAAGTTATAAGAGTGTCAACGGGTGAAAAATAAGTAGCTTTGTAACGTTTTGGATACGAAATAAAATTCCATTACAAACATGTTCTTCGCATTCTGGACACAAATGAAAACATTTCAGACTATTTTTTTTAATTTGTTACTCCATAAAAAAACGCACAAATAATAATAAGTAAAGGAAGCATTAAGTATGGGTCCACTGACTCCATGACCCATTTCTTAATGGGCCGGGCCAAACTCAAATGCAGAATGACACATTCCGAAATAGTTGATTCTTTTGCCAATTTACCAAAAAAACGAATTAATTACATTTCACTTAAACGGGTTTGCATCTTATATTATGTAAAAACAATTTTGTAATAATCAGAAGGTGATAAAATGATAACTTTTTAGATAGCAAAACTTAAGTACGTTGATATTATTATGTGTAAAAAAAAGTACATTCCTATCTTTGGTAAAAAGTAAAAAAGTAAAAACCCAATTCAGAATCACTAAGTCACATTGTTAGATAAGACATTCCAACAACACTAAAGGAAATAAAACCACATTACTATCATATAAACTTGCTTTAAAGTTTAAACAATTACAATCTTTTCAAGCTTTTCTTCCTAGCATCAATCTTTTTTTTATCAGTTTGCACTTTCACCATTTCCTTCTTTAGTGTCGCCAATCCCGGTGGCGGCAGTGCACCAGATCCGCTACTAACTCCGATCTCCACCACCGGATTCACGGCGGCACTTGGCGGCACCTCCTGACCTCCTCCTCCCCCTTTCATTGTATTCGAAGACAGACCCAACGGAGTTGCGACCACCACACCTGATCCCATGTTTTTCTGGTCAACATTTTGACCAGGTGTTGACTGGTCAACCTTTTGACCAGGAGTTGACTCGGACACCACCACTGTCTTCAACTTTGGCTTTGGCTTCAACGCATGGATTCCAGTATACAGCCTTTAAAAAATTTATTCAAAAAAATTATTTTCTTAAATCTTAAAAATAAATTTTTAAAAATAAAAGTTCATTGCTATAATAGGAAGAAACAATGGTGATGCTAAGTTGCTGACCTGGCATGTCTAGCGTACTCTTGGTAATCTTCTAGAAGCATTTTCCCAGCCTGTTCATTTAATGCTGATTCTGGAAATGGCTCAATGAGTAAACATCGAACTACCTATAACAATATAAAAACATAATTATTATTTGTGTAAAAATATAATTATTATTTATGTGTAAAAAGATAAAATAAAAATGCTATAATTAGTAAAGAAATGTGAGTACTTACAACTAAAACATGGCGTAAGCCAAGACTTGGGTTCCAATCCTTTTTCAATGTGTTTACACAGATCTCACCATTTGATGAAATATTCGGATGAAAAATTTTGGTCAAGAAATAACCTAAAAATATAACACAATATATATATTTTTTAATATTTTAATTAAAAGTTATATGTATAATTGTATATAGTAAAACTCGAGTAGAATTGACAAACCTTTAGGAGGTGAATGAGGGAAGTCGCGAGAAAGTATCAACTTCATGCGAAAAACGCCACTTTCATATGGAGTCCCAGCTGTATATGACGAGGAAGGGTATTTTAGTCAATTCAAAGAGATAAAACACAAAATAAGAATCATGTATATATATATACCTGGGCCTTCGATATCTGCATATATTGTTGAAAAATCATCATCATTTACACCAACTTTAATTCCTTCGGGTGGTGTTTCATCAAGATTTCTCAATTCTCTAGCTAATTGTTTTATTACATTTGGAGGTAGATTCTCATTGGTAGCCTGTAAAATGTAAAAAGTGAGTTAAATTTATTGAAAGAAAATGGATGAGGTGTGTGTGTGTAGGGGGTGGGGTGGGGGGGGGGGGGGGGGGGGTTACCATTGGCTACAGAAGAGATGTAGGATTAGAACACAATCTTGGATCTAATGCTAATGGCTACAAGTCAACTCTTCCTGCAATAAAAAGATGGGACACATCAATTATTAAGTATATGTGTTGAATTATTAATATTTATTAATTCTTGATTATTTACATGTTGGTGTTTGCAGTTGAAGATGCTTCTTTTTGTGATTTTTATATGCTAGAAATGGTAGGTGAAGACATACCTAATCGGATTTTTGTAATAAAAAAGAGAGGTAAAATATGGAGTGAATCATCTTTTTAACATTCTGGTTTCTTTTCAGAATTATTATGCATGATTATCAGTTTTAAATATATATGTATGAATCCTAAAGTTCATGATAACTAGAGAAAGCATGAACAATAAGGTTGGCATATTAACAAACACTTGGTGGGCATATGTACAAAAGTTCAGGTTAGTGTTTCCAATATCGGAAAACCTAATTTGAAGCAAATATGGCAAGAATGATGATTTCACCTGATCTGATCTTTTATGGACTAAAAGGGATACAATAACTTTATACGAAGAGGGGAAAAGGTTATTCCGTTTCAATCAAGACAAATGACACCAAAAGAGGAACCCTAATTGAATCATCAAATACCCAACACAGATTAATTACCTCTTGAATTCGCAAACAACAATGCTTCGAGTTCACAAAAGAAACAGCAATCTCATCAAAAATTAACTGATAATCACGAAAGATCATAAAAATTCTACTTGCGAAATCACATTAATTCATGAAATTCATGACGCAAATTACCTGAAAATGAGAGCCGTTAGTGGGTCTGTACACTGTGGAAACAGAATCAGTCGTATACTTCTGACGAAAATTTATGTTGTGTTGACGTGTATGTTGGGTACATGGGCTGGATCCAGATAGATATACCACAATCTTCTGAAGATTGGACCGTTGAGGGTTCATACATGGCTTTCTGGAGTTTAATGTAGACCCCTTATACTATGGACTATATGCATATATTACCCCTTCATCTAGGATATGGTTGAATTATGTAACTATCTATAATATGGGGTAGTTTCTGCAATTTAATTCAAATTAGGGGCTCAAATTTAGATTTTTTTTTTCATGCCACTTTTATCTTAAAGTGGCAAGGACACGATCATCCAATCAATGGATATCAAAAGGTTGGGTGAAAATAAAAAGAACACGAACCAACTCTTAAACACCATAAAAATCAATAGTAGTTGTCTAATGGCTACCAAAATATTGAGCATTTTCAAACTCAGAGCTCAATTGAGTTGGACGCTTGAGTACAAAAACAAACTCAAAAGATATGAGTAGGAGTTCAATTTTACAAGAACTTGACTAGAACACCTATAAAGCTTTTCAATCTATATGTATGTATAATAGTAATATTCTTGGGTTGAACTCAATAAGATAAGGTAACGGAACATTGTTTTTATATATATTTTCGAACTACATGAGCTTTCAACTTGAGCTTTGACTTTATTGAATGTAAGAAATCGATGACACACTTTTCTTGTTCTTAATCACATATTCTTACTAAGTGTAACTATTAATCTCACCGATGATTTAAAATATATGAAAAAGTTCGATTGTTTTCCTAACGCAGTTATTACATATATGTTTTGTTGACTATTTAAGTAACAGTGACGTTTGTAGAAAAAAATTTCTTAAAACAAAAGTTGTTAAAGTCCTACTTACGCAAACTCTTAGGTCTTGTAGACCACCTGCCTCAACCAACATACCACTCCACCGTGACCTTAGCCCTTAGGACTAGGCTATAAAATCCATGTGGCAGTTCTCCTTTTCAAGTTGATTTGTTTTGAAAATTTTGGCTAAGGCACCCTCATTTTTTGCTATATATTGGGAACTAACACAAAGGATCAGAAACATGAATTTTAGAATAAAGGAGACTTACATAGGTTTTTATTAAAAAGAAAACAACGAAACATAATGCAACATACTTTTTCTCAGAATATTCTAACCATAAAAAATTCCTAAACGAAGTTTGATGAAAAGTACGCATACAACCGTCAGGACTCATATAACTGAAATTATACTTTGAATTATGAAGTTGATATGGTCTACATTTAATATAAAATCGTCTAATTTCATCATATTGGTTATCGGATAGCTTAAAATCGATGGTTGCAGTCTAGGATCATGAATCAATGAATCTAGATTTACCTCTTTTAAAGTTGACATACAAGTTTTTAAAGTTCAAAGTTAATTGGCTCTTTGATAACTATTCGTTTCATATATGGGATTGTATTATGGAGCATTTCCCTAATAGGATGCAATTGTTAGTCATGAACATATTCTTTTTGTTTAAAAAAAATCGATGGTTTTTCTTTTTATTATTTACCGTATGATTTAAGAAGCAAATCTCAATATTAATTAAAAATTATGCTCTTAAAACCATGTTAAATATAAATTACAGGAAAATTACAAATATGAACTACACAAAAGTTAATATAAATTTATTAATGTGTAATGTTTTGTTGTGTAATTATCGTTTACCATTAAATGGAATGCCAATTAAAAGATATCGGCCTTGTGGGCGTGGGCTATAGATGGATTACCAATTGAGTCAAAAACTTGAACATGGATTAGTGGACTTTTAGATCATTAGATGTCTGTGTTTGTAAAACGGACTATTTGTATCTATATGCATGTGGTCATGTGGATTCCGATTCATTGATTTTTTTGGTTCAAGAAAAAAAAAAGGATCAAACCATTTGTTCTGATTTTTTTTTTCAAATTCAATTAAATGTTGGTTCGATCATATATTTTATTAGTATTCTATTATTCAGAGCATCCTTTCCTATTTGAGTACTTTGAATTCGATATTCGAAGCTGTGATCATATTTTTAGTCTTCATTGTGTGCTTAATTTATGTACTATACTTTTACTTGGAGTTTTGATTCATATTTCGGTTTCTCCAAATAATAATATCTTGCTCTCTCATTAAATCACTTATACCGGAGTAACGTTAAGTTATTGGTGTTCTATTTGGCAATTGATAGATTATGTTATCGATCAAACTTGTTTATTTTCTATATACATCATTACATTGTTGGTTTGTTATATATATTATCTCAAGAATTCTATTAGCCTTATCCCTAAACAATAAGTCCAAGAATCAAATAGATTAGAGAAACGTCATCCGACATGAATTGGTTGTCTTCTTCCAATCATAGAGTTACAGTGTCACACTATGATTAAAATTGGGCCCATCGATCCATGGGCTCGAACAAGAAAACACGGATTCTTCATTTCAGCTGATCTTGTCGTGGGCCACCATACCTGTTTTTTTATTTTGGAAAAATGGATTCATGATTTTGAAATTAGGTCCATTAAATAGGGTAAATAACTTTACTATTATTTATATAACTATATTCGAAAATTTGAACCAAACATTTTTTTTAAATCAATATGACCTATAACAAAATTAGCAATAGAAAACAAGGTTTGAATAAGGATTTTTTTTTTCCAATTGTTTGTTAATTTGTTTACGCTATCTATTTAATTAATCTAATACTCATTCAGTTATTTGTAAAAATAGAAGTTAATATATAATAATGGGTATTCTTTATATGATAGGAAAAAAATTTAATGACACAAATCCATGAAGCAAAAATTAGAAAAAAAAATAAACTAAATTAGTCACGAACTACGAGGATAGTAATAGATTACTAGTTGTGAGACCCATGTATTACATGAGTTAATTAATTTTAACAAAAAGAAACTAAATATAAATCTCAAAATATTTAAAAGCTTTGAATTTATAAGAAAATAAAAAAATAATGAATTATTATAATGGAAATATTTTTTTTATCTTTTAAATTTAAACAAATAATTTAAATAAATAAAAGAAACTAATGAGCATTAATTTTGGGAATTTTGAAATTAAAAAGTAAATTAATTAATTAAATTGATATCCATTTATTATCATATTTATTATAATAATTATATTAAAATATTATGTGGAATTTGATAAAATAGAAAAACTATTAAAATGACATGTGCAAAAAAAATAATTCAAAATAACCACAAAATGATATTTGACAAATTAAAAGAGAGTGTAACAAGTGACAAAAAAACCCTTCATTTATTAGAAATGATAGTCTATAGATGTGGCCATCTTTTTAGTTCTAGAAGGTTATTTATTGGAGTTCTCCAAATGTTTCATGGAGACTATCAAAGTAAAAATGATTAGGAAGATCATACAATTTTTGAATTAATGTCACCAAAAATATAAAATAACCATTACACTTTTTTTTTTCATACAATTAAAAATGATAAATAAAATAATATAACGTTGATTTTTTTTTTTATTATTCTTATTTGCAACACTTTGACAACTTAAATTGGTTTTAAAACTTTGGAAGAAAACAAGTAATCAACAACTCACATGCCCTAACAGCCATACCCACCCTTAACCCTAACCTATGGTTCTTTTTCTACAACCAAACAACCATCTTTTTTTCTTTCTGGTCGAATCCTCCCTAATAAATAAAAAACATTTTGCTACATGTCTTCTTCTCCTTCATTTGGACACATGACATTTTCTACAAATTTTGAATTTTTTTATTTTCCACTCGTCATTCTATTGTATTTTTTATTTTTATTAAATTATAATTCCACATTTAATATGTAAGGTAATATATATATATATATATATATATAATATTTATTAGAAAATATGTATATATGTAATGTATTCAATATATTAAAGTCTCATTAATTTTACGAATTCAAAATTTTTCTCATTTTTTTTTATAAATTCAAACTCATCAAATTGTTAAAATTTTATATATATTTTTTTAAATAAACCCATATAATATATGAGTCTCACACCTAGTTGATAATATATATTACGAAACACTTTCATTTTTTGATATATTTTTTTTACTACATCGATTTTTAATTTCAATGCACATGTAGAAGAGATAATACACGTGATTTGCACAAAACAAACTCTTTTTATGGTCTGCTTTAGCCTTTATGCTCACCACACATTCCTGATAAAAGAGAGGAAATATTCTGACCACATGTGGCGTCACTAAAAGTTGAAAAGCAGTCACTAACTCAATCATAACGACAGTAACTAATTAACTACCAAAAATAACACACTATAAATCTCCCATGATTTATAAAATAATCATGACATCTGACATATTTAACATGAAAAATCCACATGCAAATCACACAAAACGAACTTTAGTTTATTTTAAAGGTTGGTGTTTGGTTCAAGAACTCGATAACACCTCCAGTAACTAAACATCTATACAGAAACACAAGTATGGAATAATTGAAATTATTGTTACTTCTAATATTAATTACTACTAATAGTTTAGAAAGAGTAGGCTTTAGTACACTTGGGAGAATCAGCGACTCTAAGAGTTTCTTCAATAAGTTTACGTGCTTTCCTGCTTCGTATCTCAACCCTCATGCTATCACTCTTTTCAATCTTGTTGTATGAATCATCATTCGGTTTCCATATCTTCAGAGACCTAAATCTTATCTTCAGTGACACCTTCAATCTCTCGAAAACCATCTTTGTTGTAAACCTAAAAGAAGACAAACAAGAACAAAACAATCAGAATTACACATCTACTTATATTTCAGATGTGCATATGTGTACTAGAATCATGCTATCTCTTATGTATCTAATGTAATAAAAGTTATATTTTTAACTAGAGAGAAAAGAAAGAGAGAAGAGATACGTACCTAAAAAGTAGGTTAGATTGTTCAAATGGTGGAGGGGGAGGGAGAGAGGGAGCGAAGAGACAGCCTTTTATATTTGTATCTCATCTTCTATTTGTCTGTTTTTATCATTCATTTTGTTCCTATTTAATACTGTATTGATATTATATACTATTATTTTATTTTATATTTTATATAAGATTTAAAGGTACTTGTTTTGACTAAATGGACCCGTAAAACACTAAAAAACATAATTTCTATATATTTTATATACTAGCTAGAAAAATAATGGTATGACAACATAGTTTGCACTCAACCAATCCAATTCATCATATTTTTTCTACTCTAATTTTAAAAAATAAGAGGATCATACAACCTTGTAAAAAATATCAGGCTTTCTAGACTTAGTCGTTGCAGAGACAACATTGTTTCAATAAATCTATATGACCCAAACAAAAACAACAATGACCGCATCAAAAACTTTCCTTTGAAAAACATTAAGCTTAATTATTTTCAGCCATAAGATCACCTCCACCAACGAAGTAAACATAGGTAGGGGTGACAATTGTTGACACGACACGATAAAAATACACGACACGAAACGAAATTGGAACGAAAATAAAATTCGAATTCGTGTTCGTGTTAAATGTAAAAAACACGATGTCATGTCGTGTCGTGTTCGTGTTTAAAATTCGACACGAAATTGACACGATTTAGCATTTATTTGTCGTATTTTTCGTGTTTGTCGTGTTATGTATGATTAAATATTAATTAAATAAACTATTTTTTTTATTATGTTATCTTTGTCGTGTCGTGTCGTGTTTGTCATTTTTAATCGGTTCGTTTTTGTGTTAGTTAAAAAAAAACACGACATCGTGTCGTGTCGTGTTCGTGTTACATAAAACCTTGTCGTGTCGTGTCGTGTCAGACAAAAACACGACACGATGACCCGATTCGCCACCCCTAAACATAGGCAATCAAAGTCCCACCATTTGGCGACCATGTGCCAAAATGACTTTGCAAAATCACAAGTTGTAAAAATATGGTCACCATCTTGATAACCAAATCGCAAACAAGACAAAGTGTAGACTCAACATCAATACCTTTGTTAGCCAAATTAACTCGCGGTTGCACTCGATTTAACCTTAACCTCCGAAGAAGAACACTAAGCGTAATAGGGATTAATGAATTCCATTTCGTCAGATTAGAAATCGCTCCCAAGAAACCAAAGGCGGATCTTTATTAAGGCGAAAGGGGGGGGGGGGGGGGGGGTTTGTGGTCCCACCTAATTTTTTTGTTAAAAGTAGCCTCTATACTTTAATTATATATATATATATATATATATATATATATATATATATATATATATATATATATATATATATATATATGTTTGGCCTAAAAATGTAGAATTTTAGTTGTGGCCCTCATGCTCATCGATTTTTATACATATTATATCCCCCCCCCCCCCCCACCACCACCACCAAAAAAAAGTCAGTTTTCAAAGCTCCACCCCTGCAAGAAGCTATTGTCTAACAATCATTTAGCAGAAGCTATTAATATCCTTATATTTATATATTAATTTCAAGTGATATCTTTGTATTTAGAGATCTAATGGCATATTTTGTATCCTAGATGGCTGCAAAAATTAATGTGATCAAGATATGGTTTTTGAGTAAAACCATATGACACAATGTGGTAAATGGATGACCATGATGTGGCATGACATGTAATGGGAGCTTGTTTGGATGGACACCACAATGTGGCATGAAGGATGTCATGACGTGGTGGCTGTTGCTGCCCAAACCTATGATTTTTAGAGTTTCTCCCATATTTAAACACCTTAATTCCTGGATTGGGTCACCTCGACCAGCCTCTATCTCTTCATTTCGAAACCCTAGCTTCTCTTCCGTGTTTATGAGCTTGGTGGCTTGATCTTGAAGTTGTTTCCTTGATTTGGTGAAGCTTGTGAATAAAGGAACTCTTTCTTGTTGCAAGGAAGCAAAGAGCAAGTCTAGATCCATTTTCTTCTTCAAGTTTTTGAGACTTTGGAGGTATAAATCTTGCACCTTAACCTTGTTCTTTTGAGATTCATGTTTATGATCCTTGTTGGTTGGTTTTGGTCCCATTTTTGGATGCTCTTGGAGTTTGAGGAACTCCAGAGCTTGATATGACATTCTTATGGTATTAGACTTCTGTTAAGTGAGAAAAATGTCTTACTTTGAGTGTTCTTGATCTCAAGCCCAAGTTTTGGATATATTAAGGACTTAATGGACTTAGGGTTGTAGACCTTGCTTTGGGTAAGGTCCTCATGGATAAAGTTGGAAACTTTATCTATTAAGTCAATGAGAAGGATTAGATCTGAAGTTTTGAACCTTGATCTATAAGGATTACTCTCTTAATGAAGAATTTAGGGATTTACCAGTAGCCACGACGTGGCCAAGGAATGACATGATGTAGTAGATTCCAACTTCACGATTGTTTTGTCCCGTCATGCCCACGACATTGCGAAAGAGGGTCAACGACGTGGTGATGCACTACATGTCGACTATCTTGTCTGAACACGTCCACGACGTTGTCAAGAGGTCACCATGTCGTGGTGGCTGTTGACATAGTTGACCGTTGACCATTGACTTTTGACCGCTTGACCTTGGGTCAAACTTGGATGTTGTGGATTGTAGATTAAGGATTTATCTTCATTTGGTCTTATTCGGTTTGCAGGATTGATCAGTGCAAGAAGTGAGAGTGTGGTTGTGCTTCTCCGATCCTTTAGTTCAGGTGAGTCTTCTTACTATGTCGTATATCCCATTATATATCCTTTGTATGTTAGGATAGTGGTACTGTTAGTCTACAAGTATGATAGTTGACTAGGATCACTACTTGCTATGAATATATGATAAGGGACACTTGATGTCATGGTATGTTAGACAGGTAAGGTCTTGCATGTTGACTGTATGATACTGTTAGGAGTTAATTTTGGTTAGGGTAACTGGGGAAGGCCAGTTATCAGGATTATGTATGATTGACCAGCGAAGGACTTAATTGAGAAATGGTGTAACTAGGGAAGGCTAATCACCAAGGGTATGTAATATGGCAGGCTATGTTATGAGTAAGTTATATGATTGTTTGATAAGGATATTATGTAAGTACAAGATTCAGTGCGCGAACAAGGTTTGAAAACTCAAACCTTGAATTAACTTTTAAGATCAATGCCCGCTGCTACATATTGGTCCAGTCAAGTCTGGTAAACCAGTCAAGACTTAAAGATGATATCCAGCAAAGTGTTCAACAAAATATTTAAGAGAGTAAAATGAGTATGAGGAAAGTAAAGCTAATTTAAGAACAAGTAGAATAATAGTGAAAGATATTTGACTTGCAAGAGAATTTGTAATTGATGTGAAGAGAATAATTCTATTTCTTACTTGCAATCCATGAAGCATTATCTCCTTAAATAGTAAAGAAGAGACATAGTACAAATCGATAACATTCTATGGACTAGGTAAAACTAAGTGTTTGGCAAATCGAACATATAAAAGATTTACTTGATTTGTTCCTAAGAACCGTTCAATAAAAAAAAGACAAAAAGCATTTAATGCTTGTATAGACTCTATCATATCAAAAGATTAACTTTGTATATGTCGTCATCTTAGAAAAAGACCGACTTCTAAACTCTTTATATCTCGGAATGAGGTTGAATTCAGATCTGGTTTGGCTCAGATTGCTAGAGGTTCACTTTTTATGCATCAACAATCTCCCACTAAGTGAACTTAGCAATCAATCAACTCAGTGGGCTTCATCAGACACAAAAAGATATGCACTTTGTAGCCAACTTCGGATTTCCAAGTACCATTTCACGTGTTCAATGAACTTCTTTTTCACATGCTCAGGAGCTTCACTTTTAGCAGCCTTTGAGATGAACTTATGAAGGATCTTTGAAGGAACTAAGTGTTTGTCAAGAAATCTAAAAAATCCTTTTCGATTAGTCTTCTTTTTGAGATAGACGTATCTGAGTTCCGGTTCTTCAATAGGTCCTTCTGCCAAGATTTGAGCTTCAAGTAGTAATACATTTTTGTTATCAGCAAGAAAGACACCTCCATCCCCATCTAGATTCTCTCGTTCTAACTCTTCTCGTCATTCTACTCCCACTCATTCATCTCGCTCTAACGCTAATCCTACTTTTCCTCAAAAACCTTATTCGTCAGCTGAACAGAAGGGAAAGCAAAAGGTCGATGAATCCAAGCCTGAGCCCAAAGGAAACCAACCTAATCTTAACAAAATAAAAGTATTCACCATTAAAAAGAAAGATGAAACAACTTTAATTAAAAGAACATATCTTGTTGATATCTCTCTAACTATTCCTGTTCCCATGAAATCCTCACATGGACCCAAGAAACTTTGGGTTCCTAAATCTGCTTAATCTTTGCAGGTTATAAGTGACGAGCAGTTTGACGAAGAATGGTACATTGACAGTGGCTGCTCGCGTCACATGACAGGGAGGAAGGAGGAACTCAGGGAATACAGATCTCTTGCAAATGGTGGCAACGTTAAGTTTGGAAATAACTCTTTCGGCACCATAAAAGGATATGGGATGATAACGAATGGTGATTTTACCATAAGAAAAGTGGCTTATGTGGAAGGACTTCAGCACAACCTCATCAGTGTATCTCAGCTTGTTGGAGGTACAGGTCTCAAAGTTTCATTCGATGATGAAGGTTCTGAAATCATAGAGAAAACAACAAAGAAAGTGATTCTGAAGTCAGATCGAAAGGGTGAAATGTTTCCTTTAAACATGAAACCCATCAAAGGAAACCCAGCTATATGTCTGCTATCAAAAGCTCAATCCGACGAAAGCTGGTTGTGGCACAGAAGACTCTCTCATCTCAATTTCAAAGATATCAACCGACTTGTCACTGGAGGTCATGTTAGGGGTCTTCCATTGCTCAAGTTCGACAGAGAACATTTATGTGCTGCATGCGAAATGGGAAAGCAGAGTCGTCAAAGTCACCCATCTATAATCAACACAAAAGTTGTTGAACCACTCGAATTGCTTCATATCGATTTGTGTGGTCCTTCATCTATAGAAAGCATCGGTGGTAGCAAGTATATTCTTGTTATCGTTGATGACTTTTCACGATTTACATGGGTGTTCTTTCTAAAGCTCAAATCTGAAGCGACTCAAAAGCTGAAAGTATTTATCAAGCAAATTGAAGTCCAGCTCAAGAAGGTCGTTCGGAACATCAGAAGCGATAATGGTCTCGAATTCAAGAACAAGGAGTTTGAAGAGTTTCTTGCAGAAAAGGGAATAAGTCATAATTTCTCAGCTCCCTATACACCACAGCAGAACGGAATAGTCGAAAGACGAAACCGATCTCTGTGTGAAGCTGCCCGAACTATGTTAAGTTTCGCTTCCTTACCTCTTTATTTTTGGGCTGACGCTATTTCTACTGCTTGTTATACACAGAACAGATCCTATCTCAATAAGCGATTCGAGCTCACACCATATGAGATAATAAATAACAGAAAACCCAACGTGAAATTTTTCCATGTGTTTGGCTCAAGGTGTTTCATCTTTAATTCTAAAGAACACCGCAACAAGTTTGATGTCAAAGCTGACGAGGGAATCTTTCTGGGTTACTCACTCACATCCAAGGCGTACAGGGTCCTGAACAAACGCTCAAGAAGGATTGAAGAGACATACTATGTGACCTTCGACGATAACTATGTCAAGAAGATACAGGCCATAGATGACACTTCCGTGGAAATATTTCCTCAAACTGGCCAAGTCACAGTCTCCATCGCCAATTTGTACGAGAATTTTCTGGAACTCTTTGATGAACCGGAAAAAGCTTCTCTCTCAGAAGCAGGGGCAGCCGACAACAAAATAGATCATATGAAGCAGATTGTCGAAGATGCTGCAAGAAGAATGCATGAAGGAGAATCTCCAACCAACAATGCTTCAGTCGAGGGGGAGCCAAATTCTCTTGTCGAGGGGGAGCCTAGCTCACAAGTCCAGGGGGAGCCAAGCTCTACTACTTCAACCGAAGGTGCCCCTCCAAACGAAGGTGCTTCAATACCTGAAAGTCCAGCACCGCAAGAAACCCCTGAACCTCATGTTTCTCAAGACTCATCAATTGAGGGGGAGCATGATGATATGACGCTTGATTTTGATAGCCAATCTGAACCTGAAGAGATGATCAACGCTGAACTAGATCCATCCTTTGATCCAAATTACCCTCCTCTTACAAAATGGACCAGAGATCATCCTATCTCTCAAGTAGTTGGTGATGTATCTGAAAAGGTTTTGACCCGATCTCAACTGAAGGCAAAACAGACATCCCTATTCTCAAAAGTTGAGTTCTGTATGTTTAACTCATTTGTATCAAAAGTTGAACCGAAGACAGTGAACACTGCCCTCGATCACTCTGATTGGGTTCAAGCGATGCAAGACGAACTGAATGAGTTTGAAAGGAACAAAGTCTGGCGCCTCATTCCAACTCCTCCAGATGCTTCGGTTGTTGGTCTTAAATGGGTCTTCAGAAACAAAATGGACAAGGAAGGTAATGTCGTAAGGAACAAGGCTCGCCTGGTTGTCAAGGGATACTGTCAGGAGGAAGGGATAGATTACGAAGAGACGTTCGCTCCAGTAGCTAGGCTAGAATCGGTTAGAATATTTCTGGCCTATGCTGCTCACAAAAACTTTGAGGTCTTCCAAATGGACGTCAAGTGCGCATTTCTCAATGGAGAACTTGAAGAAACGGTGTATGTGGAGCAACCTCCTGGGTTCGTGAATGAAAAATATCCAAATCATTGCTACATTCTGGATAAAGCTGTGTACGGCCTCAAACAAGCTCCGAGAGCCTGGTATGAAACGCTTACAAAATTTTTAAAGATGTCCAAATTCAAACAAGGTTCGGTTGACCCAACCTTCTTTCGCAAAAAGGAAGGTAACCACCTTATGATCGTTCAAATTTATGTCGATGACATCATCTTTGGATCTACGAATCCCAGCTTAACAGCTGAATTCAGAAAGTTGATGGAGACTAAGTTTGAAATGAGCTCAATGGGTCCTATTAATTTTTTCCTTGGTTTAAATATAAGACAGGGACCCGAAGGCATTTTTATCAATCAGGAAGCTTACACGAAGACTCTCCTAGCAAAGTTTGGCATGATGGGAGACTCCAAAGTCAAAGTCCCTATGGCATTCGGCACCAAACTTACCCCTTCACTGGATAAACCGGCTGTCGACATCACGCTCTATCGTCAAATGATAGGCTCACTGATGTATCTAACTGCTAGCAGGCCTGATATCATGTTTTCAGTATGTTATTGTGCTCGATTTCAGGCTAACCCACGCGAACCTCACATGCTGGCAGTGAAGAACATCCTACGCTATCTCAAGCGAACCGCCTCCTTGGGTCTATGGTATCCATCCAACTCTGGCTTCTTCGTTCAAGCCTATTCTGATGCAGACCTTGGAGGATGTGGACTCGACCGCAAAAGTACAACCGGTGGCTGTCAATTTCTTGATGGGAAGTTGGTCAGTTGGCAATCCAAGAAACAAACATGTGTGTCGCTGTCTACTGCTGAAGCGGAATACATTGCCGCTGCATCCTGCACATCACAAGTGATTTGGATCCAGAGTCAACTTCGAGACTATGGACTCAATATGAAGAAGATCCCTCTATATTGCGACTCTGAAAGTGCAATTAGGATCTGTCATAACCCGGTGCAACACTCTAAAACCAAACACATAGCACTGAGGTATCACTTCATCAAAGATCATGTGGAAGATGGAAATGTTGAAGTTCACTTCGTAAGAACCACTGATCAACTGGCTGACGTCTTCACCAAAGCTCTTCCAGAAGCCTCATTCAATAAAATCTTGCAAGGACTAGGTATGATGGAATCAGAGTCAGTACCTCACACTACCTCTCAATCTCAAACGTAAGAAGCGAAACCAACCGAACGTTTGGGTTCGGTTCAACCATTTCACTCGCTCATTAATTCAAAGGTAGTTTTTCTAAGTTGTAAATTTCTTGTGCAAAATTTGTTTTCTTAAATTTTTTTTTTTCCCAAAACCGAAACCTCCAGAAGGTTCGGGTTCGGTTTTTCAAAATTTTCAAGAACCGAAACCAACCGAAGGTTCGGGTTCGGTTTTTCAAAATTTTCAAGAACCGAAACCAACAGAAGGTTCGGGTTCGGTTTTTCAAAATTTTCAAGAACCGAAACCAACCGAAGGTTCGGGTTCGGTTTTTCAAAATTTTCAAGAACCGAAGCCAACCGAAGGTTCGGGTTCGGTTTTTCAAAATTTTCAAGAACCGAAACCAAACGAAGGTTCGGGTTCGGTTTTTCAAAATTTTCAAGAACCGAAACCAAACGAAGGTTCGGGTTCGGTTTTCTTATCAAAAGTTTTTTTTAGTTTTTTTTTCTTGTCTTATTTTAAATCTTTTCTATTTTATTTTCTTATATAAATTTCAAACACTCCAAAAATATGTTTTTTTATTTCGTTTACTTATGGGGATATATTTGCTGAATTACTTAAGTGTCCCTAGAAGCATGCTGCTGTATGTGTCCCAAGCCTCATAAGATTTTGAATAATTGCCTTCACGACTTGGTATACACAAACCCTGTCTTCCCAATAAGGCTAACTTATTTATTCTAATCGTGAGCTACCTCACACTCTTCTCACATGAGTTAAGAGTCTCCTGCTTGGTCCTTTCTTTCACAGCAGAGGTACTATGTCTTCTTTCACCATCCCCATTACTCTTCTACATAACATTCGTTTCAACACTGTAACCCTAGAGACTCTCAGAAACTACCACTGAGGTTTATGGTTACGCAACCTCTGTGTTTATGATCTTAGTTTCGTGCCACTACGAGCTGAGTGAAACCCCAAATTCAATACCAAAGAATTGACGGTGACAAATTAATTTGGTCAAGCTTTTACCAATGAATTGACGAATGTACCTTCATGAAATCTCAGTTTCTTTTCTTTTTTACGTGGTTCCAATGAAATTGTTACACACCATAACATTTCTTCCCAAGGGATCCAATTTTTAATTGTTTATCTGAGATTTTATACTTATCCAAGTCACTTAATAATCAATTCCAACCTACTTGTTCAGCAGGCTACACTGGTCTCACAAGTACTTTGTTCCCATTCGTTCTTATATCAAGAATTGAATTGTTGACTCAAAGCGAAACCACCCTTATTTTATCTTATTAAAAGAAGCCTTTCAACATTTATTAATAAATGTTTGATCGTAATTCAACGGGATTCCACACTAACACTTTAAGGTCTCTCTTGATCTTGAAGGAAGAGATTCGTGCCCGGGATCATCAGTTTCGTGTCATAATTGACATCACAGACTATTCCAAAAAGAGTTGCTTTATTTCCTTATCTTTTACACTCTTAGCACGAAAATCCTTGATTTTCAAAAATTCCGTTACTAATCCTTTTACAGGCTGGATACATAATGGATGGTTCATAATGATGTTGTGGTTACCAATAATCCACGTGGGCGTTCTATTCAAATGACAGCAGGTTAAAAAGGGGAAAAGACAAAAGATGCTGACGCGGCGGAAGTTCAAAGGATAGAAATTCAAACGACGGTAAAAAGGCGGGCGCGTGAATTTGAAGAGGCCGCGCTTTTTTCTGACACTATTGGACGCGTGTACAATACTGAAGCGTCATCCATCAAGCATTAATGGCGCGTGTGGAAATGGAAACGGTTCATCTCTCTAAACCGGCGCTTATTGGGTGGCGTGATCCTAGGAAACTGACACTCTCTCTCCTACGTGATCATCGCACGTCCCAACTGTCACTAATCAGTCACTCAAATACCCGTCCATATTCCCATAAAAGATTTGAATCGATCTTTCTCTCTCCTATCACCTACTATAAAAACCCATCCAGACCACCTTTTACCTCTTTACTGCCCCCATAATTTCCAAAGCAAAAAAAAAAAAAAAAAACATTCCAATCTCTCTCCCGGTCATCTTCTTCTCCACACCTGCAACAATGGCTGAATCCTCTTCCGTCCATGCTACTTCTCAGATTCTCCCCATCAGACCTCAACAATGCCTTGTCATTGATCTGAACCCACAAGCCTATGATCCCTACATGTCGCCGATTATTGAATGCCTCAAGTACTCCCAACTTGCTCCGGCATTGTCCAAGATTGAAACGGTGCCAATGGTGGCTCTTTCTCAGGTCTATGCCACGGCCTACTACGACAAGGGCGTCGACAGGATCTTTTTCGAAGTGGCGGAACACAAGACGTCAATTTCTCGTTCCCGATTCTGCAACATGCTTGGGTTTGCTGCTGACCCATCGCGTGTTCACCCGGAAACAATTCCGGTTGGTATGCTCTACAGCATGTTCTACAACATGGGCTACACGGAAGTTCTCACCTCCGTTGCCAGATTCAAGAAGTCAGGCCTACCGCCCCAATGGAATGGATTATTCACAGTTCTCTTCAAGGGACTGTCAGAACGAAGCTCAGGATCAGACGGGGCCAGTCGTCTTTTCCTGTCAATCATGTATGGGGTCTACAACGGAATCAACCTCGACTATGGGTTTGTCCTTTGGCAACAGCTGATTCAGAGCCTCTCTTCCACTTCTCGACACTCTGAAGTGTCGCTGGCCCGGTTCTGGATCTTGATCACAAGATGGGCCATGGACAGGTTTGACGTCCAAACTGCTGACGGTGCACCGATGTCTTCGGTTGGTACGTTCCACACCACCAAGATCATCGTATCTGCTGCATCAAAATTCTCCTTCATTGGCTCTATCCCGGAGTCGATGTATGGTAGTGTGCCATCAGAGAGCAGTTTCATCAAGGAAATCAAGGAGTTAGGGCCATCTGGTCCGAGGGAACTGACACCGGACATGCTGCGATCAATTCATGATGCTGACAAACCGGTGGCAAGGGGAAAGAAAGCAGACACGGGGAAGAAACCATCAAAAGCCCCAAAACCCACTCCCAAGAAACGCAAACAACCGAAGGCTGCTTCCTCTCCAAAACCGAAAAGGAGGAAAACCCAACCGAAACGGAAGCTCGTCGTTTCGTCATCATCAAGTGAATCCGAAGGTGGGAGTTCGGGCTCTGAGGAGTCACAAGGAGACGAATCTCCACAACGAGGCAACACACCTCCTCGTTCCCCAACCCCGGAGATGGAACTTCACCAATCCCCAGTTCCTTCCCCTCCACCCACAATTCCTATTTCCATTCCCACCATAACCCCTACTATACCACCAACCTCCTTCCCTATACCACCACCCATATTCACCACCTCAACCGAAACACCTCCTGTAACCGAAACCCCTCCCGTAACCGAACCTCCACAAACCGAAACCCATACACAACCACCACCCGAAACTAACCCCCCACCTACTCAACCTGAACCAACCAAACCCGTAACACCCCCATTTTCACCACCACCTCCATCTCCAGAAGCCGCCTCCGATGGCGATGATCAATATCTTGGTGGTGACCACCTGAACTTTGATTCGGTCTACTATAGTCCGTTTCAAGTTCAAAGTGACGAGGAGGATGATGCCCCAGTAACCATAAAGCATCTCCGCGAGCTGAACGAGAAGGTTGATCAACTTCTCGCCTCCTCTTCCAATCAGCAGTCATCCTTATCTGAAGCTGCCCTTCAAAGGATAGTTGATGCCTTCTCTAGGGCTCAACATGACTCAGTGGCCTCTGCTACTGCTGCAATAGACGCCTCGACCCGAGCTTGTGAGGCAGCGACCGAAAAAGTCGATAAACTATTCCATGACGCTACTATCCTGCTGCAGTCCATGCAGGAAAGCGCCAACGCCACCAAAACAACACTGGAACCACTTGTTAATCAATTGGCCCAGTTTGTGAAGACGGAGTTATCCTCGTTCGCTACCCTCAGACAAAACATTAGCGACGACAACTCGGCACTCCGTGCCTCCATTGAAGCCCGCTTGGCAAAGCTACAAGAGGATCTTGCGGCTGAAAATAAATTGATGGACGTCCTGGCGAGTAAGACTACTGCCCTCAAGGTCAAGAGCACCCAACTTTCCAACTCCGAACAACAATTGGAGGCTCTTCGATCCGAAAGGGAAATAATCAAGACATGTGTTTCGGATGTCCACGCTGCTCTGTCAAACATCCTGGAAGCACATGATCCCATTCTGAACCACTCGGTAAGACGTACCCTTGCTGAGAAACTCTCTCCAGCTATGGCTCTATTGAGTAAAATTGAAGGCCTACCCAGTTTCGTGTCCATTCCGAAACAAGGGGGAGATGAGAAGAAAGGATCGAAACCACCTCCTTCCTCAAATGCAACTCACACAACCGAACCAACCCCAACTGGTCATGCCTCGGGTTCGGGTGTGAAGGACAAGGGCAAAAATATTGCAGAGGGAGGAGATGAAGATGAAGATGAAGACAAGGAGACTATTGCGGACATGTTGAAAAGAAAGAACAGTCGCAATACTCATGACGATGTCAATCGTGTGGCACGTGAAGCTGAAGAAGCCGAACGTAAACAGAAAGAAGCCAACGATCTCCTTGAGAGCCGAAAGCTGCTCTTCCCTTCCTGGACCAGGGATCGACTGATAAAGGAGGCCATAGAGACCCCAAGTATACTATGGCTCGAGCCGGTGATATCATTCGACTGCATCAACTCGGTCGATTCGCAATTTGATATGCCGCTGACTCGAAAGGCGTTCATCTTCCACGCCTTCTCCAACATTTACGAAGTCCCGCATCCAAACGATGAGCTTGACAGGGAGCTCATTGACTTTTATCTGGAGGCCGCTCGCCCTCAATTCCTTACATGGAGCGCCCAGAAGATTGTCAGTGTTCGGGTGATGAAGCCGTATGCTGTGGGGAGATTCACCAATGTCAAGTTCAAGCTTATCCGAGGATCTGCAAGAACTACTCACATGATCTCTCTGGCGGATCTGCCCAATCTGAACCCTCACGATTGGATAGTCTTGTACAACATCCTGCTGACAAACGAAGCTGAATACAGTCCAATCTTGGACCATGTCAAAAGGATGCTGGCATGCTATATCATGGAGGTGGCCCTAATGGATCAGGAGGTTGCCACAGTGTTTAAGAAGAAACCGAAAGTCAAGCCTGTGGGATCGGCAAGTGATCTAAACACGATGAAAATGGGCAAGATAGATTCGAGGCGAAACTCTGTGATGTTCACCAGAGCCGAAGGACAGAAATGTCTGTTCGCGTTAGCAGACAAGCACCTCTACACCACTCCCTGCTTGGAACACGTTCTATCTATCATCAAGCGGTGTAAGGACAATTCGGCCGATGACATCAAATATTTTGAAGACATGATCAATTGGTACATCCGGTTTAGACAGACCATCCTTTCAATAACCAAGTGTCTGTTTAGTACCGTGAAGAAGAAGGTACCAGCTTCAGCTGCCGGCCCAAGTACGAAGTAATGGTCTCACTCCAAATTGACGCAAAGGGGGAGATTGTTGGGCTGAAGTTCTATTTTGTATTGCGTCTTTTGGGCTCGCAGATTAGCCTTGTATTCTCCGGTTTGGGCCTGTCCAACCGAGAGCCTTTTATGTACAGTATATATGTTATCGCTTGCATGCATATTAGGTTAAGATTTCAGATTCAAGATTTCTGTTTGAGCGTTTCAGAGTTAACGATTTTGTTCTCTTGTAATCTTCCAATCCTTTACAGTTGATGTTCTTAATCGAGCTCTTCTAAGGATTTTGTTTAATCATTCAACTCGTTTGATTCAAGCTGTTTGTTCGTTTTATTGTGTTCTGCATTGTTATTTATATTGTGTTCTTGCAGTTTTATATTCATATACCTGTTCACGATCTAATCGATCTTTATAGATTAAAAGTTAGCATTTTAAAATTCAACATTTTCGGTTAGTTATATGAGGTTGAGAGACGTACCAAAATCTACCGGATTCCTTGATGCTTCTTCCTAGGCATTAGAGTTAGGCCCCTCCTGCGCCCTTGTCGTTTCTTCTGCAACAATGATCCTTAGTATCTTCCCGTCTACGCCGAAGTTCTTTATTATTGGACAGTCCCTTTCGAGGTGTCCTATTTCACGGCACTGATGACATGACTGGTTCGTACTAGCATTGGTGGTGGGAGTGAGGTGCTTAGTCAGAGTTACGTGAACACGGGTGCCCTCCTCGTTCCTCCACTTTGAAAATTTCCCTTTAAAGAGTCCGAATTTATCACCACCTTTGTGTGTAGGGTTGGTCCCGATGCCAGGGACTTGTGAAATGGGTCGTGCTGGCGCTGGAGGGGTGGGGGTTGCCGCTTGCTGCTGCTGTGCGGCAAGTCTGTGGAGTCGTTGGCGCTCCTTTCGAGCTTGACGATTTCGTTTCCTTCTCTCTATTTTACAACTTTGCATGTCCGTGATTGTCGCCATTCGTTGGCTTCCTAGGTATGGTCTTGTAGGTATCCGGATGGAAGGGTTGGCGGGGGTACTGACTGTCTCAGCTCATTGCCCTTCAGAAGGTCCTTGAGCCGAGGTGCTTCCTTCCTCGTTCTGGAACTTTCTCTTCGGTGGAGTTGGTTGAGGTTCTTGGGTGGCTGGGTATGCAGGATTTGGTTGTTGCCGTCCATTGCTAGAATCGAGAATCCCGATAGGGCTCTTGCTAACATTGGCGTTGTTAGCATTCAGTTGAGCCATGACAGCTGCTACGGATGCTGAGACTGCAGCTTGGAACGTAGCTTCATCGAATGGGGGAGTAGGTTTCTTGCCAGTGGATTGGTTACGCTTCTTCGGAGGCATGGTTTTCCTATACGGAAAGGGACACAAGCTGATGAGAGACGATGATTAACTCTAGACGTATCTATCCTTACTATATTAGGCATAAATTTTTCCCATGCCTCGGATATTGGTTGTCTGAGTGTCGACCTACATCCCTATGATGTAGTCCGGGTATTCAAAGTAGGAGTAAGGGTATCGGAAAGCCATAAAATGGGAATCGTTCCTACTAAGTTATCTTTATGCTGGAAAGGTTCACTCTCTGGCTTTGGAAAGATTTGAGGGAAGTTCGGAACGAAATCACAGAAGAAAAGGCTCATGAAGGCTTATGGCTAAACATTCTCAATCGAGGTTTTGAGATCCGATCTAATTGTATTACTTGCGACGGGAAAAGGCGATTTACCTAACACATAATGTGAGTAGTGTAATCACTAACTCACTAAATTGTATTATTTTATGGGTGTATTAACGCGACAATAACGAGGAAAAGACACATCTCAGGTTCCATGTACTAGCTCCCTCTGTCTACCTCATATCCTTGACTGGGATCGGCGTTGGTTTTCTTCGGGTAGTTACCTAGGGTTCTTCTCTCATATAGACGTATTGAATTTCTACTCCGTCTTACTTCCGATTCTGACTCTGGGTGTCATCACTTCATGATGGATGACTGGAAATCTTGGGTGTTCATGCAGATTTCAAACCAATGTCCCTAAAAGGTGTAGGCACTTGGTGGTTTCAATAATCTCGTCCTAGTTCATTTATTTCCGAATTGGAAATCTTCTCAATGAACCTCTTCTGAGTCTGAATCAACTCTTTGGTCGAACACTGAAGCGGATAAGGTTTTCTACAGGGCTCGTGTGAGAATGGAAATGTCTAAAGAATCCTAAGAGATTATTAACATTTCACTGGGTGATCCACATTGAGTCCTGCTACAATTACATAGGGTACACAAATTATATATAGCTTAAATCCGATAGGCCTTCGAATATGTGATACTACTCTATATCCACATCCCAACGGAGAAAAGGAAGTAGAGTGCATGAACCTACTCGGTGAGTAGGATGATTTTACTCATGGACTCGACGAGTTCATCAATGGACTCGGCGAGTCCAGTGCCCAGAAAGCCAGAAAATCGAGTTTTTCAGCATTTTTCAGTAATTTACATCAAGTATAATAGAAAACAAGCCTAGGCTCTAATACCACTGTTGGGTTATGAGCATTCTAACACTCCTAAGTGTACATGCAACCCTAAATACCTTGGATCTATGTTTTCTCTATTATACATGCAAATATGAACATCCAAGGTATTATCCTAATCTAGCATATAAAACTATCGATATAACAAGATAAAATACATACCTCTTTGATGTAGAAAGTCTTCATGAAGCTTGAGTGCCTAGTGCCCCAAGTGTGACACCTCAAATGGTTCACACAACACCAAATACACCTGGAATAACTTGAGAGAATTCTACACTTCATGAAAATCGGCTAGCCCTCTTTAGATGATACTAGTGGCCAATTTTGTCAAGAATAAGATCTTTATATAGTGTTACAATTAGGGTAAACCCTAATTATCATGAATTTCCATTTCCTTGGATCCATGGGTTCAAATATACCATGGAGCATCCATGGACCATCCTATGGGTTTTAGCCCAACTTGATTATCCATGGAGCATTAGCCCACTATACATGTATGGATGATTTACACAATCAACCCATATATTTAATTAGTCTTCTTTTGATCACTTAATTAATCCTAGATTAATTCTTGATCAATACTAATTAAATAATCTTATTATTCTTATTATTAATATACTAGAACTTATAATATATTAATAACCATAAGTGTCTTATTTCTCTCATTATAGTCTATCCAAATGCATGATGCCATGCAACCCAAATGGACCATGTCGGGTCGGGTCAAGTCTTACCAATTATAGTTATGGACTTAGACATTAATCCAATAGTCTCCCACTTGGATAAGTCTAAAACTAATATTGCGTATGACTTCAGGAACCAACTGGCAATCGTAGCTCTCAAAAGCTTCTTTCGAACGCTGACCTTGTCGATGAACTCTGACCTTTGTCAATGACTTGTCCATTAGATAAGGGATCATATATTCCTCCATTCTAGATATCATATGGACTGAGACATGGATTATAATCATTCTCTCTATCCATTTGTTGTTTCCCGATTTCCAATTTATGATGACTGACTAATTGAACAAATCAAATCAGTCCTGGCCCGGCCGAGCACTTCCATTTGTCATCATCAAATCATCGAAGGGCCCACAGATATCGCTTTTATCCCAAAGGTAAAAGGAATGGATAAACTTCGACTCATATGGCTTGTTCTACTACTTGTTGAATCATACACAAAGGCACGTTTTATAGCACCGAGTTACCAAATGCGTTTTCGTGCAATCAATGTACAACCAACTCATAGTAACTACTCATATCTCTAGGTTTGAAGAATATAAGATATTATCTTCTCATGATCACTCATGATAAAATCCATGAAGTGATTCCAATGAGCGCGGGTTGAATCCAATACTCAGAACTTATGAGCACTCATGAGTGTTGTAGCCCTTTGTCCAACACCTTAGACCTCTACAAGCCAACCCATGACAGTCTTAATTCATATCTACTTCCAACATATGACCGACTGTGGATGGTTTGAATAACTTAGTCATTCTGGAAGAATAACCTAGTGTATTCTGGAAGTCAAAACATGCAAAATGAAACACAATAATAATTGAATCCAATATGGTATCAAAACCTATGAACATAAATAAAACACCTTTTATTTATCACCACATGATTACATATTATTCATTGTATACTGTTTCAGCTATCAAGTTTATTCTTGAATTTAAAACAATAGTTGTCCCATGCTCCAAGCATGTACACTATGTTTTCTAAATACTAGTCATGCCATACACCAAGTATGCATACTATGTTTGTCTATGATCTTTACTTTGTGAACTAGATCCATTAAACATAACTTCAATGATTCTCTTTTCACACTCCCAAATCCTTACTGCAAGTACAAGAATTCCAAATTCATGTCATTTACTGAAATCTGTTAGATTCTAAACTTATATGCATTGATCCTCTTGTAATGATTATGCACAAAATCAGAAAGACTTGACAACAATCATTACAGAGTATTTCAAAGGAGATCAGCTCCTTGGAAACATCCTTCTTGCATTAAGTTTCCTAATCTTACATAGATTGAATAATTTCTAACTTTGAATCATTTCCATATTCGATTTTGACTATCACTTTTGAACAAGAGTTGCCTCCTTACAGATTATGTCAATATGGTCCTTCCAAAATTATCACTATACTTCCAACTGTCCTTGAGCACCCAATCTTTGGTAAACCTTAGATTGTCCTCAACAATTGTTTAATCCTTTTAGTCATATCCAGTTCTAAACCTTTTACCTTCTTAATGCCCCAGGCATTTGGAAAATTTTAGAAAGGATGAATATAGCACATGTAATCGATCCTATATCCGAAGCATATGAGACACGATTCATGATGTCTCACATAAAGACTAAACCAGTCTTTTGCTATAACATTTTCGTTTCTATTTGCCAAGTTCTCATAATTCAGATTATGAAAAGGGATGCCGTAATCATAATCGAATTTTACAACGCAAATAATGGACCCATATACAGAATTTCCTTATGTTGAGCCATTCCAACATGAAATTCATATATATATATATATATATATATATATATATATATATATATATATATATATATATATATATATATATATATATATATATATATATATATATCCTTGACTAAATGATTAAAACCTCACAATCTAAGCTTATAAATTTGAGATGAAGTATAATTTCCTCTCCCTTAATTATAGCAAAACAACTTTTTTCCAATTGAAACCTTTTGTTTTCTATAATTAACATTTCTAATTTGCAATACTTATCATAATTATCATGCTCCCACTAGCATGATGATTATTGGCATAACACTTATGCTCCCACTAGCTTTGACATGTACTCAGAAATCAGTGACTTTCTGACAAAAGTTCAGATTTCTGATACTAGATTGTTTTGATAAGACTTTATCAAAATCATACACCTTCCCTTAGATAGCACACTTGTGTGTCTAAACAATTATGAAGAGGGATGCCGTAATCATAATGGTTAGACATTTTTGCCACTTCTCACAAGTCCAGTTTAGTGTGCCGGTAAACCACACACGCTCCACTAACGACTTTGAGAATGTAAATATCACAATTGCTATCTAGCTAAAATCTACTTAGTGAAAGTGTTTCCTCACCATCATTTTCATGGCTCGGAGAGAAACCTTATGACACTTAGATTTGCTGGTGTATGTGTTCTTATCCATGTGAATTGTCAAAACCATAGTCACAAGACAAGGATAATGGCAAATCCAAACTCATATGGATTGAACTCAATCTTAACTTCTTGCCACCTGGCAGCTCAAGGGCCTGCCATTGCTTCCAAGTTGTTGTGCAACACATTGAGAACTCTAAGAACTCATATGCAAAGCCAACTTTAACTGGAATGGGCATAGAATATGTCAACACGATAGGTTATAAACCTCAAGTCGTGTGCTAGTGAAGAACTTCAGGTTTTATTCTTGTTTAGTTCTTGAGACTTTCAAGACCTTTAAGACTCCCACTGTCCTCTTGACATATAGGACTTCCTTGTCAAATATTCAAGGGATAGTGTGGATTCTAATCAAGACAAACACTTCACACAATTGGCCTAAGCTGGTCTTTGTTTTATCCAAAACATCACAACTTACCAATTTCAAATGTACAAGGGTAGAAATCTTTTTACTCTTACATTTGACAAGTGTTTTAAACCTTCTTTAAGACATGTCACTTAAATTACAATCTTGGAGTATGACTCTAAGACTTGTATTGGAACGAAGTATGACTCATCTTCTTGATTTAGCCACTTCACCAATTCATAGCTCCTCTTCTTAGCTATAAGAAAGCACTTAAAGGATGAATTGTGATAAGGTCTCTAAATCATTAAGATGATCATAAAAACTGATACTAAAGTACTCTCCCATCTTTTCAGATTTGAGAAACTTTTATCTTTCTGCCTAATTTGATTCTTCTTATTCGCTCTGTCATACATTGGAACCTTTTCCAATGTCTCAGAATTACACTTAAGCCTGTAAGTATAACCATATTTACTAAGCTATAGTAAATTATGACGAATAGTCTTATCTATCTTTTTGTGGTGGACTTAGCTAGTGCACAAGAATGAGTACTCGATCCCTTAGTCCTTTACATGACTCACACATCCATGTGAACAAGTAATTAGTCTTAATTTTTCCAATACTTGAAAGTTCTCATTCATCATGCTTTACACCTTGCATGATTCCAAGTCCCGGTCCAATTGAAACTTGGGTGATGAGAATCTTTCCTTATTTGGTAAATTTAGACATTACCACAAATGAAAGAATCAATTTCATACTTCCACTCTTGCTATTAATGGAATCTTATAAGCAACAAAAAATTCCATAGATGCCATTGTAAGGATATTTTAAAATAAATAAAATCAAAACCTTCCTTTTATTTTAAACTTTGCGGAAAAACTTATCCTTACAATCCATATGAAAACTTGTTGTTATCTATTCCTAAGCAATATCTCATAACTCCTAAGAAGTAGCTCAAGAATCCAATCTTCAAACTATGCGATAGAAATCCATCTACGCGATCAGATTCAGCATATTCTTTCTTTAAGTTTCTTCACTTTTCTTTGATTCTTAAAACATCAACATGTGACCCAGTCACATCATGTATCAAGAATCTTAGAATAGAAACTTAACAGAATTAGATAGTGGACTTTACCTGAAATAGAGTCAAACTTATTGACTTTAACATCCTTAGGTAAATTTGGCAGCTTCGCAACCAATGCCCCTTTCTTTGGCAATATAAACATATGGACACTTTGATAATGGTACACGGGACTATCACAGACTTAGCTTTTCTCT
Organism: Lactuca sativa; assembly: GCF_002870075.4. NCBI lineage: Eukaryota > Viridiplantae > Streptophyta > Magnoliopsida > Asterales > Asteraceae > Lactuca > Lactuca sativa. The sequence goes on from NC_056626.2 coordinate 387,163,989, forward strand.
TTACCATTTGGTCAACCGAGTTGACTATGGTCGATCCCTTTCCATTGGGAAGAGAATGCTTTACTAGATATCTAATGTCATCATTGTCAATGTCCATATAGTTTTAGGAAGTTGATCTTATCAAAAAACATTAAGGGTCTTGTCATAGTCTGTTTCATAGGTGTTCGAAAAGAACTCACTATGTGACTTAGAAAGTAGTTGAACCACCAACTTTCTCAAGACTTTGACACCCAACTCTCCCGGCTTGTCAATATGTGACTACATCTCCAAGATGTGACCACACATAGACCTTTACTTGCCAATAGGGCTTGAGTGACCTTAAAATTTTCAAGAACTTGTGGGTTAGGGAGAATAATTGGAGGAGGTGAAACAAGTATGATTTCCATGGGACATCATCTTCATTTAGGAAAGCTTGTTTCAAGAGATTTGGGAAGATCATAGATGTCTAAACCAGACATCTTTTGGGAGATATTCAAGATAGTTGATTTAAAGTCCTTAATATGACACCCAATATGAAATATTAAGGCTAGGACCCAGCAAACTATTTTATAACATAGAAGAGGTATGCCGTAATCCAAGCTATAAAATATTTGAAGGTAGGTGAATGACGATTCACCAATTTCCACCAAGATAAACGAAATGTATTATTAGGTTTTAATTGGTTTTGAAACTCCTAGATCTTTTAAGATTCATTGAACTGTTCAACGGCATGTTTCAATCTCGAGTGTGCCCTTCAGGTTTTGTGACTAGGATGCCGAGGATCACAAAACAAGGTGTGAAGTAACCATGCAAATTACTTGGTACCCTTAAGTGTTTACCCCTCAATCGATGTGCCGGTTAACCACACACGCTCCATCGATACTATGATAAACATTAAGTTACCCTTTGCCTACCTTATTAAATACGAGTTAGTGTGCCGGTTAACCACACACGCTCAACTAACCGACTTAAACAAAGTGCAAAGTGTAATTTCATGGATTAGCACCTTATTCACATTTTCCTAAGTAACTAAGATTGGGTATTATTAAGAGTTTAGTTACTTAGTATTTATCATTAATACTTTTAATGAAGGGAGAATTATAGTCCTGTCAAACCCGTTCGGCTAACGACCCTCCACCAGTCAAGCAAGCGGTGGGTGAGAGTGGACACCCATTAAGTTGCCATTTTATAGGCAACAACCTTATACCCACCTTATAGACCGGCTTCGTGAATGAGGCGTACTAGCGGTAAGATTGACTTTACTCTTATACATACATATATACATATATATATATATATATATATATATATATATATATATATATTATTAACTTATAATATTATAAAGTATAAGGGTTGAATTTTAACTTTTAAAATTCTAAGGGCTAACTTGGAATTAAAGTATTCATAAGTGAAAACTTTTCAAATTCCAAAACTTGAGGGCAAGTTTTGAAACTATTCAAAACTAATTAATTCCATAACTTATGTGTTTAAAGTAATTTTAATCCAAAAACTCTTCAAGTTCCATAACTTGAGGACAAGTTATGGAAGACTTTAAACTAATAAAAGAATTAACTTTTCTTTATTTTATAACTAATGGAATTAATTTAGGTTACATATTTTATTACTTAATGAAGTGACTCTTGAACCTCCATAACTTAAGGACAAGACTCTTCATCTTTGTAACCATTGCCAACTTTTATGAGTTTTATGAAACTTAAAGGTGACTTTTCATATAACTTGAGGACAAGTTACAAAAACACATTTTAGAATCAACTCTTAGATTAATTTGGATTGAAAACAACTATTTCACTCAACTTTTTTATTAATCTAAGCAACTCATAAGAACAAGATAATTCAAATCAATCTTTTTCATGTAATTAGTCTAAACCTTAAACTAATACAAAACATGAATCTAGTGACAATTATCTTTGAAATTGGATTAGCATGAACATTACCACATCAAAAACAAGTTTATAAGTTCAAAAACAACTTAGGGTAATGTTCCTAGTCCATTTCTAGCCAAAAACCTCGAAAATATGCTGTCTGGGGATCCTACTCGTCGAGTGCATGAACTTACTCGGTGAGTAGGATGATTTTACTCATGGACTCGGCGAGTTCATCAGTGGACTCGGCGAGTTCATCAGTGGACTCGGCGAGTCCAATGCCCAGAAAGCCAGAAAATCGAGTTTTTCAGCATTTTTCAGTAATTTGCATCAAGTATAATAGAAAACAAGCCTAGGCTCTAATACCACTGTTGGGTTATGAGCATTCTAACACTCCTAAGTGTACATGCAACCCTAAATACCTTGGATCTATGTTTTCTCTATTATACATGCAAATATGAACATCCAAGGTATTATCCTAATCTAGCATATAAAACTATCGATATAACAAGATAGAATACATACCTCTTTGATGTAGAAAGTCTTCATGAAGCTTGAGTGCCTAGTGCCCCAAGTGTGACACCTCAAATGGTTCACACAACACCAAATACACCTGGAATAACTTGAGAGAATTCTACACTTCATGAAAATCGGCTAGCCCTCTTTAGATGATACTAGTGGCCAATTTTGTCAAGAATAAGATCTTTATATAGTGTTACAATTAGGGTAAACCCTAATTATCATGAATTTCCATTTCCTTGGATCCATGGGTTCAAATATACCATGGAGCATCCATGGACCATCCTATGGGTTTTAGCCCAACTTGATTATCCATGGAGCATTAGCCCACTATACAAGTATGGATGATTTACACAATCAACCCATATATTTAATTAGTATTCTTTTGATCACTTAATTAATCCTAGATTAATTCTTGATCAATACTAATTAAATAATCTTATTATTCTTATTATTAATATACTAGAACTTATAATATATTAATAACCATAAGTGTCTTATTTCTCTCATTATAGTCTGTCCAAATGCATGATGCCATGCAACCCAAATGGACCATGCCGGGTCGGGTCAAGTCTTACCAATTATAGTTATGGACTTAGACATTAATCCAACAAGTATACCCTCTGTAATAATAGGTATATCAATAAGTATCTTTTTGGTTTTTCACACAAGGTTATCTATGGATCCTAAAATACCCCTATGGTATTTTAATTTCTTGTTTGTTTCTTAACTTCTGAATATGATTCTGGGATTAATGTGAGTCTTTTAGTATTCCAGAATACTCCCATAGTATTTTAAACTTTATGTTTGGCTCTAGCATTCCTATTTGGTAAGTTTCAGACATGTTGCAACACCACTATCACTCCCAAGCACACGTTCATCGCATCTCGAATAAATGTAGTTGATCAGGTTAAATTTATTCCAGCTTACGATTACATAACTGCCCAGGTTTGACGGTAATGCTCAACATCCGAAGACTTTTATTCTTGTTCTTCTTGTGATACTTTGTTCAAGTGTTTAGATTCTGGATATTCTTATACTTTGGTAAAATATGGTTATATTTTAAAGTATAATTCTTGGTCAGAGTGTTTTTATCCCTATGTATTTATAGGCTGTATATCTTTTATGAATTGATATACTGAGCTCACTATAAATAATGCTCTGATACCAATCTGTCACACCCCAAAACCGGAACGGCGGAAACGTTCTGGGGTGGATGATGTCATGTCAAGTATCACAACATATGCAGTATAGTAATCAAAGTACAACAACCATTGCATTAATAGTAATAATTTTACATAAGTTACATTTTACAGAGACATCAAAGTAATACAAAAACTAGTATAGATGCAGCTCGGTTCTAGGCTCGCTTCACAAAAGCTCCCGGATGTACCTGTCCGTTGCTGACCTGAGAATACAAGTTATTTTGAAAGCGAGTATCAGCATTTTTATAAATGCTGGTGAGTTCATAAGTATTTAGTGTCATTTGTGTAAGTAAGCATTTTATTCAAAATAACTTTATGAAAAGTAGTAGTTTAGAATCTACGGTGTATTACTGTCCTTTACAGAAAATCCTATATTTTCTAAATAAAAACAGTCTTCTACCAAGACTCGACAGAGTTATGTTTTAAAGAGTAATTTTCCCTTAAATACTATCATTACCAAATACAGAATTGACTTTAAAAGAGTAATGAAAAAATCAAAAGTGAAGATACTAAGGGAAAAATAACATATGCCTCAGCAGTAATACTGCTGACTAAGGCAAAGGAAATCATAGACTCCAGGAGAGTATCAAATGAATGATACGCCTGGCTCAGTCTAACAAAAGGAAACACAGACCCCAGACAGTATCAAATGAACGATACAACTAGCAAGGTATAAAACAAAGAAATACAGACTCCAGACAGTATCGAGTGAACAATACATCTAGCAAAGTCTAAAACAAAGAATGAATGTGAACCCATATGTAACCATGCTGATCGACGATAGAGTATCTGATGACCCTCCAGGTCACGCGTAGAGGTAGTGGTATTATGTCACCCATGGGCCTTACCGGCACGGACTGTAGCTAGTAGTCTGGGTGTGGGAGTGTCAGTCCCGTATAGATCTATACACATGATATTCGCTCTCCTTCCCGGAGACTCTGGTTACAAGGAATTGGCGCAATGAAGCGTCGTAGAGGGAAATAGTGTGTCACATTCTAAAGTAAAAGAGAGAGGTAGAGATAGAGATAGAGATAGAGACTCCTAACTATTCCTATAATAGTTACTAGGGTTCCAGAAACATGAATAATAGGCGGACGCCTTTACTACCCAAGGCGATGAACTGGCTGAGAGAGAGAGAGAGAGAGAGAGAGAGAGAGAGAGATTTTATGTCCATATATGTATACATGATATATAATTAATGTTTAAACGACCTTCGGACGGATAACCGATACCCATAGACCACATCCCAACGAGGAAAAGGAAATAGGGCGAACTAGCATTCCTAAGTCTTTTAAACACTATTTATATAACTATACAAATACAGGCATGCATTTAACAAAATAAAAGCATAGAATAAAACTTTGATGAAAACGTTAGAAAACCTTTACACCTAAGAAAATTTATGACTTGATGTCAGTTTGTAAAACAAGTTTGAAAATCTTTGGAATCCTTTGAAAAGCCTTTCATAACAACTTTAGAAATGATTTGTATAAAACAGATTAAGTGAAGAAAACCTTTAATAAGAGTTGAAAGCGAGATTAGAACATCTTAAGCTGGATAAAATAGTTATCATGCAAAAATGTATTTGGCTACACAGATATTAATCACATGTGATTTATATAATAACTGTATAGGTCAACTTGTATTCCGCCCCTATAAAAGCAATTAAAATCATTTAAAAGGTTAATTCAGGGGTATGAACTCACCTGTTGTAAGTGGATCGGATGGAGGTGCCGGTTGGGTGCTCGGTGTCAAGTGAAGACTTGAACACAATTAGTGACCTATTAACAAATGGTGACATATGTTTACATATAATTAGTGATTATAATACTAATTAAGCATGTATAAGCATCCTAATGTGTGGGAAACACTTTGGTCAAGTGCTAGGAGGCTATTAGGTTGCAATAAGGGAGTGTATGGCCTAGTTAGGGAGTTTACTCTTCAAGAGTAAACTCTTTATGGAGTTTTTGGCCCTAAGACCATATCCCCATGAGTTTACGGCTGTAAACTCATGGGTGGTGTGTTCTTGGGTGTTTTAAGGTCTTATCTTACTCGTGGAATTAGGCTAGGTTCAAATCTAGGGCTTATGAAGGGTTTAATCATCAAATGGACAAGTTTACGGAGTTTTACTGTTGTAAACAAGGAGTTTACGGCCGTAAACTCTTACATGCCCTTTCTTTTTGTGTATTAAGGTCTTAAATGGAAGGGTATAAAGTTCTATGCATTTTTCCAAGCCATATAGGGAAGTTAGGGCATCATTTGGCTTCTTTTTGGGAGTTTACGGCCCATGGACCAATCCTAGGGGGGTTTACGGCCGTAAACTCCTAGATCCTTGGTTTCTTTGATGTTTAAATCGCCTACTTCAATTGTGGTTGATTCTAGACATTTACCCAAGCCATAGGAGGTGTTTGAGGGAAATTCTAACACCTTAAAAGGTGTTCACGGCCCTTGAAGAGGGGTTTACGGTCCAAGAGTGTTCTTGGGCTGTAAACTCATGTTTACTCACCATATGATAAGGTTTTGGTGTTCTAAGCTCGTACATGCAAGTCTACAAGTCATATCTAAGCCCTAGGAGTGATTTGGAAGGGTTTTTGGGCTTCAAAACCCCACTTATGGGTGTTTATGGTCCAAGAGTGTTCTTGGGCTGTAAACACATGATTTGGCCCCTATTGGATGTCTTAAACACGAATTTTCATGTTAAATGAGCTAAACAACAAGTTAGGGTATACCACTTACTAGTTTGGGGCTTGAAATGGGCGGTTTTTGGATCGAAAGCAACTTGTAGAGAGAGAGAGAGAGTAGAGAGAGAGTGAAAAGGGTGTAAATGAGGTTTACTCACCCTTATATAGGGGTTTGAGTTTGTGGCTCGGTGGAAATCTACCCGATACTGACGTTAAACGGGGCTTTTGGTCGCACCCGATTAAATGGTCGTAATTTGACTTGGTTGTAACTAAAATTTTTCAAGGGAATATTGAGGGTGTTCCTAATTTGTTCCAACCCTTATGAAGTCATAATCAAGTCCCTATTTAATTAACCTAGTCCAAAAGGTTAACGGACGATGAGGTTAAAAATGATGGGATAAATTTCGGGTTGTCACACTAGATATCAGCCGGACAAATACATGGAACAATGTCGTACTTATTGTCCAACAGTTTGTTTTTTGATTTCCAATTTGTTTGACATAGAACTAAACTAAACACATTAATTTGGTTCTGATCAGCCCTGACACATAGGTCAAAACAAAATCATCGAGGGGCCTAGATATCACTTTTAATCATTTAAGGATTAAAAGGAACATATAAACTTTGACTCATATGCTTGTAGTAACTACTTGTTGAATCATACACAAAAGCACGTTTTTATAACATCGAGTTACTGATGCGTTTTCATACAATCAATGCACAACCAACTCATAATCAACAACTCATATCTCTAGGTTTGAAGACTTATATGATATTACCGTCTCACGATCACTCGAGATAAATTCCATGAAGTGATACAAGTGAGCGTGGGTTGAGTCTAATAGTCAGAACTTATAAGCACTCATGAATGTTGTAGCAACTTTTGCTATGTCTAACATCTTAGACATCTACAAACCAAATTCATGACAGTCTTGATTCATACCTACTTCCAACATATGACTAACTATGGAGAGTTTGAATAAAGTAATTATTCTGGAAGTCAAAACATGCAAAATTGAAACAATAGCAAACAATTGACACATGATAGAAACACTTTACTTATAAATAAACAACAATTTTTATTTCATCATCAAATGTCAATTACATTTTACAAGTTTCAGAAATAGCTATCTAATCTATAAAACTAATATCATCCTTCAGCCCGATGCGCCTCGCATGCTGCAAATGTTTAACCCTACACAGTCCCTTCGTGAGGGGATCTGTTGGGTTCTCATCTGATGATACCCTCTTTACCACGAGGAGTCCTTTTTCTATTCGATGTCTAATGAAGTGGTATTTTCTGTCGGCATGCCTGGATCTGCCGTGATCCCTTGGTTCCTAAGCTAAGGCAACTGTACCCTCATTATCAAAGAAAATCTCCATAGGCTCCTTAATACCTGGTACAACTCCAAGATCTCCAATGAAGTTCTTTAGCCATATAGCCTCCTTTTCCGCTTCGCTTGCTGCTATGTACTCTGATTCGCAAGTTAAATCAACTACTATTTCCTGCTTGGAACTTTTCCAAGTAATTGCTCCTCCATTTAGGGTAAAGACCCAGCCCGATTGAGAGCGGAAATTATCCTTATCAGTCTGGAAGCTAGCATCACTATACCCCACTACTCTCAAGTCATCACTCCCACCAAGGGTAAGGACCCAGTCCTTATTCCTCCATAGGTACTTGAGAATACTCTTCACTGCAGTCCTGTGAGCCTTGCCCGGATTCCCTTGATCTTTGCTGACCATGCTCAAAGCAAAGGCCACATCAGGGCGAGTACAAGTCATAGAATACATGATCGAGCCTACAGCGGAAGCATAAAGTACTCGACTCATCTTAGCTATCTCAGCCTTTGTACTCGGGATCCGAGTCTTACTCTGTGACATCCCCAAAATCTCGGCCAGAAAAGACCGATTTCATTTATGCTTTTTAAACATTTTCAGAGTAAATCCGTTTGATTTTAAAAGAGATGCGGAATTTGTTCCCAAAAACAAAACATGATATAATAGATATTTATCAAAACATTTCATATAGAAATATGATTTCATTTCATAATCAAAAGCCGGGATGTCATGTTCCGATATAGATCATAAAGCATAAACGATAACATTACAAGTCGTTCAACAAATATACACATATACAGACTTGTAAACAAAACAACTTGATGATTCGCCCATCTTAAGCTCTTGCGCCACTTCCTGTAATACAAATCAACTGAGTGGGTCAGGCTTGGGAGCCTGGTGAGCATATAGGGTTTTCAAACCCACAATAATTATATTTAATTACAACAATCAACAATAAACCCGATTACCCATTCCCGTTATCCTCACCTTACGTTCCTAAAAATAACGTCTATTATAAGGAACTTATTTCAGGATTTTCATCGGGACGGACATTACTGCAGAGGGGCTTCCTCAACAATAAGTGTCCTAAAGGCAACCATGTGGGGGATAGAGTACACCGGTGAACACGTCGTTCACAACACCTACAGGTAATGAGCCTGCTAGTGTTCCACAGGACAGTCTAGAATAGTCCGTGGTCGTCATCCATACTCTGCTGAATGACTAGAATAACACCAATAACACCCAGGCCTCTCATCTGTTTATTACACACCAATTATCTACCCATGTTCTACCCAACATATTAGTAGATAAAAATATACATTTTTACACACTGTTTAAAAACCTATATGGCATGCTTTAATCAATACATATTCCACATAACAGATGAGGCATACACACATAACACGTATTTCATAGAGAATATATCAGATCTATGAGATAGAAGAGAGTGAATATACATTCACACATATAACCATAAAATATATACACGTAGCACGTATTTTATATTAAATACTTCATAATATTGCGTTGGAAAGAAAATAACTACACATTCACATCCCGTATTCTTAAATACGTTTAAAAATTACTTGTATAATATCGCGTATTGAAAAGGGACTATACACTCACTTGATCAGAAGATGATCCGACAGCACTACGGCTTATAGAAGTAGTATACTTCGATAGATCTGGAAGATCTTCACCAAAGCCGAACTCCTCGCGGGCAGAGCTTCGGCTCGAGAATAACGCTCTTCGGGATCCTCGGGGCTTCGGATCTTGCTTCGGGGCTCGGGAATGATACCGGGGCTTCGGGATATGATTGGCATGCAAATCGAGGCAAAACTTAGAGAGAGGGAATAGTTTGAACAAGAGAAAATGGCTGATTTCGAGTTCTATTTATAGGCTGAGGGTCTGGGATTACGCGGGGTGTAATCTCAAATTTCGCAGGGCGTACTCAGTACGCGGGGCGTACTCGGTTACGCGGGGCGTACTTTGACGTCACTGCGTGCGTCGACTGGTGGCACTCGAGTATTGATCAGACAAGTTGCATCCGACTGAGTACGCGGGGCGTACTCAATTACGCAGGGCGTAATTGACTCATCAAACTTCTAAATTGCGTAACTTTCGCATACGAGCTCCGTTTTCGACGTTCTTTATATCCACGCGAAGGTCAGACCATACTCTACAACTTTCATTTAGACTCCATCGGCTAATTTTGACTTTTATTTTTATTATTTATTTTTAGAAGGCCGGGACAGAAAAACTTCGTTATAAATTCATAACTTCTTTGTCTGACGTCCGTTCTCGCCTAACTTTTCATCGTTTCGCTACTAACAACGAGATCTTCGATTCTCATTTAGATTGTTTCGGCTAAAAACCGCTCGATCTCAAATCGAGTATTTGGGCTGCATACCGCTAAGTCGAAACTTAGAAAAATCATAACTTCCTCATACGAAGTCAGATTTGGGCGTTCCTTTTATGCACGCTCTCGGTTTAACGAAATCTACGACTTTCGTTTAGATCGCCAAGGCTAAATATCGCTCTATCTTAAATTCATATTTTTACGTCACTCGACGTCGTGCCGGTTCTGTCGTGAAGCTTCGACAGGTCATAACTTCTTAGTTATAACTCGGATTTTGGCATTCCTTATATCTCCGGAATCCTTGTTTCAACCACTACAACTTTATGCAAAGATATCGGGCTTATCTCACACTTTAATTTTGACGCTTATTTTATTCTTAATTCATTAAATTATAATAATTAAGAAAATAAACACATAAATCACATAATTCACATAATTCACAAATAATACATTTTTATTATTTCAAATTGGGGTTACAAAGGTTAACCTAGACTATTACATTGCTAAAAATGGCAATCCCAGAAACACGGGCGTTACAATTCTCTCCACCTTAGAATGATTCCGTCCCCGGAATCATACACCAACAAACAAATGCGGATAGCGACTCATCATGTCACTCTCCGTCTCCCAAGTGAGATTCGGCCCATTCGTGTGTTTCCATTGGACAAGCACTAACTCAACCATCTTACGTCGCAATTTCTTAGTCTTTCGGTCAACGATTGCCTCCGGTTCCTCAATCAACCTTTTGTTCTCATCGATCCTCAACTCCGAAAGTGGAATTATGTCGGGAACTTCTCCTGTGAACTTCCTCAAATAACACACATGGAAAGTGTTATGAATTCCATTCAGTTCTTCTGGTAGTTCGAGCTTGTAAGCTTGGTTCCCAATCCTCTGAAGAACTTTAAACGGTCCAATAAACCTTGGACTTAACTTTCCCCTTTTACCAAATCTTATAAGTCCCTTCCACGGCGAGACTTTAAGTAAAACCGAATCTCCAACTTCAAAAGTCATCGATCTTCACTTTTTGTCAGCATAACTCTTTTGACGGTCCTGAGCTGCTAACATTCTTTCCCTAATTATTCTCAACTTTTCAGCCGTTTGATGGACTATCTCCGGTCCCATAAACTGCTTTTCCCCAGCCTCAAGCCAACAAGACGGCGTACGACACTTCTGTCCATACAATGCTTGATAAGGTGCCATCTTTATGCTCGAGTGAAAACTATTATTATAGGAAAATTCTACCAAAGGTAAATGTTCATCCCAATTACCTAGGAATTCCAAGGTACACGCTCTCAGCATATCTTCAAGTGTTTGTATCGTTCTTTCACTCTGACCATTAGTCTGCGGATGGTAAGCTGTACTTAAACACAACTTGGTACCCAATTCCTCTTGTAGACTTTTCCAAAATCGTGAGGTGAAACGACTATCACGATCCGACACAATTGTTAACGGAACACCGTGAAGCCTCACAATTTCCTTCACGTAAGAATTTGCAAGCTTTTCCATAGTCCATTTCTCCTTTGCTGCTATGAAATGCGCACTCTTAGTGAATCGATCGACGACCACCCAAATCATGTCGTGACCACTTTTTGTTCTGGGCAGTTTAGTGACAAAATCCATAGCAATGTCTTCCCACTTACCCATAGGCACAGGTAATGGTTCTAAACTCCCGTATGGTTTCTAATGTTGTGCCTTGACTCTTGCACAGGTTACACACTCGGCCACATACTTCGCAATGTCGAGCTTCATCGTCGGCCACCAATAATAGGGTTTCAGGTCCCTATACATTTTTGTGCTACCGGGATGAATCGAGTACATGGTTTTGTGAGCTTCTTCCATCAGAAGATCTCTGACTCCTCCTGTCTTAGGTATCCAAATCCGATCTTGGAACACCTTTAGTCCGTGACTGTTTACACCGAACACCAACGTTTTGCCCAAACGTTCCTCCTTTCGGTCATTTTTCTCAGAAGCTTCGCTTTGAGCTTTCTTTATACTTTCCAAAATAGTCGAGACAACTTCAATTCTCAACGCTCTTGGCCTTTTCTTTTCAAGATTGACCTTCCGACTGAGAGCATCAGCAACAATATTGGCCTTACCGGGGTGGTAAAGTATCTCACAGTCGTAGTCCTTAAGTAATTCCAGCCAGCGTCGTTGCCTCATATTCAATTCTTTCTGACTAAAGAGATATTGGAGACTCTTATGATCAGTGAAAAGTTTGCACTTCGTGCCATAGAGGTAATGCCTCCATATTTTCAGTGCGAAAACTACCGCTGCCAACTCCAAATCATGGGTCGGGTAGTTCTTTTCGTGCTCTTTTAGCTGTCGAGACGCATATGCGATCACCTTATCTCTTTGGGTCAAAACGCAACCCAATCCAACCCCAGACGCATCGCTATAAACAGCGAAGTCTTCAACTCCATCGGGTAGAGAAAGTATCGGTGCCTCGCATAGTTTCTTCTTTAGCTTCTCGAATGCTTCTTTATGCTTATCACTCCAAGCATAAGTAGCTCCTTTGTGGGTCAAAGCTGTTAATGGACTAGCGATCGAAGAAAAGCCTTGGATAAACCTTCGGTAATATCCGGCTAATCCTAAAAAGCTTCGGATCTCCGTGGGACTTTTCGGTTGTTCCCACTTCATCACAGCTTCGATCTTCGCTGGATCAACCATTATCCCTTCTTGGTTGACCACGTGACCCAAGAATTGGACTTCACGAATCCAGAAATCACATTTGGAGAACTTCGCATACAACTTCTCCTTCTTCAAGACTTCCAAAACTTCTCGCAAGTGTCTGCCATGCTCCTCTTGGCTTTTTGAATAAATCAGAATGTCATCTATGAACATTATCACAGATTTATCAAGGAACGGATTACAAACTCTGTTCATTAAATCCATGAATGCTGCTGGAGCATTGGTTAGTCCAAACGACATAACCAAAAACTCATAGTGTCCATATCGCGTTCTGAATGCAGTCTTCTCTATATCCTGCTCTCTTACTTTTAGCTGATGATATCCTGACCTCAAGTCGATCTTTGAGAAATAACTTGAACCTTGTAGCTGATCGAATAGGTCATCAATCCTCGACAACGAATATCTATTCTTTATTGTTGCCTTATTCAGCTCTCGGTAATCAATGCACATCCTCATACTTCCATCTTTCTTCTTTACGAATAACACCGGAGCTCCCCAGGGTGATGAACTAGGTCTAATGAAACCTTTGTCCAATAACTCCTGAAGTTGCATCATTAGCTCCTTCATCTCCGTCGGTGCTAATCGATAAGGTGCTTTTGCAATTGGCGTTGTTCCGGGCAACAAGTCGATACGAAATTCTACTTGTCGATCGGGCGGTAATCCAGGAAGATCTTCGGGAAATACTTCCGGATAATCACACACAACAGGAATATTTTGCATGACCTTCTTTTCCTTCTTAGCGTCGATCACGAATGCTAAGTATGATGTACACCCCTTGGTCAAACATTTTCTGGCATTCATTAGAGAAATGATCCCAGAATTTACTCTGCGTTTATCTCCGTACACCATAAATGATTCCTTCCCAGGTGGGTTCACTTTCACTATTTTCTTCTTGCATAAAATTTCGGCATCATTGGCGCTAAGCCAATCCATTCCCAAAACGATGTCGAAACCGTTAAGTTCGATAGGCAATAATTCCTCGTGGAACTTATTTCCATTCAGATCAATTAAGATGTTTTTCATACGATGGCTAACAGGTACAAACTTGCCACTAACAACTTCGACTAATAAAGCATTACCTAGTCTATCAACAGGCAAAGCTAGTTTTCTACCAAATTCATGCGATATAAAGGAGTAGTTGGCTCCAGAATCAAATAAAATTTGGGCAGGCAATTTGTTAACGAGAAAGGTACCTGAAGCGACATCAGCTTCATCTTTAGCAGCTTCCAGTGTCATCTGGAATGCTCTCGCCTTTGGCTTTGGCGGAATGTTGGGTCTTGCTGCTTCCTTCTTTTTCGGACAATCCCTTGAGATGTGCCCCTCCTCACCACAACCATAACAAACATTCTTAGTGAAGGTGCAGTCATTGGCATAATGCCCTAGCTTTCCACATTTGAAGCATGTGGTTTCCCCGCCACACTTCCCATGATGCTTCTTCTTGCACTTGTCGCACCATTTCGCCTCTACCTTTCCTCCACTTCCTCTCGAACTAGACTTCGAGAATTTACTTTTCTTGCTGGACCCTGAAAATCCATCGATTTTCCTTTTCTCGCCAACCTCTGACCTTTCCAGACCCTTTTCCCTGATCTGGGTCTCAACATTTCTAGCAGCCCAGATGGCGGCTTTCAATGTGGTTGCTTGCTTAACCATTGGACCATAGTCCGCTGGTAGTCCAAGGGCAAACTTGTTGACCTTAGAGAGTTCTGTAGGCACCAAATATGGGATAAACTTCATCTTTTCCGTGAAACTTGTAGCGTATTCAGTAACGCTCAATTTCCCTTCAAATTCTGAAACTCATTACTGATTTCCAGAAGGTCCTGCTCGGAGCAGTATTGCAGTTTTAGTTGTTCCACAAAGTCTTCCCAAGACATTTTGCTTGCTTCTCCCTTGGGCATAGAGTCAGCTAACAGCTTCCACCAACTCAACACGCCAGATTTTAGCAGAGGGATCGCAAGAGCGGTCTTCTGCCTGTTGCTGCATTCGCAACTTTCAAACATAGTCTCCATTTCGGAGACCCAGTCCATAACTTGTACCGGCGTCGGGCTTCCGGATAGACATGGTGGTTTGGATGCCATGAAATCCTTATACTTGCACCCACGACCATCATTTCCTCCATACTGGTTATTACGTCTAACCACTGGTTGTTCGTCTTGACCAATGATCCCACTAAAGTTTTCTCCTTCAGACTGCCCTCCATTCTCCTCGGGCTCTTCCGCTTGAATTGACGGTTCTTCACGATTCTGCCTAAGCAGGCGTCTTGTTTCTTCCATCTGACGATCCAACATCATTTGAATCATCATTTGTACACTAGCCATTGTTATCGGCTCAGGTGCATCAGCTACGACAGGTACTTGTTGATTTACAGGCGGTTGATTCCTGTTTTCATCAGCATTTCCAACTCCGCTTCTTGTTCTCACCATTTTTGATCTACACACCGAATAATTTCACCTTATTACTCCAAACGATTACATGCTAGTTCTAATATCGTATACATACGCTTAGAATCCTAAACACATAAACCTTCAGATCCGGTTGGCAACAAACCGTAGATCCGAGCAAATAATATCATATATGGCAACATAAAACATTTAGCACATAAAAGCATTTTAGGCAACTCTCCTAAAATAAACTAGTGCTCGTGTCTAAATTTATCAGACACACCCCTCACAATCTCCACTTAGCATACTAAGTTTAAGTCTAGAAATCCTACAATTTCCTAGTTCGCTTAAACTAATGCTCTGATACCAACTGTGACATCCCCAAAATCTCGGCCAGAAAAGACCGATTTCATTTATGCTTTTTAAACATTTTCAGAGTAAATCCGTTTGATTTTAAAAGAGATGCGGAATTTGTTCCCAAAAACAAAACATGATAAAATAGATATTTATCAAAACATTTCATATAGAAATATGATTTCATTTCATAATCAAAAGTCGGGATGTCATGTTCCGATATAGATCATAAAGCATAAACGATAACATTACAAGTCGTTCAACAAATATACACATATACAGACTTGTAAACAAAACAACTTGATGATTCGCCCATCTTAAGCTCTTGCGCCACTTCCTGTAATACAAATCAACTGAGTGGGTCAGGCTTGGGAGCCTGGTGAGCATATATGGTTTTCAAACCCACAATAATTATATTTAATTACAACAATCAACAATAAACCCGATTACCCATTCCCGTTATCCCCACCTTACGTTCCTAAAAATAACGTCTATTATAAGGAACTTATTTCAGGATTTTCATCGGGACAGACATTACTGCAGAGGGGCTTCCTCAACAATAAGTGTCCTAAAGGCAACCATGTGGGGGATAGAGTACACCGGTGAACACGTCGTTCACAACACCTACAGGTAATGAGCCTGCTAGTGTTCCACAGGACAGTCTAGAATAGTCCGTGGTCGTCATCCATACTCTGCTGAATGACTAGAATAACACCAATAACACCCAGGCCTCTCATCTGTTTATTACACACCAATTATCTACCCATGTTCTACCCAACATATTAGTAGATAAAAATATACATTTTTACACACTGTTTAAAAACCTATATGGCATGCTTTAATCAATACATATTCCACATAACAGATGAGGCATACACACATAACACGTATTTCATAGAGAATATATCAGATCTATAGATAGAAGAGAGTGAATATACATTCACACATATAACCATAAAATATATACACGTAGCACGTATTTTATATTAAATACTTCATAATATTGCGTTGGAAAGAAAATAACTACACATTCACATCCCATATTCTTAAATACGTTTAAAAATTACTTGTATAATATCGCGTATTGAAAAGGGACTATACACTCACTTGATCAGAAGATGATCCGACAGCACTACGGCTTATAGAAGTAGTATACTTCGATAGATCTGGAAGATTTTCACCAAAGCCGAACTCCTCGCGGGCAGAGCTTCGGCTCGGGAATAACGCTCTTCGGGATCCTCGGGGCTTCGGATCTTGCTTCGGGGCTCGGGAATGATACCGGGGCTTCGGGATATGATTGGCACGCAAATCGAGGCAAAACTTAGAGAGAGGGAATAGTTTGAACAAGAGAAAATGGCTGATTTCGAGTTCTATTTATAGGCTGAGGGTCTGGGATTACGCGGGATGTAATCTCAAATTACGCAGGGCGTACTCAGTACGCGGGGCGTACTCGGTTACGCGGGGCGTACTTTGACGTCACTGCGTGCGTCGACTGGTGGCACTCGAGTATTGGTCAGACAAGTTGCATCCGACTGAGTACGTGGGGCGTACTCAATTACGCGGGGCGTAATTGACTCGTCAAACTTCTAAATTGCGTAACTTTCGCATACGAGCTCCGTTTTCGACGTTCTTTATATCCACGCGAAGGTCAGACCATACTCTACAACTTTCATTTAGACTCCATCGGCTAATTTTGACTTTTATTTTTATTATTTATTTTTAGAAGGCCGGGACAGAAAAACTTCGTTATAAATTCATAACTTCTTTGTCTGACGTCCGTTCTCGCCTAACTTTTCATCGTTTCGCTACTAACAACGAGATCTTCGATTCTCATTTAGATTGTTTCGGCTAAAAACCGCTCGATCTCAAATCGAGTATTTGGGCTGCATACCGCTAAGTCGAAACTTAGAAAAATCATAACTTCCTCATACGAAGTCAGATTTGGGCGTTCCTTTTATGCACGCTCTCGGTTTAACGAAATCTACGACTTTCATTTAGATCGCTAAGGCTAAATATCGCTCTATCTTAAATTCATATTTTTACGTCACTCGACGTCGTGCCGGTTCTGTCGCGAAACTTCGACATGTCATAACTTCTTAGTTATAACTCGGATTTTGGCATTCCTTATATCTCCGGAATCCTTGTTTCAACCACTACAACTTTATGCAAAGATATCGGGCTTATCTCACACTTTAATTTTGACGCTTATTTTATTCTTAATTCATTAAATTATAATAATTAAGAAAATAAACACATAAATCACATAATTCACATAATTCACAAATAATACATTTTTGTTATTTCAAATTGGGGTTACAAAGGTTAACCTAGACTATTACATTGCTAAAAATGGCAATCCCAGAAACAAGGACGTTACATACTCAGTTTGGCGTTACTCTGGATTGGTAAGTCAGCTTTCATGGAATCCTGCATGCTGAACCTTTTCAACACCTTATCCAAGTAGGTACTTTGACTAAGTCCAGTTAGTCTCTTACTCCTGTCTCTCAATATCTTTATCCCTAGGATATAGGCAGCTTCGCCAAGGTCCTTCATAGCAAAACACTTCCCAAGCCAAGATTTAACCTCCTACAAGGTTGGGATGTCATTTCCTATGAGTAGTATGTCATCCACATACAGTACCAAAAAGCTAACTATACTCCTACTAGCTTTAACATATACACAAGACTCATCTTCGATCCTCGAAAAACCAAACTCTTTGACTTTCTCATTGAAACAAAGATTCCATCTGCGAGATGCTTGTTTCAATCCATAGATGGATTTCTCAAGCTTACACACTCTATTAGGGTGCTTTGCATCGACAAAAGCCGCTGGCTGTGTCACAACCAGGAATTTTGATGCTTTGTAAACATTGAACAATGATAACATGGTGATTAAAACTTGAAAGCATGTATGATGCTTATTCTATGACAACAAAATTCCATCAAACACTCTATACAAACGCTTCAAATAGTCAACAAAGAATTGGAAACCCGAAAAATCACGGTTGAAGACCATTATGGACTAGGATCTTCTTATTGGGCCTAGTGGACCAATAATCTTCCAATTTGACTTTTTGGGCTTAGATCTCTTAAATGGACCCTAATTGGACCCATTTACATGAAACTTAACATTTTGGGGCTCATAAGCCTAGAATGGACTAGTTTATCTTTAATGGACCTTATTGGGTCATAACAAATCTAATTAGCCCTATAGGGCCATGAAACTCTTACTTTGATTTATATTGGGCCGTGAACCATCTCCAAAGACCAATTGGGCCGAAAATCATCAAAATGAGCCCATAATATGGACTTAAGCACAAAAGGCCCAAATTCTATTCTTTCTTCTCCCTTTCTCAGCCCAAGAGGATAAAAAAATAGAAACTAGTGAAATAAGGAGGGTTAGCCACCTCCTTATTACATAATAGGAATCCATGCAATAACTTCCATACTTCCATGCACCATTATCATGTTTCCATGCATCCATCACATCCTTATCTCTCTCTTCCCTCTTCTTCTCCTTGTCTTCGGCCGAGAACCCATCACACACACCCACACTCTTCCAAATTCTCTCAAACACTCACAAGAACACTCTTACATCTTCTCTCTAATTTTTGAGAATTTGAACATCTTTAAGAAGAGTTTCATCATCAAAAATCATAAATTCTTGGTAAGTCCTACTATACTTAAGTTGTATAACTTCATCTTCATGTTAGATCACTAATTCTAAGTAAGATTCTGGTGATCATACTCCTAGAAACCTACTAAGTTCGAGATCCACCCTAGAAAGCTTGCTAGGGCCGAAAATAGCATCAAACTCTTCCATTTCTTTCTTCAAACCGAAAACAACAAGCAAAGGTGAGTTCATACCCCTCTATTTTCGGTTTTCATATGTTTTATGGGGGAGAATACAAGTAAAATGTGTAGATCTATGTGTTTTTGGATGATATGTGTGATTTCATGAATTTATTTGATAAATATGTGTGAAAAATCATGATCTAGCCGAGATCCTTAACTCTGATTAGGAAATATATGTGCTAAGACATCTTAAAACATGTTATTATCAAGACCAAAGAATTATACAAATTCAAAATAAGCAAAACAAAACACAAATCAAAATTATGAACCGTTTTTGACAAATAAGCATAAGATGGGAAATAAATGTCATTTACAGTTTTTATAAGGGTCAAAAAGGTCAAATCAGTTAAAATATGAGTTATTATAACAATCTCGATTTTTAAAGGACTAAAAGTGTAAATTTTAGCCTAATGGGCTAAACTTTGGGCTTTTCGGCCCTTAGGCCCAAAAATGCGAAAAAGGTGATTTTCAAGGGGTTGAAATGGTAAAAATCTCAAAACAAGGGGAAAAAGAGTAAACAAAATAAATTCAGGGGATTAAAATGATATTTTTTTTCCAAACAAGGATAAAAAATGTAAAGTTTTTGGATTTTGGGCCAAAATTGTAAAAGTTGCAAAAAGTTTGGGCTTTAACCGAGAAACACTTTTTTAGAAGGGCTGAAACTACCAAAGAATAAGTTTTTAGTTAAAAACGTCACTTGAACAAGTCTGTAGGTCAAAAGTGTCAAGAAAATGGTTTAAGGGCTTAAAATGTCTTTTTTTTATATATAAAGGACTAAAATTGTAATTTCTACTAAAGAAGGGCTGAAAGGGTTCAAACCAATATTTTTGAGTCAATTATTTTATTTTTAGGATATTGAGTCAAAAACACCAAACTACAACTTACGAAAATAGAAACACAAATATACATGTAATTCTAAATATCGTTATAAGTAACCGACCGGCCTCGTGTCATTACGAATCTAAAAATCAATCTTTCTGACAATTATGCAATACCTAAAACAATTAAATATTCAAATCTTTGGCTTGAAAGTTCCAATCATGCTTTTTGGGCCTTTGTGACCCATTAACATGACTTTTGGGCCCAAAGGATAATAATAAATGTTATTGGGCATTCTATGACCCAATTTCACATTTAAGGGACCCTCAATGGTTTTAAGTGCTATTGGGCCTTAATGGCCCATTAGCATTGCTAGTATGGTCCAAATAAATCAAATGCAAAACGGGCCATCGTGCCCTTCGTATACCCAATAGCCATAAATAATACGTGCGATTAGTAGGACCTTGTAATCCTCTTCTCCTCGTTTATTAGGCCTACCTTCAATTCAGTAAACATATACAAGTCGTTAATCAATGGTAATCAAATTCAAGTTAGATTCAGTGAGTTATAGCGGGCAACACCTCTATGGGTCTCCTGGAGGGAGAGCGAGAGTTTGTGTATTGATCTATACGGGGGTGACTCCCCCACACCTCAGCTGTTCGCTATAGTTAGACTCAGCCAGCCTAGGGTGACAAAATCTTAAGATCAATTCCAGCGTTCGTTAGAATGCCACGACAGACGAACTAGTCATTATCATGCATGGTTATAACGGCTCACATAAACAAATCTAATACTATCCGAGTAATCAAGGAAAAATCAAAATCATTCGTTGTGACGATATAACAATTTGAAACAATTATATTTTCTGATCGGAAAACATCGGGTTTTTCAAGGAAATCAACACCACTCATTTGTACTTTTCGAAAACTATAATTCAAAAATTTTCATTTATACACGCTTTGAAATCATTCATGCATAAACCTATGGATCTTCACACTTTGGTATAAACAATTGTCTTTTTTAGAAAATATCAGATTTTCTGGGTCTTACAAACTACACAAAAAGTTTTCACAACAACCATGCTTATGAACTCACCAACATTCCATATGTTGACATTTTTTAGAATAACTTGTATTCTTAGGTAACAGGTAAGCCGGGGAGTAATACCAAGTATGTTAGGGAATTATGCTTTTGGAAAACTATCAAACAATTTATGTTATGGATAGGTAATGTTTAAACAATGTACTTGATGTGAACAATGTCAGTTGTGATGTATTGATGCATGGTGATGTTTATGTTATGATTCATGTATATTTATTGTGATGATATTCAATTTAAGTCACACGAGCCCTCGGACGTTTCCGCCGTCTGGTTCGGGGGTGTGACAGGCTGACTCATGTAAACATCCTCAGCCAACTTTCCATTAAGGAAAACGGTTTTGACATCCATTTTCCATATTTCATAATCATGAAATGCAACTATGGCTAGCATAACCCTAATAGACTTAATCTTCGCTACTTGTGAGAATGTCTCATCATAGTCAACTCCCGGAGTTTGAGTAAAGCCCTTCGCAATCAGTCATGCTTTATAAGTGTGTACATTCCCATCCATGTCGGTCTTCTTCTTGAAGATCCATTTGCACCCGACCGTCTTACGACCCGGTACATTGTCAACCAAGTTCCAAACTTGATTGTCATACATGGACTGAATCTCACTATCCATGGCCTCTTTCCATTTGGCGGACTCAGGGCCTACCATGGCTTCCTTAAAGTTGTTAGGTTCATCCAAATTTACCAGTGTACTATCATTGATAAATGCATCACCTTCTGCAGTAATATGAAAACCATAGTAATGCTCAGGTGGGTTCCTAACTCTTGTGGAACGCTTCAGAGGTACGGACTCATCAACAGGAGTTTCCTCCTTAGGTTGATTACTAGGGTTTGAGGTTCCTTCACCGCTTGACTCTTGAAGTTCTTCAAGGTTAATTTTCCTCCCACTGTTTCCTTGGCTTATAAACTCTTTCTCTCTCTCTCTCTCTCTCTCTCAAGACCCCTCTCCTTGCCACAAAGACCCCGCTCACTACAAGGTTAGAGCTTGTCCTGAGTCTCACGCCTCATGAAAGCCTCACAACCGCAAATGTTGATATGGTCTAAATTTGGAACTTTCCCAGTCCACATCTCGTGAGGTGTTTTGGCAACCTTCTTGGTAGGGACTAGATTAAGGATATGGGAGGCATTTTATAAGGCATATGTGACATCCCCATTTTCACGGCCAGAAAAGACCGATTTTGTTTATGCTTTGTTTAAAAATCAGAGTACTTCTTTTAATAAAAATGTTGCGGAATTTGTTCCCAGAAAAACACAATAAATACGTTATCAAAACATTTTCGAAGAAACGTATTTTATTCATTTCAAAACACTTGGGATGTCATCGTCAATACAGAAACATAAGCATAAACAGATCTTACATTTATTTACACTAGTGATCTACATCTCTTTAAATCTCTCAGTGTAATGAGACTTCATATCAACACCTGTGATAATAATAAACTGAGTGGGTCAGGTTGGGAAACCTGGTGAGCACATAGGGTTTTCAACCCACAATAATATAATTATTATGTTTAAACATCAAACAATCAACCCAATTACCCATTCCCGTTATCCTCACATTACGTCCCTAAAACATCTAACACAAGGGACCTAGTCTAAGGACTATCATCGGGATGGACACTACTGCTAAGGGGACTCCTCAGCAATGAATGTCCTAAAGGCAATCGTGTGGGGGATGGAGTACACCTGGTGAGCACACAGTTCAAATAAACACACAGTTCGAATAAACACCTACAGGTTGCGAGCCTACTAGTGTTCCACTGGACTGTCTAGAATAGTCTGTGGTCGTCATCTATACTCCGTTAGATGACTGGATCATCAATAACATCTATAACGAGGCCTCTCATGATTTTATTTTATCACACAACAACTATTACATCTACCCATGTTTTACCCAACACATTTTGTAGATATAAAATACATATACAGTTTAAATCATTTAAAACATGTATAAAATCGTTCATCCAGCATAGATAGCAAGTATACATATAATATGCACACACAACACGTAGTTTATATAAAATACTTCATATCTATGTGCAAGCTGAAAGTAACTATGCACTCACCTGATTAGGTAGTGACTCAGCACTCGGACAGCGCTTCGTTACTCTCAAAACAATTTTCCTTCGGTAAAACCTAGTATCAATACCACTAGGGTTTAGTCTAACGATAACCGCGACAAATTAATAGCCTAGCTATTTGTTTTGTTATATAACTGTTAAATAACACTCAATATAACTCATAATAATAGCCCAAATAATTATTTTAAAGTCCTAATAATATTATTATAATTATTTGAAAGCTATATTAAAAATTGCGTAAGCGTAGCTTACTTACAGCGGATTTTAGAGAAAACTGAGCTTTATTTGGAGCAACGTCTCGAAACCGAAAGACCATTTTTCTCGGGACTCCGGGAGCCTCGGGGCTTCCTTCGGGTGTTAGGGAGGTTCCCTAGGGTTTAGGAGTGTTTAGGACACTTAGAGAGAGAAAGAAACTAGAGAGAGAATGATTTTTGTGTGAAAAAATGAAGCTGCCTCGGCCCCCTTTTATAGCCTGCGAGGCCTCGATATGCTGGGCGTACCTCGGACCTATGCTGGGCGTAGTGCTTTGTTCGTACAACACGTGTCGCGAAAGGGATGGGTCATCGTGGCGTAATGTGAACCGAGGGAGAAACAAGACCGCTGATGAGATTAAAACTTAATCTTGAAGATCGATTAGATCTCAAACAGGTAATTAATGATTAAATAGCAAGAACACGAAAATAAAGAACAAGTCAAGAATGAATCAAACGTGTCTAATGATTATAAAACAACCCTCAGAAGAGCTCGAACAAGAACATCAACTGTAGAGGGTTAGTAGGTTTACAAGAACGATAAAGAAAATCAAAGTAATCGTAATTCTCTATCTGTAATCTAGATCGTTAACCTAATATGCATGCAAGCATATACTTATATAATAAACATAACAGGCTCTCGGTTGGACAGGCCCAAACCGGAGTACAAAACAATTGGACTAACAGCCGAGCCCAATGACGCAATCCTTTAGCGAATCTTCAACCCAACAATCTCCCCTTTTGCGTCAATTGGAGCGAGATCTTCACTTGTTACTTGGGCCAGCAGCAGCAGGTACTTTCTTCTTCACGGTATTAAACAGACGTGAGATAAGAGCCAGTATCGTCTGTCTAAACCTGATGTACCATTGGATCATGTCGTTGAAGTACTTGACATCGTCCGCTGCATTCTCTTTACACCTTCGGATGATCGACAACACATGCTCTAGACAAGCAGTGGTGTAAAGATGTTTGTCAGCTAAAGCAAAGAGACATCTGCTCTAGTGAACATGACCGAATTGCATCTCGGGTCGATCTTGCCCATCTTCATTTGATTGAGATCACTGGCCGATCCCACAGGAGCTATCTTCGGTTTCTTCTTGAAGACAGTGGCTACCTCCTGATCCATTAGGGCTACCTCCATGATGTAACAGACTAACATCCTTTTGAGATGGTCTATAATCGGACCATATTCAGCTTCATTCGTCAAGAGGATTGTTGGGCTGAAGTTCTGTTTTGTATTGCGTCTTTTGGGCTCGTAGATTAGCCTTGTATTCTCCGGTTTGGGCCTGTCCAACCGAGAGCCTTTTATGTATTGTATATAAGTTATCGCTTGCATGTATATTAGGGCAAGATTCAAGATTTCTGTTCTAGCGTTCCAGAGTTTACGATATTGCTCTCTTGTAATCTTCCAATCCTTTACAGTTGATGTTCTTAATCGAGCTCTTCTAAGGATTTTATTTAATCATTCGACACGTTTGATTCAAGCTGTTTGTTCTTATTATTGCGTTCTGCCTTGTTATTTATATTGTGTTCTTGCAGTTTCATATTCATATACTTGTTCACGATCTAATCGATCTTTACAGATTAAAAGTTATTGTTTTTTAATCTCATCAATTGGTATCAGAGCGGGAGGCTGTGTAATCGATACACTTCTTTTCTGTGAAAAAGATTTTCATTAGGGTTTTCCGCAATCATCGATATTTATTGAGCCGTCATCTTAATTGACGTATCTTAGTATTTATTGTTTTGCCCTAATCTGCTTTATTACAAGTCTGATCTTTGAACAGGTTATTTCGATCATTATGGACGCAAAGCAATCAAACCCTATTAATATTTCCAACAGCATTGGTTCGACGACAAAGATTCCAATCTTATACACCCATGACTATGAAGTATGGGCACATCATTTTGAAGATTACGTGATTGGATCGGAGGACAATGGTTTTCTCATATGGGAAGCCATTATCAATGGACCATTTTCTCATTCCGCGACATCCAGAGTTATTAAGACGCAAAAAGAATACAACGATTTGCTCAAGGACGTGACGAATATTGCGCAGGATGAGAAAGATAAATTCCAGTGCAATATTAAGGCACTAAGGTTGATCAGATTCGCCCTTCAGTCCGACACATTCAGACTAGTCAGCTCATGCACTACGGCGAAGGAAGTGTGGGATAGACTTCGCAAACTGTATTCAACAGACGAAGATCTTGAACACTCCATCCAAACCTTGCTTCTATCTGAGTTTGGAGAATTCAGGCAAGGGGCCGAAGAAACAGTGACCCAGACGTTTGATCGCTTCAATCATCTTCTCAGCAAGATGATCAAACACGACATTGAAAGGAAGCTCATCGAACAAAAGGTTACTTTCTTGAATGGACTGAGATCGGAATGGAGAGCAGTAGTTTCCACAGTCAAAGCCCATGAACAGTTTAAATCATACTCTTTGGCGAAACTGGTGGGTATTCTAAAGTCCCAAGAGAAGATTGTTGTTCAAGAGAAGAACGTTGTGTCTAGTCTTGGTTCGTTGGCTCTCCTATCTAAAAGTAAAGCCGTGATGGAGGATGAAGAGCTCAACTTGGAAGAATATGACCTCACAACTGAGGATTATGCCATGATGGTATCCAATCCTAAGAGGTTCATAAAGAAGAGATTCCCCAGCAACAAAAACCGAAACTGGCAGGGGAGTTATAGCTCTGAAAAGGCAAACAATGAACCGAAGGCTGAGGAGTCCAAGAAGGAACCGAAGGCAGATGGCGATTCCGGAGTAAGCTGTTTTTACTGTGGTGGCAAGAACCACTATGCTAAGGACTGTGTTCTTAAAAAGATGGCTGAAAAGGATGACGGAAAGGATGAGGAAGCCGTACTGCAGAAGAGGTTGGATGAGTTGAGGAAGAAAAAGTCTACCGCTAACCCTTCTATTAATGCTCTTATTGTGCAGGGTTCGGTTAATAACGATGAGTTCGGTAGCACCCGAAGTTTGGTCTACTGACTCAGAAGACGAAGAAGTAAGGAAGCCTACTCATGGAAAGGCTTATATGGCTAAGGAGGAAAGCAGTGGTGGAAAATGCTTCATGGTGTCAAGCGCATCTCAAATGAGGGGATACAACACCGATGGAGGAAGCAATGGACCGAAAGTGCAGGAAGATATGTGCTTCACAGCCAAACCACTCAGCCAACAGTTCAATGAGCTTGATGAACTGATAAAGAAGGTACAATCTGTTTTTATTTCATCTAAAGTACCATCATCCTCATATGAGAAAGAACTAAAAAGCGTTAACACAAGAATTTCTCATTTAGATAGTAGCTTAACTCAAACTAGAGTCACCAATTCTAACCTGACTGATCAATTAAGCAGGGTGGCGTCGAAGAGTGAGGAGCGGCGTATGTGGATTGAGTTAAAAGAGTCGGAATTAATTAAAGTCAAAGACGAAAACATTTATTTGCAGAGAGACAATTTGAAATTGTTAAAACAACGAAATGTTTTTTGTTTAATAGCTAAACGTTTATATTCCAATATTACTCAGCTGCACTTAGACTGTGAGATAGGCAAAAAGATCCACCGTATGATTTTACCATTCCTAGAATTTAAGGAGGATGAAATCGATGCCGAAGCTTACAATTGTGAGAGTGTGATTTCGTCTGATGATGTCAACCCAACTTATCAAATTGGACTGGACAAAATTGAGTCCTTCATTAAATCCAAAGACCATAAGGACATGCTCAAAAATCTGTTGGACGAAAATGATAGACTTAAACTGAGAACCGAAACCATACAAAAGTTTGACTCTCTAAATGCCAAAGTAAGCTCAGAAAATAAAATTGATGTTGAAAATGCATCTGAGCTTAACGAGGACGAAAACATGAGTGAAATTTCTGTAGAGGATACGGTTGACTGCTCAGAATTTGTGAAAAGCGAAACTGAAAACCACAAAAATCTTGTTTCTGAAAATTCTGTGGAATTCGCTAGATTGTCCCAACAAAAGTCCCCGAAATTAGTAGAAAAGGCTGTTGTCTATCAAAAGGTCAGAACCACTCCGAATCAGGTATACAAAGTGACTGGAGTAACCGAACATCAAACAGCTGAACTCACGGCTATTGTTAACGAAGACAATGCTGATGGCTGTGATGAGTTCTTCTGGGAAGCTCCTATTGACAATGGAAACGAAACCGTTGGCCTATCTGAAAGAACCTCTTGGATGAAGAAAGGGAGATACATACCTGAACCCTTGAACAAGCCTGATAATTTCAGTGAACCAAGCACAAGTGGTACAAAAGACACTCCTCAATAGGTTGATCATTCGGTAAAAGAAGACATTCCTTCAACGCCAACAGCTCGAAGTGAAACTTCATCAGATACTCCTTCCACTTCCTCAGGGCAAACTGAATCTTCAGATATTCCCTCTGCTCCCTCGTTTCAAAGAAAAACTCCTAAAGTTCAAAAGGAATCAGCAAAGGTTACATCAAAAGCGAAAGCGAACGTTCATCATCAACCTAAACAGATGAGGGATAAAAAAATAGAAAGGAACCTAAGATACAGGAAAAACCTTTCTGAAAGGAAACAATTCTGGCACTCCCAGAATGCATACTATTCACACAAGGACAAGAATCTGAAGTATGAAAATAATCTCGTAAGAAAGCACGATAATTCCAACAACCGAAAGCCAAGGTTCGGTTCGCAAGAAAATTCTAACCGAAAGCAAAGGT
Organism: Lactuca sativa; assembly: GCF_002870075.4. Lineage (NCBI taxonomy): Eukaryota > Viridiplantae > Streptophyta > Magnoliopsida > Asterales > Asteraceae > Lactuca > Lactuca sativa. Next base: position 387,192,198 of record NC_056626.2, read on the forward strand.
TCGGTTCTGAAAAGGATTTCAACCGAAACCAAAGGTTAGATTCCAAGAACAACTTCAACCGAACTCAGAGGTTCAGTTCTGAAGTCAGAAGAGAACAAGACTCAAAAGTTAAACCCACCAACGATCAAAAGCAAAAGGGTCACCTAGAGTCATCAGCAAGGAAGACACCTCCATCCAAATCCAAATCCTCTCTTCCTAATTCTTCTTGTTCATCTCCATCTTGCTCTAACACTAATTCCATGGGTTCTCAAAAACCACGTCCATCTGCTGAACAGAAGGAAAAGCAGAAAGTCGGTGAATTCAAACCTGAGTCTAAAGCGAACAAATCCAATCCTAACAAAATAAAAGTCTTCACCATTAAAAGGAAAGATGAAACAACTTTAATTAAAAGAACATATCTTGTTGATATCTCTCTAACTATTCCTGTTCCCATGAAAACCTCACATGGACCCAAGAAACTTTGGGTTCCTAAATCTGCTTAATTTTTGCAGGTTATAAGTGACGAGCAGTTTGACGAAGAATGGTATATCGACAGTGGCTACTCGCGTCACATGACAGGAAGGAAGGAGGAACTCAGGGAATACAGATCTCTTGCAAATGGTGGCAACGTTAAGTTTGGAAATAACTCTTACGGCACCATAAAGGGATATGGGATGATAACGAATGGTGATTTTACCATAAGAAAGGTGGCTTATGTGGAAGGACTTCAACACAACCTCATCAGTGTATCTCAGCTTGTTGGAGGTACAGGTCTCAAAGTTTCATTCGATGATGAAGGTTCTGAAATCATAGAGAAAACAACAAAGAAAGTGATTCTGAAGTCAGAGCGAAAGGGTGAAATGTTTCCGCTGAACATGAAACCCATCAAAGGAAACCCAGCAATTTGTCTGCTATCAAAAGCTCAGTACGACGAAAGCTGGTTGTGGCACAGAAGACTCTCTCATCTCAATTTCAAAGATATCAACCGACTTGTCACTGGAGGTCATGTTAGGGGTCTTCCATTGCTCAAGTTTGACAGAGAGCATTTATGTGCTGCATGTGAAATGGGAAAGCAGAGTCGTCAAAGTCACCCATCCATTGTTAACACAAAAGTTGTTGAACCACTCGAATTGCTTCATATCGATTTATGTGGTCCTTCATCTATTGAAAGCATCGGTGGTAGCAAGTACATTCTTGTTGTCGTTGATGACTTCTCTAGATTTACATGGGTGTTCTTTCTAAAGCTCAAATCTGAAGCGACTCAAAAGCTGAAAGTGTTTATCAAGCAAATTGAAGTCCAGCTCAAGAAGGTCGTTCGCAACATCAGGAGCGACAATGGTCTCGAATTCAAGAACAGGGAGTTTGAAGCGTTTCTTGCAGAAAAGGGAATTAGCCATAATTTCTCAGCTCCCTACACACCACAGCAGAATGGAATAGTCGAAAGACGAAACCGATCTCTGTGTGAAGCTGCCCGAACTATGTTAAGTTTTGCTTCCTTACCTCTATATTTTTGGGCTGATGCTATTTCTGCTGCTTGTTATACACAAAACAGGTCCTATCTCAACAAGCGATTCACGCTCACACCATATTAGATACTAAACAACAGGAAGCCCAATGTGAAATTTTTTCACGTTTTTGGCTCAAGGTGTTTCATCTTTAACTCTAAAGAACACCGCAACAAGTTTGATGTCAAAGCCGACGAGGGAATCTTTCTGGGATACTCACTCACTTCAAAGGCGTACAGGGTCCTAAACAAACGATCAAGAAGGATTGAAGAAACATACTATGTGACCTTCGACGATAGCTATGTCAAGAAGCTACAGGCCATAGATGACACTGCCAGGGAAATCTTCCCTCAAACTGGTCAAGTCACAATCTCAATCGCCAATATGTACGAGAATTTTCTGGATCTCTTTGATGAACCGGAAAAAGCTTCTCTCTCAGAAGCAGGGGCAGCCGACAACAAAATAGATCATATGAAGAAGATTGTCGAAGATGCTGCAAGAAGAATGCATGAAGGAGAATCGCCCACTGATGAATCTCCAACCAACAATGCTTCAGTCGAGGGGGAGCCAAATTCTCTTGTCGAGGGGGAGCCTAGCTCACAAGTCCAGGGGGAGCCAAGCTCTACTACTTCAACCGAAGGTCCTTCATCAACCGAAGATGCACCTCCTCACGAAGGTCCTTCAATGTCTGAAAATCCAGCACCACAAGAAACCCCTGAACCTCACGTTTGTCAAGACTCATCAATTGAGGGGGAGAATGATGATATGACGCTTGATTTTGATAGCCAATCCGAGCCTGAAGAGATGATCAACGCTGAACTAGATCCATCCTTTGATCCGAATTACCCTCCTCTTACAAAATGGACCAGAGATCATCCTATCTCTCAAGTAGTTGGTGATGTATCTGAAAAGGTTCTGACCCGATCTCAACTGAAGGCAAAACAGACATCCTTATTCTCAAAAGTTGAGTTTTGTATGTTTAACTCATTTGTATCAAAAGTCGAACCGAAGACAGTGAACACTGCCCTCGATCACTCTGATTGGGTTCAAGCTATGCAAGACGAACTAAACGAGTTTGAGAGGAATAAAGTCTGGCGCCTCATTCCAACTCCTCCGGATGCTTCAGTTGTTGGTCTCAAATGGGTTTTTAGAAACAAAATGGACAAGGAAGGTAATGTCATAAGAAACAAGGCTCGCCTGGTTGTCAAAGGATACTGTCAGGAGGAAGGGATAGATTACGAAGAGACGTTCGCTCCAGTAGCAAGGCTAGAATCGGTTAGAATATTTCTGGCCTATGCTGCTCACAAAAACTTTGAGGTTTTCCAAATGGACGTCAAGTGTGCATTTCTCAATGGAGAACTTGAAGAAACTGTGTATGTGGAGCAACCTCCTGGGTTCGTGAACGAAAAGTATCCAAATCATTGCTACATTCTGGATAAAGCTGTGTACGGCCTCAAACAAGCTCCGAGAGCCTGGTATGAAACGCTTACAAAATTTTTGAAGATGTCCAAATTCAAACAAGGTTCGGTTGACCCAACCTTCTTTCGTAAAAAGGAAGGTAACCACCTTATGATAGTTCAAATTTATGTCGATGACATCATCTTTGGCTCTACGAATCCCAGCTTAACAGCTGAATTCAGAAAGTTGATGGAGACTAAGTTTGAAATGAGCTCAATGGGTCCTATTAATTTTTTCCTTGGTTTAAATATAAGACAGGGACCCGAAGGCATCTTTATCAATCAGGAAGCTTACACGAAGACTCTCCTAGCAAAGTTTGGCATGATGGGAGACTCAAAAGTCAAAGTCCCTATGGCATTCGGCACCAAACTTACCCCTTCACTAGATAAACCGGCCGTCGACATCACGCTCTATCGTCAAATGATAGGCTCACTGATGTATCTAACTGCTAGCAGGCCTGATATCATGTTTTCTGTATGTTATTGTGCTCGATTTCAGGCTAACCCACGCGAACCTCACATGCTGGTAGTGAAGAACATCCTACGCTATCTCAAGCGAACCGCCTCCTTGGGTCTATGGTATCCATCCAACTCTGGCTTCTTCGTTCAAGCCTATTCTGATGCAGACCTTGGAGGATGTGGACTCGACCGCAAAAGCACAACTGGTGGCTGTCAATTTCTTGATGGGAAGTTGGTCAGCTGGCAATCCAAGAAACAAACATGTGTGTCGCTGTCTACTGCTGAAGCGGAATACATTGCCGCTGCATCCTGCACATCACAAGTGATTTGGATCCAGAGTCAACTTCGAGACTATGGACTCAATATGAAGAAGATCCCTCTATATTGTGACTCTGAAAGTGCAATTAGGATCTGTCATAACCCGGTGCAACACTCTAAAACCAAACACATAGCACTGAGGTATCACTTCATCAAAGATCATGTGGAAGATGGAAATGTCGAAGTTCACTTCGTAAGAACCACTGATCAACTGGCTGACGTCTTCACCAAAGCTCTTCCAGAAGCCTCATTCAATAAAATTTTGCAAGGACTAGGTATGATGGAATCAGAATCAGTACCTCACACTACCACTCAATCTCAACCGTAAGAAGCGAAACCAACCGAACGTTCGGGTTCGGTTCAACTATCTGACTCGCTCATTACTTCAAAGGTAGTTTTTCTGTGTTGTATATTCCTTGTGCAAAATTTATTTTTCTTTATGTAAAAAGTTTTTTTTTATTGCATATCTAAACTCCTTGGTTTCTTAAAATTTTCAAGAACCGAAACCTCCAGAAGGTTCGGGTTCGGTTTTTCAAAATTTTCAAGAACCGAAATCAACCGAAGGTTCGGGTTCGGTTTTTCAAAATTTCCCTGAACCGAAATCAACCGAAGGTTCGGGTTCGGTTTTTCAACTTTTTCCAACCGAAACCAACCGAACGCTCGGGTTCGGTTTTTCAATCTTTTTCCAAGTTTTTTTTAATTGTGTTTTTTTTTACTCTTCTATAATTTTTTTATTATTTTTAATTTTTTTTTATATATAAATTTCAAAAAAACTACAAAAATATTTTCTTTTATTTTTCTTTGTGTGCTCATTTGTTTATGGGAATATATTCCATGCCTTACTTAAGTGTCCCTAGAAGCATGCTGCTGTATGTGTCCCAAGCCTCATAAGATTTTGAATAAAAGCCTTCATGGCATGGTAAAAACAAACCTTGTCTTCCCAATAAGGCTAACTTATTTATTCTAATCGTGAGCTACCTCACTCTATTCTCACACGAGTTCAGAGTCTCCTGCTTGGTCCTTATGTTCGCAGCAGAGGTACTACGTCTTCTTTCACCATCTCCATTACAAATTCTCCATAACATTCGTTTCATCACTGTAACCCTTGAGACTCTCAGCAATTTCCACTGGGGTTTATGGTTACACAACCTCTGTGTTTATGATCTTAGTTTCGTGCCACTACGAACTGAGTGAAACCCAAAATTCAACACCAACGAATTGACGGTGACCAATTAACTTGATCAAGTTTTCACCAATGAATTGACGAATGTACCTTCATGAAATCTCAATTTCTTTTCTTTTTGCGTGGTTCCAATGAAATTGTTACACACCATAACATTTCTTCCCAAGGGATCCAGTTTTAAATTTTTATCTGAGATTTCATATTCATCCAAGCCACTACAGAATCAACTCAACCCTACTTGTTCAACAGACTACACTGGTCTCACAAGTACTTTGTTCACATTCGTTCTTATATCAAGAATTGAATTGATGAATCAAAGCGAAACCACCCTTAATTTGCCTTATTGCAAGAAGCCTTTCAACATTTATTAATGAATGTTTGATCGTAATTTAACGGGATTCCACACTAACACTTTGCGGTCTCTCTTGACCATGAAGGAAGAGATTCGTGCCCGGGATCATCAGTTTTGTGTCATCATTGACATCACAGATCATCCTAAAAAGAGTTGCTTTATTTCTTTATTCATTTTACACTCTTTGCACGAAAATCCTAGATTTTCAAAAATTCCGTTACTAATTATTTTACAGGCTGGAAAATTAATGGATGGTTCATAATGAAGCTGTGGTTACCAATAATCCACGTGGGCGTTTTATTCAAAAGACAGCAGATTAAAATGGGGAAGAGACAAAAGATGCTGACGCGGCGGAAGTTCAAAGGATAGAAATTCAAACGACGGTAAAAGGCGGGCGCGTGAATTTGAAGAGGCCGCGCTTTTTCTGACACTATTGGACGCGTGTGCAGTATTGAAGCGTCATCCATCTGGCATTAATGGCGCGTGTGGAAATGGAAACGGTTCCTCTCTCTGAACCGGCGCTTATTGGGCGGCGTGATCCTAGGAATCTGACACTCTCTCTCCTACGTGATCATCGCACGTCTCAACTGTCACCAATCAGTCACTCAAAAACCATTCCATATTTCCATAAGAGATTTGAATCGATCTTTCTCTCTCCTATCACCTACTATAAAAACCCATCCAGACCACCTTTTACCTCTTTACTGCCCCATAATTTCCAAAGCAACCCATAATTTCCAAACTCTCTCCCGGTTATCTTCTTCTCCAACCTGCAACAATGGCTGAATCCTCTTCCGTCCATGCTACTTCTCAGATTCTTCCAATCCGTCCTCAGCAATGCCTCGTGATTGATCTGAACCCACTGGCCTATGATCCCTACATGTCGCCGGTCATCGAGTGTCTCAAATACTCCCAGCTTGCTCCGGCACTGTCACGGATTGAAACGGTGCCAATGGTAGCCCTATCTCAGGTCTACGCAACGGCTTATTACGACAAGGCCGTTGACAGAGTCTTTTTTGAAGTGGCGGAACACAAGACGTCGATTTCTCGTTCCCGCTTCTGCTCTATGCTTGGGTTTGCTGCTGACCCATCGCGTGTTCACCCGGAGACAATTCCGGTTGGTATGCTCGACAGCATGTTCTACAACATGGGCTACACGGAAGTTCTCACCTCCGTCGCCAGATTCAAAAAGTCATGCCTACCGCCCCAATGGAATGGGTTATTTACAGTTCTCTTCAAGGGACTGTCAGAACGAAGCTCAGGATCGGACGGAGCCAGTCGTCTTTTCCTGTCGATTATGTATGCGGTGTACAACGGGATCAATCTGGACTACGGATTTGTCCTTTGGCAACAACTGATTCAGAGCCTCTCTTCCGTTTCCCGACACTCCGAGGTGTCACTAGCCCGGTTCTGGATCTTGATCACAAGATGGGCTATGGACAAGTTCGATGTCCAAACTGCTGACGGTACACCGATGTCTTCGATTGGTACGTTCCACACCACGAATATCATCGTATCAGCTGCATCGAAATTCTCCTTCATTGGCTCTATCCCGGAGTCGATGTATGGTAGTGTGCCCTCAGACAGCAGTATGATCAAGGCGATCAAGGAGTTAGGGCCATCTGGTCCGAGGGAACTGACACCGGACATGTTGAGATCGATCCATGATGCCGACAAACCGGTGGCCAGGGGTAAGAAGGCAGACAAGGGGAAGAAACCATCCAAAGCCCCAAAACCTACTCCCAAGAAGCGCAAACAACCGAAGGCTGCCTCGTCACCACAACCGAAAAGGAGGAAGACCCAACAAAAGCGAAAGCTAATCCTTTCCTCCTCATCAAGTGAATCCGAAGTTGAGAGTTCGGACGCTGAGGGATCACAAGGCGATGTCTCTCCTCTACGAGGCAACACACCCCCTCGATCCCCAACCCCGGAGATGGAACTTCACCAATCCCCAGTTCCTTCCCCTCCACCCACAATACCTATTTCCATTCCCACCATAACCCCTACTATACCACCAACCTCATTCCCTATACCTCCACCCATATTCACCACCTCAACCGAAACACCACCTGTAACCGAAACCCCTCCCGTAACCGAACCTCCACAAACCGAAACCCATACACAACCACCACCCGAAACTAACCCCCCACCCACTCAACCTGCACCAACCAAACCCATAACACCCCCAGCTTCCCCACCACCTCCATCTCCAGAAGACGCCTCCGATGGCGATGATCAATACCTAGGTGGTGACCACCTGAACTTTGATTCGGTCTACTATAGTCCGTTTCAAGTTCAAAGTGATGAGGAGGATGATGCTCCTGTAACCAAGAAGCATCTCCGCGAGCTGAACGAGAAGGTTGATCAACTTCTCGCCTCCTCTTCCAATCAGCAGTCATCCTTATCTGAAGCTGCCCTTCAGAGGATAGTTGATGCCTTCTCTAGGGCTCAACATGACTCAGTGGCCTCTGCTACTGCTGCAATAGACGCCTCCACCCGAGCTTGTGAGGCAGCGACCGAAAAAGTCGATAAACTATTCCAGGACGCTACAATCCTGCTGCAGTCTATGCAGGAAAGCGCCGATGCCACCAAAACAACACTGGAACCACTTGTTAATCAATTGCCCCAGTTTGTGAAGACGGAGTTATCCTCGTTCGCTACCCTCAGACAAAACCTTAGCGACGACAACTCGGCACTCCGTGCCTCCATTGAAGCCCGCTTGGCAAAGCTACAAGAGGATCTTGCGGCTGAAAATAAACTGATGGATGTCCTGGCGAGTAAGACTACTGCCCTCAAGGTCAAGAGCACCCAACTTTCCAACTCCGAACAACAATTGGAGGCTCTTCGATCCGAAAGGGAAATCATCAAGACGTGTGTTTCGGATGTCCACGCCGCTCTATCCAACATCCTGGAAGCACACGACCCCATCCTTAACCACTCGGTGAGGCGTACCCTCGCTGAGAAACTCTCTCCGGCCATGGCTCTCTTGAGTAAAATTGAAGGCTTACCCAGTTTCGTGTCCATTCCGAAACAAGGGGGAGATGAGAAGAAAGGATCGAAACCACCTCCTTCCTCAAAAGCAACTCACACAACCGAACCACCCCCAACTGGTCATGCCTCGGGTTCGGGTGTGAAGGACAAGGGCAAAAACATTGCAGAGGGAGGAGATGAAGATGAAGATGAAGATGAAGACAAGGAGACTATTGCGGACATGTTAAAGAGAAAGAACAGTCGCAATACTGATGACGATGTCAGTCGTGTGGCACGTGAAGCTGAAGAAGCCGAACGTAAACAAAAAGAAGCCAACGATCTCCTTGAGAGCCGAAAGCTGCTCTTCCCTGCCTGGACCAGGGATCGACTGATAAAAGAGGCCATAGAGACTCCAAGTATACTATGGCTCGAGCCAGTGATATCATTCGACTGCATCAACTCGGTCGATTCGCAATTCGATATGCCGCTGACTCGAAAGGCGTTCATCTTCCACGCCTTCTCCAACATTTTCGAAGTCCCGCATCCGAACGATGAGCTTGACAGGGAGCTCATTGACTTTTATCTGGAGGCCGCTCGCCCTCAATTCCTTACATGGAGCGCCCAGAAGATTGTCAATGTTCGGGTGATGAAGCCATTTGCTGTGGGGAGATTCACAAACGTCAAGTTCAAGCTTATCCGAGGATCTGCAAGAACTGCTCACATGATCTCTCTGGCGGATCTGCCCAATCTGAACCCTCATGATTGGATAGTCTTGTACAACATCTTGCTGAAAAACGAAGCCGAATATGGTCCCATCTTAGACCATGTCAAAAGGATGCTGGCATGCTATATCATGGAGGTGGCCCTAATGGATCAGGAGGTTGCCACAGTGTTTAAGAAGAAACCGAAAGTCAAGACTGTGGGATCGGCCAGTGATCTAAACACGATGAAAATGGGCAAGATAGATTCGAGGCGAAACTCTGTGATGTTCACCAGAGCCGAAGGACAGAAATGTCTGTTCGCGTTAGCTGACAAGCACCTCTACACCACTCCCTGCTTGGAACACGTCCTATCAATCGTCAAGCGGTGTAAGGACAATTCGGCTGATGACATCAAATATTTTGAAGATATGATCAATTGGTACATCCGGTTTAGACAGACCATCCTTTCCATAACCAAGTGTCTGTTTAGTACCGTGAAGAAGAAGGTACCAGCTTCAGCCGCCGGCCCAAGTACGAAGTGATGGTCTCGCTCCAAATTGACGCAAAGGGGGAGATTGTTGGGCTGAAGTTCTGTTTTGTATTGCGTCTTTTGGGCTCGTAGATTAGCCTTGTATTCTCCGGTTTGGGCCTGTCCAACCGAGAGCCTTTTATGTATTGTATATAAGTTATTGCTTGCATGTATATTAGGGCAAGATTCAAGATTTCTGTTCTAGCGTTCCAGAGTTTACGATATTGCTCTCTTGTAATCTTCCAATCCTTTACAGTTGATGTTCTTAATCGAGCTCTTCTAAGGATTTTATTTAATCATTCGACACGTTTGATTCAAGCTGTTTGTTCTTATTATTGCGTTCTGCCTTGTTATTTATATTGTGTTCTTGCAGTTTCATATTCATATACTTGTTCACGATCTAATCGATCTTTACAGATTAAAAGTTATTGTTTTTTAATCTCATCAAGGATGTTATGCAAAACGATCCAATCATGAGGATTTAGGTTCGGTAGATATGCCAGGGATATAAAATGTTCAGTTCTTGCAGACCCTCGAATCACCTTGAACCGAACATTGATGAATCTTCCTTCGGTATAAGGCTTCAAAACCCGAACATTCACTATCTTCTGGGCGCTCCAGGTTTGATACTGAGGATGAGCAGCCTTCAGATAGAATTCGATCAGCTCCCTGTCAACCTCAGGGTTCGGATGAGGGACTTCAAAAATATTAGAGAAGGCGTGGAAGATAAACGCCTTTCGAGTCAACGGCATGTCGAACTGCGAATCGACAGAATTATAGCAGTCGAAGGAGATCACCGGCTCGAGCTATAGGATGCTAGGAGTATCTATGGCCTCCTTAATCATTCGCTCCCGAGTCCAGGCAGGGAAGAGAGTCTTCCTGCTCTCAAGGAGATCGTGGGCTTCTTTCTTCATGCGTTCGGCTTCTTCAGCCTCTCGCGCCACACGATTGACATCATCATCAACATTGCGACTGTTTTTACGTTTCAACATGTCCGCAATGGTTTCTGTATCTTCATCTTCATCTTCTTCCTCAGCTATGTTCTTCCCTTTATCCTTCACACCCGAACCCGAAGCTTGACCAGTCGGAGGTGGTTCGGTTGTGTGAGTAGCTTTGGAGGAAGGAGGTGGTTTCGATCCGGACTTCACTTCTCCCCCTTGTTTCGGATCGGACACGAAACTAGGTAAGCCTTCAATTTTGCTGAGAAGGTCCATGGCAGGAGCAAGTTTTTCAGCAAGGGTTCGCCTCACCGAATGATTGAGAATCGGATCGTGTGCTTCTAGGATGTTAGATAGGGCAGCGTGTACATCTGAAACACAAGTTTTTATAACCTCCCGTTCGGATCGAAGAGCTTCAAGCTGTTGTTGTGAGTTTGAAAGCTGAGTGCTCTTGACCTTGAGGGCGGTGGTTTTGTTTGCCAGAACGTCCATTAATGAGTTTTCAGCTACGAGATCCTCTTGAAGCTTAGCGAGGCGCTCATCAATGGAGGCACGAAGGGCCGAGTTGTCATCGCTGATTGATTGGCGAAGTGTAGCGAATGACTGTAACTCCGTTGAGACGAACTTGGCCAATTGCTGAACGATTGGTTTCAAAGTTGTCTTGGTGGCATCAGCGCTCTCCTGTAAGGACTTCAACAGGGAAGAAGCGTCTGAGAATAGTTTATCGACTTTTGCGGTCGCAGCCTCACAGGCTTTTGTAGAGGCGTCTATGGCGGCTGTGGCTGAAGCTACAGAATCATGCTGAGCCCTGGAGAAGGCATCAACAAGCTTCTGAAGAGCGGCTTCAGAGAGAGAGGATTGGTTGTTTGTGGATGACGCAAGAAGCAAATCAACCTTCTCGTTTAGCTCCTTTAGATGTTTCTTCGTCACTGGAGCATCATCCTCTTCATCACTTTGAACCTGAAACGGACTAAAGTAGACCGAATCGAAGGTCATGTTTTCTCCGCCAAGAAACGGGTTATCTCCATCAGAGGCATGATCTGGAGATAGTGGGGGTGGTGACGCTGGGGGTGTGGTGGTTTTTGTAGGTTCAGGTTGAGTGTTGGTTGGGGTAGTTTCGGGTGGTGGTTGAGTGTGGGTAGGTTCGGTTGTATGCTGGGTTTCGGTTTGAGGTGGTTCGGTTACGGGTGGGGTTTCGGTTACAGGTGGTGTTTCGGTTGCAGTTGTGAAAATGGGTGGTGGTATAGGGAAAGAGGTTGGAGGAATAGTAGTAGTGGGGTTTATGGTGGGAATGGAAGTAGGGATTGTTTGAGTGGGTGAAGGGATGGTGGAATTATGGATTTCCATGTCTGGGGTAGGAGATCGGGGTGGGGTGTTGCCTCTTGGAGGGGTTTCGCCTCATTGACAGCCGTCCGAACCCGAACTCTCGCCTTCTGAGTCACTCGAAGAGGAAGGGATTACAAGCTTTCGCTTCGGTTGGGTCTTCCTTCGCTTCAGTTGCGGGGACTGAGCAGGTTTTGTTTGTTTCCTCTTCTTGGGAGAAGGACCTTTAGGAGCTTTGGTCACATGCTTCCCTTTTTCCGCCTTTTTACCCCTGTTCACCGGTTTGTCAGCATCATGGATGGACTTGAGCATTTCCGGTGTAAGTTCCCTCGGTCCTGATTGTTTAAACTCCTTAATCGTCCTGATGATCCTGCTGTCAGAAGGAACATCGCCGTACATTGTCTTCGGAATAGAGCCAATGAAAGAGAACTTGGATGCATCAGAGACGATGATCTTCGTGGTATGAAACGTACCGATCGAAGACATCGATGCACCAGCAGCAGTGGGGACGTCGAACTTATCCATTGCCCACTTTGTGATAAGAGTCCAGAACCGGGCAAACGACACCTCAGAATGTCGTGATGAAGAAGAAAGGCTCTGGATGAGCTGTTGCCAGAGGACCAACCCAAAGTCTAGGTTGACTCCGTTGTAAATTGCATACATAATCGACAGGAACAGTCGACTTGAACCATCGGATCCTGAGCTCCTTTCAGATAAGCCCTTGAAGAGGACTGTGAACATGCCGTTCCACTGCGGCGGCAAGCAGGATTTCTTGAACTTTGCGACGGAGGTGAGCACCTCCGTATACCCCATATTGTAAAACATGTTGTAAAGATGGCCCGCCGGTATCGTCTCCGGATTGATTCTTGAAGGGTCAGCAGCAAACCCTAGCAGTGTACCAAATCGCTTCCTTGAAATCGAGGTCTTGTGATCAGATACCTCGAAGAACACCCTGTCGACTGCTTTATCGTAATGAGCAGTCGCAAACACCTGCGATAGGAGCACCATGGGCACAGACTCAACACGAGATAGTGCAGGAGCGATTTGCGAGTACTTCAGGCACTCGATGATCGGAAACATGTAGGAATCATACGCCTGAGGTGTTAGGTCAATCACCAAGCACTGTTGAGGACGAATGGGAAGGATGTGTGAGGTAGCATGGACGGAAGATGATTCTGCCATTGTTGAAGGTAGGAAGAAGAAGATGAACAGTAAAGCTTTTTCGAGGTTTTGCTCTCTTGTAAATTCTGAAGCAGTAAAGAGGTAAATGGTAGTGAAGACTGCCTTTTATAGTGGGTGAAAGGAGAGAGAAAAATCGTTTCAAATCTTCTATGGAAATCCGAAAAGGTTTCCGGAATGACAGATGCGTGACAGTTAAGGCATGCGATGATCACGTAGGAGAGAGAGTGTCAGATTCCTAGGATCACGCCGCCCAACAAGCGCCGTTTCAGAACAAACCGTTTCAAATCCTCACGCGCCATTAAGTGCCAGATGGGTGTCGCTTGAAATTCGCACACGCGTCCATGATGTCAGTAAAAGAATGGGCGTTTCAAATTCACACGCGCCCCTTTTTAACCACCGGTTGAATTTCAATCCTTTTATTTCTTGCCTGAGTCAGCAACCTTTCGTCTTATCTTGTAAATGGCATCTTTTGAATAAATTGCCCACGTGGATGATTGTTGACCACATCTTAATAATTAACCACCAAACCAATAATACAGCCTGTAATAATTAGTAGCGGAATTTTGGAAAATCAAAGATTTTCGTGCGAAGAGTGTAAAAAGAAAAGAAATAAAGCAACACTTTTTAGGAATAACTGTGATGTCAATAATGACACGAAACAAATGATCCCGGGCACGAATCTCTTCCTTCAAGGTCAAGAGAGACCTTAAAGTGTTAATGTGGATTCCCGTTGAATTACGATCAAACACTTATTAATAAATGTTGAAAGACTTCTTTTAATTAGGCTACTTCAGGGTGGCTTTCGCTTTGATGCAACAATTCTAATCTTGAAATAAGAAAGAAAGTGATCAAAGTACTTGTGAGACCGGTGTAGTCTGTTGAACAAGTAGGTAGGAATTAATTTTAAATTGGCTTGGAAAATATAAAATCTCGAAAAAAAAAAAATTAAAAACTGGATCCCAAGGGAAGAAATGTTATGGTGGTTAACAATTTCATAGGAATCACACAAAATAAAATTTGAGATTTCATGAAGGTACATTCGTCAATTCTTTGGTGAAAACTTGAGCAAATTAATTGTTCACCGTCAATTCAGATTAGGAGTTGAATTTGGGGTTTCACTCAGCTCGTAGTGGCACGAAACTAAGATCATAAACTCAGATGTTGTGTAACCATAAACCTCAGTGGTAATTTCTGAGAGTCTCAAGGGTTACGTTGATGAAACGAATGTAATGGAGAAATGTAATGGAGATGGTGTAAGAAAATAAAGTACCTCTGCTGCGAAAATAAGGACTAAACAGAAAACTCTTAACTCATGTGAGAAGAGAGTGAGGTAGCTCACGATTAGAATAAATGTGGTAGCCTTATTGGGAAGACAATGTTTGTTTATACCAGGTCATGAAGGCTATTATTCAAAATCTTATGAGGCTTGGGACACATACAGCAGCATGTTTCTAGAGACACTTAAGTAATCCATCAATTATCTCCCCATAAACGAACGAACACAAACAAAATTAAAAAAAGAAAAATATTTTTGGAGTTTTTGAAAATAGATAAAAAAATAAAAAAAATTAAAAGAGAAAAAATAAGCAAAGAAAATAAGACTTGGAAAGAGTAAAAAAAAACTTTGGAAAACTTTGAAAAACCGAACCCGAACGTTCGGTTGGGAAAAATTTGAAAAACCGAACTCGAGCGTTCGGTTGGTTTCGGTTCAAGAAAATTTTGAAAAACCGAACCTGAGCGTTCGGTTGGTTTCGGTTCAAGAAAATTTTGAAAAACCGAACCCGAGCTTTCGGTTGGTTTCGGTTCAAGAAAATTTTGAAAAACCGAACCCGAGCGTTCGGTTGGTTTCGGTTCAAGAAAATTTTGAAAAACCGAACCCGAGCGTTCGGTTGGTTTCAGTTCAAGAAATTTTGAAAAACCGAACCCGAGCGTTCGGTTGGTTTCGGTTCAAGAAATTTTGAAAAACCGAACCCGAGCGTTCGGTTGGTTTCGGTTCAAGAAAATTTTGAAAAACCGAACCCGAAACTTTGGTAGGTTTCGGTTTTGGAAAATTTTGAGAAACCGAACCCGAACCTTCGGTAGGTTTCGGTTTTGGAAAATTTTGAGAAACCAAGGAATTTAGACATGCAATCAGAAAATACTTTTAACAAAAAGATAAACAACTTTGTACAAGAAATATACAACCAAGAAAACTACCTTAGAGGTGATGAGCGAGTCAGATGATTTAACCGTACCAGAACGTTCGATTAATTGCGCTTCTTACGTTTGAGGTTGAGAGGTAGTGTGAGGTACTGACTCTGATTCCATCAAACCTAGCCCTTGCAGTATTCTGTTGAATGATGCTTCAGGAAGAGCTTTGGTAAAGACGTCAGCCAGTTGATCAGTGGTTCTTACAAAGTGTACTTCGACGTTTCCATCTTCCACGTGATCTTTGATGAAGTGATACCTCAGTGCTATGTGTTTGGTTTTAAAGTGTTGCACTGGGTTATGACAGATCCTAATTGCACTTTCAGAGTCACAATATAATGGGATCTTCTTCATATTGAGTCCATAGTCTCGAAGTTGACTCTGGATCCAAATCACTTGAGAGGTGCAAGATGCAGCGGCTATGTATTCTGCTTCGGCAGTAGACAACGACACGCACGTTTGTTTCTTGGATTGCCAGCTAACCAACTTCCCGTCAAGGAATTGACAGCCACCAGTGGTGCTTTTTCTGTCGAGTCCACATCCTCCAAGGTCAGCATCTGAATAGGCTTGAACGAAGAAGCCTGAGTTGGAAGGATACCATAGACCTAAGGAGGTGGTTCGCTTGAGATAGCGTAAAATGTTCTTTACTGCAAGCATGTGAGGTTCGCGTGGGTTTGCCTGAAATCGAGCACAATAACACACAGAAAACATGATGTCAGGCCTGCTAGCAGTAAGATACATTAGTGAGCCTATCATTTGACGATAGAGCGTGATATCAACAGCCGGTTTGTCTAGAGATGGAGTTAGCTTGGTGCCGAATGCCATTGGGACTTTGAATTTGGAGTCTCCCATCATACCAAACTTTGCTAGGAGATTCTTCGTGTAAGCTTCCTGATTGATAAAGATGCCTTCGGGTCCCTGTCTAATATTTAAACCAAGGAAAAAGTTAATAGGACCCATTGAGCTCATTTCAAATTTAGTCTCCATCAGCTTTCTGAATTCAGCTGTTAGGCTAGGATTCGTTGAGCCAAAGATGATGTCATCGACATAAATTTGAACTATCATAAGGTGGTTACCTTCCTTTTTGCGAAAGAAGGTTGGGTCAACCGAACCTTGTTTGAATTTAGACATCTTTAAGAATTTAGTTAGCGTTTCATACCAGGCTCTCGGAGCTTGTTTGAGGCCATACACAGCTTTATCCAGAATGTAGCAATGATTTGGATATTTTTCGTTCACGAACCCAGGAGGTTGCTCCACATACACGGTTTCTTCGAGTTCTCCATTGAGAAATGCACATTTGACGTCCATTTGGAAAACTTCAAAGTTTTTGTGGGAAGCGTAAGCTAGAAATATTCTAACAGATTCCAACCTAGCTACGGGAGCGAAAGTTTCTTCATAATCAATCCCTTCCTCCTGACAATATCCCTTTACTACTAGACGAGCTTTGTTCCTTATAACATTCCCTTCCCTGTCCATTTTATTCCTAAAGACCCATTTGAGACCAACAACCGAGGCATCTGGAGGAGTCGGAATGAGGCGCCAGACTTTGTTCCTTTCAAATTCGTTTAGTTCGTCTTGCATCGCTTGAACCCAATCGGAGTGATCGAGAGCAGTATTAACTGTCTTCGGTTCAACTTTTGATACGAATGAGTTAAACATACAAAACTCAACATTTGAAAATAAGGATGTCTGTTTTGCCTTCAGTTGTGATCGGGTCAGAACCTTTTCGGAGACATCACCAACCACTTGAGAGATAGGATGATCCCTGGTCCATTTGGTAAGAGGAGGATAGTTTGGATCAAAGGTTGGGTCTAGTTCAGCATTGATCATTTCTTCTGGCTCGGATTGGCTTTCGTAGTCAAGCATCATATCACCATGCTCCCCCTCGATTGATGAGCAATGAGAAACTTGAGGTTCAGAGGTTTCTTGTGGTGCTGGACTTTCAGGCGTTGATGCACCTTCGGTTGGAGAAGCACTTTCGGTTGCCGTTGGACTTTCGATAGCAGTTGTAGAGCTTGGCTCCCCCTCGACTGAAGCATCGTTGGATGGAGGTACATCAGAAGTCGATCCTCCTTCATTCATTCTCCTGGCAGCTTCTTAAACAATTTGCTTTATGTGGTCTACCTTGTTGTCTGCTGCACCTGCTTCTGAGAGAGTAGCTTTCTCTGGTTCGTCAAATAGCTCCAGAAACTTTTCATATAGATTAGCGATCGAGACTGTGACTTGGCCAGTTTGAGGAAAGATTTCCCCAGCTGTGTCTTCTTTGGCCTGTAGCTTTTTGACATAACTATCGTCAAAAGTCACGTAATAGGCCTCTTTGATTTTTCTCGACCGCTTGTTTAGGACTCTGTATGCTTTGGAAGTGAGAGAGTAGCCCAGAAAGATTCCCTCGTCGGCTTTGACATCGAACTTGTTGCGGTGTTCTTTAGAGTTAAAGATGAAACACCATGAGCTGAACATATGGAAAAATTTCACATTGGGCTTTCTGTTGTTGAGAATCTCGTATGGTGTGAGCGTGAATCGTTTGTTAAGATAGGACCTGTTCTGTGTAAAACAAGCAGCAGAAATAACATCAGCCCAAAAATAAAGAGGCAAGGAAGCGAAACTTAGCATAGTTCGGGCAGCTTCACACAAAGATCGGTTTCGTCTTTCGACAATTCCGTTCTGTTGAGGTGTGTAGGGAGCTGAGAAGTTGTGACTTATTCCCTTTTCTGCTAGAAATTCTTCAAATTCCCTGTTCTTGAATTCCAGACCATTGTCGCTCCTGATGTTGCGAACGACCTTCTTGAGCTGTTCTTCAATCTGCTTGATGAACACTTTCAGCTTATGAGTCGCTTTAGATTTGAGCTTTAGAAAGAACACCCATGTAAATCGTGAAAAGTCATCAACAATAACAAGAATATACTTGCTACCACCGATGCTTTCGATAGATGATGGTCCACACAAATCAATATGAAGTAATTCGAGTGGTTCAACAACTTTTGTGTTAATTACAGATGGATGACTTTGACGACTCTGCTTCCCCATTTCGCATGCAGCACACAAATGATCTCTGTCGAACTTGAGCAATGGAAGACCTCGAACATGACCTCCAGTGACAAGTTTGTTGATATCTTTAAAGTTGAGATGAGAGAGTCTTCGGTGCCACAACCAGCTTTCGTCAGATTGTGCTTTTGATAACAAGCATACAGCTGGGTTTCCTTTGATGGGTTTAAGGTTTAGAGGAAACATTTCACCCTTACGTTCCGACTTGAGAATTACTTTCTTTGTCTTCTTCTCAATAATTTCAGAACCTTCATCGTCGAATGAGACTTTGAGACCTGTACCTCCAACAAGCTAAGATACACTGATGAGGTTGTTTTGTAGTCCTTCCACATATGCCACCTTCCTTATAGTAAAGTCACCATTAGTTATCATTCCGTATCCCTTTATGGTGCCGAAAGAGTTGTTTCCAAACTTGACGTTGCCACCATTTGAAAGAGACCTGTATTCCCTGAGCTCTTCTTCCCTTCCTGTCATGTGACGCGAGCAGCCACTATCTATGTACCATTCTTCGTCGAACTGCTCGTCACTTATAACCTGCAAAAATTAAGCAGATTTAGGAACCCAAAGTTTCTTGGGTCCACGTGAGCTTTTCATTGGAACAGGAATAGTAAGAGAGACGTCAACAAGATATGTTCGTTTTATAAGTGTTGTTTCATCTTTCTTTTTAATGGTAAAAACTTTGATTTTATTAGGATTAGGTGCGTTCGGTTTAGACTCTGGTTTGGATGCATTAACCTTCTGTTTACCTTTTTGTTCAGCTGACGAATGAGATTTTTGAGAACAAACAGAATGAGCTTTTGAGTGAGATGGAGATGAATTGGAAGAATTAGAAGAATTAGATGAATGAGAAGGAGTGGGCTTAGATTGAGATGACTTCTTGGCTAGAGACTCTAGGTGACTCTTTTGCTTTTGATCATTTGTGGGACTGACCTTAGAGTTTTGATCTCTCTTGACTTCAGAAACGAACCTTTGCTTTCGGTTGGAGCAGTTCTCTGAACCGAACCTATGCTTTCGGTTGGAGTCATTCTCAGAACCGAACCTTTGCTTTCGGTTGGTATTCTCTTCTGAACCGAACCTTGGCTTTCGGTTGTTGTGGCTCTCATGCTTTTTGACAGGATTGTTCTCAAACTTCAAATTCTTGTCTTGATGTGTGAAATATGCATTCTGGGATTGCCAGAATTGTTTCCTTTCAGAGAGATTCTTCCTGTATCTCTGGTTCCTTTCACGTTTCTTATTCCTCATCTGCTTCGGTTGATGATGAATATTGGCTTTCATTTTTGGTTTCTCCTTAGCTGGTTCACTTTGAACTGTGGGAGTTTCACTTTGAACTGAGGAACTAGAGGGAGTGTCTTCTTTTGCCGAACTTCCATTCTCTTGAGGAATATGGTTCGTACCACTGGTGCTTGGCTCATCGAAATTATCTGGCTTATTCAAGGGTTCTGGTATGTATCTACCTTTACTCATCCATGAGGTTCTTTCTGATAAGCCTACCGTTTCGTTTGCATTATCTATTGGAGCTGACCAGAAGTACTCATCGCAGCCATCAGCATTGTCTTCGTTCACAATAGCTGTGAGTTCAGCAGTCTGATGTTCGGTTATTCCAGTGACCTTGTACACTTGATTTGGAGTGGTCCTGACCTTTTGATATACAACCGCTTTCTCTGCTAAGATCGGGGACTTTTGTTGGGACAATCGAGCGAACTCCACTGAATTTTCAGAAATTAGATTCTTGTGGTTTTCAGGTTCGCTTTTTACAAATTCTGAGTAGTCAACCGTGTCCTCCACAGAAATTTCACTCATGTTGTCGTCCTCATTAAGCTCAGATGCATTTTCAACATCAATTTTGTTTTCTGAGCTCAAGTTGGCGTTTAGAGAGTCAAATTTTTGTATGGTTTCGGTTCTCAGTTTAAGTCTATCATGTTCATCCAAAAGGTTTTTAAGCATGTCCTTGTGGTCCTTGGATTTAATGAAAGATTCTATTTTGTCCACTCCATACATGTAGGTCGGATTAATGTCATCAGATGATATCACACTCTCACAATTATACGCTTCCGCATCGATTTCATCCTTCTTAAACTCAAGGAAGGGCAAAATCATGCGATGGATCTTTTGGCCTATTTCACAGTCCAAGTGAAGCTGAGTAATATTAGAATAAAGACGTTTTGCAATTAAACAAAAAACATTCCGCTATTTTAACAACTTTAAATTGTCTCTTTCTAAATAAATGTTTTCGTCTTTTATTTTAACTAATTTAGACTCCTTCAACTCGATCCACATGCGCCGCTCATCACTCTTCGAAGACACCCTGCTTAATTGATCAGTTAGGTTAGAATTGGTGACTCGTGTTTGAGTTAAGCTACTATCTAGATGAGAAATTCTTGTATTAACATTTTTTATTTCTTTCTCATATGAGGATTGTGGTACTTTAAATGAAACGAAAACCGATTGTACCTTCTTGATCAGTTCATCGAGCTCGTTGAACTGCACGCTGAGCGGTTTGGCCGTAAAGCACATATCCTGCTGCTCCTACGGTTCATTGCTTCCACCATCAGTGTTGTATCCCCTCATCTGAGATACATCGGACACCATGAAGCACCTTCCTCCACTGCTCTCCTCCTTTGCCACACAAGCCTTTCCACGAGAAGGCTTCCTCACTTCATCGTCTTCAGAGTCGATTGACCAAACTTCCACTCCACCGAAATCATCATTAGCAACCGAACCCTGCACAATAAGAGCATTCATGGAAGGGTTAGCGGTAGATTTCTTCTTCCTCATATCATCAAGCTTTTTCTGTAGCAAAGCTTCCTCATCCTTTTCCTCATCTTTTTCAGCCATCTTTTTGAGGACACAATCCTTAGCATAGTGATTTTTCCCTCCACAGTAGTAACAGCTTACTCCAGAATCACCATCTGCTTTCGGTTCCTTCTTGGGCTCTTCAACCTTCGGTTCATTATTAACCTTTTCTGAACTATAACTCCCCTGCCAGTTTCGGTTTTTGTTGCTGGGGAATCTCTTCTTAATGAACCTCTTTGGGTTAGACACCATCATAGCATAATCCTCAGACGTGAGGTCATACTCCTCCAAATTGAGGTCTTCATCCTCCATCACAGCTTGACTTTTTGATAGGAGGGCCAGCGAACCTAGGCTTGAAACAACGTTCTTTTCCTGCAGCACAATCTTCTCCTGTGACTTAAGAATACCCACCAGTTTCGCCAAAGAGTATGATTTAAACTGCTCATGGGCTTTAACTGTTGACACCACTGCTCTCCATTCTGACCTTAGACCATTTAAGAACGTAACCTTCTGCTCGATAAGCTTCCTTTCGATGTCATGTTTGATCATCCTGCTGAGAAGATGATTGAAGCGATCGAACGTCTGGGTCACAGTTTCTTCGGCTCCTTGCCTGAATTCTCCAAACTCAGATAAGAGCAAGGTTTGGATAGAGTGTTCAAGATCCTCGTCTGTAGAGTACAGTTCGCGAAGTCTATCCCAAACTTCCTTTGCCGTCGTGCATGAGCTGACCAACCTGAAGGTGTCGGACTGAAGGGCGAATCTTATCAATCTTAACGCCTTGATATTACACTAGAATTTATCCTTTTCATCTTGCGCAATATCTTTGACATCCTTCAGCAGATCATTATACTCCTTTTGAGTTTTAATAATCCTTGACGTTGCAGAATGAGAAAAAGGTCCATTAATGATCGCTTCCCATATGAGGTATCCATTATCCTCAGATCCTATAACGTAATCTTAGAAGTGATGCGCCCAGACTTCATAATCATGGGTATATAGGATTGGAATCTTCGTGGTTGAACCAATGATGTTGGAAATATTGATGGGATTCGATTGCGACTCGTCCATTATGATCGAATAACCTGTTTAAAGATCAGACTTGTAATAAATCCGATTAGGGCAAAACAATAAATATCAAGATATGTAACGCCTGTGTTTCCGGGCTTGCCATTTGTAGCAATGTAATAGTCTAGGTTAACCTTTGTAACCCGTTGTGAGATAATAATAATGTATTATTTGAGTATTATGTGTTTTGTGCTTAATTGCTTAATTATGTGGTTTGATTAATTAAGAATAAAAATAAGCGTCAAAATTTAAGTGTAAAATAAACTTAATATCTTTGGTTAATGTTGTAGTAATTGAAACGAGGTTTCCGAATATATATAGAACGCCCAAATCTGACTTCGTATGAGGAAGTTATGATTTATCGAAGTTCCGGCTTAGCGATATACAGCCTGTTTTACTCGATTTGAGATCGAGCGGTTGTTAGCCAAAGCAATCTAAATGAGAATCGAAGATCTCATTGTTGGTATTGAAACGATAAAAAGTTAGGCGAGAACGGACGTCGAACGAAGAAGTTATGAATTTATAACGAAAATTTCTGTCCCGGCCTATTAAAAATAAATAATAAAAATAAAGTCAAAATTTGCCGACGAAGTCTAAACGAAAGTCGTAGAGCGTGGTCTCACCTTCGCGTGGATATAAAGAACGTCGAAAACGGAGTTCGTATGAAGAAGTTATGAATTTCCGAAGTTTATTAATCATTTTGTATTTATATTTAAATCAAAATTCGGAAGCATTATCCGAAGGAGTCACCGATCTGATCCGAGGTACGCCCCGCGTACTCCGAGGGATGTCGACACTAGCACTCGAGCACTTCGGATACGTAAGCAATGACGTTTTGGGCAGTACGCCCCGCGTAACGCAGTACGCCCCGCGTACTCCGAGGCTCCAGCCTCCTATAAATAGGATGCGAGGGTTCCGGGTATTTTTGCCAATTCCCTCTCGTTTTCGTGTCGAAGCTCTGTGCAAAAACCCCCGAAGCTACCCCGCAGTCCCGGTATCATACTCTAGCCCCGAGGCAAGTCCCGAGATCCCGAAGATCCCGAAAAGTGCGGTTCCCGAGTCGAAGCTCTGCCCGCGAGAAGTTCGATTTTTGAGAAGATCTTCCAGATCTGCTGTGGATTACTACTTCTATAAGCCGTAGTGCTGTCCGATCATCTTCTGATCAAGTGAGTGTGTAGTTATTTTCTTCTAATACAATAATACGAAGTATTTTATATAAAAATACGTGCTATGTGTATATATTTGGTTGTGTTATGTGTGAATGTGTATTCACTCTCTTCTATCTTATAGATCTGCTTATTTCTTTATGAGATATGTGTTATGTGTGTGTGTGCCTCATCTGTTATGTGATATATGTGTTGATTAAAGCATGCTATACAGGTTTTCTTTAAACTATGTATACAAATGTATATTTTTATCTACTAATATGTTGGGTAGAACATGGGTAGACAGTTGGTGTGTAATAAACAGATGAGAGGCCTCGTTGTTGTTTGATTGAGTCATCTAGCGGAGTTTAGATGACGACCACTGGCTATTCTAGACAGTCTTGTGGAAACATTAGCAGGTTCGCCACCTGTAGGTGTTAATGAACTTGGGTGTTCATTCGCTGTACTCCATCCCCCTCATGGTTGCCTTATTTGACTTATATTGCTGAGGTACCCCCGAAGCATGTGTTGTCGCCCCGATGAAATATTCTTAGACTAGGTCCCTTATGTTAGTTGTTTTAGGGACATTAAAGTGAGAATAACGGGAATGGGTAATTGGGTTATTGTTGGTTGGTGAAAATTAAATATGATTATTTATTGTGGGTTGAAAACCCTATA
This sequence comes from Lactuca sativa, assembly GCF_002870075.4. NCBI lineage: Eukaryota > Viridiplantae > Streptophyta > Magnoliopsida > Asterales > Asteraceae > Lactuca > Lactuca sativa. The sequence goes on from NC_056626.2 coordinate 387,216,007, forward strand.
TGCTCACCAGGCTCCCAAGCCTGACCCACTCAGTTTTAAATTGTATTACAGGTAGTGGCGGAAGGGCATGAGATGGATGAACCATCAAGTTGTTTTGTTTACAAGTCTGCATATGTTTATATTTGTTATATGACTTGTAATGTATTCGTTTATGCTTATTGGTCTGTATCGGAACATGACACCCCGAGTTTTGATTATAATGAAAATACATTTCTTTTATGAAATGCTTCGGTAAACAATGTTTTATCATGTTTTGTTTTTGGGAACAAATTCCGCAACTCTTTCAAATCAAAAGGATTTACTCTGAAAATATTTAAAAGCATAAATGAAAATCGGTCTTTTCTGGCCGAGATTTTGGGGATGTCACAAGATACGTCAATAATGAGATGACGGCTCAATAAATATCAGTAATTGCGGAAAAACCCTAATTGAAACCTTTTCACAGAAAAGATGTGTATCGATTACACAGCCTCCGGCTCTGATACCAATTGATGAGATTAAAACTTAATCTTGAAGATCGATTATATCTCAAAGAGGTAATTAATGATTAAACAGCAAGAACACTAAAATAAAGAACAAGTCAAGAATGAATCAAACGTGTCGAATGATTATAAAACAACCCTCAGAAGAGCTCGAACAAGAACATCAACTGTAGACGGTTAGTAGGTTTACAAGAACGATAAAGAAAATCAAAGTAATCGTAATTCTCTATCTGTAATCTAGATCGTTAACCTAATATGCATGCAAGCATATACTTATATAATAAACATAACAGGCTCTCGGTTGGACAGGCCCAAACCGGAGTACAAAACAATTGGACTAACAGCCGAGCCCAATGAAGCAATCCTTTAGCGAATCTTCAACCCAACAACCGCTGCGCGTTCCAAGTCTCGTACGCAAGGCGTACGATGCGAACGCTGGGCGTATGCGAGGACAGGTGTCAAGATCCGAAGCGAGGACCGTGGGGAGCAAGGTACGGCTGGGATCGCGCCACGTCATCAATCTCGCACCAGGTTTTGCATTGTCAAGTACCAACTTCAAAAATTCGCATCTTGCACATACGAGCTCCGCTTTTGACGTTATTTATATCCACGCGTAGGCGGGAACGTACTCTACAACTTTCGTTTAGACTCAGTCGGCTAATTTTTACTCTATTTTAAATTTTATATTATTAACAGGCCGGGACAAGATTGGTCCGTTAAATCCTCATAACTTCTTCATCCGACGTCCGTTTTCGCCCATCTTTTTCTCGTTATGCTAATCTTAACGAGATCTTCGATTCTCATTTAGGTCATGTCGGTTAAAAATCACTCGATTTAATATTCGAATTTCGGGCTGTACACTGCTAATCCAAAAACTCTGAAAAATCATAACTTCTTCATACCAAGTCAGATTTGGGCGTTCTTTTTTTTTTCGATGTTCTTAGTTTAACATACTCTACGATTTACGTTTAGATTGCTATGGCTAAAACTCGCTCTATCATAAATTCACTATTTACGCTTCCTGGTATTGTGTCGGTTCTGTCGCGAAACTTCGACGGGTCATAACTTCTTCGTTATAACTCGGATTTCGGCGTTCTTTATATGTACGGAAACCTTGTAACATATACTACAACTTGGTTATGATTATTTATTCTAAATAATATTTTGCCAAAAATTCGTTTTCGACCCTATTATCTCTAAATTGACTAGCCCGGATCTACGGGCGTTACAACATAACCCCATAATGAGATTGGTAACGAAGCTCGACTCATCATGGAACGAACCATGTCTAAAAAAGTTCGATTGCACCTCTCAGCCATACCATTAAGTTGTGGTGTTCTGGGAGGTGTCAATTGTGAAACAATTCCACAATCCTTAAGATAGTCAAAGAAATCTGTACTAAGATACTCTCCTCCTCGATCAGATCAGAGCATCTTAATGTTCCTACCCAACTGATTCTCCACTTCCTCTTTAAACTCTTTGAACTTTTCAAGGGTTTCTAACTTATTCTTGATTAAGTAAACATAGCCATATCTATTGTAATCATCAGTAATAGTCAAATAGAAATGGTTAACATCCCTAGTGACGGTTATGAAGGGTCCACATACATCTGTGTGTATGAGGTCCAACAAACCTTCACCCCTAGCACAAGTACCAGTGAAGGGTGACTTTTTCATTCTTCCAAGCAAACAAGACTCGCAACTATCATCCAAACTTAAGTCAAATGACTCAAAGACTCCAACCTTCTAGACCTGGCCTATGCACTTCTTGTTAATATGTCCAAGACGACAATGCCACAAGGATGCTTTATCCAAACTAGTGGAAGAATCGATATGCAATACATTATTTCCTAAGTTATCTACAACCGACACAGTTTCATATACACCATTACAAGGTAATGGTTTAAAATAAAGAACATTATTATAAAAAGCATTAATACCACCACATTCATTATAAAATGAAAAGGTAAATCCTTGTTTGTACAAACCGTGAAAAGAAATAATATTCCTCGCCACTTCGGACGAGTAACAATACTTATTCAAATTTAACACTAAGCCACTACTTAGCAACAAAGAATAAACTTCAATCTTGGTTACAGGTGAAGCTTTCTTATTCCCCATGATCAAGTTTTATCTTTCCGTGCTCCACATCCTCACTTCTTCTCAGGCCCTGCAAATCAGAACGTATATGTATACCGCAACCTATATCAAGAACCTAAGAAGTAGTATGTGGTGAGTTATTAGACAATATAGTGTAAATACCTTCATGGGTAGGTTTGACCTTCCCATCCTTAACATCTTGCAAGTACTTGTTGAGGACATACTCCTTGTCCTCGTACCGCGTAACCATCCTGATGTTCCTGATCCAATCATTAAAGTTTGAACCATCAAAGATGACTCTCCCACAAAAGTTCATGAGAGAAAAGGAGCCGGTAGGGTTTGATCCAGAAGCAACATTGTTGGAAGACATCTGAAAAAAAAAGAAAGACACGTTTAGATTAGATATAGGACCCTTAGTAACACACCTAAATGTAATATTAATGCTAGGACCCAACACAATACTTTATAACTTGGAAGATGGATGACATAATCCAAGCTATAAAATATTTGAAGGTAGGCGAATGATGATTCACCAATTTCCACCATGAAAAAATGAAATAAATTATTAGGTTTTAATTGGATTGAAAAATCCTAGATCTTTTGAGATTCATTGAACTTTTCAATAGCATGTTTAAATCTCGATTGTGCCCTCTCAAGTTTGTGTCTGGGATGCTGAGGATCACAAACAAGGTGTGAATAGCCATGCAAATTTACTTGGTACCCTTAATCTTTATCACCTAATTGACTTGCCGGTTACCCACACGCGCTCCACCGATCTACGATAAACATTAAGTCACCCTTTGCCACTATTACTAGTCCACGTTAGTGTGTCGGTTACCCACACACGCTCCACCAACGACTTGGTAAGGTAAAAAGTGTAATTTCATGGGATAACACCAAATTCACATTTTTCTAAAGTAACTAAGACTGGGAATTTTAAAAAAAGTTTAGTTACTTTATATTTATCATTATACTTTTAATGAGAAGTTTAGTCATTGTCCTACCCGTTTGGCTAACGACCCTCCACCAGTCAAGGAAGCGGTGGGTGAGAGTGGACACCCATTAACCTGGCATTTTATAGGCAATAACCTTATACCCCTCTTATAGCCGGCTTCATGAATGAGGCCTACTAACGGTTAAACTGACTTGCTCTTATACATACATATATATATATATATATATATATATATATATATATATATATATATATATATATATATATATATGTATATATATATATATATATATTATTAACTTATAATACTATAAAGTATAAGGGTTGAATTTTAACTTTTAAAACTCCAGGGTTTGAAATTAAAGTTTTCTAAAGTGACTTTACAAATTCCAAAACATGAAGGCAAGTTTTGAAACTTTTCAAAACTTTTCAACTTCATAACTTATGAGTTTAATGTTCTATGAAAATGAAGACTCTTCATTTTATGTAACCTATGGTTCTTTAATGACTCTTTAAATAAATGAATTTTGGTAATCCATAACTTGAGGACAAATTTTGGATTCAATCAATAACAATTAGATCAAGAATTACATCATCAAACAATTTGCAAATAATTCCTATGGTCTACCAAAACTCATAAGCATGAACATTCATATCAACAATTTCAAGAATCATGTAAACACATTTAAAACTTGAAAATTTGATAATAACCATTGAAAATGGATTAGCATAATCATTACACCATCAAAATAGGTTTTATATGTCCAAAACAGTTTAGGGTAATGATTCTAGTCCATTTCCAGTAGAAAAACTTGAAAATATGCACACAGGGCCTCCTACTCGTCGAGTGCAAGAACCTACTCGATGAGTAGGATGAATTTCCTCTTGGACTCGTCGAGTCCCCCCATGGAATCAGCGAGTCCACTAAACAGTGAACATAATTTTTGACTTTTTCAAGCAGTTTGCATCAAATACAAAGAAAACAAGCCTACGCTCTGATACCACTGATGGGTTTTGAGCATTCTAACACTCCTATGGTGTACATGCAACCCTAGAAACCCAGGATCTATATTGTCTCTAATATTCATGAAAATTTGATTTTTCCAAGGTTCTCATCCTAACTAGCATGGCATGGCTTACTTGTAATATAAAAACTAGTAGAATGACATACCTTTCTTGTAGCTTGGATTCCTTAAGACCTTGTGAGCCTAGCACCCCAAATGTGATGCCTCAGATGTTTCACACAACACCACAACTCTTGGATTAACTTGAGAGAAGAACACTTTCACTCAAAATTGGGTAGCCCTATTTGTTCTTGTCTTAGTGGCCAATTTTTCTTACCATGAGGTTTCTTATATAGTGTGTCACATGTATGGTTACACCATGCAAAACCTAACGTGCATGAATTTTCATTTCCTCCATTATCCATGTGTTTTAAACTCCATGGAGCATCCATGGAGCACTCAATGGGTCCTAGCCTAATCTAGTTAATCATGGACCATAAGCCCACTATATAAGAATGAATGATTTACAAATCATTCCCCATATATTTAATTTGTCTCTTTTTGATCACAAAATAAATTTCAAATTAGTTCTTGATCAATACTAATTAAATAATATGATTTCATATTAATATATTAGAGATTATAATATATTAACAAATCATAAGTGTCCTTATTCTCATTTTGTCTATCCAATTGTTATGATGCCATGCAACTCAAACAGACCATGCGAAACCGGGTCAAGTACATACTAAATATAGTTATGGACTTAGACGCCTAATCCAAAACTAACAAGGAAAATATATATGCGATGTTTTCATTCGAAGATCATGTGTCTGAGGTAGAACTCTCAGACTGTTTATCATTGTCATCACCAACATCATCATCTTGTGGTTCCGAAGGAGTGGGATTATCAGTTGGATTGGTTTTGGTTTCATTGTTATGATTCCCTAAAGTGTTGGCATCAACATTTAGTTCTTCTTCTTCTGAGGAGGAAGAGGAGAAAATGTCCAAATCGTATGACGGTTTGGAAGAGGAGGGCTTATGTAATGACTTGAAAGTGGTAAGGATCGAAATAGCACCAACATATGTATTGTCATCATCAAACATTATATCATCAGAATGTTCTTCGTCGGAGGGAGGCTTGGGATTTTCTTCTCTTGAAAGCGTCGGATGAGGATCATCCGAAACAAATTTTGGATAGAGCATGTCCTGTAGCGATTTGCTGAGCTTGTTCGAATGAGGTGAACTCTTGATCCGTTTCTGCATCAGTTGGAAAAGTGAATGGTAAATTACTTTGAATAGCTCGGGGACACACAACGATAAGCGTATACTCCACTTGAGCTCTTGTTAGCTCCGGATGACATGAATGATCCCTATCTACAAAATCAGACTGATCTTTATCAGAAGTACCTGGTCGTACTTTACCTGAACCACGTATCTGACCAGTTGGGGATTGAGAAGTAGGAGGGACAACTCCAGTTTCTAATACCTTAGCATCAGAAGTAGCGGCTCCTGATTGTTCAAGTTAAGAATCGAGAGGGATTTCCAAAATGACTCGTGGGTGTGTCCCAGGGGGCTTCAACGTACTATATTCAATACCTGCACCATCTTTTTCGGAAGATAGGGGTAGAATGTGTGTAGAGTCCTCGTGAGTGTGTGCGTATGATATTGAAGCTCTAAAGGGTACTTTGGAAGATTGGACGAGTAGGGTTAGTAGTGATCTTGAGTCAGATCGAATGCCAATTTGTGTTTCCTTTTGAGAGGATCAACTGACTTTGGTTCTCTTTTTGGCTTGAATTTTTGGGTGATGTTTTTCGTTTAGCTATTTTCTTCTTTTGGCCACCAGTAGAGACTGGTTTGTTGACATCCGAGGGTTGCTTATCCGCAACCGGGGCAGATTGTGTGGGGTCATACACAACCGAAGTATCAAAATGGTGTTTGAGATAAATTGTGTTGGATGGAACTACTGCTAACATATGTTGTGGCAAGCGATGAATAGGTTCGAAAGTAGATTGGTTCGGAAGCCTACAAGTTTCAATGGCCTTACAAGAAAGATATACCTCTTTGAGATTCGAATTAAGAGGAATGGCTTCTCATCTTCTTCATGTAGTTTTTGAAGCGTCAGAGCCCAGAATCTCGGACTTGATATTTTGTTAGGCTTCCTTTTGATGGTAAACTTCCGAAAATCCTACTATAACACTTCAGTCAAGTCAACTACATTGCTTCTTCCGGAGTACATTTTGTACGCGGCGTACAACCAACCCTTGCTCATGGTGTTAGTACCACCATGCTTGCCATATAATCGTCAAAGGATTAGACCTCAAAGGATTAGATGCATCAGGATATTCCAAAGACCAAGAACATCTGAGTTCTTGAACTTCTTGGCCTCGAATTCACCACTATGCCAATTTCATTAAGAAAAGACTGAGACTCTTCAGACGTATCTTCTTGAACATAAAAACCCGTGGGGTTTTCTGGAATACTAATTGATAGGTTCTGAGCATTACAACATTCCTTTGGTACACATGTAACCCTAGTTGCTTTGGATCTAGGTTTTTCTCAAGTTATACATGCAAATTAATTTTCCAAAGAAAAACCCTAATCTAGCATACAAAAAACAAAATCTAATCATATTAGGGTTAGAAGAATACCTTTCTTTTTGATAGCTTGATTTTGACCTTCAAGAGCTTAGTGCCTCAAGCGTTGCACCTCTAATGGAGTCACAAACACCACTTAGAAAAGGATGAATAAGAGAGAGGTGATGGAGGCTTCAAGATTTCGACTAGGTTCTCTAAGAATACATAGGGGACGAAAACCTTAAGACAAGGGTTCCTTATATGGTTGAGCTGCTAGGGATTTAGGTGGAAACCCCAATTCTATGCTTAAGCCTTAAGCAATCCATGGAATCCTTATAGAAGGCCCCTTGGATGAAATCTCTATGGGCTTCACATAGATTTTGTCCACTCCTTCCTTTAGGAGTCTATCAGCCCAACTTGCAACTATCAATGATTTGCAATATCAGTCCCCTTACTTTTAATCAGTCTCTTTTGATCACTAAATTAATTCCAAATCAATTTCTGATCAATACTAATTAAATAATATGATTTCTCAATTAATATATTATTCTTATAATATATTAATAAATCATTTATCAACCTCTTTCTCCATAATTCATCATGTCAAGTTGCTATGGTGAAGGCAACCCAGAAGGACCATGCTACTATAAAATCAAGTACATACCAATTATAGTTATGGGCTTAGACATCTAATCCAACACTAATATCTTTGAGAAAAAAATTATTGTATAGAGGAACGATCTTGTCATCAGTGAGTTTAGTTTCAAGCACGTCATTCTCGATCTTGATTCTTTTAAAAGCTTTGTGAAGAATGCAAAGAGGAAGTTTAGGGTTTGGAATTTTAGTGAGAGGAACGAGGATGGGGTGATGGGAGATGAAGTCGGGCATCACTCAAATGGATTCTTCGTAATCCGTGGGGGTCTAGTGAGAAAAGTTGGGTTGTTTCCTTGAGAATAGGCTCATTGGATGAAGATGAAGCAGAACCCTTGGAAGATTTCTTCTTGGTTGCAGGTTTAGAAATTTTAGGGACGTTTTGGGAAGATGCCATTGATGAGTGCTTGAATGCTTCGAAGAATAGAGTACAGAGAAAGCTCTAGGGAAGAGTATAGATAAAGTGAAAAGTAGGAACAGTTAGGATTCAAAATCCTTTTATAGGCTGGATATTTTGGGTCGGGTCAAATGAAAAGCAATGATGACACCCGAACACGAAATAGGTTGCATTTAATGCGTTGCCAAAAATGACATTCCTATCAACTGTTATACACAAAAGATGGGACGTCCTTTTGTTCCAACTAAGAAAATCGTTGTTTCAGTTCTGAGTTGACATGCCCTTTATAGGAACGTGTTCCAAAGCACGTTGATTGAGAAGTAAATGATAATCATCAAGAAAAAAAATACCGTTAATATATAAATAGGAAAACATTTTGGATTAAAAAACTTTAATGAAAACCTTTGAAATTCTTTTACAACTAAGAATCTCAGAACAATTAGATTATGAGACGAGATGTCATAAGATAATTCAGAAAGAATATTAACACATCATTAGTACATAGTATAGAGTTCAAGATGCCACAATCTGAAACTAAATATCAGAGGTAAAAATGCATGAAGATCTTAGAGGACAAATTTCAAAAGATTTAAATTCCTTGAAGTGAAGGATCAGAGCTCGGAAAAGGATAAGAGATGAACTTACATTACCATTTCGGACTTGAATTCCGAGATGAACTTCATAACACTTGATTTTTAAATAAACTCCGAGATGGGATTAATGCAAAAACACCAATGTAACTATATTGGTCAGAAGCTTCAATAGACGAGGAAAGTTGTACAACTTAACAACTAGAAGAAGAGGTTAGACAAAAAGACACATAAAATGATCCTATATTTTCTGAGAGGAAACGATTCCGAGGCTAAATGAATTTGACTTCGGAATTATTTTACTTTCTGATGTTCCCATCAGAGAGTACATGCCTCTTGGAAGAATTGTGGATCAGGCATCATCATACCCATTTTGTTCAGAAACCATTAAATTTGGTTTTGTCTAATGCCTTAGTAAAGAAATTAACAATTTCATCATCAGAAGAAACAAAAGTAAGTTCGATGTTTCCTTTTAAAACATGATCTTTAATGAAATGGTACCGAATATCGTTGTGCTTGGTCATGGAGTGTTGAATTGGATTGTGAGAAATCGCAATTGCACTTTGAGAGTCACAATAGACTGGAATTTGTTGAAATCGATAACCATAGTCCAGAAGCTAAGATTTCATCCAAAGAAGTTGCAAAGTGCAGCTTGGAGCAGTGATGTATTCTGCTTCGGCGGTTGAGAGAGCAATGCAGTTTTGTTTCTTAGATGACCAGCTAACCAATCTTCCACCTAAAAATTAACAACCTCATGAAGTGCTTTTCTATCCAGTTGAAGACCTCCACAGTTTGAATCGTAGTATTCTTGAAGAAGGAAACTTTTATTTGCCGGATACCAAATTCTGAGGTTCTTTGTTCCTTTGAGATATCAGACTATTTGCTTGACAATTAGAAGATGAGACATCTTTGGATTGACCTGAAATCTGGCATACAGGCATGTAGAGGACATGATGTCCAGACGACTTGTATTAAGGTAGAGTAGCAATCCAATCATTCCCCTATACTTCTTTTGGTCAACATCGGCGCCTGATAGGTCCGTGAAGATCTTGTGTCCGAAATCCATTGGAACCCTTGCAGAGGCACAACTGTCCATTGAATACTTTTTCAGAAGTTCGGAAATGTATTTATCCTAGTGAATAAAGATTCATCTGTTGGTTTTCTTGATTTGGAGTCCGAGGAAGAAAATTAATTCACAACTCATGCTCATTTGGAAGTGGCTAACCATTAAATTTGCGAAATCAATAACCATCGTTGAATCTGTGGATCCGAAGATGGTGTCATCAACATAAATTTAGACTAAAATTAGATGGTTTCCATTTGATCTTTGGAATAGGGTAGGATCAAGAATTCCTCTTTGAAAATTGTAATGCTTTAGAAAATTAGTGAGAGTCTCGTACCAGGCGCGTGGAGCTTGCTTGAGGCCATTTACAACTTTTTGAAGTTTGTAACAATAGTTCGGATATGAAAGATTGACAAAACCAGGAGGCTGTTAAATTTAAAGCCTTTGTGAACGACATAAGCAAAAAAGATTCAGATAACTTTAAGACGGGCAACATGAGAGAAAGGCTCATCGTAATCAAGTCCTTCGATCTGAGTGAATCCTATTGCCACCAATCTTCCTTTTTTCTAATAATAACTCCGGCGTCATTGAGCTTGTTTTGGAAAACCCATCTTGTGCCAACAATAGGTTGATCCTCAGGAGGAGGAGGGACAAGAGTCCACACTTCATTTCTGTCAAATTCTGCTAATGCTTCTTGCATGGTTGTAATCCAGTCAACATGTTCTAATGCTTCCTCGATGGATTTTTATTCAACAATTGAAATTAATGCCGAGAAGTGACACTCGTTTTGGACATTGGTAGCAGAACGACATTGAACACCAGCGTTGAGCTTTCCGATGACTTGATTTGGAGGATGATCATTTGTCTAGATATGTAATCTCGGAAGTTCTTGTGTAGCAAATAATCTGATATCAACAATGGGGTTGTGTTGCTCCCCCTAAACAATTTAAATTTGAGGATGATGCTCCCCTAATCTTATGGACTCGATATGTCAATGTCATCATCGTCCGAAAAGTCAAAGAAGTTAGCATCATCTTCATTGTTGTTCGGAATAGGATCAAATTCAACGAATTGATTTGCTGCATCTTGAAATCCATCAACATTTGATTCGAGGGAAGGATGATGATTCTCCCCCTCAACCTGAGAAGGTTGAAATGGATCAGAATCAAATGAAGGAAAGGTAGGGGTCGGACCAGAAACGTTTTGAGAAATTAGAGCTGTATTTGATGAGGGCGGTCTTGATTTCCGAATCTAGAGTAGTTTCTAATGGTCCAAACAGGCTCTCGAAGTCAACTTCATAGATGATTTTGGAATTCGGAGATTGTGGTGGTGGAGCATCGGACTCCATGATGTTAGTTGTAACTTGATTTAGCAGAGTTAGATAATGGACTTTACCTGAAGTAGAGTCAAACTTATTGACTTTAACATCCTTAGGTAAATTGGCAGATTCGCAACCAATGCCCCTTCCTTTGGCAGTATAAACATATGGACCCTTTGCTAATGGTGCACGAGACTATCACAGACTTAGCTTTTCTCTTTACCATTTGGTCAACAGAGGTGACTATTGCCGATCCATTTCCATTGGGAAGAGAAAGCTTTACTGGATATCCAATGTCATCATTGTCAATGTCCATAAACTTTTAGGAAGTTGCTCTTAGAAAATAGATAAGATCATTAAGGTTCTTGTCATAGTCTATTTCATAGGTGTCCCAAAGGAACTCACTATGTGACTTAGAAGGTGATTGAGCCACCAACTTTCTCAATACTTTGACACCCAACTCTCCCGGCTTGTCAATATGTGACTACATCTCCAAGATGTGACCACACCTAGAGCTTGCCTTGCCAATAGGGCTTGAGTGACCTTAAAATTTTCAAGAACTTGTGGGTTAGGAAGAATAATTGGAGGAGGTGAAAGAAGTATGATTTCCATGGGACATCATCTTCATTTAGGAAAGCTTGTTTCAAGAGATTTGGGAAGATCACAAATGTCTAAACCAGACATGTTTTTGGGAGATATTCAAGATAGTTGATCTGAAGTCCTTAATATAACCTACAATATGAAATATTAAGGCCAGGACCCTACAAACTATTTTATAACTTAGAAGAGGGATGCCGTAATCCAAGCTATAAAATATTTGAAGGTAGGTGAATGACGATTCACCAATTTCCACCAAGATGTATTACTAGGTTTTAATTGGTTTTGAAACTCCTAGATCTTTGAGATTCATTGAACTGTTCAATGGCACGTTTCAATATCGAGTGCGCCCTTCAGGTTTTGTGACTGGGATGCCGAGGATCACAAAACAAGGTGTGAAGTAAGCATCCAAATTACTTGGTACCCTTAAGTGTTTACCCCTCAATCGATGTGCCGGTTAACCACACACGCTCCATCGATACTATGATAAACATTAAGTTACCCTTTGCCTACCTTGTTAAATACGAGTTAGTGTGCCGGTTAACCACACACGCTCTACTAACCGACTTAAACAAAGTGCAAAGTGTAATTTCATGGATTAGCACCTTATTCACATTTTCCTAGGTAACTAAGATTGGGTATTTATAAATGGTTTAGTTACTTAGTATTTATCATTAATACTTTTAATGAAGGGAGAATTCTAGTCCTTGTCCTACCCGTTCGGCTAACGACCCTCCACCGGTCAAGGAAGCGGTGGTAAGAGTGGACACCCATTAAACTGGCATTTTATAGGCAGTAACCTTATACCCCCCTTATAGACCGGCTTCGTGAATGAGGCCTACTAACAGTAAGACTGACTTTACTCTTATACATATATATATATATATATATATATATATATATATATATATATATATATTATTAACTTATAATATTACAAAGTATAAGGGTTGAATTTTAACTTTTAAAATTCTAAGGGCTAACTTGGAATTAAAGTATTCATAAGAGAAAACTTTTCAAATTCCAAAACTTGAGGGCAAGTTTTGAAACTATTCAAAACCAATTAATTCCATAATTTATGTGTTTAAAGTAGTTTTAATCCAAAAACTCTTCAAGTTCCATAACTTGAGGACAAGTTATGGAAGACTTTAAACTAATAAAAGAATTAACTTTTCTTTATTTAATAACTTATGGAATTAATTAAGGTTACACTTTTTTTTATTTATTATTTAATGAAGAGACTCTTGATCCTCTATAACGTGAGGACAAGTTATGGAGTCATAAAACCATTTAATTAGAACTAGACTCTTCATTTTGTAACCTTTTCCACCTTTTATGAGTTTAATGAAACTTAAATGTGTCTTTTCATATAAATTGAGGACAAGTTACAAAAACACATTTTAGAATCAACTCTTAAATTAATTTGGACTGAAAACAGTAATTTCACATAACTTTCTATTAATCTAAGCAACTCATAAGAACAAGATAATTCAAATCAAACTTTTTCATGTAATTAGTCTAAAACTTAAACTAATACAAAACATGAATCTATTGACAATTATCTTTGAAATTGGATTAGCATGAACATTACCACATCAAAAACAAGGTTATAAGTTCAAAAACATCTTAGGGTAATGTTCCTAGTCCAATTCCAGCCAAAAAAGTCGAATATATGCTGTCTGGGGCTCCTACTCGTCGAGTGCATGAACCTACTCAATGAGTAGGATGATTTTACTCATGGACTCGGCAAGTTCATCAGTGGACTCGGCGAGTCCAGTGCCCAGAAAGCCAGAAAATCGAGTTTTTCAGCATTTTTCAGCAATTTGCATCAAGTATAATTGAAAACAAGCCTAGGCTCTGATACCATTATTGGGTTTTGAGCATTCTAACACTCCTAAGTGTACATGCAACCCTAAATACCTTGGATCTATGTTTTTCTTTATTATACATGAAAATATGAACATCCAAGGTATTATCCTAATCAAGCATACAAAACAATGACTATAACAAGATAGAATACATACCTCTTTGATGTAGAAAGTCTTCATGAAGCTTGAGTGCCTAGTGCCTCAAGTGTGACACCTCAAATGGTTCACACAACACCAAATACACATGGAATGACTTGAGAGAAATCTACACTTCATGAAATCGGCTAGACCTTTATTATTATTCATAGTGGCCGATTTTTTTCCCAAAGAATATGATCTTATATAGTTGTTACATTTAGGGTAAACCCTAATTGTCATGGCCTTCCATTTCCTTGGATCCATGGGTTGAAATACACCATGGAGCATCCATGGACCATCCTATGGGTTTTAGCCCAACTTGATTATCCATGGAGCAATAGCCCCCTATACAAGTATGGATGATTTACACAATCAACCCATATATTTAATTAGTCTTCTTTTGATCACTTAATTAATTCTAGATTAATTTTTGAGCAATACTAATTAAATAATCCTATTAATATATTAGAACTTATAATATATTAATCAACCTAAGTGTTATTTCTCTCATTATAGTCTATCCAAGTGCATGATGCCATGCAACCCAAATGGACCATGCTGGGTTGGGTCAAGTCTTATTAATTATAGTTATGAACTTAGACATTAATCCAACAGTTAAGTTCTTGTGGTAGACGGAGTTTGTAAGCTACTGGGCTGATTCTAGCGAGGATTTCGAACGGTCCTATGTACCTTGGATTTAGTTTTCCATGCTTTCTGAAGCGTATCATGCCCTTCCAAGGTGAGACCTTCAACAAAACACGGTCACCAACTTGGAAGTCCAAGGGTTTTTGCCTCTTTCCTGCGTAGCTCTTTTGTCTATCTCTAGAGGCTTTTAGTCATTCTTGGATTTGGACATTCTTTTCTGTGGTTTCTCGAATTTCGGGCCAGTGAGAGTGCTGTTAGGAACTTGGCCTCTAGCTAGTTGCATGTCTCCTACTTCGACCCAACAGAAAGGGGATCTACACTTGCGGCCATATAGGGCTTCGAACGAGGCAACCTTGATGCTAGAGTGGTAGCTATTGTTGTATGAAAACTAGACTAGTGGAAAATGGGTATCCCATGCTTTACCAAAGTCAATCACATAGGCTCTCAGCATGTCTTCTAGGGTTTGTATAGTTCTCTCGCTCTGCCCGTCGGTTTGTGGATGGTAGGCTGTGCTCATATCCAGCCTAGTCCCCAGTGATTTCTGTAGCAACTACCAATATATTGAGGTGAACCTACCATCTCTATCAGAGATAATAGAGATTGGCACACCCTGCAGTCGTACAATCTCTTTGATGCAAGTTCTGGTCTCCATCTTGTCTGACTCCTTAATTGGTAGGAAGTGAGAGGACTTGGTTAATCTGTCGACGATTACCCAAATGGTGTCATGACCACCCGAGGTCTTGGGGAACTTGGTTATGAAATCCATTGTAATTTGCTCCCACTTCCACTCAGGTATCTCTGGCTGCTGAAGTAAACCTGAGGGCTTTTTTTATTCTACCTTGACTTTGGCACACCTTAGGAACTTGCCCACAAAGGTAGCAATCTCGGCTTTCATGTTCGGCCACCAATATAGTTTCTTGAGATCCAAATACATCTTATCTGAACCTGGATTAATGGAGTATCATGTTTGGTGGGCTTCGTTCATGAAAACCTCTTGGAATCCACCAATCTTAGGTGTCCAGATCCGATTCATGAAGTAACGAACTCCACCATCTTTGATTTCTAAGTTTTTCTCCATCACTTTTAGGGATTCATCTGCCACATTATCCGGCTTCAAAGCACCTAATGGAGCCTCCTTGATTTGAGTGGATAGATGTGAATGGATTGTCATGGTTAGTGCCTTCACTCTACGACTTAAGTACTCCTTTCGACTAAGGGCATCGACTACTACATAGGCTTTACCGGGATGATAGCGAATTTCGCATTCATAATCATTAAGTAGTTCTACCCATCTTCGCTGTCTCATGTTAAGATCCTTATGATCCAAGATGTGTTGAAGGCTTTTGTGGTCCGTGAAGATAGTGCACTTCGTACCATAGAGGTAATGTCTCTAGATCTTCAGAGAAAATACTACCGCTCCTAACTTAAGATCATAGTGAGCTTGTTCAGTTTGTTGTAGTCTATACACATGTGGAACGATCCGTCTTTCTTTTTCACAAATAAGACCGGTGCTCCCCAAGGTGAAGAGCTCGGCCTGATGAATCCCTTACTAAGCAATTCATTTAATTGGCTGGATAATTCTTGCATTTCTACCAACGCTAGGCGATACGGGGATTTGGCTACAGGGGTAGCTCCAGGAATTCAGTCAATATGGAACTCGACTTGGCGTTTATGTGACACCTCGGAACTTCTACCTTGTTCAACTATTCAATACTATCAATGTTAAACTCGTTTCAGCTATCTTTTAGCATTGTTTTGAGCCTGTTTGGATGATCTAAATCCTTGTACAACCAAAGTTTGAAATAGGGATGGGTTGGTTTAAGATTTAGGGTTGCAAAAAGGCCAAACACTCCATCAAGGGGAGTGTGTGGCTGCACACCCGAGTGAGTGGCCGCACACATGAGTGTGTGGCCGCACACCCGAGTATGTGGCCGCGCACATGAATGTGTGGCCGCACACCCATTATCTATATATAGATTAGGCTCATTTTCACTTCATTTCCCCTCTCCTCAACTGCACATCTCTCTCTCTCTACTTTTATCACCCACAAACACTTCTAAGGCCTCAAAAACGGTCCGTTTGTGCTCGAGGCTGCACTTGACACTCAACATCCCTAACCATCTTACATTCGAATCACACATCAAACGGTGAGTTCATACCCCTACATTTTCCGAGTTTTCATGTTTTCAAGGGGGGAATACAAGCACAAGTACAAGGAAACTTGTGCTCAAAATATATTATTTTGTTTAAGATAATTATATTTTTAGTGTGCTTTTAACATGGAAAACAGTTTTTACCAAACGATTAAGAAACCAAGTCGTAGAAACAATTTTCACAACTAGGGTAACGAACTTGCGAATCATGAAGTAAAATGTATTATTATATAAAGGATTCATGCAAATCATAAATAGGAATTTCAGTATTATTCCTTGTAAACTTGTTAGTCTAAGTTGGAGACACGTCTTTGGTAACACTCCCACCGAATCAAAGTGTAGGACTAGCACTTGTAGCCAGAATCTCTTGTAGGGAGAGCGAGACTGTTGTGTATAGATCTATATGGTACAGACAACCTCGCACATGGCTGCTAGCTACAGTCGGGCTGGCAGGTCTACGGGTTACAAAGTCATAAAGGATATCGGTCGTTGTGGGCCATATCTAGTCAATTATGGTTATAAAACTCACAACCTAGATAGCGGATATTTACTTTTGTAATAATGAATCAAGTGAACTAACCTCAAAGTAATAACCGATTTGATTACTAGAGGGTATTAATAATACCTTCAAGATTTAGTTCACCACGTATTTATTAGTTTTACTTATGTAATAAGGCTAATAAACTTCACTGGGAGTAACTAGGGTTTTTACAAGGAAACTACGTTTAACGATATAAGTATGGTAGATACTTGTACACTTCATTTTAGACCGGATAACCAACAACCTACGTTTAGGGAAAATACAGGATTTTCCGGGGATAACTCGGCCTTTCATAAACAGATTGTTTAACAAGTAACTAATGGATGTTCATATTCAGTCCATGACACCTTGGATTGTACATATCATGTATGAATCTGGAAGTCATGGAAAGAATGGGTTTTCAAACACACTTTCCATAAGAAAATATAGGACTTTCTTGAGGAACACTTTTCAAAAGGATCCAAGAAAATTTTTCCACCAAAACTAAATGCTTATGAACTCACCAGCTTTATGCTGATATTCTTTCAAACTGCTTGTATTCTCAGGAAATCAGTAGACAGGTACTTCTTGGATTTAGAGGAGCCGGGGAAATAAGAGTCATATTTTTATATTCTACATACTTTTAGTGTATTTAAAACAAGTTCCAAACTGATGTAAACACTTTTCATATATATATATATATATATATATATATATATATATATATATATATATATATTATTGTAATGGTTGTGTTACTGTGATTTCTATTGTACAATGGTTGTGATGCTAAACATGACGTCCTCCACCCCGGAACGATTCCGCCGTTCCGGTTTTGGGGTGTGACAGTTTAGGAGGAATTCCTAGAAGATCTTCGGGATAAATATCAGAAAAAATATAGACTTCGGGAATGCTCTCAAGATCTTTTACTTCTTGTTTATCGTTGACAACATGGGCTAGGAATGCATGACACTCTTTTCTTTGGTATTTTTGGGCTTTGATGCATGAAACTGAGTTTGTCGCCATAAATAACGAGGGCTTCGCCACTTGGCAGATTGAGGCGAATGGCTTTTTCACAGAAAAGGATGTCAAGACGATGAGGACTCAACCAGTCCATGCCAATAATGACGTCAAAGCTTTTAATGGAGATTAGCATAAGGTCGATTGGGAAAGAATAGTCGTTTGGAGTGCGGGTACAACCTACGAATACGTCGTTAGTGCTTTCTTTCTTCCCATTAGCCATCTCAACAGTGCATGTTTCATGTAGTAGTTATGGTTTGTGTTTGAGTAAATGCTTAAATTTATGGCTAACAAAGATCCTCTCCGCACCACTATCAAATAGTATGCATGCATATGAGTTGTCGAGAAGGAACGTACCCGAGACTACACTAGGATCTGCTACAGCCTCCTCCTGGCCCATTATCAGCACTTTCCCAGTTTTGCCAGCATTTCTTGTTTTAGGAAAATCTCTCTTGCAATGCCCGGTCTCACCACAACCATAACAGGTCTGGCCTATTCCAGCTCCAGAGGTCTGAGCTTTAGGCTGCGCAAGTGTAACACCCTGTTCTGAAAATATTTGTTTATGGATTTTGAAGGCCAAGGCTAGGGGCGTTTTGGTCTTTTATGGTTCTTGAAGTTTTATATGAAACGTTTTTGGGCCGGGGTGTGTCGCTAGAAGCGTAGGGCTTCTCGCCACCTTTTCGTGGATATAAAGTTTGTTGGAAACGGACCAAGATAAGGAAGATATGACACTTGGAAGTTATTGGCATTAATGGTCCCTTATGAAAAAAGTTGACAAGGAAGGACGATGCATGCAAATGGGAAGGCGCGTGGCTACGCCCAAGGTAAGTTGGGTTACGCCCATCGTATAAAGGGAAATAGTCACGGGTGCCTTATCTGTACGCCCATCGTACAGGAAGTACGCCCAACGTACGTCTAGTGTCCAGAAACCCTAAATTTTAGGGCCAACCACAATATAAAGAACCTAATGGCTCAAATCCTAGCCTCCTTATCTGTCCCCCAACCTTAGAGAAACCCTAGAACACCTCATTTCTTCATCTTTGTGTGATTTTGACTCCAAGAAGCTCATTTTGGGTGGTGTAAGCTTGGAAGAGGAAAAGAAGAACTTTGAAAGGAAGAACTTGAGAAGTTGGAGCTCATAGACCTGGAATAGCATCATCATTTGGAGCTATTTCGAGGTATAAAGTTCATAACTTTACCTAAGAATACTTAGATCTAGTGTAGTTTGGTTTTGGAGTCATTTTAGTCCCAAGAATTGACCTTTATGATGAATTCTCGTCTTTGAGCTTAGGGTTGCGACCCTCAGAGCTAAAAGGGTCCCATAAGCAGTAAAGTCTCCATCTTGAATGTCTTAATGGGTTCATGCATGAGATCTAGCCCTTTTCATGGAAGTAATGGGTTCATGCATGAGTAAAGTCACCAAGTCAATGACTTTATGGATTAAGATGTGGAGAAAGATCAGGATCTATGATTATAGCTTCTAAAGTGGAGTATTAAGCCCTTAATAGGAAAAAGGACATATCAGGGGATTTATTACCAACCTTCTAGCCTGTACGCTTAGCGTACGTAGATGTACGCCCCGCGTAATCTGTCAGTACGGACTTTGTGTTATTGGACCATGCTTGGGTATTTGGGCTTTGATGGGCCATCAGGAGTCAATTATTATGCGCCAAGAATATGTTTGAGCTTAGGGTAAGGCCCATTAATAGGATTAGGCCCAACGTAGCAAATTAGGCCATTAGTGGGCTTGGGAAGCTTACCTAGTGTTGGGCCTTTCTATATTGCAGTTTTAGGCCTTGCAAATGGACCAAGTTGGACTAGGGGTAGAATGGTCATTTTAACCTAAGGAGGATTATTGAATTGGACTAAGTGGTATTTTGGTATTAGTAGCTCGAGGGGTCGAGGGATCTGCAGTTCGGGGATCTGCCAGCTAGTAACGAGGGGTTATTCGTAGGACTCTACAGTCAGCTTTGCGAGGTGAGTTTTCTCTAGTAGCAACGGGTCTAAGGCACCAATGTTGGCCCATTTATGTATGTTAGTGTATACCGGATTTAGATCTGATGTCGAGGTTAGCCAATGTAGGTTATATGCTCTGGATTTCACTTCGATAGCGAGCGAGGCCCGAGGAAGGGTTATATATATATATATATATATATATATGTGTGTGTGTGTGTGTGTGTGTGTCTATACATATATATATATATATATATATATATATATATATATATATATATATATATATATATATATATAATTTCGGGCTACGGTTCGATGTCGGGCGGTACCCGAGGCAGTAGTGTAGGTGTAGTTATACTTGTTGTCTTTGTGATACTTGTATGTGCCTGGTAGGGAGATGAGTGTGGGCGGGGGCTCGTATCTCATCACTAGTTGAGTGTGGACAGGGTTGCATATCTCATTAGTAGAAGAGTAGGGGCGGGGCCCAAGATAGGCGAGGCCTTGAGACTAACAGTTATAGTATAGCTATTGTTTGTTATGTAGTAGCATTATTATATGTTATTGTTTGCATGTGTATAGCGGGAGGGGCCCAAAGATAGGTGGGGGCTAGTAGAAACAGATATGTATACCGAGGGGGCTCAATGCAAGGCGGGGCCTGATGCTAGGCAGGGCCTGATGTCGGGCGAGGCCTGATGTAGCGGGCTAGGCCCAATGTTTGTAGTATATGATTATGTATATGGTATGTGGTAGTATGGGGAACTCACTAAGCCTTGTGCTGATAATTTTCAATTTTGGTTTCAAGTACTTCCGGAAGCGGAGGGAAGAGCTCAGAATGACTGCATGGCACACACCATTGGTTTTTGCCTGGGATGTTTTACTCTGATAATTAGACACTCTGATTATAATGTTTTGAGATATTGACTATGTTTTATGAATGATTTAATAACTTATGGTTTTACTTAATGATTTAAAAATGAAATTTTCGGACTGTATTTCTAGGATGTTACAAGTTGGCATCCTAACATTTGTTTGAGGGATTCGACACACTCTCGGGTGTGTCTGAACTCAAACTGAGGACTTGGTACGAAAATTTTGAAAGAAAATCATTTTTATAAAAGAACTTTGAGAAGAGAAAAGAGCTTTGAAAAAGGAGAAAAAGGGTGTGATGCATGCAATCAGCCGAGCTCAAGTAAGGACTAAAAATCTAGGAAGGATGCCTTATGTTCCTGTTATATGTGTATGAGCTTTATGAGTTGCATGCAAGTACAAATTCCTGATATGTGAATAGGATATCTTAATTATGTTCTACTTAGATTTTCCTTTTTGTCTGAATGCTACTTGCTTTGTGCTTTGTGGGACTCTGAGTGATGGGAGTTAGCCATTAGGTGAATACATCACGTCACATGAGACCATGGTTGAATAATCACAGAGTACTAGATTTGGCCTTATTGCGCAACTCTTGTCTGAGTCTAACCGTTGTAGGGACGAGTCCTTTACTTGAAGGATTATCTGAGCCTCGTCACATGTGATAGTATTCAGGTAGTTGCTGATTGGAATTATAAGGATACCTTCAGTAGCTGAGAGACAGAGCCCGGGATAGGTGGGGTGAGGTTACTAGCCAGGTGGGACTTGGTAGAGACCGTAGGGTCAAGGTAGGGGATTGGGGATCCCAAGACTTATATAGCCAGAACGGCAGTGTGAAAAGAGAAGTTTCGATAGCCGAAGTGTGGATAGAGCCAGAAGTCGTTGAGAGTGACTGAGAGGGTGATTAGTGGTTTAACAATCGGTTGGAATCCGGTATCCCAGTTAGGGGACGGAAAGGTTTGGGTCTGGGAGGTCCCGTAATCTGGGAAGGTAGATAAGTGACGCTCAGGTGGAAGTGGTGATGCGAGGATTCTAGAAGAGGGGTAGGTTGCAAATTAGAAGAGCGAAGGCACTTACAATTGGATTGGATAATCTCATAGTAATTGATTTGACTCT
Source organism: Lactuca sativa (assembly GCF_002870075.4). Classification (NCBI taxonomy): domain Eukaryota; kingdom Viridiplantae; phylum Streptophyta; class Magnoliopsida; order Asterales; family Asteraceae; genus Lactuca; species Lactuca sativa. The sequence goes on from NC_056626.2 coordinate 387,238,019, forward strand.
GTTGCACAGCTCTCGTCAAAGTCTAACCATTTCAGGGATAAATCTTTTACTCGAAGGATTATCTGAGCCTCCTGGCAAGTATGAGTATTCTAGATATGGTTGTAATTATAGATAGTGTTTTTGACGGTGGCAAAGCAGATCAGGGTGAGAAGTTTTTTGGTTGTGCAGTTATTCATTGAATTTCGGTGTGGTAGTGTAAGCGTCCCGGCGGGGAGACAGCCCCTTATAGATTCTAGATCTCGGATAGGCTGAAGAAGTTCCCCATCGGGCAGGTAGGGGAATAGTTGCTAGTGTGGCATGTGAGACGTATGCGGGTAAGTAACGATAGCGGACTTCGAGGACGAAGTCTAGTTTAAGTGGGGGAGAGTTGTAACACCATGTTCTGAAAATATTTGTTTATGGATTTCAGAGGCCAAGGCTAGGGGCGTTTTTTTCTTTTATGGGTCTTGAAGTTTTATTCGAAAGGTTTTTGGGTCGAGGTGTGTCGCTAGAAGCGTAGGCTTCTGGCCACCTTTTTGTGGATATAAAATTCGTTGGAAACAGACCAAGATAAGGAAGATATGACACTTGGAAGTTATTGGCATTAATGGTCCCTAATGAAAAAAGTTGACAAGGAAGGACCATGCATGTAAAGTGGAAGACGCGTAGCTACGCCCAGCGTAAGCTGGGTTACGCCCAACATATAAAGGGAAATGGTCGCAGGTGCCTTATGCGTACACCCGTGTACTTCCAGTGTCTAGAAACCCCAATTTTAGGGCCAACCACTATATAAAGAACATAATGGCTCAAACCCTAGCCTCCTTATCTGTTCCCTAACCTTAGAGAAACCCTAGAACGCCCCATTTCTTCATCTTTGGGTGATTTTGACTTCAAGAAACTCACTTTGGGTGGTGTAAGCTTGGAAGAGGAAAAGAAGAAGTTGGCAAGGAAGATCTTGGGAAGTTAGAGCTCATAGATCTGGAATAGCATCATCATTTGGTCTTTGGAGGTATAAAGTTCATAACTTTACCTAAGAATACTTAGATCTAGTGTAGTTTGGTTTTGGAGTCTTTTTGGTCCCAAGAATGGACCTTTGTGATGAAGGGCGTGTTCGGCAAAATTAGCTGGTAGCGGGTAGCAGGCAGTTTGTAGCTTGTAGCGTTTTGTTAAATGCTACATGAAGTAGCATTTGGATTTGGAGCGATTTGTATAAACTAAACACTAGAAGCTTGTAGTGCCGAACGAAATTTTCTGTTTAAAATGGAGCATTTTGTCAAACGCTAGAATCTAGAAGCTCTAAAACGCTCCCAAACGCTTTGTGCCGAACACACCCAAAATATCGTCTTTGAGCCTAGGGTTGCCACCCTCAGAGAGCTAAAAGGGTCCCATAAGCGGTAAAGTCTCCATCTTGAATGTCTTAATGGGTTCATGCATTAGATCTAGCCCTCTTCATGGAAGTAATGCATCATTTTTTGAGTTGGGCTTGTTTGGGCCAAGTAAAGTTACCAAGTCAGTGACTTTATGGAATAACATGTGGAAAAGGATCAAGATCCATGATTATAGCTTTTGAAGTGGAGTATTAAGACCTTAATGGGAAAAAGGACTTAGCAGGGGATTTACGTTGAGTGTACGTGCAAGTACACCTAGCGTACGCACCTTCTAGCCTGTACGCTTAGCGTACGTAGATGTACGCCCCGTGTAATTTGTCAGTATGGACTTTCTGTTATTGGGCCACGATTTGGGCCATGCTTGGGTATTTAGGCTTTCAGGGCCATCAGTAGTCAGTTATTATGGGCCAATAATACGTTTGAACTTAGGGTAAGGCCCATTAAGGCGATTGGGCCCAATTTAGCTAATTAGGCCATTAGTGGGCCACTAGCGGGCTTGGGAAGCTTACCTAGTGTTGGGCTTTTCTATATTACAGTTCTGGGCCTTGGAAATGGACCAAGTTGGACTAAGGGTAGAATGGTCATTTTACCCTAAGGAGGATTATTGAATTGGACTAAGTGGTATTTTGGTATTGGTAGCTCAGGAGTCGAGGGATCAACAGTTCAGGGATCTGCCAGCTAGCAGTGAGGGGTTATTCATAGGATTCTACATCCAGCTTTGCGAGTTTAGTTTTCTCTAGTAGGAACGGGTCTAAGGCACCAATGTCAGCCCGTTTATGTATGTTAGTGTACACCAGATTTAGATCCGATGTCGGGGTTAGTCGATGTAGTTTATATGTTCTGGATTTTAGTTTGATAGCGGGCGAGGCCCGAGGAAGGGTTATATATATATATATATATATATATATATATATATATATATATATATATTTCCGGGCTACGGTTTGATGCCGTGTGGTACCCGAGGCAGTAGTGTAGGTGTAGTTGTACTTGTTGTCTTTGTGATACTTGTATGTTCCTGGTAGGGAGATGAGTGTGGGCGGGGGCCCGTATCTCATCACGGGCTGAGTGTGGACGGGGTTCCATATCTCATTAGTAGCAGAGTAAGGGCGGGGCCTAAGATAGGCGGGACCTTGAGACTAACAGTTATAGTATATCTATTGTTTGTTATGTAGTAGCATGATTATATGTTATTGTTTGCATGTGTATAGCGGGCGGGTCGCGAAGTCAGGCGGGGCCTAGTAGAAACAGATATGTATACCGAGTGGGGCTCGATGCCGGGTGGGGCCCGATGTAGCAGACTAGGCCCAATGTTTGTAGTATATGATTATGTGTATGGTATGTGGTAGTATGGGGAACTCATTAAGATTCATGCTTATAGTTTTCAGTTTTGGTTTCAGGTGCTTCCGGTAGCGGAGGGAAGAGCTCGGGATGACTGCATGGCACACACCATTGGTTTTAGCCTGGGATGTTTTACTCTGATAATTAGATACCCTGATTATAATGTTTTGAGATATTGATTATTTTTGATGAATTATTTGATAACTTATGGTTTTACTTAATGAATTAAAAATGAAAATTTCGGACTTTATTTATGGGATAGTACAAGTTGGTATCTGAGCCTTGGTTTAAGGGATTCGGCACACTCTCGGGTGTATCTGAACTCAAATTGAGGACTTGGTATGAAAATTTTGAAAGAAAATCATTTTTATAAAAGAACTTTGAGAAGAGAAAAGAGCTTTGAAAAAGGAGAAAAAGGGTGTGGTGCATGCAATCAGCCGAGCTTAAGTAAATTCTCTCAATTACTCATACATGTTTGTTTAGATAAGATATGCTTACGAGAACTGCATGCTAGATTAGGACTAAGGATCTTGGAAGGATGCCTTATGTTTCTATTATATGTGTATGAGCTTTATGAGTTGGATGCTAGTATAGATTCCTGATATGTGAATAGAATAGCTTAATTATGTTCTGGTTAGATTTTCCTTTTTGTCTGAATGCTACTTGCTTTGTGCTTTGTGGGACTCTGAGTGATGAGAGCTAGCCAATAGGTGATTACGTCACGTAACATACGACTTGGGTTGAATAATCTCATAGTACTAGATTTGTCCCTATTACACAACTCTTGTGTGAGTCTAACCGTTGTAGGGACGAGTCATTTGCTCGAAGGATTATCTGAGCCTCGTCACATGTGATAGTATTAAGGTAGTGGCTGATTGGCATTATCAGGATACCTTCAGTAGCTGAGAGACAGAGCCCGAGATTGGTGGGGCGAGGTTACTATCCAGGTAGGACTTGGTAGAGACCATAGGGTCAAGGTAGAGGATAGGGTATCCCAGGACTTATAGAGCCAGAATGGCAACGTGAATAGAACAGTTTCAATAGCCGAAGTGTGGATAGAGCCAGCAGTCGTTGAGAGCGACTAAGAGGGTGATCAGTGGTTCAATAATCGGTTGGAATCCGGTATCCCAGTTAGGGGACGGAAAGGTTTGGGCCTGAGAGGTCCCGTCATCTGGGAAGGTAGATAAGTGATAGTAGGGTGCTCAGGTGGAAGTGGTGATGCGAGGATTCACGAGGAGGGGTAATTTGCGAATCAGAAGAGCGAAGACACTTACAGTTGGATTGGTTAATCTCAAAGTAGTTGATTTGAATCTGTTGCGCAGCTCTCGTTGGAGTCTAACCGTTTTTGGGATGAATCTTTTACTCGAAGGATTATCTGAGCCTCCTAGCAAGTATGAGTATTCTACATCTGGTTGTAATTATAGATGGTGGCAAGCTGATCAGGGTGCGAAGTTTTTTGGTTGAGCAGTTATTCTTTGAATTTCAGCATGGTAGAGTAAGCGGCCTGACGAGGAGACAACCCCTTATAGATTCCAGATCTCGGAAAGGCAGAAGAAGTTCCTTGTAGGGAAGGTAGGAGAATAGTTGCTGGTGTGGCATGTGAGACGTATGTGGGTAATTAACAATAACGGACTTCAAGGACGAAGTCTAGTTTAAGTGGGGGAGAGTTGTAACACCCTGTTCTGAAAATATTGGTTTATGGATTTCAGAGGCCAAGTCTAGGGGCATTTTGGTCTTTAATGGGTCTTGAAGTTTTATTCGAAAGGTTTTTGGGTTGGGGTGTGTCGCTAGAAGCATAGGGTTTCTTGCCAGCTTTTTGTGGATATAAAGTTCGTTGGAAACGGACCTCGGATAAGGAAGATATGACACTTGGAAGTTATTGGCATTAATGGTCCCTAATGGAAAACGTTGACAAGGAAGGACCATGCATGCAATGTGGAAGGCGTGTAGCTATGCCCAACGTAAGCTGGGTTACGCCCAACGTAAAAAGGGAAATGGTCGCGGGTGCCTTAGGCGTACGCCCAACGTACATCCAATGTCCAGAAACCCTAGTTCATAACTTTACCTAAGAATACTTAGATCTAGTGTAGTTTGGTTTTGGAGTCATTTTGGTTGCAAGAATGGACCTTTATGATGAAATCTCATCTTTGATGTAACAACCCAAAAATCAGGGGTAAAAATTTCATTTTTAATCCAACCCAAACATAGATACAATTTATTCCAAACATTCCAAAATAGTGTTAATCAAAACATTTATTCGAGTTTGTCCCAAAATCTTTCATTGTGGAAATCATAGGTGTGTGTACTACGATCAATCTGATCCCTTCATTTCCAAATCGATGAAACCTGAAACCAAAACTGTAAACCATAAGCACAAAGCTTAGTGAGTCCCCCAGAGCATACCCCACACACAATCCACATAACACATATCGTATTAGCTGTAAAAGCTATCTCTACCGTTATCACATATCAATCAACTATAAAAGCTACTCTACCACATATCACATATCAAATAGCTATAAAAGCTCTCTCTACCATTAGCACATATCAATTAGCTATATAAGCTACTTCTGCCACATATCACATATCAAATAACTATAAAAGCTATCTCTACCATTGACACATATCAATTTGCTATACAAGTTATCTCTACCGTTAGCCACAAAGGCTATCCTTACCATTAGCCACAAGGCCATCTCTACCATCGGCCATAAAGGTTGTCTCTACCATTAGCCACAAGGCTATCTCTACCATCAGCCATAAAGGTTGTCTCTACCATTAGCCACAAAGGCTATCTCTACCGCATATCACACATACATACATATCACACACCTCTACATAGCAAGTATACCAACTATCATAAAATGTTCCGGCCTTAGTGCCTTAGACCCATTGGTATGCTGAGAAGACTCACCTGGCACTGCTGAAGCCCCGCAGATAAAACTCCCCTTGCTGGTTGGTAGATTCCCGAATTGTCAACGTCAAACAATACCCAATTAATAATTGGGTTCTAACACATAACCACAACTCTATACTTGGGGGTAAAAGACTATTTTACCCTAACTTAGCTTTATTCAATTCAAGGCCCAAAAGCCAAACCATGGACCAAAGCCCAACACATGGCCCAATTTTCCAAATTGGGCCCAAACCTCTATATATAGGCTTATCTTAAGGCCCAACCACTTATTCCAGCCAAATGATTGGCCAACTTATGGAGTAATTTTCCAAATTGGGCCCAATTATGGCCAACTTTTGGACCAATTTTCCAAATTGGGCCCAAGCCTCTCTAATGGATCATATCCTAAGGCCCAATGATTTCCTTAATCCATAACATGTTCCCAATTGGCCCATTAAGGCCCACACCAGCTTAATCCAATAACTGGCCCAACAAGCATCCAAACCTAATTAGAGTTTTTCACATAAAATGATGATTAGGGTTAAGTGTCCCTACTTAACCCCTCAAGGACTTAATCCATTAAGTCCCACATGGTCTTAGGTTTATTTGGAATTATTATTAATTAATATTTTAAGCTCATTAAATAATCTCGATGCGGTCCTAATAAGTCCCAACTTAGGGTTTCATGACATTAGGGTTTTCCAAACCCAAATTAGGGTTTCCAACCCATCTTAGCCCAGTAGGCCTAAAGCCAAATCCTTAAACCCATTAGGGTTTCAGCATCCAAACGAATCAAACACAATCATGTAACCACACTGTCACCCGACTGTATGGCACATACCATTAGTTTTAGCCTCGGATGTTTACTCTGATAATTAGATACTCTGATTATAATGTTTTGAGATATTGACTATGTTTGATGAATGATTTGATAACTTTTGGTTTTACTTAATGAATTAAAAATGAAATTTTTGGACCGTATTTATGGGATGTTACAGCAGGCGTCTTGCAGAAGCGGGTTGTATGCCCTTTCTTGTTGTAGCTAGTTCATTGCATCTCCTGACAAGGTCCGTGGTGATGGAAATTGCATTTGTTGCACCTCGGGAGGGTTCTATCATATCGACTGGTAGGTGCTTGAGTATAGGGAATAGCAGCAGGGATGGTAGCAACATGGATTGCTACTGTTTGCTGCTTCTTTCAGGGATCTTGACATGACTGCCCTTTTCTCTTATTCCAGGATTTCTTCTTTCCACCCTCTTCTTTAGGTGGTTCAGGAGCGGCTGACACAGATTCTTGGCGATCTCCGTGATCTATTAATATATTTTCTAGACGTTTGGCACTGTCAAACGTGATTGGATTGACAGCTAGGACATTTCCTTGCGTTGGGGGAGTTAGTCCTCATATAAATCTCTCCAGTTTCTTGCTCTCTGGGTGACCGTCCCGGGACATAGTAGAGCCAGGTCACTAAACCTAGCAGTATATGCAACAATATCAGATCCCTTAATCTTCAGGCTCTAGAGCTCCTACTCCAGCTTTTGCATATCGCCCCGCAGGCAATATTATGCTAAGATGAGATCCTTCAGATCATCCCAACTCATAGCATTTTCTATTGGAAGAGTCAGGGACTTGACTTGGCTATTGCACCAAGTGAGGACTCGATCTGTGAAAGAACACGCTGCAAATTTCACTTTACTCGTCTCTGGACATGCGTAGAGTTCAAATATTGCTTCGATCTTCTTGAACCAACGAGTCAAGGCAATGACACCTCTAGTGCCATCAAAATATTGAGGTTTAGTGTTGGTGAAATCTTTGTAGGAGCACTCCCTTGGGTGCAAGTGACTATCTCCTTGGTTGGAAGGGTTGGCACCACTACCCGCCCCGCTACTACCACTTGCGTGGATTTGTGACATAACGGCAGCCACGGCAGCTGTCACTGCTGCTTGGAAAACAGCAGGGTCATACTGAGGAGGTGCTGGCGGTGGTGGATTTGTTGGAGGGTTGGTTTTCTTCCTGTTGGACCTCTTTGGAGGCATCTTTTTCAAAAAAAGATTCAAGAGGAAATGATGATAAGTCCTCTATAGTGGTTATGAGTCAGGTATTATTGAACAAGATATATCTTAGTCCTAAACGTATCATAACCTGATTTCTATAATGCTCTACCAGCAATTTACAATAGACATTTACTAAAATGAGTAAATAATCGCAGATTGTCAATCGTGAGAATTATTAATACTTGTAACAAATCTATGTAGTGTTATAGTGCCATAAAATACTCCTATAGTATTTGAACTATATGCTTGGTTTTATTGTTTCCTTTGTATAGAGTTTGGTAAGTTTTAGACTTGTCGCAACACTACAATCACTCCCAAACACATATTGGTCATATCTCAGACAAATATATTTGATCTGGTTATATTTGTCCCAGATATGATTACATAACTTTTAAAGTTTAACCGTAGTGTCCGACTCATCCTAAATACTTTTATGTAGTTCTTACTTTGATACTGATTCTAATGTGTATGCATATTCGTATATTTCTTGTAAAATATTTATATTTTTTAAAAGCATACTTTTAGTTCAGAGCGCTTTGGCCCCATAGTGTTTATAGTTGTATATCTTGTAAGGTGTTATATACTTAGTTCACTATAAACAATGCTCTGATACCAATCTGTCACACCCCCAAACCGGAACGGTGGAAACGTTCGGGGGCGGAGGACGTCATGTACAGTATCACAACAATGGTATAAAAGTAATCAAAGAAAACACAACCATTACATTAATCAAATATTGTATTTACACCCATTCATAACATAATTGGTATGACATCAAGAGTATATAACAAAAGTATAAAAGACGAGACTTTAATAGGCTTTGTCTTCTCAAACTCCTACGGGTGTACCAGTCTACTGGTTCCCTAAGAATACAAGTGATTTTGAAGGTGTATCAACATTTAAGTTGGTGAGTTAATAAGTATGTTTTAGCGATAGGAAGCTTGGCTTTGAACTTTGAAAATGCTAACATGTTTTCTAGAAAATCCAATATTTTCTTTAGTGAATGTAATGTAGTCTTGTAAATAGAGAAACTGATTCGTGTATGTTCCTTGTAATTGTATGTTGTATTAGAGTACCCTGTACTAGAAAATAGTGTACTATATCTGTATTTATATGAAAACCTTTGTATGTATGCCTGGATACCTCCAACTATAGCGTAAATAATGTATCATAATAGTGTTTGTATGAAAACCTTTATATGTATGCGTGGATACCACTAGTTGTAGTGTAAAGTAATGCACTGTAGTTTTATTAAATATAATAAAACCATTGAAGTAGTGTTAATCTTGTAAGCACATGTTTTAGTAATACTATTTTGAGTTTCATATAACTATGCTTGATATGATCTAGTGACCTCTATGACGTTCTTCAGGCGTCTGAAAGTTATGGCATTTGTCACCCTAGGCCTGCCAGCCTAACTGTAGCTAGCAGTTCAGGTGTGGGATTGTCAGTACTGTATAGATCTATACACAAATATCACGCTCTCCCTCCAGGAGACTCTGGTTATACTATATAGGATTTAGTTTCATACCTTGAGGGATACAATTGAAGTAGTGCCTCACAACCCTGTATTAACTAGTTTACGTGTAATGTGGTAGTGTTCTGTTGTACTAGAAACTGTATGTATTGCCTTGTAATAATGTACTTTGTAATGTAAAATAATTATACTTAAATAATTATTTTAGTAGTGTATACTCATATCAACGTATTAGAGTAGTGCTTCCCAAACTATACCTATTATAGTTTGAATAAATGTTCTTGTTCTGCGTATTGTATATTGCATAATAGTGTAGTGATTCCCAAACTATACCAATTATAGTTTAACTGTAATATTTTGTAGTGTACTGAAAACGTTTGCAATTTAACTGTATGAAAGTATAACACCCTTATGCTCAACGTGTTACAAAAGGGTTAAATTATAAGAATATTTTAATGAAATGTAGCAAATATTCGGTTTGAATCGATTGCAAGGTTTTTAAAACTGTTAAAAAGGTTTGTATAAACATAAAGTCGTTGTGTTTTACTTGTATTCTCCCCCAAAAACATTAAAAAACGTTGAAAAGGTAGGGGTATGAACTCACCTCTAGTACATGTCTGTGTAATGATAACGGTTCCGTAGAGATGATCATCGGGTTGATGTACGGAGAATTAACGGTATACTAATAATAGTTGAACACATAATTGTATTTAAATTAGCGAAACCATTACTTAAAGTGTTAGAAAACACTTGTTTTGTGTTAGGAATAATTACCGAGAATTGTATAAGTGTTGAAGAGAGTTTTCGGTTCCAAGGGGGGGGGGGGGTCTCGGCCGAAAACGGTTCTTGGTCCTGGGTGTTTTCGGTCACTTGAAGATTTGAAGGATGCTCTTGGTGTTGTTGGTGTTGTTGGTGTTCTTGATGAAGATATGAAGATTTGAAGGTTATCACTTGAAGGTATGAATGTTCTTGGATGATCCTTGGGAGCAAAATGGGAGTATTTTTGAGTGTAAACGGTGAGAAATGGTTACGTTTTCGAAGGAAAAACTTATATACGGCTGGCTTTTCCACCGGAAAAGAGATTTTGACCGAAATCAGTTGTCGGTCCGGAGGTTTTCGGCCGAAAAGGGTTTTGGTGTGAGGGTTTTCGGTTTTGACGAAAAAAATGCTGATTTTCGAGTGTTTTTGATTCCAAAAACTTATATAAATATTTTGTACATAATATAAGTTATTTTCGAACTCTTACGAACTTTAAGAAATAAAATAAAACTCAAAATTTTATTTATTGGATTTGACTTTTGTTGACTTGAAAGTATCGAGTTGTTACAAAAATGGTTACCAAGACCACATTTGTGACAAACTATCTTGAGTTTGTCTAATTTCAGAATTTCTTGGGATTCCGAGGAGTGATTTGAGATGTTGGGTTGTATGTAGGTAGGTTTTCTGATGGTTTAGGAAATGGTTGAGGATTGTTTTGGAGAGAAGCTTGAAATCGAGTTTTTGAAGGTTTTCGATAAGGATTCCATGGAAGTTTGTATTTCATGGATAGAAGTGCAAACTCCTATTAAAAGCGATATTCAGAATCAATGGTTTTGGGATCAAGGTCTCCATCAAACTGATGGTTCGGATTTGGAGGAACAAGTAGAGTTGGTTGTGTGGGTTGAACAGGTGGGATAGTTCTAAAAGGATCTGACACAGATGGGTTCATAATTAATGGGTTAACACAACTAACCTAGGAAATAGGACCTCCTAACAGTTCTCTTAACGTTTGAGCAATGTTAGATTTGTGGCCTTGTAGTATGTCAAAAAGTTGATGAAGCTTTATTTTCTTCATAGATCCGTTACTCTGAATACATGACTTGACATTCCCCCCAGACTTTTCCGAGGTTATTGATAAACTTCAGAATGTAATCAAGAGTAGTTGTACTATACCATGTGTAGTCCTGTTGTTCACAACAATTCTATACCTATTTGAAGTCGTGGCTATAGATTCACCTGGAGTTATGTTGAAGATATCAAGATCATTGACAACCAAAGACATATACTTATTCTTCATGTTCTAGGACCCTTCAAACAAGTCTTGAAGAGTTTCCCAAATCTCTTTTGCAAATTTGCACAACTTAATGTGCTCAAAGAGAGATGGAGGAACACCAAACACCATCTCAGAAAATGCAACCGGGTCTAGATGAAGCTTTTCGATGTCTAAAGCAATAAGAGGTGTAGGACGTTGTTCTTCCTAGCCCGTGAGAGTAGAAACAACATCTCTCACCATATGTCTCACTGGAACATGAGGAACTTCTTTCACAAACCTCCATATTTCTTCACCTTTTTCCTTACCAAGTAAAAATATTTTCATCCTAACTTTCTAGTGATCATACTCTTCAACAATGTAACAGCCCAATTTTCACGTCCAAAAATTTCATTTTTAAATCAATACTTTCGAAAACATTTGTGAATAAACATCGTTTGATCATATCATTTCATAAACATATTTCGTGTCTGAAAACCAAAACATAAAAATAGCCATAATGTCAGAGTACAAAATCCAAGAATAACTCATGGTGCGGAAAACAATGTGCGTGCATGATGTGCCGCTACCGCGCCAGCTCCTTCCCCTTCGATGAATAGGTACCTGAAAACAAAACTGTAAACTATAAGCACGAAGCTTAGTGAGTTCCCCCTATCGTACCACATACCATACAATCACATAACATACAAATACTGTCAGGCATATCCGGGTGCCTGACCTACCCTTTCGGTCCTTTCGACCGGATACTGCCTAGCATATCTGGGTGCTGGCCTCCCCTTCGGTCCTTTTGACCGGATACTGCCTAGCATATCTAGGTGCTGGCCTCCCCTTCGATCCTTTCGACTGGATACTGCCTATCATATCTGGGTGTTGGCCTCCCCTTCGTGCCTTTCGACCGGTGATCTCGGGGACTATCTCCCCTTTAGCTACTAGCATATAACATATCATACTAGCACGAAACATATCCGATAATAGCAAACCTAGATGATATCACAAAGACCATCATCTACATACGTCTCCTACTTGTGGGCCGGCATTGTGGCCTTAGACCCACCGCTACTGGAAGGCAACTCACCTCGTAGTAGCTGCTGATCTGTGCGGCAAATCCTCTGACTGCTACTGCTGCTGCTCCGGAAATCCTTCGGCTATAATTCCCACAAAACATTTAGTCATACACTGCCAACTTCTCTTAGGGTAAAATGACCATTTTACCCCTAACCAAGTCAAATTCAAAGCAAAAGTCAACTTCCAGTTGACCTGACTCGCCGAGTTGGTTCGCCAACTTGCCGAGTCCCTATCCTTCTATTTGTACATATACCTGTCTCTACTCGTCGAGTTAGGAGATGACTCGACGAGTTTTCCTTCTAATTGAATGTCGACTAAATCTTCATCCGACTTGCCGAGTTGTATGAATAACTCGTCGAGTTCATCTTCAATCTTAAGAAGATTGCCTTGGACTCGCCGAGTTTGCTAATGCACTCGCTGAGTCCCATGAATTCCAGAACCATGGCTTAGTCCAGAATGTTGGGTCACTACCTGGGACCTCCCTGAAACCTTTCCACACTCAACTGGGTCCTTGACCCAGGACAGAAAAGGGAGTTAAGCCTCCGACTCGCCGAGTCCCAATAACGACTCGCCGAGTCGTATATGTCCAAGTCTCATTTTCTCGATTTCTGGTGTACAACACTTGTCCAAAAGGTAGATCTAGGCTCCTAGGATCGTTCTAGCATGTAAAGTTACGAACTTTACGTGCATGCATGGGACTTTTGAGCCTAAAAGGCCTTAAAATGACTCCTATAATGCATGGGGCCTTTTTTGAGTGAAAAAGCCACTCCTTTCTGCCTTGTAACCCCTCCAAGGACCTAGATCTGAAACTTCAACCCCAAACCATGCTTGCAATCATGGTTGGTGACCAAAATGGCTTAGAAAAACCCTAAAACTTCACAAAATGGGATCTATCAAATGGAAGAGCAAGGTACAGACTTTTTACCTTCAATGAGCTGAAAATGGTGCAAAAACTCGGATCCCTTTTGCCTCCTCTTGTTCCTTCAAGCTTTCCCTTCCCTCCTTGGATCACAAAAGCACCAAAGTCACTCCAAATGCCTTAGATTGCTTCAATAACGGATAGGATTTGCTATGGGGGGTTTTCTAGGAGCAAATGGGACGAAGGAGGCCGATTTAAAGTGTTTAAATAGGGAGCCAACCCTCGGATTAGGGTTTTTGTCCAGATAGGGTCTACTCGCCGAGTCCGGGACCCGACTCGTCGAGTCCATCGGTTAAGTCTCGCGTCCCTTCTCGCTTCTACTCGGCGAGTTGGTCCTTCAACTCGCTGAATCCAAGGCCAAAAATGCAAAATATTTAAAGAATTAATAAAAAGAATACGTACCAAGGACCAGGTGCTACAAATCTCCCCCACTTATTTTAGACTTCGTCCTCGAATGTTTGCTACTCGTTCCTGAAACAGCTCGGGGTAATGCTCCATCATCTCTTCTACCGGATCCCAAGTCCACTCCGAGCCCTTTCGGTGCTGCCATTGCACCTTCACGAGTTCCACTCTTTTGTTCCTTAGATCCTTCGACTTCCGGTCAAGGATCGCTACAGGCCGCTCGATGTAATTCAGGCTGTCATCAACCTGAATGTCCTCCAAGGGTACCACTGCTGAGTCGTCCACCAGGCACTTTCACAGCTGGGAGACGTGGAAAGTGTTGTGGATCTGACTGAGTTCAGATGCCATATCTAGCCCGTACGCCACCTTGCCCACCCGAGCTACAACCCTGAACGGTCCAATGTACCTTGGGCCCAACTTGCCCCGCTTCCTGAATGGAATGACGCCTTTCCAAGGCGACACTCTCAGGAGAACCATATCCCCGACCTGGAAATCCAGGTCTGATCGACGCTTATCTGCATAACTTTTCTGCCGACTCTGAGCAGTCTGAAGTCTACTCCGGACCTGATGAATCTTCTTTGTCATCTTGAGCACTACTTCGGTGCTCCCCATTACTATCTGGCCAACCTCGCCCCAACATATCGGGGTCTTGCAATTTCTCCTGTATAACATCTCGAAAGGAGGACGGTCAATACTCACATGATAGCTATTATTATATGAGAACTCCGCCAACGGGAGGTAGGTATTGCAGCTACCTCCGAAATCTAAAACACATGCCCGTAGCATATCTTCTAATGTTTGGATGGTCCACTCACTCTGACCATCCATCTGCGGGAGAAAGGTGGTGCTAAAATGCAGACGAGTACCCAGCTCATCATGAAACTTCCTCCAAAACCTGGAAGTGAACCGCACATCCCTGTTTGAAATCACCGATACTGGCACCCCGTGGCACGCCACTACCTCCCGAATATAGATATCGTCCAACCTTTTGGCTGAAATACCTTCCTGAATCACGATAAATGGGCGCTCTAGGTCAATCGATCGACGATGACCCAAATCGAATTCACTCCCCGCGCGGTCCTGGGAAGTTTTGTGATAAAATCCATCGTAATGTCTTCTCATTTCCACAGCGGAGTATCCAACAGCTGCATCTTGCTGTGTGGCCTTTGGTGCTCGGCCTTGACCTTCCTGCAGGTCAAGCCCCGCTCCACGTACCTGATGGGTTTTGGTCATAAGAACATCCTATGTGCTCATACAAACTCTAATGCTTGGATCTAGGTTTCTCTATTGTACATGCAAGTTATCCAAGACTATAAACCCTAATTCTAGCATACAAGTAATCATATTAACATAAGAATGGGTTTAAGATATTACCTTGATTGTTATGTAGCAATAACAATCCAATTCCTCCTTGTATTGACTTTAGAAAGCTTTGAGTCACAAATGTCACTCCTCTAATGGTTCACAAACACCAAGAGCAAGAGGATGAAGAAGAGAGAGGAAGGAGGCTGCCCTAAAACGTGTGAAACCCTAGAAGAAGTCTTAGCCACGTTTTTGGGTCATAAGGGGTCTATATATCTGGTGAGGCTATTAGGGTTATCTAACAAGGAAACCCTAATTTGGATGCTTAAGCCCTAAGCAACCCATGGATCCCTTTCCTTAAGGCCTTGGACGATTTCCCCATGGGCTTCCCCATAGAATTCGTCCACTCCTTAATATAAGGCAATCCATGGCCCAAATTGCAATTATCTTATAATTACAATTCCAGTCCCTTATGTTTAATTAATCTCTTTTAGTCACAAAACTAATTACCAATTAATTATTGACTAATATTAATTAAACAATATGATTTCTCCTTTAATATATTATTCCCATAATATATTAATAAATCATATTTAATCCTTTCTCTCCATAATTCATCCTATCAAGTTGCTTTGGTGAAGGCAACCCAAAAGGACCATGCACCATCGGGTCAAGTACATACCAAAATAGTTATGGACTTAGACAGTAATCCAACAGTCTCCCACTTAGATAAATCTAATAACTATTATGCGTATGACTTCAGATCCTGATCTGCAATCGTAGGTTTCCAAAGTCGTTGTCAACTCTGATCCTATCAGATACATGTGTCCTTAGATAAGGGATCATATATTCCTCCATTCTAGATATCGTATAAGACATGATTTCAAATCATTCTCTTTGTACTTTTTCTCGACTTAAGATTTATGACGACTGACTATTTGAACAAATCAAATTAGCCCTAGCCTGACCGAGCATTTACGTTTTTCATCACTAAATCATCGATTGGCCCAAAGATATCGATTTTATTCTACTTTGGATAAAAGGAACGGATAAACTTTGATTCAATGCTCGCTTGCACTCACTCACCGAATCACATACAACAATATGTTTTATAACACCAAGTTACTGGTGCGTTTACATATTATCGATGTGCAACCGATTTACAAGATACAACTCACACATCTCGGTTTCAAGAATATAAGATGTTATCGTCTCACCAATCACTCGTGATACAATTCACGGAGTGATCCAAGTGAGCGTGGGTGTAATCCAATGCTCAAATCATATTCATAAGCACTCATGAATATTGCAGCAAACATTTGCTTATGTCTAATACACTTTAGACAATCCACACACCAATTCACCACAGTCTTCTTTCATATCTACTTCCAACATATGAACGATTGTGGCCCGTTTGAATAATTTGACTGTTCTCAACCAATTAAATTATTCAAGAAGTCAAAACATGCAAAGTGAAACACAAGAATAATACTAATCCCATATGGCCTCAAACCTTAGAGTATAAATAAAACTCCTTTTATTTAGCACCATATCGATTACTCATTATTTGTCGTTTCAGGTAATCAACTTCTTACTTGAATTATTACACTTGTCCCATGCTCTTAGCATGCACACAATGTTTACCTATGGTTCTTACTTTGTGAAATAGATCAAATTGAACACACTTCCAATCAATCTCATTTCACAACTCCAAATCCTTTTTCATAAGTGAAAGAATATCAAATTCTTGCTACTTATAGAATATGCTAGATTCTAACATTCTATGCAACGATCCTTTCGTAATTTCACTGCACCAAAGTCACAAAGACTATTGTCAATGATATTACAAAGTCTTCTATCGGAGATTGTTACAAGACAATTCCTTAGATATGATGTCTCTCACTCAAAGTACATTCCTTTGAACATCCTCTTGCATAAAAGTTTCTAATCTAGACATAGATTTTTTTTCAATATTCAATTCCCAATATGGACACGTTTCCATATTTCCATATGACAACTCATTCTTAATAGAATCTTATCTATTCGTAATAATGTCGATATGGTCCATCCAATACTATACTTCCAACTACTCACAAGCGACCAATCCTCGGCGAACTTTGGATTGTCCTTTGATAGTTGTTTAATTATTTTAGTCAAAACCGATTCTAGTCCTTTTTCCCTCTAAATGCGCTAAACATTTGGAAAATTTTAGAATGGTCAAATATTATAGCATTTGCAATCAATTCTATACCCGAAGCGTATGGGACACGATGCATAATGTCTTACATGAAGATTCGATACTTTATGAATCTTCTGCCATAATATTTTATGTGCTACGTTTTCAAAATTCGAGTTATGAAGAGGAATGCCATAATCATAATCGAAATTTTAAGAACACACTACATTCCTTTGACTAAATTTATTAACATTCCACAAGCTAAGCCTTTAGATTTGAAATGAAGCATAATATTCTCTCCCTTACGACTTTGCAAAGAATGACTCTTGTTTTCTATAATTAATATTGCCAACTTGCAATACTTTCCATAATAATCATACAATCATAACTTTTATGCTCCCGCTATCATGATGATTATTATAAACATAACACTTATGCTCCCACTAGCTTTGACATGTCTTTAGAAACATCTTAACTTTCAGACAAACAATACTTATTGAATTTCTTAAGTTCATGTTTCTAATACTTAGTGCTTTGATAATATTTTATCAAGGCTTCTTGAACTTATACACCTTTGCCTTAGATAGTTTATTTGTGCGTCTAAACAATTAAGACTAATTGCCAAACCTCACAACTCAAATTATGGAAAGGGATACCGTAACCGTAATCGAATTCGAGAATGCAATTTTACAATCACTATCTTCTTAAAATCTTTCTTAGTGAAAGCATTTCCTCACAATCATTTTCATGAAGGAGGAAATCTTATGACACTTAGATTTAAATAGCGTATGTGTTCCTATCCATGTAAATTTGTCAAAACCAAAATTTACGACAAATTCAAACTCATATGGATCGAACTTCCTTAATCTTGATTTCTTGTCTTATGGTAGTACAACTGCCCACCATGTCTTCCAAGTAGTTAAGTAGCTCACCTTTTCCTATCAAGGTACCTGCCTTTTATACATTCAAATGAGTACTCAGAGGACTCACATGCATAATTAACTCGATTGGATTGGCATATAAACAAAATAGTGTCAACACGATAGGTTGTAAACCTCAACTCGTGTGCTAGTGATGATCGATAAGGTTTATTTGATTTGTTCTTGAAACCTTTCAAGACCATTAAGACTCCCACTGACTCCTTGACATATAAGATTCTCTTGTCAATAAACATTTCTTGACAGACAAATATTCAAGAGTTAGTGTAGTTTTTATCAAAACACTTCATAAATTGGTCCTAGTTGGTCTTTGTCTTATCCAAGAATCACAACTTTCCACATTTGATGAATGTTATAAACCTTCTTAATACTTATCACTCATTGTCACAATCTTAACTTTAAGACTTGTTATTGGAACGAAGTATGATTGATTTCTTGATTTAACCATTTCTTCAATTCTTGATTTCTCTTCTTATACATATAATTTGTACTAAGACTCACTTAGAGGATTAATTGAGATATGGTTCATTAAGACCTATCATAAAGCATAAAAGGTACTCTCCCTTCTTCTTAGAATGAAGAAACTTTTATCTTTCTGCCTACTTGATTCTTCTTATTCGTTTTGCTATTGATTTAAACCTTTTAATCAATTCCGAATCACACTTAATCTTATAAGTATAATCAAATTTACTAAGCCTTTAGTAAATCATGACGAATATCATTGTTACTCTTATGGTGGACTTGATCAACACACAACTTTGTGTGCTCGATCTCCTAGTCCTTCACTTGACACATTGTCAATAAATTAGTCTAATTTCCAAATATGAAATTTCTCATTCATCGTGCAACCATGTTGCATAATTCCAAGTTTCTGTCCAATTGAAACTTGGGTGATGAGAAACTTTCCTTATTCGGTAAATTCTTCGACATTTCCACAAATAACATAATAAGAACCAAATCCATTATTAACAATCCATTATTGTTAATAATAGAAACATTCAAACATCAATTTTTCATATACGCCATTGCAAGGATAAATAATGTAACACCCCCTCTAGCACGTATCACAATATTGTTCGCTTTAGGCCACTCGGCACGAGGACTTCCTAGGGGGTCACCCATCCTTGTACTACTCCCGCCCGAGCACGCTTAACTGCAGAGTTCTTATGGGATCTGCTACCCTCACGGCTTTAAAACGCGTTGTGATAGGGAAGGTATCCACACCCCTTATAAGGAATGTTTAGTTCTCCTTCCCAGCCGATGTGGGATTAGATCTAACCCACTTTCACCCCCTATTATAGGGTTCGACGTCCTCGTCGAACACATCGACCCGTCCCTGGCTCTGATACCATTTGTAACATCCCCCTTTGGCACGTATCACAATATTGTCCGCTTTGGGCCACTCGGCACGAGGACTTCTCAGGGGGTCACCCATCCTGGTACTACTCCCGCTCGAGCACGCTTAACTGCAGAGTTCTTATGGGATCTGACGGGGATGTCGAACCCTATAATGGGGGGTGAAAGTGGGTTAGATCTGATCCCACATCGGCTTGGAAGGAGAACTAAACACTCCTTATAAGGGGTGTGGATACCTTACTTGTAACAACGCGTTTTAAAGCTGTGAGGGCAGCAGATCCCATAAGAACTCTGTAGTTAAGCGTGCTCGGGCGAGAGTGGTACCAGGATGGGTGACCCCCTGGGAAGTCCTCGTGCCGAGTGGCCCAAAGCAGACAATATTGTGATACGTGCCAGAGGGGGATGTTACAAATAATATAAAATCAAAATTTATTTTATTGCGGAAAAAATTTGTCCTTACAATGCAATTCATTGAAAAACTATGCTAATACATCTTTCTTAGCAATCTAATTTTAACTCTAAGTAGTAGCTCAAGAATCTAATCTTCGAGAAATGCGATCGAAATCCATTCCTTCACGGTTAGATTCTGCTCACTTCTTCCCTTAAGCTTCCTTTCTTTTTTTTCGATCCTACAAAACATCAATTGTAATCTTATCACATTATGTATTAAGAATATAGAATAGAAGCTTAAAAGAGTTAGTTAATGGATTTTACCTATATTAGAGCCATACGTTTCGACTCTCCCATCTCTTAGATCTCTTAGGTAAATGGGGCAGCTTCGTCTCCAATGCCCTTTCTCTTGGCAATAAAAGCAAATTGACTCTTTTGGAACATGACATGGAACTACTTCAGACATTGCCATTCTCTTATGATCAAACTTTTCGATCATAGAATGTCTTTCGTTGCCATTGTCTATATCCATAGAGGTCTTGAAGGCAGATTCACCAATCAACTTTGCTTTTCTATTACACCAAACCATTGCTGATTCAGCAGCAATAAGCATACAGGTGAGATCTACAAGGGTCACGTCGCGGTTCATCATATAGTACTCTCTTACGAACTCACTATATGAGTTAGGAAGTGACTGAAGAACCCAATCAATAGCCATTTCCTTACAGACAACGGATCCCAACATTCTTAACCTACCAATGTGTGACTTCATCCCTAGGACGTGTGCACACACCGGCTTTCCTTCTTTTGTTTACTTGCCAAAAGGGCTTGAGTGATCTTGAACTTTTCAAGCCTTTGAACTTGTGGGTTAGGGAGAATTATTGGAGGAGGTGGAGGAAGTTAAGCATGATTTCTTGTTCCTCGATCGAATCGTGGAATATCATCTTCATGTGGAAAGCTTGTTCCACGGGATTTGGGAAGACCATAGTTGTCAAACTTTGACATCTACAAAACGGGAGAAAACTAATTCAAGTTAGTTGATTGATTGAGTCCTTAGTAAATCACCCAAATGAGATACTAAGGCTAAGACCCAACACAATATTCTACAACTCGGGAGAGGGATGCCGTAACCCAAATTGCAGAACATTTGAAGGTAAGTGAATGACGATTCACTAATTTCCACCATGAAAAACGAAAAAGAAATTTATGTTTTAAATCTATGAAAACTCCTAGATCCTATGAGATTCATTAAATCATTTCAATGGCATGTTTAAATCTCGATATGCCCCTCTTCTTTGTGACTGGGATGCCGAGGATTACAAAGCGGGTGTGAATAACCATGCCAACTACATGGCGCCCCCACATGTTACAGTCACCTATTCGATGTGCCGCTAAACCACACACGCTCCACCGAACTATGACAAACATTGAGTCACCCTTTGCTACCTTTGCTTAGAACCATTTAGTGTGCCGGTAAACCACATATGCTCCACTAACGTCTTCGCAAGGGCACAAAGTGTAATTTCATGGAATTGCATCATTTCTCTTTGCCTAAGTAACTAAGACTGGGAATTTGAAAAACATTTAGTTACTTTAGTAATTCATTATACTTATAATGGAAGGTTTCGTCCTATCCTACCTGTTCGGCTAACGACCCTCCACTAGTCAAGAGTGTGGTGGGTAAGAGTGGATACCCATTCAATCGCCATTTTATAGTCAATTTCCTTAAACACCCCTTATAGACCAGCTTCGTGAATGAAGCCTACTAACGGTAAGACTGACTTTTACTCATACATATATAATGTTAGACTTTTAATGTTATATATATAGTATAGGGTGTATTTTACACTTTTAAAATATTAGGTGGTCAAATTTAACAATTATACTTTTAATTCAATTAAATTTTAAACCAAAAACTTTATGGATTTATTAAACCTCTTTTAATTATACACCTTAATTAATTAATAAAACCATAAGGGTGTGATTTTAACTTTTTCAAAACAATACTAGGGTTTTAGAATTTAATATTCCTAATTAAACTTTTAATCAACTTTTAAATTCCAAAACTTGAGGGCAGTTTTGAAACCTTTTCAAAACATGAGGGTTTCAACTATTTAAATTTCAAAACAACAAAACTTTTGGGTTCAAATTTAGACTATAAAACTTAAGGGGGGAAAATATGAAACATTTCATAACACAAGGTTCAAATAACAAATAACCTAAATTAACATTTAATCACATAATTATCCATATTTGATTTATTTAATGATTTCTTGCAAAACAATTTACCAATTTAATTAAAATACTTAGTCAATTATCACATAAGGAAACAAATATTTAATTAATTGATAAATATCTTCAATTAGATCAAGAATATAGTCATATATATCATAAAATCGGATTTATATTGATCTAATATGATAAAGGCAAGTATTTCAAAGATAAACAACAAGAAATCCCGAAAATAGCTCCATCTGACGCTCGAACTCGCCGAGTACCACACTGTACTTGCCGAGAACACTGTGGTACTCGTCGAGTTCATCAGCCAGGGAGCCCAAAAATCGATTTTGCAACTTGAATAAACACACAAGGAATCAATACAATAGAAACCAATCAAGGCTCTGATACCACTGATGGGTTTTGGTCATAAGAACATCTTATGTGCTCATACAAACCCTAATGCTTGGATCTAGGTTTCTCTATTGTACATGCAACTTATCCAAGACTATAAACCCTAATTCTAGCATACAAGTAATCATATTAACATAAGAATGGGTTTAAGATATTACCTTGATTCTTATGTAGCAATAACAATCCAAATCCTCCTTGTATTGACTTTAGAAAGCTTAGAGTCACAAATGTCACTCCTCTAATGGTTCACAAACACCAAGAGAAAGAGGATGAAGAAGAGAGAGGAAGGAGGCTGCCCTAAAAGGTGTGAAACCCTAGAAGAAGTCTTAGCCACGTTTTTGGGTCATAAGGGGTCTATATATAGTGATGCTATTAGGGTTATCTAACAAGGAAACCCTAATTTGGATGCTTAAGCCCTAAGCAACCCATGGATCCCTTTCCTTAAGGCCTTGGACGATTTCCCCATGGGCTTCCCCATAGAATTCGTCCACTCCTTAATATAAGGCAATCCATGGCCCAAATTGCAATTATCTTATAATTACAATTCCAGTCCCTTATGTTTAATTAATCTCTTTTAGTCACAAAACTAATTACCAATTAATTATTGACTAATATTAATTAAACAATATGATTTCTCCTTTAATATATTATTCCCATAATATATTAATAAATCATATTTAATCCTTTCTCTCCATAATTCATCCTATCAAGTTGCTTTGGTGATGGCAACCCAAAAGGACCATGCACCATCGGGTCAAGTACATACCAAAATAGTTATGGACTTAGACACTAATCTAACAGTACCATGCTACATCCCGTTTCATGCAGGGTCACCAATAGTCCAGACGAAGATCCATATACATCTTTGTTGCCACGGGATGAATGGAGAATCGAGATTTGTGTGCCTCCTCCATCAGAACCTGGCGCACATCCCCGTGATACGACACCCACACCCTGTGGTGTAGTGTCATCAGCCCTCGGCTATCATAATCGAAGGAGCAAACCTGCCCCACAATCCGATGGGTTTTGGTCATAAGAACATCCTATGTGCTCATACAAACCCTAATGCTTGGATCTAGGTTTCTCTATTGTACATGCAAGTTATCCAAGACTATAAACCCTAATTCTATCATACAAGTAATCATATTAACATATTAATGGGTTTAAGATATTAGCTTGATTGTTATGTAGCAATAAAAATCCAATTCCTCCTTGTATTCACTTTAGAAAGCTTAGAGTCACAAATGTCACTCCTCTAATGGTTCACAAACACCAAGAGCAAGAGGATGAAGAGGAGAGAGGATTGAGGCTGGCCAAAAACATCTACAAACCCTAGAGGAGTCTTAGCCACGTTTTTGGGTCATAAGGGATATATATATAGTTAGGCTATTAGGGTTATCTAACAAGGAAACCCTAATTTGGATGCTTAAGCCCTAAGCAACCCATGGATCCCTTTCCTTAAGGCCTTGGATGATTTCTTATGGGCTTCCCCATAGAACATCCTATGTGCTCATACAAACCTTTTTCATAAGTGTAAGAATATCAAATTAATGCCACTTATAGATTATGTTAGATTCTAACATTTTATGCAATGATCCTTTTGTAATGTCACTGCACCAAGGTCACAAAGACTATTGCCAATGATGTTACAAAAGTCCTCTATTGGAGATTGTTACAATACAATTCCTTAGATATGATGTCTCTCACTCAAAGTACATTCCTTTGAACATCCTTTTGCATAAAAGTTTCTAATCTAGTCATAGATTTTCAATATTCAATTCCCAATATGGACACGTTTCCATATTTTCCATACGACAACTCATTCTTAATAGAATCTTATCTATTCATAATAATGTCGATATGGTCCATCCAATATGGAAACATTTCCATAATTTCCATATGACAACTCATTCTTAATAGAATCTTTTCTATTCATAATAAGTCGATATGGTCCATTCAATACCATGCTTCCAACTACTCACAAGCAACCAATCCTCGTCGAACTTTGGATTGTTCTTTGATAGTTGTTTAATTATTTTAGTCAAAACCGATTCTAGTCCCTTTTCCTTCTAAATGCGCTAGACATTTGGAAAATTTTAGAATGGTCAAACATTAAAGCATTTGCAATCGATCCTATACCCGAAGCGTATGGGACACGACGCATAATGTTTTATTTGCTATGTTCTCAAAATTCGAATTGTGAAGAGGAATGTCGTAATCATAATCGAAATTTTAAGAGCACACTATGTACCCTTGACTAAATTTATTAACATTTCTCAACCTAATCCTATAGATTTGAAATGAAGCATAATATTCTCTCCCTTAATTATAGCAAAACAACTTTACAACACTTACGACTTTGCAAGGTATAACTCTTGTTTTCTATAATTAATATTGCCCACTTGCAATACATGCCTTAATAATCATACAATCATAACATTTATGCTCCCACTATCATGATGATTATTATAAAACATAACACTTATGCTCCACTAGCTTTGACATGTATTCAGAAACAACTTAACTTTTAGAAAAAACAACGCTTATTGAATTTCTTAAGTTCATGTTTCTAATACTTAGTGCTTTGATAATCTTTTATCAAGGCTTCTTGAATTTATACACCTTTGCGTTAGATAGTTCATATGTGTGTGTAAACAATTGCCAAACCTCACAATTCAAATTATGGAAAGGGATACCGTAACCATAATCGAATTCGAGAATGCAATTTTACAATCACTATATTCTTAAAATCTTTCTTAGTGAAAGCATTTCCTCACAATCATTTTCATGAACGTGGAAATCTTATGACACTTAGATTTAAACGGTGTATTTGTTCCTATCCATGTGAATTTGTCAAAACAAAGTTTATGACAAATTCAAACTCATATGGATCGAACTTTCTTGATCTCGATTTCTTGCCTTTATGGTAGCACAGCTGCCCACCATGTCTTCCAAGTAGTTAAGCAGCTCACCTTTTTCTTATCAATGTACTTTCCATTGATCAAGGTCCTTGCCTTTTATGCATTCAAATGAGAACTCATAGGACTCACATGCATAATTAACTCAATTGGAATGGCATAGAAACAAAATAATGTCAACACGATAGGTTGTAAACCTCAACTCGTGTGCTAGTGATGATCGATAAGGTTTATTTGATTTGTTCATGAAACCTTTCAAGACCATTAAGACTCCCACTGACTCCTTGACATATAAGATTCTTTTGTCAATAAACATTTCTTGACAAACAAATATTCAAGAGTTAGTGTAGTTATTATCAAAACACTTCATAAATTGGTCCTAGTTGGTCTTTGTCTTATCGAAGACATCATAACTTTCCACATTTGATGAATGTTATAAACCTTCTTAATACTTGTCACTCATTGTCACAATCTTAACTCTAAGACTTGTTTTGGAACGAAGTATGATTGACTTCTTGATTTAACCATTTCTTTAATTCTTGATTTCTCTTTTTAGACATACAATTATACTAAGACTCACTCAGAGGATCAATTGAGATATGGTTCTTAATCATTAAGACCTATCATAAAGCATAAAAGCTACTCTCCCTTCTTCTTAGAATGGAGAAACTTTTATCTATCTGCCTACATGATTCTTCTTATTCGTTTTGCTATTGATTTAAACATTTTTAATCAATTCCGAATTACACTTAATCTTATAAGTATAATCATATTTACTAAACTTTCAGTAAACCATGACGAATATCTTGTTACTCTTATGGTGGACTTTGACCAACACACAACTTTGTGTACTCGATCTCCTAGTCCTTCACTTGACACTTTGTCAATGAATTAGCCTAATTTCCAAATATGAAATTTCTCATTCATCGTGCAACCAAGTTGCATGATTCCAAGTTTCTGTCCAATTGAAGCTTGGGCGATGAGAAACTCTCCCTATTTGGTAAATTCTCGACATTTCCACAAATAAAATAATTAAGAATCAAATCCATTATTGCTAATAATAGAAACATTTTAACATCAATTTTTTCATACACGCCATTGTAAGGATAAATAAATAAAATTTAAAATCAAAAATTTATTTTGTTGCGGAAAAATTTGTCCTTACAATGCAATTCATTGAAAAACTATGCTAATACATCTTTCTTAGCAATCTTATTTTAACTCCAAGTAGTAGCTCAAGAATCTAATCTTCATGTAATGCGATCGAAATCCATTCCTTCATGGTTAGATTCTGCTCACTTCTTCCCTTAAGCTTCCTTTCTTTTCTTCGATCCTTCAAAACATCAATTGTAATATTATCACATTATGTATTAAGAATCTAGAATAGAAGCTTAAAAGAGTTAGTCAATGGATTTTTACCTAACACAGAGCCATACGTTTTGACTCTCCCATCTCTTAGATTTCTTAAGTAAATCGGGCAGCTTCGTCTCCAATGCCCTTTCTCTTGGCAATAAAAGAAAATTGACTCTTTTGGAACATGACATGGAACTAGTTCAGACATTGCCTTTCTCTTTTGATCAAACTTTTCGATCATAGCATGTCTTTGGTTGCCATTGTCTATATCCATAGAGGTCTTGAAGGCAGATTCACTAATCAACTTAGCTTTTCTATTGCGCCAAACCATTGCTGATTCAGCAGCAATAAGCATATAGGTGAGATCTATAAGGGTCACGTCGTGGTTCATCATATAGTACTCTCTTACGACTTGGTATATACAAACCTTGTCTTCCCAATTAGGCTGAATAAAGCCTCAACAGATTCTGAATAAAGCCTAACTGACTTGGTATATACAAACCTTGTCTTCCCAATTAGGTTGATACATTTATTCTAATCATGAGCTACCTTACTCTATTCTCATACGAGTTAAGAGTTTTCTGCTTGGTCACCTTTTTTATAGCAGAGGTACTTTGGTTTCTTTCTACCACCTCAAATATTTTTCTCCATCATATTCGCTTCATACAAGTAACCCTTGAGACTCTCAGAAATTACCACTGAGGTTTATGGTTACACAATCTCTGTGTTAGTGATCTTAGCTTCGTGTCACTACGTGCTAAGTGAAACCCACAATTCAATACCTACTATGCATTGACGGTGAACAATTAAATTTGCTCTAGCTTTCAGTTATGAATTAACGAATTCACCCAAGTGGTTGTACCATGAAATCTCTAATTTTTCTTTTTGTATGATTCTTATGAAATTGTTACATACCATAACATTTCTTCCCTTAGAATCCAATTTTATTTTATTTTGAGATTTCACTCCACCTATTTTCAACATGTCACTTAAATATTATCCAAACCTACTTGTTCAACAGACCACATTGGTCTCACAAGTTCTTCAGTCGATTTCTGTCTTATGTCAAGATCAGGAATTCTGAACTGAAGCGAAAGCCTACCAAATAAGCCTTATTAAAAGATGCCTTTCAACACTTCTTAACTAGTGATTGATCATAATTCAACGGGAAACCACACAAACACTTTAAGGTCTCTCTTGACTTTGAAGAAAGAGATTCGTGCCTGGGATCCACTGTTTTGTGTCTCTATTGACATCACAAATTCCCACATATATATTGATTTATTTCTTTATCTTTGACACTCTATGCACGAAAATCTTTTTGATTTTCCAAAAATCTGGTTACCTTCATTACAAGCTATTTTTTTGGCTCTGGGATTTAATGCTATCTTCTAAACGAGATATGGTGGTTAATGCTACACGTGTTCGCTTTTATTTAGTGACGACAACTAAGGATAATCCGCTGACTCAGCCGGAAGTTTATCCGTTCAGGAATTCAAAAGGGTATTTGATGGGAACGCATGCAAAACGGAAGAGTTTTTCTCTCTCATGCATAATCATAGGGGTTGCCAAACTGTCACGCGTCAATCACCTCAAGAAACGCTTCGATTTTCAAGAAGATTTGGGAGCGGATTCTTTTCTCTCTTCTACCCACGGTATAAAGGGTAAACCTTAAAGTCTTTTACCTCTTTACTGCACCAAATATTCAGAGAGCAAGAAACAATTATTTTCTCCCACTGTTCATCATCTTCTCCAAAACCACTCTTCAATGGCGGACTCTTCTTCAGTTCACGCTACCTCCCACATTCTGCCTATCCGACCTCAACAAAGCCTGATCATTGATCTCACCCTACATGTCTACGACACTTTCATGTTCCCAATCGTGGAGTGTCTTAAGCACTCTCCACTGGTTCAAGCATTAACCAAGTCTGAAATCGTTCCAATGGAGTTCTTGTCGCAGATCTTCTCGACAACCCAGTATGAAAAGTCTGTTGATCGCATCTTCTTCGTCATTCTTGATACCAAAACCTCCATCTCCAAAAAATGATTATGTTTGCATCTAGGGTGCGAGCCTGATGAGTCAAGGGTTAACCCTGAGTCTATTCATGTGGGACAGCTGTTCTCCATGTTTTACAACATGGGATATACCGAAATTCTAACCACTGTTACCAAGTTCAAGAAATCATGTTTTCCTCCTCAGTGGAATGGCTTCTTCACTGTGCTGTTCAAAGGATTATCAAAACGAAGTGCAGGTTCTGATGGGGCTAGCAGACTGTTTATGAAAATTCTCTATGGGCTGTACCACTGAGTCAATCTCGACTATGGATCGGTTTTATGGCAGCAGCTGATTCAAAGCCTTGCGTCTACTTCTCGCCATTCTGAGATCTCTTATGCCAGATTCTGGACTCTGGTCACAAAGTGGGCAATGGACAAGTATCATGTCCCTATCGTTGCTGATTCTCCACTCTCCTTGATCAGTATTTTCCTCACAACGAAGATCATAGTGTCTGATTCCTCAAAATTTCAGTTCGTTGGCTCAATCCCTGAGTCAATGTATGCGTGTGTTCCAAGGGACAGTCGCATCATCAAGACTTACAAGGAGTTTCTTCGTTTAGGCCCCAGAGAGCTCACTCCAGAATTGATTCAATCAATCCATGACGCTGACAGACCTGCTCCCAGGGGAAAGAAACCAGACAAGGGGAAAGACAAGAAAGTTGTCAAAGGAACGAAAGGCCCTTCTCCAAAGAAGCGAAAACCTTCGAAGGCAGTTCAATCACCTCCACCTAAGAAGAGGAAAACTCAGCCCCGACGCAAACTCATTCTTGCCTCTTCTTCTAGTGAATCAGAGGATGAGAGCTTAGACTCTGAGGAGTCGATTCGAGATGACACTCCTCCTCGTTCGCCTTCACCTGAGGTACATGTTTCAACTACACCAGTATCTTCTCCTCCAATCTCTATCTCTATTTCCATTCCCCCCATAACCTCCACTACTCAAATACCACCCACCTCTATCCCTATACCACCTCCTATTTTCAATGAAGCTACGACAACAACCACCACTGGAGTTCGAACCAACATATCTGATACGGGGGCTCATACTTCAGCACCCAAACACACACCCGCTACTGAACATACTTCCACACCCGAACCTACTACCACAACCGAACCTCCACCCTCACCTTCATCTCCCAACCACTCAGCAGATGATGAACCTTTTCTTGGTGGAGAAGACATGACGTTAGACTTGGTCTACTATAGTCCGTATCAGGTTCAAAGTGATGATGACGATGATGCTCCTGTCACCAAGAAGCATCTCCAGGAACTTCATGAGAAAATCGACAGTCTCATCGCTTCCTTCTCTTCCTCTCGATCCACTATCTCAGAGGATGCCATTCAGGGTCTAGTTGATACGTTCAACAAGGCTAATGAAGCCTTCATCAACTCTGCCACTGCTGCTATCGATGCATCTACCAAGGCGTGTGCTGCGGCGACCGAAAATGTCGAAAAACTATTTATTGATGCTAACAATCTTTTGCAGTCTTTACAGGGGGTTGCTGCATCCAATGCGACGAAGCTCGACTCCGTTGTCGAGAAGCTGGCTACTTCATTCACATCCGAACTGCAGTCCTTTGCCAGTCTTCGTCAGTCTCTTGACGATGACAATAAAACCTTCCAGGCGACTGTTGAGGAGCGCTTGACCAAGCTGCAAGAAGATCTCGCTTCAGAGAACTCCGTGATGGATACTCTTGCTCGCAAGAACACTGCTCTCAAGGTCAAGAGTCTTCAAGTCTTCCAATCAAAAAAGGAGGTTGCGTCTCTCCGATCTGAGCGACCGGTCATTTCTACGTGTGTTTCGGATGTCCACGCCACCATCTCCAACATTATTGAAGTGCATGATCCCATTCTGAACTATTCTGTGAGGCGCACTCTAGCTGAGAAGCTTGCTCCCGCCCTTGATCTACTTAGTAAAATTGAAGGGCTTTCTGAGTTTGTGGCCCGTCCAAAACAAGGGGGAGAAGATGTGTCTCAACCGCCTCCTATTTCTACTAAAGAAACCAAACCTCCTACAACAGGTCAACCTTCAGGTTCGGGTGCTAAAGATAAAGGCAAGAAGATTATTGAAGAAAGTGACGACGATGATGAGAAAGAGACCATCGCTGATATCTTGAAGAAACAAGGTCGGGAAAAGGATGAAGACATGAGTGCTCGCGTTGCTAGAGAGGCCGAGGCGAATGAAAGAAAAATGAAGGAGGCTCATGATCTCCTTGAGAGTCGAAAAACTCTATTTCCTCCGTGGACTCTCGAGAAGCTTGTCAAAGAGGCAATTGATACTCCCAGCATCCTGTGGCTCGAACCGGTGATTTCCTTGGACCGGATCAATTCGGTCGTCTCTCAGTTTGATATGCCACTGATCCGAAAGGCCTTCATATTTCACACTTTCTCCCATGTTGCTGATGTCCCTCATCCTCACCCAAAGGTTGATAGGGAACTCGTTGAATTCTATCTGAGGTCTGCTCAGCCTCAGTATCAGACATGGAGTGCTCAGAAGATTATAAACGTTCGGTTCCTCAAACCTTTTAAGGATGGGAACTTCACAAACGTTCGGTTCAAAGTGCTGAGGGGGTCTACTAAAACAGAACATGCTATTTCGCTTGTTGATCTTCCCAACCTGAATCCACATGATTGGATCATTCTGCACAACATTCTCCTCACCAACGAAGCTGGATACGAGCCAATCATTGATAACTTCAAAAGGATGTTGGTCTGCTACATCATGGAGGTCGCCAAGATGGATCAGGATATCACAAGTATTTTCAAGAAAAAGCCTACCATCTCTCCTGTTGGTTCTGCAAGTGATTTAAATATGATGCAGATGAGAAGAATCGACCTGAAGCGGAACTATGTCATGTTCACAAGGAACGAAGGCCAAAAATGCATGTTCGCCTTGGCAGATAAACGTCTATATACCACTGCATGCTTGGAACATGTCCTGGGAATCATCAATCGATGCAAGAAGAACTCTGCAGATGACAAGAAGTATTTTGATGACATGATCCAGTGGTATATTCGGTTCAGACAGGCCATTCTTGCCCTCATTCCATGTCTGTTCGAAACCACCAAGAAAGTTCCTGCAGCTGGACCCAGCAAGCCGAAGTGATATCTCGCTCCAATTGACGCAAAGGGGGAGATTGTAGGGTTCATTAAGTGTTGTGTCTTGGGCTCGTTCTTTAGTCCATTTTTGTATCCGGATTGGGCCTGTCCATCCGTGATTTTATGTTCTAGGGTTTAGTATATATAGATGCTTGCATGCATCTTAGTACGTAAGATTTGGAGTCGATCATTTATAGAAAATTTTTTGTTTTATCGTTTGTAACCCTAGTAGCCTCTACAGCGGAAGTTCTTTGTCGACCTCTGCTGAGGCTTGAATCTATTGAATCATTCGAAATATATTGTGATTCACTCATGTGTTTGATATTTCTGTTTATTTCTTTGTGATTAACATGTTTAAACATCTAAACGATCAAAGAGTTTCTTAACTCATCACATGGCTTAGTCCAAAATGTTGGGTCACTCCCCGGGACCTCCCTGAAACCTTTCCACACTCAACTGGGTCCTTGACCCAAGACAAAAAAGGGAGTCAAGCCTCGGACTCGCCGAGTCCCAAGAACGACTCGCGGAGTCGTATATGTCCAAGTCTCATTTTCTCGATTTCTGGTGTACAACACTTGTCCAAAAGGTAGATCTAGGCTCCTAGGATCGTTCTAGCACGTAAAGTTATGAACTTTACGTGCATGCATGGGACTTTTGAGCCTAAAAGGCCTTAAAATGACTCCTATAATGCATGGGGCCTTCTTTGAGTGCAAAAGCCACTCCTTTCTGCCTTGTAACCCCTCCAAGGACCTAGATCTGAAACTTCAACCCCAAACCATGCTTGCAATCATGGTTGGTGACCAAAATGGCTTAGAAAAGCCCTAAAACTTCACAAAATGGGATCTATCAAATGGAAGAGCATGGTACGTACTTTTTACCTTCAATGAGATGAAAATGGTGCAAAAACTCGGATCCCTTTAGCCTCATCTTGTTCCTTCAAGCTTTCCCTTCCCTCCTTGGATCACAAAAGCACCAAAGTCACTCCAAATGCCTTAGAATGCTTCAATAACAAATACGGTTTGCTATGGGGGTTTTCTGGGTGCAAATGGGACGAAGGAGGTCGAGTTAAAGTGTTTAAATAGGGATCAAACCCTCGGATTAGGGTTTTTGTCCAGACAAGGTCTACTCGCCGAGTCCGGGACCCGACTCGTTGAGTCCATCGCTTAAGTCCCGCGTCCCTTCTGGCTTATACTCGGCGAGTTGGTCCTTCAACTCGCTGAGTCCAAGGCCAAAAATGCAAAATATTTAAAGAATTAATAAAAAGAATATGTACAAAGAACCAGGTGCTACAAATAACTAGCAATGGGGCACGAGAAGGGCAACCCACGCTATTTGCTATTTGCATCGAATACATTTATTGATTTTGATTAGGAGTGGCCATTAAAGTTAAAGTATTGGTGCAGAAGCGATATATAGAAGAACTTTTATACTAAACACATAAATGATTGAGATACCATGGTAATCTCAGTCCAATTGTAATGTGTTCTTATGGATTCAAAGAACAACCACTCAAGCTTGTGAGTACAAGATTCAGTACGTGGACAAGGTTTGAAAACTCAAACCTTGAATTAACTTTTAAGATCAATGTCTGCTGCTATTATATTGGTCGAGTCAAGTCTGGTAAACCAGTCAAGACTTGAAGATGATATTCAACAAAGTGTTCAACAAAATATATAAGAGAGTAAAATGAGTAGGAGCAAAGTAAAGACAATTTAAGAACAAGTAAAATAATAGTGAAAGAGATTTGACTTGAAAGAGAATTTGTAATTGATGTGAAGAGAATAATTCTATTTCTTACTTGCAATCCATGAAGCATCATCTCCTTAAATAGTAAAGGAGAGACACATTACAAATCGAGAACATTCTATGGACTAGGTAAAACTAAGTGTTTGACAATTCTGGCATATAAAAGATGTTATCTCAAAGAGTAAGTCTGCGTCACAAAGAGCGAGTTTGCCAAAATGGATCTTCAAAACCCGTCAGATTTGAACAAATGATGAAATTAATTCTTTATGGGTTTTCACAATTTTCAGAAATAAAAAACGGAATAAATAACAAAAATTATTTTGTATTTTTCGGTTTTTAGATTTTTAGACAAAAAGAATAGAATAAGAAACAATGATTTATAAGGGATTTGAATGAATTAGACCAAAGAAAAAATAAGAAACAAAAATATTTTGGTAAGAAAGGGTAAAAATGGTTAAAACCCAATAAATTCTGAAAATTTTGAATCTGGGGTTAAATCTTTCAATTTATAGAAACTTTGGGGACTGGAACTGAAAATGTTCCCATGTTAACGAGTCGAACTCGTTCTTTGACTTTTGAAAGTCCAAATAGAAACGATTCCAGTACAGTTCGTAAATCAATTTCACACGATAACCTCCGATCAATTCCGATTACGTGATCAAACTCCAACGAAATTTTGAATTCAAGTTCTTCCAATTCCGAATGTGGATGGATGAATTCCGAGAACAAAAATCAATTCCGATTTGAATCAGATACTTCCGATTTCAGTTGCATATCTCACTATAAAATTCCGATTTGCCTTAAATTACGATTTGCCAGAGAAGATCCAATTTTGATATCTGAATACAATTTCGATTTCCGTTTGTAATATCCGAAATTCCGATTTCGGTATCAACGTTTTTTTAGACAAAACTTCAAAAATGGTGTCTGTGGTTTTCAAAAATATCAAGCTAAGTCCCTAAGTTCAAAAAACCTCACAGATGGTCCCTGTGGTTTCAAAACTTTTAACAAATGGTCCTTTTCGCTAACACCGTTAACAGTTAA
Source organism: Lactuca sativa (assembly GCF_002870075.4). Classification (NCBI taxonomy): domain Eukaryota; kingdom Viridiplantae; phylum Streptophyta; class Magnoliopsida; order Asterales; family Asteraceae; genus Lactuca; species Lactuca sativa. Next base: position 387,272,571 of record NC_056626.2, read on the forward strand.
CCGTTAAGTCAGGGGCATTTCAGTCATTTTACCACCACAGGGACCATTTATGAAGTTTGCCTTAATTTAAAAAAAAAGAAAAAAATATAATTATTTAATATTAAACTAGGGAGATCTTTATAACTCTCTCTCTCTCTCTCTCCCTCTCTCTCTCTCTCAAACTAGGGAGATCTTTATAACTCTCCATCCCCATGATGCCTTCTAATCACCAACACTAGATCGAAAAACCCATCATTCATCTAATATGTTCTGAAGCGCAAAAACACCATATACTCCACCTCTCCTTCCTTTGTTCTTGTTCTGAGACATGCAACTCAAACCGCCATGACCATAGGAGACTGTTGCTTTATGTGTCTTTGTGTGTTTTCATTTCTAAAATCAATTTGGGTGTGTTTTCCTTTACTGAAATCGACAAAATAAGACTGTGAAGCAGAGATCAACCTTTCATTCACCATTATTAGACCCCATTCCATTGTCTTTCCTTCCATTTCTCAACAACCATCACACAATGGCACCGACCATCTAAGAGTTAACAGATTAATGTACACTCCGACCACCGTCAATTTCCACTCCGACCACAATAGTTATATTTGTTACGAATTTGGGGAGGGTTCACCATCACATCCCTCACCAGATCTTCATCGTTTTAATCATACATCACCACTCCTCTACCTCCATTCCCACCATCGTTTTTCTTCAAGTTGTTGGGATACATACGAAACAACCACCATTGTTCTCTGGTAGTGATGAAGAACACCACCAACAACATCCCTTGTTCAACATCACTTTCAAACCACCAGGTTAACTTTCTGCACACAAGACGCAAACAACAAGCACCCTTGACATATAAGCAACCACTAACACCACCATCATCGTTTTCAATATGCAATTCAATATTCAATTCAATAATCTGTATAGATAAGAAGAAAGGCACACACAAAAGGAATATAACCGAGAGAGAGAAATTACTTTCCATTATCCTCAAATTTGATTTAGGGTTGCTAGCAAGAAGGGATTGCGGTAGATCTGTCGATTTAATGTCTTTCGAGGTGGTTCGTGTGTCATGTATGACCGATAGAGAGAGGCAATGTAGACGATAGGGTAGGCGACAATCGGATTGGCAAGATCTTCATATGAGTCACAATCTTGGAGAGTTATTTAGGGAAAAAACAGATAGTTTGGGGTCGAGTACATTCCATCAGTACTCAACCAAGTGGGCAATGCAGAGGGGATGAAGGAAGATGGATATAAGAAATTCAAGTCGACATTGAAGGGGGTGGAAGGAGTAGGGCGGTGGTGAAGATGAAAGTGGAGTCGACCATATTAGGGAGAGAGAGAGAGAGAGAGAGAGAGAGAGGTGGGACCTTGCATATTAAATTTTATTTATTTATTTATTTAAAAAAAGTAACTGAAAACCTCATAAATGGTCCCTATGTAGTAAAATACCAAAAATGCCCCTGACTTAACGGTTAAATGTTAACGGTGTTAGCGAAAAGGACCATTTGTTAAAAGTTTTGAAACCACAGGGATCATCTGTGAGGTTTTTTGAACTTAGGGACTAAAATTGATATTTTTGAAAACCACAGGGACCATTTTTGAAGTTTTGTCATTTTTTTATTAATCCGATTACAATGTGTTTGTTCCGACTGTTAGAGCAACTCCGAATGATTCCGAGGCTCGGAAGATGAACACTGAACTCTGATTCCGAACACAGTTTTGAATTCCGATTCCGAAATCTTCCGACGTTCGGAATGGTTCGGAACTTACATCGATTGCCAAATTCTGATTTTGGTTTTTGTCAATGAAAGCACCAAGATTCTCCGATTAGGCCTTCAATTCCGATTAAAACTCTTGATTTTGGTTTTGAGAGTGTAATTCCAATACACATAAGACAACCATGACTTCCGAAAAACATCTTGTTCCAATACTGTTCCGATGCAAAATTTTGAAATCGATTTCATTCCGATTTGTGTGACATTGAATTTCGATTTTGAAGACGAAGTCCCGATCATAAGATCTGTTGTGAGTTTCTTTCTTATTCATTTTTTTTCGAAATTAACCCTTTTTGTTTCAATGAAATAACGGTTTTGACCCAATAATTCCGAAATTAACCCATTAAAACCAAAATTCTAAATTGTACCCCTTTAAAAAGTACTTTTGACAGCAAGATCCCTCTTTTTTGCTGCTTTTGTTAGATTTCAGCCTACTTTTAACCTTTTTGGCAGCCTTTCACATCTTTCAAAGTTGGGCAGAAAATTCAGCTTTCCAAAGCTTTGTACTGTCAATATCATAAATAAAAATTGATTTATTCAACAAAAAGAACACCCTTTTTTATGAAAGCTTTAGGATCCATTTGAGATTTAAAATTGAAGTTGGTTTCCTGCACACCCATTTATTTGAAGAAAAACGCTCATCTTTTGAAAATGATATCCTCTTCTTAGTTGGAAAATACAAATTTCCAAAAATCTCATTGACCCAACCATAAACCTTTTTCTCTTTTCTCCATCTTCTAACATCTCCATTTGATGAAAAGTGAGAATTGAGTTTTCTTTTTCAATATGATTGGCTTCAACTTTCTGAACTCTTTCACAAGCATGAGGGACGTGTACTTTTTGCATCCAAACCTTCTTCACTTTACTCTTCTTCATTCTTTTCAGATTTCGAGGCTTTAGAAATGATTTTGGATCTGAACAACCTCTTCACATTTCAGAATCTAAACATCACAAGCCTTTGGTACACAAACTTTTTGAGTTTTGTACATTTGAACATCTTGAATGATGGGCTTTATGTAAGGAACTATTCCTTCAAAATCATCATTAGAACATGAAAAATCATATGTTTTAGTTCCAATAGAACAAAACTTTTTCACTTTCATAATTTCTGAATTTTTGCATTGAGATTTGTCTTCAAAACTACTAGATTCGGATTGGGACACTTCTAAAGACTTGAAACTTTTGACTCCCCCTCAAAAAGAACATATGGAGTCACCTTTTTCTCAGAAACATGAAGAACATTATAAAAGTATTTGGATAATACATTTATAATGATTTCTAGCTCCTTTCATCACCAAGAACACCAAGGACATCTTCATTTTTCTTTTCAGCTCTTTTCATCTCCAAAATTTATTGTTTATTTTCTCGATCTAAATGTATTTGGATAATACGAAATTGCTCTAAAGAGTTTTCATTCTTTTGTAAATTACACATATCAGTATATGTGCCTTCAGATATTTTCTTATCAACAAAAAGATTATACAACTCAGTAGTGTTCTTCAACATAGGTTGACCAAGAATATGCCACATAGTCGATTTGTCAACACCATAGATTAGTTTAGTAACCTTTAATCCAAGTTCTAAAACGGAGTCAACCAATAAATTTGTTTCATCCATTAGATCTTCAACAAGAAACTAAACTTGAAGAGAGAGAAAGTAGATCTAATAAGATTTATAAAGAGAGGAAACGAATCTAAGCTGATTTCTAGAGAGAGACAACATATCTGAGATGATTTTCTAGATAGAGAAAACAAATTTAAACATGAATATGAGAATAAAACACAAATTTCTTCTTCTATTTGTCTTCAAAAACATGAATTAAGAACAAATCAGATGATAGAATGAGTAGAAGATAACAGAGTTGAATTGGGTTTTGCAATAATAAGAGATATTTCACTTTTTCTTTTTAGAAAACTTACAAAACTTGAAGTATAAAGTGAGATTCATGAAAAAATCCGCCATATCTGATATATTCTTGCAATAATCGTTGAGATCTACAAGAACCTGCTCTAATACCACTTGTTAGGAATAAAGACGAGATGACAAATGCAGAATCTGAAGAACAATCATGAATCAATCACCATAAAGTGCAAGTAATCTGACTGATTTCTGATTCACAATAATTTAGATTTGAATGTACAGAGAACCCTTTTCTGGGAAAAAGTTTACATTACAAGCTAACCTAATGATTATTTATAGGGAAAGTAAAAAAAATTACCAAAAATATAAAACCCTAAAAAGACTTCCCTAAATAACCAAAAATGTCAAATCGGTTTCAATATCTCAAAAACTCAACAAAAGATTCACTTGATTTGGTCCTAAGAACTGTTTAGTCAACAAAAAGAAAAAAAGATTTAATGCTTTTACAGACTCTATCACATCAAAAGATTAACTTTGAAAATGTGTTCGTCTCGGAAGAAAAGAGACTTATAAACTCTTCATATCTTGGACTGAGGTTGACTTCGGATCTGGTTTGGCTCGGATTGCTAGAGGTTCACTTTTTATTCATCAACATAGTATTGGTTTTATGTAGTTTAAGTTAGATATTCAGAGAACTGTTGGTCTAATGCCTTATTTCATGGTTCTTGTCTGATTTATTGCTCTAGGGTGGACCATCTGTTCGACTGTCTATCTGATCCCTAACTACATAAGACTTTACATATTATATGAAAGACCAGGATTTGGCCCCTAGAATCTATATGAAAGACCATGGGAGGACCATGACACTTGTATAAAAGACCATGGGAGGACCATAACACATGTATGAAAGACCATGAGAGGATCATGAAGCGTGTATAAAATACCATGGGAGGACCATGGGAGCCGTAGGAAAGACTATATGAAAGACCATGGATAAAATGTTTTGTAGGTTGTTCGTGAGAAGAGCTCGATGGGATTATACACACCCCAATTTCCCAGGTGTGAGATTCAAGGGTTTCATGCATATTATAAGACCTACTCGATGAGTTGGCTGCTCCAACTCGTCGTGTAGGAGAGATCAACTCGCATGGATTTTTGAAGCCAACTCGGCGAGTTGAGTCTGTTTAGTCAAAACCCTAATTTCCGGGTCTTGCACCCTATTTAAAAAACTTATAACCCATTGTAGCCTCCCTCATCGTCATTTCAACCAGAGAAAACCCTAGATCGAGCTTGGTACCCTCTTGGGTGTGTTTGAGAGCTTAAAAGGTGAGTTTTGTGGAGTTTTAAAGGAGACTTGAAGATTGAGAAGCTTGGATCAAGAAGAAGGTTGTAGATCCATCACCTCCTATGTACTGGCGATCAAACTGAGGTATAAAGTTAATACTTTGACTTCTTTATACTTAGATCTTCTATTGGGAATGTTTATGGTAATATTTGTGACCTTATGGAGTCATTCTCGGGTTTGAGCTTGTCACAAGGACATGGTTTAAGATCTGGACTCCTCTAGGCTCCTATAGTCGAACAGACATCAACTTTATCAAGCCTTGGCCTTCTCCATGCACTAAACCCCTTCTTGAGCTTAGTTTTGGGTGTTTTAGCCTAGTCAGGCCTTGTGTGCACGTAAAGTTAGCAACTTTACATGATAACTTCATCTTAGGAGGTTGAATCTGAAGTTTAGAGCATTGGAATCGACTGGAATGAACTTAATGTATAATGGTTGAAGTACTCGACGAGTTGGGTGTCTAACTCGACGAGTTGAGTCAGGGTTTTCCCATTTTTAGGATTCGGAGTGAACTCGACGAGTTGGTGGGACAACTCGACGAGTGGTTAGGGTTTTTCCCCGGTCTTCTTGACACTACATGGACTCGGCGAGTTGACTCAAGCTTTCGAGATTTACTGAGTTTCGAAAGAACTCGATGAGTCTATGAGCTCACTCAACGAGTTGACTATTGAATTTCGTTGACTTTAGGGTTCTGGTCTAGTTGTGGACTTTGGAGGCCATGGAGGGGTAAAATAGTCTTTTCCCCTTTTCTGAGGTTATTAGAGAGACTTAGCCAACATTTTGAGGATGTTGATATTTGATCTTAATTAGAGATATATATGATATACGTTAGGCAGATTCTAGACCAGTAGTTCGAGTACGGGATATACTCGTTTTACCTTGCGAGGTGAGTCTTCTCACTATACTTACCTGAGTGGTAATATTGTGTCCGGAGGGTCTTGCCTGAGTTATTAACCAAAGGGTCTTATGTGCTTATACTGAGTTATGTGATATATTATGCATTCTGTCTTTGTGATTTATGATGTATATTATTCTATGCATTATTGAGTTAGGACCAGAGGGTCCAAAATGAGTTGTAAGACCGGAGGGTCCAACCTGAGTTGTGAGACTAGAGGGTCTTCATTGAGACACATGACCAGAGGGTCCTTATCGAGTTACAACCATGAGAGGCTAATTATTTGCGAGTGGTATTTTGGGGAACTCACTAAGCTTCATGCTTACCGTGTTGAGTTAAATGTGTTTCAGGTACTTCTGTAGATTCCGGGGAGGCGATGGCACGATTGGACACATCCGTAAGCTTATGGAGATTTGAGGATTTTGGGATACTCTAATATTGTTTTGATAATAATTCACAATTTATGTGATGACTTGAATTTATGAGTAATATTTTGAGAATTAAAAATGAAAAAAAAATTGTCTTGAATTTTTAGTCGTTACAATTTGGTATCAGAGCCTTGGTTTGACGGATTCGGTTGTACTCTCGGGTATGTATGGACTCAAACTGATGAGTTGATAACTTTTCGAAAGAGAATAATTTTTCATCAAACGATTTTTCAAAGAGATTAAAGAGTTTTGAAAGCGGATCCGAAGCGGTGTGTATAATCAGCCAGAGCCCAAGCGGTGATTTCCCAAAATACCCTTACTTGATTATGTGTTGTTATTATGAGTGAATAGAGCTTTATGCTAGTTTAGGGCTAGAGATCTACTCAGAATTGAATGCTAGTGTGCCTGTTTAGGAGAGACGCCTTTGTACATTTTATGTGAACTAGTAGTTAGAGATCCCCAAGGAGTTAAGAGGTAGGATTGTCTGAGTTCGGTGATGCCTTTCATGTTGTGTATATAGAAATTGGAATTGAATGCTAGGGAGGTGTTATGTGTGGGTGGAGATTGCTAAATGCCCAAATGTTGCTTGCTTTGTGCTTTGTGGAACTCATAAGTAATGCTAGTTAGCTAGAATGGTTAATTGACGTTATGAGGAGTTATCCAACAGTTGATGGCAGAGAAGTGTGGGAACCTAGGAGAGCCTAGGGACTAAATTCAATCCGATGAGTGTGATGTTTAGAGGTGAGTATTCACGGGGGAGCGAGCATGTGGAATGGGACGGGTCTATCAGGAAAGTTGAACAGTTACTTAGGAAATCTGGGACAATCCTTTTGGAAAGTATCGGTAGATGTGAAAGGTAGTATGGGCCCGTACTACTGAAAGTAGAGGACCCATATTCAAAACAAGGAGAATTCTAGAGGTTCTAAGAAGCAGACTGAGGGGAGATAACATGGCTCGGGTACCATGATTCATGGCAGAGTGTGTTTCCGTCTTTACCGATTGTCCCGCTATGGTTGTTCATATTGAGAGTGGATATGGTAAATTGTGGGGCCAGAGGGCCATGTCGGTCGAGCTTATATGGAGTATACCTTATGAGAAGAATTCAGTTTAGGTCTCAAGGGATTTGACTGGTGAGGTGCCAGTTGGAGTCACAGGACTCAAAAAAGGAGTTGAAGGTGATGTACTGTTGAGGATTGTAGTCTAAATAGAGTGGTCGGCCGATGGTTGTGATGTCATTTTCTGTGACGAGAATTACACTATTTCCGCTTCACGTGTGGAACGAAAGGGATCGTGAGCTTCCGATTTTAGAGTTTGGAGGTAAACCCCGTGGGTTAGCATATAGTTACGATATTTTATCCAGAGTATTTTGCATTATGTCTTCTGCAAGTTATTTCTTATGCCGTAAGAGAATCATTAGTGGGGACTGAGATGGATAAGATCAAGGGTATGCCTTAGTTGAGTATAGTAAGGCATATTTTAGCAACAGGTTTCAGGTATTCAAGATGAATATATCGGGGCGACGACCCTTATTGTCTATGTTGTGTATCGACTGTGAGAGTAAGGTCTCTTGCTTTTATGATAATTGTCACGATGGAATGTTGGTTGAGGAATCGGAGATGAGGTGTGTGTGATAGTCCATTATTTTCAGATTGAGAGTCGTAACTAATTAAGGACAGCCAAGATGTCCGGTGGTGTGTCGGTATGAGATTTTTGGTGATTGGAGGCAGTCACATTAAGAAGTTTCTAGGGTTTCCATCTGAGATTCGGAATACTTGGAGTTTCTTGGGCTTATTCTGAAAGGTCATTAAGTGTTGTGTGGTACGTCCCAATAGTCGAGTATGGTATAGCTGGGGAGCCCATTGTAGTGTGGTTTGTGGATATGCCAACTGGTGATGGTTTGAACCCTCAGTGGGGGAGAATCGGGTAATCTATGGAGGATTGTCAATCTGTGTAAGTTGCAGCGTCATAGGATTTGGTTATAGGGATCTACGATCCGGGAATAGAAGACTTTGGTCTAATGAAAGACAAGGCAAGTACAGAGCGAGATGATGCATGCTATATGTGCTCAAGAAAGAATGAGTGTCTCCACGGTAGGTAGCCATTGATCAGGGATCTTAATGTGGTTAGGGTTTCATCGAGTTTGCCAATGTTCGAGTATCGAGGCGATTGGGTCATTGAGGTCAAGTTTCAATTGTTGAGAGATTAATAGTTCGACATATAGATTATTATATGTACTCCAAGAAGGGAAACATTTGAGTTGTCAATCAAATTCAGAGTCGGTATGGGTAGTTTCGCATGGTTTTCATCAGTAAATAATGGGGTTTCGGATTGCCGTCTACGCGTTCTCAGTCATTGACGATTCCTCCATGCTTCAAATTATGATTTGGAGTACTTCAAGGTTTCGAGTTGTGTAAGTGGAAGCCCAGTGGTCGTGGCAAGCTATCGTGATGGTGTATCGAGGTATCCAAGTATGATGACCTAAATTGTTGGATTATTATGAGACTTGGTTTTGTCAGAAGGCAAGTGGAGCATCAAGTGACTATATTTTCCGTTGTGAAACCATTATTTAATTGTCGTTAGTAGTAGGGAAGCTTAATCTAGGTGGGTGTACGAACCTATCTATTATGTGTTGTGGAGTATGAGTTTAGTGAACTCGATTTGGTGATGGCTTGATTATGAGATTGTGGGGTGATAAGAGAGTGGATGGATCCAAGTGGGATTAATCACTTAAGAATGTCAGGGAAAACCGTGGGGTGAGCCCATGGCGAGTGAGAGAGTGTTGTAAGACTGTGGGGAGCCGTAGCATTCACTAATCAGTGAGAGAGTGTTGTAAGACTGCAGAGAGTCGTAGCATTCACTAGTCAGTGAGAGAGTGTTGTAAGACTGCGAGGAGCCGTAGCATTCTCTAGTCAGTGAGAGAGTGTTGTAAGACTGCGGGGAGCCATAGAACTCATTAGTCAGTAAGAGAGTGATGTAAGACTGTGAGGAGCCGCAACACTCGTTATTTAGTGAGAGAGTGTTGTAAGACTGCGGGGAGCCATAGCATTCACTAGTCAGAGTGTGATGCAGAGGAGTTCTTAGGCCTATGTAGCCTTGCCATTGAGTCTTTAGGAACTTGTTCGCTGGACAAGGGACGAGACTGGGGCATCAACGATGGTCGGGAACCGTTACATCTTGAGTTAGGGTGGTTTTGTCGCAAATCGGAAGAATCGAGGTGTAATGTATGGGTAGATTCGTGTAAAACGGGTGATGAGTTGAGTATCATATTGGATAATAGTGGTTCAAATTTTGTTGTCAGACTAAACTCTTGTGTTTTAGTTTGGCTCTATCTGTGTGGAGGATAGATCAGTTAACATTTCGAATTTTCAGATGGGTTACATTCTGAGTGGTTATGATTTCCATCTGATGTTTTAGACCTGGGTGGGTTGGTTCAATTGGCTTGAAGAGGACCACGAAACACATGGGATCAACAAGCGATAGATAATGGAGATCGAAGATGATGTGAGTCTACAGATCGGTTGCAATATTCGATTGGGGTAAAGTGAATTTGATGATTTTGTGTACAATGTGATTGGTTGAGATAGCTCGGTTGGATTGAATGACTGTGGAGTCATATTTTCATATATGTTCGGGTGGCATTGGCAGTCTAACTGTTGGGTCGAGAGTCGATCCTGCATTCAGATCTGGTGTTCAGCATTGGAAGGTAGCTGGAGTTCTATTTCAGATATCATGGGATAGTTCCGGTCGGGCATGGTCATTCAGTTTGGGGCTAGAACTGAATTGTCCTAGGATTGGGATGGTCCAGTATGGAAAGAGGTCAGACCTAGTGTAGGACTTCGGTATCATGTGGATCGGTAGGTTTTCATTCGGTGTTTGAGAGCAGAGCGAGCGGATGATTCAGACAATCGAGGACATGCTATGCGCATGTGTTATGGACTTCGGTGGGAGTTAGGATTCCTACCTGCCTTTGGCTGAGTTTTCATACAATAACATCCATCACTCCAATATTGAGATGCCTCATTTTGAGATTTTTATACGGGAGGAGGTGTCAGACTCCCATCTGTTGGGGGTTGGGTAGAGAGTGATGGGGAGCACTGAGATAGTGCTCAAGACGACAGAGGAAATCCTGCAGGTTAGACCAAGGTTATTGACGGCCCAAAGTCGTTAAAAGAGTTACGTAGATCAGATATGACCCATGCTAGAGTTCTAGGTCGACGATTTTGTCCTCCTAAAGGTATCCCCATGGAAAGGGGTGTTTCGATTTAGGAAGTGGGCCAAGCTAGGTCGTGGATACATCGATCCTTTAAGAGCGATTGCTCGAGTAGGTAAGGTAGCTTATCGGTTAGAGATGCCTGCAGAGTTGAGACAGGTTCATGACACCTTCCATGTATCCTAGTTGAGGAAGTGTGTAGCCGACGAGACGGCAGTGGTTCCTTTATAGGAAATTCAGGTTGATGATCGCTTGAACTAAATTGAGAGGTCGGTCGCGATTTTTGGTAGGAAAGTAAAGACCTTGAGAAACAATGAGGTGCACCTAATTAAGGCGCACTGGTGGCATCGTAGGGGTTTAGAGTGGACTCACGAGCCGGAGTCCGAGGTGCGTGAGCAACACCCAGAGTTTTTTTCCAAAGAATGACTTCGAGGGCGAAGTCTAACCTCAATGGGGGAGAATTGTAATACCCTGATTTCCCAAGTGTGAAGTTCGAGGGTTACATGCATATTATAAGACCTACTTGACAAGTTGGCTACTCCAACTCGTCGTGTAGGAGAGATCGGCCCATATGGATTTTTTAAGCAAACTCGAAGAGTTAGAGGGACCTTATGGATTCATTCTCTGGTTTGAGCTTGTCACATGGACATGGTTTCAGATCTGGACTCCTCGAGGCTCCTATAGTCAAAAAGTCATCAACTTTATCAATCCTTGGCCTTCTCCATGCCCTAAACCCCTTCTTGAGCTTAGTTTTGGGTTTTTTTAGCCTTGTGAGGCCTTGTATGCACGTAAAGTTAGCAACTTTACGTGATAACTTCATTCTAGGAGGTTGAATCTGAAGTTTTTAGCATTGGAATCGACTGGAATAAACTTAATGTGTAATGGTTGAAGAAATCGACGAGTTGGGCATCCAAATCGATGAGTTGAGTCGGGGTTTTCCCGTTTTTGGGATTTAGAGTGAACTCGACAAGTTAGTGGGACAACTCGATGAGTGGTTAGGATTTTTCCCCAAACTTCTAGACATTGCATTGACTCCACAAGTTGGCCAGCAACTCGGCGAGTTGACTCGAGTTTTCACAATTTACTGAGTTCTGAGGGAGCTTGATGAGTCTATGAGCTGCACTCGACGAGTTGACTATTGACTTTCGTTGACTTTAGGGTTCTGGTCTAGTTTTGGACTTTGGAGGCTATGTAGGGGTAAAATAGTCTTTTCGCATTTTTTGAGGTTATTAGAGAGACTTAGCCATCATTTTGAGGATGTTTATATTTGATCTTAATTAGAGATATATGTGATAAATGTTAGGCGCATTCTAGACCAGCAGTTCGAGTACGACATATACTTGCTTTACCTTGCGAGGTTAGTCTTCTCACTATACTTACTTGAGTGCTAATACTGTGTGACTGGAGGGTCTTGCATGAGTTGTTGACCAGAGGGTCATATGTGCTTATACTGAGTTATGTGACATATTAATTTATGCTGTATATTATTATGTGCATTGGTGAGTTAGGACCAGAGGGTCCAAACCGAGTTGTGAGACCGGATGGTCCTCACTAAGTTACAGGACTGGAGGGTCCAACCCAAGTTGTGAGACCGGAGGGTCATCACTGAGACACATGAACGGAAGGTCCTTATCAAGTTACAACCATGAGAGGGTAATTATTTATGTGTGGTATTTTGGGTAACTCACTAAGCTTCTTGCTTACTGTGTTGAGTTAAATGTGTTACAGGTACTTCTGTAGATTTCGGGGAGGCGAAGGCACAATTGTACACATCCGTCGACTTATGGAGATTTGAGGATTTTAGGATACTCTGATATTATTTTGATAATAATTCACAATTTATGTGATGACTTGAATTTATGAGTAATATTATGAGAACTAAAAATGAAAAAAAAATCTTGAATTTTGAGGCGTTACATTTTAAGTCAAAGGTTTTAATCAGTTAACCTAGTTTCAAATGAAAAATATCTTTGTCAGATTCGGGATGTTACACTAGACCCATCAAGCATTTACTAATTATCTATCACTAAAAAACAATTCCTTCATCTTAATATCTAGCAACTAGATTGGTATTCAACATGTGGCAACCATATTTATAATCATCGGTTTCCTAATGATAGAAAAGTTTTGGTATAGCCTCTTGACTCTTAAAGAATCCATCTTTTAGATGCGACTTTTATATGAGTTTCGATGACGTTCAATGTAAGAAGATACATTATCTACTTTTTATTATGATTCCAATTTTGAAACTTTCAACACTTTTATTAAAACTGTTACTCTCTAAGAGTACAACATGGGTGGAAGAAAGTTCTCCTTTGAAATAACCCAACTTCTCTCTCCCAATTTAAGAGAAAAAAAGTTAGAGAAATGGGAAAGTGGGTTAGATGATGACTTTTTGAATACTTTGAGTGAAATTAAGTGAGTTTGAAGATTTATTGAAAAGTTTAAGTTTGAAGCATCACTTAGGATAAAAGGAAATATAATCACTAACAATTTCTTTCAATGAGTTCTCTATAGGGTTTGGAGAACTCTCCAAATTTTAAGTTATTTTTAATTTGAGAGTTAACTCTAAGTATTTTTCATCATTCCCTTTCTATCATTTACTCCTCAAACTCCATGTAAATCCATTTTTTTTCTAGTTGTGGAGTTTGGAGATGTTTTATGTAACATCCCAAAAACCATGACAAAATTTTCATTTTTGTAAGACATTTTCATGAAACGATAAGATAGTCAAACATTGTTTTCAAATCAAATCCATAGATATCAAAGTATCAAAATAATCTCTCAACACATAATCTGCAGGAGGATGTGTGCGATCATGCCTGCATCTTGTCCCGTTCACTGTAGTACCTGAAAATATTAAAATCCACAACTGTAAGCCAAATCTTAGTTAGTTACCAAAAAATACCCCACACAACAATATATATATATATATATATATATATATATATATATATATATATATATATATATATATATATATATATATATATACAATGCATGCACACTAGCCCCACAGTACAAAACTGGATTGCCCCCACACCCACATTCATAATACTAGATTGCCCCCACCCTACAACACACGATTGGATTGCCTCGTGTTTATTGTCCTACAACATGAAGTTGTACCACCTCAACCCAACCGCACTATGTCAACATATGCAAACAAATAATCAATAACATGCAAATATAGGTAATCATACATATCTACCAATCTAACAGATCACTACAGTATATCGACATCCTACATACAATGACACATATTACAGAACAAAGTATAGTGAGAAAACTCACCATGCAATCTAGAAGGTAACAACACTGATCATAGATCCAAAAATTGGCACTACAGGTCACCTATAAAACAAACAGGGACCAAATATCAAACTATAACCCAAAAACCTCAATTTGACCTAAAGCCAAACTTGGTCAAAAAATCAATGGTCAAAGTCAAAGTCAACTATCAAAGGTCACTCAGCCAGCCACCACGTCGTGGCCACCCTTTGGTCATGTCGTGGCATAGTGAGGACAAAATAATTACTAGACAGACCATCGCCACGTCGTGAGGAATGCTCTGGACAACTTAATGCTTTAGGTTCTTAATCCTTCAAGCCAAGCAACTAAAATTTCCAAAAGGCTTTCTCCATCTCAAAATACCATAAAAATCGTCACTTTATAGATATGCATGTCTTAAACATAAGCTAGGTCAAAAAGAAGGGAAGATGAGATCAAATCCCATGCATGGAACTCAAAGCTCACTAATTTTCTAGATTTGGGACAAAGGGTTACAAAGGAGTCACAAGAACTCATAAACTTACCAATTTTATGAGATTCCAACACTCAAACTTCCTCAAATGTTGAGAAAAGTGGACCAAACTCTAGATCTAACATGCTTGAGCTAAAAATGTAGGAACTTGAGGACTTACAAGAGTCCTAATGCAGCTCAAGATGACGAGGGAGTGCAGGGGTGGAACACGAGCAATAGACTTAGGGGGCCAAAACAAAAACATATATAATGTTATATTGCTTATCAACATGGAGCGCATCAACCTATTGTATATTTCTTAAGTCTTGGACACTTTCCTCTAACTAATCTTTTCTGAATTACAAAATTAATGAGTTATTGAAAAACTCGGTGATTTTGAACAGTAGACGTAGATGTATAAAAGAGTCAAAATAATCAGAATCGACTCTTTAACATCCCAAAAATCACAACAAAATTTAACTTTCAAAACCATGTTCCAAAACCATATTGTTTACAAAACCATTATTTCAAAAGTGTAATCCAGTAATCAGAGTATCCCGAAATCCATATGACATAAAAACTAGAGGATGTGCATGATCACGCCTTTGCCATTGCACGTTCCTCTGAAGTAATTGAAACAATAACTAAAACTATAAGACAAAGCTTAGTGAATTCCTCCAAAGTACCACCACATAACATAATAAACAATAGCATGCATACAGATCCTTCAGCATGACTGGACCGCTGCACCATCCTTCAGCCTATTTGGACCGCTCTACGAACCTTGGATGTGATAGGATCGCCTTTTGTCTATCCGGATCTCCCTAGGTATCTTAGCCTTCAGTATGGCTGGATCGCCTCAACGTAGTAAACCATGACATATCGATATAAACATTATCAATGAATAAACAACAAATACAGGAAGTCCTACAGATCTACCACTCTAATCACATAATCAGTAACCACATATCTCCGCATAACATCATACAACAAAATAGGATATCTACTCCAATGGATCGGCCTTGGTGCCTTTGACCCATAAGTACAGTGAGGAAACTCACATCTCAGTCAGAACGCAAGCTGAATAAATATCTGCTCTGAAAACCAGCTCTACCCAACACCTATTATCCATAATATTGCCCAACTAAAATTTATACCAAATTAACCAAAATACCTTTTGGTCAAGATTGTTCAGACCTAACAAACCAGCTGAGTCGACCCAGCCAAGTATGTTGGACGTACTCAGCAGTACATGGGGCGTACTCGATAAATGACCAGGGATGGGGGTTTGTACGTGTACGCGCAGCGTACCAATTGGTAGGCCCAACGTACACAGCTAAACTTCTTCTTAACATAATAAGTTCTTAATACTTAATCTTTCACGATGAAATTGCATATCCAAGTCCCAAATATCGATCTTGATAATAAAGTTTCCAACTTTATGGTCTTACATGCCCAATAAGTGCTAAATGTTAAAAAAACCAACATCTTAACCCATTAAGACCACCAAGCACATGCATGGGGAAAAGTTAAGAGCCAAGAACCTATTTTTATGCTTCTAAACTACTCAAAATATCTAAAAGGACAGATTAGATGGGCTGGAGCATGCCATTTTTGTAACAACCCAAAAAATTTCGAAGAAATTTAAACTTTCTAAATCATTTTTAAACAAATAAAAGTGATTCAAACATCAACAAGTTCTAATGGATTTCAAAATGTTTTCATATCAGAGTTCCCAGAAATCCAAAATTATAAAAACGGGGATGTGTACGTCACGCCTTCGCATTGCCATGGTCAGCTGAGGTTCGATAAAATGTAACCCCGAAGGCTTAGTGAGTTACCCCTAAAAATACCAACCTCTAACATCCAGTAATAAATAATAACAAACAACATGCATAATGAGCCTTCACCCTGACTGGACCGCCTCTTATGGGCCTACGGCCTATCTGGACCGCTCCCGAGCCTTCAGCATGACTGGACCGCCTCATACGGGCCTACAGCCTATCCGGACCGCTCGTCGGGCCTTCGGCATGACTAGACCACCTCCTACGGGCCTACAGCCTATTCGAACCACCCTGGGTATGTTGGCCTCAACCGCACAAAGCAGGACACCGCCTCAACCCAACCCATCCATGTATGTCGACATATAAATAGCACATAATCAAGCAATAAGCACAGATCACACTAACCGCTAAGCATAGCACCATTCTATCTATCAAGGTACCAATCCAACATATCATAACTGCATAACATCCTAGGTTCCAGGGTACCAAAATAACTAATCATGAATATGAAACAGACCCTAACTCCGGGATAAAATCCCAAGGGACTGACCTAGTGTCGTAGACCCTGTTGGGATAGTGAGGAGAACTCACGTAGCAATAATGTAGAACTGAACTGAGAGTCTTCAACTGCTACGCCTGACATCCTCGACTTCTAGAGCTCAAATGGTGTAACCCAATTTCAGATCTAAGGCCTTGCTTTCCTCCTCTAGCTTCTTGGTGCAATAACTCGACTCTCCAAGGCTCAAGATGCGCACTAACACACTCTACACACACAAAATAGGGTTTTGGAGCGTTCTCTAAGGTATGGAGGTGGAGGTAAGGAAAAAGAATGAGCCATAAGGGTGTATATATAGTCCCAACCTCAAACATTAGGGATTTTAGTTGATGCGAGTACGCCCAACATACTAGGGCCCGCCTAGTACGCCCAGCGTACTCTTATGTACACTTAGCGTACTCCCTCTATGGCCCAAAGTTTCAACTTTAGCTCCTAAACTCCCCGGGACTCAACAGAACTTCTTCGATGGCTATCAAAGACAATAATCAAAAGAAGGCGGATGTCGAAATATACCTGCTAAGTTCGGGGAGTTACAACTCTCCCCCACTTGATCTAGACTTCGTCCCTGAAGTCGGATGTTGTGAAAAGATCTAGGTAGTGCTCCCTCATTTCGGACTCTGGCTCCCAAGTCCACTCGGATCCCTTACGGTGCCGCCACTACACCTTGACCAACGGTATTTCCTTGCTACGCAAAATTTTCATTTTCCTTTCCAAAATAGCCATCGGCTGCTCCACGTAGTTCAGGTGCTTGTCAACCTGAACATCATCCAGAGATACCACTGCATCCTCATCCAAAATGCACTTTCACAACTGGGAAACGTGAAAAGTGTTGTGTATTTGACTGAGCTCCTCCGGGAGATCCAGTCTATAGGCTACCTTGCCAACTCTGGCTATCACTCGAAAGGGTCCAATAAACCGACGGCCTAATTTTCCCCTCTTCCTGAAATGGATCACACCCTTCCAGGGTGAGATCTTCAGGAGCACCATGTCTCCGACCTGGAAATCCAGTTCCAATCGGCGTCGGTCAGCGTAACTCTTTTGCCGTCTCTGAGCAGTCTGAAGCCTCTGTCTGATCTGCTGAATCCTCTCGGTAGTTTGTAGAACTGCCTCGGTCCGACCCATAACCTTATGACCCACTTCACCCCAACAGACCGGGGTGCGACATCTCCTCCCATAAAAGAGCTTATAAGGCGGGGCACCAATACTGGAATGAAACTTGTTGTTGTATGAGAATTCCACGAGAGGTAGGTAGGAGTCCCAGCTCCCACCAAAATCGATAATACATGCCCTCATCATGTCCTCAAGTGTCTGTATCGTCCGCTCACTTTGGGCGTCTGTCTGCGGATGGTAAGATGTAATGAGGTGTAATCGTGTGCCCAGTTCCTCATGGAACTTCTGCCAAAATTAGGAGGGGAAACAAACATCATGATCCGAGACAATAGAGACCGGAACTTCATGCCTCGCGACAATCTCGCAGACGTATAACTCAGCTAACTTCATGGCTGAAGATCCCTCCCAAATGGCGAGAAAGTGAGCACTCTTGGTCAGTCGATCTACGATGACCCATATAGTTTCTAAACCCCTTGCCGTCCTCGGTAGCTTGGTGATGAAATCCATTGTGATCTGCTCCCATTTCCACATAGGAACCTCAAGAGGCTGCAACTTCCCGTGTGGCCTCTGATGCTCAGCCTTGACCATTCTACAAGTCAGGCATCTCTCCACGTACTCAGCGATTTTTTGCTTCATGCACGGCCACTAATAGCTCAAACATAAATCCCGGTACATCTTGGTTGCCCCCGGGTGAATGGAGAAACGAGACTTATGAGCCTCCTCCAATATAATCTGCCTGACTCCACCAGTCATCGGAACCCAGACCCGACCATGACGGGTCATCAATCCCCAGCTATCGTGTTCAAACCGGGCGTTTTCACCCTTTATCTTCTCTGGTTTCCATTTCTCTCTACGCATACCCTCTGACTAAGCTCCTTTGAGCAAGCTCACGAGTGTGGAACCCACTGATATCCTCATGCATGATACTGGGATAGATGGTCCGGCCGCCTTGCGGCTTAAGGAATCAGCAACCACATTCTCTTTACTAGGGTGGTAAAGGATCTCACAGTCGTAGTCCTTGACTACATCTAGCCACCTGCGTTGCCGCATATTCAGGTTTGGCTGATCTATAATATACCTCAAACTCTTGTGGTCCATGTAGATGGTACAGCAGACCCCATAGAGGTAGTCTCCAAATCTTGAGAGCAAATACCACCGCTACCAACTCCAGGTCATGTGTGGGGTATCTCGACTCATGCGGCTTCAGTTGTCGTGATGCGTAGGCGATAACCCTACCTCTCTGGATGGGGACTGCTCCCAAAACTTGTGAAATATGCATCACAGTACACCACAAAATCCTCCACCCCTTCAGGGAGGGTCAAGACTGGGGCTTCGCACAACCGCTGGCTGAGGGTCTCAAACGCCCTTTGCTGCTCAGGGCCCGACCGAAAATCCACCCCCTTCCTCATCAGATGAGTGAGGGGTACGACAATCTTGAAGAAATCCTGAATGAATCTCCAATAGTACCCTGCCAAACCTAAAAAGCTCCTGATGTCAGAGGGGGATCTCGGGACCTCCCACCGCATAACGGCCTCGATCTTGGCCGGATCGACCAAAATCCCATCTTGGTTCACGAGATGCCCAAGGAACTGAACCTATCGTAACCAAAACTCGCACTTCGAGAGCTTAGCATAAAGATGTTCTCGCCTCTGAACACCCAATAACTCTCGTAGATGCTCCTCGTGTTGCTCCCGGGTTTTGGAATATACCAAGATATCGTCAATGAACACTATGACCGAGCGATCAAGCATCGGTCTACAAAACCGATTCATCAGGTCCATGAAAATATCTGGCGCATTGGTGAGTCCAAATGGCATCACCACAACTTGTAATGCCCATACCGAGTTCTAAACGCTGTATTCTCCACATCCTCCTCCCTTACTCTGACCTGATGGTACCCGGACCTCAAATCAATCTTGGAAAACCAAGATGCCCCCTGTAACTAATCAAACAGGTCGTCTATCCTTGGGAGTGGGTAACGGTTGTTCACCGTTAACTTGTTCAACTCCATATAGTCTATGCACATCTGATGAGATTCATCCTTCTTCTTTATGAAAAGTATCGGGGCTCCCCATGGAGAACTGCTCAGCCGAATAAACTGCTTCCCCAATAGCTCTTGCAACTATGATGGCATCTCCTGCATCTCTGGTGGTGCCAGTCGGTACCACGCCTTAGCCACAGGGGCAACACCCGGCACCAAGTCGATCCTAAACTCGACCTACCTCTCTAGAGGTATTCTGGGTAACTCCTTCGGGAACACGTTGGTGAACTCCCTGACTACTGGGACATCTAAAACTAGAGAGGGCGCTGATCCGCGTATCCTCCACATACGCAAGATAACCCGCACACCCGTGCTGAATATACTGTCGAGCCCTGGCGGCTGAAAAAAATCCAAAACCCGATCCGGTGCCCTCACCATAAACTACCAGTTCTCCCCCACTTGGGGTTCGAACTACCTGTTGACCTTCGCAGTCGATCATGGCACCGAACCGAATCAACTAATCCATTCCTATAATCACGCCGACATCCCCCATGGGGATGGGAATCAGGTCAATCGGAAAAGGTATCCCAAATATCTCCAATGTGCAATCCCGATAAACCGAAGAAGTAGAAACCCCAAGCTCGCTGGCAATAGAGACTAATAACGAACGCTCGAGCTCTCCTAAAGGCAGACCGAGTCTGCTACCGAAAGTCTGAGAAACGAACGAACGACTCGCACCCGAGTCGAACAATACCAAGGCAGACAAAGAATTCACTAAAAACGTACCTAATACAGGTATGCACAATAATTTAGAATAAACAATCATATATATTTAGCAAGAAAGAGTATAAAAACATACCGGCCACCACATCTGGTGTTGCTTTGGCCTCCTCAACAGTGAGCTGAAAAGCGCGTCCCTGAGCCTTCGGAGGCTCTGCACCACCCTGCTTCACATCCGTGATCCTCAAAGTAGTCGGCGCTGGATCCTGCAACGGTCTAGCAGCTAACTGCGGACAGTGGGTCTTCACATGACCCACCCGATGACAATGATAACAAATCCTCATATCAGGAGTAGGGGTGGGCTGGCGAAACTCTCGTGCGTAATGTCCCTCCTTGCCACATTTGTGGCATCCAAAACTCAGTTGATATACTCTCGAATGAACCTTCCCACATTTCCCACAAGTGCGGGCCTACTACCCTCCCGACCGAGAATCTGCGGCCTTGAACCGCTTCGGCGCCGGCTATGCCTGACCTGGGGCCTGCCTCGCCTCACGTAACTGCAACTCAATCTCCAGCTCGTGCCTCCTCGCGGCCTCCAGTAGCTCCAATAACGTACTACACCTCTTCGTCGCGACAAACTGCCTAATATTCGTCTCTAGCATACCCAGATAATGAGTCATATGTGCCTGCTCTGACGCGAACTCCGAGCAAAACATTGCCCTCTCAGTAAACAGCCTAGTAATCTCTGCCACTGATTCCTTGTCATGTCGCAGGTCTAAGAACTCCTGCGCCAGTCTCTTCCTCTCCACCCGCGGAACATAACAGGTACTGAACATGTCTCTGAACTTGTAACGCCTGTGTTTCTGGGCTTGTCATTAATATTGATATAATAGTCTAGGTTAACCTTTGTAACCCGTTTTGAAATAATAGAAGTGTATTATTTGAGTATTATGTGTTTTGTGCTTAATTGCTTAATTATGTGATTTGATTAATTAAGAATAAAATGAGCGTCCAAATTTAAGTGTAAAATAAACTTGATATCTTTACATAAAGTTGTAATGGCTGAAACGAGGTTTCCGAATATTTATAGAACACCCAAATCTGACTTCGTATGAGGAAGTTATGATTTTCTGAAGTTTCGACTTAGCGATATGCAGCCCGAATACTCGATTTGAGATCGAGCGGTTTTTAACCGAAACAATCTAAACAAGAATCGAAGATCTCGTTGTTAATAGCGAAACGTTGAAAAGTTAGGCAAGAACGGACGTCGGACGAAGGAGTTATGAATTTATAACGAAGTTTTTCTGTCCCGGCCTACTAAAAATAAATAATAAAAATATAATCAAAATTAGCCAACGGAGTCTAAACGAAAGTTGTAGAGCGTAGTCTCACCTACGCGTGGATATAAAGAACGTCGAAAACGGAGTTTGTATAAGGGAGATATGAATTTTCAAAGTTTGTTAAATATTTAATATTTAATTTTAATTCAAACTTCCGATATTATCCGAAGAGGAGTCAGCGGACTCATCCGAAGTACGCCCAGCGTACCACTCGAGTGTTCGGAGTTCGTAAGCAATGATGTAGAGGAGCCGATGACACAGGTGATGACGGCAACCAAGGCATTATGCCCCGCGTACCCCGAAGTTACGCCCAACGTACTTCCGAGGATCAGCCCTATAAAAGGCTTGCGAAGGCAGCCTTAGTTCTTTAACAATTTCCATCCTTTTCTCTCTAGTTTTTCCTCGTTTAGCGTGCCATTTATACCCCGAAGCCCCGGTAATATTCCCGAGCCCCGAAGCAAGATCCGAAGCCCCGAGAATCCCAAAGAGCCTTATTCCCGAGCCGAAGCTCTGCCCGCGAGAAGTTCGATTTTTGTGGAGATCTTCCAGATCTACGGAGAAACACTACTTCTGCAAGCAGTTGTGCTGCCCGATCGTCTTCTGATCAAGTGAGTGTGTAGTTACTTTCTTCTAAAGCATAATTATGAAGTATTTTATACGAAATACGTGTTATGTGTATAATTTTGTTGTTATGTGTGTGAATGTATATTCACTCTCTTCTATCTCATAGATCTGATTTACTTTCTATGAAATACGTGTTATGTGGGTGTGCCTCATCTGTTATCTGGAATATGTATTGAATAAAAATATTATACAGGTTTTAAACTATGTATAAAAATATATATTTTTATCTACTAATATGTTGGGTAGAACATGGGTAGATAGTTGGTGTGTAATAAACAGATGAGAGGCCTCGATGTTGTTGTTGTTGATCTAGTTATTCAGCAGAGTATGGATAACGACCACAAAATCTGTCTAGACAGTCCAGTGGAATGCTAGCAGGTTCATAACCTGTAGGTGTGGTGAACGATGTGTTCACCGGTGTACGCTATCCCCCTCATGGTTTCCTTTAGGACACCTATTGTTGAGGAAACCCCTTAGCAGTAATGTCCGTCCCGATGAAAATCCTAGATTAGGTTCCTTGAGATAGATGTTGTTTTAGGGACGTAAAGTGAGGATAACGGGAATGGGTAGTCGGGTTGTTGTTGGTTGGTGAAATTAAATATAATTATTTATTGTGGGTTGAAAACCCTATATGCTCACCAGGCTCCCAAGCCTGACCCACTCAGTTTTATTTGTATTACAGGAAGTGGTGCAAGGGCATAAGATGGATGAATCATCGAGTTGTTTTGTTTACAAGTCTGTGTATGTATATATTTGTTGAATGACTTGTAATGTTATCGTTTATGCTTTATGGTCTGTATCGGAACATGACATCCTGAGTTTTGATTATATAATAAAAATGCATCTCTTGATGAAATGCTTCGATAAATATTATTTTATCATATTTTGTTTTGCGAACAAATTCCGCAACTCTTTTAAATCAAAAGGATTTACTCTGAAATTATTTTAAAAAGCATAAATGAAACTGGTCTTTTCTGGCCGAGATTTTGGGGATGTCACAGTTGGTATCAGAGCATTAGTTTAAGCGAACTAGGAATTTGTAGGATTTCTAGACTTAAACTTAGAATGCTAAGTGGAGATTGTGAGATGTGTGTCCGATATATTATAGACACGAGCACTAGTTTATTTTAGGAAGCTGCCTAAAATGCTTTTATGTGCTAAATGTTATATGTTGCCATATATGATATTAATTGTTCGGACTTACGGTCTGTTGCTGACCGAATCTGAAAACCTTATGTGTGTAGGATTCTAAGCGTACGTCTACGACATTAGAACTAGCATGTAAACGTTTCGGAGTAAAAAGGATGATTTGAATATCTATCGTGAATGAGGATCTAATTTCACCTTATTTGGAGTGTAGATCAAAAATGGTGAGAACAAGGAGTGGCGTTGGAAACGCGGATGAAAACAGGAATCAACCGCCAGTGATTGAGTAAATACCTGTTGTAGCAGCAGCACCAGAACCAATAACGATGGTTGGGGTGCAAGCCATGATTCGGGCTATGTTAGCCAAACAAAGGGAAGAAATGCGACAGATGTTGCATGATAATAGGGACGAACCTATCATACCTATTGTGGAACCCGAATTGATTCCCGAGCAATCGGAGGAAGGGAACAATAGTCGCGTGGTGAGTCAGGTTGGGACTCAAGGAGAACAAAGGAACGATCCGGAAAGGAGAAACAACAAGGATGGGCGAATGTACAAGAACTTCTTAGGCGCCAAGCTGCCGAGTCTTTCTGGAAGCCCAAAGCCTGTTGAAATTATGGATTGGATCTCCGAAATGGAGATGGTATTTGAAAGTTGACTGTAGCAACAAACAGAAGATTGTCTTTGCAGTTAGACAACTGAAGACTGGAGTCTTGAGTTGGTGGAAATTGTTGGCAGATACTATGCCACAAGGAGAAGCCCTGAAAATGTCATGGGAGGAGTTCTTGGAACAGTTAAGGGTAAAGTATTGTTCAGAGATAGATATGATTGATCTGAACAATGAGTTCCAAAACTTGAAGAAGGGGAGGATGAGCATAGACGACTATGCTACTGCATTCAATGAGAAAATGAAGTTATTTCCGTACCTAGTGCCAACGGAACTCTCCAAGATTGAGAGGTTTGCTAATGGACTGCCTGCCGACTTTGGTCCGACAGTCAAGATGGCAACTACTCTGAAAACAGCTATTCGTGCAGCTAAGAATGTGGAGGCCCAGCATAAGGAAAAGGGTCTGGAAAGGATAGATGTTGGTGAAAAGAGGAAGTTCGATGGAACTTCAGGGTCCAACAAGAAAAACAAGTTCTCAAAGTCTGGTTCGAGGGGAAGTGGAGGCGAAGCCAAGTGGTGCGACAAATGTGAGAAGAAGCATCATAGAAAATGTGAGGTCGTGGCCACATGCTACAAGTGTGAAAAACCAGAGCACTATGGAAATGAATGTACCCTCACTAAGAAAGTTTGTTATGGTTGTGGTGAGGAGGGACACATGTGAGGGACTGCCCGAAGAAGAAGGAGGCAGCTAGACCCAACATTTCGCCAAAGCCGAAGGCGAGAGCATTCTAGATGACACTGGAAGCTGCTAAAGATGAAGCCGATGTCACTTCAGGTACCTTTCTCGTAAACAAATTGCCTGCCCAAATTTTATTTGATTCTGGATCCAACTACTCCCTTATATCGCATGAATTTGGTAGAAAGCTAGCTTTGCCTGTTGATAGAGTAGATAATGCTTTATTAGTCGAAGTTGCTAGTGGCAAGTTTGTACCTGTTAGTCATCGTATGAAAAACATCTTAATTGACTTGAATGGGAATAAGTTCCACGAGGAATTATTGCCTATAGAACTTAATGGTTTCGACATCGTGTTGGGAATGGATTGGCTTAGTGCCAATGACACTGAGATATTGTGCAGAAAGAAGATAGTCAAGGTAAACCCACCAGGGAAAGAGACATTTATGGTGTATAGGGACAAACGCAGAGTAAGTTTTGGGATCATTTCTCTAATGAAAGCCAGAAAATGTTTGACGAAGGGGTGTACATCATATTTAGCATTCGTGATCGATGCTAAGAAGGAAAAGAAGGTGATGCGGAATATTCCTGTCGTATGTGATTATCCGGAAGTATTTCCCGAAGATCTTCCTGGATTACCGCCCGATCGGCAAGTAGAATTTCTATCGACTTGTTTCCCGGAACGACGCCTATAGCAAAAGCACCTTACCGACTAGCACCGACGGAGATGAAGGAGCTGATGATGCAACTTCTGGAGTTATTTGACAAAGGTTTCATTAGACCTAGTTCATCGCCCTAGGGAGCTCCAGTGTTATTCGTAAAGAAGAAAGATGGAAGTATGAGAATGTGCATTGATTACAGAGAGCTAAACAAGGCAATAATAAAGAATAGATATATGTTGCCAAGGATTGATGACCTAGTTGATCAATTGCAAGGTTCAAGCTATTTCTTGAAGATCGATCTAAGGTCAGGATATCATCAGTTGAAAGTAAGAGAGCAGGATATAGAGAAGACTGCATTCAGAACATGATATGGACACTACGAGTTCTTGGTTATGTCGTTTGGACTAACCAATGCTCCAGCATCATTCATGGATTTGATGAATAGGGTTTGTAACCCGTTCCTAGAAAAATCTGTGATAGTGTTCATAGATGACATTCTGATTTATTAAAAGAGCTAAGAAGAGCATGGCAGACACTTGCAAGAAGTGTTAGAAGTTTTGAAGAAGGAGAAGCTGTATGCGAAGTTCTCCAAATGTGATTTTTGGATTCGAGAAGTCCAATTCTTGGGTCACGTGCTCAACCAAGAAGGGATAATGGTTGATCCAGCTAAGATTGAAGTTGTAATGAAGTGGGAACAACCAAAAAGTCCCACGAAAATCCAAAGCTTTTTAGGATTAGCCGGATATTACTGAAGGTTTATCCAAGGCTTTTCTTCGATCGCTAGTCCATTAACAGCTTTGACCCACAAAGGAGCTACTTATGCTTGGAGTGATAAGCATAAAGAAGCATTCGAGAAGCTAAAGAAGAAACTATATGAGGCACCGATACTTTCTCTACCCGATGGAGTTGAAGACTTCGTTGTTTATAGCGATGCGTATGGGGTTGGATTGGGTTGTGTTTTGACCCAAAGAGATAAGGTGATTGCATATGCATCTCGACAGCTGAAAGAGCACGGAAAGAACTACCCGAATCATGATTTGGAGTTGGCAGCGGTAGTTTTCGCTCTGAAAATATAGAGGCATTACCTTTATGGCACGAAGTGCAAACTTTTTACTGATCACAAGAGTCTCTAATATCTCTTTAATCAGAAAGAATTGAACATGAGGCAACGATGTTGGCTAGAGTTACTTAAGGACTACGACTGTGAGATATTTTACCACCCTGGTAAAGCTAATGTAGTTGCTAATGCTCTTATTCGGAAAGTCAATCTTGAAAGGAAAAGGCCAAGAGCGTTCAGAATTGAAGTTGTCTCGACAATTGTGGAAAGTATAAAGAAAGCTCAAGAGGAAGCTTTTGAGAAGAATGACCGAAAGGAGGAACGTTTGGGCAAAACGTTGGTGTTCGGTATAAACAGTCATGGACTGAAGGTGTTCCAAGATCGGATTTGGATACCTAAGAAAGGAGGAATCATAGATCTTCTAATGGAAGAAGCTCACAAGACCATGTACTCGATTCATCCCGGTAGCACTAAAATGTATAGGGACCTGAAACCCTACTACTGGTGGCCGACGATGAAGCTTGATGTTGCAAAGTATGTGGGCGAGTGTGTGACTTGTGCGAGAGTGGAGACACAACATCAGAAACCGTACGGGAGTTTAGAACCATTGCATGTGCCTATGGGTAAGTGGGAAGACATTGCTATGGATTTTTTCAGTAAACTGCCCAGAACAAAAAGTGGTCACGACATGATTTGGGTGGTCGTTGATCGATTCACTAAGAGTGTGCATTTCATAGCGGCCAAGGAGAAATGGTCTATGGATAAGCTTGTGAATTCTTACGTGAAGGAAATTGTGAGGCTTCATGGTGTTCCGTTAATGATTGTGTCAGATCGTGACACCCGTTTCACCTCGCGATTTTGGAAACGTCTACAAGAGGAATTGGGCACCAAGTTGTGTTTAAGTACAACTTACCATCTACAGACTGATGGTCAGAGCGAACGGACGATACAAACACTTGAAGATATACTGAGAGCATGTACCCTGGATGTCACACCCCGAAAACCGAGGGCGGAAACATTTCCGGGGTTGACACCACGTTGAGTATCAAATCCTATGCACATAGTAAGTAAAGTAAAACAACCATTACATTACATATAGAAAAGTTTACATTTGTTTCAAAAGTAAGTTGTATAGTTGTGATACATAGTATATATAAACAAAACGAGACAAGTCTTCTGTGCACACCGTCTTCAAACAAAAGGATCTTCGGGTACCTGTCTAACGTTGACCTGAGAATACAAGCGGTTTGAAAATCTGCATAACGCTGGTGAGTTCATAAGCGATTTTGTTTTGTGAAAAATGTACAAGTTTCCTTTCCGTTTTCTTAAAATGTTACACACACCAAGAAAATCCCATATTTTCTTAAAAGGTTGGTTATTGATTCTCAAAACGTAATGTAAAGTTGTACACTGAAAACGTGTTTACTCTTATGAAATGTAAGTTATCTGGTTTGTTAGACTTTTCTGGTTATGTACAAATGTTCCCAGGAAAATCCCATATTTTCCTGAATGTTGGTTACCAAATGTGAAAGATGTATTCTGAAAACCTGGTTATCTTGTGAAATGTATTAGTTTTAACACGTATATAAAACTAATATTTACAAAGTAAATTAATTACTTTATCTATTATTACTATTATGTAAATCTCTGTTATCCTAATTGTGAGTTCCATAACCATACAATAGACTAGATATGGCAATAAGTAGTCCACATCACCTTATGACTTTCGTCACTCTTGAACCATTTCGGTTCGGCTGTAGCCAGCAGCCAGGTGTGGGGTAGTCAGCCCCGTATATATCTATACACTCAAGTCACGCTCCCTATCTAAGAGATTCTGGTTACGGGGGCGGTCCTCCCCTCGCGTATCTCTGTGGAGTGTTTGCCGAGGACGTGTCTCCAATTATTTAGGACTAACAAATTTACAAGTAATATTACGATAATCCTCTACTCGCGTATCTCTGTGGAGTATTGCCGAGGACAAAACAGTGTATAAAGTTTTATGTTCAAAGGTTCTAAAGTTATGCTTTTTAACTGATAAAAAAAATGTGGAAACCATTTGTGAAATAATAAACATAACAGCTTATAACTAATTTCACAAATAATGTATATGATTACCCTACAAGTTTCAAACGGTTATCGGTTGTGATTATTAGTATTAAAAGCATATAAGTTTTCAAACATACACATGTAAAACAAGTTTTAATTACAAGTAATCCCTTGTACTTTGCTTGTATTCCCCCCCCCCCTGAAAACATTGAAAAACCATTGAAAAAGGGTAGGGGTATGAACTCACCAGACGAGAAGACGCAACTATTTCGGACACTAAACGTTGGTTCGGGGCTTGATTACACGCGAGGTTCCTGTGTAATATGAAATAATATCCAAATGTATCTAATTAGATTTAAAAATACTAATTAGATGGAATATTATACTCCAATGAGCTAAAACACTTCAAAACGAGTGTTTGGAGTGACCCGGGTGACATCTACGGACGTGTAATGATGCGTGGGATTTGGGAATTGAGTTTACTCTTCAAGAGTAAACTCCTTAGGGATTTTTCGGCCACATACAACACACACACATGAGTTCACGGCCGTGAACTCATGTTTGGGTGTTTTGGAGTGCTAAATGGCTTGATTACTCATGGGAAATGATGGAATGGATTTTTCTAAAGCCTAGGAATGGATTGAAATTGCATGAATATCATTTATGGTAGTTCACGGAAGTAAACATGGAGTTTACGGCCGTAAACTCCCTCCATGCTAAAAACTTAATTCATTTGGTGAGGCTAGGACAATCACATGTGATTCCAACTATTTATCCAAACCTTGGTATGAGTCTTGGGCATCATTTGACACATTTTTATGAGTTTACGGCCCTGGAACTATTTCTTGGGAAGCTTTGGCCGTAAACTCCTAAATGGAGGGTGTTTGTCATGTTTAAGGTCCCCAAACTATTTTTAGATGATTCTAGGATTTATTCCAAGGCTATTGGTGTAGTTATATGGCTTTTAAACATGTTTAAATGAGTTTACTCCCCATGAATGAGGAGTTTACGTCCCAAGCATGTTCCTTGTCCGTAAACTCTTATTTGCTCCTCAAAATTCATGTTTAGGGTGTTCTAAGTCCGGATTTGTAAGCCATAAGGTTGTATCTAAGTCCCAATGTTAGTTTGGAGGGATTAAATTGCTCAAAAACCCATGTTTTTGTGTGTTTACGGCCCAAGCATTCTCCTTGGCCGTAAACACATGTTCCAGGTCCAAATTGATAAATTAAACATGAATTTGAAGGCCTAAGAGGTTAAACAACAACTTGGGGATGTTACCTCAAAGATTTGGAGCCTTAATTCAATGTTTTGGACCTTGAATCTTTGGTTGAGGAGAGAGGTTAGAGAGAGAGTAGTGAGATGAAGCAAAAGCTTCGAATGGAAGTTTAGAACACTTTAAATAGTGTTTGGGATTTGGACACGATGGATTTCTACTCGATACCGACGTTAGACGGGGCTTTTGGTCACACCCGGCCAAGTTGTCGTTACCCGATATGGCTGATTCTATAAATGTTCCGATTACTAAAACAGGGTGTTAGAATGAGTTCTAAATGCACTAGGACACCCATTAAGTTATTTTAAATAATTTCTAATTTAATGACTGAATTAAATGGCTAAATCGGAAACGAATTTGAAAACGGCGATTGGTTAACTGAAATGGATTACGAAAAGGGGTTACACGCAATGATACGAAATTTCGGGTTGTTACATTATCCCCCCCCCCCCCCCCCCCCCCCCGTTAGAGGGAATTTCGTCCCGAAATTCAAAATTAAGATACAAGTCAAGATACAAATCATGGATCTCGAAAGAGATACGGATACTTCTGTTTCATTGAGTCTGTACGCTCCAAGTGAACACCGGTCCCCACTTGGCATTCCAGCGGACCTTCACTAATGGGATGCGGCTTTGCTTTGTACATTTGACTTCTCGATCCATGATTTCGATCGGTTCCTCCACGAAGTTGAGGTTTTCATTGATCTCGATCTCGTCTAAAGGAATCACTAGGGTTTCATCGGATAGGCACTTCTTGAGATTTGAAACATGGAAGACGGGATGGATGTTACTGAGCTCATGGGGTAAATGAAGTTTATAGGCTACCGGACCGATCCTGGTGAGGATCTCGAAGGGCCCAATGTACCTAGGGTTAAGTTTCCCACGCTTTCCAAAGCGTACCGTGCCTTTCCAGGGCGAGACCTTCAACAGGACACGGTCTCCAACCTGGAATTCCAAAGGTTTCCAGCGGTTATCAACGTAACTCTTTTGGCGATCTCGTGAAGCTTTCAATCGTTCTCGGATTTGGATGATCTTCTCAGTGGTTTCGCGGATGATTTCAGGACCAGTGAGAGCACTGTCGGGGACTCGACTCTTGGCTAGCTGTGTGTCCCCCAACTCGGCCCAGCCCAGAGGGGATCTGCACTTACGACCGTATAGGGCTTCAAACGGGGCAACCCTGATGCTGGTGTGGTAACTATTTTTGTACAAGAACTCGATCAAAGGTAGATGTGTGTCCCACGACTTTCCAAAATCAATGACACATGCCCTAAGCATGTCCTCCAGGGTTTGGATTGTTCTCTCACTTTGTCCATTGGTCTGAGGATGATATGCCGTGCTCATGTCTAGTTTGGTTCCGAGAGCCTTCTGAAGGGACTGTCAGAATCTGGTGGTAAACCTGCTATCTCGATTGGAGATAATGGACGCAGGTACACCGTGCAGTCGAACTACCTCTTGGATGTAAATTCACGCTAGTCTTTCCATCTTAAATGATTCTTTGATTGGGATGAAATGGGCGGACTTTTTCAGACGATCGACAATTACCCAAATGATGTCATACCCACTCGGGCTTTTGGGTAGCTTGGTGATGAAATCCATGGTAATCATCTCCCATTTCCATTCGGGTATCTCGGGCTGTTGGAGCAAACCCGAGGGTTTCTGGTGCTCAACTTTAACCTTGGCGCAAGTCAGACACTTGCCCACGAACATAGCTATCTCAGCTTTCATGTTTGGCCACCAGTATTGTTTCTTGAGATCCAGGTACATTTTGTCCGAACCCGGGTGAACAGAGTATCTGGTCTTTGCGCTTCCTCCATGACAATCTCCCTGAATCCTCCGGACTTTGGAATCCAGATTCGATCCATGAAGCAGTAGACTTCGTCACCTCTGATCTCAAGTTTCTTTTCCATTTCTCTCAAGGCTTCATTTGACACGTTCTCAGGCTTGAGGGCTTTTAACTGGGCTTCTTGGATTTGCATGGATAAGTTGGAATGGATGATCATCGTCGGGGTCTTCACCTTTCGGCTTGAACTCTCCTTTCGGCTAAGGGAATCTGCTACCACATTGGCCTTGCCAGGATGGTAACGGATTTCACACTCATAATCACTGAGTAGTTCTACCCATCGTAGTTGCCTCATGTTCAAGTCTTTCTGATCAAAGATGTGCTGCAGGCTCTTATGGTCAGTGAAGATCGTACACTTGGTCCCGTAGAGATAATGTCTCCAAATCTTCAATGCAAAGACGACGGCTCCTAATTCCAAGTCACGTGTGGTATATTTGACCTCGTGTGCTTTCAGCTGTCTAGAGGCATAAGCAATTTCTTTTCCTCTTTGCATAAGCACACAGCCTAAGCCTTGATTAGACGCATCGCAGTAGACAACGAAGTCCTCTGTCCCTTCAGATAGGGACATAACAGGCGCGCTGCACAAGGATTTCTTCAACGTCTGGAATGCAGTTTCTTGCTTATCACTCCAACAAAAGGGTACACCTTTCAGTGTTAGAGTGGTTAAGGGTTTGGCGATTCTGGAAAAGTTCTGGATAAATCTCCGATAATAGCCGGTGAGACCCAAGAATTGTCGGATTTCTGTGGATGTCTTCGGTGTCGACCAATTCTCTATCGCTTTAATCTTGGAAGAATCTACATGAATAACCTCCTCGCTTACCACGTGACCGAGGAAAGTTACCTTCCGAATCCAGAACTCACACTTGGAAAATTTCGCGTACAACTTCTCGGATCTAAGGGTTTCCAACACTAGCCTCAAGTGTTGTTTGTGATCTTCTTCGCTTCGGGAATAGACAAGTATGTCATCAATGAATACAATGACGAACTTATCCAGATAAGGACGACACACCCGGTTCATCAGGTCCATGAACACTGTCGGTGCGTTGGTTAGACTGAAGGGCATCACTACGAATTCGTAGTGTCCATACCGAGTTCTGAAAGCTGTTTTGGACACATCACTCTCATGAACTCGTTGCTGATGGTACACTGACCGAAGGTCTATCTTGGAGAAGTAACTGGCTCCCTGGAGTTGATCGAATAGGCAATTTATTCGTGGAAGAGGATATCGATTTTTGACGGTCAACTTGTTCATCTCGCGATAGTCGATACACATCCGGAAGGATCCATCTTTCTTCTTGACAAACAAAACCGGAGCTCCCCAGGGTGAGGAACTCGGTCTAATGAATCCTTTACTGAGCAACTCATTGAGTTGACTGGATAACTCCTGCATTTCTGCTGGAGCTAAACGATACGGAGATTTCGCTAAGGGAGTAGCTCCAGGAATTAGGTCAATACGGAACTCGACCTTACGCTCGGGAGGAATTCCTGGAAGCTCTTCAGGAAATACATCAGGAAAGTTACAGACTTCGGGGATGCTCGCGAGGTCTTTAACTTCCTGTTTCTCGTTGATTACATGGGCTAGGAATGCAATGCACTCCTTCCGCAGGAGCTTTTGAGCTTTGATGTAGGAAATGATACGAAGATTGGAACTAAGTTTATCGCCATAGATTACGAGAGTTTGATCCGAAGGAAGGTTGAGACGGATGGCTTTTTCGAAACAGAGGATATCAGCATGATTGGGACTCAGCCAATCCATGCTAATGATGACATCAAAGCACTTTATGGAAACTGGCATCAGATCAATGGGAAATGAATGGTCATTCAGGGTAAGGGTACAACTTACGAATATCTCGTTAGCGCTTTCTTTCTCACCGTTAGCCATCTCGACGGTAAACGTTTCAGTTAAATGTTGGGGATTATGTTTTAGGTTATATTTGAACGAATGACTAACAAAGCTTCTTTCAGCACCCGAATCAAAAAGAATACTAGCATATGAGTTGTCGAGAAGGAATGTACCCGAGACTATAGTGGGATCGGCGACTGCTTCCTCTCGTCCTATGGCTAGGAATCTCCCGATATTATCATCTGTTGACCTTTTAGGGCAATTCCTTTTTAAGTGCCCAACCTCTCCACAGTTATAGCAGGCTTGACCAACGCCTGCTCCAGATGATTGATTGGCCGATTGGGCCGGAGCTTTACATAATCGGACCGTGTGCCCCTTCTTACCACAATTGGTACAAGATAGTCCTTGGCAGGGGCCAGGGTTGTGGTGATATTTGCACTTGTCACACAGAGGGAGATTACCAGCATACCTGCTAGTAGGAGTTGGAGCTGTGGATCCCACAACAGAAGCAGCAGCAACGGGGGTAGTAGCAGCATGGACTGCTACAATCTGTTGTCTCTTGGAGGATCCTTAGGAAGATTGACCCTTCTTCTTCTTCCAGAATTTTCTTTTCTCACCACTCCTCTTGGTCGGCTCAGGAGCGGTGGTGGTTTCCTCAACGTCATCACTGTGATCAATTAGGGTTTGGGCTAAACTCTTGGCACT
The DNA here is from genome assembly GCF_002870075.4 of Lactuca sativa. Lineage (NCBI taxonomy): Eukaryota > Viridiplantae > Streptophyta > Magnoliopsida > Asterales > Asteraceae > Lactuca > Lactuca sativa. The sequence goes on from NC_056626.2 coordinate 387,306,847, forward strand.
ATCATAGGTATCCGGACGTGTAGCTAACACGTTTCCCTTTGTTGGCTGGGTCAGCCCCCATATGAACTTTTCTATCTTTTTACTTTCAGGAGTGACCAATCCCGGGCAGAGAAGTGCGAGGTCATCGAATCGAGAAGTGTACGCAGCAATATCGGAACCCTTCATCTTCAGGTTCCAGAGCTCATGCTCTACTTTTTGCATTTCACCACGAGGACAGTATTCGGCTTTCAGGAGTTCTTTCATGGCTTCCCAGCCCATGGCGTTGGCTACGGGTAGGGTCAGAGATTTGACTCGGCCATTCCACCAAGTCAAGGCTTTATCAATGAAGGTACAGGCTGCAAACTTGACCTTATCAGATTCCGCAAAGGCACAGATTTCAAAGATGGATTCGATTTTCTCGAACCATCAGGATAAGGAAATGACACCTCCAGTGTTATCGAAGGATGTTGGTTTCGCATTCATGAAGTCCTTATAGGAACCCTCCTTTCGGTGTCCCTGATTGCTTTCTTGATCCTGAGTTTGAGTATCGCCTCCCGAACCACCGGAACCACCAGTGTTCAATTGAGACATAGCAGCTGCCACCGCGGCGGTAACAGCTGCCTGAAATACCACGGGGTCAAATTCAGGAGGAGATGGTGGCGGAGTGTTGTTGGTCTTTGAGTTAGGTCTCTTTCTTGGAGGCATCTTGATCTAATAAGATCAAGAAAGAGAGGATGATAAAGCAGGAAAGAGTTATCAAAGCAGGTAAACTATCGCTAACGGAATGATCGAGGGTCTGTACGTGAACAAGGATTTCTACAAAGGATTGGCTCGAGAAATACTCCCATAGTATTTCATGATTATCTACGACACTGGCTCGATGTTTGTGGTATTAGGGTAAGTTTTAGGCATGCCGCATACCACAGTCACTCCTAAGCACATGTTGGCCGTGTCTCGAATGAATATAGTTGGCCAGGCTATATTGATCCTAGACACGAGTACATAACTGCCCAGGTTTCACCGCAGCGTACGAAAACCATTTACTTATGTTTTGTTCTACTTGTAGTTACGGATCTCAATGGTTCGGTATACTTGTATACTTTTGAAAATACTTATAGTTTGAAGATACTTTTAATTCAGAGCACTTAGTCCCTTTGATGTTTATAGTTTTATACCATGTAAGGTTTGGTATACTTTATTCACTATAAACAAGGGCTTTGATACCAATCTGTCACACCCCGAAAACCGAGGGCGGAAACATTTCCGAGGTTGACACCACGTTGAGTATCAAATCCAATGCACATAGTAAGTAAAGTAAAACAACCATTACATTACATATAGAAAAGTTTACATTTGTTTCAAAAGTAAGTTGTACAGTTGTGATACATAGCATATATAAACAAAACGAGACAAGTCTTCTATGCACACCATCTTTGAACAAAAGGATCTTCGGGTACCTGTCTAACTCTGACCTGAGAGTACAAGCGGTTTGAAAATCAGCATAACGCTGGGGAGTTCATAAGCAATTTTGTTTTGTGAAAAATGTACAAGTTTCCTTTCCGTTTTTTGAAAATGTTACACACACCAAGAAAATCCCATATTTTCTTAAAAGGTTGGTTATTGATTCCCAAAACGTAATGTAAAGTTGTACACTGAAAAAGCTTTTACTCTTATGAAATGTAAGTTATCTGGTTTGTTAGACTTTTCTGGTTATGTACAAATGTTCCCAGGAAAATCCCATATTTTCCTGAATATTGGTTACCAAATGTGAAAGATGTATTCTGAAAACCTGGTTATCTTGTGAAATGTATTAGTTTTAACACGTATATAAAACTAATATTTACAAAGTAAATTAATTACTTTATCTATTATTACTATTATGTAAATCTCTGTTATCCTAATTGTGAGTTCCATAACTATACAATAGACTAGATATGGCAATAAGTAGTCCACATCACCTTATGACTTTCGTCACTCTTGAACCATTTCGGTTCGGCTGTAGCCAGCAGCCAGGTGTGGGGTAGTCAGCCCCGTATATATCTATACACTCAAGTCACGCTCCCTATCTAAGAGATTCTGGTTACGGGGGCGGTCCTCCCCTCGCGTATCTCGGTGGAGTGTTTGCCGAGGACGTGTCTCCAATTATTTAGGACTAACAAATTTACAAGTAATATTACGATAATCCTCCACTCGCGTATCTCTGTGGAGTATTGCCGAGGACAAAACAGTGTATAAAGTGTTATGTTCAAAGGTTCTAAAGTTATGCTTTTTAACTGATAAAAAAAATGTGGAAACCATTTGTGAAATAATAAACATAACAGCTTATAACTAATTTCACAAATAATGTATATGATTACCCTGCAAGTTTCAAACGGTTATCTGTCGTGATTATTAGTATTAAAAGCATATAAGTTTTGAAACATACACATGTAAAAAAAGTTTTAAGTACAAGTAATCCCTTGTACTTTGCTTGTATTCCCCCCTGAAAACATTGAAAAAGGGTAGGGGTATGAACTCACCAGACGACAAGACGTAACTATTTCGGACACTAAACGTTGGTTCAGGGCTTGATTGCAAGCGAGGTTCCTATGTAATATGAAATAATATCCAAATGTATCTAATCAGATTTAAAAATACTAATTAGATGGAATATTATACTCCAATGAGCTAAAACACTTCAAAACGAGTGTTTGGAGTGACCCGGGTGACATCTACGGACGTGTAATGATGCGTGGGACTAGGTAATTGACTTTACTCTTCAAGAGTAAACTCCTTAGGGATTTTTCGGCCACATACAACATACACACATGAGTTCACGGCCGTGAACTCATGTTTGGGTATTTTGGAGTGCTAAATGGCTTGATTACACATGGGAAATGATGGAATGGATTTTTCTAAAGCCTAGGAATGGATTGAATTTGCATGAATGTCATTTATGGAAGTTTATGGTAGTAAACATGGAGTTTACGGCCGTAAACTCCCTCCATGCTCAAAACTTAATTCATTTGGTGAGGCTAGGACAATCACATGTGATTCCAACTATTTTTCCAAACCTTAGTATGAGTTTTGGGCATCATTTGACACATTTTTATGAGTTTACGGCCCTGGAACTATTTCTTGGGAAGCTTTGGCCGTAAACTCCTAAATGGAGGGTGTTTGTCATGTTTAAGGTCCCCAAACTATTTTTAGATGATTCTAGGATTTATTCCAAGGCTATTGGTGTAGTTATATGGCTTTTAAACATGTTTAAATGAGTTTACTCCCCATGAATGAGGAGTTTACGTCCCAAGAATGTTCCTTGTCCGTAAACTCTTATTTGCTCCTCAAAATTCATGTTTAGGGTGTTCTAAGTCTGGATTTGTAAGCCATAAGGTCGTATCTAAGTCCCAATGTTAGTTTGGAGGGATTAAATTGCTCAAAAACCCATGTTTTTGTGTGTTTACGGCCCAAGCATTCTCCTTGGCCGTAAACACATGTTCCAGGTCCAAATTGATAAATTAAACATGAATTTGAAGGCCTAAGAGGTTAAACAACAACTTGGGGATGTTACCTCAAAGATTTGGAGCCTTAATTCAATGTTTTGGACCTTGAATCTTTGGTTGAGGAGAGAGGTTAGAGAGAGAGAGTAGTGAGATGAAGCAAAAGCTTCGAATGGAAGTTTAGAACACTTTAAATAGTGTTCGGGATTTGGACGCGGTGGAATTCTACTCGATATCGGAGTTAGACGGGGCTTTTGGTCGCACCCGACCAAGTTGCCGTAACCCGATATGGATGATTCTATAAATGTTTCGATTACTAAAACAGGGTGTTAGAATGAGTTCTAAATGCACTAGGACACCCATTAAGTCATTTTAAATAATCTCTAATTTATTGACTTAATTAAATGGCTAAATCGGAAACGAATTTGAAAACAACGATTGGTTAACTGAAATGGATTACGAAAAGGGGTTACAAGCAATGATACGAAATTTCGGGTTGTTACACTGGAATTCCAAGGTAATTGGGATGAACATTTACCTTTGCTAGAATTTTCCTACATTAATAGTTTCCACTCGAGCATTAAGATGGCACCTTATCAAGCTTTGTATGGACAGAAGTGTCGTACGCCATCTTGTTGGCTTGAGGTTGGGGAAAAGCAGTTTATGGGATCGGAGATAGTCCATCAAACTGCTGAAAAGTTGAAAATAATTAGGGAAAGAATGTTAGCAGCTTAGGATCGTCAAAAGAGCTATGCTGACAACAAGCGAAGACCGATGACTTTAGAAGTAGGAGATTCTGTTTGGCTTAAAGTCTCGCCGCGGAAGGTACTTATAAGATTTGGTAAAAGGGGAAAAATAAGTCCAAGGTTTATTGGACCATTTAAAGTTATTCAGAGGATTGGTAACCAAGCTTACAAGCTCGAACTACCAGAAGAACTGAATGGAATTCATAACACTTTTCATGTGTGTTATTTGAGGAAGTTCACGGGAGAAGTTCCCGACACGATTCCACTTTCGGAGTTGAGAATCGATGAGAACAAAAGGTTGATTGAAGAACCAGAGGCAATCGTTGACCGAAAGACTAAGAAGTTGCGACGCAAGATGGTCGAGTTAGTGCTTGTCCGATGGAAACACACGAATGGGCCGAATTCACCTGGGAGACGGAGAATGACATGATGGGTCGCTATCCGCATTTGTTTGTTGATGTGTGATTCCGGGGACGGAATCATTCTAAGGTGGAGAGAATTGTAACGCCTGTGTTTCTGGGCTTGTCATTAATATTGATATAATAGTCTAGGTTAACCTTTGAAACCCGTTTTGAAATAATAGAAGTGTATTATTTGAGTATTATGTGTTTTGTGCTTAATTGCTTAATTACGTGGTTTGATTAATTAAGAATAAAATGAGCGTCAAAATTTAAGTGTAAAATAAATTTGATATCTTTACATAAATTTGTAATGGCTGAAACGAGGTTTCCGAATATTTATAGAACGCCCAAATCTGACTTCGTATGAGGAAGTTATGATTTTCTGAACTTTCGATTTGAGATCGAGCGGTTTTTAGCCGTAAAAATCTAAACGAGAATCGAAGATCTCGTTGTTTATAGCAAAACAATGATAGTTAGGCAAGAACGGATGTCGGACGAAGAAATTATGAATTTATAACGAAGTTTTTCTGTTCCGACCTACTAAAAATAAATAATAAAAATAAAGTCAAAATTAGCCGACTGAGTCTAAACTAAAGTTGTAGAGCGTAGTCTCACCTACGTGTGGATATAAAGAACGTCGAAAACGGAGTTTGTATAAGGGAAATATGAATTTTCAAAGTTTATTAAATATTTAATATTTAATTTTAATTCAAACTTCCGGTATTATCCGAAGAGGAGTCAGCGGACTCATCCGAAGTACGCCCAGCGTACCACTCGAGTGTTCGGAGTTCGTAAGCGATGACGTAGAGGAGCCGATGACGCAGGTGATGACGGCAACCGAGGCATTACGCCCCGTGTACCCCGAAGTTACGCCCAGCGTACTTCCGAGGATCAGCCCTATAAAAAGGCTTGCGAAGGCAGCCTTAGCTCTTTTACAATTTCCATCCTTTTCTCTCTAGTTTTTCCTCGTTTAGTGTGCCATTTATACCCCGAAGCCCCGGTAATATTCCCGAGAACCCGAAGCAAGATCCGAAGCCTCGAGAATCCCGAAGAGCGTTATTCCTGAGCCGAAGCTCTGCCCGCGAGAAGTTCGATTTTTGTGGAGATCTTCCAGATCTACGGAGAAACACTACTTCTGCAAGCCGTAGTGCTGCCCGATCATCTTCTGATTAAGTGAGTGTGTAGTTACTTTCTTCTAACGCATAATTATGAAGTATTTTATACGAAATACGTGTTATGTGTGTGAATGTATATTCACTCTCTTCTATCTCATAGATCTGATTTAGTTTCTATGAAATACGTGTTATGTGGGTGTGCCTCATCTGTTATGTGGAATATGTATTGAATAAAAATGTTATACAGGTTTTAAACTATGTATAAAAATATTTATTTTTATCTACTAATATGTTGGGTAGAACATGGGTAGATAGTTGGTGTGTAATAAACAGATGAGAGGTCTCGATCTTGTTGTTGTTGATCTAGTTATCCAGTGGAGTATGGATAACGACCACAAACTCTTTCTAGACAGTCCAGTGGAACGCTAGCAGGTTCATGACCTGTAGGTGTTGTGAACGATGTGTTCACCGGTGTACTCTATCCCCCTCATCGTTGCCTTTAGGACACCTATTGTTGAGGAAACCCCTTAGCAGTAATGTCCGTCCCGATGAAAATCCTAGATTAGGTCCCTTGAGATAGATGTTGCTTTAGAGAAGTAAAGTGAGGATAACGGGAATGGGTAATCGGGTTGGTGTTGGTTGGTGAAATTAAATATAATTATTTATTGTGGGTTGAAAACCCTATATGCTCACCAGGCTCCCAAGCATGACCCACTCAGTTTTATTTGTATTACAGGAAGTGGCGCAAGGGCATAAGATGGATGAATCATCGAGTTGTTTTGTTTACAAGTCTTTGTATGTATATATTTGTTGAATGACTTGTAATGTTATCGTTTATGCTTTATGGTCTGTATCGGAACATGACATCCTGAGTTTTGATTATGTAATGAAAATGCATCTCTTGATGAAATGCTTCAATAAATATTATTTTATCATATTTTGTTTTGGGAACAAATTCCGCAACTCTTTTAAATCAAAATGATTTACTCTGAAATTATTTTAAAAAGCATAAATGAAACTGGTCTTTTCTGGCCGAGATTTTGGGGATGTCACAGAACTGATCCCAAGAAATCACAGCTCGCTGCTCCTCAGTGTATAATCTAGTAACCTATCTCCACCAATCCTTTGCCCAGGACTGCAATAGGTTCAGAGCACATCTCACCCTCTAATCATCAGGGAACGAACACGTAAAGAAACATCCCTCCTCGTCGGACACCATCTCATAGCAATAATCAGATCCTAAATCCCATCAAAACTCGGGGGCTTCGTGTTGTAGAAGTCCCGATACTGAAAGGATCGAACAGCTCCTCCTCCCGCTATTGTTACAGCTGATGTAGCTACAGCAGCGGCCGTCTCAGCCTAGGTCGCATAACAGTCGTCAAAGTACTCCACCATGGCGGTCTTAATAGACCCGAACATCTCCGGCAACTGTGCCCAAAACAGAGTGGCAACCTCATCATGCATGATCTCCTGAATCCTAGCATCCAACTCATCCGTCCCCATCTGAACAATAACCTTAGGATGTACTGGTTCCCTGCCCATCAACTCCTGTCCCCGACCCCGATCCGGATGCGGCTCCAAAGCGCCTCGTCATCACCATACTAAAAACATACCAATAAATACATCAGATAATCCCAAGAAATGGGTACCAACCCCCAACTAACCTAAGGATTACGACTTCCTTGACACGCGTATGGGTCCTGTGCTTTCAGTAGTACGGGCCCATACTACCTTCCACACCTACCCATATTGTTCTCAAGTATCATCATAATACCCTAGTTTACACATACATGATAGTCTTTCCACTCTCAACCCTTGAGAGGAATAATCACCCCATAATCGACATCATGCAAACTACTCATGAAACTTCCACCAACCCCTGCAACACTAGTGTATGCTAGCTATGCATAACATTGGACCCTATAGACTTTTGAATATTCGATTCTACCCTAAGCCCCCAATCAGACAAGAACAGAACGTAGGGCCAAATCAAGTATTCGCGGGCTATAAGATCTTAATTGTGCATAGCCGTGATGCATACACCAATTGACTGCAGTAATGATGTCAATCTCATATAAGGAAAACCCTACGCTAGCAGGCATCATATAATCAGGCAATTCTATCATGCAATTCCTGAAGATCCCTAGCCTATCTCTAACATGCGGTTCTAACACATCATAACATCAAATAACAGTATGGTATTTTAGGGTCTACTTACTGGCTCCGGCTGACGGTACACATCTCATCCCCTTCATTTAAATTGAATTTTTTTTGTTGAAAATCATTTTGAAAAAAAATTCTTTCATTGATTTAAGACTGGATTCACACGAACGTTCCTCCAATTCACTCAAACCAAGGCTCTGATACCAACTTGTAACAACCCAAAAATTTTCGAAGAAATTTAAACTTTCTAAATCATTTTTACACAAATAAAAGTGATTCAAACATCAACAAGTTCTAATTTCTTTCATAATGTTTTCATATCAGAGTTCCCAGAAATCCAAAATTATAAAAACGGGGATGTGTACGTCACTCCTTCGCCTTGCCATGGTCAGCTGAGGTACCTGAAACAATAATCGATAAAATGTAAGCTCGAAGGCTTAGTGAGTTACCCCGAAAAATACCAACCTCTAACATCCAATAATAAATAATAACAAACAACATGCATAATGAGCCTTCATCCTGACTAGACCGCCTCCTACGGGCCTACATCCTATCTGGACCGCTCCCGAGCCTTCAGCATGACTGGACCTCCTCTTACGGGCCTACAGCCTATTTGGACTGCTCGTCGGGCCTTCGACATGACTGGATCGCCTCCTACGGGCCTATAGCCTATCCGGACCGCCTTGGGTATGTTGACCTCAACCGCACAAAGCAAGACACCGCCTCAACCCAACCCATCCATGTATGTCGATATATAAATAGCACATAATCAAGCAATAAGCACAGATCACATGAACCACTAAGAATAACACCATTCTATCTATCAATATACCAATCCAATAGATCATAACCGCATAACACCCTAGGTTCCAGGGTACCAATCTAACTAATCATGAATATGAAACACATACTAACTCTGGGATAAAATCCCAAAGGACCGACCTAGTGTCGTAGACCCTGTTGGTATAGTGAGGAGAACTCACCTAGCAATAATGCAGAATTGAACTGAGAGTCTTCAACTGCTACGCCCGACACCCTCGACTTTTGGAGCTCAAATGGTGTAACCCAACTTCAGATCTAAGGCCTTACTTTCCTCCTTTAGCTTCTTGGTGCAATAACTTCACTCTCCAAGGCTCAAGATGCACACTAACACACTCTACACACACAAACTTGAGTTTTGGGGCGTTCTATGAGGTATGGAGGCTGAGGTAAGGAAAAAGAATGAGCCATAAGGGTGTTTAGCTGACGCGAGTACGCCCAACGTACATAAGCTTACACCCAACATACTAGGGCGCGCCTAGTAGGACCAGTGTACTCTTATGTACGCTTAGCGTACTCCCTCTATGGCCCAAAGTTTCAACTTTAGCCCCTAAACTCCCCGGGACTCAACAGAACTTCTTCTAGGGCTATCAAAGACAATAATCAAAAGAAGGCGGGTTTCGAAATATACCTGCTAGGTTCGGGGCGTTACAATTTTAAAATAGGTAAAGTCTTAGGACCAAAATGTACATGAATCAAGAACTTAGCAAGATCTAAGAAACTACAAGCCAAGTTTAAAGCTTTATACCTCCTGGAGGTTTCTAAATAGGTGAAGATCCCAGATCCAAAGCTCCTTCAAACTTCCAAGATGGTTCTACATTCTTCTTTCTCTTTCAAGGCCACCAAAACACACACAAGGGTCAAGAATGCTCAAACAATTGGGTAGGCTTTGCTAAGGTCGTTCGGAGATGTTGGAGGCTGATGTGGTATGGGGTTTGGATGCCATAAGTTGATTAAATAGGGTCCAAACCCTAAAAATAAGGGTTTGTGGCTCACATATGTACGCCCTGTGTATTAAGAGTACGCCCAACATACATGCCCACACCCCATTATTTACAAAAATGCCATTATGAGCCTAATTGCAAGATCACATACACCCAAAGGCTAAAAGGGAAAGAAATATATTACATAGGGTTAAATTTCATAATTACCTCAAAAGTAGGATCTTACAATTCTCCCCCACTTAAAGTAGACTTTCTCCTCGAAGTCAACTGCCGCAAACAATTCAGGATAATGCTTCCTCATCTCTGACTTGGGTTCCCATATCCATTTGGAACCCTTCCGATATTGCCACTGGCAATCCACGCCCTTCCTCGTCAGATGAGTGAGGCATACTACAATCTTGGAGAATTCATGAATAAATCTCCAGTAATACCCTCCTAATCCCAAGAAACTCCTGATCTCAGAAGGAGACTTTGGAGTCTCCTACCGCATCACGACTTCGATCTTGGCTGGATCGACCAAAATCCCATTCTGGTTAATGTGAGGCCCCGAGAACTCGACCTCTTATAACCAAAACTCACACTTCAAGGACTTGGTATACAACTATTCCCACCTTAAAACCCCTAGAAGCTCTCGGAGGTTCTCCTCATGGTACTCCATGGCCTTGGAATATACCAAGATATCCTCAATGAAAATGATAACAGATCGATCGAGCATCGGCCTGCACACCCAATTTATCAAATCCATAAAAGTTGTAAGCGCATTGGTGAGCCCAAATGGCATCATCACGTAGTCGTAATGATCATAACGAGTCCGAACACGGTTTTCTCTATGTCCTCCTCTCTAACCATCATTTGATGGAACCCTGACCTCAAATCGATCTTGTAGAACCAAGACGCACCCTGCAACTGGTCAAATAGGTCATCAATCCGTGGAAGGGGATAACGGTTCTTCATCGTCATCTTGTTTAACTCCCGATAATCAATGCATATTCGGTGTGGACCATCCTTCTTTTTGATGAACATAATTGGTGTTCCCCACGACAAACTACTCGGTTTGATGAATTGCTTGCCCACATATCCTAAAGCTGAAAGGACAACTCTTGCATCTCAGTTGGTGCCAATCGGTACGGTTCTTTGGTAATAGGAACCGCACCTGGAACTAAATAAATCCTATACTCAACCTTCCTCTCGGGAGGCACACCAGGTAACTCTTCTGGAAAAACATCAGCAAACTCTATAATGATTGGCACATCAGAAAATAAAGTTTGCGTCCCAACCCGAGTATCAACCACATAGGCGAGATAACTCATACAACCATGTTGAATATACTATCGAGCCCTAGCAGCGGAACAAAAAGCTGATACAATCCTGGTACCCTCTCCATAGACGACCAGTTCTCTCCCACATGGGGTTCAAACGATCACTCGCCGACCCTCATAGCCGATCATAGTCCCGAATCTGATCAACCAATTCATACCTACTATCACACACACATCCCCCATGGGGATAAGAATTAGATCAATCGGATAAGGCACTCGAAAAATCTCCAAAACACAACCCTGATAAACACTCGATGTAGATATCTCGTGTTTGTTGGTGACCCACAACGGACACCCCAACTCCCCAGGAGTCATATCAAAATACCTACTAAAAGTCTGAGATACAAAGGACCGACTCACACTCGAGTCGAAAAGCACAACTGCATGCAAGAAATTTACTAAGAAGGTACCTAGCAGAAATATATACATAAGCATACCATGAAATAATTGATAGAATAAATAATATAAACATACCAGTGATGATATCTGGTGCTTCCCTGGCCTCAACTGCAGTGAGCAGAAAATCGCGACCTCAAGCCCTCGAGGGCTTCGCCCTACCCTGGCGTCCGTCAAGGATCCTCATAGTGACTAGTTACGGGAGCTTATGCCAGCTTGGCAGTGAGCAACAGACAGTTAACCTTCACATGGGCAACTTGATCACAGTGGTAACAAATCCTAGCGCTCGGTACAGGGCCCGACTACCGACAATCCCTCGCAAAGTGCCCATCCTTTCCATATTTGTGGCATCCAACAGATGATCGGCAAGTACCCTCATGAAATTGATTCACTTGCCACAAGTGCGACCCCTCTGCCCCTAGATCTCGAATCAGCAGGTTTAAACCGCTTCAATGTTGGCTGTGACTGGACAGGGTCCTGCCTCAGCTTCGTAGACTGAAGCTCCATCTCGATCTCCTGCCTCCTCGTGGCCTCCTGTAGGTCCACAAGTGAACTATATTGTTGGGTGGACACAAACTGGTGGATATCCGTATTGAGCACACTCAAGTACCGGGTCATCTGAGCTTGCTCAGAAGCAACAAACTCAGGGCAAAAAAGAGCCTTCTCTTGGTAAACATCTTAGTGATCTCTGTCACCATCTCAGTCCCTTGCCTCATATCCAAGTACTACTGGGCCAATCTCTCCCTCTCCACCATGGGGACATACATCATGCAAAACAATTCAGAGAACTGCTCCCAAGTCACATTGACCCTCTGCTCAGGAGAATACGAGCTAGAAGTCAACCTCCACCAATCCTTCGCACCTGAACGGAGAAGGTTTAGGGTGCACTTGACCTTGTGATCAACACGAAAAGAGCATGTGAAGAAAAAACCCTCCACATCAGACAACCATCTCATTAAAATAATCGAATCCAAAACACCATCAAACTCTAATGGCTTCGTATTGTCGAAGTCCCAATACTGGGAGCTCTCCCCCCACCAATCCCCGCAGCAGTGATAGATGTGGTAGCTGCAACAGCGGCAACCTCAACAAGAGCAGCGTATTGCTCATCAAAAAATTCGATTATAGCGATCTTGATAGACCTAAATTTCTCAGGCATGGATCTCCATAAAGCAGCAGCCACCTCAGTGGTGATGACATCCTGAATCTGGTCATCAGTCATCCCGGGCTTATCCTGGTTGCTCGTTCTTGATCCTGAACCTGATCCCATTATGAACATCATATCCCTGCGTGAACACCATACTAAACATAAACCAGAGTATATCAGAATGTCACAATTCATATAATCACAACCATCCCAGATAGATGAACCCTCATGGTTTGTGACTTCCTTGTGACGTATACGGGTCCTGTGATTTTAGTAGTATGAGCCCATACTACCTTCCACAACTACCTGTATTTGTCCCAAACGATCATAACAACCGCCCACAAAAGTACAACAACCATGATATGCATACATCCTATCCTCACCCTCTCATGAATGGCTAAACATTTCCCTTCTAATTGGATGCTCATGCATATAATCATCCATGAAACTTCCACCAACCATGTATCACTCGTTTATACTAATCATAAATAATGTTGGATCCTATAGAAAGTCAAATACTTGATTCTACCCTAAGCCCCTCATCAAACAAGAATAGGAAATAAGGCCAAACCAACCATTCTCAGGCTATATAATCTTATTTATGTACAACTATGATGCATACACAAAGCAACTATAGTAATGATGTCAATTCATACAAGAAGTTGATGGGTTTTTAGCATAACTACAAATCCTATGTGCTCATGCAACCCTAAAATTTTTGGATCTAGGTTTTCACTAGTTGAACATGAAAACTTGAATTCAAAAGAGAAACCCTAATATGCATCTATGATTTTTGAAAATAAAGGTTTAGATACATACCTCAATTGTTTTTTTTGTAATAACAATTAATCCTTGTTAATCCTTAGCTCTTGCAAGCAAGTGCCTCAAATGTGACACCTCTAATGGCTTACAAACACTCTTTGCAATAGGATGAGAAGAAAAAGGAGGAGACACTTAAGAATTTTGACTCTATTAAGTTTTAATCACATGAGTCCAAAATTCCAAGGGGTAACCCTCTTTATATACTTGTGGTTGCTTTGTCCCAAAGCTAGGGTTTGCAGGTTGAAACCCTAATTTCATGCTTAAGGCCTAAGATGCTCATGGACATCCTAATTAGGAGCCCTTGGACGAAAACATATAGGGCTACCCTATAATTTTCGTCCACACCTATCCAAGGGGTCCAAGAGCCCAACTTCACAACTATTAATTAATTACAAAACAACCCTTGTATATTTAATTAATTCCTTTAATCCCAAAATTAATTCCAAATTAATTTCTGATTAAATGTTAATAAAAAAATATGATTTCTAATTAATATATTTTTTCATAACATATTAATAAGTCACTTATATCAATTTATTATTCCTAATAATAAATTCAACTTCTCTCCAAAAGTCATCATGTCAAGTTGCAAGAGTGAAGGCAACCCAAAAGGACTAGTGCTTCTATCAAATCAAGTATATACCAATTATAGTTATGAGTTTAGACACCTAATCAAACAGTCTCCCACTTGGATAAGTCCAATAACTATAATTTCAAGTACAACTTCAAAAATTGACCAGGACATTATAGCTTTCAAAAGCCGCTGTCGAACTTTGCCCTAATCAGTTACGTGTCCTTAGATAAGGGATCAAATATTCCTCCATTCTACAAGATATTGTATAGACATCAGACATGTATTATAATCATTCTCTTTGTTTAAAGTTTGTTTCCCGATTAAATGAACACATCAATTCAGTCCAGACTTGGCCAAACACTTTAGATGTCATCATCAAATCATTGAGAGGCCCACAAATATCGCTTTTTCCCGTTTAAGGTAAAAGGAACGGATAAACATCGACTCATATGCTTGTACTATTTACTCATCAAATCACACACAACAATACGTTTTTATAACATCAAAATACTAATGTGTTTATGTATTATCAATGCACAACTGAATCCTAAACAACAACTCATATGTCTCCATTTCAAGAATATAAGATATTATCGTCTCAAAATTACAAAATTCATGAAGTAATTCCTTGAGCATGGGTTAATCCAATACTTAAAATCTCTATTTCAGAAGTACTCGTGAATGTTGCAGCAAATCAATTCCAAGTCTAAACCCTTAGACAATCTACAACCCACACTACAAGAAAAAAGGCCTTTTACGACGCGCAAAATACGACGCTCATTGATCTATGTTACGCAAAGGAGAGTGACATTAGAAGAATGTCATCTCTTCAAAAAATTGAAGGATAGAAGACACGCATTATTGCGCGCCCTTAAATTAGTGTCTAAAAAAAACACGGAGGGCACCTATAATAAAATGCGCGTCGTCTAAGGGTGTCGCTTTATAATTTTTAATGGAACGCGCGTTCCATCCTTTAACAGTAGGGGGAAATGAAATTCTGAAAAAATTAAAAATCCCGCCTTCCTTTTTTTTCTCCTTTCCCTCTTGCCCTGGACGCTCCTTCCTTCCCCCTCCCGACATTGACTGCTGCTTACTTCTTCACTCACTTCTACCTACTGGAACCACCATATCTCACACTCGATGTTGAAATTGTTAGAAAAAGCCCTAATTATACTCTCAAGTCTAAATACAGAAAAAAATAGAAGATGGTGAAGAAGTAGCTGTAGAGGAAGGAGGATGAACAGTCGAAAATGGAAGGAATGACATCAATAGCGTTGTTACTAGATGGGTCAATCTCGGGTCACTTTGTTCAGCTTCCCGAGTCCGTTTATTACCAGATGGGTCAATCTCGTCTTTTTGTCTCGACTTCATATCTCTCTGTAAAGCAGACTAATGTGGTTGCTTTTATTCTTGTTTTAGTCACAAGGGAAGGATACTAGAACCAGTAGAAAAGCTGAAGGGTGGATTAAGGAGCCGAAGTCCTAGACCAAGGTATGATGAGAATGTAGTTTTGACCATTCTACCCTTGTATTGGAGTTGATGTTTATCCAATGTAGTTCCAGGTATAGAGATGAATACAAGGGCTACAGGAGGATAAGTCGCAGCAGTAGCAGGGACATGTATTATGGAAGGGACAAAGATCGTTACAGAAGTAGGACCATAGTCACAGGAGTCGCTCATGTGGTCACATACCACGTTTTGAACGTTTCGTACCCAAACGGGGTACAGTGTCGATCCGAACGCCATGCGAAACGGTCTCAGGTACGGCTCATTGGCGATCCGAGCAATCAATTGGTACGATGATGGGGACGCAATTCTGACGAATTGGATTGCAACAATTCGTCGATTAGGTCAGCGATTGCGTCGATTGGGTCGGCGATTGGGGGATTGAGCGGGAACTGTGATGACGATTCCAAAAAGTATCGACTCAGAAAAAAAAACGCTTCAGTAATTGGTTTGATTCCTCGATACTAGGTACCATGTTTGCTTATTAAATCAGGCCCTGTGACAATAAACTTCATCTTCTTCAATTAGATGTTCCACTGTAACATCAAATCGATTTCTGTTTTTCTTCTTCTCTTCTCTTCTACAGTTCTCTGTTATGGAATATAAGTTATTCTATTAGTTACTAGATAGCCCGACAATTGGTTTGATTCATCGACTTCCATTAATACACTTGTCAATTTCTACTTTTCTTCTCTTCTTCTCTTCTACTGTTATTCTATTAGTTATTGAGAATGGTTTTGGGCAATGGCAATGCTAGTATTCATGTATCAGATAGTGAATATGTGTATTTTGGTATTTTGAATTATGGAATCATGAAAAATGTTGGTATTTTTCATGATTTTCTTATCTTCTTCTCTTCTACAATATGTGTATTTTGGTATTTTGAATTATGGAATCATGAAAAATGTTGCTGGAACTGACTTTATAAAAATATATTGTTGGAATTCTATTTATAAATGAAATATATATTGCTGCAATTGTACTTCTAAATGAAATATGTTGTTGAATATTATGTTTATAAGTAAATTATTGCTAAATATGTGTTCTAAGGTAAAAAGACGTAAATGCCCTTATCATTAAAAATAGCATCCGTAAAAAGTTTTGTTTGTCTGTTTAAAGTTGATGTTTATTAGGAACCTGATGGACTATTCACTATTCTATATGTGTTTGTTACTTACATAGAAGTACTAGTGTTGAAAAGACTAGAATGCCCTTATCATGTGATGTGTCAATAAACTGATGGATTACACAGAAGCAGGTCTCCTCCACGTAGGAGTAGGTCACCTTCTAGAAGCAGAAGCCCTAAAGGAGGAGGAAATGAGAAAGCATCAACATCATCACCCTATTCCCATGGTAGAGCTGATTCCAGAAGCCCTTTGCAGCGTTCTGATTCCAATGTAAGTTTTTTTTACCTGTGGAATCATTGATTCCAAGTGTTGATATTTTTTTATTGATTACTTTTTATCTTATCTTTTATATATTATTAATTATTATTAACCCTTGGTTGTGGTATAATATGTAGGGTTTGCCTGGACCAATGGGGTTGATGAGTACTAGTCATTTGGAACAAGAAGCTAAGAGTTTATAAGATATTCTTTTGCCAGTTATCCCGACATTTGATCAAATGTTTATTTGGATAACCACCTTTTTTTGAGGGAATAAGTTGGTGTAATTACTGTCATTTCTTACCAGAGCCCATACGAAATGCAACAAATCCAAATAGAGTTGAACTTTACATTGACCTTTTTTATTGAGCAAATTATATACCATTTTCAAGAACTCACAACCCAGCTCACATCTGGTATGTTCCTTGCCCAATATGAGGTAAAAATCTGTTAATATATGAAGATTATGCAATGTATTTTGAATTTAATTTTAAACTTGTTGCTTGTTCTGTTTTGGGTGCTTTAGTTTTGGGATATCCTGTAGATGAGGATCAATATTTGGGTGTCATCTCTAAATCTGAGATGATGTCAACTTTTACCATGCGTTCTTCCTTTTGCTTTTTGAAGGTATGCTTCCTCCTTTGTAAACCATATTATTTAAGAAAAAGATGCCCAAAATACCCTTAAAAGGAGTCGTTAATGGTTGTAGGTCATTACCATTCAGTATACCATGCTGGGTTGGTTTGGAATGGAACGAAACATTCAAAATATGTTAAATGTTTTGAAGATACGGGGGACATTCTTAATAATAGTTTATTCAAATTATATGTAAAATGTTTTATTCTTTATGTGTAAATTAATGAAAAAATGATGATATTCTATAATGAAATATAAAATGAATAAACTAAAAAAACAACCACAATCAATCATTGAAATGCAATTATTATATGGAAAATCAAAATTTAAGTTACTGAAATATATATATATATATATATATATATATATATATATATATATATATATATATAATAAATTGGGATAAAAAATGCCATGGGAAATGCTCGACGTAATAGACATGGTCATTTATTGTCATGGTTATTATAGAAGTGTACTTTGAAATTACATTGCTATAATTAGGATATTCTTTAACATGAAGATTTTGTTTTTAGAAAAAAGACATGTATTTTATTTGCTATTAAAATACTCGCAAGATATTTATATTATGGATACCTGATTATAGCAATGTAAACAGAATATATTTCGACTACTAATGATAAAATCTATCTATGAAAATGAAAGCATGGGCAAAAGCACATGATATTAACAGTTCAAAAGATCGAACTCTTAACTCTTTATCCATAATATTATTGGTTGCTTCTCATCTATAGGTTTTCTTTTTATATTGCTTAATACTGAAAGAAAGTCATCTTTTGTATTTCTTTTTTATATTACTTTTCAACTGTTCAAAATTTGTTCTGATAATTATTCTTTGGTTGCAGAATCAAGACCCTCCTATCTTACCTCCATTTTCCGAGATATTAAAAGGTAATACTTAATTAAGGATGTAAAACTAGTTAATTAGTATTAAGAACTTATCTTATACGATGAAACTTCATTGATGTTTGACTACAAGTCAAGCCTTAAATGAAAAGGGAGTATAGGAATGTTATGAGTTTTTTTAACATATTCTGCAGTTAGAAGTTCATTTTAACAATAGGTGATGGCCTTGGTTTTAGCTGTCTGTAAGGGGTAAATAAGTCATTTCACCATATGTGTTAGCTGTTAGCTGTGGTCAACGGTTAGCCAAGTTTGAGAATCCAGAAAAAGGTTTCGCTTGGTTTGGCTTCATGATTCATATCCATATGTGTTGTTGTATCATGCTGAAAAAGGTCAATTCATGTGAATTTTTCTCTACAGGTTTTGTAGAACTAGCGGCTGATCTGGTGGAGACATCAGTTGCTCACTGCCAATTAATTGTTGTGTCCAAGAAAGTTTTTTTCAGATATTTTCAGAAATTTGACTTTATTGTGTACAAAGACATGGAATAATTTTGTGCTTCAGTTTATGAAGGTTTCTGATATGCTTGAAGCAAATGCAGGGTTTCTTGTAAGATGAGGGTGAATGCATCAGGTATGCCACCTTTGTTTTCCCTTTGTCATGTTTGAATTGTTTGGAATTAGTTATGTTATGTCAATGTATGCTTTATGTTATGTCAATATATATATATATATATATATATATATATATATATATATATATATATATATATATATATGTAAATGACTTGTATACATACTCCTGAAATTTCCTATATTTGGCTGAAAACATGCAGACAAACAAATTTGACATATTAGTGCCTTGCAGCCTCTCAAAGTTCTTGCATTAAGGTTATTCTTTTAGAAAGAAAATTGTCAAAGGTGATTGTCAAAGGAGAATTTATTCAAGGGTTTCTTTTAATGTTGTACATGTTTTGTTTTCAATAATAAATATTATGTAATATTAGCAATGTGTTACATTTACTTACTATTGGAATGATTATTTGTATATGACATTAAATTTTATGAAATGGATTATATTTTTTGTATATGATATTTTATTTTCTATTATGAGGCATTAAATTCAAATTTAATTTGAAAATTAGTAAATCTATTAAAAATATTTTTTTTAAACATTTAAAATTATGATACGCAAAAATGTGTGTCATCTTCATTTATGACATGGCCTTTCTTGACAGGGGCTTTCTTGATACGCATTGCGTGTCATTAACACGCGCGTCGTAAGGTTACGACATGCGAATGTGTGTCGTCTTCCTTTATGACAGGGCCTTCCTTGATACGCATTGCGTGTCGTAAACGCGCGTCGTAAATGCGCGTCGTAAATGAGCGTCGTAAATGCGCGTCGTCTATAGACGACGCGCAAAAGCGCGTCGTCTCTCTTTATGACAGGGCCTTCCTTGACGCGCATTTGCGCGTCGTCTGAGCGTTTTACGACGCGCAATGAGCGTCGTAAAAGGCCTTTTTTCTTGTAGTGCCAATTCACGACAGTCTTAATTCACTACTTACTTCCAAAGTATGATCGACTGTGGATGTTTGAATAATCCAATTATTCGGGAAGTGAAACATGCGAAGTGCAACACAATAATAAACTAATTAACTATGGTCTTAAAACTACCGAATATAAATAAAACACTTATTATTTAATCACCATATTAATTAGACTTTATTAATTGTATAATGTTTCGAGTAATCAACTAATCACTTAAATTAGACATTTTCATGCCATGTAATAAACATGCATACTATGTCTCTCTATGGCCCTTCCTTTGTGAATAGATCAATTTGGATATAACTACAATGATGCTTATTTCACAATTCTAAATCCTTATTACAAGTGTAATAATTCCAAATTCCTATATCTACTAAATGTGTTAGAGTCTAACCTTACATGGAATATCCTTTTGTGATGACGTGGCATCAAAGTCACCGAGACTTAGCCAACGATATCACAAAATGCTCCATTGTAACTTTGTTACTTAAAAAAATTTCATGGTAATGAAGATTCAAGGTAACTCCTTAAACACCTTCTTTGCGTTTAAGATTTAAAAATAACCAACTCCCATTATGGAAACATTTCCATATTCCCATATGACTATCAATTCTAAATAAGAATTAATTCCACTCAGAATTGTGTCAACATGGTCCTTCCAGATATTACTAAACTTCCAACTATCCACAAACAACGAATCTTTGGTGAACCTCAGATTGTCATTTAATAGTTGTTTAACAACCTTAGTCACATCCAGTTCTATTCCTTTTCCCTCTTAATGCCCTAGTTATTTTGAAAATCATGATACGTGAATATTATAACATATGTGATCAATCCTATATATGAAGCATATGGGATTCAATACATAATGCCTCACATATAGACATGATACTTGATCAGTCTATTGCTATAATATTTCCATATATAGAATTTCCTATGTTGAATCTTTTCAACACGATATGTAACGACCCAATTTTCACGTCCAAGAATTTCATTTTTAAATCAATACTTCGGAAAACATTTGTGAATAAACATCATTTGATCCTATCATTTCATAAACATATTTCGTGTCTGAAAACCAAAACATAAAAACAACCATAATGTCAGAGTACAAAATCCCAGAATAACTCATGGTGCAGAAAACAATGTGCGTGTATGATGTGCCGCTACCGTGCCAACTCCTTCCCTATCGAAGAAGAGGTACCTGAAAACAAAACGGTAAACTATAAGCACGAAGCTTAGTGAGTTCCCCCATCATACCACATACCATACAATCACATAACATACGAATACTGTCAGGCATATCTGGGTGCCCGACCTACCCCTTCGATCCTTCCGACCGGATACTGCCTAGCATATCTGGGTGCTGGCTCCCCTTTGGTCCTTTCGATCGGCTATTGCCTAGCATATCTGGGTGTTGGCCTCCCCTTCGGTCCTTTTGACCGGCTACTGCCTAGCATATCTAGGTGCTGGCCTCCCCTTCGGTCCTTTCGACCGGCTACTGCCTAGCATATCTGGGTGCTGGCCTCCCCTTCGGTCCTTTCGACTGGTTGCCGGGGACTATTTCACCCCTACTACCACTATCACATAACATCATAACATACTAGCACATAAACATATCAAGTAGTAGCAAACCTAGATTAATATCACAAAGACAATCATCTAACATACAACTCCTACTGGTGGGCCGGCATTGTGGCCTTAGACCCACGGCTACTGGAAGGTAACTCACCTCGAAAGGTAGCTACTGAAAGTCTGCTTGCTAGACGTCTGACTGCTGCGCCGGTAATCCTCCGGCTATAAATCCATAAACATAGATTAGTCACTCATAAATACTCTTAGGTTAAATGACTGACCTACCCCTGGTCCAAGGTCCACTCCTTGGTCAAAGTCGACTTCCAGTAGACTGGACTCGCCGAGTCATAGCACAGACTTGCCGAGTCCCTCTCCTACTATCCTAGTACTAACTCATCAAGTCCCTCTTCCCAGTCACTAAGTCACCCTTAAATCACTTCTTGGGACGATTAGACTGACTCGCGATCCGACTCGCCGAGTCCAAGAACAAATCGCCGAGTCCCAGAGTAGATCTCCTACTCGCTTCCAAATCCTCACCAGAGCATACATCTGGAGGATTTGGGTTTCTGGGACTATTGCTACACGTTAAATTGCTAACTCCGCATGCAGCTACGAAGGGTTGGACCTTCTACACTTAAACCCTTCTTAACTCAGTAACAGTTCATATGACTCGCCGAGTTTGAAGAACAACTCATCGAGTTCCACGCAATCCTCATAGGCCTCGCCGAGTCATTCATCCAACTCGTCGAGTCTAAGACCATCTTCATAGAACTCGTCGAGTTCACTTTGGAACTCGCCGAGTCCCTTCAACTCTCCTCCCATACAAACCAAATCTGAGACATGCAACGATTCCAAACCATAGATCTATGCTCCTAGGGCATGCTTATCACATAAAGTTGCAAACTTTACGTGCATGCATGGCCATGTGAGCTCCAAAAGGCAATTCCAAGCTCTTTATGAGGTCATACACTCAATAGGGACCTCAATCATTTCAACCACAGAGACTTTACACTTCTAAGATGTCCATAAGGTCCAGATCTGAAGTCCTTTCAGAACAAAGAGCATAAACACATGGAGTTTGAGGTTTTAGGGCTTGAAAACCACCAATTAGGGACAAAAGGGGATCTAATGAACTAGTGATCAAGGTAGGAACTTTTCTACCTGAATGGAAGCCTCTCATAGTGTAGATTTCGGATCTACTTCCCCTCCTTGCAGTCCTCAACCTCCTCCTTCCTCTTCTAAGCTCCAAACTTACTTCACAAAGCGAAAAATCACACACAAGAACAATATGGGGCTAGGGTTTCGCTCTACAGCTCTCTAGGAGTGTTAGGGACAAGAGAGGCCGAGTTAGAGTGTTTAAATAGGGTGCAAACCCTCGAATTAGGGTTTTTGCCCAAACAGGGTCTACTCGCCGAGTCCGGGACCCGACTCGCCGAGTTCACCGTTTAAGTCTCGTGTCTCTCCTTGCTTCTACTCGGCGAGTTGGACCTTCACCTCGCCGAGTCCAAGACCAAAATGCAAGGGTATACAACAAGAGGATACGTACCAGGAACCAGGTGCTACAAATATCCCCCACTTATTTTAGACTTCGTCCTCGAAGTCTGCTGCTCGTTCCTGAAACAACTCGGGGTAATGTTCCATCATCTCATCCACCGGCTCCCAAGTCCACTCCGACCCCCTCCGGTGCTACCATTGCACCTTCATGAGTTCCACTTTTTTGTTCCTCAGATCCTTCGACTTCCGGTCAAGGATCACTATAGGCCGCTCGATGTAATTCAGGCTGCCATCAACCTTAATGTCCTCCAAGGGTACCACTACTGAGTCGTCCACCAGGCACTTTTGCAGCTGAGAGACATGGAAAGTGTTGTGTGTCTGACTGAGCTCGGCTGGCAAATCCAACCTATAAGCCACCTTGCCTACTTGGGCTATAACCCTGAACGGTCCAATATAGCTTGTCCCCAACTTGCCCCGCTTCCTGAATCGAATGACGCCTTTCCAAGGCGACACTTTCAGGAGAACCATATCCCCGACCTGGAACTCCAGGTCTAATCGACGCTTATCAGCATAACTTTTATGCCAACTCTGAGCAGTCTGAAGCCTGCTCTGGACCTGCTGAATCTTCTTTGTCGTCTTGAGCACTACTTCGGTGCTCCCCATGACCCTCTATCCAACCTCTCCCCAACATATCGGGGTCCTGCACCTCCTGCCATACAACATCTCGAAGGGAGGACGGCCAATGCTCGCATGATAGCTATTATTATGCGAGAACTCCGCTAACGAAAGGTAGGTATCCCAACTACCTCCGAAATCCAGAACACATGCCCGCAACATATCCTCTAATGTTTGGATGGTCTGCTCGCTCTAACAATCCATATGCGGGTGAAAAGCGATGCCGAAAAGCAGACGAGTACCCATCTCGTCATGAAACTTCTTCCAAAACCTGGAAGTAAAACGCACATCCCTGTCTTAAATCACTGGCACTGGCACCCCGTGCCGCACCACTATCTCCCTGATATAGATGTCGGCCAACTTCTCGGCCGAGATGCTCTACTGAATCGGAATAAAATGGGCGCTCTTGGTCAATCGATCCATGATGACCCATATCGAATCCACTCCTCGCGCGGTCTTGGGAAGCTTCGTGATAAAATCCATCGTAATATCTTCCTATTTCCACAACGGGATATCCAACGGCTGCATCTTACTGTGTGGTCATTGGTGCTCGACCTTGACCTTCCTGCAGGTCATGCAACACTCCACATACCAGGCTACATCCCGCTTCATGCAAGGCCACCAATAATCCAAACGAAGATACCTATACATCTTTGTCACCTTGGGATGAATGGAGAATCTAGATTTCTGCACCTCTCCCATCAGAACCTGGCACACGCCTCCATGGTACGGCACCCACACCCTATGGTGTAATGACAATAATCCTTGGCTATCATAATCGAAGGAGGAAACCTCCGATGTTCCTCCTTCATAGCCTCCTGCTGAGCCTCCAGAATTTGCTCTAGCAGTGGGGTCACCACTTTCATCCTCAAACATACATCCCTGATCGATGCTGCCTTACGGCTAAGCACATCGGCCACCATATTGGCCTTCCCCGGGTGGTAAAGGATCTCACAATCATAATCCGTCACCACATCAAGCCACTGACACTATCTCATGTTCAGATTCAGCTGATCCATAAGGTACCTCAAGATCTTGTGGTCCATGTAAATCGTATAGCGAACCCCATAGAGGAAATGATGCCAAATCTTGAGGGCGAACACAACAGCCCCCAACTCTAAGTCATGTGTCGGGTAGTTCGCCTCGTGAGGCTTCAGTTGCCTCGATGCGTAGGCGATGACATGCCCTCTCTTCATCAATATTGTGCCCAAACTCAAGATGGACGCATCGTAGTACACAAAAAAATCCTCCATGCCCTCTGGCAGGGCTAAGATTGGCACCTCGCACAACCTCTGCCTCAGTGTCTCGAACGTTGTCTGCTGCTCAGGCCCCCAATGAAAGACCACGACCTTTCTTGTTAGCCTGGTCAAAGGTACGACTATCTTGGAGAAATCCTGGATGAATCTCCGATAATAGCCCGCTAATCCCAGGAAACTCCGAAATTCATATGGAGACTTCGGAACCTCCCATCTCAGCACGGCCTCCACCTTGGCCGGGTCTACCGAAATCCCATTCTGGTTGACAAGGTGCCCAAGAAACTGCACCTCGCGACCAAAACTCACATTTGGAGAACTTGGCATACAAGCTCTCCCTCCTCAAAGTCTCCAGCACCTCTGCAGGTGCTCCTCGTGCTCCTCCCGCATCTTGGAATAAACCAAGATATCATCAATAAACACTATCACTGACCGGTCTAACATCGGTCTACACACGCGGTTCATGAGGTCCATGAACGCGGTAGGAGCATTGGTAAGCCTGAAGGGAATCACCACAAACTCGTAGTGGCCATAGCGCGTCCGAAACGCAGTCTTCTGTACATCCTCCTCGCTGACCCTCATTTGATGATATCCTGAATGCAGATCCATCTTGTAGAACCAAGATGCTCCTTGTAGCTGGTCAAAGAGGTCATCAATCCTCGGGAGTGGGTAACGGTTCTTCACCGGTACCTTGTTCAGCTCCCGGTAATCTATACACATCCGGTGCGACCCGTCCTTCTTTTTCACAAATAGAATCGGGACTCCCCAAGGAGAACTACTTGGTCTAATGAATCCCTTGTCTAATAGCTCCTGTAGCTGTGTTGACAACTCCTGCATCTCAAGAGGAGCCAACCGATACGGTGCCTTGGCTATCGGAGCCGCACCAGGGACTAGGTCGATCCTGAACTCCACCTGGCGCTCCGGAGGTATCCCTGGCAGCTCCTCAGGGAATACGTCTGCAAACTCTCATACTACGGGTAACTCGCCCACCGTCACCCTACCCGCCTCCCGGGTATCCATAACATAAGTGACATATCATGCGCAATCCTGTTGAAGGTAACGCCTAGCTCTCGCTACTGTACATAAGACTGGTCCTTGTTGTGGCCTCTCGCACTGAATCACCAGCTCTCCCCCACTTGGGGTCTTGATCCGCACCAACTGTTGCGCGCAGTCGATCACGGCCCCATTGGGGCTTAACCAATCCATACTGATAATAACCTTGTTCCCCCGAAAAGGTATGGGAACCAGGTCCAGCAGGTAGCACTCCTCGAATAATCTCAGCACACAATCTCAGAATACCGTCGATGCTCGCACCGAACGGTCATCTGCAATCTCTACGTCTAGAGGGCAATCCAACAGGCCTGAAGACTCATAAAATCTCTTGCTGAGCGCAAGAGAAACAAACGATCGGGTAGCACCGAATCAAACAATACCTAAACTGGGATACTGTTCACATGGAATGATCCTAAACAGAGCACATACATATAACATATCAAAATTACCGCAGCATAACATAAAAGCATAAATAAGAAATCATACCTGTCACCACATCGGGTGTGGCACGTGCCTCCTCTATAGTCAGCTGAAAGACCCGGCTCGTCACCACTGGAGCCTCCGACTTGCCCTGTCGGCCATCTGTAATCCACAGGGTCGCCGGAGTTGGCGCCTTCACTGGTGCTGATCCTGCTGTCAACTGGGGGCAATTGGCCTTCTTGTGGCCCCTCTGATTGCAATGGAAACACAGCAACTCAGACGTCGAAAAGATAGGTGCAGGGGCGGTACAATCCCTACTAAAATGCCCCGTCTTGCCGCACTTGTAGCAGCCCGACGATCCCAACCTACACGCCCCCTCATGTTCCTTGCCGCATTTCCTACAGCGGCCTCGGATCAGTTCGCCTTTCGGCCTAACATCTGATCCGTTGGGCTTCTTCCCCGAAGCCCCTGTAACATGTCCCTCCTCTGCCTTCCTCTTCCGGATATGCTCCAGATCAATCTCCCTCTCCCTAGCCGTGGCAATCATGGAATCCAGGGTAGGGCAAGCTGAAAAACTAACATGCTCCTGGATGTCAGATAAAAACTTGGCGGTGATCTCCACCACAGTCTCCGTAGTTTGTCTCATATCCAAAAACTCTCTGGCCAGCTGCTGAAGCTCTACCACTGGCGCAAACTCTGCTCGGAACCGGGTCACAAAATCCGACCGTGTCATAGCCTCAACAGTCGAGGCTCCCAATGAGTCACCAACAGACTCCCACCAGTCTCTAGCTCTGTCTCTCAAACACCTTGCTGCATATCTCACCTTCGACACCTCGGGGGCAGCAGCTGGTCAGTTGTGCGGACTCAATGTCCGCAATCCATCGTCTGGCAGCAATGGGGTCCTTTTCCCCATGGAAATCCGGCGCACCACTGCCCCTGAACTCCTTAAAGGATAGTGTACGAGATCTCTGACGCGATGAACTAGCGTAGTGTCACACCCCGAAACCGAAGGCGGAAATGTTCCAGGGCGGAGGTGACTTCATGTTAAGTATCACAACCAATGTACATAGTAAGCATAGTAAACATGAAACATTACATTACATAGAATCTTTACATTTGTTTGAAAACAAAGTATTGTACATGTCTTATAAATATATTAGTCAAAACAAAACAAAAGTCATGACTTCCATATGCTCCGTCTTCTGCAACAGAACGCAGGGTACTTGTCTAAGGAGAACCTGATAATACAAGCATTTTGAAAAATCAGCATAAAGCTGGTGAGTTCATAAGCGGTTTGTTTCTAAAAATGAACAAGTTTCCTTTGGTTTTATGAAAAAGTATTATCCAAGAAAATCCCATATTTTCTTATAAGTAAAGTTTGTTTATCCATTGGTTACACAGTTTGGTTAAAAACGGTTTGTTATCTACTTACTACACGATCTAGTTTAAAACGAGTTATGTTATCCCAGGAAAAAACCTTATTTTCCTTAAAAGTTTGTGGTTGGTTACTGGTTCTGAATGTAATGTACAAGTATCTACCATACTTAAAGTGTTTGTGTGAAGTTTCTTGAAAATCCGGTTATCCTTGAAATGTATATTAGTTTTAACACGTATATAAAACTATTGTGTGGAAAGTAAACTAATTCTTAAGGTTATTAGCTTACTAAATTCATTATTACCAACAAGTAAATCTCCGTAATCTAAATTGCGAGTTCCATAACCATACGATAGACTTGATATGGCAATAGGAAGTCCATTATCATTTTATGACTTTCGTCACCCTTGAACCTTTCGGTTCGGCTGTAGCTAGCAACCAGGTGCGGGGTAGTCAGCCTCGTATAGATCTATACACTCAAGTCATGCTCTCCCTGCAGGAGATTCTAGTTATATGGGTGGTCCTCCACTCGCGTATCTCTGTGGAGTGTTACAGAGGATGTGTCTCCAATTATTAAGATTAACGAATTTACAAGGGATAATGCGGAAAATCCTGTTTTAGATTCTAATTACAAAAAGGGCGGTCCTCCACTCGCGTATCTCTGTGGAGTGTTACAGAGGACGAATAAAAAGTACTAAACTAATGCCTTTACAATAATAAAGTGGAAAATCATCTGAGAAATATATAATATAACAATATATAATAAGATTTGAAAACGAACTCTACAAGTCAAACTGTTGGTTAATACGGTATCGATTGTTAAAAGCATGTGGAATATGAAACATTGAAATGAAATAATAAGTTTGAGTACAAGATATCCTTTTACTTTTGCTTGTATTCCCCCTTGAAAACATTGAAAAACACGGAAAAAGGTGTAGGGGTATGAACTCACCGGTCGAGAAATGTGTCGGCTAGAATGCTAAGTGTCAGTTCGGGGCTTGAAAACGCACGAGGTTCGTATGTAATATGAAGAGATACATAATTGTATCTAATTAGACTTTGAATTACTAATTAAATAATAAAATTACACTTTGAGGCGTGAAAACACTTCATTTGAAGTGTTAGGAGTGATTCGGGTTGCATCTAAGGGTGTGTAGGGCCTAATTATGGAGTTTGCTCTTCAAGAGTAAACTCCTTGAGGAGTTTACGGTCCAATGACCATATCCCCATGAGTTCATGGCCGTAAACTCATGGGTGGTGTGTTCTTGGATGCTAAATGGTCTTACAATGCACAAGGGAAGGTTCTAGGGTTGATTCCATGGCTTAGGAAGTGATCGGGACTTGAATTGACCTTGGAAAGGAGTTTACGGTTTATGAAGACGTTCTTGGTGAGTTTACTACCTTAAAAACATGCGTTTAAGGCCATAAAATCATGTTTATCCATGAATCATGTGTTTTGGTGGTTGTAGGTTAAGCATACAAAGTTCTAGGTCCAATTCTAAGCCATACAAGGTGTTAAGGGCACTTTAACACCCTTTGGAGGTGTTTATGGTCTAAGAAGGGGTGTTTATGGTCCAAGAATGTTCTTGGGCCATAAACTCAAATTTGACTCATTTGTGTATGATTTGGTGCATCTCATGAAGGAATATAAGGTTCTATGCACTCATGGAAGCTCATAGAAGCTTTTGGAGGTGTTTAAGAGGAAATGTAACACCTTAAAAGGTGTTTATGGTCTATGAATGAGGGTTTATGGTCCAAGAATGTTCATGGGCCGTAAAATCATGTTTACCCCCTAAATGGTAAGATTTTGGTGCTCTAAGTCTATTCCTACAAGTCCAAAGGTCATAACTAAGCACTAGAAGTGGTTTGGAAGGGTTTTGGGGCTTCAAAACCCCATTTAAAGGAGTTCACGGTTTTGGGAGGGTTCCTAGACCACAAACACAAGTTCTTGGTCCTGTTTCATGATTTAAACACGAATTTGAAAGCCAAACATGTTATACTATGAGCTAGGATGGATTTCTTACCAAATTGGAGCTTGAAGTGGATGATTTTGGATCAAAGTCGAGTTTTAGAGAGAGAGTAGTGACAGAAAGTGTTTTAAGAGAGTGAAAAAGCTTCAAAATGTGGTCACTCAATCCCTTATATAGGTTTTGAGTTTATGGGCCGGTGGAAATCTACCCAATACCGACGTTAAACGAGGCTTATGGCCGTACCCGATTAATTGTCGTTATTACGACTTAGTCGTAACTAAAATTTTTCCAAATAAATAACGAGGGTATTTTCACGCGTTTCTAATGGGTTTGGACACTCATGAGGTCAAAATAAAAGTCTTAATTTAAATGACCTAATCCAAAATGTTAACGGAAAAATTGAAATACAAATGGTTTTACTAACAGAAATGGAATATCGTGACGGAATAAATTTCGGGTTGTCACATTATCCCCCCCGTTAGAGGGAATTTCGTCCGGAAATTCAAAATTAAGATACAACTTACAAACTTGGAAAGAACTGCGGGTATTTGTCTTATTGAGTCTTCGCGCTCCCAAGTGAACTCGGGTCCCTGCTTGGCATTCCAGCAAACTTTGACTATCGGGATGCGGCTTTGTTTCGTACGTTTGATCTCTCGACCCATGATTTCGATTGGTTCTTCCACGAAGTTCAGACTTCTGTTGATCTTGGTTTCATCAAAGGGATTACTAGGGTTTCATCAGTTAGGTACTTCTTAAGATTTGAGACGTGGAATACAGGATGGATGCTGCTAACTTCTAAAGGTAGTCGGAGTTTGTAGGCTATGGAATCGATCCTAACGAGGATCTCGAAAAGTCCTATGTACCTCGGGTTAAGTTTCCCATGCTTTCCAAAGCATATCATGCTTTTCCAGGTCGAGACCTTCAACAGGTCACGATCTCCAACCTGGAATTTTAATGGTTATCGTCGTTTATCGGCGTAACTCTTCTGTCTGTCTCGTGACGTTTTCAATTGTTCTAAGATTTGGATTATCTTATCGGTGACGGGGAATCGACTCTTGGCTAGTTGCGTGTCCCCTACCTCGGCCCAACATAGAGGGGATCTGCACTTACGACCGTAGAGGGGTTCGAATGGGGCAACCTTGATGATGGTGTGGGAACTATTGTTATACGAGAAATCGATCAAGGGTAAATGGGTGTCCCACAACTTTCCTAAATCGATGACACATGCTCCCAGCATGTCTTCTAGGGTCTGAATACTTCTCTCACTCTGTCCATATGTCTGAGGATGATAAGCTGCACTCATGATCAGCTTAGTTCCAAGAGCTTTCTAGAGAGACTGCTAAAACCTTGAGGTAAACCTGCTATCTCGGTTGGAGATGATGGATACAGGTACACCGTGCAGTTGGATTATCTCTTGGATGTAGGTTCGCATGAGTCTTTCCATCTTGAATGATTCTTTGATCAGAATGAAGTGATCGGATTTATCAAACGATCGACAATTGCCCAAATGGTATCGTACCCACTCGGAGATTTGGGTAACTTGGTGATGAAATTCATGGTAATCATCTCCCATTTCCACTCGGGTATCCCGGGCTGCTGGAGCAGACCCGAGGACTTCTGATACTCGACTTTTACCTTGGCACAAGTCAGACACTTGCCCATGAAGTTAGCGATCTCGGCTTTCATGTTTGGCCACCAATATTGTTTCTTGAGATTCAGGTACACCTTATCCGAACCTGGGGGAACATAGTATCTAGTCTTGTGAGCTTCGTTCGACACGTTTTCTGGTTTTTAGGGCTTCTAATTGGGCTTCTCGGATCTGAGTGGACAAGTGGGAATGGATGGTCATCGTCCGTGTCTTCACCTTGCGGCTTGCACTCTCCTTTCGGCTCAGGGCATCTGCTACCACATTGGCCTTGCCGGGATGGTAGCAGATTTCACACTCATAAACACTGAGCATCTCTACCCATCGCCGCTGTCTCATGTTTAAGTCTTTCTGTGACAAAGTGGTTAAGGGTTTGGTGATTTTGGAAAAAAAATTCCGGATGAAGCTGCGATAGTAGCCAGCGAGACCCAAGAATTGACAGATTTCTGTGGGTGTCTTTGGTGCTGACCAATTCTCTATCGCCTTGATTTTGGATGGGTCCACGTGTATACCTTCCTTGCTTACCATGTGACCAAGAAAGTGGTTAGACCGAAGGGCATCACTACAAAATCGTAGTGACCATATCGAGTCCTGAATGATGTCTTGGAAACATCATTCTCATGAACTCAGAGCTGATGGTACCCTGATCTGAGGTCTATCTTCGAGAAGTAACTGGCTCCCTTAAGTTGATTGAAAAGGTCATCTATTCAAGGAATAGGATATCGGTTTTTGGACTGTCAACTTGCTCAACTCGCGGTAGTCTAAACACATTCGAAAGGAACAAACAATATCGGGGCTCCTCAGGGTGAGGAACTCGGTTTGATGAACCCTTTGCAGAGTAGCTCGTTAAACTAACTGGATAACTCCTGCATTTCTGATGGCGCTAAGTGATAGGAAGATTTGGCTACAGAATTTTCTCCAGGGATTAGGTCGATGCGAAACTCGACTTGATGTTCGGGAGGAATTCCCAGGAGCTCTTCGAGGAAAGACATCAGGAAAGTTGCAGACTTCGGGGATGCTCTCGAGGTCTTTAACTTCCTATTTTTCATTGATTACATGAGCTAGGAATGCGTAACACTCCTTTCACAAGAGCTTTTGAGCTTTGATGCAAGAAATGATACGAAGATTTGAATTAAGATTATTGTCGTATATCATGAGAGTCTGACCAGAGGGGAGATTAAGACGGATGGCTTTTTCGTAACAAAGGATATCTGTATGATTGGAACTCAACCAATCCATGTTAATGTTAACATCAAAGCTCTCTATGGAAACTGGCATTAGGTCGATGGGAAAGGAATGATCGTTCAAGGTAATGGTATAGCCTATGAATCTATTGTTGGCGTATTATTTCTCACCGTTAGCCATCTCGACGATAAATGTTTCGGTTACTAGACGAGGACTATGTTTAAGAATATGCTTGAATGAATGACTAATAAAACTTCTTTAGCACTAGATTCCAAAAGGATGTGAGCATAAGAATTGTCGAGAAGAAACGTACCCGCGACGACGGTGGGATCGGCGACTGCCTCCTCCTAGTTCATAAGTAGAACTATCCCGGTGTTGCTAGCTGTTGCTGCCTTGGGGCAGTTCATATTGAAATGTCCGACTTCTCCACAACCATAGCATGCCTGGTCGGCACTCGCTCCGGAAGCTTGATTGATTGGTAGAGTTGATGCTCTGAAGTTTCGAGCAGTGTGGCCCCTTTTGCCATAGCGTTTGCAGATCAACTCACGGAAAGGGACAGTGATACGATGGTGGTAACTACACTTGTCGCACCTAGGGAAGTTACCAGCATACCTATTGGTAGGTGATTGAGCTGTAGGAGCAGCGGCATGAGTAGTAGCAGCTTGAACTACCACCGCTTTGTGCTTCTTGGAGGGTCCTTGTGAACTCTGACCTTTTCGCTTTTTCCAGAAAACCTTCTTACTCTCATTATGCTCATTCCGGTGCTCTTGATCATCTTCATGGTTTTGGGGATAAGTGTTACTTCCTGGTCCACTGGACTAGCTAGGGTTCAAAAGCGTCATTGCAGCCGTCACTGCAGTAGTAACAGCTGCCTGAAATAGGACAGGGTCAAATTAAGAAGGATACGGTGGCGGAGAGTTGTTGTCCCTTGAGTTGGGTCCTTTCTTTGGAGGCATGATGATCTAGAATGATTAGGAAAGAGAGGATGGTAAGTCTTCTGAATTGAATCAAGAGATATGGAACAGGGGATATCTCATTATGACATATAGGGTTCTATAAGCAATAAGCAGGAAAGAGTTATCAAAGCAAACAAACTATCGCTAAAGAAGGAATGAGTAACAATACTCGGAATGAATTTCTACAATGTATTCAGTTTTTATCTAAAATACTCCCATAGTATTTTATGTTTCGCTGCGACGATGACTCATTGTTTGGATATTAGGTAAGTTTTAGGCATGCTGCACACCACAGTCACTCCCAAGCACATGTTGGTTGTGTCTCGAATGAATATAGTTGATCAGACTATATTGACCCTAGACAAGACTACATAACTGCCCAGGTTTAACCGCAGCGTACAACACCCAATTATTTATTTTTTGTTCTACTCGAGGTTACGGATTCCGGCGGTTAGGTATACTTGTGTACTTTTGAAAAATACTTATATTTTAAAGTATACTTATAGTTCAGAACACTTTGGCCCCTCAGTGTTTATAGTCTTATACCATGTAAGGATTGGTATACTAATTCACTATAAACAAGGGCTCTAATACCAATCTGTCACACCCCGATACCGAAGGCGGAAACGTTCCGGGGCGGAGGTGACTTCATGTTAAGTATCACAACCAATGTACATAGTAAGCATAGTAAACACGAAACATTACATTACATAGAATCATTACATTTTTTGAAAACAAAGTTGTACATGTCTTATAAATATATTAGTCTAAACAAAATAAAGTCGTGACTTCCATATGCTACGTCTTCTGCAAAAGAACGCGGGGTACCTGTCTAAGGAGAACCTGATAATACAAGAAGTTTGAAAAATCAGCATAAAGCTGGTGAGTTCATAAGCGGTTTGTTTCTGAAAATGAACAAGTTTCCTTTGGTTTTCTGAAAAAGTGTTATCCAAGAAAATCCCATATTTTCTTATAAGTAAAGTCTGTTTATCCATTGGTTACACAGTTTGGTTAAAAACGGTTTGTTATCTAGTTACTACACGATCTAGTTTAAAACGAGTTCTGTTATCCCAAGAAAAAACCTTATTTTCCTTAAAAGTTTGTGGTTGGTTACTGGTTCTGAATGTAATGTACAAGTATCTACCATACTTAAAGTGTTTGTGTGAAGTTTCTTGAAAATCCAGTTATCCTTGAAATGTATATTAGTTTTAACACGTATATAAAACTATTGTGTGGAAAGTAAACTAATTCTTAGGGTTATTAGCTTACTAAATTCATTATTACCAACAAGTAAATCTCCGTAATCTAAATTGCAAGTTCCATAACCATACGATAGACTAGATATCGAAATAGGAAGTCCATTATCATTTTATGACTTTCGTCATCCTTGAAACTTTCGGTTCGGCTGTAGCTAGTAACTAGGTGCGCGGTAGTCAGCCCCGTATAGATCTATACACTCAAGTCATGCTCTCCCTGCAGGAGATTCTGGTTATATGGGTGGTCCTCCACTCGCGTATCTCTGTGGAGTGTTACAGAGGATGTGTCTCCAATTATTAAGATTAACGAATTTACAAGGGATAATGCGGAAAATCCTGTTTTAGATTCTAATTACAAAAAGGGCGGTCCTCCACTCGCGTATCTCGGTGGAGTGTTACAGAGGACGAATAAAAAGTACTAAACTAATGCCTTTACAATAATAAAGTGGAAAATCATCTGAGAAATATATAATATAACAATATATAATAAGATTTGAAAACTAACTCTGCAAGTCAAACTGTTGGTTAATACGGTATCGATTGTTAAAAGCATGTGGAATATGAGACATTCAAATGAAATAATAAGTTTGAGTACAAGATATCCTTTTACTTTTGCTTGTATTCCCCCCTGAAAACATTGAAAAACACGGAAAAAGGTGTAGGGGTATGAACTCACCGGTCGAGAAATGTGTCGGCTAGAATGCTAAGTGTCAGTTCGGGGCTTGAAAACGCGCGAGGTTCGTATGTAATATGAAGAGATACATAATTGTATCTAATTAGACTTTGAATTACTAATTAAATAATAAAATTACACTCTGAGGCGTGAAAACACTTCATTTGAAGTGTTAGGAGTGATTCGGGTTGCATCTAAGGGTGTGTAGGGCCTAATTATGGAGTTTGCTCTTCAAGAGTAAACTCCTTGAGGAGTTTATGGTCCAATGACCATATCCCCATGAGTTCATGGCTGTAAACTCATGGGTGGTGTGTTCTTGGATGCTAAATGGTCTTACAATGCACAAGGGAAGGTTCTAGGGTTGATTCCATGGCTTAGGAAGTGATCGGGACTTGAATTGACCCTGGAAAGGAGTTTATGGCTTATGAAGACGTTCTTGGTGAGTTTAATACCTTAAACACATGCGTTTAAGGCCGTAAAATCATGTTTATCCATGAATCATGTGTTTTGGTGGTTGTAGGTTAAGCATACAAAGTTCTAGGTCCAATTCTAAGCCATACAAGGTGTTAAGGGCACTTTAACACCCTTTGGAGGTGTTTATGGTCTAAGAAGGGGTGTTTATGGTCCAAGAATGTTCTTGGGCCAGAAACTCAAGTTTGACTCATTTGTGTATGATTTGGTGCATCTCATGAAGGAATATAAGGTTCTATG
Organism: Lactuca sativa; assembly: GCF_002870075.4. Classification (NCBI taxonomy): domain Eukaryota; kingdom Viridiplantae; phylum Streptophyta; class Magnoliopsida; order Asterales; family Asteraceae; genus Lactuca; species Lactuca sativa. The sequence continues at coordinate 387,342,928 of NC_056626.2, forward strand.
CACTCATGGAAGCTCATAGAAGCTTTTGGAGGTGTTTAAGGGGAAATCTAACACCTTAAAAGGTGTTTATGGTCTATGAATGAGGGTTTATGGTCCAAGAATGTTCTTGGGCCGTAAAATCATGTTTACCCCCTAAATGGTAAGATTTTGTTGCTCTAAGTCTATTCCTGCAAGTCCAAAGGTCATAACTAAGCACTAGAAGTGGTTTGGAAGGGTTTTGGGGCTTCAAAACCCCATTTAAAGGAGTTCACGGTTTTGGGAGGGTTCCTAGACCGTAAACAAAAGTTCTTGGTCCTGTTTCATGATTTAAACACGAATTTGAAAGCCAAACATGTTATACTATGAGCTAGGATGGATTTCTTACCAAATTGGAGCTTGAAATGAATGATTTTGGATCAAAGTCGAGTTTTAGAGAGAGAGTAGTGAGAGAAAGTGTTTTAAGAGAGTGAAAAAGCTTCAAAATGTGGTCACTCAATCCCTTATATAGGGGTTGAGTTTATGGCCCGGTGGAAATCTACCCGATACCGACGTTAAACGAGGCTTATGGTCGTACCCGATTAATTGTCGTTATTACGACTTAGTCGTAACTAAAATTATTCCAAATAAATAACGAGGGTATTTTCATGCGTTTATAATGGGTTTGGACACTCATGAGGTCAAAATAAAAGTCTTAATTTAAATGACCTAATCCAAAATGTTAACGGAAAAATTGAAATACAAATGGTTTTACTAACGGAAATGGAATATCGTGACGGAATAAATTTCGGGTTGTCACACATAGCCTCTCATCTACTGGCTCAGAACCTGATCCCGAACCCGATCCCTCTCTAGAACTGCAAACTGCTGGCCTCTGACGTAGTACCACCATTCTGCAATACATACAGGCAACCATTAGTGATACTGATACCCCTAAAGGGATCACATCTATTACAAGTTCCCTAGTCTTGCCTCAGCCCTCCTTAATTCGGGTACGGATCCTCTGCTTTTAGTAGTACGGGGCCATACTACATTCCACATCTATCTGTACCTTCCTCAAGGACAACTTTGACTCCGCCAGTGTCACACCCCAAAACCAAGAACGGTGGAAACGTTCTGGGGCGGAGGACGTCATGTACAGTATCATAACAATGAAAACTAGTAAACAAGCAACAACATCATCCATTGCATTAATAATATAATTATTATACAAGTGTGTTCTGTCAAATTTTGATAAAAACTAAAGCATAAATCAAAATGAAATATGAGTCTTGAACGTGCTCCATCTCCCCTAATCTTTGCATCGGTACCTGTCTATGATGACCTGAGGATACAAGTAATTTTGAAAGCGAGTATCAGCTTTGAAGCTAGTGAGATCATAAGTATTTTAGTGTCTTAATTTGTATGTAAGAATTTGTATGTCTATGAATTGTAAGTATTGAAAATTTATATGAACTGTAAGTATTGAAAATGTATATGAACTGTAAGTATGGAAAATGTATATGAACGGTAAGTGTAAAAATGTTTGTAAAACTACTGTAAACGTTTGAAAACCCCTAGAAATCCCTATGATTCCTACTATTATATAAAGGGTGTCTTCTACCAAGACCTAACTGTTCTCAATGTAGTCTTCTACCAAGACTTAACTGTTCTAAATATTCGTTTCTTGTAAAAGTGTGTAATTTTCCCAAGTGTAACTATCATTAACATAATATAGTTTGTACATCTAATGTTTAAGTGAAAAGATCACTAAATGTATGTAAAGGGTAAATTAATGTAGTACTGTAGTGTTGTATTATAGGAACTACTGCTGTACTAACTACCTTAAACCGGATTTATCTGAAGGTATCATGTGATTAATTGCACCATACTATCGACTGGTAACAACGACAAAGGTATGGTCGTAAAAGGAAATGACGTTTGGCACCCGCAGACCTGCAGGTCCGGCTGTAGCTAGCAGCAAGGTGTAGGATAGTCAATCCAGTATAGATCTGTACGCAAACTCACGCTCTCCCTCCAAGAGACTCTGGCTACAACTCGGGCCATGACATTTAAGGCATGCTCCGATACAGTGGATCATAATTTTGTCAATGTATATATGTGTATGTAATGTATTGTATTGTTACTCGTTCTAGTATCGTTATATATGTTCTCTTTCTAGTATAGTTGTATATGTTCTTCCTCTAGTATAGTTGTATACGTTCTTCCTGTAGTATAGTTGTATATGTTCTTCTCCTAGTATAGTTGTATATGTACTCATAGTAATGTAATGTATATGTTCTCATAGTAATGTATGTTCTCTCTATCTAGCAAGTATTGACTCATGAATGAACTGACTCATTGTATGATATCGCATTCTAGTAATTGTTCTAGTATCTTCCTAAACTACCCATATGGTAGTTTACTAGTAATCTAACTGGTACGTATGGACATGGATGTATACCTGGCACACCCCAGGGCATGGGATGAACTAGAAGGGCCTTTATGACTATATATGTACATATGTTATATAACTAATATTTAAACGACCTTCGGACGAGTACCCGATATCCCACCAGACCACATCTCAAGCGCGAAAAGGAAATAGGGTGGATAGCCTTCCTAAGTCTTTTAAACATTTCTTATATAACTATACATATAGAGGCATGCAATTTATAATATAAAAGCATAAATAAGTTTTGTAAAACCTTTGAACATAATTATTATCTTAAGAAAAGATCGACTTGATCTCAATCTATAAACCGGTTTGAAGGCATGGGTTTGATAAAGTAGTTTAAGTATAAGGAAACATTTGTTTGAAACACAATTGTACATAAGTTTGAAATGTAACATACAGAGTAAAATGAACAGTTTAATAAGGAGTTTTAAACATATAAAATGTTTATGAAAACATTTGAAGGAAACTGTTTGGTAAAACGGCTAATGAGTAGCCAATCATTTGAATGCTGCTTATTAATCACATGTGATTGATATAATAATTAGCATAATTCTACTTGTATCCCCCCCCCCCCCATAAAACATTTAAAAACAGTTAAAACATTGATTAAGGGGTATGAACTCACCTGTTGTGAGTGACACGGATGAACCGAAGAGTAGGACTGCTAGGTGTCAAGTGAAAACTTTAGACACACACAACGGTCCTAATTACATATGAAGACACATGTACATAAACAATTAGTGATTATAACACTAATTAAACATGTATAAACATCCTAATGCGAGGAAAACACTTTTGGTCAAGTGCTAGGAGGCTAATGGGTTGCGACAAAGGAGTGCAAGACCTCTTATGGGAGTTTATGGTCAAAAGACCATGTGTGTTGGATTTTACGGCCCAGGGGAGTAAACTCTTGGACGTAAACTCTCAATAGGGTCCCTAAATGAAGCTTAGAATTATTACAACTTATGTGGTGAAGTGCTTCTAGGCTTCAACCAGTGTTTGGGCCTCTTTTTAACTCCATTTAGGAGTTCACGGCCTTGGAACCACTCCTCCATGATTTTACGGCCGTAAACTCATGGTAAGGAGTACCATTTGATGTTTTGAGGTTCCTAACACTTCAAGGATATGATCTATGTTGGGTTCTAGGCATAAGGAAGGAATTAGGGTGCCATTTGTCCCATTTATAGGGGTTTACGGCCCAAGAACTTGTCTTGGCTGTAAACTCCTTTATCCTCGTGATTCCTTATGTTTTCTAGGCTATAAACACTTTAGGGTACATGTCTAAGTTAGTCTCTTGGCTTAAGGAAAGTTTTTAAGGCATTTTGGCACCTAAACATGGAGTTCACGGCCCAAGAACTTCCTTGGCCGTGAACTCACTTTCACCCTTTGTTTCTAATTGATTTGGTGGTCTAAACATGTATTGGTGGCTTCTAGTTTGAGTTCCAAGGCTTTGAGGGACATTGGGCACACTTTTGGCCCTTAAAAAGGAGTTTACTCTCCAAGTGTTTTTGGGCGGTAAACTCCCGAATCTTGGGGTTTTGATCCGATTTTGATGTTATAAAACATAATCTAAGCTATATAATACAACTAGATAGAAGTACTCACGATTTGGGATAAAAACCCAAAGATCCGTGAGAGAGAATTCGGCTTTTCTCTAGTTGGAAATGTAACTAATGAATGAATATGGTTCAGATTTCTATATATAGTCCTTGGATTTTTGGCAGAAAATATTTTTATTCCTGGAATGAACTCTAATATCCTAGAGTATTGGAATAACAGTGTTGCACAAAACCCTAGTGCACCCACTCTCCTGATATCTCCTTAAGTGCTAAACCTGAAATACTCAAACTTATACCCAAAGTCTGGAATTTCACTTTAACTGCTCTAACTTCTATTGGCTTGATATGGTTTGTTCAAAATGGAAATTTTGGGTTGTCACAACCAGATCCCTTTCTCCACTACTGATCCTCTGCTATTCCCATTCTAGGCTTGCCCTAGGGAAAATCTCTGACTCCACCCAAACCGGTCCTCAACCGCTGGAGGCCTCCTTGTAATGCCAGTTATCAATTACCTGAATATCATCACATGTGATGAGGCTCAGTTAATCCTTCGAGTAACATAGTCGTCCCTACAACGGTTAGACTCAAACAAGAGCTGCGCAATAGGGCCAAATCCAGTACTCTAGGATTATTCAACCCTAACCACATGTAATGTGACGTATTCAACTAATGACTAACTTCCATCACCCAGAGTCCCACGTAGCACAAAGCAAACAGCATTTGGACGCAGGAAAACTACTCAAGCAAATTTGTCCTCAAAATGAGAAGTTGAACTAGCATATAATGCTAAGCTCATACGACCAGGCATAACCTAAATAGGCTATCCTATTACTGTCTATTCAATACTAGCATGCAATTCTCATAAGCTAAAGCACATAAAGCAGGCACATAAGGCATCATTCCTAGATCCTTAGTCCTATTCTAGCATGTTGTTCTACTGAATCTGATAAACATAATATAACATTGTATGGGTACTTTTGGGAAAACTTACTTGAGCTCTACCGGTTGCGCACATTACACACTTGTTCTTTCTCAAAAACTTTGCTGTTTTATTCTTTCGAAACCCACTTTCTTATAAAATCTTTTAATCCCTCGTTTTGAGTCCAGACGCCCCCGAGGGTGCGTCCGAATCCCTCAAACCTGGGCTCTGATACCAACTTGTAACGACCCAATTTTCACGTCCAAAAATTTCATTTTTAAATCAATTCTTTGGAAAAAAATTGTGAATAAACATCATTTGATCCTATCATTTCATAAACATATTTCTTGTTTGAAAACCAAAACATAAAAACAACCATAATGTCAGAGTACAAAATCCCAGAATAACTCATGGTGCGGAAAACAATGTGCGTGTATGATGTGTCACTACCGCGCCAGCTCCTTCCCCTTCGAAGAAGAGGTACCTGAAAACGAAACGGTAAACTATAAGCATGAAGCTTAGTGAGTTCCCCCATCGTACCACATACCATACAATCACATAACATATGAATATTGTCAGACATATTTGGGTGCCCGACCTACCCCTTCGGTCCTTCCGACCGGATACTGCCTAGCATATCTGGGTGCTGGCCTCCCCTTCGGTCCTTTTGACCGGCTACTACCTAGCATATCTGGGTGCTGGCCTCCCCTTCGGTCCTTTTGAACGGCTACTTCCTAGCATATCTGGGTACTGGCCTCCCCTTCGGTCCTTTCGACCGGTAATAGGGGACTATTTCACCCCTACTACCACTATCACATAACATCATAACATACTAGCACATAAACATATCAAGTAGTAGCAAACCTAGATGAATATCACAAAGACAATCATCTAACATACAACTCCTACTGGTGGGTCGGCATTGTGGCCGTCGACCCACAGCTACTGGAAGGTAACTCACCTCGAAAGGTAGCTGCTGAAAGTCTGCTTGCTAGACGCCTGACTGCTGCACCGGTAATCCTCCGGCTATAAATCCATAAACATAGATTAGTCACTCATAAATACTCTTAGGTTAAATGACTGACCTACCCCTGGTCCAAGGTCAACTCCTTGGTCAAATTCGACTTCCAGTTGATTGGACTCGCCGAGTCATAGCACAGACTTGCCGAGTCCCTCTCCTACTATCCTAGTACTAACTCATCAAGTCCCTCTTCCCACTCACTAAGTCACCCTTAACTCACTTTTTGGGACGATTAGACTGACTCGCGATCCGACTCGCCGAGTCTGAGAACAATTCGCCGAGTCCCACGAGCAGATCTCCTACTCGCTTCCAAATCCTCACCAGAGCATACATCTAGAGGATTTGGGTTTCTGGGACTATTGCTACACGTTAAATTGATAACTCCACATGCGACTACGAAGGGTTGGATCTTCTACACTTAAACCCTTCTTAACTCAGTAAAAGTTCATATGACTCGCCGAGTTTGAAGAACAACTCATCGAGATCCATACAATCCTCATAGGCCTCGCCGAGTCGTTCATCCAACTCGTCGAGTCTAAGACCATCTTCATAGAACTCGCTGAGTCCACTTTGGAACTTGCCGAGTCCCTTCAACTCCCCTCCCATACATACCAAATCTGAGACATGCAACGGTTCCAAACCATAGATCTAACCTCCTAGGGCATGCTTATCACGTAAAGTTGCAAACTTTACGTGCATGCATGGCCCTATAACCTCCAAAAGGCAATTCCAAGCACTTTATGAGGTCATACACTCAATAGGGACCTCAATCACTTCAACCACAAAGACTTTACACTTCTAAGATGTCCATAAGGTCCATATTTGAAGTCCTTTCAGAACAAAGAGCATAAACACATGGAGTTTGAGGTTTTAGGGCTTGAAAACCACCAATTAGGGACAAAAGGGGATCTAATGAACTAGTGATCAAGGTAGGAACTTTTCTACATAAATGGAAGCCTCTCACAGTGTAGATTTCGGATTTACTTCCCCTCCTTGCAGTCCTCAACCTCCTCCTTCTTCTTCTAAGCTCCAAACTTCCTTCAGAAAGCCAAAAATCACACATAAGAACAATATGGGGCTAGGGTTTCGCTCTACAGCTCTCTGGGAGTGTTAGGGAAAAGGGAGGCCGAGTTAGAGAGTTTAAATAGGGTTGTAACACCAAGAATTTAAAAACAATTTTTCGCATTTTATAAAGGCAAAATTCATTTAATATTCATAAAAACATCATTGTTTGTAATTCATTTCATAACATATAAAAACCCCAAGATCACATAATATAAAAATCCCGCGTGTGTGCACTGATCAGGCCGGTGCCTTCCCGCGACCCTCACTAGTACCTGAAACAAATAACACCAACACTGTAAGCACAAAGCTTAGTGAGTTCCCCAAAATACCACATAACACATATTAGCCACTCGAGGCTATAACTCTGTGGGTCCGTGCACCCATACTCTGTGAACCCTCAGGTTCTAACTCTGTAAACAAGCATAGCATAAATCACATAGAAGAATGCAGTGCAACACATAACATACATAGCATACAAATACTCTATCATATCTGGTTACCTACTCAAGGTAAAGTATAGTGAGAAGACTCACCTCGCGTGTCTCGATATCTCACAATCCTGGGAATGCCTCGTGCCCGATTCTCCGAGCTCTAATCCTCCTATAACATCATATGTCCCTAGTTAACACTTTATATCTCTAATGTTGACTATCCCTAAGAAGTCAACACAGGTCCACTCTGGTCAACGGTCAACGGTCAACGGTCAGCTTTGACCGGACTTGGCGAGCGTTAGGGCGACTCGGCGAGTCTAGACGTTCTCACCAATTCTCTAAGATCCCCTTTCTACACGTAGAGTATCCCCCTTGACTCGACGAGTTCCTCCTGGAAGAATCGCGGGGCCACCCCGACTCAACTCGCCGAGTCTGAAGAACAACTCGGCGAGTCCCAGTTCGACTCAGACCACCTGTTAACCCTCTCTAACTCACCCTGATTCACCGATCCAACCCATAACCCGGACAGGACCACTCTAAGGCAATCTTCAAGCTACTCGCCGAGTCTGTTCATCGGACTCGGCAAGTCCATGCCATGAAACCGCTCAAACTGCTTTCTAAGGTCAGATCTGCTCCGACAATTCATAGGTCTGGCCTTCCTAGACTGGTTCATCACGTAAAGTCCTCATTTCGGTGCTCATAATACACCCCATGACTCATAATTTACGTTTTGACCTAAGGCATAAGGATTCCAATCCAAAACCTCCATTGATTCCCGAAAAGTTCAGGCATGGGACATTCTGGACTTCCAAGGGTCCCAATATAGGGTTCCAATCGCTTGGGGGACTAAGGAAACACTCAATCTAACCACAAAAGGGTTCAATAAACCCTAAATCCATATACACATCAACATAGAAGGGAACAACTCGAAAATATTACCTGAATAACGTTGCTCTGTGTCCCCAACCCTCAGAATATGGCTTCTCCTGTTGTTCCCTTGACCAAGCCTCCTCCTCCTTGCAAAATAACACTTCCAAGATCAATAATGGTCTTCTACCTTGCTCCAGATGCTCACAATCGAATTAGGGTTTCACTCAAAGGACTAGGGTGAACTATGACGGCCATAAGGCCCCTTATATATGTCCCAAACCTGGACGGTTAGGGTTTTGCTAAACAGCGCGGACTCACCGAGTCCAGTCGCGAACCCGCGACCAGATCCGCGATCCTACTCGGCGAGTCTGAGCTCCAACTCGTCGAGTCCCCTCTTAAAACACCCAAAATCATAAATATAACGATACCTGGAATTTCGGGCTGTTACAACTCTCCCCCACTAGGACTAGACTTCGCCCTCGAAGTCTCACTCTGAAAATAGCTCCGGATGCTGCTCCCGCATCTCACGCTCCGGCTCCCAGGTCATTTCCGATCCCTTCTGGTGCTGCCACTGAACTAACACCAGAGGTATCTCCTTATTCCTCAGAACCTTGATCTTCCGATCTCTGATGGCCACTGGTCTCTCGGCATAATTCAGACTCGCATCCACCTGAATGTCCTCTAATGGAACCACTGCCGACTCATCAGCTATACACTTTCTCAATTGCGACGCATGAAAAGTGTCGTGGATCTGTCTCAATTCCGTTGGCAACTCCAAACGGTAGGCCACCCGGCCTACCCTTGCAATCACACGAAAAGGCCCAATATACCGGGGCCCCAACTTGCCCCTCTTCCTGAATCGAATCACTCCTTTCCAAGGAGAGACCTTCAGGAGTACGAAGTCGCCGACCTGAAACTCAAGCTCGGACCGGCGTCTGTCTGCATAACTTTTCTGTTGGCTCTGGGCGGTCAATAACCTCTGTCTAACCTGCTGGATCTGCTCTGTTGTCTGAAGCACGATCTTTGTACTGCCCATCACTCTCTGTCCCACCTCTCCCCAACAAATGGGGGTCCGACACCTCCTACCATACAACAGCTCAAAGGGCGGCATACCGATGCTCAAATGATGGCTGTTGTTGTAGGAAAACTCCGCCAAGGGCAAATACGCATCCCAGCTACCCCCAAAATCCAACACACACGCCCGAAGCATGTCCTCGAGCGTCTGAATCGTCCGCTCACTCTGACCGTCTGTCTGGGGATGATATGCGGTACTAAAATGCAATCTAGTACCCAACTCCTCATGAAATTTCTTCCAGAACCTAGAAGTGAAACGCACATCACGATCTGAAACAATCGAGATCGGCACCCCATGCCGAGATACTACTTCTCTCACATACAACTCCGCCAATTTCTCTGCTGAAGAACTCTCACTAATGGCAAGGAAGTGAGCGCTCTTCGTCAATCTGTCTACAATCACCCAAATTGCATCAACTCCTCTGGCAGTCCTCGGCAATTTGGTGATGAAATCCATAGTGATCTGTTCCCACTTCCACTCGGGAACCTCCAATGGCTGCAACTTGCCATGCGGTCTCTGGTGCTCGGCCTTAACCCTACGGCAAGTCAAGCACCTCTCGACAAACCACGCGACGTCCCTCTTCATGCAGGGCCACCAATATTCTCTCCTCAAATCCAAATACATCTTTGTAGCCCCGGGATGGATCGAGAATTTCGATCGATGTGCCTCCTCCATCAAAGTAGTACGCGTACCGCCCACAAACGGTACCCAAATCCGACCCTGAAAGGTTATCAACCCTCGAACATCATTAACGAACTCTGAAACCAAACCAACGACCCGTTCCCTCTTCTGCATCTCCGGTTGCATAGCCTCAGACTGTGCCCCACGAATGGCATCCAGTACTGGAGCTATCACGGTCAACCTCAAACATACATTTCGTAGTGGAGTGCTCTCCCCCTTACGGCTCAACGCATCTGCTACCACATTAGCTTTGCCCGGGTGGTACAAGATCTCGCAATCATAATCCTTGACCACATCCAACCACCTCCTCTGACGCATGTTTAGGTTGGGCTGGTCCATCAAGTACTTCAAACTCTTATGGTCCATGTATATCGTGCAACGAACCCCATACAAGTAATGACGCCAAATCTTGAGGGCGAACACTACCGCCCCCAGCTCTAGATCATGCGTGGGATATCTCGTCTCGTGAGGCTTCAGCTGCCTCGATGCATATGCTATTACATGCCTTCTTTGCATCAGAACTGCACCCAACCCCGAATTAGATGCATCACAATAAACTACAAAATCCTCCATCCCTTCCGGGAGAGCTAACACCGGGGCTTCGCACAATCTCTGGCGAAGTGTCTCAAAAGAGGTCTGTTGCTCGGGTCCCCATGAGAATGCAACCCCCTTTCGGGTCAATCTAGTGAGTGGCACTGCAATTCTGGAGAAGTACTTAATAAATCTCCGATAATACCCTGCTAATCCAAGGAAACTCCTGATCTCAGAGGGTGACTTCGGCACCTCCCAACTCATCACCGCCTCAACCTTGGCCGGATCGACCAATATCCCTTCCTGATTAACAACATGACCTAGGAATTGGACCTCCCGCAACCAGAAGTCACACTTGGAGAATTTTTCATAAAGCTTCTCCGATCTCAAAACCCCAAGGACCTCCCTCAAATGTTCCTCATGCTACTCTCTAGATCTTGAATACACCAAATTATCATCGATAAATACAATCACTGACCGATCCAACATCGGCCTACATACCCTGTTCATGAGATCCATGAATACAGTCGGGGCGTTGGTGAGCCCAAAAGGCATCACCACAAACTCATAATGCCCATATCGCGTCCTGAATGTTGTCTTCTGTACGTCCTCATCCCGCACTTTCACTTGATGATATCCCGACCTCAAGTCGATCTTGGAAAACCAAGATGCTCCCTGCAACTGATCAAATAAATCGTCGATCCTCGGTAATGGGTAACGGTTCTTGACCGTCAACTTGTTCAACTCCCGGTAATCAATGCACATCCGGTGTGAACCATTTTTCTTCTTGACGAACAGAATAGGTGCTCCCCACGGCGAGCTGCCCGGCCGAATGAATCCCTTCCCCAGCAACTCCTGAAGCTGCGAGGATAACTCTTGCATCTCTGGAGGTGCAAGACGATAAGGCACCTTAGCGATAGGCGCGGCTCCCGGAATCAAATCAATACCAAACTCCACTTGCCTCACAGGAGGTACTCCCGGCAGCTCCTCGGGAAAGACATCTGGAAACTCACGCACCACCGGTACCTCCTCAACTGAACTCGGTCTCTCGGAAGTCGCTCGCGTATCCATCACATACGCCACAAAACCCTTACAGCCCTGCTGTAGACATTGCCTCGCTCTGGCGGCCGAACAAAAGGCTGATCCCGAACGCGTACCCTCGTCGTACACCGAAAGAACTCCCCCACTAGGGTCTCGTATAGTCACCAGCTGATGCTCGCAGTCGATGACTGCGCTGAATCGGCTCAACCAGTCCATGCCCACAATGACACAGACATCACCCATCGCGATAGGAATCAGGTCAATCGGAAACTCAACCCCGAAAATCTCTAACGCACATCCCCGGAAAACCCCCGTGGCACAAATCACTATATCATCAGCTATGGAAACTCTCAGAGGCCAACTCAATGCCTCACGACTAACACTGATATGCTGACTAAAGGCCAGAGATACAAAAGACCGACTCGCACCCGAGTCAAATAACACTAAAGCAGGCACAGAATTCACAAGGAAGGTACCTACACATAACCTAATATAAGCATAATATTTCAACATCAATATAAACACATGAAAGGAAACGTACCAGCCACCACATCGGGCGCAGCGCGGACTTCCTCCGCAGTCAGCTGGAAGGCTCTCCCTCGAGCTCTCGATGCCTCGGTCTTTATAGGCCGACTCTCTGTAGCTCTGACGGTGGCAGGAGCAGATCCCTGAGGTGCTCCGCGCAGCTGAGGACACTCAGCCTTCCGGTGTCCAGTCTGGTTGCAGTGAAAGCACACTACAAACCCCTTGGGGCAGTCCTTGGCCATGTGCCCCTCCTTGCCACATTTGTAGCAAGACCCCGCTCGGCAAACTCCGTCATGCCCCTTGCCGCACTTTCCGCAAGTGCGGCCCTTCTGGCTCCCTGGTCTGGGATCAGCAGGCTTGGCCCGCTTGGCGGCCGGCTGCGACTATGCCGGTCGCCGATCCCTCCCCTGAGACTCCGCCTCCTCCCTGGCCTGAGTCTCAAGCTCGATCTCCCTCTTCCGGGCATTTGCCTGAAGCTCGGCAAATGTCCGGTACGAGGAGTTCGCAGCGAACTCCCGAATATCCCGCCTCAAGATGCTCAAGTAGCGGCTCATATGTGCCTGCTCAGTGGGCACGTGCTCAGGGCAGAACATCGCCCTCTCGTGGAACATCCTCGTGATTGTTGTAACAGACTCAGTACCCTGCTTGAGGGTCAGAAACTCCTGTGCTAAACGCTCCCTCTCCACCTGGGGAACGTACTCATCTCGAAACATGGTGGTGAACCTCTCCCAGGTCACCGCAGAAAGCTCAGCAGGCGTATAATGCGCCGTTGCAAACTTCCACCAGTCCTTCGCTCCCAAGCGAAGCTGGTTCAGCGTGAATCGGACCTTCAAATGCTCAGGAGACGAGCAAGTGAAGAAGCACCCCTCAATATCAGATATCCACCTCATCGCTGCCACCGGATCCTGGGTCCCATCGAACTCTGGTGGTTTTGTGTTGCTGAATTCCCGAAATAGTAACGCATCCCCACCCTGCGGCCTTGCAGCAGTCACCGCTGCGGTAGCCGCTGCAGCAGCAGCCTCAATAAGAGCGGCATAACGCTCGTCGAACGTCTCAATCAGTGTTGTCTTTATGGACCCATCATCTCCGGAATCTCTGCCCTGATGGCTGCAGCTACCTCCTCCTAGATGATCCGGCGGATATCCTCCTCACTGGTACCACAGCTCTCGGACGTGAAACGTTTCCTCACCATGATCTACCGCTGAAATACGACATACAATAAATTTAGAATCCCCACGAACACACTCACACTCGTCAACTCTTTCCTCCTTGATTCTTGGCATTCCAAAGATTCTTACTTGGGCTGCACCCCGCTCCGGTGCTTCTAGTAGTACGGGCCCAATACTACTGTCCGCACCGCACCAGAATACACTCCAAGTCCTCCTCTTCGGATTCCAGGTCTCAAGTACTCTATCATGCGTAGACCACTCTCTAATAGATCTCTCATAAGTCCCTCGCTGCTACCTACTCACTCTCAAGCATCTCATAGCAGCTCACCTCTCCCTAGGCTAAGGCATCACAAATCAGGCCAATCTAGTTCTACTAGCAATGCCTAGCCTACTCTAGCATGCAGATACATCATATCAATATTAACATCACATAATGTAAGGGTATTTTGGGAAATCACCGTTCGGGCGCGGGCTGATCGTACACGCATCTCTTGCTCTGCGTCTTTTCAAAAATCTTTTAATCTTTTGAAAATTACATCTCAAATCCTCAGTTTGAGTTCAAATACGCCCGAAGGTGTACTCGAATCCCTCAAACCAAGGCTCTGATACCAAATTGTAACACCAAGAATTTAAAAACAATTTTTCGCATTTTATAAAGGCAAAATCCCGCGTGTGTGCACTGATCAGGCCGACGCCTTCCCGCGATCCTCACTAGTACCTGAAACAAATAACACCAACACTGTAAGCATAAAGCTTAGTGAGTTCCCCAAAATACCACATAACACATATTAGCCACTCAAGGCTATAACTCTGTGGGTCCGTGCACCCATACTCTGTGAACCCTCAGGTTCTAACTCTGTAAACAAGCATAGCATAAATCACATAGAAGAATGCAGTGCAACATATAACATACATAGCATACAAATACTCTATCATATAACTCTGGTTACCTACTCAAGGTAAAGTATAGTGAGAAGACTCACCTCGCGTGTCTCGATATCTCACAATCCTGGGAATCCCTCGTGCCCGATTCTCCGAGCTCTAATCCTCCTATAACATCATATGTCCCTAGTTAACACTTTATATCTCTAATGTTGACTATCCCTAAGAAGTCAACACAGGTCCACTCTGGTCAACGGTCAACGGTCAACGGTCAGCTTTGACCGGACTCGGCGAGTGCTAGGGCGACTCGGCGAGTCTAGACGTTCTCACCAATTCTCTAAGATCCCCTTTCTACACGTCGAGTATCCCCCTTGACTCGACGAGTTCCTCCTGGAAGAATCGCGGGGCCAACCCGACTCAACTCGCCGAGTCTGAAGAACAACTTGGTGAGTCCCAGTTCGACTCAGACCACCTGTTAACCCTCTCTAACTCGCCCTGACTCACCGATCCAACCCATAACCCGGACAGGACCACTCTAAGGCAATCTTCAAGCTACTCGCCGAGTCTGTTCATCGGACTCAGCGAGTCCATGCCATGCAACCGCTCAAACTGCTTTCTAAGGTCAGATCTGCTCCGACAATTCATAGGTCTGGCCTTCCTAGAATGGTTCATCACGTAAAGTCCTCATTGCGGTGCTCATAATACATCCCATGACTCATAATTTATGTTTTGACCTAAGGCATAAGGATTCCAATCCAAAACCTCCATTGATTCCTGAAAAGTTCAGGCATGGGACATTCTGGACTTCCAAGGGTCCCAATATAGGGTTCCAATCGCTTGGGGGACTAAGGAAACACTCAATCTAACCACAAAAGGGTTCAATAAACCTTAAATCCATATACACATCAACATAGAAGGGAACAACTCGAAAATATTACCTGAATAACGTTGCTCTGTGTCCCCAACCCTCAGAATATGGCTTCTCCTGTTGTTCCCTTGACCAAGCCTCCTCCTCCTTGCAAAATAACACTTCCAAGATCAATAATGGTCTTCTACCTTGCTCCAGATGCTCACAATCGAATTAGGGTTTCACTCAAAGGACTAGGGTGAACAATGACGGCCATAAGGCCCCTTATATATGTCCCAAACTTGGATGGTTAGGGTTTCGCTAAACAGCGCGGACACGCCGAGTCCATATCCAGACTCGCCGAGTCCAGTCGCGAACCCGCGACCAGATCCGCAATCCTACTCGGCGAGTCTGAGCTCCAACTCGCTGAGTCCCCTCTTAAAACACCCAAAATCATAAATATAACGATACCTGGAATTCCGGGCTGTTACAAGGGTGCAAACCCTCAAATTAGGGTTTTTTCCCAAACAGGGTCTACTCGCCGAGTCCGGGACCCGACTCGCCGAGTCCAAGACCAAAATGCAAGGGTATACAAGAAGAGGATACATACCAGGAACCAGGTGCTACACGATATTCATATATATTCATGACTAAGTTCCATTAATTCTAAACTTTTAGATTTGGAATGAAGAATAAGCGCCTTCTCCCCTGAATCCTTTTATAGCAAAACAATTCTCAAATATAGCAATTTGCAAATTGAAAATTTTGTTTCTTATAAATAGTATTGCTAACTCGCAATACTTACCATAACTATTATGCTCCCACTAGCATAACAATTATACTCTTCCTAGCATAACAATTATGCTCCCTTTAGCACAACACTTATGCTCCCACTAGCTTTGACATGTATTCAGAAAGCAACTGGACTTTCAGAAAATCAATGCTCTTGACCTTCTTACTAAAGTTCAGATTTCTAATACGTGGTACTTCGATAAGTCTTCATCTAGACTTCTCAAGCTCATACACCTTTCATTAGATAGCATACATGTGCTTTTAAACCCATTCATAACTTACAACAATAAGTCCTTAATTTTCAAACTATTTCTTGCCCATTCTCATAATTCCAACTATGAAAAGGGATGTCATAATCATATATGAATTTGAGAACGCAATTATCACAACTGCTAATCATAACAATGTTAATCAGTTCTAAAATCTACTAGCGAAAGTGTTTTCTCATAATCATTTTCATGAATTAGAGAAAAACCTTTTGTCACCTAGATTTTATGGTGTATATGTTCCTATCCATGCGAATATGTCATTTCCAACCTACAATCATAAGATAAGGTTGTGGATGCAACCAAAATCTAATTTAGTTTCCTTTCATGGACTAAACTTAGTTTATTCTTAATTTCTTGCCTTCTGGTAGCAAAAGGGCCTACCAATGCTTCCAAGTTGTCAAGCAGCTCAGTACCATTGACCATTGTACTATTACTGACCAATGCGTTCTGCCTATTGCAATCAAATGAGAACGTATAAAATTCGCATGCACAGTTAAGTTTAGTAGGTGCACAGAAACAAGAATGTGTCAACTTAACACGATATCTTATCAACCTCAGGTCGTGTGTGACATCCCCATTTTCACGGCCAGAAAAGACCAATTTCGTTTATGCTTTAAAAAAATCAGAGTGCTTATTTTAATAAAAATATTGCAGAATTTGTTCTCAGTAAAATATGATAAATACATTATCAAAGCATTTCCGAAGAAATGTATTTTTATTCATTTTAAAACATTTGGTATGTC
Source organism: Lactuca sativa (assembly GCF_002870075.4). Taxonomy (NCBI): domain Eukaryota; kingdom Viridiplantae; phylum Streptophyta; class Magnoliopsida; order Asterales; family Asteraceae; genus Lactuca; species Lactuca sativa. The sequence continues at coordinate 387,359,761 of NC_056626.2, forward strand.
ATTGTCAATACAGAAACATAAGCATAAACAGAACTTACATTCATTTACACTAGTGATCAACACCTCTTTAATCTCTTAGTGTAATCTAATTTTGTATCGGCACCTGTGATTCAAATAAGCTTGAGTGGGTCAGGTTGGGAAACCTGGTGAGTACATAGGTTTTTCAACGCACAATAATACAATCATTATGTTTAATCATCAAACAGTCAATCAACCCAATTACCCATCCCCATTATCTTATTTACTCTTAAGGATCTACCCTAAGAATCAATTATTCCTCGTTCATTCATTCCTAAGGATTATCCTAAGGAATAGGCACGAAATCCATCGTTGCTAGTGACACATCTGTCAAGCACAACTGTTAATATTATAACTTAGGCGCAACTTCTAGAATTGTGACATCCTTTATGGCATGCATCTGCCAGTATAGTCCTTTAGGTGCATCTTCCGGGGTTATGAGGTTCTCTATTAAGCGTTTCTGCCAGTAGAGTCCTTTAGGCGCATCTGCCAGGGTTATCTTGCTTATTGATAGCATCGTTTTCGAGAGTCCACTCGCAATACAGGTCAATGGGTTTTTAGAGTACACCGGTGAACACGTCGTTCACAACACCTACAGGTTGCGAGCCTGCTAGTGTTCCACTGGACTGTCTAGAATAGTCTGTGGTTGTCATCCATACTCTGCTAGATGACGGGGCCAGCATTTGGGAACAAGGCTTCTCACATCGTCCACCTCTCACCCTTAGCTCATGGTCAATATCACCCTCTCAACTCATCATCCAACTCATATTTCATCTACCCATGTTTTACCCAACATATTATGTAGATATAAATACATATAAAGTTTAAATCATATAAAACTTGTATAAAATCGTTCATCCAGTATAGATAGCAAGTATACAGATAATATGCACGCATAACACATAGTTTATATAAAATACTTCATATCTATGTGTAAGATGAAAGGGACCATGCACTCACTTGAAAAGGTGGTGACTCGACACTCGGACAACACTTCGTTACTCTTAACATAATTTTCCTCGGACAAAACCTAGTATCATTACCACTAGAGTTTAGTCTAATATTCACCGAGACTAATTAATAGTCTATCTATTATTACTATTATATAAGCATTAAACGATACTTATATAACCCATAATAATAGCCCAAGTACTTATTATAAGGACCTAATAACATTACTATATTAAAACATACACTATACTAAAGATAGGTTAGGCGTAGCTTACTTACAGCGGGTTTTTTTTCTCAAAATCGGGCTCCGCTGGAGCAGCATTCCCGAGCCGAAAGGCTCTTTTCTCAGAGCCTTCGGGCGCTCCGGGGCTTTTGCCTCATGCTAGGGAGGTTCCCTAGGCTTTTTGGGGGGTTTTGGGGCTAGAGAGAGGTTCTAGAGAGAGAGGGAAGTGATAGGAGGTGTGAGGAATGAAGAGGGTTTAACCTCTTATTTATAGGGGCTGGAGGGTCACTCACGTCGTGAGTTTTATGATGCTCACGTCGTGAGCCAACTTGGGCTCCAAGTCTGAGCCTGGTGCTGACACGTGGCATCGCACATTGGGTGGAAATCATCCAGTTTTCAAAAATTCATAACTTTCGCATACGAGCTCTGTTTTCTACGTTCTTTATATCCACATGTAGTTAAAAATAAGGTCTACAACTTTCATTTTGACTCCTTCGTCTAATTCTCGATCGATCTTAAATTTAACAGTAGGAGGATATTAGACTGTTAAATGACCGCAAAGAATTTGTAACTCCTTCATACGGACTCCGTTTCCGTCTGTCTTTTAATCGTTGAGTTCCTATTAATGAGATATTCAACTCTCATTTAGGTTGTGTAGGCCAAAAACCACTCGGACTAAAATTCGAGTTTCGGGTCGTGCACTATTGTGCCAAATCTTAGAAAATTTATAACTTCCTCATACGAAGTAAGATTTGGGTGTTCTTTTTTTTATGTTCTCGGTTTAACGTATACTACAACTCTTGTTTAGATCACTAAGGCTAAAAAGTCCTCTATTGTAAATTCACTATATACGTCTCCCGATGTCATGTCGGTTTTGCCGTAAAACTTCGACGGGCCATAACTTGTTCGTTATAACTCAGATTTCGGCATTCTTTATATGTACGGAACCCTTGTAACATATACTACCACTTGGTTAATATTATTCCTTCTAAATAATATTTCATCAAAAAACTCATTTTTGAATCTCAATGTCTCTAAATTGACTAGCCCGGATCTGTGGGCGTTACATCGTGTGCTAGTGATAACTAATAGATTTATTCTTAATTGACTCCTGAAAATATTCAAGACCATTAAGACTCCCACTGACTTCTTGACATACATGTTTCTTTGTTAAGGGACATTCCTCGACAAGAAAAACCAAAAAGTCAAAGGGTAGTGTGGGTTCTTATCAAGAAAACACTTCGTTTAATTGGTACTAGTTTACCTTTGTTTCAACCAAAACATCACAACTACCAATTTCAAACGTCCGAGAGTAAGAAAACATTTCTACTCCACATTTCATGAGGTGTTATAAAGCTACTTAGTCTGAGATTGGATTCCAAGTTACTAGAGTGTGACTCTAAAACTTGATTTGGAAACGAAGTATTATTCATCTCCTTATTAACTATTTCAACAATTATCGATTCCTCTTCTTAGTTAAAAAAAAATTCACTAAGATGTCCTTAGAGGATCAATTGTGACATAGTTCCATAATCATTGAGATGATCATAAAACATGATACTAAGGTAATCTCCTTTCTTTTCAGATTGGAGAAACCTTAATCTTTCTGGCTAACATATTCTTCTTATTCGTTCTGCTTGAAACTTTTCAAAGTGTCAGAATTGTGCTTAATCTTATAAACTCAAGCATGCTAACTGAAATATCAGTAAATCATGAGGAATAGACTTATCTTCCTTTGTGGTAGATCTGACCAGTGCATATCAGAATGTACTAGATCCATTTTTCCTTCACTTTGATCCACATGAACATGTGATCAATGAATTAATCATGATCTTCTAAGGATCAAGATTCTCATACCTCACACAATTCGAATTGTATGACTCCAAGCTTCTATCCAAGTGAAACTTGGGTGATGAGAATACTTTTTCACTTGGTTAATTATGACATTACCACAAACAATATAATTAAGAATTAATCCATACTTAACATTGCTAATAATAGAAATATAACCACCAATTTTCATAAATTCCATTGCAAGGAAATGTAACCAAAATTCACTTTATTTATAAAATGCGGAAAATTTTATCCTTACAATGCAAATATATGAAAAATATGTATCTAGACATCTTTCCTAAGAAATCTATTAAACTATCATAACTTCTAAGCAGCAGCTCCAAATTCCGATCATCGAACCATGTAGCCATAATCCATCTCTCACGATCATAATTATCTTTCTCTTCTTAAGCTTCCTTCTTTCTCTTACATCCTACAAAAAACATCAAAATGTGACTATCACATCATTTATTAAGAATCTATGAATAGCAACTTAATAAAATAGAGTTAGATAGTGGATGTACCTAAAGTGGAGTCATACAACTTGACTTTACTATCTCTACGATCCTTCAGGTAGCCTAGGCAACTTCACATCCAATGTCCTTTCAATTGGAAATAGAAACATATGGACTTTTCAAGAATGGCACATGGGACTATCTCAAAATTAGCCTTTCTCTTTACCATATGGTCAAACAGTTTGACCTTGGTCGATCCCTTTCCATTGGGAAGAGAACCCTTTTCTGGACTACCAATGTTGCCATTGTTAATGTCTATAGAAGTTTGGGAGATAGACCCTTCAAACATATTTGCTTGACCAATGCACTTTAGCATTTCTGCTTCAGCAACAATTAGCAAATATGTCAGATCAATTAATGTCACGTCGTTGTCAGTCATATATTAGTCCTTAATGAACTGACTATATGATTCAGGAAGCGAGTGAAGAACCAAGTCAACAGTCATCTCCTTTGGGAAAACGACACCCAACATTCCCAATCTGTCAAGGTGTGATTTCATTTTAAGAACATCTGCACACATAGAATTTCCATCCATGTGTTTACATGCCAATAGGGATTGAGTAACCTTGAACTTTTCAATATGAAGAAAGATTGGATCGGGGAGGATCACTGGAGGAGGTGGTGGAAGATTTGGGGAAGTATGATATCCAGTTCCATCATTTCAAGAAGGGAACATTCTTTCACCTTGATCAACTTGTGGAAGATCATCTTCAGATAGAGAAAGAAAATCATTTCCAGAAAGATCCAGGAAGACATTTGTTTTCTGAACTTGACATCTATAAAGGAAGAAAAAGAATTCAAGTTAGTTGATTTTAGTCCTTAAATATAAACCCAAAATTTTAAATTAAGGCTAGGATCCATATTTTCTATTCGAATTCTGAAGATGGATGTCGTAATCAAATTCGAATATATTCTAGGTAGGTAAAGCAATTACTAGATTCAATTTATGAAACTCCTAGATATTTTGAGATTCATTGAACTATTCAATGGCATGTTTAATCTCGATTATGCTCTCACTTTGTGACTGGAATGTCAAGGATCACAAATGATATGTGAATAACCATGCAAATTAGCTTGGTACTCTGGATGTCATTTATCATCTGAAATTAACGTGCCGGTTAACCACATTTGCTCCATTAACTCAACGTTAATTTTTGAGATACCTATTGCCAACATTATTAGTCCTATATTAGTGTGCCGGTTAACCACACACACTCCACTGACGACCAATAAGGTGCAATGTGCAATTTCATGGGTTAGCACCAAATTCACATTTTTCTTAAAGTAACTAAGAATTGGAATTTACAAAATGGTTAGTTACTTTATCATTATACTTTTAATGAGGATTTATATTTTTCCTATCGAACCCATTCGGATAACGATCATCCACCATACATGAGAGCGGTGGGTAAAAAATGGATACCCAATGGCGGTCATTTTACAGGCCGCTTTCTTAAACTCCCCTTATAGTATGGCTTCGTGAATGAGGCGTACTAGCGATTCGACTGACTCGTCTTATACATATAGTAAATATTAAACTTTTAATCTTACATATAGTATAGGGTGTACTTTAAACATTTTAAAATACTAAGGGTTTAATATTTTAATAAATTAAACATTTAATTTAATTAAACCTAAACCACATATGGATTTATTAATTACCATTAATAAAATCCATAAGGATATATTTTAGGGTTTACATTTTAGATTTCCAAAATTAAACTTTTAATTTTAAATTTTAAATAACCCATAATATTAATTATTAAATCCAATTAATAATTATTTAGAACCCAATTATGGATATATTAATTATGCTTTAATTAAATAATTAACTAAAGTATTAATCATATCCATAAGGATAATTATAATCAAATAAAATTGACATTACCTAATCCATAATTATCTCCAAACATTTAGGTTTTATTTTAATTATCTTATATTACCGAAAATCTGATTATGGCAGGAAAAACAAATGATAATTACCAAATACAAACCATGTAAATCAAATTAGGCAAGAAAATCCGAAATCTGGGATCTGACTGACTAACTCGTCGAGTTAGGGAGATAAACTCGTCGAGTAGGGCAAACTTGTCGAGTCCCATGAACAGAATGACGATTATGTTCCCTTTTCCTTTTATTAATTCACAATTGCATCATATTCAACTAAAAAACAACCTAGGCTCTGATACCACTGATGAGTTTTTTAGCATAACTACAAATCTTATGTGTTCATGCAACCCTAAAATTTGCGGATCTAGGTTTTCACTAGTTGAACATGCAAACTTGAATTCAAAAGAGAAACCCTAATATGCATCTATGATTTTTGAAAATAAAGGTTTAGATACATACATCAATTGTTATTTTGTAATAACAATTAATCCTAGTTGATCCTTAGCTCTTTAAAGCAAGTGCCTCAAATGTGACACCTCTAATGGCTTACAAACACTCTTTGCAATAGGATGAGAGGAGAGAGGAGGACACTTAACAATTTCAGCGCTATTAGGTTTTAATCACATGAATCCAAAAATCCAAGGGCTAACCCTCTTATATATTTGTGGTTGCTTAGTCCCAAAACTAGGGTTTGCAGGTTGAAACCCTAATTTCATGCTTAAGGCCTAAGCAACCCATGAACACCCTAATTAGGAGCCCTTGGACAAACAATTATAGGGCCACCCTATAACTTTCATCCACACCTATCCAAGGGATCCAAGAGCCCAATTTCACAACTATTAATTAATTGCAAAACAACCCTTGTATATTTAATTAATTCCTTTAATCCCAAAATTAATTCCAAATTAATTTATGATTAAATGTTAATCAAACAATATGATTTCTAATTAATATATTATTTTCATAACATATTAATAACTCATTTATATCAATTTATTATTCCAAATAATCAATTCAACTTTTCTCCAAAAGTCATCATGTCAAGTTGCAAGAGTGAAGGCAACCCAAAAGGACTTGTGCTTATATCAACTCAAGTATATACCAATTATAGTTATGGACTTAGACACCTAATCCAACAGGAGTAACCCTAGGTTATAAGGCATCATATATTAGGCAAATTTTATCATGTAATTCCTGAATATCCCTAGCATATCACTAGCATGTTGTTCTACCATAAAGATCATATCAAATAACAGTGTGGTAACTCGGAGTATACTTTCTGACTCCGACTGATCGTACACATCACATCCTTCCTTGGGCACTTTTGAAAACTGTTTTTAAAACTCTTGCAGTTCCTTAGTTTGAGTCTGGATTCACACGAATGGTCCTCAAATTCGCTCAAACCAAGGCTCTATTACCAACTTGTAACATCCCAAAAATCACAAAAAATTTGAACTTTTCAAAACAACAATCCAAAACCATAATGTTTACAAAACCATTATTTCAAAAGTGTAATCCAGTAATCAGAGTCTCCCTAAATCCAAATAACATAAAAACTGGAGGATGTGCACAATCACGCCTTTATCTTGCCACAGTCCTTTGAATTACCAGAAACAATAACTAAAACTTTAATCCAAAGCTTAGTGAGTTCCCCCAAAGTACCACGACATAACATAACTGATGGGTTTTGAGCATTCTAAGACTCCTATGGTGTACATGCAACCCTAGAAACCTTGGATCTATGTTTGACTAAGATACATGCAAATAATTATTTTTCCAAGGTTCCTATCCTATCTAGCATGGCATAGAGAACTTGAATCAAATAAGCTAGTAGAATTACTTACCTTGTAGTTGTTGTTGATTGCATGGAGTTTTAGAGCCTAGCACCAATAGTGTGGATGCCTCAAATGGAAATCACAAATCACCACAAACTTGGAACTTTGAGAGAATAGTAATCACCTTTCTTGAAATCGGCCCTCTTGCTTTACTCACCACAACTAGTGTGATTTCAAGAACCAAAGCCTCCTTTATATAGTGTGGTGGATTAGGGTTACATCCATGTAAACCCTAATACCCATGTCTTTTCATTTCCATGAGATCCATGGGTTAAAGCTCCATGGAGTATCCATGGACTTTCCATGCAAGCCTAGCCCATTCCAAATAAGCATTAGCCTACACTATATAAATACAAGAGCCCATATTTAATTAGTATTACTTTTGATCTCTAAATTAATTCTAGATTAATTATAGATCAATACTAATTAAATAATATGATTTTATATTAATATATTAGAACTTATAATATATTAATAAATCATAACTTGTACTATTCTCAAAAGATTAGCCATAAATTGTTCAGGTGAAGTGCAACCCAAATGGACCATGCCGGGTCGGGTCAAGTACATACGAAATATAGTTATGGACTTAGACATTATATCCAACAATAACAAACTATAGCATGCATACAGAGCCTTCAACATGACTGGACCGCCGCACCATCCTTCAGCCTATTTGGACTGCTCTCCGGGCCTTTAGCCTGACAGGAAAACCTCGCAGTCCTTCATTATATCCAGACCTCCCTATGTATCTTGGCCTTGAGTACTAACTGGTTCGCCTTAACCTACTAAACCATAGCATATCTATATATATATATATATATATATATATATATATATATATATATATATATATATATATATATATATATATATATTATCAATCAATAAACAACAAACACAGGCAGTCCTACAGATCTACCAATCTAATCACATAACCAGTAACATAACAAACTATATTAGGCAATTTTATCATGCAATTCCTGAAGATCCCTAGCCTATCACTAGCATGTTGTTCTACCATAAAGATCATATCAAATAACAGTGTGGTAACTCGGAGTATACTTTCTGACTCCGACTGATCGTACACATCACATCCTTCCTTGGGCACTTTGGAAAACTGTTTTTAAAACTCCTGCAGTTCCTTAGTTTGAGTCTGTATTCACACGAATGCTCCTCAAATTCGCTCAAACCAAGGCTCTATTACCAACTTGTAACATCCCAAAAATCACAAAAAATTTGAACTTTTCAAAACAACAACCCAAAACCATTGTTTCAAAAGTGTAATCCGATAATCAAAGTATCCCTAAATCCAAATAACATAAAAACTGGAGGATGTGCACAATCACGCCTTTGTCTTGCCACGGTCCTTTGTATGCAGAAACAATAACTAAAACTTTAAGCCAAAGCTTAGTGAGTTCCCCCGAAGTACCACCACATAACATAACAAACTATAGCATGCATACAGAGACTTCAGCACGACTGGACCACCGCACCATCCTTCAGCCTATTTGGACTGCTCTTCGGGCCTTTAGCCGGACAGGACAACCTCGCAGTCCTTCATTCTATCCTGACCGCCCTAGGTATCTTGGCCTTGAGTACTAACTGGTCCGCCTTAACCTACTAAACCATAACATATCGATATATACATTATCAATCAATAAACAGCAAACATAAGCAGTCCTACAGATTTACCAAACTAATCACATAACTAGTAACCACATAACAACATACAACAAAATAGGATATCTACTCCAATGGGATGGTCTTGATGCTTTCGATCCATAAGTATTGTGAGGAAAACTTACCTCTCAATCTGAACGCAAGCTGAATAAATCTATGCTCCGTAAACCGGCTCTACCCGACACCTATTATCCAAAATATTACCCAACTAAAATTAATATCAAATTAACCAAAATACCCTTTGGTCAAGATTGGTCAAACATAACAAACCAGCTGAGTCGACCCAGCTGGGTATGTTAGGCATACTTGATAGTTGACCAGGGACGGGGGTTTGACCGCGTACATGCAGCGTACCAATTGGTGTGCCCAATGAATGTAGCTGAACTTCTTCTTAACATAATAAGTGCTTAATACTTAAGCTTTTTCGACCAAAGTGCAGATCCAAGTCCCAAATATCAATCTTGACCATAAAGTTTCCAACTTTTGCATGCCTAATAAGTGTTAAATGCTAGAAACCCCAACCTCTTTGCCCATTAAGACCACCAAGCACATACATGGGGAAAAGTTAAGAGCAAATACCCTATTTTTATGCTTCTGAACTAATCAAAACGTCTAAAAGGATAGATTAAATGGGTTGGAGCATGCCATATTAAAAAAGGTTAAGTCTTTGGACCAAAATGTACATGAATCAAGAACTTAGAATGATCTATGAAACTACAAGCCAATTTTAAAGATTTATACCTCCTGGAGGTTGCTAGATAGGTGAATATACCAGATCCAAAGCTCCTTCAAGCTTCCAAGATGGTTCTATTTCTTCTTTCTCCTTCAAGGCCACCAAAAACACATACAAGGGTCAAGAATGCTCAAACAAGCGTCTAGGGTTTTCTAAGGTCAATTGGAGGTGTTGGAGGCTGCTGAGGGATGGGGTTTGGTGGCCACAAGTTGATTAAATAGGATCAAAACCTAAAAAAAATTAGGGTTTGTGGCTCATACACGTATGCCCTGTGTACTAAGAGTACGCCCATCGTACATGACCATGTCCCATTATTTACAAAAATCCCACTATGGGCCTAATTGCAACATCACACATACCCAAAGGCTAAAAATGCAAGAAATACAATACTTAGGGTTAAATTTTGAAATTACCTCAAAATTAGGATGTTACAGACTCATTAATATGATGAATTGAGATCGAGTTAAATAAGCCTAAGCTCAACCGTAATTTGGATTAGGTATAGGTTGAACATTTATATAAATAAAATAAAATATTGTATATTATTATTGAATTTTGATGAAACCAAGTTTTATTGAATTTGAACAGATATATCGATCATCCTGTTCTTTATAATCAATTGTAATGTATCAATGATGATCTTGGTCAATTAGTTTTATCTCATTAAAAATCGTAAAATTATAGAAAACACTATTACTATAAATCAATATTTTGTTGATATTATTTTTCTTCTCTTGTGGCATGCATAAGGTGGATAGCAATTTTTAACATGATATCTATTTGGCATTAACGAAGTATTCTTTTTTTATATTATTATATTGCCATGTTTTGATATTTATTGAAACAAAATATAAAAGATTAACAATTAAAGTTAGCAATGTATGGAAAATAAATGCAAACTAAGAACTTAGATTAAAAAAATGGAAGAAGTGTGGTATGAAAAAAGGAGGTGGAAAGTGATATGATCTATTTTTTTAAATGAAATAAATAAATAATTTCCTAGCCTAAAAAATGATGGTCTACATTTTTTTTTTTGCTTCCTGTTGCATTGAATTTCCTATGTATTGATTATTGAAATTTGCTACTAATTAGAAAGCAAAAAAGTGAGGAGGCCATGGCCCCCCTTGGCCTCCATTGAGTTCTGCCACTAAGGGAGTGACTTGATAGTTAAGATGATACACCAAAATGCCTTTTATTTTCCTTCCAGGCTTAAAATCACCAAAAATGGCGCTCACAATCAACAATGGATGATTAGGTTTTTCTTGAGGCTGAAAGGAAGTGATGGAGGCCGAGGGTGTGCAAACCGTAGCCCTCACTTCCCTTAAATAAGGACACAAACCCCGAAACTAGGGTTTTGTACATAAGGGTTGTCACATCGTGACCAACATGGTGTTGCGTCGTGACTCCCAATGAAATGTGTGTTCTTCCCTGGTCACTGCCACATCGTGACACACACATGGTCATGTTGTGGCCAAGTCTTCACCCTTTAAAACATTAATTGATAACTAAGAAGTGATTCTTACCTGGAACTAGGTGTTACATTTTTAAGCTTTGAGTCTCTAACACGGTCAAAACTATATGTGACTGGTTTTCATGAAATTGATAAATAATCTAAATTCTTTTTGATGTTCTTAAACTATATCCATGTAATGGAATTCACTAAATTGTTATGAGATGCACCTACGGAATCATATTTGACTTATTTTGTTGACTTAGTACATCATTGGTGGTTTAAACTCTAGATATGATCTCAACTCACTTTTGATCCATAAAATCATACGGAAAAGTCGTGATTTGAAATATTAACTAAAGAAGGTACCCATGCTTTGCATGGGTTAGGAAGGGGTCTATTTTTTCCTTGATTGTGTCATGGATATAAATGGTTCATGTGGTCTTTGTTTTAACAAACCGTTATAGAAATGGTCTGATGGTCGCTGTGGTGGCAGTAAATTGATACATAAATGGTCCTTCTTATAGTTAATTGTTATATAATTGGTATTTGTAATAGTAAACTGTCAACATAGGGACAATTTATGTATGAATTTAATGTATACAATATAAATAGAAAATTACAAAATAAAAATACTTTGTTATTCCACTCCGTCAAGGAGTGGAAACATACATATCCCTCCTCTATGAATCGAAATGAACCCATGATAAGGATTCACATCCATGCAATGATAGCATTGTACTTTGAGAAAGCAACTCATCCCTACCAAAAGAAGCGAAAATTGGTTTGTATAGTTTGAATAAATAAAGATATGATGCAATAACAAACGAATAAATGACATTGCTATTTTCTCAAATTAACTCTTAAAAATGGATTCAAATACTGAAAATTAATTTGAAATTAGAATTTTGATATAATAACATGTAGTCAGTAAAAAAACGTAAATGAAATTATGTGGGGAGAAAATAAATAAGTTGGAAGAAGTAAGTTGGGGACAAAAAAAAAACGAATAGAAGTTGAGATGGAGGAGCATATACCATCATCTGATGATATCTTCTATAAATTCTTGTAATGGTTTTTCAGCATTGTTGGCCACAACAGCTACAAACAATCGCTGCTCCTTTCAATCCTCTGTACATATACAATGATAGAAATATATTTACCTTCCATATCAACTAATTTAGACCTAATAATAAGAAAAGTCAAAGTACTGTTGGATTAGCCTTAAAAGTCAAAGGGATAAATACATACATTTCTTTTGTGGGATCTGATCCTTCACTTTGAAGCCATTTAGGAATCTGTAAGGAAAACAAAATAAATCTTTTAGCTAAGCCCAAGGACCAAGGGTAATTTGGTCTTTCATATATAAAGTTTGTTAGAATGTTAGTTAGAAGAAAGTTATTATCTTTGCATTGTAAATGTAATCTCTGTATTATTTTTTTATCTAATGAATTTTCTTCAAGCTTCTTTAAGTTTGCATTAATGGTAGAGGTTAACATGCTTTTCTATAGATAATAGGTTATGCATTTATAAAGACGCTTGGTATGTATTAAAAGCGGAAACGGAATAGTGTATTACTGCGGAATAAAAGAATTCATGTTTGGTTGCCACCAAAAAATGGGGTGGAGCATTTCTTACGAAATAAGATTCCTTTTTACAAGGTTAATTTTCATTTTATGAAGGACATATCTTTTTTAATTCGTTTTGGAAATCAAATAATTAATATTATAATCATAAATTATTTTGTCCGTATATTTGCTAGAATCCAAAGAAGAGGTTTTTGAAAATATTTTTCTTTTTTCAAATCTGGTTCAAACTCAATTTTGTAAAAGAAAAAGAATCGTTGGAACGGAAAATTAAGTTTTGCTATTTTTAATTAAAGGGTAAAATAAATTTGTGAATTAATGGGATTATTTAGCCTTCCTCATGTTAAATTTTTCTATTTTCATTCAAACTCTTTTATTTTTTCTTATTTTCTCAAACATACCCTAAATTACAGAAATCATACCTGGGTAGAAATTGGGTGAATAAATACATACTCTCTCTCTCTCTCTCTCTCTCTCTCTCTCTCTCTCTCTCTCTCTCTCGCTCTCTGAAATTGACACCACAGAGCTTTAGACATCATGGTGGTAAAGGTGGATTTTTGTGTTGGCCACATCCTAAATCAGATTTCAACCTAACATGAACAATTAAAAACTTCAAAAAATTTCAAAAGGAGTATCACAAAACAGAATAAGGACCTAGGCATTTCATCGAATAGCTGGTGGGAAGCAGCCAAAACTTCATCCACAACTGGGAATATGTCACTATTATCTCGAAATCCTTCTGGATTTCTAACATTTCCATGGTATTGAAGCAAGTCAGGAAATGAAAGACAACAATAATCATGATTTTAATTACAGAAAATTAGAAGAAAATGATGATTTACTTAGCATACAAAACTTACGTGGAAAGTGTAAATATTTTGCACTTCAGCTTCGCCATAATCGCCAATGGTGATACATAACCAAATCATAGATCCCAAAAACACGTGGCCAATGAAAGTAAAAAAATAAATAATAAAACAAAGCGGAGAAGAATCAAATCCAAGAAGAACAATAACCCAAACAAACTGAAGCCTAAATCCCATGAAGCTTCGGTTGCATGCATAAAAGAAAAGCCACGCCGGATGAAGATATCAATATGGGGAGCAGAATGAAATGTTTGTTTTGTGAATGGAATGGAATGTGTTGTTTCTAAAATCTGAGTGATGTGATTTCTTGGATTTTCTTCAGGAAGGTTTATCGGTGCGAACATGGAGTAAAAGGATTGTTGTAGTAAATCTGATGTCGTACAGTTCCAAGGAATAAAGCGGTGATACACACTAATTCTATTGTGATTGGTTAAAGTGGCGGTGAAATCAGACATCTAGCACCTTGCGGTTATAGATCAAAGCAATTGCATTTGAAGGAGAAGTTTGGATATGATGGAGAAGATAGGATCAAAGAAAAAAAATCAACCTCATCGGAAAAACCCGCCGATCAAAAAGAAAAAAAAATTAAAATAAAATTGTGGTCCAATAGGGATCATCTACTGTTGAATTGGGAACCCAAAACTAATATGTATATAAATTCAAACTGAAGCTGTGATGTTGATAACTCAAATTTATAAAAGTTGATGAGATAATTTAGAATTTGTTTGATTAATCAAAGAGTAAAATCAAACTTTGAGTGGGAAAAATATCGAATCATCACTTTCAAGTAATGAATTCTTGTGTAAAAGATTTTTCAAATGTTCATTAACATGTTTATAAGTTTATTAGTATATATCAAGTAAACATAATCAACTTTGGTGAAACTAAAAGAGTATAAAAAGGCATATGACTTAATATGAGAGTTTGATGTTTTAATGAACATTCTATCAAGCTCTTGGGATATCTAAAAATCTTAATCATTAAGTCATCAATGAAGTATGATAGAGTTGTAAGATACTATGAGACAATTGACAAGTGTAGAATCATTATCTTGAAGTTATATTAATATAAAAAGATTAGTAATCAAATAGTTTCACTGATAAAAAGAGTATACAAAATATGAGTCTCAAGTAAAAATGAACGAGAGAGATTTCCCAACCACTATTTACCTAGAACACTATGTATATTTAGATCATACAAACAAATAATCATTCCCTCTCTTTTTATTAGAGAGAAAACTTATAAAACATAAAGAGGATATTTTAATGTAGCAGTGACTCATCATAGTAGATAATCTCCTACTTAAACAATCTACCCCTAAATTCTTGCAAACGATAAGGGAGTATGAACAATGATATAAGGCTAAAATAAATATTATCCAAAAAGAAAATTGATGGGTTTTCTAGATTACTTCTATGTACTTGCGGAATTTTACATAACAATTATGGGCACATACAACCTAGAAATCTATGGCACATGCAACCAAAAAGGACCTTACTATTATTCACTAAATTATACCAATTTAGTTAAGACCTAAAGCACCTTAATCCAATAAAATATGGTACAAAAATGACATGAAATGAGAAAATATGTTGAATATCTTGGAAAATCTAAAACTCTATGATATTTGAACATGGGCAATGAAATCTCTAATAATCAAAGTTCTGCTTCAAAAGCACCAACTCTAATACAAAAAAATGTGATCCAAATCTACAAGCTGATCAGTCCTTACAAACTTATCAAGTTTAAGTCTTCCTATATATGACTAACCGAACCGAAGATCCAAAAATCAAATCACAATTCGTCTTCAAAAGTCTAAAACATCTCTTGTTCTCGAATCATAATTCACAAAAAATCTTCAAAAAGAATAATCTGCTAATAAATATGATAGCATATCGAAGTAGAGATTGAATAATAAATAATCTAAAATTTAGATAAATTTAGAGAAATAAAAATATGATCAATGATGATTAAATATAAGTGATACATCACATCACCATATAAATCTTTGTTTTTTAAAAGTCTCGAAAATCCAATCCCAAACAATCATAAAACCTAATATGGCTACTCAGAGTATTCCCCTTTTTATTTTTGATCGACAATGTAATAAGATAATAAATAAATAAATAATTAAATCGGGATAGAGAATTTTAGATAATAGGAGCTTCACATGTGCCTGATAGATTTGTGAAGGGTGTTGAAAAAAACACAAGAAAGAAAGAAAAATAAATAATTTCTAGTAATATGATGTCGGATAATTCTATTGTTGATCTGTTTGAACAAATACACAAGAACCGATAAAACTTTGCTGAAAAATCTATGTTATGCAGAAAATCAGTCGATGTACCCGCATTATTGCTTTGGGATTTTGAAGCAGTCTTCTATTGTGAAGATTATGTTGCTCTAAGACACTTGGTTCATCAACCACTAGTCAGAAACTATTGGTCTTAGACCTACAGTCTGAAGGCATGAGACTTGTAGCTGGAAACTGTTGTGATATGAGCTTTGGACTTAACACCGTCACTCGATGATTCCGGTTGAGTTGAGTCTTGTAATCACATAAGAGATATCGCCAATCGACATCTGGGAGGTGGTCCTGGGATGAAGCTCTGACGGTCTAGTTAGTATGTATTCAAGAATAAGGTGATTAAGGTTTTGGATAGAGAGAAAGTGATCCCTTCTTCTGGAGAATAAGGGTATGTTTATACATTTTGTCCCCAACACATGATCCTAATTGTGTCCTTTGGCCTAGAGTCCTTTGTCCCGTCTAGGCCAAAAGGGTGTTGGGGAGTCTCATTGGTGGATCGTGCACCATTAGTGGTCATCTGTTATTGGTGTAGAATAAAAATAGGACATCGCCATGGGCACTACACGTGTCACTCTAGGAAACGACCATCTTTGTTTTTCCTTATTATAGACCGGAGATTGTCGTCAGGGGTTGGAGTTGGGTGCGAGGGCGCCAAGGATGAGGGTCCTAGCGCGAGGGAGAGGGCCCGCGTCTAGCGCTAGGACAGATTACAATTGTTAGCTAGGTCATCCTACAGATAGCAGTTTTGTTATCTTTAATGTATTCCTAATGGGATACGTTAACAAAAACCTAGTCCATAATAGTTATTATCGGTCTGGGTATCGGGTTTAGTAAGTGTTATTTTTTTTTTGGGTTTGGGTCCATCAAGTACCGGGTAACACTCTTTACTTTAGCAAATTAACAAATTGAATTTTAAACATGATCAAAGGCTCATTGAGTTCTTTAAACTCCATGGAACAAATCATAAGGGACCAAAACTCTCTAAAATGGACTAAAACACCAAGCACTCATAGATCTAATGAAGAAACACAATAAAACTTAGATATTTAAGGCTTAACAAGGTCTAGAAGTGGAGAAATAGTTGAATACATCAAATGAAAAGCTTCTTTGAACAATATTCCTTGTTTCCTTCACTCAAGAGCACCAAAAGATCATTAAAAGAGTACCAAAATGTGTTTAGGAGAGAAGTCGAGCTCCTAACACTTTAAAGGAGTCTAGGTTTTCATTAGAGGTGTTTTAGATGAGGTGGAGGTTAAAAATGATGAATTCCTCAGTTTAAAGGCCTTTAAATACCGCAAAAACCCTAAAAACACATATCACACTAGGTCGGGGGCACCCCACACTCCTTAAAGGGCTCTCCACACTTTTACAATTAATTCCTGATTTTCAGATTTCAACTTCAAACAATCATAACTTCTTCGTTCTAATATTTATATGCACGTGAAGGTATTGTCAAGCCCCACAATTCTATCAAATTACTTTTGACTTAAGTCATACAAAACTTAATTTATTAATACATGCAAAGAGTCCATAATATAACTTTTCTCATTTTAACCCTTGGCTCCAATTCACAGTTTCAGGGCTTAAATCACTTAACCAACATTATCAACATCTAATAAGGTCGAAAATTTATTCCTTTGAAGCCTAAGACCTTTACTCGATCAAATGTACGACCCGCTATCCCGAAATTAGAAACATCCCGAAACTTGATGTTACACTATTAATTAAGCGCATGTTGCGATACATTCGCAACACCATTAATCATGGCCTTTAGCTTCATATTTCCCCCACTACTGACCTTGTTTCCTACTTTGATGCAGACTTGGGAGGATGACCTACTTCACGTAGATCTACATCCATGAATCGTGTTTTCAAAGGAAACAACCTCATTTCATGGTTTTCCAAACAACAAGGATTTGTCTTGCGGTCCAACGAAGAAGCCGAAATATCGAGGAATTGCAAATGCAATCACTGAAACCAGTTGAGTTCGCTATCTTCTCGTGAACTGCGTTGCCCCCAAACACATAGAGATTGACATTCATTTCGTCTGCGACAAATTTGCTAGAGGTCATATATGTGTTTTTCATGTGCCATCATCTCAATATGAAGACATCTTCACCAAAAGGACTATCTTCACAGATTTTCATTCTAGTTTTAAATATTTGTGTTCCTTCTTCTGTTAAGAATGTACATTTGTAGTTAGCCCATTATTTGTAGATAGCCTATTATGTATGTATATCTTTGTATATGACTATCCTATGTTGTATGTGTATATATATTTCGGTTGAACTCTCCGTTAAATTCAAGGGAAAATCATTCCTCATAATATAATATTTAAATTACCAAAATATTAATTTATGTTGGTTGTTAAAAAAATATACAAATAATTTATAGAGTAACTTACTAAAATCATCCCTACGATTTAGTCATAATTGTATGTTTAGTCCTTAACATTATTTTTTTCAGTCGGACCATCCATGACTTATTGTTTTGTTACGATTTTCATCTAACAGACTTGAAAAGACTATAATGCCCTTATGTATTTATTTTTAATTTATTTGTTACTAATTTATTAAAAATAGTTTAATAATAATATGGTCCCACCATGTATACTCCATCACCAATTACAAGCCATCGACACCACCATTTCCATCGGTAAACATCATTTCTTCCATCATCGCCATATCTGACTTCAACCACCACCATAACAATTGTCATCGACCACCCCCATACAAAAAAACCATTACACCCTCTAATAGATCCTAAAAAAACATCTATGCTCAAAACCTGAGAAAAAATCAGTCAATCCCCAAACCTGTGATATAAATCCACCGCAATTCAAACCTTAAATTTAATGTCATCGTGCAATTTACTCGACATCTCATGTCACCAACTGGAAAAAATAGTTAGGGATTTCAAAAGAGTAGAAACTGAATTGGGGAAAATTCATGGATAAAACCAAAAGTGTAGAATCTAGATTGGGAAAAGCCATGGTTGATGCTTTATGCATACATAGGAACAGAGTCGACACTGACGCTGGACTTTCAGGTGGGTGGCGGAGGTACTTTGATCTTGGAGCTCTAGCGGTGGTAATGGGATGAGGATGAAGTTGTTTTTGTGGAGGATCTTCAATAAATTGACTCTCCACCGCATCATCTTCTTGTTCCTTCACCTGTGCCTTCTTCTTTAGCTTCGCCCTTTTCATTGGAGAAACAAAACCGTGAAGTGCACTTAATTGTGATCTGCGTCCGGTCTGATGTTGGTCGTCATGCTGATGTTACAGAGGAAGTGGTTTGGTAATCTCACATGATGGCGGTCGTCGTCCCGGAGGGCATTGGTTTCACATTTAATAGAAGGTAGTGGTGGCCTGTGGAGGTTACCGTGGGGTGGAAGGTTGGTTCATTAGAAGTGGATCTAGGGTTTAAAACTTTGGGAGATAAACGTGGAAAGTGGGTTGTATTGAAACTAAGATTTGTTTTTTTTTATTACACAAAACTGTAAATTTGGTCCATGTGGTGTTCAAAAAACTTTGGATAGGGTCCAAAAAGTTTTCAACTTGCATGGATAGTCCAAAATCAAGAATTTTCTTTGGTTTTGGTCATTGGAGAACTTGAAATGACTCTTTTATCATTTTCATTTGTTTTTTCTATTTTCTTTATTTACTTAAGTATTTAAATATTTAGAAAATAATAAAAAAAATAATATACCCATCCCACCTTATCACTCCATCGGTAACCCCATCTTTCTTTATCTCTCTCTCTCTCTCTCATAAACCAACAGAGAACATAAATCTCACCTTCATAAAAATAACCACAAATCAACTTCATTCTGAAATGCAAGGAGAAAACCCTAAATTGGTGGTGGTGGGTTTAAATTTAAGAGACCATTGAAGCCCTTCTTGGTTATTTTCTTGATTTTTCAGCTATTGAGGAAGCTGTTGCTGCTTCTCTATGTCGTCACTGACGAATGAAGGGGGAGGGGAGAAGATGAGTTGTTGTTGTTGTCTACTATGGTTAGAGGTGTGGTGACGATGGTGGTGATTTGTTGAAGTTGACGGCGGCGGACGAGGATAAAGCATTGGAGCTCAGCCAATAGAACCAAGACAAAGCCTAGAACCATAGCAAGACATACCATAAGGACTAGGGTAAACACCATCATCAAAATTGGATGCACCCATCATCATTTTTCACACTGTGTATGTGAAAGAATGTGAGAATGGGGAGTATCACCACTGAACATTGTGGTAATAAATGGCAGACTCAAGGTTTTGACAGGAAAATGGTGGTGGGGTGAACCCAAAGAACGAATCTTGATTTGAAGGGCTCAAGTTAGTGGTTTGGTCTAGGCTTTGCAATGTAATAGTAGTTTGGTGTAGTTCGAGTCTGTTATAGCCAGTTTACGGTTGTAATGAGTTTACGGCCGTAAACACCTTATGGTCGTAAACTCTTCTCGGTCGTGGTCCCTATAAATAGAGGGTTAGTCAGACGTTTTGTAGTTGTTGATGCCTTAGTGTTCACGGCTTTCCATCAAGTTGTACCAAACGTTTATAGCTATAAAACGTGTGCAAGCTTGGTTTATTCTCTTTTCTCCTTTATTCTTGTTTTGTATGATTGTGTTTGCTATTGATCATTGGTAAGATCCGCTATTTGGACTTTACAATTTGTATCAGAGCAGAACCAGCATCAAAGGCATTTTACAATCGATTTTGGAGCGAGTTCTAATTGGCTTGAAACTAAGTTCGTGTTTTTCTGCAAAAGGGTTTTTGGTTTCATCGAGAAACTGCTAATAACGTTGTTTACGGCTCGAGCTTATGGCCGTAATCTCTATTTATGGCCGCAATCTCATCATAGTTCTTCAACCGTGAATTGCATTCTTGAACAGTAAACCCGGAATCGAAGACTGAGTATTCTTGCACCGTTAACCTTGGACCGTATTCTCTTTTCGACCGAAAACTTAGAGTTTACGGCTGCAAACTTAGTGTTAACGGCCGCAAACCTATTTTGGGCAGTAAACTCTTTTTGACAGTAAATCGGATTTTAACTGTGACAAAGAATTCAATTTAAATTTTAATTAATTTTAAAAAATGGAATCTCAAAGTCAAAATCATTTCCAAGAGCTTGATGTTGTCATGGGTACCACTACACGAATTCCAAGGTTAATGTATGTTGATGGTTTTCCCGAGCGGAAGTACAGGATAGAGAAATACATAAAAACGAAAGACTTCAAGATATGGAAATGCAGCATCAAGGATCCAGTCAGAATAACCACTACAGTTGCAGGGCAAGTGGTTGACAAAAAGATAGAAAATTACACAGATGAAGATTTTGAGAGTGTGGAAGAGTAGGAGAAGGTGTTGGCCATCTTGACCATGGCCCTGTCACCAGATATTGCTCAAGGGTTCAGAGAGTATACGTCTGCTAAAGCTTTGTAGGAAGCCGTAATTGAGGTTTATGAAGGGAACGAAGACATGCGAGAGAGTCGCCAAGACATGCTGCGACAACGATTTAATATGTTCAATTATGTTCCTGGAGAGACTCTTGAAGCACAGCTGCAGTGGTTCACAACTCTCAATACAGAAATGACTGTGGCTGGGATGTTCTACACAAAGTCAGAAATAAACAAGAAGCTACTGAATGCTCTCCCAAAATCTTGGGACATGAATGTATCTGTCATTAAGAAGACTAAGGATCTCAGTCGTCTCTCTCTTGCTGAAGTGATGGCAGTCATCAAGGCGTGTGATATTGATGACAAGCAGCGGGAAATCAACCATGTGAAGTCATATTCAACTGCGAACCTTGGCATTTCTTCAAAAAATGCTCTTTCATCTTTTTCTTTTTCTCTTCCTTCTGCAGGTTCATCAGTTAATACTCCGAAAGCACAGATTCAGACTTTCCCCACTCCATCAGCTTCTTCTGCATCAGCCATGCCGTTCTCGCAGAATCAATCATTTGTGGCTGCTCAAGCTACTTCATCCTCAACTGGAGTTTCTTCTTCAAAGGGAAAGGAGGGTGATGAGAATCTTTCACTTGCTTCGGGGCTTGTAAATTGCTACAATGCGCTTGTAGCCGGGGATCTTCCGCCTCAACTGTCATTTGCCGATCTTGATCAGATTCACCCTGAAGACGTTGAGGAGATGGAGATTACATGGCAAATTGCCATGGCAGTCTGTAGGGCGAAACAATTGGCCAAAAAGACTGGAAAGAATAACTGGGGGATGAGTGATGACAAGAAGGTTAGGTTCAGCAAGGGAAAGTTACGATGTTTCAACTGCCACGAGCCAGGGCATTTTGCTCGTGATTGTCCACAACCAGACAAAAGATTAAATAATGATAGCACAATTGTTACAGTCGGAAACAATCGAAGTGGTACTCAAATGAACAATGAGAAGGCTATGGTCGCTCAGTTATTTGGCTGGGAGGATCAGATGCAGGCCCTGAACTTGTCTGGACCTGAAACTGCCCACCTGGCACAAGTTTGAGATGATGCCCTGGCAGAGATTATGGAAGCTGAATATAAGATGATGGAGCTACAGTTTGCGTTGATGGTATCCTCTTCTCATGAACCTAATTCAACCGAGGTAAGTCTACCATCATGCTCTCAAGCTTGTATTGATTATGTTAAAACTCTGCATGAGAAAATTGAGACATTAGGCAGTGAAGTAGAAAACATTAAGATTCTTCGTGAACTTAATGACTCATTAAAAAGGGAAGTAGAAGACCTTAGATATGAAGGGTACCAACTTAGAAAAGGTCAAAAAACCACTTAAAGCTCAATTGGAATAAAAAATTAAGGACTTTAGGAGACTTCAGGAAGACTACAGTAATAAATGAGAAAATTATGATTATGTAGTGAAATAGAATGCTGAACTAGTGGCTGAAATTGAATCTTTAAAGGGAAAATTTGAAACCGCTAATTTTGATTTTAGAAAATATGATTTTTCAAGTGAGGTAGTTGCAAATATGATACACCACTGCATGCAATTTAAGAAAAATCAATCAAAAGGTCTAGGTTATAATCAAGTGCCCCCTCCCTTCAATCATTCATATCAGCACAAGCCTCTGTCCAAAGAAGAGATTGCTAATCAACCATTTATGGTTTATGGAAATCCATCTGGTTTTATTTCGGGAGGATTTATTAATGTTGAAAGTACTAACATTTCTACTTCTCCTGCACATCAATCCTTGAATCAATCAAAGCACAAAGTTGAAGGATATGTTTCTAAAAATAAAATCGAGTCTAAACCTGAAGTTTTAGTTTTAAATAAAGACAATATGTTTTCTGATGTTTCAAATGACAATGTTTTTTGTGCTGGTGTTTCTATTACTTATGATACTGTTTTGAATGGTTTGAAAAAGTCTGGTTTGAACAATATGGTTGACAATTTTGATGTGTGTGATAATGATTTTGAGAAACCACCAATTTCACAGACTTCTCCATCTAATGTACCCTCGCTTGCCTCACAATCTAATTCATGTTCATGTTCTTGTGAGAGAAGCAATGGTGATAGTATGGAAAACAAATATGATCAATGTAGCACAAGTTATAACAATAACAAATAGATTTGTTTCAATTGTGGTGTTAGTGGTCATATAGCTAGAAATTGTCAAAATCATATGTTTGTACATTTCGAATTTCAAAGAGGAGAGAACAAATCTAGAGGAAGGTCTTTAACTAGAAAGTCCTCTAGAAATCATTCCCGGAATGGTGATTGGAAAGATGATCGAAGTAGAAAACGAGCCATTTTTCAAAGGCTTAAAAAGGTTTTTTTTATCACAAAGTCTCAGGCAGTTTGTCAAAACCGAGCATGGCCAAGCCAAGGTCGGTTTCGTCAAGAGGCAGCAGTGAGTCTTCAACCATTCTGGTAGAAAACCCACATGCCTTAAGCAAAATGATACTCATTCAATCTCAAAAACACTCGGGACAATTAGAAAACCAAATTATCAATGGCTGCCCAAACCAGTCTCCAATTCATCTTCCGTGTCCTCTAAAAATTCGGAAAATTATCAATCTGAAAAGGCATCGGGGCCACCCATGAAAGTCATGACCTGGGTTCCCAAATCTAATTAAACTCGCACATTTTGCAGGGACAGTTGCGGGGAAATGTCGTCAGATCCTAGTTCGTCGACAACGGTTGTTCCCGACATATGACAGGAGATATCACCCAACTGCACAACATTCAATCATTTAATGGGGGATACATCTCCTTTGCGGGTGGAGAAGGTGGTAAAATCACTCAACGAGGAACTGTCTCGAATGGGGTTTTAAGTTTCGAGAATGTTAATTTTGCTCCCGAGCTGAAGCATAGTTTGTTAAGTGTTTCTCAGATTTGTGACAAGGGTTATTCTATGCATTTCACTGATAAGGAATGCATGATTCTCAAGTCAGGCTTTGTCATCCTAGAGGAGTAGATTCTTGCAAAATCTAAAAGGGATTGGAATGCCTATATCATTGACATGAATAGCAATCTTCCAGAACAAGTTACGTGCCTTTTCTCCAAGATCTTTGAACAAACTGCAATGCTGTGGCACAGAAGACTAGGTCATGCTAATGCCAAGAACTTGAATCGTCTTGAGAAGAATGAGATGGTCCGTGGATTACCTGTCAAGGACTTCGTTACGTTTGAACAATGTGTGTCATGTGCCCAAGGAAAGCATCATAGAAAACCACACCTGCCAAAATAGGTCAACTCAATTAGCCAGTTGCTTCAATTGCTTCATATGGATTTGTTTGGACCAGTAAATGTTCTTAGCATCAACAAAAATTCTTATTGCCTGGTTGTGATTGATGATTTCTCTCGGTTTACGTGGGTTTTCTTTCTATCCAACAAAGCTGGAGTTGATGATTTGATCAAGAAGTTCATTGTATTAGTTGAGAACCAAACTAACAATCGAGTGAAGGCGCTTCATACCGACAATGGTACAGAGTTCAAGAATTCTGTACTCGATCACTTTTGCGCAGAAAGGGGTATCATGCTTCAATTTAGTTCTGCTCACACACCTCAACAAAATGGTGTTGCTGAAAGAAGGAATATAACTTTAAAGGACGCCGCAAGGACGATGCAATGTGATTCAAAGCTACCGGTTTTCTTTTGGGCCGAGGCGATAAACACTGCCTGTTATGTTCAGAATCGAGTGCTGATCAACAAAGCTCAGATAAAGACCCCGTATGAGATTCTCTATGGTCACAAGCCGTCAGTCAGTCATTTCCGTGTATTTGGATGCCCTTGCACTCTTCTTCACTTAGATGCCAACCCGAAGTTTAATGCAAAGGCCGATGATTGTTACTTCGTACGTTATGCTGCTCGCACTGCCTACATAGTCTACAATAAGAAGACAAAACAGATTGTGGAATCGTATGACGTGCGTTAGTTGGAAGAAAATGAGACAGACGCTAGAGTGGGTCCAAATTGGCTGTTTGATTACACATCGCTATTCAAATCAATAAATGTGTCTTCCAGTGGCTCATTTGGATCTGTTTCTGATTTGAAGAAGATTTCTGAAGACGAAGACGAAGAAGTTGTCTACAGACCTCCATCTGAATCCCCTTCTTCTTTCAAAGGGAAGTCTCCGGTTTCATTTGAGGGGGAGTCCTCTGCTATGTCTGAAGGAGAGTCCTCTGATATGCCTGAGGGGGAGTTCACTGCTTCACCAGAGAGGGAGTCATCTGTGCAAATTGATAGTCCTAAATCTCTAGTCCTAAATGATACTCCTGATGCTGAAGTTACACTATCTACACCTATGGAGAGAGAGTTCATGCCCAATGACGCTTCCACAACCACATTAACCTTTATGGAACTACTCTTTCCTGAATTTATTTCTAATGAGTTCGTGGCAGAGCCTTCTGGAGTGGCTCAATCAGCAAATGAAGGAGGTATCAACATTCACACCCTTCCTGTCTCTCTCAATGATATCAGCCAAGAGATACCTTCAAGAGTTCAACGCAATCATCCGATCGATAACATCATTGGTCAGCTGGGCGACGGTGTTAAAACGAGAAGTTAGAGTGGAGATGTTAATACTTGTCTCTACTATTGCTTTATTTCTCAAATAGAGCCCAACAATGTTGAAATGGTTCTGAATGAACCCAGCTGGGTAGATGCAATGCATGAAGAACTGCATCAATTTGAAAATCTCGGTGTTTGGAAGTTAGTTGAGTTACCAAAGGGCAAGAAGTCTCTTGACACAAGATGGGTTTATCGCAATAAGCAGGACGATTCAGGGGTTATTGTGCGAAATAAAGCTCGATTGGTGGTTCGTGGGTTTCGACAAGTCGAGGGTCTTGACTACACCGAAGTTTATGCTCCAGTAGCTCGCCTAGAGGCTATTCGTATCTTTCTAGCATATGCTTCTTTCATGAACTTTATCGTGTATCAAATGGACGTCAAGATTGCCTTCTTGTACAACAAGGTGAAGGAAGAAATCTATGTTGATCAACCTCCTGGGTTCGTTGATTCAAAATTTCCTAATCATCCCTACAAGTTGGACAAGGCATTGTATGGGTTACATCAAGCTCCTCGAGCGTGGTACGCAACTCCAATAAAGCATTTGCTCGAGCATGGTTATTCACGCGACACCATCGATCAGACCTTGTTTATCAAGCATGTAGGAAATGATCAAATTCTTGTGCAAATCTATGTTGACGACATCATATTTGGGTCAACCAATCCGCAGCTCTGCAAAGAATTCGAAGGTGTAATGAAGAAACGGCTCGAAATGAGTTCGTTGGGAGAAATGACCATGTTTTTGGGGCTTCAGGTTAAACAGAATTCAACCGGAATCCTACTACATCAAGCCAAGTATGTGGAGGATATTCTTGAGAAGTTCGAGTTTCACGATGCTAATTCTGCTTCAACACCAATGGCTGAACGACCTCTTCGGACTCCAGATCCTGAAGGCGAATCCGTAGATCAGACTCACTATCGATCGATGATCGAATCGCTGATTTATCTTACTGCAAGCCGACCTGACATCATGTTTGCAGTTTGTCAATGCGCACATTATCAGGCTAGTCCTAAACTTTCACATCTTATTGCTATCAAAAGAATTTTTTGGTATATCAAAGGGAGCCCAAAATTAGGTCTTTGGTATCTAAAGAATTCTGAATTTGATCTTTATGCTTTTGCTGAAAGTAATTATGGAGGTTGTGAGCTTGATAGGAAATCAACCTTAGGAGGATGTCAATACCTAGGTGACACACTAGTTTTGTGGCAATGCAAGAAGCAACACACTGTCTCAACTTCCACAGTGGAGGCGGAATACATTGCTGCATCGGCTTGCTGCTCTCAAGTTATCTGGATCCAACATCAGCTGTTAGACTATGGTTTGAATTATTTAGAAACCCCCATCTATTGTGATAATGAAGCTACTATTCAAATTGCCAAAAACCCAGTCCAACACTCTAAAACCAAGCACATCGACATTAAAATTCATTTCATCAGAGATTGTTATGAACGTTCGCTAATCCGGCTGGAACAGGTCCACACTGATAATAATGTGGCAGATTTGTTCACAAATCCATTTAACAAAGCTCGCTTCGATGTGCTTGTAGGTTTTCTGAAAAGGATTCGTTTTGAAGATTAAGTTTTTTTTTTATTTTATTTTTTTTCTTCAACTCAATTTTCAAATTTATTTTATTTTTTAATTTTTATTTCCTTAGGATAGATTAAATTTGCGCATTTCATTTTCTTTTATTTTTACTCTCACCCATGCACAAATTTAGGGGGAGAAATAATCAAAAATCAAAAAATAATTAAAAATTCAAAAATCCAAAAACAATAAAAAAAAACTCAGAAAATTAAAAATATTGCTGATAGTTTTGATTGTAGGTGTTGTGACGGGAAATGAAATTAGCAAGTGATAACATGCAATCTGAATCGGCGTAACGTACCTAAGTTGAATCGTCTACGCTCTGTGTTCGATGCGCTGGTAGGCACGAAAGATTTTAAATGGACTTGACTAGGGAGAGTTGAACCTAATGAATTTAAGGACTTGAAAAACTTTGACCTAGTCAGATCCGTTTAACGCGATTTTCACGACGCTCGGATAGGTTGAGCAGGGAGATATACATGGGAATCTACCGGTCACATTAAATAACCCGTATCTAGAACTGTGGATTCACTTTTCCTCGATGTGCGGATTCTGTCCTTAATTCCGGTTGGATGGGGCGACTGGTAAATTCCGATAAATTAGGTCTGTAGAAAATCGTTTTCTTTCTTTCTGTCTGTTAGTTATATGTTACCTCCTCTGCGTGATCGGGAGATCCGACCTGGACTGTAACATATGCAACTCTATTTTCTCTGCATGTTATATATATGAAATTCCTCTTATCTGTTAGCCACATGTTGTCTCCTTTGCGTGACTTCCAATCCGACCTGGAACACAGCATATGCGACCTTCTACTTCTCAATCCCTCTAAAACATTAAGTAATAGCAATCTGAATTTGTTCTCTTTGAATGATTGTCTGCTCACCTGATGTAAGGAGTACTCTGGAAGTTCTTGATGGCTGGGGCATATCAGGAAGCGGGAAACATGTTCTAGTACACTTAAAATTGAACACATACAGATTATCTGTAGATCTCGCTGCTCGATTTAGGTGGACAACAATATCCCTGGTTGTAGTTAGTTAAATGGTGTTAAGAAAAATTTATTTAAGGATTAGAGACAATCATGATAATAAAGTTACAATTAAGATATATGCATGTATCATGTCATTGGTAAATTGTCCAAAATTGTCACAAATTTCTCGTGTTTAAGTGGACCACAATTCTGACGATCGATCAGACGAAGATGTGAAGATAAGGGTACCGACAAGTGGAATAAGATTGTCCAACAACTTTGATCCCAGCGTCACAAAATTCAGTCACAGTAGTTAAACTTTTGAGATTATATTTTAGTTGAAGCTAAATTATTTTATTTTATTTTATTTTTTAATTTTAATTAATTTTATTTTTATTTCAATTTTTTAGCTGTTAAAAATTTATAAGTTTTTATTTTTATTTTTTACTTCATTTTATTGTACATAATTAAGTTTTTAATTTTATTTTTACTTTTAATTTTAATTTTACCTTAGTAAAAATCCTCAAAAGAATTATTTTTAAAATTTTTAACTGTGTTGGACTTTGCTCTATACTGTGTGGTTATCAGGTAAATGGTAAGTGGGTATAAAAGGAGTTTACCACCGGAATCTCCTTCATTCTCAAGATTCCGGCCGTAAACCTCTCTCCCACCCTCTCTCTCGTCAAAAAAAAATTCGTCAAATTTTGCAAATCTAATCCGATAGTCTCGAAGGTAATGAGTTCTAGATCAGAAATATGTAGTTTATTGTACGATTTACCGTATTATCGAAGCAGAAATCGAGAAAAAGGATTCGACGAAGTTTACGGCCGCAAACTCTGTTCTTGGCCGTAAACCTATGTTTGACCGCATAGCACCGCTGATAGACTTCATATGAGAAAATGGGATGATTCCTCAGGCAGTGTAGCTTTGTCGGGGTGCACCTTTGGTAGCAGCGGCATCTCTCTTTCTCTCTGCAAATGCATCCCATTGAGAATTCTCCCCCTGGGCAGGATCTTCCAACCTTTCATTCATTTCTTGACTTTCTGAGGGATTGAACTCGAGTCGTACTATTCGATATCATCTAGCAAAGAAGTCAGCTATGGGCATAACTTGTGGTTGACTGCATCTTTTGGTGTAACTAGTTATTCCTTACCTCGGGACCAAATTGGTTATTGGGCAGTGAAAATCGCAAACTTCATTTGATTATTGTCCTGATTTGCGACTGTACACTCTTAATTAAATGCATTTATCATGTTTTGATCGAAAATTGTGTTCGTCGACCGTAAACTCAGTTCTTTGGCCGCAAACTGTGTTCTTGGGCTGTAAACTGTGGTTGACCGCGAACTTGTGTTAACTGCCAAATTGGATTTGATTTAAATGAATGTTTTCTTTAATTTTTGACCCAAATTTTTTTTAAATAAAATAATTAATATTATTTTTGGGATCAAAATTTAAATTAAATTTTTTTTTATTCGTTTGGCTTGTGTTTTTGTCTTACTTAGTATGGTTAAGTGCAGGATAATGGCGAACCTGAAATTTGCGGATATGCACAATCTTGCTATTGTCTTGGTGGATCCTCCAACTGTTCATTCGGATCTTCGGTCGATGATTCACAGACTTCGGGAGTGTTGTCTGGCTTCTGCTCTTATAGTAAATCCTGTTGTTTACCAGAATTTAATTAGAGAATTCTAGGCAACTGCCAACATGGACATGAGTGATGTCGGTCATTTCACTGTTAAAGCTACAGTTCAAGGACGCGAAATTGTGATCAATGAACACTTTATCAGAGAGACGTTGCTGACTGACGATCAACCTAATTTTCCTACTGAGATTGGGATTGAAGACACTCAAAGAATTCTGAGGAGAATGAGTTATGAAGGCACTTCACCTCCAACTTTAAAGAAGCTCTTACATCCGTACTGGAGATTTTTAGCACACGTATTCGTTAGCTGCATTTTAGGGAGAAGATCGGGAGCTGCTGAGATCTCTCAAAGGAATACCGGTGCAATTGTTTCTCTCGCTGCAGGAGTGAGATTCAACTTTTTGAGATTCATCTTGGATGAGTTTGTTGTGAACATTCGCGCTTCAACTCGGGATACTTTCTTGTTGTATCCCAGATTTATTCAGCTGTTCATCGATGCTCAGTTTCCAGACGTGAGAAAAGAAGGTGATACTTTGGATATGAAATCATTGGGTCCTCATACTGTAGGACTCATCAAGCCGAATCGTAGAGGAAAGGTCATTTTTCAAGGAAAATACCCGCTTGAAAAGTTTGGAAAGTTCACTGAACTGAATGAACCTACAGAATCTTATGGTTCATCTGACCAGGCTTCTTCTGAGCCTGTGTCTTCTGAGAAGTCATCTCCAAACAACGTTGTTATTGATGTATCTGAGGATGAAAGTACTGAAAAGGAAGATACTCCTACTCCTGACGCTCATGTGGCAGAGGAACATGGCGAAATGTCTAATCGTGCTCAAGGTGATGATTCAGGAATGAATGTGGAGTTTGAAGAAAATGTTGAAGGTGACAAAAATGATTCCTTTAGTGATCTTGATCTAACTGGTTTTGATCATGATGATATTACAACTTCTCTAGCCAATAGTGCTAACTTGGTGTCAAATGAGAATATTAACACTATCTTTAACAATGTCGATGATGTTGTTCTTCCAACAACTGAGACAAGGGAGTCTAATGAAGTTTTTAAAACTACAACCCCTGCTTCAGGCCAAATGGCAAGTGTTTCCATTCCAATGGAGACGGTTATGGGATGTTCCCCTCCTGTTTCTGTTCCTCCTACTTCAGAGCCATTTGTGAGTGATTTTGGAACAACACAATCTGATCAACCTCCATTGAAAAGACAAAGAAGGGATCCGAGGCAGAGTGATTTAATTGCAAGTCTCGTTAGCGGCCTCCCAGTACCACCTACTACCACAACTACTCCCAGTCTTACCACAACCAAACTTTTTTCTGTGGGTCCAGAAACTACTTTTGAGGTTGGTGGTTCCTCTATTCCACGAGGGTTTACTCCTCCTAAATCTGATCATGATGAGACTTCTGTGAGATTAGCTATGCATATGGCTGAGGAGCAATTTCTAATGTCATCTCCTTGCGGTAAAGGTATTGCTATAGGGGATGGTGGTTCTGGAGGAGACAACTTAACTATCTCAGGGCTACAGAAGGAGATATCAGTGCTGAGTCAGAAAAACATTGAGCTTGATATTCGCATGTCAAGTCTTCAAGTTGAAAATTCAAAGCTTAATGTTCAAGTGTCTGAGCTTTAATCTGATAATTTAAACCTTGGTATGTAAGTTGCTGATCTTACTAAGGACAAAGAGCTAAAGTCAAAACAAATTTCCGATCTCTAAGATCACTTCAATCTCTTGACTTCAAGCTACTTTGAGCTGAAGAAGAAATTTAAGGAAGACCTTGGTGATAAATACCAGACGTCTGCTGATGAATACAAGATTAATCTACATGTCCAAGCTTTTCCAGTTTCTTTGCCAACTGGTCAAACATCATGAGCTGTTAATCGTGGTAAAGATGAGCCTCCTCAAGCTCCCCATGTTTCAGCAACCATTCGCGATGCACAAGAGGAAGCAGCTAAGAAAGGGCAACTGCAGTTTAAAATAAACCCTAATCAGAATGCTTCTTGGGATGAACCTGTGATTACTATGACTGATCTTGAAGTCGTTCGATTCAGGGATACTTTCGGTGATAGGTCGGCAATTTCGTCATGGGGATTTCATGATCCTCTCAAGATGTGGATAGTGCTAAGGAAAAGTGGTAACTCTGAGCTTTACACAGATAGTCATGATTTCAGTTCATGGACTAGGGTCGATTTGTCAGAATTATCTCGAGCTCCTTTCTCTAATCTCACAAACAATCCACAGGCGACTTAGTTTAAGCACTTCCTTGAAGATCAAGTTAAGAAAGGGTTTCCTGCCATGCAAACTGTTGAGTCTGTCATAGTAGAGTATCCTGACATCATTGATCCTAAAACTGACAATCCTTTGCAAGTTGTGATGTGGCCCGCGACCAAGCAGGTCAAACAGTTCCCTATGCTTCAAAATTATCAAGATGGATCTTTAAGTTCAATGGAGTGTTGGGTTTTCGATGAAATTACTTCCGCTGCGGTCATCAAGCTCAAGAATGGATGCATTCGACTCTATGATCGAAGAGATTTATTACAGTTTCGAACGTGGGATATTCATCATCTAAGCAACTTTCAAATTTTGGTGGCGGAGGATGCTTTTGAAGATGTTGCGAAGGTATATACGACTATGGTTGTTGAGATTCTTAACAAGCGCATGTGGAATGGAGCAATAGGGCAAGCAGACGTTATGGTGGTCAATAAAGGTTAACTTCAAGCTAGCACTAAACCAAGGGGGGGGGGGGGGGGGATTGAAGGGCTCAAGTTAGTGGTTTGGTCTAGGCTTTGCAATGTAATAGTAGTTTGGTGTAGTTGGAGTCTGTTATAGCCAGTTTACGGTTGTATTGAGTTTACGGCCGTAAACTCTTCTCGGCCGTGGTCCCTATAAATAGAGGGTTAGTCAGACGTTTTGTAGTTGTTGATGCCTTAGTGTTCACGGCTTTCCATCGAGTTGTACTAGATGTTTATAGCTATAAAACGTGTGCAAGCTTGGTTTATTCTCTTTTCGCCTTTATTCTTGTTTTGTATGATTGTGTTTGCTACTGATCACTGTTAAGATCCGCTATTTGGACTTTAGATGATTCTTTTAAGTTATGAGGATTGTTGAGGGGAATACAGTTCGATCATTAAGATGTTTTTGTGAAAATGTCATGACGAGAATTATAAGTTATAAGAAAGAAGAATTTTGAATAGATCGTACAGATCCAGGATTCAATCAATGGAGTCAGAGAACCGTGAAGAAGAATTCATGGATGGTACAGATCCAGGTTTAGCAAATCTTGTTTTTTTTTATAAACAATCTTCATATTGTTATTGTTTTGTGTGTTTCTTCAATTTCAATTTTGACTCGGTAAACAAAAACACAGGTGTAAATCATGGGTTTCTTCTTATTTCAATTTCAATTTTGGTTGTGTATATTTGTCTCTTCAATTTCAGTTTGATTTTATTTTTGGTTGTGTATGTGTGTTCCTCCTGATTTCGATTTGAAGGGCTTCAATGGTTTCGATGTAGTTGTTTGTAAGATCTATGTATGTATGTGTTTATGTCAAAATGAGAGAGAGGGAGAGAGAGGTTACTGGTGGAGTGATAGGGTGGGGTGGGGTAGGATTTTATTTTCTAATTATTTAAATACTTAAGTTAATAAAGAAAATAGAAAAAACAAATAAAAAGGGTAAAAGAGTCATTTCAAATTGTTTAAGGACCAAAACCAAAGGAAAATCTTGATTTTAGACCATCCATGCAGGTTGAAAACTTTTTGGACCCTATCCAAAGTTTTTTAAATACCACATGACCAATTTTATAGTTTTGTCTTTTTATTATAATGAAATAGTTATTTAACATCATTAAAAATAAAAAATAAAAAATAAAAACTAGTAAGGGTAATATAGTCTTTTCAAATCTGTTAGGGACGAAAATTGTAACAAAACAAGAATTCAGGGAGCGTCCGTGTGCAAAAAAAAAATGTTAGAGACTAAACATGCAATTTTGACAGTGGCGAATCTAGAACAAAATGTCACGTGGTTCCCAAATTAAATGAAGCCGATAAAAAAATCAACACTTGTGGGGGTTGGGTCGGATCGGATCGTGTACAATTTAATGAAATATAACATAAAAAACTGACAAGGCACTACCAATTAAAAATTTTAAAAATCTGATTGAAATATAACTAAGAAGGCTGAACGATTTAATAAAAAACTAGTTGATTATTAATGCATCGATACCTTAATGTTTGATAAACACAATATATTATATTTAACCATATATATTTAACAAAACAATTGCTCATTGTAACTTATTTTTTTCTCTTTTTAAAATTGTTTTTTAAACCATTTTTTTAAAAACAAACTTAAGGTAGGTCCTATACTATTTTTAAGGTAGTTCCTAATTTTAATGGTATATATATTATAAATGAAATTAAAATTTTAGGTAGGTCCTAGGACCTACCTTCTCCCTTGTTAAATTCGCCCCTGAATTTTGACTAAATCATAGAGACGATTTCAATTTTCTAATTTATATTAAAAATCATATAAGAATTTAATTATCAATATTATTAGTGATTAAATTAAATTATTAACGAATGGATAATTAACGTTCTTATAATCGGTTTATCATATGGTCAAAGCATTATTTTTTCGACTTTCCTAGCTGTTAACTTAAGTTTAACTTGTATAAATTGTATATAACATAACTATTATTTTTAAAACTTAACAGTAATCAAAATCCAACAACTCTTTTTTCCTAATTTATATCAATAAGACGTATTTATATTATTAAAAGAAGAAGAAGAAATAACAAAGATTTAATGTTGTAAGTTTGTGTTTGTATATGTTTATTAAGAATAAATTGGAATATTTTTTGCGTGGGAAAAAAATAAACAGAAAAGGCGAATTTAGTTGTTGCTCAAATGGCCCTCTTTTTAGTTAGTTGTATACTAGTATTAAAAAACAAACTCTTTTTTCCTAAATAGAGTTTTGAACAAAAATAATGTATTTTTAAAAGATAATTACTAAATACTTTGTATCTTCAAACTTATTTACCTAATAACCATAATTATTTTTTAACCGCTAAATCTAATCTATTTCTAATTTAGCACCTAGTATTATCTATGTTTACGATAAAACTTAAACCCTTAACCTAAAAAGGAGAAAACAAAATAGGATACCGTTAAGCTAGAAACCCCTTAATAAACATAATTATTTTTAATAATCTCAGTTTCCTCATATGTGAGATTAAGATGTTTTAATATTAGTCAAGTGTAATAGTTACTCGCAAAAGTATTGTTAAATAACTGGAAAAGGTTTGAAAATAACAAAGAACTATTTTATTTATTTACTTTTAGTCCTTGTATTTATTTTTGTCTACTTTAAGGTAATAAATTTTCCAAAATCGTCTCTATTTAATTAATCATTTTAACTAGGTATCGGTATCCTAGGTAATACCTCTAAGATTTAGACACAATGCTATAAATGATGAACAAATTATTCCAGTTGAGACTTTTAGTCGCTCACCTTACTTTTGTTCATTTTTAGGTAATAAACATTTCAAAATCGTCTCACATTATTTCTTAATACCGATTGTACCCCTTAACTAGGGTGAAATTGGTATGGTACCATTTATTTTTTTCATTAAACCGTTTACCGTATCAATTATAGTTGATACAAAAATTTTGTTATAACTACAATAACAAGTATAGTTGGTATCAACGTGTTTTGCTACCAATAAATTTGGTTGATACATGTTGGTAATACTATATATCAACATGTATGAGGGTTTTACGGATGATTATTTCCGTGTTCTTGAGCATTACGAAACTTGAATGAGGGTTGTGTGAACGAGAGTTTTATAATGTTTGAGATTGAAAATTCGATCCAAAATGATTTTATTAATTTCTATCTTGAGTTTATAAATTTAAACAATAGAGGAAATTTGGACATGCCAACATAAGTTTAAAACTTTAAACTTTACTAATATGGTAAATGTTAATATCAAAGCTCGTCAATCATAAACAATAAACATAAAAAACATTTTATATATATATATATATATATATATATATATATATATATATATATATATATATATATATATATATATATATATTAGGCCTGACAATTGGGTTGGATTGACAGGTTACGAGTTTGTGGGTTGGAAATCTCAACCCAACCCAACCAATATAACACGTTTAAGTATATATGGGTTCGTGGGGTTCATAAGTTAATGAGTCAAATTCAACCCATATAACTCGTTTAATAAATAAGAAACACATTTTTAAAAAAAAAAATAGATTTTTTCAACATAAATTCATAAAAAAAGTGGATGTGTTCATAAAAAAAAAAAGTATTCAACATAAATTCATAAAGTCAATAACATCCAAATAAAAATGAAAAATGAAAACATTTATAGAAAGTGGATGTGTTCTTCGTTCGTGACTCGTGAAAATAACGACATGTATTTTTTACTTTTTCTGATTAGCGAACCACAAATACAAATTAGTCACATACGAATACGGAAGGAATACAATGATACGGAATATTACGAATACATATGGAAATCAAATTGCATTAATAATTAAATGTATCATTTTTTTTTAAATGTAATATATATATATATATATATATATATATATATATATATATATATATATATATATATATATATGTATATATATATATATATATATATATATATATATATATATATATATATATATATATACGGTTGGCGTGTTGACCCGCAAACCCAAATAGATAACCCAACCCAACCTATGAAATAAACGGGTTGGTGGTTGGCAGGTTGATGGGTTGGCGAGTCAAAAATCTCAATCCAAACTCGTCTATTTTCGGGTTGGGTCAGTGTCGGGTTACTGGTTGGGTCGAGAGTTGTCATCCCTATATATATATATATATATATATATATATATATATATATATATATATATATATATATATATATATATATATATATATATATATATATATATATATATATATATATATATATATTCAAAAGTAAATTAAAATAAATACAATAAATAGTGTGAGAACGTAAAAACACTATGTTTATGTTATTATTTTGTAATGAATGTTGTATATATATATATATATATATATATATATATTGTTGAAGTAATTCTAATATGAATATTAACAGTTGATTATTCATATATTCATTAGAATGTTATTATTCTATTATAAATTTATTTTTGTGCATTTTTGTAGTAATTTCTAATTTAAGTTTTAACCAGTGACTATTCATTTTTTTCATTGTTGAATAATGACATAAAAACGTAAAATAATGTTTTTACGTTCTCACACTATTTACTATTTTTATTTGAACTATCCCATATATATATATATATATATATATATATATATATATATATATATATATATATATATATATATATTGAACTGGTTGGTATGGTACTATCGTGGTCTTGAAAACTTTGTATCACTATCGTATCATTATTACATAATTGTATGGTACTACCAACCAAACATGTTGGTTACCAAACATATTGGTTACCAACATTATTAGTTTGATTGGTAACAGGTTGGTTGGTTTTCCGTGGTACATATTTATCAGCCCTACTATTAACCACCTATTCTGATACTTATTAATGATTTGTATGAAAATTTAATTAAGACAAAGATAAATGATCATTGTGGTTGATGAAAATCGACCAAATCTAGTCCTTTTGATGAATTGTTTGCATAGATGGTCTCCATGGTTTCAAAATCTTGCAAAAATGATCCGTTTGACTAACGATATTAACTACTCTCGTTAAGTTTCATGTGAAAAGACATTTTACCCTTCCTGCCATAGGGACCATTTATGTAATTTGTTCCGGCCATAGGGAGCATTTTTGTAATTTTGTCTATTATTTATTATTGTTTTAATTTAACTTATTTTTATTTTGTATGATTTTGATTTTTTTGACGTTTTGTTTGAATATATTATTTAATGTCTTTTTTATAACATTTTTTGATGTTTTGTTCAAATAATTTAGTTTGATCTTTTGATGTTTTGTTCGAATACATTTTTAATTTGTTTTTACGTTTAGTTTATTGATATTTGTTAAGAATTTTGTGGCCACCGTAATCATAATCTGTAAATTATTTCACTTTCAATCATGCTTTCCTTTTTCCTTTTTGTTATTCTAATATAGATAAAGTTTATATATGTAATATCCCAAAAATCATGATAAAGCTTAGTGAGTTCCCCAAAATACTACCACACAAACATATAACAGCATGCATACTGTGTCCACATCTCCCAAGTATATCACCGAAGGATGTGTACGATTATGCCTTCGCCATGCCCCGATCATCAGATGTACCTAAACATAACACTTAAATTGTATGCTAAAGCTTAGTGAGTTCCCCAAAATACTACCACACAAACATATAACAGTATGCATACCGGGTCCACATCCATCGGGCTATATTACCCATGAGCCTACAGAATGAATCTGGCTTGCCTTTCTGGCCTACAACTCATGTCTGGATTGCTCCTGAGCTGATGACATAAGTCTATCTTTCCCTTTATAGCCCACGACTTATGTTTAACTTGCTCTCGGGTTTGTTGGCTTCCGCACAGAGCAGTATTGCCTCAACCCAACCGTACTATGTCAACATATGCAACAGATAAAAACAAATAATAGCAAACAGATAATCATGTGGATCTTAACAGATCACTACAACATAGCAACATCCTAAACCATGATACACAATCTACTCGGCCGATATTGGTTCCTTCGACCCACAAGTACAGTGAGGAAACTCACCTCACAGTCTGAAATGTAGTTGAACAAATCACAGCTTCAACAGCTGACTCTACAGGTCACCTATACAACAAATAGTGACCTAATCTCAAACTACATCTCAAAATACCCAAAATACCCCTAATTCAAAGAAAGTCAAAATCCTAGTCAAAGTCAAGGTCAAAAAGTCAAGGGGTCCCACTTAGGCTGAGTAAACCCTGTGTACGCCCCTCTACGACCAATGTAGAGGGTGCCTCTCAAACCACAGGCTCCAAACTTGGTACACGCAATGTACCTCCAAGTACGCCCAACATACCAACGTTGAATCTCTAATTCATCATTAAGTTCTTATTTCATAAAGCCAAAGTACCAAACTTTAGATCCAGGTTAAAAAGGATGTCTTAATGGATAAACTCTCTGAATTTATCCATTTGCATGCATACAAGAGGGTATAAACTCCAACCCTTGGTCTAAAAGTCATCTAAAGCTCAAAAAATCTTGCACGGCTTAATGAGAGTGTCCATATAACATCCTAAAATTCAAGCCCGAAAATTTCATTTTTAAGTTAACAATACCATAATAAACTAGGCATAACCTACACAGGCCATCCTACTGCTGACTAAACAGCCCTAGCATACAGCTCATACAACAGGCATATAAGGCATCCTCCCTAGATCCTTAGTCCTATTTTAGCATACAGTTTTCTAAATCAAAACCATATAACATAACATAGCAAGTATGGGTATCTTGGGGAAAACTTACTTGAGCCCGGCCGGTCGCATGCATCACACACTTCGTCTTTCTTAAAATCCTTCCATTTAGATTTTGGAAAACCATTTTCCTTGTAAAAATCTTTTAGTCCCTCGGTTTGAGTCCAGACGCCCCCGAGGGTGTGTCTGAATCCCTCAAACCAGGGCTCTGATACCCACTTGTAACATCCCAAAATTCAAGCCCGAAAATTTCAGTTTTAAGTTAACAATTCCATAAACATTTTTACCAAAATATTGTCAAATAAACAACACCTCACAAAATCATATTGTTGTGTCCCAAACCATAATGTCAAAAGTAATAAAAATCAGAGTACATCCCAAAAACACCTTGCGGAAAACCATGAGTGTGTGTGTGTGATGCGCTGCTACACCGCCGGCTCCTTCCCCTTTGACGAAGAGGTACCTGAAACCAAAACCAAAACTGTAATCACAAAGCTTAGTGAGTTCCCCCATCATACCACATACCATACAATATCGTCAGTATCTTTCAACCGGTAACCTTCATCGGTATCTTTCAACCAGTAACCATCATCGGTATCTTTCAACCGGTAATCAACATCGGTATCTTTCGACCGGTAATCAACACCAGTATCTTTCAACCAGTATCCGTCATCGGTATCGTTCAAACGGTAACTAGGGACTATTTCACCCCTACCACTAGCATACAATCAACAGATATAAACATATAGTCAGGCATATCCGGGTACTAACCTACCCTTGGGTCCTAAGGACCACTGTTAGGAAAACTAATCCCTACTATACACATAACATATCATCCAGATAAATCTCATAACCAACACATAACCAAACCAAGATAATTATCACAAAGACCATTATCTTCTAATTACCCCTTTTTGTTGGGCCGGCATTGTGGCCTTAGACCCACCCCTACTGGAGGGTAACTCACCTCAATGTCGTGTAGTGTTTGAATTATCCTCGGCGCACAAGTCGACTCCCTTCGACTCCTCGATCCCTACACGACAACCTTCAAGTCAACACACAGCACGTACAACCCTAAACAGGATCAGTCAAAGTCAACTTCAGGTTGACCCGACTTGTCGAGTTGGGCCGTCAACTTGCCGAGTCCCTCACTCTATACTCGTCCTCATCCATGACCCGACTCGTCGAGTTGGGCCGTCAACTCGATGAGTTCCTCTCTCATATGAACACCGCATGAAACTCATCCAACTCGCCGAGTTGATGAATAACTCGTTGAGTTCACCTTCATCTGATAAACAAGTCCTGTCCTCGACTCGCCGAGTTGATGAACAACTCGTCGAGTTCATCTTCATCCTTAAGAAGTCTTGGACTCGCCGAGTCTGTTTTAGCACTCGCCGAGTCCCCTGAACTCTAGGTCTAAAATCACGTCCAATGCATTGGGTAACTCTTTCTGTCCGGTTACAACCCGTCTAACACTCAACTGGGTTCCTTTGACCCTCAACAGATATGGGGCTCAAAGCCTCGGACTCGTCGAGTCCAAGAACGGACTCGCCGATTCGGTCACATCCACACTCTAAATCTTTGATTTCTGATGTACAACCTTTGATCAAATGATAGATCCAAGCTTCTATAATCGATCTAGCACGTAAAGTTACAAACTTTACGTGCTTGCATGGGACTTTGAGCTCAAAAAGACATAAAACAAGCTCCTAAGATGCATGGGGCCTTTCATGGGTGCAAAAGCAACTCAAATCTGCCTAGTGACCCCTAAAATGATGTGATTCAGAAGCTTTAACCCCCAACCATGTTTGCAAACATGGTTGGCCACCAAAAATGGCTTATAAAAGCCCTAAATCTCCCCCAAAGAGGGATCTAACAAAAGAATGAGCAAGGTTACAGCTTTTTACCTTCAATGAGTTGTAGAAGGTGCACAAACTCGGGTTCCCTTGGTATCTACTTGCTTCCTCAGGCTTTTCTCCTTCCTTCTTAAGACCACAAGCACAAAAATCCACCAACAAGGCTTAGATTGCTTCAATAACGGATAGGGTTTCAATGAGAGGTGTTTCAAGAACATAAGGGACATTTTGGTCGACATAACATTGTTTAAATAGGGTGCAAACCCTTGGATTAGGGTTTTTGTCCAGACAGCGTCTACTCGCCGAGTCCGGCACCCGAATCGTCGAGTCCCCAACTTAAACCCCGCGTCCCATTCTGCTTCTACTCGGTGAGTTGGTCCTTCAACTCGCCGAGTCCAAGGTTATCACACCTCCAAACAAAGGATGGCGGAAACGCTCGGGGGTGGAGGACTTCATGTATAGTATCACAACAACGAGTATGATAGTGCTCAAAGTAAATACAACCATCATAAATATAATTGAAAAAGTTACACCAAAATATATGTTTACATGTTTCAAATCAATTACATTATGATGATAAGATGAACTGTTTGACGATTTAACGTCCCATTCTCAAAATGTTGTTGGTTTTCCTGTTTCACTGATTTCCTGATAATACAAGTAGTTTTGAAAAAGTGTCAACAATTAAGTTGGTGAGTTCATAAGAGTTTTGTTTGAGAAAAAAACCGTTTTCTTTGTAAAAAGGACAAAGTATGTTTCCAGAAAATCCAATATTTTCTTTATCATGTGTGAAACGAATGCTTCTATGTTATGCGATAATGAACCCTAGAAAGACCCGTAGATTCCTTCTATAATCACTCAGTGTATATAAGTTATATAAGATTTAAATTTAATAAACCATCGAATATAATGGGTATGCCCTAGATCCACAACCAAACAAGGAACAGGAAGAAAGGCGGGCCCACCAATTCTAAGTCGATTATGAATAGATTCTTATATAACTCTAACATATACACTTAGCAATTATAGCTGAAGCCTAACAATTCTAGATGGATGTAGTTTTAACAGAATTATGTTTCCAAAGAAAATCCA
Source organism: Lactuca sativa (assembly GCF_002870075.4). Lineage (NCBI taxonomy): Eukaryota > Viridiplantae > Streptophyta > Magnoliopsida > Asterales > Asteraceae > Lactuca > Lactuca sativa. The sequence continues at coordinate 387,402,278 of NC_056626.2, forward strand.
ATATTTTCCTTATAAGAGTTAGGTAGTCCTAAATCCCAGGACCGAAAGTAAACAAGTATTTTCCATACTTAAAGATATAAAAGTGATTTTAAATCGGCATAAAACCCTTTTTGATATGAAAGCGTACAAGTATTTTTCCATACTTAAAGTATATCTTGTGAGTTAAATCGACATAACTCGCTAATTTAAAAGTAGAACCCATAAATCTTATGATTTGTTGATACCACATGTGAGTTATTATAACCATGCTAAGACTCAGACGCCCTCGTAATACGACGTTCTTCAGGCGTCGCACGTTAAATGACACTTGTCACCTCAGACCTTCCAGTCTAGCTGTTGCAAGCAGCTCAGGTGCGGGTTTGTCAGACCCAATATAGATCAATACACAACTATCACGCTCTCCCTACAAGAGACTCTGGTTACAATTTACAGGACTTTTGACTTTGTTACCATACGATGGGAATGTCTCACAAATTTATTCATTAACAAATTTATGTGAACTAAATTGAAAACCTTTGGTAAATAAGTTTGAAAAGTAAATGATACATAAACTATACCTATTATAGTTTATCCAAAACGTTTGTAATGTAAAAGAACTCTTTTATGAAAATACATTAGTGCTATGAATCCATAAACTATGCTTATTATAGCTTAATATATGTGTTCTAAATGAATGAAGAATCTTATCATGAATGACTAAATTTCAGTTTATGATGATAAACTAACAAGAAAACACATTCAATATTTAGAACTTATTGTTATACACTTTGCTCAACATAATATAAAGTGTTATGAAAGTTATAAGCTGTTAACTAGTTTTTAACCTTTCTGCACTGTTTTAGAAAAATAATAGAAAATCATACGAAGTCGAAAACTGAATCCATAAATTTTGAGAGTTCATAAAATGTGTCTAGATTATCCATAATTTTTATTATGATTTTTGGAAGTCTTTAACTTGTTTTAAAATATCCATATTCATAGACTGGTCCGGATTTGTTCTTGAAATGATAGGCTGTTTTGTAAAAATCACCATAAATTGTAGAAAAATCGTATCGAGATTTGCAATTAGTCATTTTAAGGGTATAAACTTGAAATATTTGCATCTAATACATTTTTTAAAACTAAAATGTTTAAGTTGACGAAAATAGTCCATGAATGGAGTTAAACTTTCCTGATGAAAGTTGTTGGAAAAGTTTAGTTGTGTTCTTGGTGTTTTAACTTGTATCCCCCCCCCCTAAAAGTTAAGAAAACATGAAAAGATAGGGGTATGAAACTCACCTTATATGATTTTAGTGGGTGAATGTTGAAGAAGAGAAGTGTTCAACTCAAGAACACTTGGAGGATTGCTTGAAGATTCGAGAATCTAACAGTAATGTTATGGAATTTGTGTAAGCAATCTATGATTTTGAGTAGGAGGATGTGTAATAATCATAAGAAAGATGATGATACTTACCAAATGAAGGAGAAAAGCCTTGGAGTATGCCTTGAAGTTCTCGAAATTGAGAGAGAAAGATGAGAGAGTTTGGAGTGTGATTCTTGGTGGAAATGAGAGAATGAATGAAGTGTGAGGAGAGAGGGTGGATGTTCCAGCTCTAAGAACGTGGGAAATGGTTGGAAATGATGATAAAGTACATTGACATGACCTAGGTATGGTGGAAGGAGTGTTGTTGGTCATGGAGTGGGTGTGGGTGGTTGCTTGTGTCATAAACTAAAGAAAAGTCAACACTCCACCTCTTGTACTTCACCCACTCTTCTTGGATAAGATTTATCCCCAAAAACGTAATTAATTAATAAATATGGGGCCTTATATCTTAAAAAAAAGTTTTTGGTGAAAATCCCGCGATAAAATAATTAAAAACAGGCCCAAAATGCAAAACTAGTTGGAAACCGGGAAGAAAAGGCTTTTCTGCGAGGCCTCTCGCATGAGGGACCGAAAGTGACTAGGTTCGGTCCTTAGAGGCTGGGACCGAAGGTGAAGGTGGGCTAGGAAGCAAAATGGACCGCAGGGATCAGAAGCGAAATGGACCGAAGGGTTCGTATGGCATGCGAGGTTCGGTCCGAGAGAGAAGATTCGGGTTCGGTTCCTTGGTTCGCAGGGGCTTTGGGTTAGCAGGGTTCGGTCCCTATAGGGGACTTTCAGCTCTAAGAGGCTTCGACCCAAAAGGATGGGTTTCGGGTCCTTAAGATTATTTTACTCGTTTTTACCCTGTTTTAAGCGGTTTTTGACCGGGTTAAGGGTCGGGATGGCCCGAAAGACTATAAAAAGTTAAAGGAACTTTTGTGAGAGATTCAAGAGAGATTTGGGAGAGATTTCACATACTTGGAGAGATTTCTCATACTTAGAGAGATTTGGAAGAGATTACACATACTTGGAGAGATTTCTCATACTTAGAGAGATTTGGGAGAGATTTCACATACTTAGATAGATTTGGGAGAGATTTCACATACTTAGAGAGATTTGGGAGAGATTTGAGAGAGATTCTAAATAGAGAGAGATAGAGTGAAAACGATTGAGAGAGGTTTCATGTGTGACATTTGTGAGTGTATGGCTTCGCAACGCAAGGTCCGTAAACCCCGTTAAGCCATGTTTAAGGGTCCTACACACTCCCGATGGGTATGCAACATTGTTTTATCGGTTTGGTTCATTACTTACCACAGTTTTAGGTTATGGAAATTTAGATACACGAACTTTTCAATTGTTGATTTCTCATTAGAATAACGAGTTGTACAGTAATTACATAACGTAAACCCTAGTATACAAGGGTTAGTTGAGTTGACCGGTTTGACTTGTTGACTTTATTTGAATTTGACTTGACCAAAATTTGACGGTTGTCACATCATCCCCCCGTTAGAGAGAATTTCGTCCCGAAATTAGCACCTTGACCAGGACTTCAAGAATTTGGAGAAAGGATGGGGGAACTTTTTGTAGTAAGAAATTGATTATGGTGAGGAACAACCCACTTGATGTCAAATGACGACCTTGAAATTTCTTATTGTAGCTTGAGCTAAGTTGATTTAAAGGAGTTATTGTTTCGAAAGGACAGTGTATTCTACGCATGCCTTTATACTCTCCATTTTATTCTCGATATTACCACTATGAATATTTTAGGTTGTAGTTAGTAAGTATTAGCACAAAAAGGTTTTCGACAATTAAGGACAAAGTTGGTAGTATAAGCCCTACTAGTCCCTTTATAATCGCTTGGTGTAAACTAGTCGTATATCATTAAGGTTGCAAGGGCAGTCGAATGAGTGACTCCGCCTTAAGCCCAAAACCAAACAAGGAATAAGAAATAAGGCAGAATTATACATCCTAAGTCCTTAGAATCTTAATGATATATGACCATAATGTTTACACTAGCCATCATAGATTCGCTAGTAAATACCCTGTGTTTTTATATACGTGATAAGACTTACTTGGATTTGTCATGTTCTCTAGATCTATGATTGACAATCCCTAATTTGACACTGGTCTTAGCAAGGATTGAAAACCTACATGTGGCTGTTAGAAGCACGTACCGCTATTCACGGATGGTTCTGGGGGAGTTTCTCCTGCAGTGATCATAAGCACCCTTCCACCGTCACCAGCATTCCTTGTCTTTGGACAGTCTCTCTTAAAGTGTCCTGCTTCACCGCACTCATAACAAGTTGGGTTGGATCCAATGTCGGGGACCTAGTTGATGGGTTGTGCCGGTGCTTTACAAAAACGGATAGTATGCCCTTTCCTGTTGAAATTTTTGCAATGCATCTCCCGTCAAACCCTAGTATGATGGAAGTTACACTTGTTGCATTTCGGAAGGGTTCCAACGTATCGATTTACTGGTGCTGGAGTGGCAGGAGTTGTGACAGCATGAACAGCAACAGTTTGTTACTTCTTGGTGGAGTCCTAGGCTGGTTGGTCCTTCTTGTTGTTCCAAAACTTCCTTTTGTTGTTTCTCCCTCCATCTTGCTCGGGGGTGGTTGTTACAGCATCATGGCTGGCCCTATGGTCGATGAGTTTTGTGCCAACTCCTTGGCATTGTCAAAGGTAGTTGGTCTTGAGTCCAACACGTTGTTTTAAATTTGGGGAGAAAATCCACAGAGGTATCGTTCCACCTTCTTTTCCTCAGGAGTGACCAATGCGGGACAAAGGAGTGCTAGATCACAGAATCGGTCGGTATAAGTTACAAGGTCAGAGCCGGTCATTTTGAGATTCCATAGTTCTTTCTCTAGTTTTTGTACTTCTCCCCTTGGGCAGTACTCTTTCAGCATCATCATATTTAAGTCTTCCCAACTTAACGAGTTAGCCACTGCAAGCGTCAGTGACTTAACGTGGTTGTTCCACCAAGTAAGGGCTCAGCCAAAGAAAGTGCAAGCTGAAAATTTGACCTTGCTTGCTTCAGGGCATGCAGAAATTTTGAAGACCGATTCGGTCTTCTCAAACCATTGCATCAGTGTGATGACTCCCCCGCTTCCATTGAAAGAATCGGGTTTGCCATTGGTGAAGTCCTTAAAGGAACACTCTCTCGAGCGCCCTTGGCTTTCTCATTGAGTGGAGTTATTAATACCACTCCCTGTCCTTCTGGTACTGTCAGTGTTGATTTGGGACATAGAAGCTGCCACCGCGGCTGTGACCATAGCTTGGAACATGACAGGATCATATTAGGGAGGCGGCGGTGGCGGATTTATTTGCTTTCCGCCAGTGCATCTAGTAGACCTACGAGGCGGCATTGTTCTGTTATAGAATTTCAAAGAAGAAATGGGTATAAGTCTTTAAGTAATGGTTATTAGTCGTGTGTCGTAAAACTAGGTTATCAGTTTTTAAGTATAGCATTTCCCTGTTGTTCGAAAATGGCAATCAATTCATAGGAGAGGTCTATATAAATAAACTTATGAATTTAGTTGTAATGAATCGAATGAAATCTTGTAACCTTGTTCCACGCCTGTTCCACTCCTAAGATCACTTGGCATATACCAGTTGTGTATAATTAAGGTCCAATAGGCCGTTGAACTTAATGAGTCTGCCCTAGGCCCACAACCAAACAAGGAACAGGAACCAAGGCAGACTCACCATTTCTAGGTCGATCGTCTCTTAATTATACCTAACCTGGGGGTATACATTAAGCAATCTTAGAGGCACCATAAGCGAATCGTCTGTAATACCCGATTATAAAATATTTGGTAAACTCCCAATGAAATAAAATGTATGCTAATTTCATTTGTACAGTTTAGTACATAAAGTTTTGGAAAGTTTGACTTTATAGAAGGTCCACAATACATTATGGTATGGAAAATTTCGACACTGACACGAACCTCTTAAACGGTGTAGTCTCTAAATTTGAAGGGTCAAGTTCATGCATGTGAGGGGTAGTGTTTAAACGTATTCTAGTAGTTTGAGTCTTCATCGATTCGTTAGTAGTGCACACACTACTCACGGTGGGTGATGTTTCGTGGGCCATAGGATGATGGCATGAAAGCCTGCATCGACCTAACTCCTGCCCTGGCTTCTGTCATTTGATGTTCTGCTGTGATCATGCTCTTTCTCTAACATTGTTTGATGTTTCGGGTACTCCCTAACATACTCACATGGATGTGCGACTTCATTAAACTAGCCATGGGGACCGATTTGCAACACATTTTGTTCTAAGGGTTGAAATGGAAAAATACATGTCATCTGGGTGTTACAATTCTCCCACACTTGAATCAAAATTCGTCCTCGAAGTCTGGTGCTGCGAATAAATCAAGGTAGTTCTCTCTCATCTCTGCCTCGAATTGCCAAGTCCATTCGGAACCTTCCCGATGTTGCCACTAGACCTTGACCAATGATACCACCTCGTTGTGCAAGGCCTTCGTATTCCTATCCAAAATTGTCACACCCCCAAACCGAGATGGCGGAAACATTCAGGGGCAGAGGACGTCATGTACAGTATCATAACAATGCACAATAGTAAAATAAGCAACAACATCCATTGCATTAATAATATAGTTTATACATGTGTGTTCTGTGTATAGTTGTAAGACACTAAAAACATATATCAAAAATAAAAGACGAGTCTTGAACATGATCCGTCTTCTCAAAATCTGGTCCAGTGTACCTGTCTACTGGTGACCTGAGAATACAAGTTATTTTGAAAGAGAGTATCAACATTTAAGTTAGTAAGTTCATAAGTATTTGTGTCAAAAGTTTCCATTTGTTTCATGAAAATGTTTGTAAGTTTCTTGATGTAAATGTTTGTATACTTCCTAGAAAATCCTATATTTTCTACTAAAATGAAAAGTAGTCTTCTACCAAGACTCAAATTTTTTGTATGTTATGTTCTCTTTAAAAATGTTGCAGACTGTATGTTTGTACTTGAAATAGTATAAATGAAATGTTCTCCATATTTGTAAAACTATCTTTATTATGAAAATAGTAGGCATTTCCCATGTGAGAATATCACTATATGAGTGTAATGGAAAAATGAAGATTTATAGTAATATTGTATAAAATACACTACTGAATGCATTAACTACCTTAAAAACCAAATTGGTTAAATTTGGTTAAAATGTGATGTGGTTGTAACCATACCGATTGACTAGTGTTAACACGACGACCTGCTAGCGTCAAAACTGATGTGACATTTGTCACCCTTTGGCTTGTCTGTCAGATTGTATCTAACAGTAGGGATGTGGGATTGCCAGTCCCATATAGATCTATACACACAATGCCCGTTCTCCCTCCAGGAGACTCAGGTTACAAAACATGACATAACAAGTATATTGTTATGCCGTGAAGTAGTTGCTCGCATTTTTGTTATCTTGTTCTTGTTATAGTATGTATGTTCCTTCTTGTTCTTGTTATAGTATGTATGTTCCTTCTTGTTCTTGTTATAGTATGTTTTGTAATGTATAGTACTAGTATGTATGTATTGACTCATGTATGTTTCTCTGTTCTTGAAATAGTATGTAGTATTCCTCTAAGCTATACCTATTATAGTTTACTAGTATATTTGTTTGAATTGTTACTGATATGTAGAAAAGACTCAATTGTTCACCATAAGCAACTAAGTTAAGTATGTTCCTTAAAAATGGGGTTTAATATTCATATATGTATTTAATAAGTATAACTATGATTTAGCCGACAGTCGGACTAGTGACCCTACCATCGCCCAAGGACTTGACCCAATATGTTTTTATTGCAGTCGGAGGGGCCACAAGAGGGCGCACTGTCCAAGTTTGCATACATCAGGCAAGTGGCAGCTCCTACCCCTGTGACTTCGAGAACCACCAGTAGACGTCAGGGTCGGGCAAGGGCGCCCACGGCTCGGAATGTTGTTATGTTACTGCATCGATTTTAGTAGGTACACATATTGGAATATTATATTACCTTGTGAGTGAGTCATATGCCATCTGCATACCTTGGATTCTAGAATGATAGTTGAGGACGTCCCCAGTAGCGCAGGTTAAGCAGCACTGGATGTTGGAGGTACGTATCTTTTACCATCTTGTCAATTATTTATGATGTTGTTATGTTACTGCATCGATTTTAGTAGGTACACATATTGGAATATTATATTACCTTGTGAGTGAGTCATATGCCATCTGCATACCTTGGATTCTAGAATGATAGTTGAGGACGTCCCCAGTAGCGCAGGTTACTTTGGATGCAGTAACTGTAGCAGGTATGAGTGAGACTCGGTGGTGTCTTTCTATTTTCGGGAAGGTGTTATTTGTGTATAGATCGGTTATATTCTCAGCAGTGGTAAACTTGAGTTCCCAGTGGAGTAACCAGAGGACGATAGGATAGTAGTTTGAAGATGTTCCCCCTTAAGTGCAGGTTCTCAAGATGCAGTCACTGAAGCAGGAACAATTGGGGATTGAAACGTGCTCGATTAGTTGACAAGATTGGTTTAGGTTTGATGAAAGGTTAGTTGAAGTGTCAGCAGAGATAAACGTTGCTTGTTAGCGGATCGACCCTTTAGATGATAGGAAGGAAGGGGAATCCTTTTCAAGCTGTGAGTTGTAAGAAATTAGCCGAATCAAAGTGGGGGAGAACCCTTCATGTATTCGGGGTCAGTAGCATGCTAAACTTACAAAGGGTTGGTAATCTTGAGTAGGAAGGGAAAGCAGCCCGAAGGGTCTAGCGGGTAAAAGGAGTTCAGGAGTTGGGAGTTTAGGAAACTTCTCAATGTCGGGTTCATGTATTTGGGATTAGTAGTCGACTAGTTTGGGAAACCAAGCTGAAGATTTTATCGACGGAAAGCAAGTGTAGCAGGGATGTAAGACTACAAGATAATTGTAGCATTTGATGACTGAGGGTTGGTTTTGGAAATCAAGTTGGAGGATCGCTAGCAGGACTCGGGTGAGTCAGGGTGCCCTCGGAATAGTATTTAGTGATAGAGTCAGCAGGGGGAGTGTTGTAAGTCTGTGGGTGTAGCCGTAGCATTCACTAGCAGCCAAATAGAGACAAGGTGTTGTAAGTCTGCGGGTGTAGCCGTAGCATTCACCAGGTTTGTAGATAGCATGGGCGCGTTGTTAGGACGCGTGGGGGAAAATAGTACCCACCAGTTCGGGTGCAGCAGTGAGGATATGAGAATCCACGGATGGGATTTCGGATTTTCCCAAATGGTTTAGTTATGGTTGAGCCAGCGGTTCGACAGTTGGAACGTCACCACAGTTATGAGATTAGGGAAGCAATGGACCGCTTAGGTTCGTGTATGATAAAGAGCTGTCGTTGGTCTTGGAGCCATCACTTTTAGTCTTGAAATTGATGTTTTCAGGATTCGACATATGGATCCGATCGGTTGGATCGGGAGGTTGCTAGAGCCACAGTAGCAGGATAACTGGTGGCAACTAGTTCCAAAGGGGGGATTTCGTTCAGAAGTCGTGTGAGACGACTATGTGGGAGCCTTTTTCTAGCTCAGCAACCGGGCTGGAACCCGGTAAATTAAGATATCTGGCGAATGAAAAGACATCAGGAAGGTCTCGATAGATTTTGGGAAGCAGCTACGTGGCAACATACTACTTCGGGCAGATCAGCGTTCAGACAGTTTCAACAATTGGCAACATCAGTAATTGTGTTTTGGGCTGTGGGGTAAGCGATCTGCGTTTTGTAACACCCAGATTTCCAAAAATAAAATTTTTATTTAATTAATCACTTTAATATTAAAAACACTTGTTTAAAATCTTATTCACATTCAAATTACAAAACGTAGTTTCATTTCCGTTATAAAAGAAGACCAGGATCCTCCAAAACACAACTCTTTCTTCGGTGTGTACAATCGAACCGTTGCCATCCCGCGTTACCATGAGAACCTGAAACAACGTAACATAAACAACGTAAGCACGAAGCTTAGTGAGTTCCCCAATATACCTTACGCACATACGCCTTCCGGCCCGGATCTTTCGATCCACATAATATCGCCTTCCGGCCCGGATCTTTCGATCCACATAACTTTGCCTTCCGGCCCGGATCTTTCGATCCACATAACGTTGCCTTCCGGCCCGGATCTTTCGATCCACATAACATCGCCTTCCGGCCCGGACCTTTCGGTCCACAAGATAATCGCCTTCCGGCCCATACACATATATAACACATAATACAAATACTCTAACACATAAAGCACATATATCACATATCATACCTGACCTTTCTGTCACATAATACCTTGCCTTCCGGCCCATATATAAACATGTATATCACACGTAGCAGCTAACTTTCCATTCATAGCATATAAACATAACACACAACATACTTGACCTTCCGGTCACACAATCAAACCCTTCCGGGTGAGGTATAGTGAGAAGACTCACCTCGCGAACACTGGAAGATAGCGACTCCTGAAACCTCTTGCACTTGATCCTCCGAGCTACAAGCTCCCTGTCTCATCATACATCTCTTTTTAATACTTCTATCTTCCACGTTAACTGACCCTAAGAAATCACACCAGTCAACTCAGGTCAACAGTCCATTGTCAGCTCGACTGGACTCGGCGAGTTCCCTGGCGACTCGGCGAGTCTGGTCGTCCTTCAACCTCTGAGATTCCCCTTCTACTCGTCGAGTACCCTCTTTGACTCGACGAGTCACTCCTGGAAGAATCGCGGGGCCACCCCGACTCCACTCGCCGAGTCTGAAGAACAACTCGGCGAGTCCCAGTGAATCTTCAAGCTACTCGCCGAGTCTGATCATCCGACTCGGCGAGTCCACACCATGCAGTCGATCGAACTGCTTCCTGAGATACATATATTCCCGAAAAACACACCAATGGGACTTCTGGACCTCTAATCATCCTATTACTAGGGTATAAACTTTTGTATAACAACATAATAATCCATCAAATCACCAAATGGGTTTCATAAACCCTAATTCCATAACACATCAACATAGCAGAGGATAATTCGAAATATTACCTGAATAACACCCTCTCTGTGTCTCCAAACCTCAGAACTCGATCCTCTTGATATTCCTTTGGCCAAAACTCTTCTTCTTCTTGCTTAACAAATTCTTCAAGGTTCTAAAAGCTCCCTCTCCTGCCCTAGACGTCCACAACGATTAAGGGTCCTTCTCAGTCGGCCAAAAGGCGAACAATGGAGGCATAAGATCCCTTAAATACTTCCCAAACCGAACGGCTAGGGTTTTCCACTGAACAGCGTCGACTCGCCGAGTCCATACCTGGACTCGTCGAGTCCAGTCGCGAACCCGCGACCAACTCTGCGACCCTACTCGGCGAGTCTGGCTCCAACTCGCCGAGTCCCCCCTTTAAAACACCCCAAAATGCAATTTAGCAATACTTGAGATTTTGGGCTGTTACAATTCTCCCCCACTAGAATTAGACTTCGCCCTCGAAGTCTCACTCTGAAAATAGCTCTGGCTGCTGCTCCCGCATCTCACGTTTCGGCTTCCCTAGACACCACCGATCTCTTCCGAGGCCGCTACTGAACCAATACCTGAGGTACCTCCTTGCTCCTCAGAACCTTGATCTTCCGATCCCCGACGGCCACTGGTCTCTCGACGTAACATAGGCTCGCATCCACCTAATCGTTCCCTAGTAGAACCACTGCTGAATCATCCGCTATACACCTCTTCAACTGCGACACATACCAGTGTCATGGATCCGTCCCAGTTCCGTTGACAGCTCCAAACGATAGGCCACCCTTCCTACCTTCGCACCTTCACGAAAAGACCCAACATACCGGGGCCCCCCATTTACCCTTCTTCCTAAATCGAAGCACCCGTCAGAAATACGAAGTCGCTGACCTGAATCACCTACTCGTAACGGCGTCTGCCTGCATAACTTTCCTGTTAACTCTAAACGATCACTAACTCTCCTTAACCTGCTGAGTCTGCTCTGTCGACTGAAGCCCAAACTCTGTACTGTCCATCTCTCTCTGTAACCGAGAACCACCCAAGATGCAACTCTGCTCTTAAACCCCAACAATCACTCGAACAATGAGGGTTAGGAAGCCCTGAACCACCGGATCCCCGATCCAAAGCCCACTTTGTCCATCCCAGACCAACTGAGAGATCCATTCTCACTCCCAGAGTAACTCTCACAAATTCTCCTCTTGCCATCATATACACATGCTAAACTAGCCCCAACACTCGTAGGTTGGAAGACCCGATACACTGATGATGTCCTCGAACATCTCCCAAGATGAACCACTACATCCACCCTACACTCTGATCAGATTCACATTGAAAATTTAAAATTTTCTCTCTCCATGCATCCCTTCTGAGCCTCATCAGACATCCCAACCGGATGGGTTCCTACTCCACTGCCGCGAACACGATGCTCAGAACCATACTCGAAGTACTCTAACCATAACTCTGCTCTGCAGCTTTCACTTTCGTGAACTTGCACCCCCTTCGGAGTTACATACCCTCCTCTTTTCCTTTTCCACGGAACTCTCTTGAACATAATGCCCCTCCAACCGGTGCCACGGTGCTCGCCCCAAGCGACACCACCCTTATTGCGTAACTGCTATTCACATACTCGGGTTCTCATTGCAGGGGCTCTCAATCCCATGCACTCTCTCCACTCATCAAAATCACTGCCTCCGCTAAACAAGATCAATAACCCAGGGCCAGACCTTCCAATGCAACCACACTGCAACATACGTGATCCGCAAATCTCCAACTAATCCAGCAATACCAACAGAGTCTCCAGTATGACTGGACCGACTCTCATAACACATACTAGCCACTCGAGGCTATATCTCTGTGGGTCCGTACACCCAACTCTGCGAACCCTCAGGTTCTAACTCTGGGAACCTTCCGGTTCCAGCTCTAGAAACATGCACAACATAATCCCGTGGGATTAATGCAGTACAACCAACACGTACCTCAAACGTACCAATACTCTGATCGCAAAATTTCGTTTACTTACTCAAGCTCGATCCCGACCTCCTCTCAGGCCTCCACAATCAAATGCCCTAGGTCTGTATCTCGCCCTGCATATCCAACACTCGCTCTCGTCGGCCTATACTTTGCGCTGACAAACACTGCTGAATCCCAACAGCTAAGCACCCTCACATACTCGTCGATCTCCCGGAGAATTTCTAATTCTCCCCCACTAAAGCACTGACTAACTGCCAACGATCGTCATTAACGACCTCTCAGAACAATCCTGCACAAAGAGAACATTTACCCACTGACTGCTTCCCACAAGCGTAAGCAACCCTCAGCAAAACACATCTCCTCCCTGATCAATCCGCTCAAAAGAATCCGATCTTCCAATTATCCACTCCACAACTGTAGATGCTACCCATCATTCAACCCAGTGCCGCATCTCCACTAACAACCCCCACCAACGATAACCAACGAAATTCTCAACAATAATCCGAAGCCAAAACCCGCAATCTGCCAAAGGATGGATACCACATCGAAAACCGCACAAAGCTATCGGCACTAAACACCAGACTATAACCATACCAACCATCAGGGAACAACGAATGCCAAAGCGAAACCTGAAGCACCAATCCATGACCATGCCAATCCCGCGAAACAACGAATACCGCATCGAAATCCACACTACCAGCACAAACAATACGCCACAATCAACGCAAGCTAATCAAGACATCAAGACAGCATCATACCCGCAGCTGCCCCCCGGCACTGCTCCGTCTCCCTCTGCCGCAAGCCGATAAGCACAACCCTGAGCCCTTGGGCTCTACTCCATCCTGTCCTCCTCCTGAACTCCTCAAGGTGGCCGATGCTAGAGCCTGCACCGATCCTGCAAAAGCTGTGGACATTTGACCCTCAAATGTCCAACCTGCCGACACTGATAACAAATCCTGGTATCCCGAATTGGCACTGACTGCCGACAACCCCGTGCACCATGCCCCTCCTTTCCGCACTCGCGGCATGCACCATTGGGCCAACAAGCTCCGGTGCCATCTCTCTCACACTTCCCACAAGTGTGACCGCTCCGATCCCCCATTTCAACGTCTACGGTCATGGACCGTTTCGGCGCCGACTGCGACTGCATCGGGGCCTGCCTCCCCCACGCAACTGCAACTCAACCTCTAACTCACGCCACATGGCGGCCTCCTGCGATACCAACACGGTCTCGCGCCTCTGCGCAGACACGAACTGTCCGATACCCCCCCTTGAGCATACTCGAATATCGGGGCATCTGAGCCTGTTCCGAAGCGAACTCAGGGCGAAACATCGCCCTCCCAATAAACATCCTGGTGATCCCAGTCACCGACTCCAAATCCTGCTTCAGCTCAAGGAATTCCCGAGCCAATCTCTCCTTTTCATCTCGCGGAACATAGCGAGTACTGAACATCCCTCTGAATTGATCCCATGAAACCGCAGCCCTCTGCGCATCGGAAAATGACCTCGTGGTCAATCTCCACCAATCCTTCGCCCCGAGCCTCAATAGGTTCAGAGCACACCCCACCCTCTGATCAGCAGGGCATAAACTCGTGGAGAAACACCCCTCCATGTCTGATAACCATCTCATAGCAACAATCGAGTCCTGAACTCCATCGGATGTGGGAGGCTTCGCATAATAGAAGTCCCGATACTGAAAACCCCGACTAGTCCCTTTCTTTGCCGTTGCTACAGCCGCTGTAACCGCCGCGGCATCCGTCTCTGCGAAAACCGCATATCGCTCATCAAACTACTTCAATCATAGTGGTCCTGATCGACCCAAACAATTCTGGCGACTCAACCCGCAACAATGCAGCAACCTCATCACGCCGGATCTCGCGAATCCTCGCATCCCGCTCGCTCGTGCTCGTCCGATCGATAACCGGATAACAAGATAGCCACAAGCATCATCCACTACGAACCATGGTACTCATCCCATGACATCCCCCTTCAACATGCTTCGGTGTATGGTACCTGAACCATAACACCACTCCTCAATCTGCTCCAATGTATAGAACTCGAACCACAACATCTATCTCAATCTGTTCCGATGTATGGTGCCCTGACCATAACATCACTCTGCATCCGCTCCGATGTATAGTATCCGAACCATAACATCACCCCTCAATCTGTTCCTTAGGACCTTCAGAATGCCCCTTGTATCAAGTATGGGTCCTCTGCTTTCAGTAGTACGGGCCCATACTACCTGCCACATCTACCCATACTTTCCACACGGACCATTCCAGAGTTCCTAAGTAGCTGATAAACCTGCTCTTTCACCAATCTCATCGCGCGTGCTCGCTTTCCAGCGAAATCCTCTACTCTACCAGCGCACTCATCTGGCTAGGTTTACTCCCTAGTCCCTTCCGCCGTCCTCCCACTTCTTTGCTATCAGCTGCTGAAGAGTTCCCAATGATGCCAGCCCTCTACCTCCTGAGTATCGTCATACTCACTTGGTAGCTGACTCCCATCATCGATAACTCCACAAAGCACAAAGCAAGCAGCATTCGAGCATTGAAGCATACATAGGACTCCCCATCTGTGGTAGCTCCACCTTCTCGGCTCATCCTCGGAAGTACCTCTGTACCCCGTAGCTTTACCCCTTGTGCGTTCTAACTAGATACTCTCACTCATCACATACACACAAAATCATAACGCACATATAACAGCAAACCCTAGACTAAGGCATCACAAACCAGGCCACTCTAGTCCTAAGATGTGAAGTACCTAGCCTGTCTCTAGCATGCAATAATGTCTCATAAAGTGCATAATAGATATTTCATAATACAAAAGTAAAGGTATTTTGGGAAATCACCGTTTGGCTCTGGCTGATTGTACACACTGCTCTTTCTTGCTTTCTTTTTGAACCCTTATTCACTTTTAGAAAACCATTTATTTGGAAAACTTTTTCTTACTTCCTCAGTTTGAGTCCAGATTTACCCGTAGGCGCGTCCGAATCCCTCAAACCAAGGCTCTGATACCAATTTGTAACACCCAGATTTCCAAAAATAAAATTTTTATTTAATTAATCACTTTAATATTAAAAACACTTGTTTAAAATCTTATTCACATTCAAATTACAAAACGTAGTTTCATTTCCGTTATAAAAGAAGACCAGGATCCTCCAAAACACAACTCTTTCTTCGGTGTGTACAATCGAACCGTTGCCATCCCGCGTTACCGTGAGAACCTGAAACAACGTAACATAAACAACGTAAGCACGAAGCTTAGTGAGTTCCCCAATATACCTTACGCACATACGCCTTCCGGCCCGGATCTTTCGATCCACATAATATCGCCTTCCGGCCCGAATCTTTCGATCCACATAACTTTGCCTTCCGGCCCGGATCTTTCGATCCACATAACGTTGCCTTCCGGCCCGGATCTTTCGATCCACATAACATCGCCTTCCGGCCCGGACCTTTCGGTCCACAAGATAATCGCCTTCCGGCCCATACACATATATAACACATAATACAAATACTCTAACACATAAAACACATATATCACATATCATACCTGACCTTTCTGTCACATAATACCTTGCCTTCCGGCCCATATATAAACATGTATATCACACGTAGCAGCTAACTTTCCATTCATAGCATATAAACATAACACACAACATACTTGACCTTCCGGTCACACAATCAAACCCTTCCGGGTGAGGTATAGTGAGAAGACTCACCTCGCGGACACTGGAAGATAGCGACTCCTGAAACCTCTTGCACTTGATCCTCCGAGCTACAAGCTCCCTGTCTCATCATACATCTCTTTTTAATACATCTATCTTCCACGTTAACTGACCCTAAGAAATCACACCAGTCAACTCAGGTCAACAGTCCATTGTCAGCTCGACTGGACTCGGCGAGTTCCCTGGCGACTCGGCGAGTCTGGTCGTCCTTCAACCTCTGAGATTCCCCTTCTACTCGTCGAGTACCCTCTTTGACTCGACGAGTCACTCCTGGAAGAATCGCGGGGCCACCCCGACTCCACTCGCCGAGTCTGAAGAACAACTCGGCGAGTCCCAGTGAATCTTCAAGCTACTCGCCGAGTCTGATCATCCGACTCGGCTAGTCCACACCATGCAGTCGATCGAACTGCTTCCTGAGATACATATATTCCCGAAAAACACACCAATGGGACTTCTGGACCTCTAATCATCCTATTACTAGGGTATAAACTTTTGTATAACAACATAATAATCCATCAAATCACCAAATGGGTTTCATAAACCCTAATTCTATAACACATCAACATAGCAGAGGATAATTCGAAATATTACCTGAATAACACCCTCTCTGTGTCTCCAAACCTCAGAACTCGATCCTCTTGATATTCCTTTGGCCAAAACTCTTCTTCTTCTTGCTTAACAAATTCTTCAAGGTTCTAAAAGCTCCCTCTCCTGCCCTAGACGTCCACAACGATTAAGGGTCCTTCTCAGTCGGCCAAAAGGCGAACAATGGAGGCATAAGATCCCTTAAATACTTCCCAAACCGAACGGCTAGGGTTTTCCACTGAACAGCGTCGACTCGCCGAGTCCATACCTGGACTCGTCGAGTCCAGTCGCGAACCCGCGACCAACTCTGCGACCCTACTCGGCGAGTCTGGCTCCAACTCGCCGAGTCCCCCCTTTAAAACACCCCAAAATGCAATTTAGCAATACTTGAGATTTTGGGCTGTTACACGTTTAATGATGATGATTTAGTATGAGTGGTCTGTCAGGGAGTCAGACTATCTCAAGACAGTAGATTTCAAACGGAGTCAATGGGATCATGCTGCAAGTACTCGTTTCATCTTCGGGTTTTAGAACCCTGCAGGGTTGACATTAGTTGCCATGAAAAGGTTGGGTATGCATGTGGAGGATACCATGTCGTTCAAGTTATCGGGTGATGCTAAGTTGCTCACCGCGGAATTAGGTAATCTCAAAGCGGTTGCGTTGTCTATGTTGCGTAGTTCTTGTTGAGTCTTGACCGTAGCAAAGAGGGAACTGCTTCCCGTCAGATTGTCTGAATTCTCGCGTAGAGTGGAGATTTCAGTACTGGAGCATCGTATGTGGAATTATTTTGAGAGTAGTAGTGTGATGGCCGACACTGGGAGCGGCCGAAATTGCAGCTCCGCAGAGAATTGAAGGATATCTGAAAGGTTTGTTGCTTGTGGAATTTGCCTTGGAAAGGCCAGTGGTGGTGCAGGGTAAATGGGTAAACCCCTTGTGTAGCAGTTGTAAGTGTGCTGGGAGTACCAGTGGGATCTCCGGTTGGGTAAAAGTGTTGTACTAGAGGATAGTAATGACCAGATTGTTCGGGAGAAGACATTTTGAAGAATCCGATCGGATGGTCGAAGTGAGTAACTAGTGGTAAAGCTATAAGTGGTTTGTGAGAAAGTTCGTCGTAGTGGACTTCGAGGACGAAGTCTAGTTTAAGTGGGGGGAGAGTTGTAACACCCTGTTCTAAAATATTCATTTTTGGATTTCAGAGGCAAAGGCAAGGGGCGTTTTGGTTTTTTTTCAATTGTGAGTTGCTATTCGAGAAGGTTTTGGGTTGGGGTGTGTCGATAGAAGCGTAAGACTTCTCGCCACCTTTTCGTGGATATAAACTTCATCAGAAACAGATCTAGAATGTAGGAGTTATGACACTATGAAGATATTGACATTTATGGCCCTTAATGGAAAAAGTTGACGAGGAAGTTGTGCATGCATTTTGGGACACGCGTGGGTACGCCCAGCGTAGTGCAGCAAAGGATCGCAGGTGATGAAGGCGTACGCCCAGCATACGTGAAGCTACGCCCAACATATGCTAAGAGCCCTTAAACCCTAATTTTTGGGTGAGCCACTATATAAAGAACATAATGGCTTCAACCCTAGCCCCCATATCAGCCTCCCAACCTCAGAAGAAACCCTAGAACGTCCCTACCCTCATTTTGTGAGATCTTGACCTTGGAGAAACCCATTTTTGTGGTTTAAAGCTTGGAAGAGAAAATAAGAAGGTTGGCAAGGAGGAACCTTGGAAGCTAGAGCTTGTAGATATGGGATAAGTGCTTCATTTCAGACCACTACAAGGTAAAAACTTTTGAGCTTGATGATTAATCTATTAGATCTCTCTTAGTGCAAGTTTATGGAATTTTTGGTCCCGATAATGGGTCTTTGAGACTTAAGCAAGTTTCTAAGACCAGGGTTGCCTACCTTAGAGTCATATTAGTTCCATAAGTAGTAAAATTCCAACCTTTAGGACTTATTTGTGTTCATGCATGAGTTAAGACTTTCTTCCATGGAAATAGATAATGGTTTTTGTAGTTGGGGCTTATGTGAGTCATGGAAGCCATAAAGTAAGTAACTTTATGGGTTAGGGAATGAAATAAGACATAAATCTAAGTTTGTAGCTTTTGAATCGGAGGTATTAAGCACTTAATAGAGAATGACTTAACAGAGTATTACGCTGAGCGTACGTGCAGGTATGCCCAGCGTACCCGTCATCGGCCTCTACGTTGAGCGTACATGGGAGTACGCCCCGCGTAACGCTGCCAGTTGGGCTTTGCGCATTTTGGGCCTCGGTGTGGGCTGTGTTTTGGATGTTGGGCTTTTAATCCATACTGGGCTATCAGAAGTCAGTTAATATGGACCATGGAATAAGTGTTGGGCTTAGGGTAAGGCCTAATAAAGGGATTTGGGCCCAATGTAACAAATTGGGCCATTAGTGGGCCTTTAATGGACTTAGAAACAATTAAACTGTTTGGGCCTTGGTTAGGACCCACACCATAGTGGGGGTAAAATATTAATTTTACCCATAAAAGGATCCTTATTCTGATTTAATGTCTTAATTGATCATAATAGTCGGGAAGCAGCCGGAACAGCAGTCAGAGATTCTTTACTCATGCATTCAACAGTTAGTTATTTGAGGTGAGTCTTCTTCCAGTAGGAACGTGTCTAAGGCCACAATGCCGGCCTGTTTAGTTAGCAGTAGTTTTCGGATTTTGGTCTGATGCAATAGTTCAGTATACTTGATGTCTTTGTGATTCAGGCATGTTTATGTGTTAGTTAGTCCGGGCCTCGGTCCGATACAGTATGCAGTATATGTGCTTATGTTATATGCTATGATCATGTTATGCTATGTGTGCAGTTAGTCCGGACTTCGGTCTAATGCAGCGGGCAAGGCCCAAGTTAGACCGGACTTCGGTCCGATGCAGGGGCAAGGCCCCAGTTAGTTCGGACTTCGGTCCGATGTAGTAGCCAAGGCCCAAGTTACACCGGACTTCGGTCCAATGCAGGGGGTAAGGCCCAGTTAGTCCGGACTTCGTTTCGAAGCAGGGGCAAGGCCCTAGTTAGTCCGAACCTCGGTCCGATTCAGTGGTCTAGGCCCAATATGTGCTCTATATGATATTGTATGGTATGTGGTAGTTTGGGGGTGCTCACTAAACCTCTTGCTTACAGTTTTCAGTTTTGGTTTCAAGTACTTCCGGTAGCGGAGGGAAGAGCTCGGGATGATCGCATGGCACACACCATAGATAGTTAGCCTGGGATGTTTTACTATGATAATAAGAAGATGTTTTGAATTAACACTCTGATTTTATGTTATTATTTATGTTATGGATTTACAATCGTGGTTTAAGTAATTTTTTAAATAGAAATTTTTAGTCATGATTTTTGAGTCGTTTCATTTCTGGAAGGTAGGCTCTTGTCTGTCTCCACAATAATTTTTTTTGTCCTTCTAGGTTAGGTTGGTGAGAGGCTTGGCTATTTTGGAGAAGTTCTTGATGAATCTCCGAAAGTAGCCTATAAGCCCTAGGAATTGGCATACTTCGTTTTGTGTCGTTGGTTAGTCCAAATGGCATAACCAGAAACTAGTAGTGACCGTACCGATTCCTGAATGTCATCTTTGGAATGTCTGCTTCTTGAACTCTGAATTGATGATAGCCAGATCTTAGATCGATCTTTGAGTAGTAACCGGATCCTTGCAACTGGTCGAACAGGTCATCGGTCCTTGGGAGTGGATATCGGTTCTTGATGGCGATTTTGTTCAACTCTCGATTGTCGATGCATATCCTGAACAATCCATCCTTCTATTTGACAATAGTATTGGAGCTCCTCATGGAGAGAAGCTTGGCTGGATAAATCCTTTGTCAATAAGTTCTTGAAGTTGACTGGATAGTTCTTGCATTGTTGATGGAGCTAGATGATAAGGAGATCTTGCCACTGGTGCTGCATCCGGGATCAGGTCGGTTTGGAATTTGATTTGTCTGACTGGAGGTACACGAGTTAGATCCTCTGGAAATAGGTCTGGTTAGTCGCACACTTGCAGTATGTCTCTAAGTTCTTTACCCTTGTCTCACATATCCACCACTTGAGCCTATAAAGCGAAGTATCTCTTCTACAAATACCTTCTTGCCTTCATGCAAGATATGATTCTTAGATTCTTTCCTGTTTTATCTCTGTAAATTACAAGAGCTTCGTTGTTGGGAAAGGTAGTCTAACGACATTTTTTGTAACATAAAATCTCTGCTCGATGAAGTAATAACCAATCCATTCTGATGATCACATCGAATCTTCCAATGGTCATAGATATTAGGTTGACGTGATAGACGTGGTTATTCAAAATGAGAAGAAAATTAGCGAGCATTTCCAAGTTTCTTTCTAACTGTATTTTTGCTACTTATACCGTGTAAGCTTATTTAAGTTTGCATGATTTATGGTCGATCATGATTCTTCAGTTATGGGCGTTCATTCTTAAAATGACATGGTTGATTGCACTTGAAGCAACTTCGGCATCCTCCTATAACAATGGTTGTGTTTGTGTCGTTCGGGGCCTTTCTGCAAAATCTAGAGATCTGGCCTCATGAATTACAAATGTTACATACCATACCATTTCCGACATGGTGGAAATCGCACTTGGTATTATCAGGTAAAGTCCTAGAGTAGGGATTTGATTGAGTCTGTGATTACTGTGTACACATCCATAGTTTTTGGATTGGGTTTGTGGTGCTTGAAGTTCTTTTTTGACTTGCCATGGAACTTCCTTTTTGTACTCCCAATATGGTTCTTTTAAGTTTGTGGGGTTATGGTACCCTGACGGATACGCTGCTTTGTCAATTGATAGGTCAATTACTTAGCATTATCAAAGGTAGTAGGTCTGGATGTAATAACTAGACCTTGAACTGGTGAAGCTAATCCCCAGATCTATGTTTAGGTATTTTTGTAATTCGGGTTCACCATTCATGGGAAACGGTTTGCGAGGTCGTCAAATCGGGAGGTGTAAGCAGTCACCTCAGATCCTGTTATGGTAAGGTTTCAAATTATAAAGAGTGATTGATTCCATAAATCCTATAGATTTCCAAATTATAGAGAGAGAATTAAAATCCTACTGATTTCAAGTGATAGAGAGAGTGGTATGCAGACTACTGAATGATCGATTGGGAATTATGGGTTTCTCTGCTACGATGGTAGCGGAGCTATTGGTTCTTTGTTCTTCTTCAGGTTTAGGTGAACTAGGAAAATCGGAACCTTATCCTAGATTTTTAAGTATTTTAAATGTATACATTATTTTGGGGTTGATATAAGGTTTCTACGGTACTAGATTTACACTTCGAATCTTGAGAACATCCTTCAATCTCTAAAACTTTCAACCATTGTAGTCTATCAAACTCCATGCTCAATGTTTTTTGTTCACCGGACCGACCATAAATAACATAGGCGTACATTCCAGGTTTATTTATGGTATGGATTATGTACGGTACTAACCTTAATTAGGGGCGTTTAACCTAAAGGGTAGAGCTGGTAGTTTTAGTTTAATGTATGTTAGAGTTTTATTAAGTGTTCTCATCGCAGGTCATAGTATATATAACTCTTATATATTATTATTGGTGGGGTTTGCAGTATTATTAAATTTTGTGTTGTACTCCAAAACTACCGAGTATAGACGAGCGTCAGACAAGAAACACTGGAGGGCAGGAACATTTTAGCAATTAAGCCATTCTGAAATCCAACAACCCAAGCGACATTTCAAACCAGATTCCCCATACCGTAAGTAGCCAAGAAGTAGTGTAATTAATATTAATAATGCTTTTATTTAGATGCTAGTTGCAATAGTTGTATTCCCCTTTCGAGGATACGAGTTCTCTATAGCCAATTTAGCTTTGATACCAATTGGTCACACCCCCGGCCGATTTGGCGGAACATGCCGGGTTGTGTGACTAAGTTCATGGATCACAAGTAAACTGAATATAAAGCACAAGCACAATAATAAACAAAATATCATTTACATACCATCTTGATGTTTGAATACAAGGTTTTTACAAATAATAATAATACATGAATTGCCTTAACTGATAGGCATATAATACAACAACAAGTAGACTAGGTCACCTGTAATCCAATCCATCTTGAATGTTTGTTTAGTGATTTTTTGAGAATACATGTAGTTGTGAGGGTCAACACAAGGTTGGTGAGCATTACAGGTTTTCTGCTAACCGCAGTAATACTTTTAAAATGTCCAAAAAGTATTATCTTTGTATGAATAAGAATAGTTGAAACATTATTTTCAATGGGTCTTTAAAAGACAAAATATATCTTTGTATAAGTAAATTCATACTTAAAAACCGTATTTGTAAAGAATCTTTGAGTATACTTGAAAACCAAATTGTACTGTTTCGTAAGTAAGTCCATCCTTAAAAATAGTTTTGAAAGCAACCAAGCCCATGGTTGTAGTGAGAGAGAGATATATTCTACTTAATGTTTCTAGCGGGTCCTATAACTGAACTTTGTGACTGAGTGTACCTCCTACAACGCTTAATTGGACGTTGTAGTAAAAATAATAGACATCTATCACCCGCTTCGATTGATCAGTCGAGGGTTGTAGGTAGCAACCGCAGGTGGGGATGTCAACCTCATATAGATCTATACATATGTATCTTGCTCCAAAGATTAACAGTTATAGCAGTGTGGGTATGCTAAGTGTTTAAATTCAGCTAATGAATAACGTCTTACTAAAAGCCCTTAACTAAATAGTTTGTGAATAACTCTCAGCCCTAACTTAATTATGAATAAGTCACTAGGTATAATGAATATCGTTGCATAAGGTTTATAAAAGCCAAGTATGTATGACATATATGTACAAGTGTAATGTACTTGTTTTTATAAAAATAAATGTTTCAAATTAATGAACATATGTATATGTATAAGCATAGTGTACTTAAACAGATAAATGAACATGTTTAATAATATTTTGAATCCTTGAAATACTCTCGGGACCGTTTCGTAACAAATACAAACTAGTGGGGGTTGTTTGACAATTTAATTAACCAAAATATGATTGCTTTTGGTAAAAATAATTCAAGGGAGGGGCTGAAATGGTTATTTCTATTCCAAGTTTGAAGATTAGGATTTATTAATAATCAAAGGAGCGGCCTTTTTTGAATAAATGAGTCCATTTTTTGTGGATTGGGACTGTTTTCAAATAAATGTTTCAATAAGGTGGTAATTTGGTTATTTCATAAAAAGTTAAATAAAACTAGGGCTTTTATGAAAAGGAATCCCATGGGGAGACTGATTGTGTCTAAGTGGTCCAACTTATAAAAATTAGGACTTATACCCCCCTGTGTTCTCCTTTGATCGGGCAGATAGGAAGAGCGGATGCAACAGACGAACGAAGAGAAAGGGGATACGAATCGACTACCATAGTAGTGGATGAAGACGGGAGATGGAGGCTCACAAGCTGCTCAATCCGGTTTTGTTTGCTTGATCGACCAATCGCAAAGAATTTGTGAAGGCGGCGATCGGCAGTAAGAGGGAGGAGAAGTTGGATACGAACGCATCAACAGGGGAAGAGGCCAACGCTTCGTTGTTCGATTAATCGCGAAGAGGGACTGCTATCTCTGGGGTTTGACGAGGTCGAAGGGGAGAAGCAGCGAAGCTGCGGTGGTCTTCAGTGGGTGCGGATGGGAGTTGTAAGGCGGTAGTGGGTCATCCGGAGTGGTGGCAGTCGGCGTTTCCAACTGCCTTTTCAAGGTTTGATTCTCCTTTTTGCTTGTTTTAGACAGAAATCAATGGAGGGAAGAGATAAGTGTTTTAGTTTGTTGTTTTCACAGGTAAAGGAACACTAGATTTGGGGCTATGGATCATTGAAACATAATGGAGAAGGAAGAGCTGAAGTGAAACAGGTGATAATTTGTAATTAATAAATTTCCATATGTATTTTGTTTGGTTTGGATTTAGAAGCAATGTAAATTGTAACACCCTAATTATTTGTGCATTTGGATGAGTATTGATTTATTTTACTAGTTATATACACCAACATATGTTTTTGGGTATTACATATATATAAATTTAAACTCATGAAATTGTTAATTTGGTAAACCTTGGTCTCTTATATTTGAAACTGATACATATATAATGTATATTTGTGAAAATTTAATCAACCACATGTAATTAATTATGACATATGTCTCATACTTATATATATATATATATATAGCCGTTTAAGAATTTATGAGTGTTGAGTTATTTCCATCGTTAAAATTCACATTGACCGGATTTGGATTTATATATTATTCTGAAATACATAACCAACTAGATTATGACCCACATTTAACTCGGGGAACGCATAAACAAAATACAAATGTATATAGATATTGCAGAATAATTATAAAAAAATCAAGGTTATTGGTATTATTGAAATGTGTAAAAAATATATTAAAATCGGTAAATAGATATAGTCGTTCAAGGACATCTTTATAGACAATATTTTTTGTTTTATTAGTTGAACGACCTTCCTCGTTACATATGAGTACCTTCAAACCTTATATGAGTGTTTTATATGAGTACCTTCAAACATTTTTTCATTTCTGTAAATAGATTTCATATTAACTTTGAATGTAAACATACATTAAAATCCAAGGTAAAGTTATTTAAACTTTATTGAAATATTGAAACAAAACACTATAATTTAGCTATGGCAAATCTAATACATAAATTTTCCTAAGAATTATGGTGCAAAAAAACCAAAAATCTCATCTTCCATAATAATCTTGTTTATGCTACCTCTAAATTCTTGCATCTCGTTATCTACAACATCCAAGAACACAGGGTCACTCATCAATATAACCATAGGCTATATTAGGTTTATCATGCACTGATTCAACTATTTCCCGAACTTCTACAATTCTATGTGCAATGTTTCTCATTTAATGAAGGCATCATTTTTAGCTCTAAATTTCAACATAATCAGACTTCAACATGTTATTAATTCTTTTAAAAAAACAGAATCTTCGAAGCTAAACCAAGATATATCTCATTAGAATACATAATTGAATTTAATCAGTACTTAATTAGGTTGAAGCAAAACCACACTTATGGTAAGCAACTTTGAAAACCGAAATGATTGGAATTTCAAATTAAATAACAATAGCTTTGTGCACAAAGATCAAGAAAAATAATTAATGAACATCCCCACTTTTTTATTATTAGTATACATGTTCGTCATTGATTTGATTCCTCTTTGGTTTTTTAATTTGATTTTTGTTTCTATTACTATTTTAACAAAATTATATATATATATATATATATATATATATATATATATATATATATATATATATATATATATATATAGAGAGAGAGAGAGAGAGAGAGAGAGAGGAATGATCATTTGAGAACTTATATATTCCCGAGAACCAAATGAGGACCGTTAGATCAAAATAATAGAAGTTAAGATGTATCGTGACATTTTTGTAAATACTTAAACAAATAAAACACGGGGGCATAGGAATAAAAGTTAAACTGGGACATTTTTGGAATTTCCCCAAATTAAATCCCTCGTTCACGTCATTCTCTCTTTCTTGCTTTCATCTCACCTCCTTGAAGAAAGATGATTTCAGATCTCCGATAAGTCTTTGATCTCTCTCCGATGACTTACCTATCACCGCCTCATATCGACATTACCACCTACCTCCTATATCCACCGTATGTCGAAATCACTGACGATGTCTTTTCCTTCCTCCCTATATTTGTAGACGACTCATACTACATCAGTCTACCACTTTCTCTGTCGAAGATCTTCCACATCCAGCTTCCCTCCCCTCTCTATCAACCATCGATAGTTCTTAATTAATCATAGTGAAGGTAATTTGTTTTCTGATCAATTGAATTTCTGGTTTTTGTTTTGGTTCCTGTGATCCAAAAATGATAGCTAGGGAATATATGACGTTTCAAAGTTTTGTATCCCCTACCTCGCTTTCTGCATTCAGATCATCAGATGTTCATCCATCAAGTCATGTGTGTTTTCTTCTTTTGTTTTTCATGTTTGATTTGTAAAGTTTTATAACGATAAGTTTTTATAATAATGATGTTATAACTTGAAATATTTTTTTTATCTGCTTCGATTGTTATATGAATGTCTTATCAACATAAATTTTTGTTTATATTGTTGACTCTTGGCCTTTGTTTGACCTTTACGAATTGTTTTTGCCTAATCGTTAAGTTGAACCTATTTAGTCAATATGTTTTTAAAAAGAGTTAAATACTTGTGTTGATTGTTGGTATAAAAATAGACAAATGTGTTATTGAAAAATATAGTTATTTGATTGCACTCAACATGTTCGATGAAATGCCTCAATGAGAAATATCACATGTTAACTTCACTTTGACTTCATGAATGATGAACCAATTCCAATTTAGGATTCTGAACAATTTTTTTGGTTATATTTTGAGAAATGTAGGTGGAGAGAGCCATATATGTGCACCACAATATGATTTTAAACTGCATCCAGTAAAAACATGCATGTATTCATTTGATGGCTATGCAGAGTATAAGGAAACTCAACTACTATGTTGTCCAACAAAATCTGATCTTGCTTTGGTTTTTTGATGTAATTGATTAAAACAATTATTAAAATGTTGATCATGGATATTTAGCAAGTTCTTATCATTCTAGAATAATATCTGGATTTATGCTCATCTCTTTATATCTTTGAAAGAATGACATCATCTGGAACAACAGTAAGAACTTTTGCAATCTTTTTTCTTCTTTTTTTTCAGTTTGGAATTGGAATAAAAAATACATACTTTTCTAGTTTTAGGGCAGTTGTAATTGGTCTTGGTGCTCTTTTTATATATATTTTTCTAAGTTGGTGTTATATTGGAAAGTAAAAAGTTGAATCTTTGGTTACATAAAAAATTAGGAAACCATTATGTTGGTAAAGAACTATAACCTTTTTGTGCTCTTTTGTTATAGAAACATATTCCATGATCCAATAATCTTATTTTTTTCATTACAGAAGTACATTTCTAAAAGAGATTATGAACCATTTGATATTTTATTATTGTCGTGCAATTTGAAAGTATATAAAAATCATATATTTCATCCATGTAAACAAAATTTGAGATTTTTTTTGAAGTTTTGAGTGAAAATTGACATGAGACATTGGTGGATCTATTAATCGTGAGATGGGTTAATTCTTATTTATTTGATTGGCTGATGCAAGATGATTTTTGTTTATGTTTATTCTATCTTCTTTTCTAATAAGACATTTTGGAGATTATTAAAGAATTGGAAGAGTAATTTTTTCAGGCCGTGAATTCCGGCAGAAAATGTCGACTTTGTTGGAGGTTTTAACTTTCACATTTCCTAACGAAACACCCTCAGGTAAATTCTCATAATTTAAATAAATAACTTTCAATTATATAGCTTGAAACTTTATGTTCCATGAAATGTACAATTCTTATTGCTTTGTGTATAAGTTCTCATTGCATGACTCCTCAAAATTAGTTGATGTCAGCTCTAGAAAAGATGTTACAATATTATCATGGCAATTTGATGAAGACAGATATGAATTATATATAATTCACATGTAAATCACATATAATTCACATATCAATCACATGTAAATCACAATTGAATCACATATGAATTATATAATTCACAAGTGAATCACATATCAATTACATGTGATTCACATATAAATCACAAGTGAATAACATATGAATTACATGTGATTCACATGTAAATCACAAGTGAATCGCATATGAATTACGTCTATATGCACACATGCATTTTGTATGTGTGTTCTTCATTAATTATTTTTTAAAATTTTCTTGTCAATCTCACATTTGAATCTTAAAATATACAATCACATGTGAATATCACATTATACAATCACATGTGAATCTTACATGATATAATCACATGTGAATCTTACATGATATATAAATATGCATTTTTGTGAGTGTTCTTGCATTAATCATTTTTTTTTTCAATTTTATTGTAGATTTTAGAGAGTTTGTGGAAAATATTGAAGATGTGAAAAGTGATAAAGTGAAGAAAATATGAAAATTTATATATGAAGAAATGACAACATTATGAATCTTTGTAACATTTTTTTATATTTTAATTTGTATCAAATAAAATTCTTGTATTGCTATGTTTATAGATTGATTAATAAAAATGAGATTTTTTATGATTACTTACGAATATTATAGTATAAAAAATATGCATATATGCATTTGAAAAAATATGTATATCTGCACCTAAAACGTTGATTTTTTTGGTTAAAAAAAGTATGGTTTTTTTTTCATAAATATTCCAGTTTCTTTTTCTTTTTTTTTTTAATTTACTGACTTTTAAACATATACTTCTTAAAAAAATGCAGTTTTTTTGAAAAAAGTTGCAGTTTTTTTGAAAAATGTTGTAGTTTTTTTTTAATGCATTTTTTTTTGAAAAAATTGCAGTTTTTTTGGGAAAAAAATACAGTTTTTTCTTTTATTTTAAAAATGTCGTTTTAAAAAAAATTGCTACTTCAAAAAAAATCAGTTTTTTTATTAAATTCATGTTTTCTGAAAAAAGTAAAAAATCTTCATTTTTTTTAAATTGAAAATTAAATAAAAAAATCGAAATTTGATTTGTTATGTTAATTTTTAGAACATTTTATTAATATTTTCAATAACAAAAAAAATGAACATTAAATGAGATCGATAAGATGACGATCATGCCTTTAAAGAGTTAATTTTGATCTAACGTTCCACCTTTAGTTCTCGGATTCTTGGAAAACTATGAGTTCTCAACCGATTTCACCTATATATATATATATATATATATATATATATATATATATATATATATATATATATATATATATATATATATATATATATATATATATATATATATATATATGTATGGAAAAGTTCAATAGAGAACCATAATTATGGGTTCTTCAAGGAACCAAATATTTTTTTCAATTTCTAAAGCTTATTCTTTATCGAAAAAAAATATCTAAAATATCTAAATTTATATATTAACATTGTGAATGTGAAAAATATTTTTCGGATTCACCGTGTGAATCCGGATTCACGTTATGAATTTTCGAAGATTCACATTGTGAATTTGACATAAAAAAATCGAATTTTATATCATTGGAAAATGGATAAAAAAAATTATGAATTTATGTATTTTTAGTTTTTTTTGATAAAAAAATAAGTTCTAAAAGTTGAAAAAAAGATTGGTTCCTTGGTTTTTTGGTTAATTATGGTTCTCTATTGAACCTCCCACATATATATATATATATATATATATATATATATATATATATATATATATATATATATATATATATATAGAGAGAGAGAGAGAGAGAGAGAGAGAGCTAGGTTCAAATGTTTTTAACAAGTATTGTGTGCCTAAATGCACCAATAAAAATTCAAGAAATAATTAAATCATTAATAAATAATAAAAGGGTATAAGAGTAATATACACTATAATTATTTATGGTAAAAGAAAACAAAATCAATCAATATCCCACTAATTTAGGTTATCAGTTTCATATAACACCACCAACGATTCCTCCTAATTTTCTAAAAATCATCGTTCTCTCTTCACAGACCCATAAACCCTTATCCTCTCCTTAGTTCGACATATATAAACACAACTCCAAACCCCATTCCTATTCAGCATCGCTTCCAACAATTAGCACACAAACAGACTCAAGGTGTTGTTGCAATGGCTGCAGAATTCTTCACTTTCCTCCGTCCCTAAGCACCAACGACCTGGTAAATATCACCACAACGTCTTCAATCTGTCTATTTATCTCATACCTTCTTACAAGTCATACTGTTTGAGGTTTTGGTTGATTAATATTTTGATATATAATACGACTTGATTGTTTATCTGTTTAATTGTGTACGTTCAGGTTTATTTCAGTCTTTACTGTTCGAAGCCTTTGGCCGGACGGTGAATCTAGTGAACAGAGCAGTCGGATTGTTGTGGACAGGAAACCGGACGTCTGTGAATCAGCTGTAGAGACGATGCTCCGAGATGGAAGCATACATCCCATGCCTGAGCTATTTTCATTTGGATCTACTCAAGTGAGATATCCGATACAGGTACCAACGATTATACTTTAACCCTTTTTTCTTAAACCCTAATTGATGAAGCAACCTATTTTAATGGATGCTAAGTTTTGCTGAGTTGTACACTCCCTTAAATTCGCATCAAAAGAACAATGAGGATATTTGTTTTTTTATACATTAAGATTTTGATTCTCTATTATTTATATATGTGTGCACAAAAGGTGTTTGTGGAAATGCCTGAAAGAGAATTCATGTAGTATGTATTCTATTAAAACTCTAAGAATGTTTATTATTCTGTGACAATTTGATTTCAATCTTCTTATTTGTCAAGATAGGGAAAGTAAAAAACCATTATTAGATAGGAAAATTAAAAAACATTCTGGTAGAATATGTTATCATTTTCTATCATATCATTTCCGATAGAATATGTTACAAATTCTTTAAGAATATTCAAAATCATTCTGCAAGAATAGTTTATTATGTAAGAATATTTATTGTTGTATTCTATTATAATGCATTGAATTGTTTAATTTTTGAGAACTGATTATCTTTTCTTTGTGGATTTAGGTTTTGAAGAGGCTAACATCGATGTGGAGAAGGAAGAAAACATATAGAACGAGAGTGTATTATACCAGAATGTGTTATGCTACAATGTATAAAGTGTTGCTTAAAAATAATATTCTTTCAGAATAGATTAGTGTTTTTCTTAGATTTTGATGTCTTTTTTTCTTTCAGAATGTTGTTATTATTCAATGAATCACAATCATACAATGTAATTATTTGTTATATTATTAGTTCAAGAATTGATTTGTGTATTCTTTTAGAATGTATTTACTAGTTTATGGTTGGTATTCTGCCATTCTGACAGAATAAAATCGAAAAATATATTTACTAGTTTATGGTTGGCATTCTATCATTCTGACAAAATAAAATCGGATTTTTAAATTTGAATTAATTTAAAATATTCAAATTATTAAAAAATAAAGAAATTAATCATCCCTAAAAATCCGAAAATTTCCTTTTTTAATATAGGTTAATTGACTAAAATGCCCTTATGTTGAAATTTGTATGATTATATGGTACATGTTATCATATTCTACTATCACAGACCCTCAGATCATGACCTTCGATTATATTTCATCCGATGGTCCAGATCTGTGCATTCTGGCACACAGTATTTATTAAAAACAAAATAACCTAACCCTCTATATATATATATATATATATATATATATATATATATATATATATATATATATATATATATATATATATATATATATATATATATATATATATATATATATATATATATATATATCCGAAATTACAACCGTTAAAATTTGTTTTTATTTTCTATTCTTTTAACAACTAAACATGGATTCGATTATGTTAAATTTGATTTGATTTAGAATATGACATTTTTTGTTAAATACCCAATAACGAAAAGATAATCAAATTACATAACTATCTTTAATTTGATTAGATTTATGTTTCATTAAGCTTGAAGATTTTTGTGTTGTTTGTTTTTTCTAAGACAAAATGTCTGCAGTCTGCGGACCATAACTGTAGACCTCTGCTATAGAAGAGTTGGACCAAACGTCTACAGTCTGAAAAAAAAGACTGTTTGTTTTTTTAACATCTGCATACTAGTAAAATAAACTAAAATCTAAATAAACTGATTTTTTTAAACTACAAAGTGATTTTTTTAATATATTTACAACTTTGTTATAAATAATTAATAAATCTAAATCAACTTTTATGTATTATTGTATAAAAGTTGAAAATAAAAATGGTACAAGTTAACGTATATATTTGATAAGAACCAACAATTTTGGTCACAAATTTATACCTAAATATTGTAATTAGGAATCAAAGAATTTGATATATAAATGAATGGAAATAAATTTCGATTTTTTCAACTAAATCAATTAAAAAAGTGTCATAAATATTTTTTTTAAGAAATTAACGATCCTTTATTAAATAATGTTTTATAAAATTTCGTACAAAAAATATAAGAATATATATATATATATATATATATATATATATATATATATATATATATATATATATATATATATATATATATATATATATATATATCAACGATCATTATTGTAATAAACTTTTATTTATAAATTCTTCAAAAATATAATGCTTGTGTCGTCGAACTTTTTTTTTAAGTATTGTAATTTTTTTTTCAAATTGTTTATTACTAATAAAGTTGGAATAAATATAAATTAAACAAAAAACAAAAAAAATAATAATAAAGTATATGTTTTTTTAGGCTAGAAAATGTCTGAAGATGTTAGAAGACTCTGGTCCACATCTGCGTCAAGAAGAAGAGGACGCGCATACATTTTTAGGTCTGCAGTCTTCTGAAAAACAAACAGTCTGCGAAGGCTAATGTCTGCGCGTGGTCGACGCCGCACAGACAGAAGATGTCAGGAAGATCTGCGAACTAAAAACAAACACTATCTTTATGTTTCTATCCATTCTTATTATGTTTGAAAAATATTTGCATATTATCTATCAACATTAATCTATATTTATTTTCTTTAAAATGCGTTGAAAGCCTTAAATCCATGGTAAATATGCCTATTATTTGGCTTATATATGCAAATCAATTATAAGATTGCTCTCTTTAATAATAATAAAGATGGTATTTTTTCAAACTTAAAGTAAAAATAATATTATACATGAAACCATACAAAATACGATATTATCTTAATTTGAGAGTTTTGAAATACAATCAAGATTTTTAATATATAAAGAATACAACCAAATGCTTAAGATATGCGTTAAACCTTCACTCTAATTTGTATGTTTCGAAGAACAATCTAGCTTTTTGAAGAAAAAAAAAACTTAATGCTTTACATATGAACTAAATTTTAATTTACACATTAATATTTGTTTAAAAAAACTCTTGTTTCTGACAAATTAACCTTCGGATATAAAGATCAAGAACATCTTTTACCTAAACAATTAGAAACAAACCAAGACAGAAATTATAAACAAACCCAAATCCGAAAACCAAAATAAACATCTACAAATAAGGACACAAATACATAGATCTACCAACACAACCGACTAATATATTGATTAAACACAAACACACACACACATCAGCTAGTACTCAAACAATTAAACACACTACAAATAGATCTAAAACATAGACGACAGCTAAACTATTATCTTCCACTCTTGATGTCAAACTAATGTCAATATCAAAATTCCTATGAAAACATTAATCATTCTTTGGGTGTAATTTTTTCCATGTGATTGCTTATTTATCATTTACTCATGCTAATTTGGGATAATTTTAATTAGTTTAATACAGTGAAAGAAAAACTAACCTTAAAAAGCAGTTGAAGGCCAAGACTTTTCATGTGTACAGTTCTCATAATCTGGTCTGTAAAAGAAAAGGAGAATGATTTCAATTGCATACAAATGTTTCTAGCTATGTTGAATAGTTATTACTTGTAATTTTTTATTCAGAAAACACAAAAACAACATAAATTTAATTAAAGGGAGAATTGATAATAGAAGTTACTTACAATGTCAATAAAGTAAGAGTATTGTCATCATTGGTTATTATTTTAATCAAGAACCACAATCATGGTTTTTACCATGAAGTAATATGGTAACAAATATGCAGTTGGATCATTTAGCAAAAATAATGCCATTAATTACGACAAAAATAAAGCAAATTCAGCTAGAAGATAATGCAGAGGGGCACGAATGTCTTTTTGACTCCATGCTTGGGTTTAATATCATATTTTCCTTTTTAGTTTAAACACACAAAGTCTTCCGTTTCTATAAATTTTCTCCTATAACATAAAAAAATTAAGTTAACATTAGCTGAAATATTGCTCATACGTCCCTTAGTACATGTTCATAAATATGCAAAAATTCAAAATTCAAACTCAACACAGATGCAATTGTGAGAGAGCAAAATAGATACGGAGAATAAGGGACATGGTAAATTGTAAATCGTAAAATAAATACAGAGAATAAGGGAGAAGGGTAACGTAACTAGAAAATTAGTTATTAATATAAAAAAATTGATCAAACTTGCCTTCTTAGTTCATCTTGTAACAAATAAAACTTGTTATAATTGGTTTATTCAGTTTTATTAATTCAAGCACCCTATTTTTATCTCAAGCATCATACCCTGAATCAATCAATTTATGAAGCAATTCAAATAGGACTTTAGATGTATCCTATTGATCCATACAATGAAAAGTTAGCACTGTTTAAAATGGTCCCTATGTAATAAAAAATTAGAGAAATACTCCATCTGTAACAAAAATTACAGAAATGGTTCAACATCACTCTTTATACCATCCTACTATCCCTTACATGAACTACATGCTTACCTTGGCAAGTAAACATACGAATCTTGTGCTCTTCAAGTTCAACATACTTGAAAACAGAAGCAATTCCACCTTCTTGAGGTATAATTCATGTTTGAATGGTATCTAGGAACCTTTTTTAAATATCCTAGATACCATTTTATTAACCTAAATCAAACAACAGTCATTTCTAGGCACAAAAAATGCAATAAATACAATGAAGCAACTAACCAAATTAATGTTTTCTGGTTTGAACTTCTCAGAAATTGGTTCGCAAAAAAGACTCTCAAGCTCGGTCATATCAATTAATGTCTTCGCTGCTTCTTCACGCTCTCCATCTCTTCGGACCCAATCGACCCTCGTTGATGCCCTACCCCATCGCGTTCTTCCCTTCGGACCGTCGAACCCAGGAGACCACATCGGTTTGCGAAACCGACCGACGAACAATCGTTGCTTCTCCCTCCCTCCTCTTCGGCCTCGTCGACCACCGAAAATGCTCCCTCTGACGAAATTGCCACCATCGGTCCAAGAACCACCATAGTCACTTTCTTATTTCCTCAAATCAGATGAAAACCGGATTAGCATCTCTGATTTACCCATAGTCGATGCCCATTGGGGCTGCTATATTGCTATTCAATGTAACATAATAAATTGAACGAAAACAATGAAATAATCCAAGGTTAGTAACGTAGGTGAATCAAGAAAACTTGTCGAACTAAAAGTTTATACATACTAAATTACAAAATCGAAGCGACTG
Organism: Lactuca sativa; assembly: GCF_002870075.4. Taxonomy (NCBI): domain Eukaryota; kingdom Viridiplantae; phylum Streptophyta; class Magnoliopsida; order Asterales; family Asteraceae; genus Lactuca; species Lactuca sativa. The sequence goes on from NC_056626.2 coordinate 387,438,052, forward strand.
TTTGAACCCAAATCGCATCTAAAGTGGAAACCCTTTCCCCCAAACACAAAACCCTTTCTATGTCTTCTGATTGGGTTCTCAAGAAGAAGATATAATAAATATGTCCGTCTGAATGGCTCGTGAAGAAGAAGACTGAATAACGGTGAAGGTGAGGGAAGATGGTGGTAACAAATTGCTACCGAAGTAGGAGGAGACTAATACGCAGGAGTTTGAAGAAGGTTGATATAAGGCGTTACAAAATGGTTTAGGCGTGTTAATTTTTTTTTTCGTATGAGGATGACATTACATCATCAAAATGATCCTATGGTTGAGATTAACGAATGAAACCCAATAAATGGCTATGATTTTTGCAAGTGATGTCATTAGGTTTTTGGTTTGATATATATAATGATAATAAAATCATGCTGAAATAAATAGTTTTAACGTTTCGCGATTAATAAACCTGAAAATGTCTGATTTTTCACTTTTTATAAATATTTTTATCAAAAATATTTCAAATATGAAATCAACTATTAGGCTATAGCCTGACTCCAAAAATGATTTCGGAATTTCCATTTGAGGTGTGCAAGTCCAACAATGGTTAGAAACGATTTTAGCGATTTTAGAAAAATCAGTATTATACTGGTTTTGGATTCTTAAAACGGTCGTATCTTTTGCATACGAACTCCGTTTAGGATATTCTTTATATTTTCAGAATTAGGGAAACATGTACTATGAAGCTAGAGTGTTTGTATTGCTCACAACTGCTTAACACAGAATTTCATTTTTTCAGACGCATTTTTATGGTTGCAGTTTGAGCTATTTGGCTTGTTTGCCAAATTACATATTTGGAAGTAAGATACCATCTGGTATCTTATGATAGTTGAAGTAACTCATTTATTTTACAGTAGATGCACTAAAACTCAATGAATAAAATTACAAAGAGATTTACTATGAACTTGACCGTTCACAGTCTGTGACTTAAATTTCGGGATGTCACAACCACTGAGTACATGATCATTGGGCCTACCACTGACATAAGCAACACCTCCCAGTCCAGAAAGTGTTGAATCATCATGTTCAACCCACTTAAAAAAATTTCCACAAGACGGTCGATGACGGAGCGTTCCTCATTGATGAGTTCAGGTCCTTGATCATGCTCGCCACTAGGAGGATCTTCAAAGTGCATTGGACCTCCAAAGACAGACACATCCATGGAGAAGTACTCAGGTTTCCACTTCTTTATAAAAGTAGGCAATCCATCACAGGTTTCGATTGCACCATGACGAAGGAATAATGGCACCCAATCATTAGTCACCATTGTTACATAAAAATGATGGAACATCGGCAACGTCAGAGTAACATTCAAAACTTTGTTCAATAGCTTGAAACACATGATTTTCTTAAACCCGTTACGTGTAATCTGGGCAATGTGGAGATTGTAGCGATCTAGGACTGAATTCAAGAAATCAAACGCAGGTAGACAAAGAGTGGATTTGAAAATTTGAGTGTAAACGCCTACATAGCCTAGACGTGGATTTGTAATAGGTTGGTTTTCATAAGGAAGCAGATGTTTAAATTAGGGATCGATGTGGTAAGTAGAAGGAAGAAAAAGACAAAGACAATAGAATAAAGAAGATGGTTGAAGCAAGCAGTTCGATCATGCCCGTTAAATACGAGGATAAGTTCAAAATTTTGAAACAACAGTTACTTAATAAGAAATGATGAGTTGTAAGACGACGAGATGGTCAAATCAGTTATTTGATTTGTACTTTGGACTTATTTGTTACCCATTAATGTGCACAAACCCCGATAGTAACAACACAAATTCGAATCATTAAAAACGATTCGAACTTGGGGGACATAATGAGGTATGCACCTCCAGCAAAGCTAGTCCAAACATGTTGAACCTGAACCGAAGATGAACGACCGTAGCGCTTGGGTTGGTGTTGTTGGATTAGTGTCTAAACCCGTAACTATGTTTGGTAAGTATTTGACCCGATTGTGCATGGTCCTTTTGGGTTGCCTTCACCAAAGCAACATGATAGGTTGTTTATGAATAAAGAGGTTATTATGATTTATTAATGTGTTATATGAATAATATATTAAAGGAGAAATCATATAGTTTAATTAATATTAGACAAGAATTATCTAAGAATTAATTTTATGGCTAAAAGAGATTAATTAAATAAAGGGGACTGCAACTGTCAATTGTGTGATAGTTGATTTGGGGTGAGAATCCTTTTGGATTTAAGGGGTGGATGAAAATTAGAGTGGAAGCCCATCTAATTTCGTCCAAGGCCTGTGTTCTGGAAGATTCTGTAACATCCTGTTTAATTAATAAATAAATATATAAAATTGATAAACAGATAGTTGCCCTAAATCCATATTATTTAGTGGGGTATTGGTTTTGGGAAGCCAAATGTTATAAATTGAATTATTCGAGGGTTAAAAAGTAATTTTGGGATTTATTTTGAAAAGATTTTGAAGGCTAAGGGGCTATTTGGTAAGTATTAGACTTAATTTGTAAAGGATTTCAGGAGGCTGGGTTAAAAAAGTAAATTTCGGGCCAACCCCCCTCCCCAACTTATCCCTCCCATTTACGGCCACACACCTCCTGACTCCTCCATTATCGGTCATTATTCCTCGTCTATGAAATTGGAGGACCACCGAGAAGCCAATACCGCCAATAAGGTCGTTGTTGCTGCCGCCGTTTGGGCTATTGTCGTCACTAGCTGGTGCTATTGCCGGCTGTTTCGCTCACCATCATTTTTCCTCTCTATCTTCCTAGTCATTCATCATAATGTTGGACGTCGTGAACGTCGTTGCTGCTGCTGGGAGTTATTAAGTCGCTATGGTCGTGGTTTCGGTGAAGGATTGCCACCGTTTCCCAGCCGGAAACGCTCCATTATGTTCGTTGCGGTCGTGTTTGTCGCGTGCTGCCGTTGTCGCCATCGTTTTATGCCACCTGGAGGGGTGGCTGGGCTTGTTAACGGCCAGAAGTGATTGTGGTGTTTGTATGTGGTTGTTGGAATGATACTTGGCTGGAAACCCGAATGAAAGACCCCATTGCCACCACTCGCCACTGCCGGTCACCACAAGGTGTTTATATGTGTGTGTATGTTTAGCTTAGTTAGTGCGTGTGTTACTTTTGGTAATCATTGTAAATTGTAACAAAAATGGAATAATGGAAAGAAAGGAACCCTAACTACCACCGTGAGGTGGTGGCTGCCGCCACCGGCCGCCGTGTCGGGTGGTGGTGTGCTTGCCTTGTTGAGTTTGATTCGTTTGGGATGCTTGAAACCCTAATGGGCCTAGTGAAAACCCTAATGGGTCTATTGGACCCTAATTGACCAAAGGAAAACCCTAATGGGCTTAAGGACCTAACTATTGGGCCTATTAGGCTAAGATGGGTTTGAAACCCTTATTAGGGTTTGGAAAACCATAATGCCATGAAACCCTAATTTGGGATTTATCGGGACTGCATCGGAATTATTTAATGAACTCAAATATTAATTAACAACATTGGCAATTAACCTAAAGGGTACATTAGACTTAATGGGTTAAGTCCTTAATGGGTTAAGTAGGAACACTTAACCCTAATCAACATTTTATGTGAAAAACCCTAATTGCAATTGGGTTCTTATTGGGCCACTTATTGAACTAAGTTGTTGTGGGCCTTAATGGGCCAATTGGGAACATGTTATAGACTAAGGAAATCCTTGGGCCTTAGGATAAGACCTGTTAGAGGGGCTTGGGCCCAATTGGGAAAATTGGGCCATAATTGGGCCACAACTGGGCCTTGAGGACTATGAGAGGTTGAGCCATGGGAATGCCCAATGGTTGGACTAGAATAATTGGCTGGGCCTTCAAGTAAGTCCATGTAGATGTTTGGGCCCAATTTGGGAAATTGGGCCATATGTTGGGCTTTGGCCCATTACTTGTCTATTGGGCCTTTGGATTTCGCCTTGAACTGAATAAAGCTAAGTTAGGGTAAAGTAGTCTTTTACCCCCAAGTATGGAGTTGTGGTTATGCATTGGGAACCAACTATTAATTTGCTGTTGTTTGATGTTGACAGTTCGGGAACCTGTCAACCAGCACTGGGGTTTTATCTGCGGGACTTCAGCAGTGCCAGGTGAGTCTCCTCACCATACCAATGGGTCTAAGGCACCAATGCTGCCCCATTTTATGATATGTCATACACTAGTTGAAGTTTTATTATGTGGCATGTTAGATGTTTATGTGATAGTGAGTATGCTAGTGATTATGTGGTATGCTAATTGATTTTGTGGTACGTGATATGCTAGTGGTCTTTATGATACTTGCATGGAAGACCTCGGGGGGTTCCTGAGGCACTTAGGTGTAAGCCCTTGGAGGGTTTCCTTGGCATCCAAGGTCAAGACCTCGGGGGGTTCTCGAGGCACCTAGGTGTAAGACCTTGGAGGGTTTCCATGGCATCCTAGGTCAAAGACCTCGGGGGGGTCCCGAGGAATTAGGCTAAGACCATATGGGGGTTCCCATGGCACCCGGTGTAAGACCCTGGAGGGTTTCCAGGGCTTCCCTATATGTTTATATGCATGGATGACGTAGTTGATATGATTTATGTGAGTATGTGAATAAGAACCTGGAGGGTTTCCATGGCATCTTTATATATGCATATGCATGCTTATGCGATTGTTACGGTTTATGCAGCTGTTATAGCTGATATAGGTTATGTGGTTATGTGGATTGTATGGGGTATGCTCTGGGGAACTCACTAAGCTTCATGCTTACATTTTTGTTTATGGTTTCAGGTATCATCAATTTGGAAAAGAAGGGCTTGGATTGATCGCAGTGTACACACCTATGATTTCCGCAATGAATGATTTTGGGATAAACTTTGATAAATATTTTACTTAATGATGATTTGAAATGTTTGAAATGAATGGTATCAATGCTTTAGCTACATTTAAAAATGAAAATTTTACCCTTTATTTTTGGGTTGTTACAAGTAGGTATCAGAGCCTTAGTTTGAGGGATTCGGACATAACTAAGGATCTGTAAAGTTTTCAAAAACTGAAAAAAAAAAATATGTTTTCAAAAGAAGTTTTCTAAGACAAGAAAGGGTGTGGTGCATGCAATCAGTCGAGCTCAAGTAAGTTTCCATAGAATACCCACATTTGTTATCTGTTATGATTTGATTATGAATCTGTGAACTGCATGCTAGTTAGGGCTAGGAGAGATGCCTTAATATGTTATATGAGTTGGTAGACTTGCATGCTAGTGCTGAGTAGTCAACGATAGAGTTGGCCTGATATGTGATGCTTGTAGCCTTGGAGATACTAGATGCCATGCTGGAATGAGAATGATAATTGGTATTTGTAACTGCTATGTGTATGCTTTTAAAATTGTATATGGTTAGGATCTTATAGCCTTAGAATAATAGATTTTGCCTTATTTCCTGTTCCTTGTTTGGTTGTGGTCCTTGGGAAGAGTCTATTATTCGACAATCTATTGGATCCTGTTATGTGTATAATTTGCATGCATAAGGTAGCCGACAGTGAGGATTGATGGATGTGGATAGCGCGAGCTGCTATATGTGGACTGAATGTTTTATGATAGTTCTTCGGGTCGGAGTGCAACTGCACGAATGCTGCTTGCTTTGTACTTTGTCGAACTCTTAAGTGATGGGAGTCAGCTACTAAGTGGATGTAACGATATCCAGGAGGTAGATGACTGGCATCGTGGGGAGTTCTTCAGCAGCTGATGGAAGGGTGAGTTCGGGGACCTAGGAAAGCCTAGGATATGTTTCAGTGGGTTAGTAGTGAGTCTCAATGAGACTTGGGTGTACTAGCTGTACTAGTTTGAGGAAGTGACTTGGAGTATTCGGGAGGATTGCTGAGGAAAGTATGGATAGGTGTAGAAGGTAGTATTGGGCCCATACTATTGAAAGCACAGGATCCATACTCGAATCGGTGAGAGTCTTGGAGAATCTGAGAAGCTTCGAGGAGGATTTTGTGACCCGATTTGGGGACAGAACATGTTCCAGTTGTTGCAGCTTAGCCATTGGCAAGTGGGCATGGTGGTGTGTTGTGCCTGTATGTTGTGATGGTTGAGGCTACTCGAGTATTGCAAGGCCGGAGCCAGCGCAGCACGTACGAGGAAGTGCTCAAGGGAGTTTGTCACTCCAAGGGTTTAGGTTGCTACAGGTGTGGCAGAGTTGATCATGTCAGCTGAAGGTGATCAGTATTCCTCCAGATGTTGCAGGTATGTCATCTTCTACTGCTATTAGGTGGATGTTGGGAATACGTATCGCTTTGGAATTGTGAGTGAGTTGGATAAGTCAGATCTCGGGTCTGGTTTTTGCTAATGTTTGGCTTATCAAGGATCATATATGCCATTCTGCATGCCGAAAAGTCAGTGATGAACCCATAGAGGAACGCATCTTGTGAAGTAGGTTCCAAGTGTACCGTTATCATTCTGGATCTTTGACGAGATTTGTGCAGGAGTATTATTTGGGAGATCCTTGGTCGGAATTAGTGGGATAGTTCTCCAGCAAAGTCAGAGTTCAGTGATTCTATCATTTGTTCGTATATGGTTGAAATTGTTTATGGATGAACTTTGGAGTTCAAGGCACTACTATTACTAAGTTAGGATTAGTAGCACGAAGATGGTGATGTCAGTTGTGGGTGTTAGATGCATAAGTGGTTAGTCATCGGATGTTCAAGAGAATTGTATTTTCACATGGGCTGTGTACGGATAGAGTTTAGTGGTGCTACGAGATTAGAAGTGGGAACGAGGACTCGTCAGCCAGAGTGAAGATTAGAGCCTCTAGTTGTCAGCATGGGAGGTGGATTGAGGTGTCAGACTGGAACATATTTCAAGAGTACTCATCAAGATTTTCGAGTATGGGCGATCTTAAGGTTTAACCGGTGATTAATCGCTAGCATTGGTAAGATTAGGTTGTCATCAGTGGGATACTAGAAAGCAAGAAGGATTGGGAATCCTTCAAATCTCATGTATTGCGAAGACTTAGTCGAATCTAAGTAAGGGAGAATCATGCAAGTATTTAGGACAGAGATAGGTTTGAGACCGGGAGGGACTTCTCGTCCTCATCAAGGGAAAATGGCAGCCCAAGTGGGTATTTGGTTTGAGGGTTGTGCAAGTTTGGAGTTCAGTAGAACTCCCCAGCATGTGAACCGCGTCTTCTTGGAGGCTTGCTAGTAGAATTTGGGGAAGCAGGTTGGGGCTCCAGTTATTGATGGAGTTCAGTTTGGGTGTTGAGTGGAGTGCGTGCTCGAATTTGTTTGCGTTTTCAATCAATAGATTAGGGGTAAGGTATCGGGCTAGGGTTGTGTTAGGATGAAGGTGTTGTAAGAATACGGGGGAGCCATAGCATTCACTAATGGTCAGTTGGTATGGAAGTGTTGTAAGACTACGGGGGAGTCATAGCATTCACTAATGGACAGTTGGTATGGGAGTGCTGTAAGTTTGCGGGTGTAGCCATAACATTCACGATGTTAGCATATAGTACTCTAGTGATGTAAGTCTGTGGATGTAGCCGTAGCCTACACTTGGTTGGTAGATGGAATGAGTGTGTTGTGAGGACACGTAAGGAACAGTAGTACCCACCAGTTCGGGTGTAGCAGTGAGGATATGGAAATCCACGAATTGGATTTCGGAATTACCCAGATGGATTAAATCTGGTTGAGACAGTGACAAGCCTGTAGGATCGCCCCTACAAATTATGAGATTAGGAAAGCAATGGACTGTCTAAGGTCATTCGGGATATTAGGCTACCATTGGTCGGGTAGCAATCACTTTTAGACTTGGATTTGGTAATGTCAGGATTCAATACATGGACCCGCTCGGTTGGATTGGGAGGTTTTTAGAGCCACAGTGGCATGATAATTAGTGGCAACTTGTTCCAGAGGAGGTTTCGTTCAAGAAGTCGCATGGAGCGACTGCATGCGAGTCTTTTGGCTCCGTAATCGGGTCGAGATCCGATATTTCAGATGATCGGAGAACGAATTGAGACCAGGAAGGTCTCAGTGGATTTTGGGAAGCAGTCATGTAGCAACATGTGTTTCAGGCAGTTTAAGCGATTGGGAAGTATTAGTAATGGTGTTTAGGTTATGTATACGAACGAAATAACTGCTTGATTTGGAAGTGACAAGTCACTCACAACAGAATCAGCTGAGCCTTGTCCGAGTATAAGTGAGCTACAAGGGTAATGGGGTTTGTGACTCTGTTTTCCAGTGGGAACCTCGATTTCTCAGAAGTTGAGTAGTCAGTTGAAGGATAAGTGGGTCGGGTTAACCAATACTGATGTAGCATAAAAGGTCTGCCAGGGAGTCTGACCACCTCAAGACTACAGATTTCAGATAAAATAGACATGATTCAGTTGCAAGAAATTCGTTTATGTGGGGATTATAGGGCCTGGCGAAGATTGGTCATGGCTACCCTGGAAAGACTTGGGTGTCCCCAGGATGGTGACCAAGTTACTAGAATGGTTGAGCGTGTAATCAATGGTAAGGAATGATTTTGAGGACATAATCTAATTTAAGTGGGGGAGAGTTGTAACATTTAGTTTAATTAATAAATAAATTGATAAAATTGATAAACAGATAGTTGCCCTAAATCCATATTATTTAGTGGGGTATTGGTTTTGGGAAGCCAAATGTTATAAATTGAATTATTCGAGGGTTAAAAAGTAATTTTGGGATTTATTTTGAAAAGATTTTGGATGCTAAGGGGCTATTTGGTAAGTATTAGACTTAATTTCTAAAGGATTTCAAGAGGCTGGGTTAAAAAGGTAAATTTCGGGCCAACCCCCCTCCCCATCTTATCCCTCCCGTTTACGGCCACACACCTCCCGACTCCTCCATCACTGGTCATTGCTCCTCGTCTGTGAAGTCGGAGGACCACCGAGACGCCACTGCCGCCATTAGGGTCGTTGCTGCTGCTGCCGTTTGGGCTATTGTCATCGCTCGTTGGTGCTATTGCCGGCTGTTTCGCTCACCATCATTTTTCCTCTCTCTCTTCCCTGTTGTTCATCGCAATGTTGGACGTCGTGAACGTCGTTGCTGCTGTCGGGAGTTATTGTGTCGCTATGGCTGTGGTTTTGGTGAAGGATTGCCACCGTTTCCCGGCTGGAAACGCTCCATTATGTTCGTTGCGGTCGTGTTTGTCGTGTGTTGTCGTTGTCGCCATCGTTTTACGCTACCTGGAGGGGTGGCTGGGCTTGTTCACGGCCAGAAGTGATTGTGGTGTTGGTATGTGGCTGTTGGAATGATACTTGGCCGGAAACCCGAATGAAAGACCCCATTGCCACCACTCTCCACTGCCGGTCATCACAAGGTGTTTATATGTGTGTATATGTTTAGATTAGTTAGTGTGTGTGTTACTTTTGGTATTTCATTGTAAATTGTAACGAAAATGGAATAATGGAAAGAAAGGAACCCTAACTACCACCGTGAGGAGGTGGCTGCCGCCTCCTACTGCCACCTGCCGCCATGTCGGGTGGCGGGGTGCCTGCCTTGTTGAGTTTGATTCGTTTGGGATGCTTGAAACCCTAATGGGCCTATTGAAAACCCTAATGGGTCTATTGGACCCTAATTGACCAAAGGAAAACCCTAATGGGCTTAAGGACCTAACTATTGGGCCTATTGGGCTAAGATGGGTTTGAAACCCTAATTATGGTTTGGAAAACCATAATGCCATGAAATGGACCGAGATCCGAATATCAGCAGTTTCGAGTGTTAGGGAAGGATGTCCTGATGACAACCCTCTAAACTCGATGCGGATACTTCGAGTCCGTAGTGATACCCCTCGGATAGGACCAATACGCCCATAATATTCATGAGCTTAATTAGTAGGGTACACCATTCTTACTTCGATCAGTTCGTCCTTCTCCTTGTAATGACTTATTTATCTACCCTCGTAGTAAGAAGGAATCCATGGAAAAATTACCCTCAGAGAAACCCTTCGTGAAGTTCTCTAAAAACGAGTTTTGGAATTTAAGAGTCAAATTCCTGAGACACACTATTAGTGATGGGAAATTCTTGAGTACTCTGTAAATTTATCAAAACCGTTGGGAATTTGTCGGCACCGCAGACGCCGACAGAAATTCGCCAAATTCTAGGTCTTGCAGACCTACTATCGTAGTCCATTCAGAACTCCTCGCAAATTACTGAAACCTCTTATGACATTGACTCAGAAGGGAGTGGCCCTTGACTGGGAAGACAAGCAAGAGGAAGAAAACCTTGGAATTTCAAGTGAGAGGCCAAATCCTTTTGGAAATCTCACTCTGGGAATGGCTTAATACGCTTCGTAACGCGTGGAAAGCTAAATCCATGATAGTCAGGACCTCCGAGATTCTTACCGGAATCGGTCCTATATCTCACAGACTAGACCTACTCCGCGAGCTTAGTAACATGCATTCTACTCTTCACGTCTCGAACTTGTAAAAAGTATTGATCTGACGAGACTCTTGAAATCCCACTCGAAGAGATCGAGTCCCACAAGAGCCTCATACGTACCATTTATATTACTAGTAAGCTACCATATGGGTAGTTTAGGAAGATACTAATATGTTTACTAGAATGCGAAATCATACCACTAGTCAGTTCATTCTTGAGTCTATACATGCTAGATAGAGAGAGAACACACATTACAGCTAGTACACACCGTGCATTACTATACATGCTAGATAGAGAGAGAACACACATTACATAGATATGTTTACATGAGTGCGTTTACATATACGATAATAGGACAGACATCACTCAGTGTTATAGCATGGAACGATTTCAGGATCTAACTATACCAATGAATCACAACGCATTGTGATAGTTATATTGGGTATACGTGATCATAGTAATGTGGATGTTCACGGCTTGCAAATATGCAGGGGTCGTGTGTGGGTCCTAAAATCTCTTTGACACGGGAGCGTCTAGCCTAGGATCTAGCCATCACATTATGCCTTATCCCTCAAATAAGGCAATATTAGTACAAAAGTAGTCACTTATTACAAATACTATAGTACTTACGAGATTACAATAGGTTAAAGGTAGTTAGTACGGTTGTAGTTATTTGATACTACACCATAGTACTATTTCATTTTCCCATTACATTCACTTCGTTAACATTCAAACGATGCACGGTAATGAAGAAGCTATATTTTGGGTTAATGAGAGTCGGATTTGGGAAAATACACACTCTTACAGGAGACACACACAGATACTAGATGCCTTGGTAGAAGGCTACTCTCAGTAGGAAGCATAGGGCTTTCTAGGATGTTCAAAACGTTTTCATACTTACAGTTCATATACATACAAATACTTATAGTTCATATACATACAAATACTTACAGTTTATATACATACAAATACTTATAGTTCATATACATACAAATACTTACAGTTCATATACATACAAATACTTACAGTTCATATACATACAAATACTTACATACAAATTAAGACACTAAAATACTTATGATCTCACCAGCTTTAAAGCTCATACTCCCTTTCAAAATAACTTGTATCCTCAGGTCAACAGTAGACAGGTACCGATGCAAGGTTTAGAGAAGATGGTGCTCGTTCAAGACTCATCTTTCATTTTGATTTATACTTTAGTGTTTATCATAATTTGACAGAACACACTTGTATTAACATTATATTATTAATGCAATGGATGATGTTGTTGCTTGTTTACTACTTTTCATTGTTGTGATACTGTACTTGACGTCCTCCGCCCCAGAACGTTTCCGCCGTTCATGGTTTTGGGGTGTGACAGATTGGTATCAGAGCATTGTTTATAGTGAATTAAGTATATCAACCCATAAAAGATATACAGACTATAAATACAATGGGATTAAAATACTCTGACCAAGAGTTTATACTTTAAGTAGTAAAATATTTAATTAAGTATACGTGCCTGCATTCATGCTAAAATCAGTGTCACTAGGACAGTACAAAAGAATTACGATTGTTGGGCAACACAGGTGGACTTAGAGACATATGGTCAAAACTGGGAAGATATAGCCTGGTCAACTATATTATCCGAGGGTTGACTAGCATGTGCCTAAGTGTAGTTGTGTGGTTGCAACAAGTCTAAAATCTTACCAACAATACCACAATGGGAACAATAGAACATAAACCTAAAATACTATAGGGGTATTTGGTGTTCCTATAAGTACTTCATACTTGAGAACTAAACGGGATCTTCATTACAAAGTTGATAGTTGCTAAGTGGATACACTAAGGCTATATGTAACTAGGATGTTATAGACTTAGAATCTGTGAAAATTTTGCTTTACCCCTATTCTTTGTGAATTTGGAGTAAGGTCACTTATTCAAAGGCCTATCCTGTCTTGCTTACATATAACTGGTATTCACTTCACAAATAGTGATGTAACTAATGAAGATTTTCTAAATATTTATATAGATAGTTCGTCTAATAATTATTTTCTTACCCCAATTCTCGCATAGATAACATGGCTGGACTCCATCCCCACGACAATTCGTACCTTCCGAATGAAGTCATTGCTGGATGGTTTGGAGAAGAACCAGAGAATGATCATCCTATCCCTCTGAATGAGCACCATGATGAAGACCTTTCGGATGGTGCTAACTCCGAACCCGAGGTTGAGAACCTACCCCAGGCAGCTCCCTTTCCAAATCCTAACCCTCGTCCGGCTTTTCATGGCCCGACGCCTCCATGGGTGGAATGCTTGGAAACACGGAGCCAAGGAAAAGATCATCCCATGCCATTTAATGGTGACCGAAGCTTTTATGAACTGAGCAATGGGGGCTTAGCAGACAGAATCTTGCCAATCCTGGTCCGCAGAGTGGCCCGAAATGAGATTCAAGGCAGGACAACCCTACATCAGATCACAAAAGTTGTCGCCAATGCGAGAATGCATACCCTCCACACCATTCGTCTGGAAGATGCTCGTGAGAGATCTGAGAGAGACCATGAAACCCTGCTGCGAGAACTGGCTGAATCACGAGCCAAAGTCATAGAACTCCGAGTACGCCAGAGGGTGTACGAAAGACACCTACTTGAAGTGGAACGCCAAATGGCTGAACTGAGAGTTCACCAGAGGGATGACCGTCGCCAATAGTATATGCCTTACTTTATTTTTCCTTGTTAAAAGGAATCGTTTTCTGTCTATGCCCGATGTGGCATTTTCTATAAAACTATCTTGTACTGTAAGTACTTTAGTTAGGCCTTTATGCTGTCAAGGACTACCTACTCTGGATATGATGTAAGACCTTTTACAAGGTCATTTTCCCGAACTTTTACATCATGAATATCAAAGATATTGACAGTCGGCTAACTTCTGTGTCATTCTTTATTCAAATACTCTCATCATACTTTCATTGGAGTATATCTGAAACATGCTTTAGTCAAGACATTAGACTATAGAAATTTAGCTTCGGAGACATTTCCAAGTGTCTTTTAGTGGTTGGATCATGTTATTCACCAACCAACGATACCTCGGCTTGAACGACAAGAGTGTTGAGACCATTCTACGAACTTACTTCCACTCAGTACTCGGACTGCATCATGGGGATGTAGGTCAAACCTTCGTGAACATACTTCCAATCCGTACAAGGACTGCATCATAGGGATGTAGGTCAAACTTTCGAGAACATACTCTTACTCTTTACTTGAACAATCGAAGTACATCTAGGGTCAACCAGAATCGCTCACAAAATTCTTATCTTTCGTGTTACAGAATCATGTCGTCATCCGGAAACAATCAGCCGAGCAACGAAACCCCTATCCTCCATATCGACCCCACTACGTTACAAGCAGCAGTAGCAGCTGCTGTGACAACTTTCCTTACACACATCAACTCCGACAACACAAGCAAGACTAACAAAGGAGTCGAGAGTTCCGATTGTAGTACCAAACCGGGAAACCAACAAATGACAACAGTCACGGACCTACAAAGCCGAAAAAATGAGAGGAATAAACGAAAGCGCCAAGCCCAAAAGGAGCACAAGAGATCCCAAAGACTTGCCATGCCATAGCAGCAAGTGGCAACTCTTGCAGAACTCTTTAGGAGGTAATTTCCAAAGGGGAGTAATGAGGAAGCCACTCGTGTCCACGTAACACTGGCTAAACACTTCACTCCCACCACCAATGCTAGTGTTAGCCAGTCATGCCACCAATGCGGTGAGATAGGGCACTTCAAGAAGGATTGTCCTATAATAAAGAACTCCGGCGCAGACGGAAGAATTCTAAGGATTACTGCCGCAGGGGAGACTACTCCAAACCCACGTAAAAGTAATTAAGGCGTTTCATTGTAACAGACTTATAAACCGTTTAATTTAGTGCGACTCGAGTTTTACCTTTTGAGGGAGCCCATCAGTTAAGGGACCCCTGTGCTGCGTATACTTGTCTTTTGTAGTATACCTTGTTCACAGCAATAGTCTTATAGTAAGTCTAAGGTACTGTAACTCGGTTGATGGTTGCACGGTTGTGTTTTGTATGTAACGCCTTATGCTCAAATCTAATGTCTTTAGTTCCCATATTATTCCGACATTATCATACGTCTATACTCAATTTGATCTGCACAAAACCAGCTTCATAAGTACATCTCTTTCTCAATAAACATCATTTCAGAACTCGGAAGTACTCATGCATAGAGTACCTCATGTCTCTTATCCTTTCTGAAGAAAACTCAGCAAACCTCCCCGAAGTACCACTCGTACAGTACGTCAAGTTCAATCCAAGAATCCATGCAGTTGATCTATCGCTGATGAATGTATACATAGGGGTGATATATAATCAAGGTTTTACAGGTTTAGAATTGATGATTTCACTTTAACTTCCTTTCCTCATAGGGATGTGAACGTAAAGAAGAATCAGTTATTCGACTATCTTTTCAATCTTAATTATATACGACTCGTATACACGAGATTGTGATCGTTGAACCATGTATGAATTCTAATATGAACTTTAGGACGGCGACTGCCCAAGACTACGAGTAATCGCATTGTCATGTGAACAAACTTAGAACCCACTATGACTCCTGTAACCAGACCGCCCTACAGTCTAAACACCTATGGAGATACAAGAACAGTCCGGACAACTTTGCGAACTACTCAGCAATAGAATTGGAAGACCAGGCTTCTCACCCTGGAGAGCTCCGGTCTTATTCTTCCAAAAATCAACGGGTTGCATCATATGTACCTCGGCTATCGAGGACTCCGTCAAGAATTCCATTAGAAATCGTTACCTCTGCCTCGCATAGATGAATCGGTTAAACAAACGCAAGGAACGATTTACCTTTCAGAAATGGATCGAGATCCGAATACCAGCAGTTTCGAGTGTTAGGGAAGGATGTCCTGATGACTACCCTCCAAACTCGATGCGGACACTTCGAGTCCGTAGTGATACCCCTCGGATAGGACCAATATGCCCATAACATTCATGAGCTTAATGAGTAGGGTACACCATTCTTACTTGGATCAGTTCGTCATTCTCCTTGTAATGACTTACTTATCTACCCTCATAGTAAGAAGGAATCCATGGAAACATTACCCTCAGAGAAACCCTTCGCGAAGTTCTCTAAACACGAGTTTTGGAATTTAAGAGTCAAATTCCTAAGACACACTATTAGTGATGGGAAATTCTTGAGTACTCTATAAATTTATCAAAATCGTTAGGAATTTGTCGGCACCGAAGACGCCGACAGAAATTCGCCAAATTCTAGGTCTTGCAGACCTACTATCGTAGTCCATTCAGAACTCCTCGCAAATTACCAAAACCTCTTATGACTTTGACTCAGAAGGGAGTGGCCCTTGACTAGGAAGACAAGCAAGAGGAAGAAAACCTTGGAATTTCAAGTGAGAGGCCAAATCCTTTTGGAAATCTCACTCTGGGAATGGCTTAATACGCTTTATAACGCGTGGAAAGCTAAATCCAAGATAGTCAGGACCTCCGAGATTCTTACCAGAATCGGTCCTCTATCTCACAGAATAGACCTACTCTGCGAGCTTAGTAACATACATTCTACCCTTCACGTCTTGAATTTGTAAAAAGTATTGATCTGACGAGACTCTTGAAATCCCACTCGAAGAGATCGAGTCCCACAAGAGCCTCACCTACGCGGAAGAACTGTAGTGACCATGTACCGAGAGGTCGTGCAAGCGATTCATAGTCATTTCCCTTTTAAGTGAAGGTTCGTTGAGATGCCAACCAGGGACCCGAATTCACTTGGGAGCGCGAGAATCGATCGTTTAGGAAGTATCCCCACTTCTTGGCTTGATTATTCATGCCTACTTCCTTACCTAAATTCTAATTTCGGGACGAAATTCCTTCTAAGGAGGGGATGATGTGACAACCCGAAATTTCTATTCTATACAAACAATACCAAGTCAATAGAAGTTAGAACAGTTGCAGTAAATTTTCAGACTTTTAGTATAAGTTTGAGTATGTCAGGATTTACACTTGAAGAGATATCAGGAGAGAGGATGCACTAGGGTTTTGTGCAACTATGTTATTCCAAAACTCTATGATATTAGAGTTCGCTGCCTGAATAAAATATTTTCTGCCAAAAACCCCAAGGGTATATATATGGTCCTTAGCCATATTTATTCATTTGTTCCATTTCCAACTAGAGAAAAGCCAAATTCTCTCTCACCGATCTTCGGCCTTTCGTCCCAAATCGTGAGTACTTCTATCTAAGTGTATTATAGAGCTTGTTATGTGTCTAATAACCTAGAAATCATATGAAGACATCAAGATCAAAGAGTTTACGGCCCAAGAACATCTTGGATCGTAAACCCTTCTTTATGAGACAAATAAGTGCCCTAGTCCCTTCCCTTTGAAATAAAACTAGCCTAGACTCGTACCTTAATGTAGGTAGGACTAGAAAACACACCAAGAACACCAAGATCAAAGGTGTTTACGGTCCAAGAACACCTTGGACCGTAAACCCTATTTAGGGTGCCAAAGTGTGCTTTATCTTACCCTAAGCCTTGGGTATTAACTTAGAATCCTTCCTTGATGTGTTTAGCACATGAAAACCACCAAAATCCCTCATTTATATGTGTTTACGGTTTGGGGATCTCCCAAAACCGTAAACACCCCAAAGGTGTGTAAAAATGGCCCTAATCCCTTCACAAGCTTAGGAAACTAGTCTAGATTTGTTTCTTGATATGTTTGGGACTTGAAAACGTCAAAGGACCTTAGACTATATGTGTTTATGACCGTAAACACATGGAATAGTTTTCCATGGGGTGTAAACTCCATTTAGAGGTGTTTTGATGCCACAAACACTTCCATAAGCTTATACTCCAATGTAGAAATGCTTCAAGGGACTCACAAAACTTCAAAACAACTCATGGTCAATAAGACATGAGTTTACAGCCGTAAAATCAAGGGTTTACGACCGTAAATTCAAGGGGTGTTGGTCTTTAGGGAGTAAGCTCAAGAAGGGGGTCCTTTGGAACACTAAATCCACTAGCCTTGTCCTACAACAACTTAGATGCAATCCTTAGGGCTTATAACACTTGTTAAATGCGTTTAGCATGTCCTATGGTGTCTAGACTTTGTTTATTAGTTGTTTAAAGACTAATTTGATACATATATTGATGGGTTTTGAGCATTCTAACACTTCCTAAGTGTGCATGCAACCCTAATAACCTTGGATCTATGTTTGTCTAATTATCATGCAAAGTTGATTTCCAAGGCTATGATCCTATCTAGCATACATGGGGAACAATTTTAACTTAAATAATAGATAGAATTACATACCTTTTGTTGTAAATGTTCCTTGAAACTTTGTGAGCCTAGCACCCCAAGTGTGATGCCTCAAATGCTTCACACAACACCAAATGCTATGGAGTAAACCTGGAGAGAGAAAGTATAACACACTAAAATTGGCTCTAGCCCTCTACTTTTTTTTTGGTGTAACCAATTTTGGGAGAACACATGAGCTTTATATAGTGTTGACGCGTCTAGGGTTACACCATGTAAACCCTAATGTGTCATGACTTTTCATTTCCATGACCCATGGGTTTGTAACTCCCATGGAGCCTCCATGGAGCATCCAATGGGTTTAACCCAACTTGATTATCCATGGAGCCTCTTAGCCCACTATATAAGTTATGGATGATTTACATAATCAACCCATATATTTAATTAGTTATCTTTTGATCACTTAATTAATTTTAAATTAATTCTTGATCAAACTAATTAAATAATATTATTAATATATTAGAACTTAGAATATATTAATAACCACAAGTGTTATTTCTCTCATTTAGTCTATCCAATTGCATTGTGCCATGCAACCCAAATGGACCATGCCGGGTCGGGTCAAGTACATACCAGAAATAGTTATGGACTTAGACACCTTATCCAACAGTCTCCCACTTGGATAAGTCTAATAACTATAACTGCAAGTATGACTTCAGGAACCGATCGGCAATCATAGCTCTTTTCAAGGTTTCTCGGAACTGAGAAGATGATGGTGCGCCATTTCAGATAAGGGATCATATAATCCTCTGTTCTAGATATCAGCCGGAAAAATACATGGAACAAAGTCTTACTTATTGTCCAGCAGTTTGTTTCCCGATTTCTGATTTGTTTGACAAAGAACTTAATTGAACACATCAACTTAGTTCTGACCGGGCCCGGTACATAGGTCAAAACAAAATCATCGAGGGCTCCAGATATCAGCTTCTAATCCAAGAAGGAACAGATAAACTTCGACTCATATGCTTGTTCTACTACTTGTTAAATTACACACAAACGCATGTTTTATAACATCGAGTTACCAATGCGGTTTCGCACGTTCAATGCATAACTAACTCATAGTTAACAAGTCATATCTCTAGGTTTGAAGACTTATATGATATTACCATCTCGCGATCACTCGAGATAAATTCCATGAAGTGATACCAGCGAGCGTGGGTGGAATCCAATACTCAGAACTTATGAGCACTCATGAGTGTTGAGGCCATGTCCAACATCTTAGACCTCTACAATCAACTCATGACAGTCTTACTTCATATCTACTCCCAACATATAACTGACTGTGGAAATTTGAATAATATGTAAAACAACATAAATATTTTGGAAGTCAAAACATGCAAAAGAAATAATAGTAAACAATTGACAAAAGATCGTAACACTTTACTCATAAATAAACACAACTTTTATTCATCATCAAATGTCAATTACATTTTACAAATTTCAAAATTATCTAACTACTAAGACTAATATCATCCTTCAGCCCTATGCTCCTAGCATGCTGGAGATGCTTAACCCTACCCAGTCCCTTCGTGAAGGGATCTGCCGGGTTCTCATCCGATGATACCCTCTTTGCCACGAGGAGTCCTTCTTCTATACGATGTCTGATGAAATGATATTTTCTGTCAATGTGTCTGGATCTCCCGTGATCCCTTGGTTCCTTTGCTAAGGAAGCTGTAGTTTCACTGTCACAGAAAATCTCTATAGGCTTCGATATAGCTGGTACAACTCCAAGGTCTCCAATGAAGTTCTTTAGCCACATAGCCTCTTTTACCGCTTCGCTTGCCGCTATATACTCTGATTCGCAAGTTGAATTAGCCACTGTCTCCTGCTTGGAACTTTTCCAAGAGATTGCTCCTCCGTTTAAGGTAAAGGCCCAGCCCGACTGAGAGCGGAAATTATCCCTATCAGTCTGGAAGCTAGCATCACTATACCCTACAACTATCAAGTCATCACTCCCACCGAGGGTAAGGACCCAGTCCTTAGTCCTCCGCAGGTACTTGAGAATGTTATTTACCGCTGTCCAGTGAGCCTTACCAGGATTCCCCTGATACCTGCTAACCATGCTTAAAGCAAAGGCTACATCAGGACGAGTACAGGTCATAGCATACATGACCGAACCTACTGCCGAAGCATAAGGTATCCGACTCATTTCTGCTATCTCATCCTCAGTACTCGTGCTCTGAGTCTTACTCAGTCTAGTGTTACTCTGGATGGGTAACTCTCCTTTCTTGGAATCTTGCATGCTGAATCTCTTCAGTACCTTATCCAAGTATGTACTCTGACTAAGTCCAATTAGTCTTTTACTCCGGTTTCTCAAGATCCTTTTCCCTAGAATATAGACAGCTTCTCCTAGGTCCTTCATAGCAAAACACTTCCCAAGCCAGGATTTAACTTCCTGCAGAGTTGGGATGTCATTTCCTATGAGTAGTATGTCATCCACATACAGTACCAAAAAGCTAACTATACTCCCACTAGCTTTGACATATACACAAGATTCATCTTCACTCCTAGAGAAGCCAAACTCTTTGACCTTCTCATCAAAGCAAATATTCCATCTGCGAGGTGCTTGCTTTAATCCATAGATGGGTTTCTCAAGCTTCCACACTCTATTAGGGTACTCAGTGCTGACAAAACCCTCTGGTTGATTCATGTAAACATCCTCAGCCAACTTTCCATTAAGGAAAGCGGTTTTGACATCCATTTGCCATATTTCATAGTCATGAAATGCAGCTATGGCTAACAATACCCTAATGGACTTAATCTTGGCTACTGGAGAAAAGGTCTCATCATAATCCACTCCAGGAGTTTGAGAGAAGCCCTTTGCTACCAGTCGAGCCTTATAAGTGTGTACATTACCATCCATATCGGTCTTCTTCTTGAAGATCCATTTGCACCCTACAGTCTTGCTTCGAGGTTCGAGCTTGTCATGAGTCTCGCGTCTCACGAAAGCCTCGCAACCCCAAACCTTGATGTGGGCTAGACTAGGAACTTTTCCATTCCACATCTCGTGAGGTGTTCTGGCAACCTTCTTTGTAGGGACCAGATTAAGGATATGGGTGGCAGTCTCTAAGGCATACCCCCAAAATGAGATTAGTAGCGTAGCTCGACTCATCATGGAACGAACCATATCCAACAAGGTTCGATTACGCCTCTCAGCTACACCATTCAACTGTGGTGTCCTGGGAGGTGTCAATTGTGAGACAATCCCACATTCCCTAAGATAGTCGAGGAACTCTGAACTAAGATACTCACCACCTCGATCGGATCGAAGCATCTTAATGTTCCTGCCCAATTGATTCTCGACTTCCTGTTTAAACTCTTTAAACCTTTCAAAAGTCTCTGACTTATGCTTGATTAAGTAGACATATCCATATCTACTATAATCATCCGTAAAAGTCACATAATAACGATTAGCATCCCTTGTGGCATGTTTGAAGGGTCCACACACATCTGTGTGTATAAGATCCAACAAACCTTCACCCCCTCACAAGAACCAGTGAAAGGTGACTTTGTCATTTTTCCAAGTAATCATGACTCGCAACTATCATCTGACTTTAGGTCAAATGACTCCAAGACTCCATCTTTTTGGAGTTGGCCTATGCGTTTCTTACTTATATGTCCAAGACGACAATGCCATAATGATGCTTTATCGAAGTTATTATTATTAGTAGAATCAATACATAATACATTATTTCCTAAGTTATCTACAACAGACACAGCTTCATACACACCATCACAAGGTAATGCTTTAAAATAAAACACATTATTAAAGAAAGCATTTATTCCACCAGTTTCATTATCAAAAGAAAAGGTAAAACCTTGTTTATACAAAGCATGAAGGGAAATAACATTTCTTGCCATTTCTGGCGAATAACAACATTTATTCAAATCTAAAGTAAATCCACTACTAAGCAACAAAGTATAAACTCCAATCTTGGTGACAGGTAAAACTTTCCTATTCCCCATGATTAAGTTTATCTTTCCATGCTCCACATTCTCACTTCTTCTTAGTCCCTGCATTTCAGAACAAATATGAATACCGCAACCGATATCAAGGACCCAAGAGTTAGAATAGAGTGAATTATTAGATGAGATAGTGTAAATACCTGCATGGTTGGGTTTAACTTTCCCATCCTTCAAATCTTGCTGGTACTTTGGGCAGTTACGCTTCCAGTGCACCTTTTCGTGGCAGTAGAAGCATTTAGCCTCTTTGGGATCAGAAGAAGGTGTAACGAAACCTTTCTTGGTTCCGCTAGAAGAGGAGCCATCAAGGGTCTTACCCTTGGTGCCCTTCGAAGGGTTCTTTCTCTTCTTCCCTCTACCTTTCCCGATTGCCAGGACAGGTGCTGAGTTTGGAGTAGTAGCAGGAGTGGTCACAACCGACTTACCTTTAAGACCTGATTCTGCGGTCTTTAGGAGTCCCTGAAGTTTGCTAAGTGTAACTTCCTCCTTATTCATGTGGTATGTCATGCGCAATTGATCATAACACGAAGGTAAGGAGTGCAAAATAATATCTATTGTTAACTCCTCAGGGAAGTTCACATTCAACTTCATCAACCGATCCACATACCTTTTCATTTTCTGCATGTGGCTTGTGATGGGTTCACCATCTTTCATTCGGGTTGTGATCATAGAGGAGATGATTTCATATCGCTCTTGACGAGCACTCTGATGGTAGCGGTCCATCAAATCCTGGTGCATCTCAAAAGGATAGTAGTCCTCATAGGACTTTTGGAGCTCGGCTGTCATGGTGGCCATCATGATGCATGGCACTTTGGTAGAATCTCTTTCATGTGCCTCATATTCAGCAAACTCCTCAGGAGTAGCAGATGGCTCAGGCACCTTGAGCTCCTTGTCAAGAACATATTCCTTGTTCTCGTAACGAGTGACCATCCTGATGTTCTGATCCAATCAGTAAAGTTAGATCCATCAAAGATGACTCTCCCACAAAGGTTCATGAGAGAGAAGGAGCCTGTAGGGTTTGAGCCAAGAGTAGCATTGTTAGAAGACATCTGAAAAGAAGGAAAAGTTTTGGTTTAGATATAGGGATAGTCCTTAATAAAACACCCAAATGTAGTATTAAAGCTAGGATCCAATCACAATATATTATAACCTAGAAGAGGGATGTCGTAATCCAAGTTATAACATATTTGAAAGGTAGGTGAATGACGATTCACCAATTTCCACCATGAAAATGAAATGTTAATTATTAGGTTTTATTTGGTTTTTTAGAAATTCCTAGATTCTTTGAGATTCATTGAACTATTCAATGGCATGTTTCAATCTTGAGTGTGCCCTTCATGTTTTGTGACTGGGATACCGAGGATCACAAAACAAGGTGTGAAGTAACCATGCAAATTACTTGGCACCCTTAATGTTTTTTCACTTAATCGTAGTGCCGGTAAACCACACGCGCTCCTTCCGACCTCATAAAAAACCTTAAGTCACCCTTTGCCTTCCTTGTTAAGTCCAAGTTAGTGTGCCGGTAAACCACACACGCTCCACCAACGACTTAGACAAGGTGCAAAGTGTAATTTCATGGATTAGCACCTTATTCACATTTTCCTAAAGTAACTAAGATTGGGAATTTATAAAACATTTAGTTACTTTATAATTATCATTATACTTTTAATGAGAATTTATAAGTCCTTGTCTTACCCGTTCGGCTAACGACCCTCCACCAGTCAAGCAAGCGGTGGGTGAGAGTGGACACCCATTAAGTTGCCATTTTATAGGCAACAACCTTATACCCACCTTATAGACCGACTTCGTGAATGAGGCATACTAGCGGTAAGACGACTTTGATCTTATACATATATATATTATTAATAACTTTATAATATTATAAGTATAAGGGTAGAATTTTAACCTTTAAAAATCTAAGGGTTGGAACTAAAGTTTTAATCAAGACTTTACTTGTTCCAAAACTTGAGGGCAAGTTTTATAAACTTTCAAAACTTTTCATTTCTTGTAACTTATGAGTTAATTAGAGTATTAAAAATGAAGACTCTTCATTTTTCTAACTCTTGTGTTCTTTTAATGGTTTTAATTCAAGTGTGACTCTTGGTTTTCCATAACTTGAGGACAAGTTATGGATTCCATTAAAACACATTATGATCAAGAATTAAACTACCAAGTAGGTTACAAGTAATTCCTATGATCATCTAAATTCATAAGATCAAGAACATGAATATTCATATCAAAGTTTCAAGATCATATGAACACATATAATCATGAAAATTTGATATTAGCCATTGTAAATGGATTAGAACAAACATTACTCCATCTAAAATAAGTTTTATAACACCAAAACAATTTAGGGTAATGTTTCTAGTCCATTTCCAGCAGCACAAGTCGGAAATCTGCACTCTGTCGCTCCTACTCGCCGAGTGCATGAACCTACTCGGCAAGTAGGTTGAAGATACACGTGAACTCGGCGAGTCCCCCCATGGACTCGGCGAGTTCATCAGGCAGACAACAAGTTTTTCGACTTTTTTCAACTTTCTAGCACAAATAACAAACAAACAAGCCTAGGCTCTGATACCACTGATGGGTTTTGAGCATTCTAACACTTCCTAAGTGTGCATGCAACCCTAATAACCTTGGATCTATGTTTGTCTAATTATCATGCAAAGTTGATTTCCAAGGCTATGATCCTATCTAGCATACATGGGGAACAATTTTAACTTAAATAATAGATAGAATTACATACCTTGTTGTTGTAAATGTTCCTTGAAACCTTGTGAGCCTAGCACCCCAAGTGTGATGCCTCAAATGCTTCACACAACACCAAATGCTATGGAGTAAACCTGGAGAGAAAATATAACACACTAAAATCGGCTCTAGCCCTCTAGTTTTTTTTGGTGTAACCGATTTTGGGAGAACGCATGAGCTTTATATAGTGTTGACACATCTAGGGTTACACCACGTAAACCCTAATGTGTCATGACTCTTCATTTCCATGACCCATGGGTTTGTAACTCCCATGGAGCCTCCATGGAGCATCCAATGGGTTTAACCCAACTTGATTATCCATGGAGCCTCTTAGGCCACTATATAAGTTATGGATGATTTACATAATCAACCCATATATTTAATTAGTTATCTTTTGATCACTTAATTAATTCTAAAATTAATTCTTGATCAAACTAATTAAATAATATTATTAATATATTAGAACTTATAATATATTAATAACCACAAGTGTTATTTCTCTCATTTAGTCTATCCAGTTGCATGGTGCCATGCAACCCAAATGGACCATGTCGGGTCGGGTCAAGTACATACCAGAAATAGTTATTGACTTAGACATCTTATCCAACATATATGTGATATTATATGTTAACTAGGATCACAGAGTGTGTTCAGAACTTCACTTGACACCTAGCAATCCTTCAGTTCATCCGTACCACTCACTACAGGTGAGTTCATACCCCTTTAATCAATGATTTAAATGTTTTTAAATGTTTCTATGTGGGGGGAGGGGATACAAGTTGAAACATGCTAGTTATTATATTAATCACAGGTGATTAACAAGTAGCATACAAAAGGATTTATTACTCCTTTAGATGTTTTACCAAATAGTTTACTTCAGATGGTTTTCCAAAACTTCATTTATGCTATTACATTGTCAATTGCATGCTTATATATGTATAGTTATATAAGTAATGTTTAAAGGACTTAGGAAGGTTAGCCCACTCTATTTCCTTTTCTCCGTTGGGATGTGGTCTGGTGAGGTACCGGGCATCCGTCCGAAGGTCGTTTAAATATTAGTTATGTATCATATGTACATATATAGTCGTAAAGGTTCTTCCAGTCAGTTCAATACCCTTGGGTAGCAAGGGTATACTTCCATGTTCATACGAACCATTTATATTACTAGTAAGCTACCATATGGGTAGTTTAGGAAGATACTGATACGTTTACTAGAATGCGGAATCATACCACGAGTCAGTTCATTCATGAATCTATACATGCTAGATAGAGAGAGAACACACATTACAGCTAGTACACACAGTACATTACTATACATGCTAGATAGAGAGAGAACACATGTTACAGCTAGCACACGCAGAACATTACAGTACACTACTATACTATTACATGATTATGTTTACGTGATTACGTTTAGATGATTACGCTTACATGAGTACGTTTACATAGATACGTTTACATGAGTGCGTTTACATATACGATAATAGGACAGACATCACTAGGAGCTATAGCATGGAACGATTTCAGGATCTAACTATACCAATGAATCACAACGCTTTGTGATAGTTATATTGGGTATACGTGATCATAGTAATGTGGATGTTCACGGCTTGCAAATATGCAGGGGTCGTGTATGGGTCCCAAAATCTCTTTGACAGGGGAGCGTCTAGCCTGGGATCTAGCCATCACATTATGCCTTATCCCTCAAATAAGGCAATATTAGTACAAAATTAGTCACTTATTACAAATACTACAGTACTTACGAGATTACAATAGGTTAAAGGTAGTTAGTACGGTTGTAGTTATTTGATACTACACCATAGTACTATTTCATTTTCCCATTACATTCACTTCGTGAACATTCACACGATGCACGGTAATGTAGAAGCTATATTTTTGGTTAATGATAGTCAGATTTGGGAAAATACACACTCTTACAAGAGACACACACAGATACTAGATGCCTTGGTAGAAGGCTACTCTCAGTAGGAAGCATAGGGCTTTCTAGGATGTTCAAAACGTTTTCATACTTACAGTTCATATACATACAAATACTTACAGTTCATATACATACAAATACTTACGGTTCATATACATACAAATACTTACAGTTCATATACATACAAATACTTACAGTTTATATACATACAAATACTTATAGTTCATATACATACAAATACTTACAGTTCATATACATACAAATACTTACAGTTCATATACATACAAATACTTACATACAAATTAAGACACTAAAATACTTATGATCTCACCAGCTTTAAAGCTCATATTCCCTTTCAAAATAACTTGTATCCTCAGGTCAACATTAGATAGGTACCGATGCAAGGTTTAGAGAAGATGGTGCTCGTTCAAGACTCATCTTTCATTTTGATTTATACTTTAGTGTTTATCATAATTTGACAGAACACACTTGTATTAACATTATATTATTAATGAAATGGATGATGTTGTTTCTTTTTTACTACTTTTCATTGTTTTGATACTGTACATGACGTCCTCCGCCCCAGAACGTTTCCGCCGTTCATGGTTTTGGGGTGTGACAAAGAGCCTCCAACCTCTCTCGAAGATCATCGTCTTGCTTGTGGTGTTTGTAAGCCATTAGAGGAGTGACACTTGTGACTCTAAGCTCCAAGGACAAGAAGATTCAAGCTTTGAATAATAGGTAATCATCTAGATCTGTTCTGTTATGTCAATTTCGAATTATATACATTAGATCTAGGGTTTGAAAGTCTTGGATGAATTGCATGTACAATAGAGAAACCTAGATCCAAGCATTAGGGTTTGCATGAGCACATAGGATGTTCTTTTGGCTCAAACCCATCAGTGGTATCAGAGCTTTGATTGGTTTCTTTTGTATTGATTCCTTGCTTGTTCATCCTCTCTGAAAATTATTTTTTCTGCCTTCTGCCCGACCTGACTCGGCAAGTCACTAGTCCAACTTGGCGAGTCCAGTTAGTGACTCGGCGAGTTGGAGCGTCTGGTAGGGGATATTCAGGATTTCTTGCTGTTTTGCATTAGGATAATTGCCAAAATCGTTTTTGACTAATAAAATCTGAATTTTATTGTTGCTATACATTTATCCTTTCCAAAACAAAAGATAATTACCATTTACTTGAATAATAAATTCCTTATGTGATAATATTTGGTTATTTAAATTATTTGATGAATTATCTTGTGAATAAAATTGATTAGGTCAATTTTAGATAATCATTAAATTAAATGTTTAATTTTAAATTATTTGCTATTTGATCCTATGTGTTTTGAATAAGTTCAAAACTTGCCCACAAGTTTTGAAATTTAAATTTTGATTAAAAGTTTAATTTGAACTATTTAAATTTCAAACCCTAGAATTTTACAAGTTTAAAATTCAACCTTATACTTTATAATATTATAAGATTAATATATATATATATATATATATATATATATATATATATATATATATATATATATATATATATATATATATAACTGAAATGCTAGTCTTACCGTTAGTAGGCCTCATTCACAAAGCTGATCTATAAGGGGGGGTATAAGGTTATGGCCTATAAAATGGTCGTTTAATGGGTGTCCACTCTTACCCACTGCTTCCTTGATTGGTGGAGGATCGTTAGCCGAACGGGTAGGATAGGGAAACCCTTTCCTCATTAAAAGTATAATGAATTCATAAAAGTAACTAAATGTTTTTATAAAATTCCCAATCTTAGTTACTTTAGGCAAAAGTGAATTGATGCAATTCCATGAAATTACACTTTGCACCCTTGCTAAGACATTAGTGGAGCGTGTGTGGTTAACCGGCACACTAATTGGGTTCTAAGCAAAGGTGGCAAAGGGTGACTCATTGTTTGTCATAGTTCGATGGAGCAAGTGTGGTTAACCGACACATCGAATAGGTGACTATAACAATGAGAGCACCATGTACATTTGCATGGTTATTCACACCTGCTTTGTGATCCTCGGCATCCTAGTCACAAACTTGAGGGCATATCGAGATTTCAACATGCCATTGAAAAGTTCGATGAATATCAAAAGATCTAGGAGTTTTCAATACATTTAAAACTTAATCTCTTTTTCTTTTTTCATGGTGGAGAATTAGTGAATCGTCATTCACTTACCTTCAAATTATTTACTTGTTAGATTACGACATCCTTCTTCTTATTTGTAAATAATCATGTTGGATCCTAGCCCTAATTTCTCATTTGGGTGTTTAATTGGGGATTCATTTCTAATCAAACTTTGTTCTTTTTCCTTTTCAGATGTCGAACGTCAACAACAATGCTTCCGGCTCAAATTCCTCTGGCTTGTTCTCACTCATGAACTTGTATGGGAGAGTGATCTTTGAAGGGTCCAATTTCAATGATTGGATCTGCAACATCCGAATGGTCACTCGTTACGAGGACAAAGAGTATGCCCTCGATGAGAAGCTAAAGGAAATCAACGTCAACACTGCCTCTGCTGAAGAGATCGCAACCTTTGAGGCCCATGAGCGTGATGCTACGAAGCTCCATTGCATCATGCTGGCGACTATGACTGCAGAACTCCAAAAGTCCTATGAGGACATGTATCCTTATGAAATGCATCAAGACTTGCTGGACCGTGTGACATCCCCATTTTCACGGCCAGAAAAGACCGATTTGTTTATGCTTTGTTTTATAAAATTAGAGTAATCCTTTGATTAAAAGAGTTGCGGAATTTGTTCCCAAAACAAAATATGATAAGAATTTATCAAAGGATTTCTTTAAAGAAATGTATTTTCATTAAATAACAAAATATCGGGATGTCATGTTCCGATACAGACCAAAAGCATAAACAATATAAAATAGACCTTACAACAGTTATTTATAACTACTGATCTGTAATCCAAAATCTCTCGTCAAGTCCACCAACTTATACTCTTGTGCCATTACCAGTAATGCAAAGAAAACTAAGTGGGTCAGGCTTGGGAGCCTGGTTAGCATATAGGGTTTTCAACCCACAATAATATATTTTTTTATATTCAATCATCAAACAATCAACCCAATTACCCATCCCCATTATCTTCTTTATTTCTTAAGGTTTTACCCTAAGAATCGACTATCCTTCCTTCATTCATTCCTAAGGATTGACCTAAGGAATTGACACAAAGTCCATTGCTGCCAAAGTTTATCTATCAGGTACTAAATCCATAGCTATCAGGCGCTAACTCCATAGTCACCAAGGTTCACTTAACAGGCGCTAATTCCATAGTCACCAAGGTTCACTTTAATAGGCGCTAACTCCATAGTCACCAAGGTTCACTTAACAAGCACTAACTCCATAGTCACCATGGTTCACTCATACCATCTTTCATTACACACCAATTATTCTATCTACCCACATTCTACCCAACATATTTGTAGATCTAAAATACAAATACAGGTTAACTCATTTAGAACCTATATAAAACATTCATTTCACGTCCACCTTAAATAAACAAACAATATATAAACACATAGCACATATTCCATAGCAAATACTTCATATTTATGTGTTAGAAAAAAGTAACCACACACTCACTTGATAATACGATGATCGGACAGCACTACGGCTCTAAATGTAGAATTCTTCAGTGAAACCGGGATGCTTCCTTGAAAACCGAGCCTCTCGTGGGCAGTGTTTCAGCTCGAAAACTTTAATTATCGGGATCTTTGAGGCTTTGGGACTTTCTTCGGGTGTCGGGATTGATATCGGGGCTTCGCGGGTATAAATTTCCAAGAAGAAGAAAGAAAAAGGGTGAAAAAGTGAGAAATTAGCAACAAACCCCGGAGGCCTCGCCTGCCTTTTATAGGGGCTGCACCCTCACATTACGATGGGCATACTCAAAGTTTACGCGGGGCGTAACGCCTCGTCAACATGTACGTTGCGCCCAGTATGTTGGGCGTACTGGGTGGATTGGATCGGACGTGTCATGGCTTCGGATATTATCCGAATTTATAATTTTATAAATATATTTTAATTATTTAAAAACTTCATAAATTCATATCTTCATCATACGAGCTCCGTTTTTGACGATATTTAAATTCACACTTAGGTGAGACAATATTCTACAACTTTCATTTATACTCCGTCGGCTAATTTTGACTTTATTTTTGTTATATTATTTTTAGTAGGCCGGGACAGGAAAACTCCGTTAGAAATTCATAACTTCTTCATATGACGTCCGTTTTCGTCTGTCTTTTCACCATTGGACTACTATCGACGAGATCTTCGATTCTCATTTAGATTGTTTCGGCCAAATATCACTTGATCTCAATTTCAAGATTTGGGTTGCACACTGCTAAGCTGAAACTTAGAAAAATCATAACTTCCTCATACGAAGTCAGATTTGGACGTTCTTTTTATGCATGCTCTCGGCTTAATGAACACTACGACTTTTGTTTAGATCACTAAGGCTAAAAATTGCTCCATCGTAAATTCACTATTTACGTCACACAGCGTCGTGTCGGTTTTGTCGCAAAACTTCGACATGTCATAACTCCTTCATTATAACTCGGATTTCAGCGTTCTTTATATGTACGGAATCCTTGCAACATATACTAAAACTTAGTTAAGATTAATCCTTCTAAATAATATTCCATCAAAAAGTCATTTTGACGCTCATTGTCTCTAGATTGACAAGCTCTGATCTACGGGCGTTACAGACCGGTACCAACAGAGCGCTAGGCAAGAAAGCTACGAGATCATCACTTCGATGATCACTACCAGAATGGGTAATGGAGAGTCCCTTACCTCTCATCTACAAAAGATTTAGACATATGCCGATCGCCTGCTAAAGTTGAATGTTAACTTTGATGAAGAGTTGTCAGTTGACATCATCCTTCACTCCTTGCCTCCCTGCTACAACCAGTTCCGCATGACCTACCACATGAATAAGGAAGAGGTCACTTTGAGCAAGCTTCAAGGCTTGTTAAGGACTACTGAGAGCAATCTCAAAGATAAGTTTGTTGCATCAACTCCTGCTCCCACTGTTGCCCCAGTCTTGGCAATAGGGCAAGGGAAGGGTAAGAAAAGGAAGGCTCCCTCAAAGAGCCACCACAAAGGAAAGTCCCAAGATGGTACCTCTTCTAGTGGAACCAAATTTGGTTCTTCTAAACCCCACTCAAACCCCAAGGAGGCAGAGTGCCACCACTACCACATGATAGGGCATTGGAAACGAAGCTGCCCAGAATATCTGCAAGCAATCAAGGATGGGAAGATCAAGCCATATATCCTACACGTGTATTTACACTATTAAATCTAATGATTCATCACATGTCATTTCTTGGGTACTTGATACAGGATGTGGTTTTAACATTTGTTCTGATTTGCAGGGCCTAAGAAGAGATAGGGATGTGGAGCATGGGAAGATAAATTTGATCATGAGGAACAAAAGATCATCGCCTGTCACCAAGATCGGAGTTTACACTTTAATGATTTGTAGTGGATTAGGATTAGATTTAAATAATTGTTGCTATTCGCCAGATATGGAAAGAAACATCATTTCATTTCATGGTTTATATAGACAAGGTTTTAGATATTCAATTGATAATAAAAAGGGTTCTATTAATGCTTATCTTAATGGTGTCTTTTATTTTAAAGCATTGCCTTGTAATGGAATATATGAAACTGTGATGGTTGTAGATAACTTAGGAAATGATGTATTATGTATTGATTCATCCATTGGTTTGGATAAAGCATCCTTGTGGCATTGTCGTCTTGGACATGTCAACAAGAAACGCATAGCCTAACTCCAAAAGGATGGAGTGTTGGAGTCATTCGACCTTAGGGACGATGACGTGTGCAAGTCTTGTTTACTTGGAAAGATGACCAAGTCACCCTTCACTGGCACTTGTGCGAGGGGTGAGGGTTTATTGGATCTCATACACACCGATGTGTGTGGGCCCTTTAGATCCACCACAAGGGATGCGAGCTGCTTCTATGTGACTTTTACCGATGATTATAGCAGATATGGGTATATCTACTTAATCAGGCACAAGTCAGAAACCTTTGAAAAGTTCAAAGAGTTAAACAAGAAGTGGAGAATCAATTGTGCGGAAAAATCAAGATGCTTCGATCCGATCGAGGAGGAGAGTACCTAAGTCTTAAATTCCACGACTACCTCAAGGAATGTGAAATCGTTTCGCAATTGACGCGACCTAGGACACCGCACTTGAATGGTGTGTCTGAGAGGAATAATAGAACCTTGCTAGACACAGTTCGTTCCATGATGAGTCGTGCTTCGCTACCTATCTCATTCTGGGGGTATGCCTTAGAGACTGTCGCCGATATCTTTAACTTAGTCCCTATAAAGAAGGTTGCCAAAACACCTCACGAGCTGTGGACAGGGAAAGCTCCCTCATTGGCACACATCAAAGTTTGGGGTTGCTAGGATTTCGTAAGATGTGAGACTCACGACAAGCTCGAACCTTGTAGTGAGCGGTGTGTTTTCATCGGCTACCCGCAGAAGTCCTTTGGATATCTCTTCTATAGACCGAGTGACAATTTTGTCTTCGTCGTGAGGAGGGGGTTTTCCGTGAGCGAGAAATCATAAGCCAAGGGGACAGTGGGAGGCAAATTGATCATGAAGAGATTCAAGAGTCGAGTGATGAAGGAACCTCCAACACCGGTGAGTCCTTACCTCTAAGAAGTTCTGAAAGAGTTAGGGTTCAACCCTAGTTTTATGGTTTTCATATTACTACAGAAGGGGATACG
The DNA here is from genome assembly GCF_002870075.4 of Lactuca sativa. Classification (NCBI taxonomy): domain Eukaryota; kingdom Viridiplantae; phylum Streptophyta; class Magnoliopsida; order Asterales; family Asteraceae; genus Lactuca; species Lactuca sativa. The sequence continues at coordinate 387,471,233 of NC_056626.2, forward strand.
TTCATTAGTGATAGTACACTCGTGAATTTGGACGAACCTAACAGCTATAAGGAAGACATGGCAGGCCCGGAGTCTACAAAGTGGAAAGAGACGATGGACAGCGAGATTCAGTCCATGCATGACAACCGAGTTTCGAATTTGGTTCACAATGTACTAGGTCGTAAGACGGTCGGGTGCAAATGGATCTTCAAGAAGAAGATCGACATGGATGGGAATATACACACCTCTAAGGCGCGATTGGTCGCGAAGGGTTTCACTCAAACTCCCAGAGTTGACTATGATAAAACCTTCTCACCAGTTGCGAAGATAAAGTCTATTACGGTGATGCTGGCCATTGTTGCATTTCATGACTATGAAATATGGCAGATGGATGTCAAAACCGCTTTCCTTAATGGAAAGTTCGCTGACGATGTTTACATGGCTCAGCCAGAGGGTTTTGTCAATGCAAAGCATCCTAATAGAGTGTGCAAGCTTGAGAAGTCCATTAATGGACTGAAACAAGCATCTCGCAGATGGAATCTTTGTTTCGATGAGAAAGTCAAAGAGTTTGGTTTTCTATGAAGCGAGGATGAATCATGTGTATATGTCAAAGCAAGTGGAAGTATAGTAAGCTTCCTCGTATTGTATGTGGATGACATACTACTCATAGGAAACGACATCCCGATGCTGCAGGAAGTTAAGTCCTGGCTCGGGAAGTGCTTGGCTATGAAGGACCTCGAAGAGGCTGCCTATATTCTAGGAATAAGGATAGTGAGAAACAAAAGTAAAATGCTAATAGGACTTAGTCAGAATACTTACTTGGACAAGGTACTAAAGCGTTTTAGTATGGAGAATTCAAACAAGGGAAAGTTACCAATCCAAATTAATGCTAAGTTGAGTAAGACTCAAAGCCCGAGTACCAAAGTCGAGATAGCATAAATGAGTCGAGTACCATACGCTTCCGCAGTTGGCTCAATTATGTATGCTATGACTTGTACTCGCCCTGATGTGGCCTTCGCTTTGAGCATGGTCAGCAGATATCAAGGTAACCCTGGCAAAGCGCATTGGACCGCAGTCAAGATTATTCTTAAGTACCTAGTGAGGACCAAGGAATGGTTTCTAGTCCTCGGCGGGAGTGCTGACTTAAGGGTGCGAGGGTATAGTGACGCCAGTTTTTAGACCGACAAGGAGAACTACTATTCACATTCGGGCTGGGTCTTTACCCTTAATGGAGGAGCAGTGACTTGGAAAAGTTCAAAGTAGGAGACCATAGCTGATTCAACGTGCGAATCAGAGTACATTGCAGCAAGCGAAGCATCAAAAGAGGCAATATGGTTGAAGAACTTCATTAGAGACCTTGGAGTTGTGCTTACCATAGAGGAGCCTATCAAAATTTTCTGTGAAAATGAAGGAGCGGTTGCCTTGACCAAGGAACCGAGGGATCATGGCAGATCTCGACATATAGACAGAAAATATCACTTTATTCGATATCGGGTGGAAGAAGGACTCCTCGTAGTGAAGAGGGTATCGTCAGAGGATCACCTAGCAGATCCGCTTACGAAGGGATTGAGTAGGGGTAAGCATTTGTAGCATGCTAGGAGCATTGGGCTGAAGGACGATATTAGTTTAGATTAGATAGTTTAGAAACGTGTAATAGATAAATTGTAATTAACATTCGATGATTAAATAAATGGGTATTATTTATAAGTACAGTTACTGTCTTATGTTAATTGCTTACCTATTGTTTCATTTTGCATGTTTTGACTTCCTGAATAATAAGATTATTTGAACGGTCCACAGTCGTTCATATATTGGAAGTAGGTATGAATAAAGATTGTCATGAATTGGTGTGTAGATTGTCTAAAGTGTATTAGACATAGAAAAATTTTGCTACAACGTTCATGAGTGCTTATGAACTTTGATTTGAGCATTGGAATAAACCCACACTTGCTGGAATCACTTCATGGAATTTATCACGAGTGATCGCAAGATGATAATATCACATGGTCTTTAAAACCTAGATATATGGTTTATTGTTTGCTGATTGGTTGTGCATTGATAATGTGAAAACGCATCAGTAACTTGATGTTATAAAACACATTGTTGTGTATGATTTGATTAGTGGATAGTAAATGCATATAAGTCGAAGTTTATCTGTTCCTTTTATCCTAAGAGGGTAAAAGCGACATCAGGGTCACTCGATGATTTGGTTTGACTTATGTACCGGGCCCGACCAGGACTGAATTGATGTGTTAAATTAAGTTCTATGTCAAACGAATCTGAGATCGAGAAACAAATTGTCGGACAATAAGTATGACTATGTTCCATGTAATTGTCTGGACGATATTTGTAACGCCTGCAGATCTGGGCTAGTCAATTTAGAGACAATGAGCATCAAAAATGAGTTTTTGATGGAAGAATATTTAGAAGGAATAATCTTACCAAGTGGTAATATACGTTACAAGGGTTCTGCACATATAAAGAACGCCGAAATCCGAGTTATAACGAAGAAGTTATGGCCGGTCGAAGTTTTACGGCAAAACCGGCACGGCACCGGGAGACGTAAATAGTGAATTTACAATAGAGGACTTTTTAGCCTTAGTGATCTAAACAAAAGTTGTAGTATACGTTAAACCGAGAACATACAAAAAAAAAAAAAAAGAACGGCCAAATATGACTTCGTATGAGGAAGTTATGAATTTTCTAAGATTTGGCACAGCAATGCACGACCCGAAACTTGAATTTTAGTTCGAGTGGTTTTTGGCCTACGCGACCTAAATTAGATTTTAATATCTCATTAATAGGAACTCAACGATAAAAAGACAGACGAAAACGGAGTCCGTATGAAGGAGTTACGAATTCTTCGCGGTCATTTAACAATCTAATCTCCTCCTACTGTTAAATTTAAGATTGCTCGAGAATTAGTCGACGAAGTCAAAATGAAAGTTGTAGATCTTTTTTTTACCTATGCTTGGATATAAAGAACGTCGAAAACGGAGCTCGTATGCGAAAGTTATGAATTTTTGAAAATCGGCTGATTTCCACCCTGTATGCGATGCCACATGTCAGCACCAGGCTCAGACTTGGAGCCCAAGTTGGCTCACGACGTGAGCATCATAAAACTCATGACGTGAGTAACCCTCCAACCCCCTATAAATAAGAGGTAAATCCCTCTTCATTCCTCACACCTCCTATCATTTCCCTCTCTCTAGCTTCGAAATCCCTCGAAAAGCCTAGGGAACCTCCCTAGCACGAGGCGGAAGCCCCGGAGCGCCCGACGGCTCCGAGAAGAAGAGCCTTTCGGCTCGGGAACGCTACTCCAACGGAGCCCGATTTTGAGAAAAAACTCGTTGTAAGTGAGCTACGCCTAACCTATCTTTAGTATAGTTTATGTTTTAATGTAGTAATGTTATTAGGACCTTATAATCAATATTTGGGCTATTATTATGAGTTATATAAGTGTCGTTATAATATCGTTTTAACCACTCGCGATACGGGGAATCTGGTTTGGAGGACCGCTTGGGTTGCTGGATCCAGAAGTGCTATATGCCAAAATGATCTTGCCCCCCGGTGTTCCATGTCTGGCCCCTGTCCGTATATAGTGGGTGAAGAGTATTATTTAACGCGTATATAATAGTAATAATAGTTAGACTATTAATTAGTCTCGGAGAATATTAGACTAAACTCTAGTGATAATGATACTAGGTTCTGTTAAAGGAGTTGTTTAAAGTAAACGAAGTGTTGTCCGAGTACCAAGTCACCACCATATTAGGTGAGTGCATAGTTACTTTCATCTTACACATAGATATGAAATATTTTATATAAATTAAGTGCTATATGTATATACTGTCTGAATACTTGCTGTCTATGCTGGATGAAACGTTTTATACATGTTCTTAAATGATCTAAACTGTATATGTATTATATATCTACAAAATGTGTTGGGTAAAACATGGGTAGATTAGAGGTGAGATAAATGATGAGCGATGAAAGATGAGATAAATGATGAGCGATGAAAGATGAGATGAATGATGAGCGATGATATATATTAGTGATAAAATATGGTGCAAAGCGATGAACTAAGCGATGAACCAAAGCGATGAGCCAAAACGATGAGCCAAAGCGATGAGCCAAAACGATGAGCCAAACGACGACCCAAGCGATGGCCCCGTCATCTAGCAGAGTATGGATGACAACCACGGACTATTCTACATAGTTTAGTGGAACACTAGCAGGCTCGCAACCTGTAGGTGTTATGAACGATGTGTTCACCCGGTGTACTCTAAAAACCCATTGACAGGTATTGCGAGTGGACTCTCGAAAACGATATTGTCACTAAAAGAGATAAACCCTGGCGACTATGCAGACTTAGTGCCGATTCCTTAGGATACTACTTAGGAATGAATGAACGAGGAATAGCTAATTCTTAGGGTAGATCCTTAAGAGTAAAGAAGATAATGGGGATGGGTAATTGGGTTGATTGTTAGATGTTTAAACATAATAATTATATTATTGTGGGTTGAAAACCCTATGTACTCACCAGGTTTCCCAACCTCACTCACTCAAGCTTATTTGAATCACAGGTGTCGATACGAAGTTACATTACATTGAGAGATTAAAGAGGTGTAGATCACTAGTGTAAATGAATGTAAGTTCTGTTTATGCTTATGTTTCTGTATTGACAGTGACATCCCAAATGTTTTAAAATGAATACAAATACATTTCCTCGGAAATGCTTTGATAACGTATTTATCATGTTTTACTGGGAACCAATTCCGCAACATTTTTATCAAAAGAAGTACTCTGATTTTTATAAAGCATAAACAAAATCAGTCTTTTCTGGCCGTGAAAATAGGAATGTCAGAATATCTAGAACGGAGGACTATACGATCCCTTATCTAAAGGACAAGTTACTGATAAGATCAGAGTTTAACAGTGTATTTGAGAGCTACGATTACTAATCGGATTGTATTTACATTTGTAGTTACTAGACTTATCCAAGTGGGAGACTGTTGGTTTAGTGTCTAAGCCCGTAACTATATTTGGTAAGTATTTGACCCGGTTGTGCATGGTCCTTTTGGGTTGCCTTCACCGAAGCAACATGATAGGATGATTTATGAATAAAGAGATTATGATTTATTAATGTGTTATATGAATAATATATTAAAGGAGAAATCATATAGTTTAATTACTATTAGACAAGAATTAATTAATAATTAATTATGTGGCTAAAAGAGATTAATTAAATAAAGGGGACTGGAACTGTCAATTGTGTGATAGTTGATTTGGGCTGAGAATCCTTTTGGATTTAAGGGGTAGACGAAAATAAGAGTGGAGGCCCATCTAAATTTGTCCAAGGCCTTTATTTTGGAAGATTCTTTGGGTTGCATAAGGCCTAAGCTATCCAATTAGGGTTTTGACTGAAACCCTAACAGCACAAGTATAAATAGACCCCTTAGGCTTCAAAAATCGGCTAACCCTACTTCTATGAGTATTAGAGCCGATTTCAAGAGCCTCTAACCTCTCTCCAAGATCATCCTCTTGATTGTGGTGTTTGTAAGCCATTAGAGGGGTGACACTTGTGACTCTAAGCTCCAAGGATAAGAAGATTCAAACTTTGAAGAAGAGGTAATCATCTAGATTTGTTTTGTTATGTCAATTTCGAATTATATACACTAGATCTAGGGTTTGAAAGTCTTGGATGAATTGCATGTACAATAGAGAAACCTAGATCCAAGCATTAGGGTTTGCATGAGCACATAGGATGTTCTTTTGGCTCAAACCCACCAGGTGTGGTATATGGTCGTATGGAACGATCCGAGGAAGCTCATGCCGAAGCACTTAAATAATCAAATATGTTGTGAGAAAGCATTTAAATATATCAGATCAAAAGGCCATGGGGAATGACATGCGACAACATGTACTTTCCCAACATGTCGTTATAACTCGGATATTCATAATAACAAGACTGACTACATTCCTAAGTGACGCTTTTGTACCTTCGGCCTCAAGTGCATTAATGACAATGAGACGGGTACCTGCTCGGCCCATCTCCATCGTCATTTCCCCATGCACCAGAGTATAAAAGGAATTTGACTTCAACATGAAAGGGGTACGTAACCTAATCCTTTCTCTCAATAGATATCAAATAATTACCTATCTTGCTTTCTGACTTTGGCATCTCGGTAGACATTTAACGATTTGTTTTGTCTCTCAGGTTCGGACTGCTGAGAATCTAACGTCATAGCATCATCTAACACTCGAGAAATCTTAGAAATAACGATGCACAAATATCATGTTAGAAGCCTACAAAACCATAATCATGGTCCATTATGAAGGGAGAGTCTGGTAATCAAAACATGTTATTACCAAAAGAAGGGCCATATACAACTTAAGTGTTCATCTCTAAGTTGGACAGTTCGACGAAGTCAAGATTATCAAGTAGGAGTAAATCTAAGTCTTGGGTGAATATTAGTCTATCAGAAATTCATAAATGTTATACATTTGATTTAAATGACAAATAGAATTGTATATTATCTGGCACTCACAAAGTCAACAACGTCATGATATTCATCTAAATATGTATTGCGCTTCAAACATTGTACCCGTCATTTAAATATAAAGTAATACAACAAATGAATACAAATAACTGAATACTTTTATTTTTATATATAACAAAGTACAATACTTTTACTAAATAAATTAAAATACAATAATTTAAATTAAATAAAATGAAATTCAAAATACATTTGTCGTCATCATCCAGAAAATGGCTACGAAACCATTGTAACCAAGGTGATGTTTGTAGCATATGCACTATGGATTATCGATCGATCAAGAGTAGGGTAAAAAATACCATTGATAAGACGACTTTTTTAAGCTCCTTCGGCTCTTCCTTGTAAGCAACGACATGTTCAGATCCCTCCCGGTAAGTGGTGACTTTTTTAGATATCTTACGTTTTGACTTTAACTATCTTGTATAAACAAAACAAAAAACAAATCGAATAATATTTTGAAAATTCTTATGGAACATGACCAAAATGCTACATAATTACGGTAAAAAAAAAATTAAATACACCTCAAAACACCTAGATTTATACTAATAACAACTAAGTATGTTTTTGTGATGCATGTAACTAAGTCTGAAACAAACAAGACAAATCCGAAATCCAATATATGAAGAGCAAGCCTGAAATACATATTTCAAACATATTTAGACTTCTCAAAAACACATCAAATCACTATATTAGGGTCGACCTACGAAGTAGGGGTGTTCACGGTCCGTCTATTTCGCTTTTTATATCAAACTGAAGCCAAACTGTTAGTAACGGTTTTTGTCAACCAAAAACCGAAACCAAACCATTGGAAATTAAAACCGAACCAAATCAAACCGTTACTAACGATTTGGCTCCGGTTTAGTTTTACGGTTTGGACGTTTTAGGCCCATTTTAATCTTACCCATTAAATCGAATCAGGCCAAATCACACTCCAAATTGGACTAAAAACCAAGTTTGTCCTACCCACTTTAGGGAAAAAGCTCGCTCAAATGGGCCTGCTAGCCCAAAGCAAAGCTGTTTTGTTTTTCTAAGCGGATTAATGCTCCTTTCTAATTTCTGTAGTCACCGCCTTCAATTGTTTTTTTCCTTTGGCTATGTGGGATGTGGGATATTTAAACTTTTAACTATTTTTCTTTTTCTACACAACGAACATCACATGTTTTCTTCTTCTCTTCTTTTTTGTTCACTTAACAGGTTGCTAGATTTGATACTCATATATTATACACACAAATATTTAATATGCATATATAAAACAGTACACATTTATTCTACAACAAAGATTGTTATAAAATGTAATATGCGTATATCAAACATACATATTTTACATATTACCATATTAGGTAACACAACACACACATTACATATTTAGTATTTTTCAAAACACACACACACACACACATATATATATATATATATATATATATATATATATATATATATATATATATATATATATATAAAAGATAGTTCAAATAAAAATAGTAAATTAGAACATAAAAACATTATTTTTATGTCATTATTCTGCAATGAATTTTGTATCAACAACTTTATATCATTATTCAATAGTGAATAAATGAATAGTCACAGCTTAAAACTAAAATTATAATTCACTACAAAAATGAATATACATAAATTTATAATAAAATAATAACATTCTAATAAATATATGAATGATTAAACGTTAAGATTCATATTAGAATTATTTCAAAAATACACATATATACAACATTAATTATAAAAAAATAACATCAACATATGTTTTTATGTTCTCACACTATTTACTGTTTTTTTATTTGAACTTATATATATATATATATATATATATATATATATATATATATATATATATATATATATATATATATGCTATGAGAATTACTAAGATAATAAGTTGTTTAGCAATGCGAATACATTCAACCTTACAAGAATATCGTCATTTTCATGCATTCTCGTTAATTATTTTTTTTTTGTTCTCACACATCGTTTTTCACTCATTTTCATTCTGACAAAATACGACCCAATAAAACATTCTGACAAAAATGAGAATAATAATAATAAGTGTATAATAACCTTATAGATGATTTAATTAGTGAGAATGTGTGTTAATGACAAGAGTTATGTAAGATTGAATATGTTTATATGATCAAACAACGTATTTTCTTTATCATTCTCATAGCATACGATAGATGTACAATAACTAGTTAGAATATTTGAACCTATATATATATATATATATATATATATATATATATATATATATATATATATATATATATATATATATATATATCCTACGGTCCGGTCCGGTTTTATACGGTTTGAAAATTTTGAAACCGTAAGCCAAACCGTTCATTACGGTTTCGATAGTTTCAAGTTGCAAGTCAAACCGTAAAGAAAAATACAAATCGCAAACCAAACCGATGCTCGATTTGACCGATTTCATGGTTTCAAACTGAACCGTAAATGCCTCCTACTACTACGAAGCATAACAAATAGACTAACATAGGGCTGGCAATTCTCGACACGACACGCGACACGACCCGCGACACGACACGAAATAAATGGGTTTGGGTTGAGTTTTTCAACCCGCTAACCCGCTAACACGCCAACCCACCAACCCGTTTATTAAATGGGTCATATATGGGTTTCTCAAAAAATAAACGGGTTGACCCGCCAACCCGTTTATATTCTTAATAAAAAATTTATTTTATTTTTAAATGTATTTATGTATCAAGTATTAATATTTAATAAATATTATATAATATATACCATTGATTCATAGACCATTCGACTGTTTTGACATTTTGACTCGTGGTGAATGGTCTAAGGTCGTAAGTCGTGACCTATAAGGCTAAGTCTGTAACATATTTCTATGAATGTTTTTAATTTTCATTTGAATGTTTAAGACTTAAATGTCTAAAATTCGGACCCACGAACCCAAATATGACCCACGAACCCGCCAACCTGTAAACCCGTATAAATAAATGGGTTGACGGGTCATATATGGGTTTACGTTCCAAACCCGCCAACCCGTGACCCGCCAACCCGTGACCTGTATATTTAAATGGGTCGTGTTTGGGTTGACATATTTTGACACGCCAACCCGCCAACCCGCGACACGCCAACCCGAACACGACACGATTGCCAGGCCTAGACTAACATACATAATATATATCTTTTGAAAATATATATATATATATATATATATATATATATATATATATATATATATATATATATATATATATATATATATATATAACAATTAAATATGTTGATAAAACGTAAAAAAAGGTGTAAAATGTTGTATTATACTTGCGTAGGTCCGTCTTCACTCATTGTCAGTTATATGTTTTTTGTTTCTCGTGTCACAAGTGAAAAAATACTGAAAGTACTCATATATGACGAAGGTCGTCCAACTAATAAAACAAAAAGTTATAGATATTCAAGTGTTTCATTGTTTTTTTTTTTTCAGACATTTCAATGTTATCAATAATATTAAATATGTTTCTACTACTTTATTTTTTTATATGTTCTCTGCGTTTTACTCGTGTCATAATCTAGTTTTTATGCAAATGAAGAAAACACGTTTTGGTAAAGGGTGCTGATAAATCCACAGAGTATTTTTTGATGTTTCCACTAAAAATTTTAATTTAAGACAATGATACCCTTATTTACACAAATGAAATAAATTCCCAATTTTGTTTAAGAAAAACGCATTATTTCCAAAACTTATATATTCAAAATCATATCTCATTTATTTGATAATTATATCTTTCATTTTCATTTACTAATTTATAAATATTTATAAAATAACAATTATATTTTTTTTATTTGCTCATTGATTATATAAGTTTCGTTCTTGTAACCTTTATACTCATTTTAATATAGCTTTTTGCTTCTTCTTTGGTCGTTCTTTTTTTAAATATTTGTATCCATGTATATGGTCAAACTGGATCCGGGAAAACACATACAATGGTATTATGGCAACATACTTTCTCATTCTATAAATTATAGAGGATGTATCTGAAGCAATATTTAGTATTTAACATGTAATCCATTTGCTTGTTCATTGTTATTCATTTAGATCGGACAAAAGGATCTTACAAAGACTAGCCAGGGATTCAACTAAAAAGATGTCCTTTTCATCCTAGGATAGTAGGATATACAGAAGATAAGCCTTTTCATCCAATATATTTAACAAATAATCAATTCGCTTATTATTTAACATAAACTCAATTTTCGTGATCTCCTCTTTACCGAGGGTTTAAGCAAAAGATATCCTTTTCACCCAATAAATTTTATCATATTCAATATTTGCATAGAAACGAAAACATTCTCAGTATCGGATTCCTTCGTCTAATATTACATTAGAAATGCGTAACAATTCACATATAGGATTCAATGTTCCAGATGCTAACCTTGTTCACGTGGCATCAATTTATGATGTTCTTGATTTGATGAAACTAAAGCACAAAAATTGTGTTGTTGGGTCAACTGCTCTAAATGACAGTAGTAATTGCTCTCACAGGTTTGTTATTTTAAGCAATTAGTAGTTATTTATAAATTAGTTTAATTAATCATATAGTTCAATACATATCGATTGACGGCAAACGGGCAACAAGCTGTGCCGCTAGCCCTTTTTGGATAGCAAAACCAATTCTTTTGAAAACTATATTTGTGGATCTAAGAGATATGACATTAGAATGCATGACCCGTTGCACTCTATTGAGGAGCTCCACCGCCTTTGGTGCGAGAACACCAAATGTATCGAATGCAAAAGGAACAAACACATGTTGATTTGCTATACATGCATTCTCGTGTTTTACCACTTTGCACGTAGCGGCTTTCAAAGCGGCATGCCCGGCTGTAAAACCTTTCCTCCCCAAACCAACGAGAGGAGAGACCCCAGTAAGATCCACGCACGCATGCTTCCCGTTTGAGAATCAGTTGAAGAAGAAGCTGTAAAAGCAGCGTCGTCTGAAGAGCAGCGTTGAAGGAGGATGAAGCGTACGTACGTTGTGCATCGTTTCACTGATCATGTGGGTCCTTTTTTAAAACGAAAACTAGGATTTCTCAATAGGGGTATAATTGTCACTATATAACTTTTTCGTGGAAATTTTAGCGTTCTTTGGTAAATTGGGTTGTCTTTTTAGTCGAACATTGTTGTAAATACTAAAAAAAAACATGGTCATTTGCATATACTCCTAAATCCTAATACATAGTATTTGGTTATTTTGTGATTATCTGCATTTACAAATTATTTAAGATAATTACAAATCAATAAAGGATAACATTTTACCGACTGACGGTCCTAGATATACATTAAATTCGTACCCACTCTTCATGTATTCAAGCTTTATCGACAGGCTCCGTCCAGATCATGTGCAAGGTTAGCAACCAAACAGGTCTTCAAACATCTGACGATTTGTAAGAGCTTTATCTTGTTAATCTTCATAGTATTCATAATATTTATAATGTCTCCATTACTACAATAACTAATGAAATTAAAAATAAAATTTTGTAGTTATTTCAATTTGTTATTCACTTATTTGTAGGATCTAAGATTAAAATAATTTACAAGAAATCAATAAAAAAACGATTAGATTATTAGTGATTTACAATTCAGATAGTTTGCTGGATTTACAATTCAAATAATTTGCTTTATTTACAAACCTAAAAAGTATTCAACCGAATTGAATTGGATTACACTTCATTTAACGTCAACCAAAGGAGATTTCAATTTCTTAGCTGAAAATTGTTTGATCAAAAGCCTCCATATATATGTATATTATTTAGTAACTAATAATATATATTTATTAATAAATAGAAGATAAATGTTTAACTAAACACAAGGTGCAATTATCAAGTGGGACTAAAAGCCAAAGGTGTAAATTTTAAGACAACTTTCTAATATTCTATTTCCAGATCTCAAGCAAGCATCTCCCATTTTTTTTTTCTATAGTAATATATATTAAAACAAAATGTTTGTATTTTTTTAATAATAGTATAATGTTTTCAAACATAAATTACATATTTACTTGTTTATTCATTTTATAAAAATCAGTAAGAGCTTTAAATGTTCATAGTTTGGTTTCTTTGACTTTGGTGGATTTGACAAATCGATACACCATGTCGGATATCCATGGGTCTTTGCATATATCCACACACTTAGTTAAATTCTCACATTTACAAGATCAACAAATCCTAGTTTCATTCTAACCCTGATGTCCAAGCTTCTCATCGACAAATCACACATTTTTTTTTTAAGTTTCAAAATTTTACAAAAATATGAATATTACATGGACTCGGCCCATGTTGATTTGATTCTAATATTTTTTGGAAACCGCAAACGAATTAAGCAGAAGCCTACTCGAAATCTTTCAGTGAGCACCCCGAATTCGAGTTCTTTTACAAGACAAACTCAACCCCCATAGGAATTTTCAGAGAAAAACTCCACACATGTAGCACCACAAAAGGTAGTTTAAAGGAATTGAACTCTTAACCTCACACCCCATATGGATATAAAACACAATGCATCAACCCAGCTAAAATATATGAAGACATTAATTTAAACCTTGCTTTTTATTATATTATTATATTTTAAATGACGGGGAAAATATATTAAACTACGAAAAAACTATGGGGCGGCTGGGTGAATTACGGAGACAAAAAAAATATAGGACAAACAACAAATAAAAGTAAACAACATAAGATATATGGACACCCATGAAGGGAACCCACACCAGCTAAAACTAACCATAAATGAAGTAGGCTACCAAGTACCAACACATCCCTTGCAATAGTTCCTAGTAGGAGTAGTGTAACGCCCCAAGTTTCCACACCAGATACACTTCAGGATTAACTAGTTTATAAAAATAACTTTTAAACATTTTTGTGTACACTGGTACTCTGGAGCACGAGAAGTTATTACCAGGAATCGTCGTACTGGCCACAAGTACAGGATCTGAGTCAGGCGTTACTATCTCTAACCTGATAAACAAACACTGTAAGTCACACGGCTTAGTGAATAACAATTACAATAACATAAATGACATACCACACAATAACATACAATTCAACAAAAATAGTGTGATCTCATCTATAACTAAAATCACGAAAACTATAAATTGTTACCCATCAATAACCATGAAGATCATTTCGAGCTCGTAACATATGCACAAATATCAACAGTTTCAACACGCGCCACATCAACGAATATCAACGGTATCAGCCCGTGACATATCAACTCATAACATAGTGTCAGCCTGTGACACATCAACGAATAATATAGTGTCAGTCAGTGACACATCAACGAATATCAACGGTGACACCACATGACACATCAAATCATAACATAGTGTCAGCCCATGACACATCAATGAATAACACAGTGTCAACCTGTGACACATCAACAACACCACTATCTCATTTGATTCTCCTGCAGGTATAAATATGCCATCATGTGGTACATGTATATCTCTATAACATCACAATATCAACAATATGACATTCAATCATTCACACAACAATATAACTCACTTATTGTATCACACAATTATCACAAACAACAGGTGTTAGAATAGTGTTACTCACTTGGTTAGCTAGCAGACATAACAACTTCGGTCCTTGACCTACTCTGCTTTCCACTTTGTCACATGTTAGTACCTAAACAACAATTATCAAGTTCCTCAGAACTTTCCATAACTCACTATTAACTATAATATGTGACTATTTGTTACCAAACCCATTAACATAATAATATAACCACAATAGGCTTAACTCGTAAGTCGTTAACAAAATCTACCATATCAGGCAACTTTAATAAATTAGGGTTTACAACCCCCATAGTCCCGACTAACTATCTCACTGTAAGATTTATTTATAGCACCATATCATGAACACTCGTAAGATATGCTCGGGTCTAGAAATTCCTGACAACTCTTACATGTAATAATTACACAATAACAAGGTAAAAGATACCTCCATGATCTCGTAACTCAGCCTGTATCTCACGTATATCAGTATAACTCCTCCGATATAATATCCCGTAAATGACTCCTGGGCAGCATCTCCAATCAAATGTGTCAAAATCCTCCAAATGACACCAAAAACTGTTTATTTATAACTTGCATTGGTCATGTCGTGACCATATAGGTGTCACGTCGTGACAACCTGTTAAACCCCATTCTCGCCATATGTCGCACTCTCCAACCACGTGTCTCGTCGACTCATCACATTTCACATCGCGACACACCTATTTTCACGTCGTCACAAACATAATTTCACATCGTGATGGTCAAAGGTTGACCTATGACTTGAATTTTCCAAAATAACAACCTACTTTCATCTCAACTTCAGATAGTCATAACTTTCTCATACGGACTCCGTTTTCAACAAACATTATATCCATGGAATCCTCATCACACAAACTACAACATCTCTCAACTATCTTTTGTTAAATAACATTTCTCAAATTAAAGCAACTCAAGGATTTATCTCATCTATTCATCTCATAACGATCTATAACTTTTAGGATAGTGCCTATTTTAGAAAACATGTATTACAAGTAGCAAGATTTAGACTTCAAAATACCAATATACGTACTTGTCACAACCCGAACCAGACGGCGGAAACGTCCGAGGGCTTGCGTGACTTTAATTGAATACCATCACAATGAATATACATGAATCATAACATAAACATCACCATGCATCAATATATTACAACTGAATTTGTTTACATCAAGTACATTGTTTTAATATTACACATCCATAACCTAAATAGTTTGAGTGCATTCAACAACATGACATCTAACATTACTTCTTATAAATCTTCCGCTTACCTGTTACCTGAGAATACAAGTTATTTTGGAAAAACGTCAACATATGAAATGTTGGTGAGTTCATAAGAAATGTTGTGATAAAATGGTTTGTGCAGTTTTGTAAAAACCCAGAAAATCCGACATTTTCTAAAAAGACTTTTGTTTATCAAAGCGCGAGATCCATAAGTTGATGCATGAATGCTTTTAAACACACACACCCCCCCACACACACACACACACACATATATATATATATATATATATATATATATATATATATATATATATATATACGAAGGGTATTTAGTAATATTGTTATAAAGTTTCGAACGAGTAATATTAAATTCCCCGGAAAACCCGATGTTTTCCGATGTTGACATGTATTCGTAATTACTGATTTTTGTATTATCTTAAAGAATGAGTATTGATTAATCCATATTGTATATCGTCCTAATTATTGTCTACTTTGATTTCCCGTAAGCCTTAACAAATGAAGAGAATGGGAGTATTATGTCCCACTACTATCGTAAGAACCTTAGGCTGTCGCGGATGCGAAAGACACAATGGTCCAACTCGCACTTGATTATTATGTCCTTACTAGCTTTCCTAACGGGACACTTTGGCCCACTAGCACATAAAACTATTGAAAGTCCTTTTATAAAATATTGGGTCATTAAAGGCCCAATAACATATAAGCGTTATCCCTTTGGGCCCAAAGATCATGTTGGTGGGCTTGCAAGGCCCAACAAGCATAATTTGAAACTCATAAGCCCAAAGTTTGTAGATTTACTCATTGTAGTCATCACGTATCTATTGAAGTGTTTTGATTTAACGTTTGTTGTTTTGTATTGATTCGAGACCGAATCAATTCGTTTATAACGATATTTGGTATTGAAGGTGTATTTGTTTTTCGTTTTGTTGCTAGCTGGATATCTTGTATTCTGTCTTAATGAATGAATTAACTTGTTTTAGGAGTATGACTTTGACCCTTTTCACTACCTTTCTTTTATAAAAATAACACTTTTAGTCCTTTATATAAAAGAATTTCATTTTTAGTCCTTAAAAACATTTTCTTGACACTTTTGTATCATAAACTTATTGAAAAGACATTTTAAACCCAAATTATATTTAGTAAACAGTTTTAGCCCTTCCAGAATGCTGTTTCTCGATTAGCACCCCAAATTTTGCAACTTTTACAGTTTTGGCCCAAAATACAAAAAGTTTACATTTTGATCCTTTTGGAGTTTAAAAGCATTTTTGACGTTAGAAATAGTTTTATTTCACTTCATGTCCCCTGTTTTACAGAATATTACATTTCAACCCCTTAAAAACTTCAATTTTCGCAATTTTGGGCTTGTTGGGCTGAAAAGCCCATATTTAGCCCAATAACTCAAATTTTTGCATTTTAAGTCCTTTGAAAATTTTAATATTCAGAAAAGGGATTATAAAAACTGTTTTGACTCATTTGACCCTCAAGAAACCGTGACTTGGCAGTTTTTACCCCAAGTTTTGTATTTTTAACATTTTAAGCCCTAAATCGAGTTTTATGTTAAAGTTTGTTCCTTATAACCTTATAAGCTATTTTTCTTGACTTGATTAGTGTAAAATAACTTAGATTATGTTTGTTTCCTTTCTCATGTCATAGATCTCGAAATATCACTCGTTTTGTTACATATTTATCTTAAAAACACATAACATCACACACATGCATGCATAAAATTACACATAGCATACACATACACATAGATCTAAAAATTTTCTTGTATTCTCCCCCATAAAACATATGAAAACCAAAAAGAGAGGGGTATGAAACTCACCTTGAGTTGTAGTTTTGGTTTTGAAGAAGACTAGAAGAAGTTTGATGCTAATTTTCGATCCTAGCAAGTCTTCTTGGTAGATCTCGAGTTTTGTGACTTCTAAGGTGCAAGATCACAAGATTGAGTGGATTTAGAAGAGATTTTTGGATGAAATGAAGTATCTAGATCATGGATTTAACATCAACTTACCTTAGATGATGTGTTTGTGGGAAAAATCTCCTTGAAAGTCTCTTAAATCTCAAAAATATGGAGAGGAGTGGAGAGTGTTTTCTTGAGAGAATTTTGAGTGAAGTGTGTGTGTGTGTGTGTTTGGATTCGGCTGAGAGCAAAAGAGAGAGGAAGAGAAGAGAGAGTGAATGATGGGATCGTTGCATGGAGGCATGAGAAAAATGCATGGTTATCCCATGAACAATTGTGAGGTGGCATCAAAAGTCAACTCCTCTTCTTGGGTTGGGCTTGGGCCGAGAATGGAGAGGGAAGAAAAAAAATTTAGGCCTTGAATGCTTAAATCTGTTTTATGGTTAAGTTAGGTGATTTTTGGCCCAATAAAAATCAAAGAATGATTTTTATGACCTATTAGGGCTAATATAAATTTGTTTTGGTCTAATAAGGCCCATTAAAGTTAATCTAGTTTATTTTGGGTTCATAAGGCCCAAAAATGTTAAGTTTCGTGTATATAGGTCCAATTAGGGCCCATTAAAGAATCCTAGTCCACGATGAACTCAAATTGGAATTTCAAGGGTTTCCAATTCTTTGTTGACCATTTGTAGGGCTAGAATGAAGTATTTGGTGAAGTTTTGTTGTTATAGAATAAGCATCATGCATGCTTTCTTGTTATTGATTCATAGTTGTTATAAGTGTTGTGATTACAAGGCACCAAAATTTCTAGTTGTGACATCATCCCCCCGTTAGAGGGAATTTCGTCCCAAAATTCTTTTGAAAGCTAGATTTGAGAATGTGAGAATAGATGAGGGTACTTCTGCTTCATTTGATCTTCGCGTTCCCATGTGAATTCTGGTCCGCGCCTTGCATTCCATCGAACTTTCACGATTGGAATGCGACTCTGCTTGGTACGCTTTACTTCTCGGTCCATGATTTCAACCGGATCCTCGATGAACAGAAGGTTCTCATTGATTTTGATTTCCTCTAATGGAATGACAAGAGTCTCGTCGGATAAGCACTTCTTCAAGTTGGAGACGTGAAACACAGGGTGTACGCTGCTGAGCTCGGCGGGGAGTTGCAAACTATAAGCCACTGGACCGATTCGGGCAAGAATCTCGTAGGGTCCAATGTATCGAGGGTTTAGTTTGCCCAGTTTCCCAAAACGAATCACTCCTTTCCAAGGAGAGACTTTTAGTAACATCCTATCTCCGACTTTGAATTCCAAGGGCTTTCGTCGCTTATCGGCGTAGCTCTTCTGTCTGTCTCGTGACGATTGTAGTCGTGCTCTGATCTGAATTATCTTCTCGGTCGTCTCGCGTATGATTTCCGGTCCCGTTAAGGCATTGTTTGGCGTTTGCTCTCTCGCTAGCTGGGTGTCTCCTACTTTAGCCCAGCACAACGGTGATCTACACTTGTGCCCGTATAATGCTTCGAACGGAGCAACTTTGATACTCGAGTGATAACTGTTGTTATATGAGAACTCGATCAAAGGCAAGTGGGTATCCCATGATCTTCCAAAGTCTATTACACACGCTCGGAGCATATCTTTTAGCGTTTGAATGGTTCGCTCACTTTGACCATCCGTTTGTGGGTGGTAGGCAGTGCTCATATCGAGTTGTGTTCCCATAGCTTTCTGAAGCGATTGCCAAAAGCATGAAGTAAATCTACTATCTCTATCTGAGATGATGGATACCGGTACTCCGTGGAGTCTCACAATTTCTTTGATATAGATTCTTGTCAGGCGCTCCATCTTGTATGATTCTTTTATAGTCAGGAAATGGGCGGATTTCGTTAATCTATCAACTATTACCCAGATCGTGCCCAAACCGTCCGGCGACTTGGGTAGTTTTGTCACGAAATCGATGGTAATCCTTTCCCATTTCCACTCGGGAATTACTGGTTGTTGTAGTAATCTAGAGGGCTTCTGATATTCAACCTTTACTTTAGCACAAGTGAGGTACTTTCTCACATAAGTGGCAATCTCTGCCTTCATATGTGGCCACCAATAATGTTGCTTAACATCCAAGTACATCTTGTCTGAACCCGGATGGATGGAGTATCGCGTCTTGTGAGCCTCGTTCATGACTACCTCTCTGAATCCCCCAAGTTTAGGGACCCATATGCGGTTCATGAAATAGTATGCTCCATCTTCCTTCACCTCCAAGTTCTTCTCCATTCCATGCAGCACTTCACTTGTTTTGTTTTCCGCCTTCATGGCATCTGACTGAGCCATTCTGATTTGCGAGGTCAGGTGGGATTGGATGGTTATCAAGAGGGTTTTCACACGACAATTTGAGTATTCTTTCCGACTCAAGGCATCGGCTACTACGTTAGCCTTGCCTGGATGATACTTGATTTCACACTCGTAGTCGTTTAGCAGTTCGACCCATCTTCGTTGCCTCATGTTTAGCTCCTTTTGATTCATGATGTGCTAAAGAATCTTGTGGTCAGTGAAGATAGTGCACTTGGTACAATACAGGTAGTGTCTCCAAATCTTCAGGGCGAAGACCACTGCTCCCAGTTCCAGATCGTGGGTCGTATAATTCACTTCGTGTGTCTTTAGCTGTCAGGACGCGTAAGCTATCACCTTTCCACATTGCATGAGTACACAGCCTAAACCCTGATTTGACGCATCGCAGTAGACTATCAAGTCTTATGTCCCTTCGGTTAGTGATAGCACCGGCGCACTGCAGAGTGCTTGCTTCATAGATCGAAACGTGGCTGTCTGCTTGTCCGTCCATATGAAGGGTACACCTTTTTATGTAAGCGAGGTAAGTGACTTGGCGGTCTTAGAGAAGTTCTGGATGAATCTTCTTTAATAGCCTGCGAGACCCAGAAATTGGCGAATTTCTATGGGTGTTATTGGGATTGCCCATCCTTCGATGGCTTTGACCTTAGAAGGATCCACATGTATTCCTTCCTGACTAACAACATGACCCAAAAAGTTCACGCTTCGGAGCCAAAACTTGCACTTGGAGAGTTTTGCGTACAACTTTTCGGTTCGTAGGATTTCTAGGATTTGTCGAAGGTGTTGGCCGTGTTCTTCTTCGCTTCGGGAATATACTAGGATATTATCGATGAAAACGATTACGAAATTATCAAGAAAAGGTCGGCAGATTCGATTCATTAGGTCCATGAATGCGGCAGGAGCATTCGTTAGACCGAAGGGCATTACGACGAATTCATAATGTCCGTAACGAGTTCGGAAGGCGGTTTTTGGAATATCCTCCTCTCGAACCTTGAGTTAGTGGTATCCGGATCGTAGATCTATCTTTGAGAAGTAACTAGCTCCTTGTAGCTGGTCGAATAGGTCGTCGATTGGTGGAAGTGGATATCGGTTTTTGACAGTAAGTTTGTTAAGTTCTCTATAGTCGATACACATCCTGAATGTACCGTCTTTCTTCTTGACAAAGAGAACTGGAGCTCCCCAAGGTGAGAAACTGGGTCAGATGAATCCTTTATCCATAAGCTCACTGAGTTGATTGGACAACTCTTGCATCTCCGCAGGAGCCAATCTGTAGGGCGATTTGGCAATAGGGGTAGCTCCTGGTACAAGGTCGATTCAAAACTCGACTTTTCTTTCTGGGGGTATCCTCGGAAGATCATCAGGAAAGACGTCTGGGAATTTGTGAGCTACTGGAATGTCTTGAATTTTGACCTCTTTCTTAGATTTGTCTACTATGTGAGCTAGGAATGTCAAGTCCTTCTTTCGTAGGTGCTTCTGCACCTTAATGCACGAGATAAGACGAAGGTTCGTACTGGGTTTGTCTCCGTAAATAACTAGGGTTTCGTGGTTTGGGAGATGAAGGCGAACGGCCTTCTCGTGACACATAATTTCAGCATGCTAGGGGCTTAACCAATCCATGCCAATAATCACATCAAAACTCCTAATGGAAACAGGAATTAAGTTTATTTGAAAGACGTGGTGATTTAAGGTTAGGGTACATCCTATATAGATTTCCCCAGTGGATTTTGTCTTCCTATTAGCCATTTCCACCGTAAAGGTTTCATTAAGCTTCTGGGGTTGTTGATTTAACAGGTGTCTGAATTTATTGCTCACAAAACTCCTTTCTGCCCCGGTATCAAATAGGATGCATGCATAGGTGTGGTTTAGGGGAAACGTACCAGTAACAAAAGTGGGATCCTGAACTGCTTCTCCCTGACCCATAGCTAGCACCCTTCCTATTCCTGCGTTCCCAGAGTTGTTGGTGTTGGAGCAGTTGCGACGGATATGCCCAGTCTTGTTGGATTAGTGTCTAAGTCCATAACTATTTTGGTATGTACTTGACCCGATTGTGCATGGTCCTTTTGGGTTGCCTTCACCAAAGCGACTTGATAGGATGAATTATGGAGAGAAATGATTTATTAATATATCATGAGAATAATATATTAAAGGAGAAATCATATTGTTTAATTAATATTAGTCAAGAATTAATAAGTATTAAGTTTGTGGCTAAAAGACATTAATTAAACTTAAGGGACTAGAACTGTCAATTGTGTGATAGTTGAATATTGGGCTAATGGACTCCATATTAGAGGGGTGGACGAATTCTATGGGGAAACCCATTAGAAATCGTCCTAGGCCTTTAAGGAAGGAGTCCATGGGTTGCTTAGGGCTTAAGCATCCAAATTAGGGTTTCCTAGTTAGATAACCCTAATAGCCTCACTATTTAAATGACCCTTAAGGCTCAAAAACGTGGTGAACTTGTTGATTAGGGTTTCCACATGTTTTGGGCAGCCTCCACTCTCCTTATTCTTCATCCTCTTGCTCTTGGTGTTTGTGAACCATTAGAGGAGTGACATTTGTGACTCTAAGCTTTCTAAAGTCATTACAAGGAGGATTTGGGATTGTTATTGCTACATAACAATCAAGGTAAGATCTAAACCCCATTCATAAGTTAATTTGATTAATTGTATGCTAGATCTAGGGTTTAAAGTCTTGGATGAATTGCATGTACAATAGAGAAACCTAGATCCAAGCATTAGGGTTTGCATGAGCACATAGGATGTTCTTATGGCTAAAACCCATCAGTGGTATCAGAGCCAGGTTGGTTTCTATTGTATTGATGCCTTGGTTATTTTTTCAACTTCAAAAATCGAATTTTTGGTCCCCTGTCTGATGAACTCGGCGAGTAGCTCCAACTCGGCGAGTCCATAGAGGAACTCGGCGAGTTCGAGCGTCAGAAGGAGGCAGTTTCGGGATTTCTTGTTGTTTTGCTTGAGGATACTTGCCTTAATTATTTTGGATCTTTAATATTCAAATTTTATCCCATATTTGAGAATATCCTTGATTAAACAAAAGATAATTACCAATTGATTAGATAATAACTTCCTTATATGATTAAAGATTGATTATTTGTATTAATTGGGTAACTTATCTTGCAAGAAATTGAAATTAGGTCAAATATAGATAATGAAAAAATTAATTGTTTAATTTCTATTATTTGTTATTTGATCCTTGTGTTGTGAAAAAGTTTCAATTATGCCCATGTAAGTTTTATAGTTTAAATTAGAACTTAAAAGTTTTGGTTTTGAAATTTAAATAGTTAAAACCCTAATGTTTTTAAATGTTTCAAAAATTGCCCTCAAGTTTTGGTATTTAAAAGTTGATTAAAAGTTTAATTTGGAAATGTTAAATTCTAAAACCCTAGTATTGTTTTGAAAAGTTCATATCACACCCTTATGGTTTATTAATTAATTAAAGTGTGTAATTATTAAATTAGACCACCTAATATTTTAAAAGTGTAAAATACACCCTATACTATATATAACATTAAAAGTCTAACATTATATATATGTATGAGTAAAAGTTAGTCTTACCGTTAGTAGGCCTCATTCACGAAGCTAGTCTATAAGGGGTGTTTAAGGAAATTGCCTATAAAATGGCGATTGAATAGGTATCCACTCTTACCCACCGCACTCTTGACTAGTGGAGGGTCGTTAGCCGAACGGGTAGGATGGGACGGAAACCTTCCATTATAAGTATAATGAAATACAAAAGTAACTAAATGTTTTACAAATTCCCAATCTTAGTTACTTTAGGCAAAAGTGAATTGATTCAATTCCATGAAATTACACTTTGTACCCTTGCGAAGACGTTAGTGGAGCGTGTGTGGTTAACCGGCACACTAAATGGGTCTAAGCAAAGGTAGCAAAGGCTGACTCAATGTTTGTCATAGTTCGGTGGAGCGTGTGTGGTTAACCAGCACATTGAATAGGTGACTATAACATGTGGGGGCACCATGTAAGTTTGCATGGTTATTCACACCCGCTTTGTGATCCTCGGTATCCCAGTCACAAACTAGATGGGCATATCGAGATTTAAACATGCCATTGAAATGTTCAATGAATCTCAAAAGATCTAGGAATTTTCAATAGATTTAAAACTTAAATTTCTTTTTCGTTTTTCATGGTGGAAATTAGTGAATCGTCATTCACTTACCTTCAAATATTCTGCAACTAGATTACGGCATCCCTTTTCTAGGTTGTAGCGTATTGTGTTGGGTCCTAGCCTTAATATCTCATTTGGGTGATTTATTAAGGACTCAATCAATCAACTAACTTGAATTTGTTTTCTCCCGTTTTGTAGATGTCAAAGTATGACAACTATGGTATTCCCAAATCCCGTGGAACAAGCTTTCCACATGAAGATGATATTCCACGATTCGATCGAGGAACAAGAGATCATGCTTCACTTCCTCCACCTCCTCCAATTATTCTCCCTAACCCACAAGTTCGAAGGCTTGAAAAGTTCAAGTTCACTCAAGCCCTTTTGGCAAGTAAACATGAAGAAGGAAAGTCAGTGTGTGCACACGTCCTAGAGATGAAGTCACACATTGATAGGTTAAGAATTTTGGGATCCGTTGTCTGTGAGGAGCTGGCAGTTGACTGGGTTCTTCAGTCACTTCCTAACTCATATAGTGAGTTCGTAAGAGAGTACTATATGATGAACCACGACATAACCCTCATTGATCTCACCGATATGCTTATTGCTGCTGAATCAACAATCATTTGGCACACTGGAAAAGCAAAGTTGATTGGTGGATCTGCCTTCCAAACCTCTATGGATATAGGCAATGGCAATGAAAGGCATGCCATGATCGAAAAGTTTGATCATAAGAGAGAAGCAAAGTCAGAAGTAGTTTCGTGTGCTATTCCAAAGAAGTCAATCTGCTTTTATTGCCATGAGAAGGGGCATTGGAGACGAAGCTGCCCTATTTACCTAAGAGATCTAAGAGATGGTGCTTTAGGTAAAATCCATTAACTAACTCTTTTAAGTTCATATTCTAGATTCTTAATACATGATGTGATAAGATTACATTTCGATGTCTTGTAGGATCGAAGAAAAATAGAGGAAGCTTAAGGGAAGAAGTGAGCGGAATCTAATCGTGAAGAAATGGATTTCGATCGCATTACTTGAAGATTAGAATCTTGAGCTACTACTTAGAGTTAGAATAGATTGCTAAGAAATATATGTATTAGCATAGTTTTTCAATGAGTTGCATTGTAAGGACAATTTTTTCCGCAATAAGATAAAATTTGATTTTGGTTATTTATTTATCCTTGCAATGGCATGTATGAAAAATTGATGTTTGAATGTTTTCTATTATTAGCAATAATGGATTTGATTTTTAACTATGTTATTTGTGGAAATGTCGAGAATTACCAAATAGGAAAAGTTTCTCATCGCCCAAGGTTCAATTGGATAGAAACTTGGAATCATACAACGAGTATTGCATGATGAATGAGAAATTTCATATTTGGAAATTACACTACTAGAAAAAAGGCCTTTTACGACGTGCAAAATACGACGCTCATTGATCTATGTTACGCAAAGGAGAGTGACATTAGAAAAATGTCATATCTTCAAAAAATTGAAGGATAGAAGACACGCATTATTGCGCGCCCTTAAATTAGTGTCTAAAAAAAACACGGAGGGCACCTATAATAAAATGCGCGTCGTCTAAGGATGTCGCTTTATAATTTTTAATGGAACGCGCGTTCCATCCTTTAACAGTAGGGGGAAATGAAATTCTGAAAAAATTAAAAATCCCGCCTTCCTTTTTGACGCTCCTTCCTTCCCCCTCCCGACATTGACTGCTGCCTACTTCTTCCCTCACTTCTACCTACTGGAACCACCATATCTCCCACTCGATGTTGAAATTGTTAGAAAAAGCCCTAATTATACTCTCAAGTCTAAATACAGAAAAAATAGAAGATGGTGAAGAAGTAGCAGTAGAGGAAGTGGAGGATGAACAGTCGAAAATGGAAGGAATGGAATCAATAGCGTTGTTACTAGATGGGTCAATCTCGGGTCATTTTGTTCAGCTTCCCGAGTCCGTTTATTACCAGATGGGTCAATCTCGTCTTTTCGTCTCGACTTCATATCTCTCTGTAAAGCAACCGACGACCCCCACACCACCATTTGCAAACCCTAAGCCGTCGTCTAAGGATATCCGCTCTTCCTCCTTCCCATTTGACTAATTCTTCATCAGCTCTTGTTGAATTTCTCACACAATCGTTGCTTTTGTTTGATTTCGTTTTATTTTGTCAAATTGCAGGGTTTTTCTGAATCCGTCAACTCCTTCTTTAATCGGCTGATTTTCATCTTGTTTTAATGATTCGTTTACAAAAAGTTTTGTTCTTTTTTTTGTTAATTTATCTTTAATAGAAAAATGAATCAAAATCAAACTCATTGACTTTTAAATTTGTCTACAAATCGTAGCTTTCGTGACCGGTTTTATTGGTGAGATCGAAGGATTTGTAACTTAGGGTTTTAGTGAAGATGTTGGGCGCTGGATTGCAACATGCCGGCGAAAGCGAGAAGGATTCGTCAGCATCAAGAGAACCTCCGTAGAGCTCAAAGTAACGTTACTCCGCCCCAATCTACGACATCTTCTGTCAGGGAGGAGTCGGAGAATCAACTCATGCAGCCATCAAATCCGGAGCCGTTGGAATCCTCAGTGGTGGCGGTGCCGGCAACATCATCGTTGTGTAATCTTGAACGGTTTTTGGAAACTGTTACGCCTTCTGTTCCTGTTCAACATTTCTCCAAGGTCTGTACCGATATTAATCTTTTATATTGAAATGAGTTGAATTAATTCAAATTAGTCGTCTCAGTTTATACTTGTATTGCTAATTCGTTATATCATGGAGTAAAGTAACTTATAGGAACATTTGGTTTATTCAATTTGAGTATGCGATAGTCAATTAATCAGATTTTTGATTTATAATTTAGTAGTACAATTTACTTTACATTTTAGCTGTGGTTTTCTCTTTCTCCATTGGCACTACTCCGAAATTCATGTTTGAAAGCAAATGAAGTCAGCTTGAATTATTATTCAGTGAGCCCTGAGGGTGGCCTTTCAGTTTTTATGAGTGAACAGAGTTTGCCTTTGATGTTATATTTCTATTGTTTAATCAAGGATTCCATATTTTGACAATCAAAATATATGTGTTTCTGCTAAAGCACACCATCTTCCAAAAAGAATTAGAGTACAATAAAATGGTTAATGTTCAGTAATCATGTATAAACAGGGGTATTGTAGTTGTGTATTTGATCTAAATAATGATTTTACTTGAACTTTATGCCAGCAGAGAACTATGAGAGGATGGAGGACAAGTGATGTGGAATATCAACCATACTTTGTTCTTGGTGATTTGTGGGAATCTTTCAAGGAGTGGAGTGCTTATGGTGTTGGAGTTCCTTTAATATTGAATGAAGCTAATTGTGTGATCCAATATTATGTGCCTTATTTATCTGGAATTCAAATATATGTAGACCATTTGAAGTCTTCAATAAATTCCAGGTACTGGAACAGTAAATATCTTCCTTTCTTCCTCTTTCTTGTTTAGGGTTATGTCAGGCTCCTTTTCAACTAGTAGCATCTATTATGCTTCTTTATGAAATTTAAATAATCTAGTTATTCTGTTGCTTTACAGGCAACTAACTGAGGATATTGATGATAACTCATTTACGGATTCAAGTAGTGATGGGAGCAGTGATTATGAACAGGAAAAGGGTTCTTTACATTATCTAAGGGAGAAGAGTAATAATCATCACCCAAAGAATGACATTCTTCACCGAATGGATCATTTTTCAATGAATGATGAGAACAATGTAGTTCAAGAAGACTTTTCTAGTGATGATAGTGATTCTGCCACCACTCAAAGTTGCTTGATATTTGAGTACATGGAACATAGTTAGCCTTTGGGCAGAGAACCTTTGTGTGATAAGGTTAGCTTTAAAAAAAACAAAGAAAGTGGGTTTTATTATTTATTTATAAATCTTTGGATAATTAGTTTAGTTCTGTTTTCTTGTTGCAACAGATACTTGATCTTGCACAACGCTTCCCTGAAATGAAAAGTCTAAGAAGTTGTGACTTGCTGCCATCTAGTTGGCTTTCTGTCGCTTGGTATGATTGCTAATAAGTACTAGAGTTTGGGAAGGAATGGAATGATTCATTCCATTGCTACAGACCAACCA
The DNA here is from genome assembly GCF_002870075.4 of Lactuca sativa. NCBI lineage: Eukaryota > Viridiplantae > Streptophyta > Magnoliopsida > Asterales > Asteraceae > Lactuca > Lactuca sativa. The sequence continues at coordinate 387,499,058 of NC_056626.2, forward strand.
AATATGATCACAACTCATTCCATTCCTTTGTGATTCCATTCCATTCCATCCAATCAAACAGATTCTTAATATGGTCTTTGCTACTTGCTCTTTCTCACATAATATGCTACTACTAAATAGCCCTTTTTTGATGCTTTTTATTAGGTACCCAATATACAGAATTCCCATAGGGCCCACCTTGAAAGATCTTGATGCTTGTTTTCTAACTTTTCATTCCCTTCACACTCCTACTACAGGTCATTCATATATATCATATAAATCTCCCTGGATTTTTCAGGCTGAGAAACAACCTTTTTTATAGTTATAAAATTTATGAGTTGCATTACTAATTTATTATTATTGTTTTTTATTTATGCAGGTAACAATCTTATTGAAAGGACTTATGAATCAGATATTAATGGTACCAAGTTTAACACTCGAATCCATACGATTAGATGTTAATGGTAACAAGTTTAACACATGTGTCTTTGTTATACATACAAATTAAATGCAATGGATTGTATTTTTTGTATATGGTATTTTATTTTATATTATGCAATGGATTGTATTTTTTGTATATGGTATTTTATTTCTATTATGAAAGATTAAATGCAAATTTAACTTATAAATTAATAAATATACAAATATATTTTTTTTAAAAAAAAAATTAAAATTACGATACGCAAAAATGTGTGTCGTCTTCATTTATGACATGGCCTTTCTTGACTGGTACTTCCTTGATATGCATTGTGTGTCATAAACACGCGCGTCGTAAGGTTACGACACGCAAATGCGTGTCGTCTTCCTTTATGACAGGGTCTTTCTTGATACGCATTGCGTGTCATAACCGCGCGTCGTAAATGCGCGTCATAAATGCGCGTCGTAAATGCGCGTCGTCTATAGACGACGCGCAAAAGCGCGTCATCTCTCTTTATGACAGGGCCTTCCTTGACGCGCATTTGCGCGTCGTCTGAGCGTTTTACGACGCGCAATGAGCGTCGTAAAAGGCCTTTTTTCTAGTAGTGTTAGACTAATTCGTTGACAAAGTGTCAAGTGAAGGACTAGGACATCAAGTACACAAGGTTTTGTGTTGATCAAGTACACCACAAGAGTGACAAAGATATTTGTCATGATTTACTAAAGGTTTAGTGGATATGATTATACTTATAAGATTAAGTGTAATTCCGAGTTGATTCAAAGAGTTTAAATCAATAGCAGAACGAATAAGAAGAATCAAGTAGGCAGAAAGATAAAAGTTTCTCTATTCTAAGAAGAAGGTAGAGTACTTTTATTATGTTTTATGATAGGTCTTACTGATTAAGAACCATATCTCAATTGATCCTCTACGTGAGTCTTAGTGCAATTGTATGTCTGAGAAGAGGAATCAAGAATTGAAGAAATGGTTAAATCAAGAAGTCAATCATACTTTGTTCCAAAACCAAGTCTTAAAGTTAAGATTGTGACAATGAGTGACAAGAAGGTTTATAACATCCATAAAATGTGGAATTTGAAAAAAAAAAGGTTTTCTTATTCTTGTACATTTGAAATTGGAAAGTTGTGATGTCTTGGATAAGACAAAGACCAACTAGGACCAATTTTGTGAAGTGTTTTTGTGTTGATAAAAGCTACACTAACTCTTGAATATTTGTTTGTCAATAAATGTTTATTGACAAAAGAATCTTATATGTCAAGGAATCAGTGGGAGTCTTAATGGTCTTGAAAAGTTTCAAGAACTAATCAAGAATAAACCTTATCGATCATCACTAGCACACGACTTGAGGTTTACAACCTATCGTGTTGACACTATCTTGTTTCTGTGCGGTTCCAATTGAGTTAATTATGCATGTGAGTCCTATGAGTTCTCTTTTGAATGCATAAAAGTCAAGGACCTTGATCAATGAAAAGTTACATTGATAGGAAAGGGTGAGCTGCTTAACTACTTGGAAGACATGGTGGGCACTCGTGTTGCCATAAGGCAAGAAATCAAGATTGTGAAGGTTCGGTCCATATGAGTTTGAATTTGTCGTAAACTTTGGTTTTGACAAATTCGCATGGATAGGAACACATACACCATTAAAATCTAAGTGTCATAAGATTCCCTCCTTCATGAAAATGACTGTGAGGAAATGCTTTCACTACGAGAGATTTTAAGAAGATAGTGATTGTGAAAATTGTATTCTCGAATTCGATTATGGTAACGGTATCCCTTTCCATGATTCGAATTGTGAGATTTGGCAATTAGTCTAAATTGTTTAGACACACATATGAGCTATCAAAGGCAAAGGTGTATAAGTTTAAGAAGCTTAGATAAAGGATTATCATGTCAAAGCTAGTGGGAGCATAAGTGTTATGCTTATATGATAATAATCATCATGATAATGGGTGCATAAATGTTGTGCTTGTATGATTATTATGGTAAGTATTGCAAGATAGCAATATTAATTATAGAAAACAAGAGTTACACTTTACAAAGTTGTAATGGTTGAATAGTTGCTTTGCTATAATTAAGGGAGAGAATATTATGCTTCATTTCAAATCTAAAGGCTTAGGTTGTGGAATGTTAATAAATTTAGTCAAGGATACATAGTGCGTTCTCAAATGTTGATTATGATTATGGCATCCCTTTTCATAATTCGAATTGTGAGAACGTGACACATAAAATATTATGGCAAAAGATTGATAAAGTATCGTATCTTTATGTAAAAACATTATGCATCGTGTCCCATACGCTTCGGGTAAAGGATCGATTGCAAATGCTAAAATATTTGACCATTCTAAAATTTTCCAAATGTCTAGCGCATTTAGAGGGAAAAAGGAAAAGAATCGGTTTTGACTAAGATAATTAAACAACAATCAAAGGACAATCCAAAGCTCGCTGAGGATTGGTCGCTTGTGAGTAGTTGGAAGTATGATATTGGATGGACCATATCGACATTATTATGAATAGATAAGATTCTATTAAGAATGAATTGTCATATGGAAAATATGGAAATGTTTATATATTGGGAGTTGGATATTGAAAATCTATGTCTAGATTAGAAATTTTATTCAAAAGGATGCTCAAAGGAATGTACTTTGAGTAAGAGACATCATGTCTATGGAATTGTATTGTAACAATCTCAAATAGAGAACTTTGTAATTTCATTGGCAATAGTCATTGTGACTTTTGTGCTATGACGTTACAAAAGGATCATTGCATAAGATGTTAGAATCTACCATATTCTATAAGTGGCAAGAATTTGAGATTCTTTCACTTGTGAAAAAGGATTAGGAGTTGTGAAATGAGTATGATTGGAAATGTGTTCATTTGATCTATTTCACAAAGAAAGAACCGTAGGTAAACGTTGTGTGCATGCTAAGAGCATGGGACAAATGTAGTAATAATTCAAGTAAGAAGTTGATTACCCGAAACGACAAATAATGAGTAATCGATATGGTGATAAATAAAAGGTGTTTTATTTATACTCAAAGGTTTGAGGTCATATGGGATTAGTATTATTCTTGTGTTTCACTTTGCATGTTTTGACTTCCTGAATAATTTAATTGGTTCAGAACAGTCAAATTATTCGAACGAGCCACAGTCGTTCATATGTTGGAAGTAGATATGAATGAAGATTGTCGTGAATTGGTGTGTGGATTGTCTAAAGAGTATTAGACATAAGAAAATGTTTGTTGCAACGTTCATGAGTGCTTATGAATATGATTTGAGCATTGGATTAAACCCTCACTCACTTTGATCACTTCATTGATTTTATCACAAGTGATTGGTGAGATGATAACATCTTATATTCTTGAAACCGAGATGTGTGAGTTGTATCTTGCAATTCAGTTGCACATTGATAATATGTAAACACACCAGTATCTTGGTGTTATAAAACATATTGTTGTGTGTGATTCAGTAAGTGAGTGCAAGCGAGCATTGAGTCAAAGTTTATTCGTTCCTTTTATCCAAAGTAAGATAAAAGCGATATCTTTGGGCCCCTCGATGATTTAGTGACTGCACCTAAGCGCTTGGCCAAGCCGGGACTAATTTGATGTGATCAATTATAGTCTGTTGTCAGTCGTCATAAATCGGAAGTCGGGAAATAGTATAGAGAGAATGATTAAGTTCATGTCTCATATCTATATGATATCTAGAATGGAGGAATATATGATCCCTTATCTAAAGGACGCACGTATCTGATAAGATCAGAGTTGACAGCGGCTTTGGAAAGCTACGATTGCAGATCAGGATCTGAAGTCATACGCAGAATAATTATTAGACTTATCCAAGTGGGAGACTGTTGGATTAGTGTCTAAGTCCATAACTATTTTGGTATGTACTTGACCCGATTGTGCATGGTCCTTTTGGGTTGCCTTCACCAAAGCAACTTGATATGATGAATTATGGAGAGAAAGGATTAATTATGATTTATTAATATATTATGAGAATAATATATTAAAGGAGAAATCATATTGTTTAATCAATATTAGTCAAGAATTAATAAGAATTAAGTTTGTGGCTAAAAGACATTAATTAAACTTAAGGGACTAGAATTGTCAATTGTGTGATAGTTGAATATTGGGCTAATGGACTCCATATTAGAGGGACTCCATATTGGGCTAAAAGACATTAATTAAACTCAACCTGTATCTCACGTATATCAGTATAACTCCTCCGACATAATATCCCGTAAATAACTCCTAGGCAACATCTCCAATCAAATGTGTCAAAATCCTCCAAATGACACCAAAAACTGTTTATTTATAACTTGCATTGGTCATGTCGTGACCATATAGGTGTCACGTCGTGACAACCTGTTAAACCCCATTCTCGCCATATGTCGCACTCTCCAACCACGTGTCTCGTCGACTCATCACATTTCACATCGCGACACACCTATTTTCACGTCGTCACAAACATAATTTCACATCGTGATGGTCAAAGGTTGACCTTTGACTTGAATTTTCCAAAATAACAACCTACTTTCATCTCAACTTCAGATAGTCATAACTTTCTCATACGGACTCCGTTTTCAACAAACATTATATCCATGGAATCCTCATCACACAAACTACAACATCTCTCAACTATCTTTTGTTAAATAACATTTCTCAAATTAAAGCAACTCAAGGATTTATCTCATCTATTCATCTCATAACGATCTATAACTTTTAGGATAGTGCCTATTTTAGAAAACATGTATTACAAGTAGCAAGATTTAGACTTCAAAATACCAATATACGTACTTGTCACACCCCCGAACCAGACGGCAGAAACATCTGAGGCCTTGCGTGACTTTAATTGAATACAATCATAATGAATATACATGAATCATAACATAAATGTCACCATGCATCAATATATTACAACTGAATTTGTTCACATCAAGTACATTGTTTTAATATTACACATCCATAACCTAAATAGTTTGAGTGCATTTAACAACATGACATCTAACATTACTTCTTATAAATCTTCCGCTTACCTGTTACCTGAGAATACAAGTTATTTTGGAAAACGTCAACATATGAAATGTTGGTGAGTTCATAAGAAATGTTGTGATAAAATGGTTTGTGCAGTTTTGTAAAAACCCAGAAAATCCGACATTTTCTAAAAAGACTTTTGTTTATCAAAGCGCGAGATCCATAAGCTGATGCATGAATGCTTTTAAACACACACACACACACACACACACACACACACACATATATATATATATATATACATGAAGGGTATTTTGTAATATTGTTATAAAGTTTCGAACGAGTAGTATTAAATTCCCCGGAAAACCCGATGTTTTCCGATGTTGACATGTATTCGTAATTACTGATTTTTGTATTGTCTTAAAGAATGAGTATTGATTAATCCATATTGTATATCGTCCTAATTATTGTCTACTTTGATTTCTCGTAAGCCTTAACAAATGAAGAGAAGGGGAGTATTATGTCCCACTACTATCGTAAGATCCTTAGGCTGTCATGGATGCGAAAGACACAATGGTCCAACTCGCACTTGATTATTGTGTCCTTACTAGCTTTCCTAACGGGACACTTTGGCCCACTAGCACATAAAACTATTGAAAGTCCTTTTATAAAATATTGGGTCATTAAAGGCCCAATAACATATAAGCGTTATCCCTTTGGGCCCAAAGATCATGTTGGTGGGCTTGCAAGGCCCAACAAGCATAATTTGAAACTCATAAGCCCAAAGTTTGTAGATTTACTCATTGTAGTCATCACGTATCTATTGAAGTGTTTTGATTTAACGTTTGTTGTTTTGTATTGATTCGAGGCCGAATCAATTCGTTTATAACGATATTTGGTATTGAAGGTGTATTTGTTTTTCGTTTTGTTGCTAGCTGGATATCTTGTATTCTGTCTTAATGAATGAATTAATTTGTTTTAGGAGTATGACTTTGACCCTTTTCACTACCTTTCTTTTATAAAAATAACACTTTTAGTCCTTTATATAAAAGAATTTCATTTTTAGTCCTTAAAAACATTTTCTTGACACTTTTGTATCATAAACTTATTGAAAAGACATTTTTAACCCAAATTATATTTAGTAAACAGTTTTAGCCCTTCCAGAATGCTGTTTCTCGATTAGCACCCCAAATTTTGCAACTTTTACAGTTTTGGCCCAAAATACAAAAAGTTTACATTTTGATCCTTTTTGGAGTTTAAAAGCATTTTTGACGTTAGAAATAGTTTTATTTCACTTCATGTCCCCTGTTTTACAGAATATTACATTTCAGCCCCTTAAAAACTTCAATTTTCGCAATTTTAGGCTTGTTGGGCCGAAAAGCCCATATTTAGCCCAATAACTCAAATTTTTGCATTTTAAGTCCTTTGAAAATTTTAATATTCAAAAAAGGGATTATAAAAAATGTTTTGACTCATTTGACCCTCAAGAAACCGTGACTTGGCAGTTTTTACCCCAAGTTTTGTATTTTTAACATTTTAAGCCCTAAATCGAGTTTTATGTTAAAGTTTGTTCCTTATAACCTTATAAGCTATTTTTCTTGACTTGATTAGTGTAAAATAACTTAGATTATGTTTGTTTCCTTTCTCATGTCATAGATCTCGAAATATCACTCGTTTTGTTACATATTTATCTTAAAAACACATAACATCACACACATGCATGCATAAAATTACACATAGCATACACATACACATAGATCTAAACATTTTCTTGTATTCTCCCCCATAAAACATATGAAAACCGAAAATAGAGGGGTATGAAACTCACCTTGAGTTGTAGTTTTGGTTTTGAAGAAGACTAGAAGAAGTTTGTAACACTGAAAATTTTAAAATTTATTTTTCACAATTTATAAAAGCATTTCTCTCTTAATTTCATAAAACATCAAATTTTCAAATTCCAATATGTATCATACAAATCCCAAGATCACATAATTATATCGAATTCCTCTACGTGTGTACAGATCAAGCCGGCGCCTTCCCACGGTCATCGCTAGTACCTGAAACAACAACACTAACACTGTAAGCACAAAGCTTAGTGAGTTCCCCAGAATACCACACATAAAACACATATTAGCCACTCGAGGCCATAACTCTATGGGTCCGTGCACCCAACTCTGTGAACCCTCAGGTTCTAACTCTGGGAACCTTCCGGTTCCAACTCTATAAGCATGCACAACATAAATCACATAGACATCATGCAGCACAACACATAGCATACACATAACATACACATACTCTATCACATGACTCTGATTACCTACTCAAGGTAAAGTATAGTGAGAAGACTCACCTCGCGTGTCTCGGTATCTCACGATCCCTGGGAATCCCTCGTACTCGATCCTCCGAGCTCTAATCCTCCTATAACATCACAAGACTCTAATTAACACTTTTATCTCTAAGGTTGACTATCCCTAAGAAGTCAACACAGGTCAACGGTCAACGGTCAACTTTGACCGGACTCGGCGAGTGCCCGCGGCAACTCGGCGAGTCTAGACGTTCTCACCAACTCTCTAGGATTCCCTTTCTACACGTCGAGTACTCCCCCTGACTCGACGAGTTCCACCTGGAAGAATCGCGGGACCACCCCGACTCAACTCGCCGAGTCTCAAGAACGACTCGGCGAGTCCCAGCTCGACTCAGACCACATGACAATCCTCTCTAACCCGCCCTGACTCACTGGGTCAACTCCTGACTCGTCTGGACCACTCTCTGGCCGGTCCAAGGCAATCTTCAAGCTACTCGCCGAGTCTGCTCATCGGACTCGGCGAGTCCATTCCATGCAATCACTCAAACTTGCTTCTAAGGTCAGATCTACTCCAACAATTCATAGATCTGGCCCTCCTAGACTGATTCATCACGTAAAGTCCTAGTCTTGATGCATTAACAACCTCTATATGACTAATTATGAAGAATCTTCAACAAATCTCACTACACAAGGTCATGACCTCCATTGTTCTCTATAAAGCTTGAAGAATGAGACTCTCTGGACCTCTATGGATCCAGATCCGAAGTCTCATCACTAGCATGGGACTATTTGGCCATCAAATCAACTCAACAAGGCCACAAGAAACCCTAAAATCGGTTATACCTCACAAAACAGGAGATGAGTCGAAATTATACCTTTAGATTGAAGGGTCAAGCTTCCAATCCACCAAATAGCAGTCCCCTTTGCCTCCTCTTGGCTAGAGCCTCCTTCTTCTTTGCTAAACAACACACAAATGTCAAGAAATGCCTCCTTTCACTCTCAAATCGCTAAAGCACTTTTAGGGTTTCTCTCTATGGACTGATGGATGCAAATGATGGCCATAAGGCCATTTAAATAGGTCCCAAACCCGAGAAATTAGGGTTTCATTAAACAGCGTGGACTCGCCGAGTCCATATCCTGGACTCGCCGAGTCCGAACGAATCCCGCGTCCAGAATCGCGACCCTACTCGGCGAGTCTGAGCTCCAACTCGCCGAGTCCCTTCTCAAAACTCAAAATATTAAAACAATAAAATACCTGGAGATCCGGGCTGTTACAAAGTTTGATGCTAATTTTCGATCCTAGCAAGTCTTCTTGGTAGATCTCGAGTTTTGTGACTTATAAGGTGCAAGATCACAAGATTGAGTGGATTTAGAAGATATTTTTGGATGAAATGTAGTATCTAGATCATGGATTTAACATCAACTTACCTTAGATGATGTGTTTGTGGGAAAAATCTCCTTGAAAGTCTCTTAGATCTCGAAAATATGGAGAGGAGTGGAGAGTGTTTTCTTGAGAGAATTTTGAGTGAAGTGTGTGTGTGTGTGTGTGTGTTTGGATTCGGCCGAGAGCAAAAGAGAGAGGAAGAGAAGAGAGAGTGAATGATGGGATTGTTGCATGGAGGTATGAGAAAAATGCATGGTTATCCCATGAACAATTGTGAGGTGGCATCAAAAGTCAACTCCTCTTCTTGGGTTGGGCTTGGGCCGAGAATGGAGAGGGAAGAAAAAAAATTTAGGCCTTGAATGCTTAAATCTATTTTATGGTTAAGTTAGGTGATTTTTGGCCCAATAAAAATCAAAGAATGATTTTTATGACCTATTAGGGCTAATATAAATTTGTTTTGGTCTAATAAGGCCCATTAAAGTTAATCTAGTTTATTCTGGGTTCATAAGGCCCAAAAATGTTAGGTTTCGTGTATATAGGTCCAATTAGGGCACATTAAAGAATCCTAGTCCACAATGAACTCAAATTGGAATTTCAAGGGTTTCCAATTCTTTGTTGACCATTTGTAGGGCTAGAATGAAGTATTTGGTGAAGTTTTGTTGTTATAGAATAAGCATCATGTATGCTTTCATGTTATTGATTCATAGTTATTATAAGTGTTGTGATTACAAGGCACCAAAATTTCTAGTTGTGACAATACTTTCGAAAACCAAGAGAAAAATAGCATTTAATATGATTGGGATTCTTCACGAAGAAAAAACATTACCCTCTTAGACGCAATTATGCATTCTTCATATGAGGTTGCCTTGAACAATTTTTTTTAAAAAAAGCACAAAATTAAATAATAACGTTAGGACTTTAAGCGGAATAACAACTAACTTTTATCCAAAAGTTCTAAAGGTGATCCTTTAAAAGATCATGTAACACCCCTAATCTAGGAGGTTAATTGTGCAATTATGCCAATTTCAGGTGGAACTCGGCAAGCTGGAGGAGCCAACTCAGCGAATTGAAGACGAAGAATCGTGAGGATTTAATGGGTCTACGCGACGAGTTGAGGAGCCTCAACTCGGTGAGTAGAAGTTGATTTGGTTGCGAGGTTAATGAGACAATTCGGCAAGTTGGAGGAGCCAACTCGACGAGTTGGGTGTTGTTTAGGAAACCATAATTTTGGGGTTTTGCACCCAATTTAAACACCTTAAGTTTCAGGTGTTGGCCTCATTTCCAGCCTCTATAGCCCCTAACCCAAATCTCGTAACCCTAGAGCCTCCAAGAGTGTTGTGAGTCCATTATGTGTGTTTAAAGCTCATTCAAGGAGGAAAAGCTTGGTGCAAGGTGGTGGTTCAAGAAGGAGCTCATAGATCTTGATTCTCTGCTCCATTCCCAACACTTTTTGGGTATAAAGTTCTAACCTTGCTTATTATTGGCTTAGATCTCTTCATGGGTTTATTTGTATGCTTTTAGCCATGGATGGGTGATTGTTGAGAAAGTAAAAGTCCTAAGTGCTTATCCTTTCCAGATCTATGGTCTTCATGAGCTCTTTTGGCATAAAGGTGCAAACTTTATGGTCCAAAGGGATTCATGCATTCAATAAGTCCTTCTTTTGGTCTCTTTAAGCTTTTGAGCTTCTTCTAATCATGAATAAGTGTAAAGTTGGAAAGTTAATATGGCCATCTAGCCTTATATGGTCAGATCTACATCTTGGAGTTATGTCCTTGTGGAATAAGTGCTTAATGATTAAGTCCTTACCCTTTTAAGTTTAAGATTTGGGTTTTGAACACATTTTTGTGGTTCTTAGGGGTAAAGTTGGAAACTTTACCCTTCTTGAGGCCATTTCAGTTAAGATCTGGGTTGAGATGCCCTTAGTTTCGAAAAGGTCGACTTAATGAATTAAGAGGTTGGGTTTCGGGCAAACGATGAGTTCATGGGTGAACTTGGCGAGTTGGTGGGGTATTGCACAATCTTTGCAGTCTGATGAAGAAACTCGATGAGTTGAAGGGCAACTCGGCGAGTTGGGTCAACTTGGACCGTTGACTTTGACTTTTGATTTATGACTTTGAGCAAGTTTGTCCCAAGGGGTAATTGAGGTATTCTGAATTGTAATTAAAGGAAGTATAGGCTTAGGATAAGGCCCATATAGGATTGGGCCCAATTTAGAAAATTGGGCCATTAGTAGGCCTTTGTGGATCTTTTGGTTTTGGGCCTTTTTGGTTATTGAGGTTGGGCCTTAGTTTTGGTTCTTGTTGGGTCAGGGGTAAAATGGTCATTTTACCCCAAGTATGGTTAGTAGGCCTTGGAATGGAATCCAATTGTGTATTTGGTGTTAATCTTGATTTGATAGTCCGGAGGTGTTGTCAGGGCAGCAACTAGGGAATTCTTTCAGGAAGCTTCTGCATTCGAGTTGGGTTTCTTTACCGGCTTTAACGGGTTAAAGGCACCAATGATCCCTCGGTTCCTTGGTCAGGGTAACTAGCATATCTGGGTGTTGGCCTCCCCTTCAGTCCTCTCGATCGGATACTAACTAGCATATCTGGGTGCTGGTCTCCCCTTCGGTCCTCTCGTCCGGATGCTGGGGAGTATTTCACCCCCTACTACTACCATATAACACATATCACATAATCTATCTAGCATGGCTGGGCATGACCGCCCTTTCGGCCCTACCGACCGGTAAACCGGGAACTATCTCCCATACTGTCACTAGCACATAGCATCATATCATACTAGCACATAAACATAACACAGGTAATAGCAACCCTATATGAATATCACAGAGACAATCATCTAATCATACAACTCCTACTGGTGGGTCGGCATTGTGGCCGTAGACCCACTGCTACTGGAAAGTAACTCACCTCGAAAGTAGCTGCTGAAAATCTGCTTGTTGAGCGCCTGACTGCTGAACCGGTAATCCTCCGGCTATAAATCATGAACATAGATTAGACACTCATAAATACCCTTATGTCAAATGACTGACCCTCCCTTGGCCCAGGGTCAACTCCTTGGTCAAAGTCAACTTCCAGTTGACTGAACTCGCCGATTCATGGCATAGACTCGCCGAGTCCTTCTCCTATTAACCCGGTCCTACTCGACAAGTCCTTGTTCCCACTCACTGAGTCACACTTAACTCACTACTTGGGACGATTGAACTGACTCGCGACCCGACTTGCCGAGTCCAAGAACAACTCGCCGAGTCCCCACGAGCAGATCTCCTGCTCGCTTCCAAATCCTCACCAGAGCACCTTTTGAGGATTTGGGTTTCTGGGACTATTTCTACACGCTAAATTGCTAATTCTGTGTGCAGATACGAAGGGTTGGACCTCCAACACTTTAACCCCTCTCACTCAGTAACAATTCATCTGACTCGCTGAGTTTGAAGAACAACTCGTCGAGTACCAGGCAATCTTCATAGGACTCACCGAGTTGTTCATCCAACTCGCCGAGTCTAAGGTCATCTTCATATAACTCGCCGAGTTCCACTTTGGGACTCGCCGAGTCCCTTGACTCATTTCCCATATAGACCAAATCTGATACATGCAACGCTTCAAAACCATAGATCTTTGTTCCTAGGGCATGCTTATCACGTAAAGTTGCAAACTTTACGTGCATGCATGGCCCTACAAGCTCCAAAAGGCAAATCCAAGCTTATTATGAGGTCATACACTCAATGGGGACCTCAATCACTCCAACCATAGAAGCTTTATACTTATAATATGTCCATAATGTCTAGATCTGAAGTCCTTTCGGATCATTAAGCACAAGCACAAGGAGTATGGTGTTTTAGGGCTTGAAAACCACCATTTTAGGGACAAAAGGGAATCTAAAGAACTAGTGATCAAGGTAGGGGCGTTTCTACCTGAATGGAAGCCTCTTGCAGTGTAGATTCCGGATCTACCTCCCCTCCTTGCACATTACAACCTCTTTCTTCTTCTTCTAAGCTCCAAACCTTATTCACAAAGCCAAATCACTCTCAAGAACAAAATGGGGGCTAGGGTTTTGCTCTTCAGCTCTCTGGAAGTGTTAGGGACAAAGGAGGCCAAGTTAGAGCGTTTAAATACGGTGCAAACACCCGGATTAGGGTTTTTGCCCAAACAGGGTCTACTCGCCGAGTCCGAGAACCGACTCGCCGAGTCCAAAGTTCAGTCCCCGCATCTTATCCCGCTCCTACTCGGCGAGTTGGTCCATCAACTCGCCGAGTCCAAGGCAAAAATGCATTATTTTAAAAATGTTAATTACAAGGAGTATGTACCGGGAACCAGGTGCTACAGTCTTCTTCTTGAAGATCCATTTGCACCTGACCGTCTTACGACCTGGTACATGATCAACGAAGCTCTAGACTTGGTTATCGTACATGGACTGAATCTCACTGTCCATCGCCTCTTTCCATTTTGCAGACTCTGGGCCTGCCATGGCTTCCTTGTAGCTGTTAGGTTCGTCCAAATTTATTATTGTACTATCACTAATATACGTATCACCCTCGGTGGTCATATGAAAACCATACAACACGGGTGGGACACTAACTCTATTGGAACGTCTAAGAGGTAATGATTCATCAATCGGTTCAACCGGAGTTTCCTCCTCGGGTTGAACGCCAGTGTTAGAGGTTCCTTCATCGCTTGACTCTTAAATCTCTTCAAGATCGATTTGCCTCCCACTGTCCCCTTGGCTTATAAGTTCTCTCTCTCTCTCTCTCTCTCTCTCTCTCTCTCTCTCTCTCTCTCTCTCTCTCTCGGAAAACCCCTCTCCTTGCAACGAATACAACATTGTCACTCGGTCTATAGAAGAGATATCCAAAGGACTTTTGCGGGTAGCCAATGAAAATACATCGCTCACTACGAGGTTCGAGCTTGTCGTGAGTCTCTCGTCTTACGAAAGCCTCGCAACCCCAAACCTTGATATGTGTTAACGAGGGAGCTTTCTTTGTCCACATCCCGTGAGGTGTTTTGGCAACCTTCTTCGTAGGGACTAAGTTATATGTAATGAGGGAGCATTTGAAACTCCTAACACCACTTTTTCTTGAACCTAATGCATTTGAAACTCCCAAGACTATTCAACTTACACAAATTAATTTATGATTAATTGAAATATTATGATTTGTAACACTTAAAACTCTTCAAATCATGCTATTTAATCGATAAGTTAAATGAAATATTTAGCTTATATAAGATATTTGTAGATTACATATTGCATGTATGTCAAGATAAAAGGATAGATTATATTTATCGGGTTTGAAGAGTTATATGAGTGGTTCCATATATGTAAGAAAGCAATTGCAACTTTTGCAAGTATAAATTCATGTAAACTCAAATTGCGTGCATGTAAAGTTTTAGATATTAACAAAGGTTCAAATTTAGGTATGTTTGTAAGGGTATACTTGAGATCATTTTTTAAGTTTAAGTGTTATGCATCTTTTTATAATCATAGGCTGATGAGGTGTGATTGATAATTACTTCTCATGAGCTTTTGATAAATCAACCATCAAGCTATTTATAAATTAGAGCAATTAACTTTGTTAACATGTATGTATCTTTATATTGTCTCTCTCTTTTTTATGTTAATAAAATATATTTTATATACAAGAGAACATTATTCAACATGTATTTTATGATATGTATATACTATGTTAGTTTCTATCGTGTATTTTGTAAATAACATTGATGGAGTTTTTTATAATTGATTTTGATGAAAGGAGTTTCCAATTATTATTCCAAATTGTTGGTGATAATGACGAATTAGAACAAATGATTTTTAATATGATATGACTTTATTGTTGAAAACCAATAATTATGTGTGTTATAAAAATAAATTATATATGTTCTACCAAAAGTTATATGGATCTACCCAATTTTAAATGTTTTTATAGGAATAAAAATAAATTATCTTATTACATTTGTAAATTTTCTTTTTTCCTATTAATTCTTTATCGTAAAGGAAAAGTAAAATAAATAAAATATTAATATTTTCATAAGAAAATATAAGTGATAAAAAATATACCTCAAATGTAACAACCCTCCCCCCCTAACCCACTCTTAACATATTGTTTTTATGATTGGTCGCAGTGCATAACAATTACTATAGTTTTGATATTCAAATTACCGTTTTATTTGGACAGTTCATTCTCTTCCAATATTTCATAAATTTAAGGAAAAAATGAAAGTACAATAAAAAGGTATGATAGTTTTTTTAAATATAATAATGAAAATTTTCAAATAAATAGTTTTTTATTAGTAAAAAGTACTAATTGTTTAAAATAATGTAAAACTAAAGAATAGACTATATTATATTAATAAATTATTGTTATTTGAAATAATAATAATAATAATAATAATAATATAAGAAATAAAAAATATTCAAATAAATTATTTACAAATTAGTTAAACATAAGTATAGTTTAAAATAATTTTAAATCAAAAACATAATTCAATTTGATACAAACAGAATTTTATATATTTTTCTTATGTATACTTAAAATTACTATAATATTAGTTACAACTTAGTTTAAAATTTATTATTTCAATGATAAATACTTATAATATTATTTTTATAACATATAATTGTTAATATTTATATTAAATTATTGTGCACAAATCAAGAGTTTAAAACTCTAACTACAACTCAATAGATTTTTTTATTTAAATGTAATTATGATAGCAAATTTAATGTAATTTTCCTTTATATTTTCCACTATATTTAAAAGTTTTTTAAACTTATGGTTATTAATGTGCAATGTTTTTTTTTATTTTCCACTTATTTATTATACACATTGTAGCTATATTAGTAGTATATAAGTAAGTTTTGATTAAAAAATCATATGTTTGAAAAGATTTGTGATTCAAAATGAAAGAGTTGAAAAAAAATAAGTTTTATCGTATTAATGGTTATTTCAACACAAATATTTTATAACAATGTTTCTATATATCAAATGTATGTTGATTTCTAAATATTCATTTTGAATTATTTATAAGTGTTTAATAAGTTTTGTTTGATGTAAATATTATAATGTTGTGGTGTTTTTTATTTTATTAAAAGCTATAGTGTTTTTCATACTATTTGTTATTTGTTTTATATGCACACCAACATACGTTTTTTATATATAATTTCTACAAATTAAAGCGTTCTATAAAATCATCAAAAGTTGTAGTATTTATTTTTTCGTACTACTTTGTTTTTTATACATAGAATTCAATATATGTTTGATATATAATTTACACAATAAAAATGGTCTATAAAATAATGAATTAATAGGGGAAATAACTAATGATATAAATTTATTAAAATTAATAAAAATAATATGTTAACTATAGAGTTTGTTTTGATATTGAAATTGGTTTTACATGTATATATATATATATATATATATATATATATATGTATGTATATATATATATATATATATATATATATATATATATATATATATATATATATATTAAATCAGAATTTGTTAAATGTTATTATTTTAATTAAATAATTATATTCACGCGCAACGCGCGGGGATTCGACTAGTATACTTATAAAGGAAGTATTAAAAGAAACATTTTTCCTTTCACCACATTCATTTGAAACTCCCATACATTTTTTCTTTCACCACATTCATTTGAAACTTTCATGACTTTTTTAATTTCTTTCAAATAATAATTATAATTTGGTTAATTAGATTAAATAAATATCAAACCTAAAGTTAATCATATTTAAACTAAATTTCAATATTAAAATAATATCTTTACTACTAATTATAAAGTTATGTTTTTTAACTTTTAACATATTATACTTAATTCATTATTTTTAATATATTGTTGAATGTAAACCATTATCATTTTAAAGATACAATTTTGGAACAATTTGTATAAAATACTTAAATTATTAATTTAAATATTACACTACAGGATCAACATAAATATAAATTTTAGTTTAACTTAAACAACCCAAATAATATTTGTAAATAGTTAAATGTGATAAATTGTAGTGTCTTTCTAATAATGATTATAATTTGGTTAATAAGGTTAAATAAATATCAAATCTAAAGTGTAATCTGTAACACCCCAATTTTCATATATAGATTATATAACAAATAATCGTTCTAACATATCCCAAGATCAACTAGGAACTTACTTACAGACTAAACTACAGCGGAAGCAAAATAAAATAAAATAAAGTCTTCAACCGAAGAGCTTCGGGTGTTACGTCTTTACAGAAATCCTTTGTCGTCTTGTTGATCAATCCTTCTCCCTAGCCTTCTTACTGCCACTTGTTAAATATTTCTGTGGGTTGCCCACATTTAAAGTTTCGAAATGGGTAAGCCTAGGGCCTAGTGAGTTCGTGTTGCACATATATGTCCATCAATTAAAAAACAAATAGTTTTATCATATATCTTCAATAAATCATACAACACACATATCATGTAATGTCATAATTTAGGGGAACGATTAATTATCCAGAGAAAGAACCTAAGGTTCATTTCCCTTCTCCTTGAGACAACTAATCATCCATTGTACTCAAGTATTTTAAATATCCAAGGAAATGTGTATGATTCTCAATTCCCATTCCCGTCAATCACACACATCCGTCATGCTCACGGCGATTAAACACCCACCCGTTCCCACTAAACATGTCACCCAAAAAAACGCACAAAAGATAAACAACTTAAAATAACATTTGTACACAACCATACTTATCATAAAACATACGGTCAATAAATAAATAAAAACCACATAATAAACGCATGACAAACATTTATGTGCGAGCAGCCATAGAACACGAAACACTCACCTTGATGGCGTTAGTCTTAACCGGATGTCGTCACGCTACCCACAGACATGCACCCTACGTTTAACCAACATTTATTTTCTAAGGCTTAATACTATAAACATCTTATGTGTTTGTTTTGGTTCCATCACACATATGTCTCTTTCGGCCAACCAATAATTATTTCATCATATTAATTAGAATATGCGTAATAAATTTAATAAAAATATTATTATATTTTTCTTCATTTTCTTTTCATGTCGTCATTCCCATTTAATGAGGTTTTACCCGTAAAAGATTTAATACTCAAATGTCAAAATAACTAAACCTTAAAACAAAGACTTTGTTTGAATAATAACAATAAGTAATATCAACATCAATATAGAGTAGCAAATTTAAAATAACAACCATTTATGTGATGGTGTACAACTAAAAATTGTCAAATTATAAAAACTGGATGAGCTATTTTTATATCTTCTGTTATGATACACAACTAACACATTTGTTACCTATTTATGAAAACTAAAATTGCCAACTTATCAACAATAGTGGGACCATTTATGTAAATATCATTTTTATCATTTGAAACATCAAGAAAGTCGTTTCAACAAAAGATCCAAATTATTTTCTTCTTTACCCGAACAATAAAAATATTTTCGACCATTTTATCACAGTAAAACTTAAAAACTGTTGCCAAATAAAATTTATAAAACCACCGTAAATCATCTCCATTTCATACTAACATATTCATATACTAAATCTTAAATAACTTATTATAAGCCAAGTTTAAATTCACTATTTCTTTTACCAAACATAACATGTGTTTTTCACCAAATTCGATTATTCCTTGGCCGAAAAGAGACATAGGATTGAACCAAAATACATACTCAAATCCTATAAACCTACTCAAACAACTTAATCAAACTCAAATCGAAGAGACATACCTTAATTTCTAAAATAGCTTTGAAAACCTTCACGAACTTCAAACCCCGATTTCTCTTTTGTTTCCCCAACCTTTCTTGCACTTTTTTGTGGGCATTACACTCTATTTCCCATGCCTTTTATAATGCCAAAGTTTGTAACCTTTCTAGTTAACCCAAAAGTCCAAATTTATGATACTAATCAAAGTGATGGGTTTTGGAATTAAAATTCCATAATTTCTCTATTTACTCCTACTTAATCACCATTATATTATTTTAATAATATAGTCAAATTATATATATTTATACATTTTTTTAGTTTGAGTTATCACAACATTAAACCATATATTATATTTAATTTTATTCATGTATAACTCGCGTGTAGAAATCATTTAAACGATTGAGATTATGAAGTTATAATATATATATATATATATATATATATATATATATATATATATATATATATATATATATATATATATATATATATATATATATATATTTCAAAATAATCAATATACTATATCAATTTAGTATATGAATTATTATATTAGATTTAATAACAACGTTATTGTTATATTTAAAAAAAAAAACATATATTTGTAAGGACTTCAACTATATAGGTATTTCGGTGTATTATAATGTCAACTTAAATATAAATTTCAGTTCCACTAAAAAAAACCAAAAAATATTTTGTAAGTAGTTAAAAGTGATAAATACAAAAACTAAATTGTAATATCAATTTAACTAAAATATTTCCTAAAAATATTTTTATAATCGTTAAAAATTCCCAAATAAGTAGCTTAAAATAACTTATAATAACAATAGTTAAAAATAACTCAATAAAAATGATTATTTGTTACCTTTAAAATCAAAAAATAATGTCTGATGTTTTAAATAATTATAATGATAGAAATTAAAACATCAAACAAATAAATTTTAAAAAATTAATTAACAATAACATCAACTATAAATAACATTAAACCATATATTATATTTAATTATATTCATGTGTAACTCACGGGTAGAAGTCATTCAAACGATTGAGATTATCAAGTTATAATAGATCTATATATTATCATATAATTCAAAATAATCAACACATTATATCAATTTAATATACAAATTATTATATCAAATTTAACAACAACGTTATTATTATATTAAAAAAACATATATTTGTAATGATTTCAACTATATGGGTGTTTTTGCGTAATGCGCGGGCATTCGCCTAGTATATTATAAAGAACACATTTTTTTTCTTTCACCACATTCATTTTAAACTCCCAACTCTTCATATGTCCATAAAATATACTTAATTTATTAACTTAAATATGTTTTTAGTGGTAAACATTATCACAAATGGAAGACTTCGTGACTTATCAATATGATATATTTAATTTGTTAACTTTAATATATTGTTAAATAAATAATCTACATTAGTATATCAAATAAGCTTAAAAATTTAGTGTAAAATTTAAAACCTAAAGTAAAATATCATATAATGTTTAAATAAAATTCAATATATAGTTTTTAACATAGTTAAAAGGAAAAACATTAAATATAATAAATATAAAATAACCTAAATCTATGAATCGAATTAACTAAGAGGTGTATGAAAACTATATTTTATAATAACTAAAATTCAATTCAATTGTTTTTAAATTAATTTATAATAATAATAGTTAAAAATAATAGAAACTTAGAAATTAAACTATGTTAGATTACAAACAGTTGTTGATAATTTAAGTAATCATGATGAAATTAAAACACCATCAATTTTTTTTTTTAAATTCATAAATCATAACAGTAGTAAATTAAAATAGTTGATAAGTATAACTAATATTATACATACGTATAACATGAGTAGAGACTATTAAATGATTTGATTTTAATGAGCGTTATTTTATCTACTCTTCAAACTAATTATAATTTTATATAAACTAAATGTAATAATTATTATTTTGTAGTCAATTAATAGTCTACTATAAAAGTCCAATCTCTTTGAGTAGACACACAAATACCAATCACATACAAAATTCACAAAGAAAATAAGTTTAAAGGTTGTTGTATTGGTTAAAGGCTTTGGACCATTCTTCGAGCCATGTTATTATGTTAAATTTTTTAATTTGTAAGTTTGTTATATATTAATTCTTTTTTTTCTTGGTTTAAGTATTCTTTTAAGACAATCATTTATGTTGTGGTTGAAATTTTAATGTACATTAGATTAATTTCATGTTATTGACCATATGTTATGGAATGTGATATAGATAATATTTAATTAAATATTGTATATATGTATGTATGTTTGTGTTGCTTCAAAGCATCAACTAATTACAAACCATGGATATGTCATATTATCCATATTATCCATGTAAGTCTCTTTTAAAATGCAAATTGTTTATCTTATCACTTTATATTTTAATATATGTTTAACATTTTAAGTATAATAATAAATGCTTTTTAAAAGTTTTCTTTCATTTATTAATAATAATAATAATAAGTGGTTTTAAAATTAAGGAACAATTGTTATAGATAATAAAATCAAATTATAAAAATCATGGATATGTCATATTATCCATGCAAGTCTCTTTTGAAATGCAAATTGTCAATCTTATCACTTTATTATTTAGTATATGTTTTATATTTGAATAATAATAGTAAGTTTTTCTCGAGAGTCTTCTTTAACTTATCAATAATAATAAGTGGTTTAAAAGTAATGAACAATAATTGTAAATGATAATTACATCACATTATAAATTACATAACGTTAGCTACAAATAATTGTATTTTAAATTAACATCATTAATGAAATTAGAAATAATTATATAAGTAAAAATATAAATTAATCAATCATAACAATTGTTAAAAATAATACTAATTAGATAATTATATTTAATTCTATTAATGAGAAAGGTTGGTTGATGTCAATAAATATCATTGTTCAAAATAATTGAGATTTTATATATATATATATATATATATATATATATATATATATATATAAGTTAGTGTAAAAATATTATGTCAAAGTTAATGTCAGTAACATAACCATTATAAATATATATTTTTCAATATTCTAACAATATATTATTAACCTGCGTCGCGCAACGCGCGGGAATTCGTCTAGTATAATTATAAATGAAACATTTTTCCTTTTATCACATTCATTTGAAACTCTAATGCATTTTTTCTTTCACCATATTTATTTGGAACTCCTATGAGTTTTCAAATTTTCTTTCAAATAATGATTATAAGTTGGTTAATAAGGTTAAATAAATATCAACCTAAAGTGTAATAATATAAAAACTAAATTTCAATATTAAAAAATATCTTTACTTTTACTTATAAAGTTATGTTTTTCAACTTTTAACATATTATACTGAATTTATTAGTTTTAATATATTATTGGATGTAAACCATTATCGTTTTAAAAATTCAAATTTTAAACAATTTGTATAAAATACTTAAATTATTAATTTAAATATAACATTAAAGGAACAACTAAAATATAAATTTTAGTTTAACTTAAACAACACAAAGAATATTTTGTTAATAGTTAAAATTAATAAATTGTAGTGTCTATCTAATAATGATTATAAGTTGGTTAATAAGGTTAAATAAAATCAAACCTAAAGTGTAATCATAAATAAACTAAATTTCAATATTAAAATAATATCGTTTACTTCTATTTATAAAGTTATGTCTTTAACTTTTAACATGTTATACTTAATTTATTAGATTTAATATGTTGTTGTATGTAAACCATTATCAGTTTAAAACTACAACTTCTGAAAAGTTTGGATAAAATACCTAAATTATTAATTTAAATATAATATTACAGTGTCAACTTAAATATAAATTTTAATTCTACTTAAAAAAAAACTAAAGAATATTTTGTGAATAGTTAAAAGTGATAAATTATAGTGCTAAATGCAAAAACTAAATTTTAATCTCAATTTAACTAAAATATTTCTTGAAGATATTTTTATAATAATTAAAAGTTTTCAAATACGTAATTTAAAATAACTTACAATAACAATAGTTAAAAATAACTTTATATAAATGATTAGATTGTTACCTTTAAAATCAAAAGACAATGTTTAATGTTTTAAGTAATTATAATGATTGAAATTAAAACGTTAAGCAGATAAATTGTAAAAAACTAATTAACAATAACAACAACTATGAATAACACTAAACCTTATATTATATGAGTAACTCACGGGTAGAAATCATTCAAACGATTGAGATTATGCAGTTATAGTAGATGTATATATTATCATATAATTCAGAATAATCAATATATTATATTAATTTAATATACACATTATTATATCAAATTTAATAACACTGTAATTGTTAATTCATGAGTAACTCGCGAGTACAAGTCTTGCAAACGATTGAGATTATGCAGTTATAATAAATGTATATATTATCATATAATTAAGAATAATTAATATATTATACTTATTTCGTATACGAATTATTATATCAAATTTAAGAACAATGTTATTGTTATATTAAAAAAAATGCAAAGATTTCAACTATATAGGTGTTTTTGCGTAATGCGCGGACATTCGTCTAACATACTTTTAAAGAAGATATTTTTACTTGCACCACATGTATTTGAAACCTCCATTCCAATTTCTTTCTAATAATTGTTATAAATCGGGTAATAAGGTTAAATTAATGCAAAAACTAAATTTTAATAATAAATTAACTAAACTATAATATTAAAATATCATATTTTACTTATAGTTATAGAATTATGACTTTAACTTTTTTAAAGTAAGTTATCATTGTAGAGTTTTTAGTTTGTTACATATTAACTTTTATATATATATATATATATATATATATATATATATATATATATATATATATATATATATATATATATATATATATTTGTAATACAATTGTTGTATGTTTAGGTAAAATCTTTAATATAAATTATATCATATACATGTTATCAGTCATATAATATATAAGGTGATGTAGATGATATTTAATTAAATATATTATATATGATCGGTGTTTTGTACTGTTTTGAAAATATTATTATTTAAAAGTAATGGGTATTTTTTATTTTTTATGCAAATCTCTTTTAAAAAGCAAATCGGTTATTTTATTACATTATTTGGTGTAAGACTCATGTATTACAAGTTTATTTAAAAGAAAAATAAATATGAAAATTGTAAACATTTGAAAAAGTTTTAAATTTATAAGAAAAATTAGAAAAATATTGAATTATTAAAATTAAAGTGTTTTTTCTCTTATAAATATAAACAAATAATTTAGATAAATAAATAAATAAAACTAATGAAGTTTTAATTTAGAAATGCTGAAATAAAAAAGAAAATGAATTATTGAAATTGATATGCGTTTATTATTACATTTATTGTAATTATTACATTTAAATATTATGTGAAATTTAATAAAATGAAAAAAACCACAATATGTCATGTGAAAGTAATTTAATTGAAAATAACCATAAAATAACATGTAGTCAAATCAATTATAGTGTGACATGTGAAAAAAAAATTTATTTATTAGAATAGAAAAGAAGATACTAATTATGTACATAATACAGTTATATGCCTGCTTTTAATATGATGATACTTATAACCGAATATCTTATTAGGTTATACTAATTAGAACACTGGTGTAGTGATCTTCTCATAGAAGAGGTCATAAGTTCAAGTCTAGATGGAGTTATAAGTGACTATTTAAGAGTATATTAGTTAGTTTGTGATTTAAAAAAAAAAAAAAAAAAAAAAAAAAAAAAAAAAAAAAAATTAGAACACTGGTATATGCCTACTTTTTATATAATGATGCTCGTTTTTAGATGTACAAAAATTATACGTTTGACTGCCTATTTTTGTCATTTGTAATTTAATACATAAAAAGTTCTTAAACAATTCATATTTACAAAATCTGCCTATCAATAATATATTATTCACATGTGTAACTATTTTATACATAATAAAAATCTTCGAATAAATCTTTCCAAAAATAAAAATAAAAACCACCCACCACCTTTGTTTTGGAACTTGTACCACTCTCTTTCTTCCTCTCTTTTTCTCTCTCGATCAATGAAGGTGACAGCCGGCGGCGACCTTCCTCATGGGAAGAACAACCACCAGCAAGGTACAACCCTTCGAAGCACACCAAAGACACTTCTACTCGTAACCCTAACACTCATCATCCTCACAGTTGTACCTCTCTACTACCCTCTTCATAGATACCCTTCCACCACCACCACCACCCATGCTTCCGCCACAACCGCCGCCACTATCTCGCCGGTGTACCACCCTCAAGACGAAGTCATCATCATCAACGACAACCACCATAAATGCGACGTGTTTTCCGGCGAATGGGTTCCGAATCCGGATGCTCCATATTACGATAACATGACATGTTGGGCGATTCATGAACATCAAAACTGTCAGAAATATGGGCGACCCGATTCGGATTTCATGAAGTGGAGATGGAAACCCGATGGGTGTGATCTACCCATTTTTAACCCGTATCAGTTTTTGGAGATTGTGAGAGATAAATCTTTGGCGTTTGTGGGTGATTCTGTGGGTAGGAATCAAATGCAATCCTTGATTTGCATGTTATCCAGGGTAAGTTCATCTCTATCATTCGTTTTATTTGAATTTAATTTGTTTATTCAAGTATTTTTGGTAATTAATAGTTTTTTTTTAATGGTATATAAAGATTCGAACGTTTGATTTGATATATGATTAAATTAATATTCGATTATTAAGTGAAGACAAAAAAACGGGTCCAAAATTCGAATTATTGTTAAGATAATGATGGTTAGTTTGAACTTACATGGATAAAAATGTAAATTTGAAGCTAAAAACAGAAATGTTACTATGTCATAATTGGATATAATATTTTATAATATTTAAAGAAAATTGTTATGAACTTAGTAGGTTATTTAAAGGTGTGGGGAGAATAATTGTTAAGTTTGGATTTTATCGTTATGCATGACCACATATTTTTTGTGTTTTTCATTATATTTGTAGAAAATGTTATTTAAAATGTGAGTAGGTTTTGACTTTGATATATTTTTCATATATTATTTGAAATATATATAAACTTGTGTTTCTAAAAGGTGGGTATTATATTATTATTTATTATTTTTAAATTTATATATACGTACATAGTGTTGGAGTGAACTAAAACTTACAACGAATCTTTTTTATTTGATATTAAATGAAATATAAACATACTATAAAATGGTAAAATGTCATAAAAATATGAAGTCATGATAGTTTAATAATCAAGAGTTAGATAGCATCTTATGGGTAATTATGCACATGGAAGTGGACCTCACGCCTACGTGGAAAATATATTATTCACAATTGGTTCTCATTTTCCAAGATCTTATCATCAACTTTTATTCCCAAGTTTCCTCTAATCATTTGCGATTCAAATACATAAAAATGCTTTTTCTCCAACTTTTTATTTTAATTGCTCATCTTCAAGGTACAAAACTCTCATTTTTCCCTTTTGAAATATACATTTTTTTAATAAATGATCAATACTTTTATGTTTTAAGATACACTTTTTAAATATTTGCTACTAAAAATGTGATTATGTGTATATCCTATGTATTGTTTTTAACTTTGTGCATCTAAACCACGAGCTAGTGTAATGTACGTTATATAAAAGATTCATACCCAAAAGTACACAATGTGTTTATATATATATATATATATATATATATATATATATATATATATATATATATATATATATATATATATATATATATATATATATATATATATATATATATATATATATATTAGGTCTTTTTCTTGGGGTAGTGGTTGAGTGTTGGGTGAGGAAAGTAAGTAGAACGAAATGTACTGAATTTTGTGAAAAGGGTAAAAGTCTTGGAATTTAATTATTTGCTACTTTGCTAGGAAGTTTGTCTTTTTATTATTGTTTTCTTCCAATAATTATAATGTTCCATCAATTTGATTAAAATAATAACTAAATTAAATGTCTTTTAATTATGTACAAATCAAGGTAGTCAATCGTTCTCAAGTCTATTTTTGACTTTAATCAGATTTTCGAATTTTAAATTTTCACACCAAAGTGTTATTTCAACCATATATAAGATTCGTATTAATATATAAATAAATATATGTTTTAAATAAAACTTTGTAGATCTGGACTAATATTATAACATTTACTCGGTGACAATTTTCAGGGAATATAATCCTGCTGGCAACATGGACTCCTCAACTATTTTTCAAATAAATATATATATTATAATAAACTTTTGCCATATCTTAGATTTTATAATTTTGTACGAAATCAAACATTTTAATAAAATATATCTGATCAAATGCTTTTATTTTTACATTTTTTTAAAACCGACAGTGTAAATGTAAACAGCTTTATAAAGTCAGGCAAAAAGTTAGAAAATTCTATAATCACTGACATTTTAAAATAAAAAAACAAAAGTAATTATTTGGTGTTATTGGGATATCTACTTTGCATATATTACTTTACTTGGCTATCAAATTTAGTGCATAAATAGAAAAAGGGAAAAAGTAAAATAAGTAAAATATCATACTTTCTCGATATATTGTTCTTTGCTTTTTCAAATTTTTACTATTTTTGGCTGTTTAAATTAAATTATTTAAACAATTATGTAATTTTACATTTTTCAGGTAGAATATCCGATAGACAGATCAATAACGAAGGACGAAAACTTCAAACGTTGGTATTACGTCTCATACAACTTCACACTCGCGACATTTTGGTCTCCATTTTTGGTAAAATCAGAAGAAGCCAGTGCAGACGGTCCAACTCACAATGGCCTCTTCAATCTCTACCTAGACGAATTCAACGAAAAATGGACAACCCAAATCGACGAATTCAACTATCTGATACTCAACACAGGCCACTGGTTTTGGCGGCCTGCGTTGTACTATGTGAACCGTCAAATCGTCGGTTGTCGATATTGTCAGGTAGAAAACATCACAGATTACCCCATGACATTTGGATACAGAAAGGCAATCAGAACTGCGTTCAAAGCAATCAACAGTCGAGAAAAATTCAAGGGTATAACGATTTTACGGACATTTGCCCCTATGCATTTCGAGGGCGGGGAGTGGAATGAGGGTGGGAATTGTCTTAGGAAGAAGCCTTTTAAGAGTAGTGAGATAACTTTGGAAGGGGTAAATTTGGAATTGTACATGACACAAATTGAGGAGTTTAGAAGAGGTGAAAAGGAGGGGAAAGAAAAAGGGTTAAAGTATAGGCTTTTGGATGCAACCCAATCTATGTTATTAAGGCCAGATGGACATCCAAGTAGATATGGACATTGGCCCAATGAGAATGTTACTTTGTATAATGATTGTGTCCATTGGTGTTTACCTGGACCTATTGACACGTGGAGTGATTTCCTACTTCATATGTTGAAGATGGAGGGTCTAAGATCGGCTGAAGAGAAATCGCATGTGAAAGGGTAAATTGGGAAAATTGTTGTTTGTTATATTTAATTTATCATTAATTTTGATTATTATTTATTAGGCTATTGTAATGCCTTTAATGTAATATTGTGGATTAAAAGTTGTAAGTTGTAACTATATATCTCACATGGAGTATTGTGAGATCTATTCCTTTAATATATTATGGATGAAGTACATTGCATTTAGACCTTGTGATCTTTCTATATGATAAGTTATTTTATATTTAAATTAGTCCGGGATAAAATAAAGTAAATATAAATAAAAAAGAATGGACAGAGAAATGTAAAGCCCATAAGATATGCATCAATAATTATGTTTTTCCGACACATTTTGGATCACTTGTTGGTCCCCCACTAAGTTGTATAATAAATTTTATTTTTTGTTGAGGACAACTCCGATTTATTGAAAACTAGCTTTTTTCTAAGATATTTTTAGGTTATTAAGTTGTTGAAGTTCAAAAGGACTTATGATCGGTTGTTTTGATTTTTGTTTAATTGGTTCGATTTAAATGGTTTTTTTTAACATGTTTAAAGTGACCATAATTGAACCAAATATGTTTTGTTTAATAGATTTTGGGTTGTTCGGTTTCAGTTAATTTGATTCGGTTTACCGATTAAACTGAATAATATTTCACTTCAAAAAAATATTAAACTAACAGGAAAAATATAACATATTAGTTTTTTTACCAAATAATTAAAAAAAAAACAATAACATAGATACATAAAATATTATTCCTGCAATATGTATTTTCAATTCGATATAAAGCCAATTTAAAGATTCAAATACCATTTATCCATAACAAATAACAAAACAACAGAAAAGAAAAATGAATAAAACACTGGAGCTGTAGGAATAATTTGAGGCTTTTACATTTGAATGAACACATTGGTAATTATGTATTTAATAATACATATATAGGGCGTGTTTGACATGGAGCTTTTGAAAGCGTTTGGAAGCTTCTAGCTTTTGACAAAACGCTCTGGTTTAAACAAAAAGCTCCGTTTGACAGTACGAGAGTTTAGCTTTTAGTTTTAACAAAACGCTCCAATTCTAAAAGCTACTTCATGTAGCGGTTAACAAAACGCTCCTGAGCTTTTGAAATCAATTTCCATAATTATCCTTAAAAATATATTTATATATTTATTTATTTTTAATCAATTGTCTTTTTATGTAATTTTATATATTTCAAAAGCTTCCAGCTACTATGCCAAACATTCATATAATAAATAAAAGCTACAGCTTCCCGCTATCAGCTACCAGCTACACGCTATCAGCTACCCGCTACCAACTTACCGCTACCCACTTCCAGCTAACAGCTACTTTTGCCAAACACGCCCATAATACAAACATAAAATAATAACAATTATTCCTTAACAAGTAATTCGTTAAATAAAAACTTTGGTAATTAGTTAAACTAAGAAATTACATATTCATTTTGTTCGGTTTAACTAAATTTATAAATTAAAAAAAAAAAACAAAAAACAAAATCATACCGAATATGATCATTATTATTCAATTAACTAAACCAATTAACCAAAACCCAAATAAACCAAACCAAATGATTCAAACATCATTCGGTTTAGTTTGATTATTTGGTTTCGGTTTTTTCTCACACCTAACTTTTTAAAAAGTTGTTAGACTAGCTACAAAACTAATTGTTACAGATAAAAAAGAAATTTGGTAAAAACTAATTGGAAAATAGAAAATAATATTAACGGAAATAAACAATTATAAAAAATAACATGTGTTAAAAACTGACTGGAAATATAAATTAGCATAAAAAGACATATGAAAAAACGATTTGATATTATAAGACAAATACATAGTATATTTCATTAAATCAAGTTTGATGTTTATGGTATAAATTTTGCTTGAAGTGAAATTTCACAACAAAACACCAAGGTAGTGCTCCGTTCGAATTGTTTTAGAGTATGTTTGGCTACGAGTTTTTGAGAATTTTCAGAAATTTTAGAGATTAATTTATTTGTTTTGTAATTTTATATGTTTCAAAAGCTTATATCTATTGTTTTTTCAAAACATTTCTACACAAATAAAAATTATAGTTATTAGAAAACTATATATAGTTTTGTCAAATATTGGTCTCGTATATGAGGTGGATCGAATATACATGCCCATCATCTTTGATCCATTTGTGAACGTGAGATTTTGTCTATTAATGAAGTAAAATTGGAAATCTATTATAGTAAGGCAGTTGTGGTCAATTTTTTAAGTTGATTACGCAAAATGAAATAAGTGAAAAAATGTTTCTAATTTGATATTATAATAATCAAATAATCGTAAAGCTGATAAAAAAACGACCCAATCTTCAAACTCAAAATTAACGGGTTGGGTTGAGATTTTAAACTCATTTAATATAAATGAGTGAACTCATCTAACCATTTAGTTAAATGGATTTGGTTGGCTAAAAATTATAAACCACCTTTCAATAATCTAATTTATTACAACTTGATATTTCAATAATTCATCATTTAGCAATGAGATACAAAGTGTCTTTTCCTAAAAGTTAGCATTACCATCAATAAATAAGTTAAATATACTTAGAATATAGCATTTAGTTAAACCTTATAGATCTTTGTCACATAACATGTCATTATATACATTAAAAAGAAGAAATCGAAGCTTCAAGAGAACAAAACAAACTACATATATTATATATACTATATATGTAATATATATTATTCATGTAGCATATGGTCATGTGGGTTGGAAAATAACAGATCCATGCAATAAACAACACAAGAATTAGGTTACCAGTCGTCTTTTTTGTTGGCTAGTCATCTTCTTTCATGTCATTTTCCATGATTGGATGATGGCTTCTTATATACACCATTATGAACTACGAAGAAAAAAAGTTATGTCAAGTGTCAAAGTACCAAAATAGGTCCACGAAAAACACTATCAAGCACATTAGCCAGTCTGTTTTTTCATGTGCATTATTTTATCATTCTATTAAAAAAGTTGGATTGTCCTCTTGTTGAAATCGAATTATTTTGCATCTCATTTATGATTTCATATATTCCTTTTTGTTTGTGTGTTATAATAGAACATGGATCTATCTACATATAAAATCTGCTTACGTCATCATGATTGTAAGTAACTTTTATGAATTACGATATAACAAACCCTTATACAGTTTATGAGTGTAGTTTAAATTGTACAAACTCCTTGTCATTTAGCACATCAAGAATCCAATGATGCAAATTATCAAAGTGTTGTTACTATCTCAAATGCAAGTTGTAGTCTGACCACATAATCTGACTCCTTTGTTCCAATTCACTTTCTGAACAAATGAACTAGGATGGCCCCATTTGTTATACTACTGTATTTCACAATGCATGTATTGTAAAAGACAGTGTTTTAAAACTCGGTTCGAACAGACCAGTTGGACCAAGAACTAGGGAATGGAGCAGTTGAACTAGTACCGGTTTTATGTTCACTTCTGAACCGGCCGATTTTATAAAAATTTGATTGAACCAGTTAAATAGAATAAAGGCACATGGAAAATGAAGCATTTTGCATAACAAAGCTTGGTAATCTTTTTCACATCTATTTAGATTTCTCTTTAAATTTAATAAAAATGCATAGTAATTGTTATGAAGTTTTTTGATTCATTTGTATTCGTCTAATGTTATATTTTGTTTAGTTATTTTACTTTATTTTTTTAATGTATGTAGATTGTTGTAAAATTCATGGTTATATGTTTTTTTAATGATTTTTATTGTTTTATATGTGATTTTAATATTTAACTTGTGGACGTTAAATTCTTAGTTTATGTATATATGTATGTATTTGTGTGCGTAGGAAATAAGAATAAAATTAAAGTTCTGAAAACCGGATTGACTTGAATGTCGAACCAGTTAAGCCGATTGAACCGCGATCCGATCATCATACCGGTTCAACTAAAAAACCGGTTTTTAAAACACTAATAAAAGATATTATAGTGTCTTAAAAAAATGTTAAAAAATAACGCTCTTTTTTAGGGAAAATTTCATATATACCCTTACTAAAAGGAATTATAGTACTTTGCTTGTCATGTATTGGTGCAATTCACTAGAAAATAGTAAAACACTCACAATGTTTTTTTTTGATGTATTAGATAAAAGTAAACTCTAACAATGATTATATCTTGTATACCTTTTCCATGATGTTTTTCTTTTTTTCGATCAGTGAAAATTTATTATTATGTGCAAGGTTTGTAAAAGATTCTACATAGAATCATTTTCGAATTTGCAAAATCATGATCATAAAATCAAATCGAAATCATAAAATTCCACCAAGGAACTAGTGTTAGTGTTAATTTTAATTAATTTTCATTTCGATATCTAGAAAATACTGTCAAAAATGAAGAATCTTCTTGGGAATTATATAATTGATTGATCAATTATGTATCGTAATATTCACTTTCCAAACCATCACACTTAATCAAAACTAACATAAAATGCCAAAAACCTTATATATACAATATGACAATTCATTTTTATAACTTATTGGAATATTTTATTCATGTTACTTATGTCTTAAATGTACCTTAAATGGCTGAACCATCACATTAAAATGAAAAATAAATAAATAAAATGACAAGTATATTTAGTTATTTACAAATCACGATACTATATTTCATTTTCATCTCTTTTAAATAATTCAGTTTTGAAACTTCAACAGTCCAACAGTTCAACTACACTGATCGTTGCTTCCCATTTGTCGTTTCCTTTTAGAGTTTTAGAATTATACTCATTTAACTAGAGTCAAACAAGAAGGAAAGTTCAAAAATAAAATAAAAGAAAACCCAACATAGGTAGAATCGGATAGCTTACAACTTTATGATTCCATGATCTAATTTTACGATTCTATCTAAAAACGAGTTTGCTAAGATCAAAATCAAAATACATACATGGGATCATAGAATCGTACGATTCTACGATCAAAATCGTGTTCTTAGTAACCATGATTCTATAAATTATGAATACAATGATATCGAGTATCTATGGTTATTTGCATCGGGAAGGAAAGTAAGTGTGTGTTTGGTTTGCGAATTGTGAACAAATCTCATAGTAGAATTTGATATTTTGTCAAAATTCAATTGCATTAGAATACTTCAAATTTCATCTTTTTTGAATTTTTATCATTCCTAAGGGGGTGGAAAAAATTCAATTCCAATTCTTTTTTTTATTAAAAGACCAAACTATTCTTTAACTATTTTTCTTGATGAAGACTATCTCTATGGTTTCGATTTCTTGTGTGTTTTCCACTATATTTTATCCTTTTTTTTTTTATTGAATTACAATTTATATTAATATACACGTGATAGAGAATGGATCATATAACAACATATGGGTAAACATGAGGGACTTAAATGTAATATTTACCATTTATTGTTTCACACCCTATCTAGAATCATCCTATTTTGTAATTGAATCATGGCTTTAGCTTATTGTTTGAATCATTTGCTTTAGATAGTTTTCAATTAATATAAAGGTCTCTTTTCAATTTCATTTACTGTTTTATAAGTTGCTGAGAATTAGTTATCAGTTTCTATCAACATGTCATTTTACATGGTCAGAGGCAAGAAATCACAACCACAGAGACCATCTTCATCAAGAAAAAAAAGTTAGGAACTAAACATGTGGTTTTTCATAAAGCAAAGGGACCATTTACGTAATTTTGTTTAACTTTTAATCTTTTATTATCAAGTTCTATTTCATTTACACTTGTAAATACCAATTATCTAAAATGACAGATGACACTAACATCACCAATAATCAATATAAAAGTTCCAAATAAATGCAAATATACATAAACAAATCTACAACTTTTATGAGGAATCATATATCGACTACAAAGATATTTACATAAATGTGGATGTAGGGAAATTATTATTAATTCAGAATGATATTTTGATAAATACTAATATATGAAGAATAAGAATATAAAGCACAAAAGCAGACCTGAGTAGCATTTGTCTGTGTAAATAGGCTTCAGTAGTAGTATTGCGTCCAGTTGTGGCCTTATAACGTGGATCCACAATATAATCAGATGATGATGAAAAAAAATATCCTTTTTCTTTTTCTTTTTCTTTTTCTTTTTCAGAATCAGAATTACTTCTTCCAAATCTATTTCTTGTAGCATTTGCTTCTGAATTATTACTAATTTCAATTTTCCTCCATAAACCATTTAATCTCTCTAATTCCATTTCTTTTAAATGAATTTCACCCACTAGCCCTTCTGCTTGACCCTATTAAATTAAATATATTTTAATAATAAATGTAAAGAAAAGGAAAAGAATATAAATGGGAATAACTGAATAAGTCATAAGTGCATATACTTGTTTTGAAGCTAATTGTTCCAATAAGCTGTGAAGTTGTTTATCCAACATCTTCTCTCGTTGAGCTGCAAACAATTTATCAAAGATATTGATAGCTTAGGGGCATATTTGGTATTTTGTTGAACAATTGTATGAGTATATGAATGAATAAGACACCTGGAGAAGGCTGCTTTAGTGACTCTTCTTGAACCTTTGACCATTGTCTCTCTAAGTTGTAAACAATCTCTTCCATAGAAGCCTACAAGATACAAAAAAATGTAAAATATTAATGAAAAGATCGAGAATGAAATGTGAAGAGATTCAAATTAGAGATTTGTAACAAACCAGTTCCTTTTTCTTGTTCTCTATGTTCTCCTTCAGGGAAGAAATTGAAGCTGTGGTACGTGCTTCAGCTTCAGCTTTTGATTTAAATGAAGAATCACCAGATTTGTTGTCATCTTGTGCAGATTGTTCAACTTGCAGCTCAGTTGTAAGAGTTGCATCCAGTTCCTGGAAGAAAATATCCAAATGTAAGTAAAACTTAATGGGTTTTTCAGAGTTGAATCCATTGTAAGATTCAAAAGAAGGAGAAGAACACTCGTTTTGCAGCCATTGTAAGATTGGAAAGAAGAAGAAGAAGAAGAAGAAGAAGAAGAAGAAGAAAGCAAGCTCTTACCTCTAGCTTAGCACGAAGCTCATCAGCTTCTCTCAGCTTGTCTTGTATCTTACTTTCACAATCTGATATCGCCTTTTCAAATGCAGCATTTTCTTCCAGCAGTGTAGCTTCTCTCAGTTGTGCCTGTCATAACATGCCATGGTCAAACTTAAGTTGAAGCTTGTCTGATATGCCCAATTCATATGCAGATTTAAATCATGTACACTCAATCGTGAGAAACTCCAAAATATGCAACTGGAAGAAACATATCTGCTACAGAGTTTGTTGTAGATCTAATTCATAAGTTTTGAAAGGGCTATTAACATGTATAACATAAATCGAGTATATGAGCACTTGAGTAGGTTTTAAATCTGTAATCACAAGCTCGCTTAATCGTAGGCGTTAATTCTATCTCAAAATCGATTTACACAGTGAAGCTGACTTAGTTGGATTCAAACTAGGTTTACTCGAACTCTAATTCTAATGAATTCAGTATGAAAAAAGTCAAGAAAAATTAACATATGATCTACAAAATACCTGTTCTTTGGTAGAAGAGTGAGCGTTCAATTGGAGGGCTAGGGCAGCATTGGAGGCGAGGGAATGTGCGTGAAGGTCTGGGAGGCGTTGGGAGATATCCGACGGCGGTATTCTCTGACGGAGGTCTTGTACCGACCGGCTCAACGCCGCTGCTTTTACGTTCAACTCCCTAACGTACTTCTCCTGTTCGGGATTGAATATCAAAGGGATCGAATCGGATTCGTCTTCCTCACTGGTTGCGCCGCCTCCTGCTCTCACTACGTCCGCCGCCCATGCTAGTAGTCCTGCCATATCTGCCGGATCAAATTTCGATCACTGGTGAATTTTCGCTCGTCGGAGGTTGAAGCCTGAAGTGAAGAAAACGGATCTGAAATCGGATTGTGTTTAACATCTGACAACCGGGTTCAACGGGTCAGGCTCCAATCTCCAATTCTCCATTACATAGATAAGATCCTTACTAGCCCAATGGGCCGGTGATTGGACTCCCCAGTGGCCCAATTGTATTTTACTTTTAGTTATTATTCTTTTAAATTCTATTCTATCATATAGTTTGAGTTATTTTCTAAAATAATGTTATTTTCTAAATCTCAACTTGATTTATATGGTTATCCTTATTTCACAATCGTTGTATCTAATTTATGTGGAATTTGTATTTAATTGTGTTTATATGGTTTTAGTGTGTATTTGCTATTTTATTTTTTTAATTTATTTCAATGTAATGTCTTGTGAGACGATTAAAATAATTATATCATTCCAAAAAAGTAAATTCACTTATAAGCAGAAAAACTAATTAAGATAGTTTACTAATAAGTCCATAAGGCATATTTTAACAAGTTTTTTCAATTATATCATTATATGTTCATTTTCATAAGTTTTATAAATGTTTCTTCATGTCATATATTAGCCATCTAGCTTTAAACTATTACTTATAGCTATCTTATCAACTAAAACATAAGCTTAATGCTTGTTTTTGGTATATGAATATTAGTACGAGTCTCTATAAAATTTCACATTAGGTTAAACAATGTACTAGTTATATTACTTTCAATATTAAATTTCAAGATGTTATATTTTTAAGATAAAGTTACATAAATGGTCCCTATGGTTGACAGACAATGCCACTGCAAGTCATAATGAATATTATTTTAATATGGTGTGTGAGACTGTAGATAATTAATGTACATTTGAAAGATCTAGATGTACAAGTTATTATTTAAATCGCCAATGACAATTTGATTAATGTTAGTAAAGAATAACTCATGAATATCATAGTTGAGTTTAGCGGGGTAAATTTCAATGCTAATATAATTCCTATACAACTTGGTGGCGTTGATGTCATCTTGTGAATAGATTGGCTAAGCATGTATGAAGCAGAAATTGTGTGTGTGAAAAAGATGGCACATGTAAGGTCTCTCGAGTGTAAACCTTTCATCATACAAAAAGAAAAGTCGCATGAGTTAAGTGACCATCAAGGAGTAGATTTTGTTTCAAAGATCGAATTGAAATAGGTTACCATCAAATAAATGAAGACGTGGAGAAAACGACATTTAGAACAACATGTATGAATATTGCTTGGTTAATTACATGAATGTTGTTTTGATATAACTTGCACATCCTCGTATACTTAAATTTTCATATTTTAAGGGTTTAAATTGAAATTTAGGGACATAAGCTCCGCAACAATGATTTGAAATGACTAAATGACTCTTAAAAGAAGTATCAAATAGTTCTAGCAAGCCTATACAAAGGGAGTTTCGTTATATCCCATTACTTTATTCATGTCGAAAAAAATGACGTGGATCATATAGTATGAAACTTTTCTATATGAAAATGTTAATGACATGGATCATGTAGTTTGGAACTTCTCTATATCCAATAAACTAGTAATGTGGATCGGATAGGGAATGAAATTGTTCTTACTATTTATAATTTGTGGAGCACTAGTTCTGTATAAAATTGAATTATACAAGATTGCATTGTTGTTGTCTAAAATATTATAATTAAGGTAGAAATGGCTTTCTTTTGTTGCTTTCCCTTGTCCTTGAAAGAGTTGCAGCATTACTTAGATTATAAATTTGTAGCATGAGTTTAGATTCATGTAATCTTAATCTCATGTTCATAGACTCCACTGGAATCTTATTAATATTTGCTGACAATCAATTGGGTGTGTGTCTACTAGAATCCTATTATATATTTGCTGACAATCAATCAGATGTGTGTGTCTATTGTATTATCTATAAAAACTTAATAATGTCTCTACTCTATTATCTATAAAAAGAAGTTTACTAGATAAACATTAATGCTCAATGTACATGCAATATCATATGTACGATATTTTACGAGTTAAAGATCTTATCTTTTGTTGCCTCAAACATGGAGGGATGTTTTAAAGTAATATATAGGTTGATTAAAAATTCCTAAAGATACTTGAAAAGAAAAAATGGGAATACATAATCTTGATATACTAATAAAAAAATAGTTATTAGTGTCGTTTGTCATATTATCATAATTTACATTTTCTTTTCAAATGCTTTATAAAAATGACACTTAGTATTTTCTCATAATTTTTTATTTTTGAAAACTATTGATGTTGATAATAAGTTACACAATTATTTATTTGATTCCTAATTTTTAGGAGAAATTTAAATTTAACTTGAATAAGTTTCGATTATAATTGTCGATAATTAATTATATTTTTATATTAAAAATTCTACAAAATCATGTTTAATTAACAATTTAATGAAAATAATTGATTAATAATTATTAAAAATAAAAATTCAATTATTTTTATAGCACAGACTATAACCTAGTAAAGACATGTAGATATTTTAGTCTAATTAGTTCAAGTAATAGGTTCACCACTTAAAACCCTTAGTACACCTTGTTAATTAGCATCACTATTATCCCAACATAGAAGAATGATGAGGTTCCATTTTCTAAAACCAATTGGTGATAGAAATGATTACTCATTGTTTTATATGCTAACATCTAGTTTCTTATTTTATCGATGTGAGATTGAGTTTGCATACAATACGGAAAAAAAAGCAAAGAGAAAACTGGGGAACTTTTTATTCTCCATTTCTCCTAATACTTAAAACCTACTCGGTCACTACTTTGACTAAGTCAGAATTAAACCTAACACGCCTATTTAATAAAATTGCAAAAAAAGAAGACAACTGAAACAGGGTAATTATTTCCATTTCCACATGACTACTGACTAAATAATACAAGGCCAAAGTTTTGCAAAGATTCTTAAAAAAACCGAGCGGTATAAGAATACTCATATTTCAAAGATTCTTAAAAAACATAGCGGTATAAGGATACTCATATTTCACCCTTTCAACCTTTCACACCTTTATTCTTTTAACTTTCACCAAAAATAATTATTATTTTCTAATATAAATATTATTTATTAATTTTAATATATTTAAAGAAAAGATAAAAAAATTCTTAATTTTTTCATTAAACAAAAAGTTTTAAAAATTACATAAAAATAAAACAAACTTAACTAAACATGACAAACTAAATTAAAATTACATCCCAAATCTCCACATGATTAAACATCATCCGGTTGCTTTTCACGTGGTATTCTACAAGCACCACCTTAAAAACTATCTCATCATTTTGGCCACTTTGTAAGTCACCAACTTGCTGTTATAGATGTCGGAAAACTTAGGCAACTTGTGGTGTAAGTCCCTCCTTTTGCACATGTTTTCGGTTAATGGATCCTCCAAGGTGTCGATAAAAGCAGTTGCAAATGCAGTCTCTTTCTCCCAACTCCATGTTTGAGGAATAGCCCTCCGGTGGGAATTTTGGTGCTCTTTCATTCAGACTTATACTTCAGGTGAGATGCTTGGGCTTGTGTTTTGGATAATGCAAATGTTCTAAATGGCATAAGGCGTGACGTGGCGGCAAAGCCGAGCCTTAAGTTTAACGAGCCATGGTGTTTTTTGTCACACCCCCGAACCAGACGGCGGAAACGTCCGAGTGCTCGTGTGACTTAAATTGAATATCGTCACAATGAATATACATGAATCATAACATAAACATCACCATGCATCAATATATTACAACTGGTGCTGTTCACATCAAGTACATTGTTTTAACGTTACAAATCCATACATAAATTGTTTGATAGTTTTCAATGACATAACATCCTAACATTGCTTGATATCACCCTTCCGCTTACCTATTACCTGAGAATACAAGTTATTTTGGAAAACGTCAACATATGAAATGTTGGTGAGTTCATAAGCAATATTGTGATAAAAATGATTTGTGTAGTTTGTAAAACCCAGAAAATCCGATATTTTCTGAAAAAGTCAATAGTTTGTCAAAGTGTGAAGATCCATAAGTTGATGCATGAATGATTTCAAAACGTGTATATAAAAGGGAGTTTGTATTATAGTTATAGAAATTACAAGCGAGTGGTGTTGATTTCCTCGAAAAACCCAATGTTTTCCGATAACGCAAGATATACTTGTCTACGAATCACTATACCGCTACAACGAATGATTATTGTTTACTCTTCCTTGATTACTCGGGTGGTGTTGGATTAATTAAGGGTTGTGAGTCGTTATAATCATGCATTAATAATGACTAGTTATAACTACAATTTACAAACGATCCTTAGAGGCGTCGCTCGTTATCACTCACTTAATCCAAACAACCTTGATTACTATTGATTAACAACATGAATCTGTTTACTTTGATTGCTCATAAGCCTAGCAAACGAGGAGAAGAGGAGTACGAAGTCCTGCTACTTCCGTGAGTTATTTTAAGTTATCGGGGATGCGAAAGACACGTTGGCCCATCTCGCATTTGATTACTTTGACCTTACTGGCAATACTAATGGATCACTAGGCCCAATAGCACTTAAAAGCCATTGAAAGTCCCTTTATATGGAATTGGGTCATAGAAGGCCCAATAACATATAATCATTATCCCTTTTGGGCCCAAAGATCATGTTAATGGACTTCAAGATCCAACAAGCATGATTTGAGACTTTCAGCCCAAGGTTTTTGGAATGTTTACTTGTCTTAGGCATTGTATAATTGTTGGAGGGTTTGATTGAACGATTTGTTATTTTTGTATCGACTCCAGACCGAACGATTTGTTTATAACGATATTTGGAGTCATACGTGTATTTGTCTTTCAGTTTTTGTAAGCCGTAGATTAGTATTTTTGACAAATTATTCTATAAATAAAATAATTGGTTTAAAAATAGTGGTTTGACCCTTTTCAGCCCATTTCTTTTCATAAAATAACAATTTTAGTCCTTTATATAAAAGAAAAGTCATTTTAAGCCCTTAAAACATTTTCTTGACACTTTTGCATCATAGACTTGTTTAAATGATATTTTTAAATCAAGACCTTATTCTTTGGCAGTTTCAGCCCTTCCAGAATAGTATATTTTTCGGTTAAAACCCAAATTTTTGCAATTTTCACAATTTTAGCCCAAAATCTAAAAACTTTGCATTTTTTATCCTTTTTGGAAAAGAAAAGCATTTTTAACCCTTGAAATAGTTTCGTTACACTTGTTATCCCCTGTTTTGAAAAATTTACCATTTCAGCCCCTTTAAATGTCATATTTTCGCAATTTTTGGGCGTATTGGGCCGAAAAGCCCAAAATTTAGCCCATTAAGCTAATATTTACATTTTAAGTCCTTTGAAGGTCATAATGTTCATAAAAACAACTATTGTAACTGTTTTGACTCTTTTGACCTTTAAGAAACCGTTATTGGCAACTTTTAACCCAACTTTTGTATATTTGACAATTTAAGCCCAAAAATGGGTTTTATGTTAAAATATGTTTATCACAATCTTATAAGTTAATATTCTAGACTTTTTTAGTGTAATATAACTTATATCATGTTTGTTTTCCTTCTTGTGACATAGATCTCGAGATTTCTTCCCTTTTTGTTTACATATTCAACACAAAAACACATAAAATCACACATACATGCTTAAAATCATACATAGCATAAACATACACATAGATCTACACATTGTACTTGTATTCTCCCCCATAAAACTTATGAAAACCGAAAAGAGAGGGGTATGAAGCTCACCTTTGCTTGTTATTTTCGATTTAGAAGGAAGAAATGGAGAAGTTTCGATCCTAGCAAGCCTTCTTGGAAGATCTCGAACTTAGAGGTTTCTAAGATGGTGATCATGAGTTTGAATAGATTAGGAAGAGATTTTTGATATAACAAAGAATCTAGATCATGGATCCAAGCATGAACTTACCTTAGATGATGATTTTTGTGGAATAATCTTCTTGAAAAGCTCCTAAATCTCGAAAATTCGATGAAGAATGAAGTGAGTTCTTATGTGTTTGAGAGAGATTGTTGAGAGTGTGTGTGTGTGTGTGTGTGTTTGAGTTGGTTTTGGCCAAGAGAAAAAGAGAAGGGAGAAAGAGAGAGAATTGAAAGGATGTTGCATGGGAACATGGGATGAATGCATGGAAGACCAACATATAATAATGAGGTGGCATGGAAAGTCAACTCTTCCCTCCTTTGTGTAGTTGGGCCGAGAAGAGGAGGAAGGAAGAAAGAAAATTGGGCCTTGTATGCTTAAGCTCATATTATGATTCAATTAGATAGTTTTTGGCCGAAAATAAATCAAGGGATGGTTTTTATGATCCATTAGGGCTAATTAGATTTGTTATGGCCCAATAAGGCCCATTTAAGATAAACTAGTTCATTTTAGGCTTATAAGGCCCAAAATATTAAGTTTCATGTATATGGGTCCAATTAGAACCTATTTAAGAATTCTAAGCCCAAAAAATCAAAATGAAAACTTTTTGGTCCAATAGGCCCAATAGGAAATTCTTAGCCCAAAATGGACTTAAACTGGGATTTCTAGGGTTTCTAAATCTTTGTTGATTAGTTGTAGTGCTTGTATAAAGTGTTTGATGGAAGTTTTGTTGTTATTGAATAAGAATCATGCATGCTTTCACATTGTTGGTTTAAAATTGTTATCATTGTTGTTGTTACAAAACATCAAAATTCTTGGTTGTGACATTTTTCAAGGCATGATGTAAGGCACCGATTTTGTATTAATTTAAAATAATATTACCACAGAAATATAAATTCATATTAAATATAACTACTTTTTAGAAGTGTTAGATCAATAACTAATAACAAAAAGTTTACGAAAACCACAATACTTGTATCTCCGATTAGAAAAGACATAACAAAGAGCAAAAAATCGTGTCTCAAACAAAAAACACGCATCATACCATGCCATAACGCGACATGGCGCGCCATATCATGCCTTGTCACGCGCCACGACTAACAGCAATGCTATGAGACTTTTCGTAACGGTGAAGTCATGCCTCACGCCATGGCGCACCTTTTAGACCACGGGATAAAGCCTTTTCATCATCGAGGTCTTAGGTTTGTGTTTTGCTTTGGTGTTAAGATACTTAATATAAGTTTCGCAGATTTTTGGTGGTTGTCGAGGCCAACAAAATTAATAACCCTAAATATTACACACTAAAATAGTGTATAGTTGTAAAGGGATCGTATCCACAGAGATTAGTTCAATTTAAATCTCTATGTAAATCTCTTTGTAAAATACTTGCAAAATAAAATTAAAAGTAAAAAAGGGGGGATGTTTAGTTCTTTC
Organism: Lactuca sativa; assembly: GCF_002870075.4. NCBI lineage: Eukaryota > Viridiplantae > Streptophyta > Magnoliopsida > Asterales > Asteraceae > Lactuca > Lactuca sativa. The sequence continues at coordinate 387,542,506 of NC_056626.2, forward strand.
GATTGCTTGACAAAAATCAAAGCTAGCTAGAGTAAAAATATGACAAGTAAACAAGAAAAAGATTGGATTAAATTCAAAGAAGTGGAATTGGTTGATTTTGGGGTACACCTCATGGATGATATGATTGACTTATCATTAGACTTAATGGAATAACACTTGTGAATTGGTTTAACTTGGCTATAGCAATTCATAAGCACAAATTGCCTCAACTCTTCTTAGAAATTAAAATGATTAGAGGAGCTCTTAACACATTTCGTTAATTGAAGTCACAAAATCAATGAAGCATAAAATCTTGTGAAAATCAATTAGCTTTAAGTTGTAAAAGTCACCAAGTCCAAAAGATAATCAAATGCTTACATTATCATTACGGAGGAAACATTTCCATGGTATAAATGAAATGAAAACAAACATATAAACCATTTATTGCTTACTAATTTGAAGGTCCATTACTTAACCAAGAAATTAGTCAACAAATACAAGCATTCATTCATCCAAGCTCAATGTCAAAGGTAAATAAACACAACAAGATGTTTAACTAGAAAATATTCCCATAAACTTCAAACACAATGTAATGATAAGTCTTCAAATAAAATAATCATCCATGGGTTAAACCCTAATCAACCAAATGAAAGCTTAGCCAAGCATGGCCAAAGTAAAAGAAAAACAATATAGTTTAGTGGTACCAAACATTGTCTTAGATGCAAGATGAAAGGAAATTACACTAATGTTCTAAAAATTCTTCAAATCTTCCAAGGCTTTTGAGAGAGAATATGGTGTATCTTCTTCAAGTTATGTCCCCCAAAAATGGATCCAATCTCCAGCAAAAGGGAGCTGATTTCCGGATTCAAAAAGGTGCCAAAAGTCACCCACCAAACTTCCACAAATAGAGTCAACAAGTCAAACCTGGAATCAGATCAGAACAATTCACGCGGACCGCGTGGGTCACTCTGAATGTAAGACTTGGGCCATTAATCATGTATTCTAGCCCAATCTTCAATTCTTCAACTTCAGCCCGCAATCATAACTCTTTAGAGCCCATTTGTGCCATTCCAAAGCCTTCTAATGATTGACCCAATACTCCTTAAATTTTCTTGTAGCTCGATTATGTGTCGCCTCATCATCATCCTTGTTCACAAATTAAATCCAAAATGATTTCTTCTTTTACGCAAGCACCAAACCCAATCGCACCACTTCAAGTCCACAAGAAAATCATTGGTGGTTGTCGAGGCCAACAAAATTAATAACCCTAAATATTACACACTAAAAAAGTGCATAGAGGTAAAGGGATCGTATCCACGGAGATTGGTTCAATTTAAATCTCTTTGTAAAATACTTGCAAAATAAAATTAAAAGTAAAAAAATGGGGGGATGTTTAGTTCTTTCGATTGTTTGACAAAAATCAAAGCTAGCTAGAGTAAAAATATGACAAGTAAACAAGAAAAAGATTGGATTAAATTCAAAGAAGTGGAATTGGTTGATTTTGGGGTACACCTCATGGATGATATGATTGACTTATCATTAGACTTAATGGAATAACACTTGTGAATTGGTTTAACTTGGCTATAGCAATTCATAAGCACAAATTGCCTCAACTCTTCTTAGAAATTAAAATGATTAGAGGAGCTCTTAACACATTTCGTTAATTGAAGTCACAAAATCAATGAAGCATAAAATCTTGTGAAAATCAATTAGCTTTAAGTTGTAAGAGTCACCAAGTCCAAAAGATAATCAAATGCTTACATTATCATTACGGAGGAAACATTTCCATGGTATAAATGAAATGAAAACAAACATATAAACCATTTATTGCTTACTAATTTGAAGGTCCATTACTTAACCAAGAAATTAGTCAACAAATACAAGCATTCATTCATCCAAGCTCAATGTCAAAGGTAAATAAACACAACAAGATGTTTAACTAGAAAATATTCCCATAAACTTCAAACACAATGTAATGATAAGTCTTCAAATAAAATAATCATCCATGGGTTAAACCCTAATCAACCAAATGAAAGCTTAGCCAAGCATGGCCAAAGTAAAAGAAAAACAATATAGTTTAGTGGTACCAAACATTGTCTTAGATGCAAGATGAAAGGAAATTACACTAATGTTCTAAAAATTCTTCAAATCTTCCAAGGCTTTTGAGAGAGAATATGGTGTATCTTCTTCAAGTTATGTCCCCCAAAAATGGATCCAATCTCCAGCAAAAGGGAGCTGATTTCCGGATTCAAAAAGGTGCCAAAAGTCACCCACCAAACTTCCACAAATAGAGTCAACAAGTCAAACCTGGAATCAGATCAGAACAATTCACGCGGACCGCGTGGGTCACTCTGAATGTAAGACTTGGGCCATTAATCATGTATTCTAGCCCAATCTTCAATTCTTCAACTTCAGCCCGCAATCATAACTCTTTAGAGCCCATTTGTGCCATTCCAAAGCCTTCTAATGATTGACCCAATACTCCTTAAATTTTCTTGTAGCTCGATTATGTGTCGCCTCATCATCATCCTTGTTCACAAATTAAATCCAAATTGATTTCTTCTTTTACGCAAGCACCAAACCCAATCGCACCACTTCAAGTCCACAAGCAAATCACCTGCCTCCATAAGTCCCGCACTGTAGCACCTGGTTTCTGGTATGTATTTTAATTAAGTATTTGGGCATTTTTGGCCTTGGACTCGGCGAGTTGAAGGACCAACTCGCCGAGTAGAAGCGGGACGAGACGCGGGGTTTAAGTGATGGACTTGGTGAGTCGGTTCCCGGACTCGACGAGTAGGCTCTGTCTGGACAAAAACCCTAACCTAAGGATTTGTACCCTATTTAAACAACCTTATGCAGCCCCCATCACCCCTTTATGCTTCCAGAAACCCCTCATAGCAAACCCTAGCCGTTTTTTAGAAGAACTAAGGCATTTTTGGTGGATCTTGCTAGTTGTGGCCATAAGGAGGAAGAGGAAGGCTTGAGGAAACAAGTAAAGACCAAGGGAACCCGAGTTTGTGCACCTTCTGCAGCTCATTGAAGGTAAAAAGGTGTACTCTTGCTCATTCATTTGTTAGATCCCTCTTTGAGGTGATATAGGGCTTTTATAAGTCATTTTTGGTGGCCAACCATGTTTGCAAACATGGTTGGGGGTTTGAGCTTCTGAATCACGTCATTAAAGGAGTCACAAGATAGATTTGGGTTGCTTTTGCACCCATGAAAGGTCCCATGCACCATAGGAGCTTGCTTTATGTTTTTTGAGCTCATTGTCCCATGCATGCACGTAAAGTTTGTAACTTTACGTGCTAGATCGAGTTTGGGGGCTTGGATCTATCATTTAGACAAGTGTTGTACAACAGAAATAAAGGATTTAGACTGTGGACATGACTGACTCGACGAGTCCGTTCTTGGGACTCAGCGAGTCCAAGACTTTGAGTCCCATATCTGTTGGGGGTCAAAAGAACTCAGTGGGGTGTTAGAAAGGTTGTAGCAGGACAGAAAGAATGACCCAACACATTAGACTTAGTTTAAGAGCTGGAGTTCATGGGACTCGGCAAGTGCTAGAACGAACTCAGCGAGTCCAAGGCAATCTTCTTAAGGATGAAGATGAACTCGTCGAGTTGTTCATCAACTCGGCGACTCGAGGATAGAACTTGTTCTTCAGTTGAAGGTGAACTCGGCGAGTTGTTCACCAACTCGGCGAGTCGGATGAGTTTCATAAGATGTTCATGTGAGGGTGGAACTCGTCGAGTTGACGGCCCAACTCGATGAGTCGGGTCATGGATAAGGACGAGTAAAGGGTGAGGGACTCGGCGAGTTGACGACTCAACTCGGCGAGTCGGGCCAACTTGAAGTTGACTTTGACTAGACTTGGACTGACCCTGTCTGGGGTTGTAACTGTTGTGTGTTGACTTAAAGGTTGTCTTGTAGGGATAGAAGAGTCGAAGGGAGTCGACTAGTGCGCCGAAGATAATTCAAACACTACACGACATTAAGGTGAGTTACCTTCCAGTAGGGGTGGGTATAAGGCCTCAATGCCGGCCCACCAGTAAGGGGTATTCATAAGATAATGGTCTTTGTGATAATTATCTTGGTTTGGTTATGTGTTGGTTATGAGATTTGTTTGGATGATATGTTATGTGTATAGTAGGGATTAGTTCCCCTAATAGAGGTCCGTAGGACCCAAGGGTAGGTCAGTACCCGGATATGCTTGACTGTATGTTTATGTCTGTTGATTTTATGCTAGTGGTAGGGGTGAAATAGTCCCTAGTTATCGGTTGAAAGATACCGATGTTGATTACCGGTTGCAAGATACCGATGTTGGTTACCGGTTGCAAGATACCGATGTTGGTTACCGGTTGAAAGATACCGATGAAGGTTACCGGTTGAAAGATACCGACGATATTGTATGGTATGTGGTATGATGGGGGAACTCACTAAGCTTCGTGATTACAGTTTTGTTTTTGGTCTCATGTACCTCTTCGTCGAAGGGGAAGGAGTTGGCGGTGTAGCAGCGCATCACATACACACATGGTTTCCGCATTGAACTTCTGGGATTATACTCTGATTTTTATTACTTTTGATGTCATGATTTGAGACGTAACATTATGATATTGTAAGGTGTTGTTTTATCACCAATGTTTTGGTAAAATGTTTTAAATTCAAAAATGAAATTTTTGGGTTTGAATTTTGGGATGTTACAAGTTGGTATTAGAGCCCTGGTTTGAGGGATTCGGACACACCCTCAGGAGTGTCTGGACTCAAACTGAGGGACTAAAAGATTTTTACAAGGAAAATGGTTTTCAAAAATCTAAACTGAAGGATTTTGAGAAAGATGAAGTGTGTGATGCGTGCGACCGACCGGGCTCAAGTAAGTTTTCCCCAAGATACCTATACTTGCTGTGTTATGTTATATGGTTCTGATTCGGAAAACTGTAGGCTAGAATAGGACTAAGGATCTAGGAAGATGCCTTGTGCACCTGATATATGATTCTGAGAATTGCATGCTATTTAGGGCTAAGGGTCTAGGGAGGATGCCTTATATGCCTGTTGTATGAGTTGTACGCTAGGACTGTTTAGTCAACAGTAGGATGGCCTGAGTAGGTTATGCCTGATTTTTGGTTACCTAATGCATGAATGCTGCTTGCTTTGTGCTATGGGGGTTCTGGCCATCTTTAACTAACTAAGGAACGGATATGTAATAGTATCCGCAAGCTAGTTAGGGGGAGGTGGTGGGGACTCCTAGTGCAGCTGATGGCGGAGGGTAGGTCGGAGAGTGCCTTAGGGAAGCCTAGGATGAGGTCGATGGAAAGGGTATCGGTAAAAGGGACTTGGCGAAGTCGAAGCAATCCTTGAGGAAAGCACGGGTAGATGTGGAAGGTAATATGGGCCCGTACTACGGAAAGCAGAGGACCCGTACTCGAATCAAGGAAGGCTAAGACAATACCAGGAACATTGGGGAGTGTGTTAGACCTCTCGAGAGTATGTATGATCCTGACATTTTATGCGTGTATTTTCAGCATGGTGACTACGCGACATGGAGCAGGAGGTTCCGGATCAGGATCAGGCTCGGGTGCAGGATCCGAGCAGGCTGATGACGGACTGCGCGAGTTCATCACGTCTGAGATCACGAGAGGCATTCTTGAGTCGACCCCTGTCATTTTCAGGTCGATCAAGGAAGAGATTGTGGAGCTGATGGAGGATCGCCTCTGAGCATTCAGGAGTGATATGGCGTCTAGCCAGGCGGGTACGTGCACACTGTCCTTCAAGGACTTTCAAGGGAGTGGAGCGCCATATTTCCATGGGGCGAAGGACCTCATTGCTGCAGACGATGGATTGTAGACATTGAGTTTGCACAGCTGACTAGCTTCTGTCCTGAGGGATCGAAGGTGAGGTATGCAGCAGGATGCTTGAGGGACAGGGCCAGAGATTGGTGGGAGTCGGTTGGTGACTCTCTGGAAACCTCGGCTGTTGAGGCTATGACATGGCTGGATTTTGTGACCCGGTTCAGGGCTGACTTCACACCTGTGGTGGAGCTTCAGCAGTTGGCTAGGGAGTTCCTGGATATGAGACAGACGACTGAGACTGTGGCGGAGATCACCGCCAAGTTCCGGGAAAGGGCCTTGTTAGTACCCAAGTATACGGGGGATGAGGATATGAGGAGGACCTGATACCATGACATGCTACGGGCTGATATTCGGGAGCATGTTAGTTTCACTGCTTGCCCTACCCTAGATTCCATGATTGCCAGGGCTAGGGAGAGAGAGATTGATTAGGAGCACATATGGAAGAGGAAGGCTGCTGAGGGGCAGCGATGGGGGCTTCGGGGAAGAAGCCCAAGGGATCCGATGGTAGGCCGAAAGGCCAGTCAGGGCGGGATCGCTGTGGGAAATGTGGTCGGTCACATGAGGGAGTTTGTCGCACTGGGCCGGGTTCAGGCTGCTATAAGTGCGGCAAGGTTGGGCATTTTGGCTTAGATTTACTGCCCCTACTTCTGCGGTTCAGATATCAGACCTGATTTGCTTCCATTGCAATAAGAGGGGCCATAAAAAGGCCCATTGTCCCACGTTGACAGCAGCAGCAGTAGCGCCGGTAGTGGCGCCAGCGTCAGCAACAGCACGGGCTATGGATGGCCGAAAGGTCAAGCCAGAGGCTCCAGTGGTTCGGAGCCGGGCATTTTAGCTGACAGCCAAGGAGGCACGCGCTGCACCCGATGTGGTGATGGGTATGATTCTTTCTCTCTGATTTACTTGTATGATGTTATGATATTGATATGTGCTCTATGTATATGCGTTTAGGATCGTTCCATGTGAACGGTATCCTAGTTCAGGTATTGTTTGATTCGGGTGCTACCCGATCATTTGTCTCTCTTGCCCTTAGCAAGAAGTTTCCTGAATCTTCGGGCGTGTTGGACTGCCCTCTAGAGGTTGAGATTGCAGACGACCGATCAGTTCAATCATCGGAGGTCTATCGAGCTTGTGTTTTGAGGCTGTTCGAGGAATGTTACCTGGTAGACTTGGTTCCCATACCGTTGCGGGGGAACAAGGTTATTATAGGCATGGATTGGTTGAGCCCCAATGGGGCAGTGATAGATTGTGCACATCAGTTGGTATGGATCAGGACCCCAAGTGGGGGAGAGTTGGTAGTTCAGGGCGAGAGGCCACCACGAGGACCAGCTGTATGTTCAACAGTGAGAGCTAGGCGTTATCTTCAGTAGGGTTGCGCGGGGTATTTCGCTTATGTTATGGACACCCAGGAGGCGGCTAAGGCGATAGTGGGCGATGTGCCTGTGGTGCGGGAGTTTATGGACGTATTCCCCGAGGAGTTGCCTGGGATACCTCCGGAGAGGCAGGTGGAGTTTAGGATCGACCTAGTCCCTGGTGCGGCTCCGATAGCCAAGGCGTCATATCGGTTGGCTCCTCCTGAGATGCAGGAGTTGTCTACACAGCTGTAGGAGCTGTTAGACAAGGGATTCATTAGACCGAGCAGCTCACCCTGGGGAGCCCCGATTCTGTTTGTGAAGAAGAAAGACGGGTCGCATCGGATGTGTATAGACTATCGAGAGCTGAATAAGGTAACGGTGAAGAACCGTTACCCACTCCTGAGGATCGATGACCTCTTCGACCAGCTACAGGGAGCATCTTGGTTGTCCAAGATTGATTTGCAATCAGGGTATCATCAGATGAGGGTCAGAGAGGAGGATGTGCCGAAGACTGCTTTTCGGACACGCTATGGTCATTATGAGTTTGTGGGCTCACCAATGCTCCTGCCGCGTTCATGGATCTCATGAATTGCGTATGCCGACCAATGTTGGATCGGTCCGTGATTGTTTTCATTGACGATATCTTGGTTATTTCCAAGATGCGAGAGCAGCATGGGGAGCACTTGAGTGAGGTTCTGAGTACTTTGAGGAGGGAGATCTTATATGCTAAGTTCTCCAAGTGTGAGTTCTGGTTGTGCGAGGTGCAGTTTCTGGGACACCTTGTCAACCAGGACGGGATATCAGTGGATCCGGCCAAGGTAAAGGCCGTGATGAGATGGGAGGTCCCGAGGTCTCCATCCGAGATTCGGAGCTTCCTAGGATTGGCAGGCTACTATAGGAGATTCATTCAGGACTTCTCCAAGATAGTCGTACCCCTGACCAGGCTGACGAGGAAAGCCGTGGTTTTTCGTTGGGGGCCTGAGCAGCAGGCCGCATTCGAGACGTTGAGACAGAGATTGTGTGAGGCGCCAATCTTAGCCCTGCCAGAGGGCATGGAGGATTTTGTTGTAGGGATGGCAAAAAAAACCCGAACCCGACGAGAAAACCCGAACCCCGAAGATTTTGGGGCGGGTCGGGTCACTCTTATCGGGTTTTTAGTTCGGGTTCGGGTCAGGGAGTGGGGTATGCATGCCCCGACCCGCCCCGACCCGAAAAATTATATATATATATATATATATATATATATATATATATATATATATATATATATATATATATATATATATATAAAATGAGATTTCATCCCTCTTACCCATTTCAGCCACCCGAAGACTCTAACCTTCAATCCCATCACGTATTCCCAATTTCTCACTATTGTGATGAATTTAGTTACGATATTAGACTTTAGTAATTTCTATTTGGTTCACTTATGTTAAGAACTTATTTGTATTTTAAGCATTTGTAAGGTTTTAATTTCTCAATTATTTCATTGTAGTTTTCCTAATTTTTTCTGCCACCATTTTCGGGTCGGGTTTCGGGTCTATATCGGGTTTCGGGTTTCGGGTCGGGTTCGGGGATATTTTTAGCCCCGACGGGGCGCCCCGATAAGAAACCCGTCGGGTTTTGGGTCGGGTTCGGGGACAAATATAAATATCGGGTTTGGGTATGGGATATGTCGCCCCGCCCCGTTGCCATTCCTATTTTGTTGTGTACTGCGATGCGTCCATCTCGGGTTTCGGCGCAGTGTTGATGCAGAGAGGGCACGTTATTGCTTACACTTCGAGGCAGCTGAAGCCTCACGAGGCGAACTACCCGACTCATGATTTGGAGCTGGGGGTTGTTGTGTTCGCCCTCAATATTTGGCGTCATTACCTCTATGGGGTTCGTTGTACCATTTACACGGACCACAAGAGCCTGAGGTATCTTATGGACCAGCCGAATATGAACATGAGGCAGCGTCGGTGGCTTGACGTGGTAAAGGATTATGATTGTGAGATCCTTTACCATCTGGGGAAGGCCAATGTGGTGGCTGACACACTTAGCCGTAAGGCAGCGCCGATCCGAGATATCTGCCTAAAGATGACAGTGGTGACTCCGCTGTTGGAGCGGATTCGGGAGGCCCAGCAGGAGGTCATGAAGGAGGAACATCGGAAAAGTGAGTGGATTGTGGGACAGGTTTCCTCCTTCGACTATGACAGTAGAGGATTGCTGACACTACACCATAGGGTGTGGGTGCCATATCACGGGGGTGTATGTCAGGTTATGATGGAAGAGGCGCACAAATCTCGGTTTTCCATTCATCCGGGGGCGACGAAGATGTATAGGGATCTTCGTCTAGACTATTGGTGGCCCTGCATGAAGCGGGATATAGCTTGGTATGTGGAGCGGTGCTTGACCTGCAGAAAGGTCAAGGCCGAGCACCAGAGGCCACACGGCAAGATGCAGCCGTTGGAGATCCCGTTGTGGAAATGGGAAGACATCACGATGGATTTTATCACCAAGCTTCCCAGGACCGCACGGGGAATAAATTCTATATGGGTCATCGTGGATCGGTTGACCAAGAGCGCCCACTTCATACCGATCCAGGAGAGTATATCAGCTGAGAAATTGGCCGATATCTACATCCGAGAGGTGGTGGTGCGACACGGAGTGCCGGTCTCCGTGATTTTAGACAGAGATGTATGGTTTACTTCCAGGTTTTGAAAGAAGTCCCATGACGAGCTGGGTACTCGTCTGCATTTTAGCACTGCTTTTCACCCACAGAAGGATGGTCAGAGTGAGCGGACCATCCAGACTCTAGAGAATATGTTGTGGGCATGCGTGCTAGACTTCGGTGGTAGCTGGGATACCTATCTTCCTTTGGCTGAGTTCTCATACAACAACAGCTACCACGCGAGTATTGACCGTCCTCCTTTTGAGATGTTGTACGAGAGGAGGTGCGGGACCCCGATATGTTGGGGTGAGGTTGGCCAGCGGGTCATGGGGAGCACCGAAGTGGTGCTCAAGACGACCGAGAGGATTCATCAGGTTCGGAGCAGGCTTCAGACTACACAGAGTAGGTAGAAGAGTTACGCTGACAAGCGCCGATCAGAACTGGAGTTCCAGGTCGGGGATAGGGTTCTCCTAAAGGTGTCTCCATGGAAGGGCATCATCCGATTCAGGAAACGGGGCAAGTTAGGCCCCAGGTACATTGGACCCTTTAGGGTTCTGGCCCGGGTGAGCAAGGTGGCGTATAGGCTGGACCTGCCAGCTGAACTCAGTCAGATTCACAACACTTTCCATGTATCTCAATTGCGAAAGTGCCTGGTGGACGACTCAGCAGTAGTACCCCTGGAGGACATTCAGGTCGATGGCGGCCTGAATTACATTGAACAACCAGTGGCAATCCTCGACCGGAAGTCGAGGGATTTCAGGAACAAGAGGGTGGAACTCGTGAAGGTGCAATGGCAGCACCGGAAGGGTTCGGAGTGGACTTGGGAGCCTATGAAGGAAATGATGGAGCATTACCCCAAGTTGTTTCAGGGTCGAGCAGTAGACTTCGAGGACGAAGTCTAAGATAAGTGGGGGAGAATTTTAGCACCTGGTTCCTGGTATGTATTTTATTTAAGTATCTGGGCATTTTTGGCCTTGGACTCGGCGGGTTGAAGGACCAACTCGCCGAGTAGAAGCGGGACGAGACGCGGGGTTTAAGTGATGGACTTGGTGAGTCGGTTCCCGGACTCGACGAGTAGGCTCTGTCTGGACAAAAACCCTAACCTAAGGATTTGTACCCTATTTAAACAACCTTATGCAGCCCCCATCACCCCTTTATGCTTCCAGAAACCCCTCATAGCAAACCCTAGCCGTTTTTTAGAAGAACTAAGGCATTTTTGGTGGATCTTGCTAGTTGTGGCCATAAGGAGGAAGAGGAAGGCTTGAGGAAACAAGTAAAGACCAAGGGAACCCGAGTTTGTGCACCTTCTGCAGCTCATTGAAGGTAAAAAGGTGTACTCTTGCTCATTCATTTGTTAGATCCCTCTTTGAGGTGATATAGGGCTTTTATAAGTCATTTTTGGTGGCCAACCATGTTTGCAAACATGGTTGGGGGTTTGAGCTTCTGAATCACGTCATTAAAGGAGTCACAAGATAGATTTGGGTTGCTTTTGCACCCATGAAAGGTCCCATGCACCATAGGAGCTTGCTTTATGTTTTTTGAGCTCATTGTCCCATGCATGCACGTAAAGTTTGTAACTTTACGTGCTAGATCGAGTTTGGGGGCTTGGATCTATCATTTAGACAAGTGTTGTACAACAGAAATAAAGGATTTAGACTGTGGACATGACTGACTCGACGAGTCCGTTCTTGGGACTCAGCGAGTCCAAGACTTTGAGTCCCATATCTGTTGGGGGTCAAAAGAACTCAGTGGGGTGTTAGAAAGGTTGTAGCAGGACAGAAAGAATGACCCAACACATTAGACTTAGTTTAAGAGCTGGAGTTCATGGGACTCGGCAAGTGCTAGAACGAACTCAGCGAGTCCAAGGCAATCTTCTTAAGGATGAAGATGAACTCGTCGAGTTGTTCATCAACTCGGCGACTCGAGGATAGAACTTGTTCTTCAGTTGAAGGTGAACTCGGCGAGTTGTTCACCAACTCGGCGAGTCGGATGAGTTTCATAAGATGTTCATGTGAGGGTGGAACTCGTCGAGTTGACGGCCCAACTCGATGAGTCGGGTCATGGATAAGGACGAGTAAAGGGTGAGGGACTCGGCGAGTTGACGACTCAACTCGGCGAGTCGGGCCAACTTGAAGTTGACTTTGACTGACCCTGTCTGGGGTTATACTTGCTGTGTGTTGACTTGAAGGTTGTCGTGTAGGGATCGAAGATTTGAAGGGAGTCGACTAGTGCGCCGAAGATAATTCAAACACTGCACGACTTGGAGGTGAGTTACCTTCCAGTAGTGGTGGGTCTAAGGCCACAATGCCGACCCACCAATAAGGGGTATTCATAAGATAATGGTCTTTGTGATAATTATCTTGTTTTGGTTATGTGTCAGTTATGAGATTTGTTTGGATGCTATGTTATGTGTATATTAGGGATTAGTTTCCCTAATAGAGGTCCGTAGGACCCTAGGGTAGGTCAGTACCCGGATGTGTCTGATAGTATGTTTATGTCTGTTGATTGTATGCTAGTGGTAGGGGTGAAATAGTCCCCAATTACCGGTTGAAAGATACCGATGTTGATTACCGGTTGCAAGATACCGATGTTGGTTACTGGTTGCAAGATACCAACAGTTACCGGTTGCAAGATACCGATGTTGGTTACCGGTTGAAAGATACCGATGAAGGTTATCGGTTGAAAGATACCGATGAAGGTTACCAGTTGAAAGATACCGACGATATTGTATGGTATGTGGTATGATGGGGGAACTCACTAAGCTTCGTGCTTACAGTTCGGTTTTGGTCTCAGGTACCTCTTCGTTGAAGGGGAAGGAGTCGGCGGTGTAGCAGCGCATCACATACACACATGGTTTCCGCATTGAACTTCTGGGATTGTACTCTGATTTTTATTACTTTTGATGTCATGATTTGAAACGTAACATTATGATTTTGTAAGGTCTTGTTTTATCGACAATGTTTTGGTAAAATATTTTAAATTCAAAAATGAATTGTTTGGGCTTGAATTTTGGGATGTTACACGCACCCTTCTAAGCCATCAGTAACAAAAATTCTTCGATAAATCCTGCAAATAAGCTCAAAAGACTGGAAAGTACCCGGTAAAGGAGAAAAATAACAAAAAGAGAAAATATGCATGATGATTAACTAAAATGGGATGATTTTGACTAAAAATAAACTACGGAAAGAAGTAATAAAATGAAGTTATCAATTTTGTATACGAGATGAAAAATATGGTTAGTTCCGCCCAGTAAATTGGTACTTTAGGGTAATTCGAATTGTAGGAAATACAACAAATTATCAAGACATTAAAATATTAAACTAATTGTTTGAATGATGTTTTGAAGTCATCATTTTTCCATCTTCTATAAACCATAGTAACATCATTAACGTATGCGATACATACATACATATATAGCATCTTTCGGCCTGATCTTAGGCCCTGACTCACTCTCGGTGGACAAACCTTATGGAGGAACCCTTAGGTTTTTGGGGCATTGGATTCTCATCAATGTTTGCATTACTTAATCCGACATTATTGCTTTCGTTCGACCACTAGCGCTTGCGCAGGTGCATTACTCTAAGGCGTACTGCTCCCCCACTGATGCATGTGTTGTGTATGTATTTGTGTGTATATATATATATATATATATATATATATATATATATATATATATATATATATATATATATATATATATATATATATATATATATATATATATATATATATATATATATATATATATTAGCCAATTAAATATCATAAGTAGCAAACCATAAGTTGAAAAGTCTTTTGAAATGTGGTGACTAAATAGTTGAGGAGTTGTGTAAGTTAAAAAGTCTAAAAATATGATAAATCCCAACTTCTCTACGACCAATGTTGAAACCGTCCTTAGGCCATCATGTGGAGGGTAAACCGCCAAGAATTATTAATATTTTGAGCATATATGGTTTAAACCATGGATATCATGTGTGGAATATTACACCCAACCAGTAAGCTCCCATTATGGGGACAACCTCAATAGGTATGTGAACCTAACTATTCAAATATTATAAAAGTAAGCGTTAAACTACAACTTTTTTAATGTTGTTCGATACCAAATGTAATAAACTTTTCGGTTAGGATTTTAACCTATATAGTTGACCGAAATAATGTAAAACAATAAATGATTTGTAAATCATTCTCAACACATAAAAATAACACAATTTTACATGGGGCTTGATGAAACATATAGGCAAATTAGCAAAATCATACTTAATGAAAGCCTCTTTTGAGTTTTATGACCTAACTTTTTATTGCTTAACATGAGGAGTCGTCACAAAATGTGTCTACAACATAAGTATGTTGCATATTAACCGGATACGCTGATTATTTTTAACGGTACATGTATTTAAAAAATTCAACTAAAAATGTTTCAAGTAATAATTGTATATCTGATGAGCAAATTTTAAATAATCCTTGGTATGATCAACGGAAGGAAGGGTGGGGTTGAGATGTGTGCTAACATGGCAAGTATTGACCTTATCCCTACTTGTAAATCATAAAAATAAAATATTGATTCGGTTGTGGATCATTATATAGTTGCTTATGAAATAATATTTGAAAAGAATAGTATTTAAATGTTTAGATGAAAATATAACTCCTACCAAACGTTTTTATAACATTTAGACATTATATCGCTATACACTCAATCCTAAAAATTCATAGTGCAACTACAACAATCTCCACCTCATGCTTGCAAAGCGTATGTCACAACTAGCAATTTTAGCTAGGAAATTCTATGCTCTTGCGAACATTAACTATTATAACAATTGTAACCCTAACTTAATAATATGTATGATGCTCATTCAATGACAACAAACTCCCATCAAAACCCATTGTGAACTCCAAAACTTTATACAAAACATTTCAGAAAGTCAATTGGGAGTTGAAACCCTAAAAATCTTGATTCAAGTTCATTATGGACTTGGATTTTTTTATTGGGCCTAATGGACCAATAAACATTCAATTTGACTAACTTGGGCTTAGAACCCCTATTTGGATTCTAAATGGACCCAATTCATAAATCTATAATTTGGACTATTTGGGCCTAGAAAGATTTATTCTAACCCTAATGTGCCTTAATGGGCCATAAACTCCTTTTCTTTCATTCAAATGGGCCGTGAATCATCCTAAGGGCCCAATGGGCCGAAAAATAATATTCGGCCTATGAAATTCGATCAAAGCCAAGAAATTGAGCCCAACACCATTTCCTTCATCCCATTAGGCCCATTCTCGTCCCATAATTTATATATATATATATATATATATATATATATATATATATATATATATATATATATATATGTAACGTCCCAATTTTGAAGACTAAAAATTTCTTTTATAAAACATTACTTAAAACACACTCATCAATCCATAACATATACAAAGTATTAATTCCAAAACATATTTTCATTATCAGAGTAAAACATTCCCAGGCTGTCTAATCTATGGTGTGTGCCATGCGATCATCCCGAGCTCTTCCCTCCGCTACCGGAAGTACCTGAAACAAAAACTGAAAACTGTAAGCACGAAGCTTAGTGAGTTCCCCAACCTACCACATACCCTGCACAAACACATACTGCACATACTGGGACATGCCCGCTATTCCGGGCCTCGCCCGCTACAACGGCCCCGCCGCTCCAGGCCCCGCCTGGCTTCGAGCCCCACTCGGATACAAATCTGTTTCACTTAGGCCTCGCCTGTCACTGGGCCTCGTCCACTAACATATAATAGCACATAAACATATCACAACACGTAAGCTAAACATATGCTAATGGATTCTGTCCTAAGGCCTTGCCTATCTTGGGCCTCGCCCTTGTCCTGCTATTGATGAGTCGTGGAACCCCGTCCACGCTCCTACTGATAGTGAGATACGAGCCCAGCCCACACTCATCCCTTCCCTAAATTGGGCCTCGCCCCTGCTCTGCTGCTAATGAGATGTGGAACACCGTCCACCCTCTGCTATTGGTGAGATACGGGACCTCGCCCACACTCACCACCCTACCAGGCACATACAAGTATCACACAGACAACAAGTATACTCTATCATGCAAACCATTCCTTGGGCACCCGCCCTCTATCAATGGACCTCGGTCCTAAATATCATACTGGCATACAGTGCCTGGAGCTAACCCCTGGGTCTTCCTACTCATATCTACATGGGCCGGCATTGTGGCCTTAGACCCATTTACACAAAGGGAAACTCACCTGGTACTGCTGAACTTGCTGGTAATCCCTCTGGCCGCTGTCTGACAACTTTCTCTGAACTGCTGCTCCACTAGCTCCCTGAGCTACCAATATCAATATAGCACTTAGTTTAACTGTCCTCCGAAAGTCAACTAAGTCCACTCTAGTCAAAGTCAACCTTCCAGGTCAACCTTACTCACCGAGTCTATCTACTGACTCGCCGAGTTCATACACTCAGAATCCTTTCATTCGCGACTCGACTCGCCGAGTCAGCCCCTGACTCGCCAAGTCTACCGATTTCCGAGTCCTGTCCTGTCCAACTCACTAAGTCCCCACTCAACTCACTGATCCGAGTCTTAACTCGAAGGGTTTGGGGTTTCGCGACTTGACTCGCTGAGTCCAAGAACAGGCTTTCCGAGTCCAAGGCAATCTTCAACAGACTCGCTGAGTTGTTCATCCAACTCGTCGATTTCATCTCCATCTTCATCCTACTCGTCGAGTCCACTCGAAGGACTCGCCGAGTCTATTCAGTCCTTCATATATTCAAAGGCTTTTGAGTCATGCATGGACTCCAAACTGCAGATCCATTCTTTTAAAGCCTATTCCACACGTAAAGTGGCAAACTTTACGTGTTGCTAAGGAGATCTAGGCTCAAAACACTATAAACTAGTGTTTAAGACAAAGTGGCTCTACAATCAACCCAAAGGAAGTTATTTTATGCTTCTCTAGGCCAAGATATGCTTAGATATGCAGTAGCAACTTCAGATTCGGTCTTCTAACTCGAATTGGTTCTTAAACATGACATAAAAGCCCCAAAACTCATAACCAAGGTAGATCTAGATGAAGAAGGGTGAACGTAATGACTTAATACCTTCAATAACTCTGAAAGGTGACCCAAACTCTGGATTTAGAGCCAATCCTTGAAGCCCCAATGATTCCTTCCTTCCTTCTTCCTTCAAATCACCCAAAAATGGCAAGAGACTTGAATATGCAACAATGGAGGCTGAGGGTTTTAGTTTCTGGATGAGAGAGGCTCCAAGGAACCCTAATGGAGAGAATAAGACGCTTAAATAGTGCACAAAGTCTGGATTTAGGGTTCCCCTCTTCAGACCGGACTCGCCGAGTCCTCTTCGCCGAGTCGGCTACTTAATCGATCTCCCGGATCCCGCTCCGAATCGTCAAGTTCCTCCCTGGACTCGACGAGTTGACCCTTTGACTTAGAGTTTTCTTTCCTTTCTTGGCCTTTCATATTTTGGGTGTTACAAATCTCCCCCCACTTAAACTAAACTTTGTCCTCAAAGTTTGCTATAGCCAACTGTCCTACGAACTGCCTCCAACTCTCTGTCTGGGAAAACTAACACCTTACCCCTTGCGGACTACCTCTGATGGCCTTCCGCCCGATCATTCTGACTAACATTAATCCTTGCGGATAATATTCTCGGGTTAACCCTAACCCTGACCATCTTGGAAACACAACTTACTCGACTGACAAACCTTCTGGTACTCCCCGAGTACTTATGTTGGACACCCTAGGGGTTCACCCCCTTTTCCTTGTGCGTTTCTCTGGCCTCCCCAAGGCAACGTTCCATAACCAACTACTTCCTCTGTCACTGTGAAGGTCCTATCCTTCACCAACTCTATTACTCCTGCTACTTCCAGCCCAAGTCATTACCGCCAGTATCCACTGGACACTTCTCACCACTATAACTTAGTGCCGGGCACTCCTCCCAGTGAATGGTTCGGATAATCCTTCGAGTAAAAGATTCATCCCCGAAACGGTTAGACTCAGACGAGAGCTGCGCAACAGGGTCAAACCCTTCCCTCTGAGATTATCCAACCTGCTGTGATGTGCATAGCACCCCTCGATCAACTAATTGTATTCCACCATAGACTGCTTACCATCACTGCCACTGACTAAAAGTTTATGTTGTCCCTTATCCGCCTTCCGAATGAACCGAGACCGCCCTGGTTCCTACTGATCTATCAATATCTGGATTACCGGCTTCCACCGGTCGCTAGCCCCAACACAACTTCTAGTTGCTCTCAACGATTTCCGAGGAAACTTAGGCTACCTAATACTACCCCCTCTACGCTGCTACTCTGGCGCTACAAGTCCTGGGATCCTCGATCCCCTAACTTGACCCTAAGGTCCTTACCAGGTCCCACCTGTGCTACTAAAACTCACGGGCCTCACCCATGGGTCTCACCCGACTATACTACTGAGCAACCTTGCTCTCAGGTCTCACCTATACTGCTACTCACATACGGGCCTCGCCCACGGGTCTTACCCGACTATACTACTGAACAACCCTGCTCTCAGGTCTCACCTATACTGCTACTCACATACGGGCCTCGCTCACAGGTCTCACCCGACTATACTATTCTCATCTACTTCTCATTCCTGATCCCCACCTTGATCGCTTAGGAGATAAGGGCCTCGTCCAAAATCCGCTAACTAGGAGATACGGGCCTCCGTCCACACTCCTCTAACTAAGCTGCCAGGGAAAGCTACGGCTTACCCGCAGTCTTGCAACACCTTCCATACTCACTGGCTGCTGGTGAATGCTACGGCTTACCCGTAGTCTTACGACACTTTCCATACTCATTGGTTGCTAGTGAATGCTACGGCTTACCCGTAGTCTTACGACACTTTCCATACTCACTGGTTGCTGACGAAAAATGTTGCGGCTCTCTCGCCGCTCCACCATGCTCTATATGTTGTTTTTGCCACTGACCACTAACACAAAAGCATCCCATGCTAACCGTTCTCAAAATCCTCATTCCAACTTTCTCGAGTCCTACAGGCGACCCTCCAACCCGAATTCCCAACCAGATACTAACCATCTTGATTATATGAACTAACTGTTGGGAAGTCTCTCAAACTCCCAACACTGAACTCCTCAACCCATCAATCACTGTGCTACTTCTTTTCTTTCTCAGAGGTTGTGTACTCATCCTGGATCTGCGTGCTCTTACCATTGTACACTCGGAGGGTTGTCCCCCACTTTGATCTTGCTTATACCTGACTGCTCAATGTTTGAGAAGAATTCCCAATCTTCTCTGATATACCGCAATCAATCTGCTGAAGAGCCAAGCTTGCCATAGCTAGGGATCTAACCGATCCATCACTCAATAACACCTTTCTAAATCCAGCAGGTCACTACTGAGTTCCACACAAGCATGCTATAGTTACTGCATCATAAGTAACCTGCTTCCATAAGGCACCACCCCCTTAACTACCACTTTATTATCCAAGGTATGCGGATGACATATAACTAAATTGCAAGCAAGCCGATAGATTCTAAAATACTTATACCACAAACGATGCAGAACCATAACAATATAATCATGAACAAAGAAGGCAGAAAACGGAAGACACATACCTGCAACGTCCGGAGCTGCTTGTGTCTCCATTGGTAGTCATCTGAAAGTCCTGCCTCCTACCGCAGGCGCCTCTGCTCGTCCCTGACGGCCGTCTGTGATCCTCAAAGTTGCAGGGGCATGTGCTATCATCCGTCCTGCCGAAAACAAACTGGGGCACTGGGCCTTCTTGTGGCCCAGCTGACTGCAGTGGAAACATATAAAATCTGATCCCTGTGTGGTGGTAGCAGTACAATCCCTGCTAAGATGACCAGTCCGGCCGCACTTGAAGCAGCCCGAATCCCCACCACTACCACTCCTACAAGCACCCTCGTGCGTCCTACCGCACCTCCCACATCGGCCACGTCTCTGATAATCCCTCGATCTCGAATCTAACCCCTTGGGACTTTTGCCCGAACCTGTGGCTACCTGAACCTCATCCGACTTCCTCTTCTGGATCTGCTCTAAATCAATCTCCCTCTCTCTAGCTCGAGAAATCATATCTTTCAGCGTCTTACAGCCGGACCTGCTCACGAACTCTCTGATGTCAGCCCTCAATATCTCGTGATATTGGGCCTTCCTCATCTCCTCGTCCGCGACATACTGCGGGACAAGGAGGGCCCTCTCTCTGAACTTGGCGGTGATCTCCGCCACAGTCTCAGTAGTCTGCGTCAAATCTTGAAACTCTCGTGCCAACTGCTACACCTTAATAATAGGCGAAAACTCAGCCCTGAACCTGGCCGAGAAATCGCTCCATGTCATCGCGTCCAACGCGGCATCATCACCAATGTCACGACCAACCTTCTCCCTCCAATCCCTCGCTCTGTCCTTCAGAAGACAGGAGGTGAGTCTGACCTTGTCCCCCTCGGGCTATCCTACTACTGTCTAATCAGCACTATCATGCAGCTCAAAGCACATATAACAGGCACATAAGGCATCCTCCCTAGATCCTTAGTCTTAATCTAGCATGCTGTTCTACTAACTGATAATCATAACATAAACTTGCATGGGTATTTTGGGGTACTTACTTGAGCTCGGCTGATTGCATGCACCACACCCTTTTCTCTTATCAAAATTCTTTTCTTTCTGAATTCTTTTCGCTTTTCTAAAACTGTTTCATTTCTAAAAACTCTTTTTACAAAACTGTCTTTTCATTTTGAAAACTTTTTATCCAATCCCTTAGTTTGATTTCAGACACACCCGAGAGTATGTCCGAGTCCCTCAAACCAAGGATCTGATACCAACTTGTAACGTCCCAATTTTCAAGACTAAAAATTTCTTTTATAAAACATTACTTAAAACACATTCATCAATCCATAACATAATCAGATTATTAATTCCAAAACATATTTTCATTATCAGAGTAAAACATTCCCAGGCTGTCTAATCTATGGTGTGTTGTAACGCCCGCGTTTCCAGGCTAGGCATTATCATTGATGTAATAGTCTAGGTTAACCCTTGTAACTCTTTTTGAAGTATTAATGATGAAATATTTGAGTATTATGTGAATTATGTGTTTATTTTCTTAATTATTATAATTTAATGAATTAAGAATAAAATAAGCGTCAAATTTGAAGTGTGGGATAATCCCAATATCTTTGCATAAAGATGTAGTGGTCGAAACAAGGATTCCGAAGATATAAAGAATGACGAAATCCGAGTTATAACGAAGAAGTTATGACATGTCGAAGTTCCGCGACAGAACCGACAACGCTGAATGACGTAAAAAGTGAAATTTAAGTTAGAGCAATATTTAGCCTTAGTGATCTAAACGAAAGTCGTAGATTTCGTTAAACCGAGAGCATGCATAAAAAGAACGCCCAAATCTGACTTCGTATGAGGAAGTTATGATTTTTCGAAGTTTCGACTTAGCAGTATGCAGCCCGAATACTCGATTTGAGATCGAACGGTTTTTAGCCGAAACAATCTAAATGAGAATCGAATGTCTCGTTAATAGGAGTAAAACGATAAAAAGATAGGCGAAAACGGACGTCGGATGAAGAAGTTATGAATTTATAACGGAATTTTCCTGTCCCGGCCTACTAAAAATAAATAATAAAAATAAAGTCAAAATTAGCCGACGGAGTCTAAACGAAAGTTGTAGATCGTAGTCTCACCTACACGTGGATATAAAGAACGTCGAAAACGGAGTTCGTATGAGAAAGATATGAATTTTTGAAATTTATTAAATTTTTTCGATATTATATATATATATATATATATATATATATATATATATATATATATATATATATATATATATATATATATATATATATATATATATATATATATATTATCCGAAGGGGGGAGTCAGCGATCTTATCGTCATTACGCCCAGAGTAATCTCAAGTTACGCCCAGCGTAATTCGACCTTCCAGCCCCTATAAAAGGAGGTCGAGGGCAACCGAGTTCATTGCTCATTTCTTCCCTTTTTCTCGCGTTTTTGCATCGTTTTTCGTGCAAGAATTATCCCGAAGCCCCAGTATCATTCCCGAGCCCCGAAGCAAGTCCCGAGGTCCCGAAGATCCCGAGAAGTAAGATTCCCGAGCCGAAGCTCTGCCCGCGATGAGTCCGGTTTTTGTGAAGATCTTCCAGATCTGCCGAAGAATACTAGTTCTACAAGCCGTAGTGTTGTCCGATCATCTTCTGATCAAGTGAGTGTGTAGTTACTTTCTTCTAACGTATAATTATGAAGTATTTTATACGAAATACATGTTATGTGTATAATTTTGTTGTTATATGTGTGAATGTATATTCATTCTCTTCTATCTCATAGATCTGGTTTATTTTCTATGAAATACGTGTTATGTAGGTGTGCCTCATCTGTTATGTGGAATATGTATTGAATGAAAATGCTATACAAGTTTTAAACTATGTATGAAAATATATATTTTTATCTACTAATATGTTGGGTAGAACATGGGTAGATAGTTGGTGTGTAATAAACAGATGAGAGGTCTCGATGTTGTTGTTGCTGTTGATCTAGTTATTCAGTGGAGTATGGATAACAACCACAGACTCTTTCTAGACAGTCCTGTGGAACGCTAGCAGGTTCATAACCTGTAGGTGTTGTGAACGATGTGTTCACCGGTGTACTCTATCCCCCTCATGGTTGCCTTTAGGATATCTATTGCTGAGGAAACCCCTTAGCAGTAATGTCCGCCTGATGAAAATCCTAGATTAGGTCCCTTGAGATAGATGTTGTTTTAGGGACGTAAAGTGAGGATAACAGGAATGGGTAATCGGGTTATTGTTGGTTGGTGAAATTAAATATAATTTATTTATTGTGGGTTGAAAACCCTATATGCTCACCAGGCTCCCAAGCCTGACCCACTCAGTTTTATTTGTATTACAGGAAGTGGCGCAAGGGCGTAAGATGGATGAATCATCGAGTTGTTTTGTTTACAAGTCTGTATATGTATATATTTGTTGAATGACTTGTAATGTTATCGTTTATGCTTTATGGTCTGTATCGGAACATGACATCCCGAGTTTTGATTATATAATGAAAATGCATCTCTTGATGAAATGCTTTGATAAATATTATTTTATCATGTTTTGTTTTGGGAACAAATTCCGCAACACTTTTAAATCAAAAGGATTTACTCTGAAATTATTTTAAAAAGCATAAATGAAATCGGTCTTTTCTGGCCGTGATTTTGGGGATGTCACATGTGTGCCATGCGATCACCCCAAGCTCTTCCCTTCGCTACCGGAAGTACCTAAAACCAAAACTGAAAACCGCAAGCACGAAGCTTAGTGAGTTCCCCAACCTACCACATACCCTGCACAAACACATACTGGGCCACGCCTGCTATTCCGAACCTCGCCCGCTACAACGGTCCCACCTGGCTTCGAGCCCCGCTCGGATACAGATCTGTTTCACTTAGGCCTCGCCTGTCATTGGGCCTCGCCCGCTAACATATAATAGCACATAAACATATCACAACACATAAGCTAAACATATGCTAATGGATCTTATCCTAAGGCCTCGCCCTTGTCCTGCTATTGATGAGTCATGGAACCTCGTCCACTCTCCTACTGATAGTGAGATACGGGCCCATCCCACACTCACCCCTTCCCTAGATTGGGCCTCGCCCCTGCTCTGCTGCTAATGAGATGTGGAACACCGTCCACCCTCTACTATTGGTGAGATATGGGACCTCGCCCACACTCACCACCCTACCAGGCATATGCAAGTATCACACAGACAACAAGTATACTCTATCATGCAAACCATTCCTTGGGCACCCGCCCTCTATCAATGGACCTCGGTCCTAAATATCATGCTGGCATACAGTGCCTGGGGCTAACCCCTGGATCTTCCTACTCGTATCTACATGGGCCGGCATTGTGGCCTCAGACCCATTCACACAAAGGGAAACTCACCTGGTACTGCTAAACTTGCCGGTAATCCCTCTGGCCGCTGTCTGACAACTCTCTCTGAACTGCTGCTCCACTAGCTCCCTGAGCTACCAATATCAATATAGCACATAGTCTAACTGTCCTCCGAAAGTCAACTAAGTCCACTCTGGTCAAAGTCAATGTCCTGGTCAAAGTCAACCTTCCAGGTCAACCCTACTCACCGAGTCTACCTACTAACTCGCCGAGTTCATACGCTCAGAATCTTTTCATTCGTGACTCGACTCGTCGAGTCAGCCCCTGACTCGCCGAGTCTACCGATTTCCGAGTCCTGTCCTGTCCAACTCACTAAGTCCCCACTCAACTCACTAATCCGAGTCTTAACTCGAAGGGTTTGGGGTTTCGCGACTTGACTCGCTGATTCCAAGAACAGGCTCGCCGAGTCCAAGGCAATCTTCAACAGACTCGCCGAGTTGTTCATCCAACTCGTCGAGTTCATCTCCATCTTCATCCTACTCGCCGAGTCCACTCAAACACTCCAACACATGGAGTGTGCGGCCGTACACTTGAGTGTACTGGTGTGTGCGGCTGCACACCCATCCCAGCCACACACTCCCTCCTATAAATATAACCCTTAGTCATTTTCGAACACTTTTACCACTCCTTCAAAGCTGGAACTCATTTTCTCTCAACTATCATCCACATTCATCTTCAAATCTTCAAAACAAGTGATTATTGCTTCCTTGATTTAACAATAACTTGTTATATGCCAAGAACACTTGAAGATATGCATGAAAAACGCACCCTTTTAGGGTCCTAAAATGGCAACGAACTCCATATATGGATAGAGCATAAAGTAAGAAACCTTCCTAGATGAGTCCTAAGGCCTCAAGATACGTTTTGACACACTTCATGGGGAGTGTGCGGCCGCACACATAGCCTGGCCGCACACACACTAATATGGTGTATTTTGACAATACACTCACTTGTATAGCCATATACCCCTCATATACAATCACATATGGTTGTTACACTTCAATATAGGTGTTTACTAGTCCCTAAGGTGGTCCCAATTCCATAATTAGTTGTTTCAAGCACTAATTGTATACATATATATGTCATTATATGGGTAATAGGATCCGTTTGTGCTTAAGCCCGCGATTGACACTCAACTTCCTAAACTGATCTTACAGTCGCATCACTCACTACAAGTGATTTCATACCCCTTAATCAACCTTTTAAATGATTTTAAATGCTTTTATATGGGGGGGGGGGGGGAATACAAGTTGAATATAATAGTTATTATATCAATCACATGTGATTAATAACCATCAAACATATGGATTTACTATACTTTCAAACTGTTTAACTAAACAAATAACTTCAAACTGCTTATCAAACCCCTTTACATGATAAACTCTTTACTAAACTCACTTTTATGTATCAAACCTTTTCCATTACAGCTTTCAAACTTACATATTGTTAAAAACCATGTCTAATACATATATAGTTATATAAGTAAGGATTGAAGGACTTAGGACTGCCAACTCATTTATTTCCTGTTCCTTGTTTGGTTGTGGACTTAGAGTACCCTGTTGTTTGTCCGAGTGTCATTGGATCCTTAGTTATATATTATGTATATATGTGTAGATATAAAGGCTTTTATCTTAGTTCAACACATACAGTCATACAACCGATTATACTAGTAAACTATAATAGGTATAGTTTAGGGTTATACTACTCACTACTTCTAGTTCAATGAAGCATACAAAGAGTCAGTTCATTCATGAGTCAATACTTACTATTATGAGAAACTATACAATGATACTATTATGAGAAACTATACAACAATACTATTATGAGAAACTATACAACGATACTATTATGAGAAACTATATAACAATACTATGATGAGAAACAATACGTTCACTACACTAGTACATACATTACATATACAAGTATACTATCACATAAATGTGAACCACTGTTTCGGGGCATGTCGTTATATGGGTAATAGGATCTTTTTATGCTCAAGCCCGCGATTGACACTCACATCACTCACTACAGGTGATTTCATACCCCTTAATCAACCTTGTAAATGATTTTAAATGCTTTTATAGGGGGGGAATACAAGTTGAATATCATAGTTATTATATCAATCACATGTGATTAATAACCATCAAACATATGAATTTACTATACTTTCAAACTGTTTTACTAAACAAATGACTTCAAACTGCTTATCAAACCCCTTTACATGATAAACTCTTTACTAAACTCACTTTTATGTATCAAACCTTTTCCATTACAGCTTTCAAACTTACATATTGTTAAAAACCATTTCTAATACATATATAGTTATATAAGTAAGGATTGAAGGACTTAGGACTGCCAACTCACTTTATTTCATGTTCCTTGTTTGGTTGGGGACTTAGAGTACCTTGTTGTTTGTCCGAGTGTCGTTGGATCCTTAGTTATATATTATGTATATATGTGTTGATATAAAGGCTTTTATCTCAGTTCAACACATACAGTCATACAACTGATTATACTAGTAAACTATAATAGGTATAGTTTAGGGTTATACTACTCGCTACTTCTAGTTCAATGAAGCACACAAAGAGTCAGTTCATTCATGAGTCAATACTTACTATTATGAGAAACTATACAACGATACTATTATGAGAAACTATACAACGATATTATTATGAGAAACTATACAATGATACTATTATGAGAAACTATACAACGATACTATGATGAGAAACAATACATTCACTACACCAGTACATACATTACATATACAAGTATACTATAACATAAATGTGAACCACTGTTTCGGGGCATGTCTTCCCTGACATGGACCGATTTGTAACTAGAATCTCCTGGAGGGAGAGTGTGAGTTTGCGTATAGATCTATACTGGATTGACTATCCTACACCTTGTTGCTAGCTATAGTGGGACCTGCAGGTCTACGGGTGCCAAATGTCATTACTTTCGACGTCTTACATCGTCGTGTTCATAGTCGATAGCATGGTACAATTAATCACATAATTGATGGGTTTTGAGCATTCTAACACTTCCAAAGTGTACATGCAACCCTAATAAACCTTGGATCTATTTTTGTCTAAATACATGCAAAATTTGGTTTCCAAGGTTCATAATCCTATCTAGCATACATGGGAACTTTAGTCCTAAAAGGATATCTAGAAATACATACCTTGTAGTTGATTTTGATTCCTTGAAACCTTGTGAGCCTAGCACCCCAAGTGTGATGCCTCAAATGCTTCACACAACACCAAATGCCTTTGGAATGACTTTAGAGAGAATGCACACACTTCTAAAATCGGCCTAGCCCTCACTTCTCTTTGTGTAGCCAATTTTGGTGGAGAATGAGTTCTTTATATAGTGTGACACATCTAGGGTTACACCATGTAAACCCTAATGTGTCATGGCTCTTCATTTCCATGACCCATGGGTTTGTAACTCCCATGGAGCATCCTATGGGTTTAACCCAACTTGATAATCCATGGAGCCTTTTAGCCCACTATACAAGTTATGGATGATTTACATAATCAACCCATATATTTAATTAGTTATCTTTTGATCACTTAATTAATTCTTGATCAATACTAATTAAATAATACTATTAATATATTAGAACTTATAATATATTAATAAACCACAAGTGTTATTTCTCTCATTTAGTCTATCCAAATGCATGGTGCCATGCAACCCAAATGGACCATGTCGGGTCGGGTCAAGTACATACCAGAAATAGTTATGGACTTAGACACCATATCCAACAGTCTCCCACTTGGATAAGTCTAATAACTATAACTGCAAGTATAACTTCAGGAACCGATCAGCAATCGTAGCTCTTTCAAGGTCTCTCGGAACTGAGAAGATGATGATACGCCATTTAAGATAAGTGATCATATAATCCTCTATTCTAGATATCAGTCGGACAAATACATGGAACAATGTCTTACTTATTGTCCAACAGTTTGTTTCCCGGTTTTCAATTTGTTTGACAAAGAACTTAATTGAACACATCAACTTGGTTCAGACCGAGCCCGGTACATAGGTCAAAACAGAATCATCGAGGGGCCCAGATATCAGCTTTTAATCCAAGAAGGAACAGATAAACTTTGAATCATATGTTTGTTCTACCACTCATTGAATTATACACAAGAGCACGTTTTATAACATCGAGTTACCAATGCATTTTCGTACAATCAATGCATAACCAACTCATAAGTAACAAATCATATCTCTAGGTTTGAATACTTATATGATATTACCGTCTCACAATCACTTGAGATAAATTCCATGAAGTGATTCCAGTGAGCGTGGGTTGAGTCTAATGCTCAGACCTTATGAGCACTCATGAGTGTTGTATCCATGTCCAACACCTTAGACCTATACAACCAAACATGACAGTCTTGATTCATAACTACTTCCGACATATGACCGACTGTGGAGGTTCGAATAATATGATATACCAAACATAATTATTCAGGAAGTCAAAACATGCAAAAGAAATATAGTAAACGATTGACAAGATATTGCAACACTTTACTCATAAATAAAACACCTTTTATTCATCATCTAATGTCAATTACACTTTACAAATTTCGAGGTTATCTAACTACTAAATCTAATATCATCCTTCAGCCCTATGCTCCGAGCATGCTGGAGATGCTTAACCCGAGTAAGTCCCTTCGTGAGGGGATCTGCTGGATTCTCATCCGATGATACCCTCTTTTCCACGAGGAGTCCTTCTTCTATTCGATGTCTGATGAAATGGTATTTTTTTCGATCTGGATCTCCTGTGATCCCTTGGTTCCTTGGCTAAGGCAACTGCACTTTCACTATCACAAAAAATTTCCATTGGCTCCTTAATAGCTGGTACAACTCCAAGGTCTCCAATGAAGTTCTTCAGCCATATCGCCTCCTTTTCTGCCTCGATGGCTGCTATATACTCTGATTTGCAAGTTGAATCAGCCACTGTCTCTTGCTTTGAACTCTTCCAAGAAATTGCTCCCCTGTTTAAGGTAAAGACCCAGCCTGACTGAGAGCAGAAATTATCCCTATCAGTATGAAAGCTAGCATCACTATACCCTAGAACTCTCAAGTCTTCACTCCCACCGAGGGTCCTTAGTCCTCCGTAGGTACTTGAGGATATTCTTTACCGCAGTCCAGTGTGCCTTGCTAGGGTTCCCCTGATACCTGCTAACCATGCTCAAAGCAAAGGCTACATCAGGTCGAGTATACGTCATGGCATACATGATCGATCCTACACCCGAAGCATAAGGTATTCGACTCATTTCTGCTATCTCAGCCTCAGTACTAGGGCTTTGTGTCTTACTCAATCTGGCGTTACTCTGGATGGGTAGCTCTCTTTTCTTGGAGTCCTGCATGCTGAATCTCTTCAGCACCTTATCCAAGTAAGTACTCTGACTAAGTCCAATTAGTCTTTTACTCCGGTCTCTCAAGATCCTTATCCCTAGAATATAGGCAGCTTCTCCTAGGTCCTTCATAGAGAAACACTTCCCAAGCCAGGACTTAACTTTCTGCAGAGTTGGGATGTCATTTCCTATGAGTAGTATGTCATCCACATACAATACCAAAAAGCTAACTATACTCCCACTAGCCTTAACATATACACAAGATTCATCTTCACTCCTAGAAAAGCCAAACTCTTTGACTTTCTCATCAAAGCAAAGATTCCATCTGCGAGGTGCTTGATTTAACCCATAAATGGATTTCTCAAGCTTACACACTCTATTAGGGTACTCTGTATTGACAAAACCCTCGGTCCGACTCATGTAAACATCCTCAGCCAACTTTCCATTAAGGAAAGCGGTTTTGACATCCATTTGCCATATTTCATAGTCATGAAATGCAGCTATGGCTAACAGAACCCTAATAGACTTAATCTTGGCTACTGGAGAATAAGTCTCATTGTAATCAACTCCCGGAGTTTGTGAGAAACCATTTGCAACCAGTCGTGCCTTATAAGTGTGTACATTACCATCCATGTCGGTCTTCTTCTTGAAGATCCGCTTGCACCCAACTGTCTTACGACCTGGTACATTCTCAACCAAGTTCCAAACTTGATTGTCATACATGGACTGTATCTCGCTGTCCATTGCCTCTTTCCATTTGGCTGACTCAGGGCCTGCCATGGCTTCCGCATAACTGTTAGGCTCATCCAGACCTATCAATGTCTCATCACTGAAAAGTGTATCACCTTCCGCAGTAATATGGAATCCATTGTAATGCTCATGTGCATTCCTAACCCTTGTGGAACGCCTCAAAGGTACAGACTTGTCAATTGGCTCAACAGGAGTTTCCTCCTTAAGTTGAGTGTTAGGGTTTGAGGTTCCTTCACCACTTGACTCTTGAATTTATTCAAGGTCAACTTGCATCCCACTGTTTCCTTGACTTATGAACTCTCTCTCTTGAAAGACAGCCCTCCTTGCTACAAAGACCACATTTTCACTAGGTCTGTGGAAGAGGTAACCAAAGGATTGTTGTGGGTAGACGATGAAAATACACCTCTCACTTCGAGGTTCGAGCTTATCATGAGTCTCGCGTCTCACGAAAGCCTCGCAACCCCAAATCTTGATGTGGTCTAGTTTGGGTACTTTACCAGTCCACATCTCATGAGGAGTTTTGGCAACTTTCCTTGTAGGGACCAGATTAAGAATATGAGCGGCAGTCTCTAAGGCATACCCCCAAAATGAGATTGGTAGCAAAGCTCGACTCATCATGGAACAAACCATATCCAACAAGGTTCGATTACGCCTCTTAGCCACACCATTCAACTGCGATGTCCCGGGAGGTGTCAATTGTGAGACAATCCCACATTCCCTAAGATAGTCGAGGAACTCTAAACTAAGATATTCACCACCTTGATCGGATCGAAGCATCTTAATGTTCCTGCCCAATTGATTCTTGACTTCCTGTTTAAACTCTTTAAACCTTTCAAAAGTCTCTGACTTATTCTTGATTAAGTAGACATATCCATATCTACTGTAATCATCAGTAAAAGTTAAATAATAACGATTAGCATCCCTTGTGGCATGTTTGAAGGGCCCACACACATCCGTGTGTACCAGATCCAACAAACCTTCACCCCTCTCACAAGAACTTGTGAAGGGTGACTTTGTTATTTTTCCAAGTAAGCATGATTCGCAACTATCATCTGACTTTGGGTCAAATGACTCCAAGACTCCATCCCTTTGGAGTTGTCCTATGCATTTCTTGCTTATATATCCAAGAAGACAATGCCATAACGATGCTTTATCCAAGTTATTATCATTAACAGAATCAATACACAATACATTATTTCCTAAGTTATCAACCACATATACAGTTTCATACACACCATCACAAGGTAATGCTTTAAAATAAAGAACATTATTAAAGAAAGCATTAATCAAACCAACTTCATTATCAAATGAAAAGGTGAAACCTTGTTTATAAAATGCATGAAAGGAAATAATATTTCTTGCCATTTCTGGCAAATAACAACATTTATTCAAATCTAAACTAAACCCACTACTTAGCGATAAAGTATAAACTCCAATCTTGGTGACAGGTAAAGTTTTCCTATTCCCCATGATTAAGTTTATTCTTCCATGCTCCACATTCTCACTTCTTCTTAGTCCCTGCAAATCAGAACAGATATGAATACCACAATCGGTATCAAGGACCCAAGAGTTAGAATGGGGTGAGTTATTAGATAAGATAGTGTAAATACATGCATGGTTGGGTTTAACTTTCCCATCCTTCACATCTTGCTGGTACTTTGGGAAGTTTCGCTTCCAATGTGACTTTTCATGACAATAGAAGCATTTAGCCTCTTTTGAGTCAGAAGGAGTGACGAAACCTTTCTTGGTTCCACTTGAAGAAGAGCCATCAAGGGTCCTAGCCTTGGTACCCTTCGAAGAGCTCTTTCTCTTCTTCTTTTTACCTTTCCCAATTACCAAGACAGGGGTGGAGTTTGGAGTAGGAGTGTTAACAACCGAATTTCCTTTAAGACCTGTTTCTGCGGTCTTGAGGAGTCCCTGAAGTTTGCTGAGTGTGACCTCTTCCTTATTCATGTGATATGTCATGCGGAATTGATCATAGCATGAGGGTAAGGAGTGCAAAATGATATCTATTGCAAGCTCCTCAGGGAAGTTCACATTAAGCTTCAGCAAATGATCCACATACATTTGCATTTTCTGCATCTGGCTCGTGACGGACTCTCCGTCCTTCATCATGGTTGTTATCATGGAGCAGATGATTTCATACCTCTCTTGTTATGCACTTTGATGGTATCTTTCCATCAGATCTCGGTGCATTTCAAAAGGGTAGAAGTCCTCATAGGACTTTTGGAGTTTCATTGTCATCGTGGCCATCATGATGCATGCCACTTTGGTAGCATCCCTTTCATGTGCCTGGAAGTCAGCGATCTCCTGGGGAGTTGCAGTGGTCTCATCAATCTCCTTAAACTCCTTGTCGAGGACATATTCTTTGTCCTCGTAGTTGGTAATCATCCTGATGTTTCTGATCCATTCATTGAAGTTGGATCCATCAAAAGTGACTTTCCCACACAAGTTCATAAGGGTAAAGGAGCCATTAGGATTCGAGCCAGAAGCAACATTGTTTGAAGACATCTGAAGGAAGAGGACAAGATTAGTTTAGATATTAAGAGAGTCCTTAGTAAAACACCCACATGTAATATTAATGCTAGGATCCAATCACAATATATTATAACTTAGAAGAGGTATGCCGTAATCCAAGCTATAACATATTTGAAAGGTAGGTGAACGACGATTCACCAATTTCCACCATGAAAAACGAAATATTAAATATTAGGTTTTTAATTGGTTCTTAGAAATTCCTAGATTCTTTTGAGATTCAATGAACTTTTCAAAGGCATGTTTCAATCTCGAGTGTGCTCTCCAAGTTTTGTGACTGAGATACCGAGGATCACAAAACGAGGTGTGAAGTAACCATGCAAATCACTTGGTACCCTTAAAGTTTATCACTCAATCGATGTGCCGGTAAACCACACACGCTCCACCGATACTATGATAAACCTCAAGTCACCCTTTACCTACCTTGTTAAGTCCAAGTTAGTGTGCCAGTTAACCACACACGCTCCACCAACGACTTAAACAAAGTGTAAAGTGTAATTTCATGGAAAAGCACCTTATTCAGGTTTCTCCTAAAGTAACTAAGATTGGGAATTTAATAAAAGCATTTAGTTACTTTATAATATTCATCATACTTTTAATGAGAATTTATAAGTCTTTGTCCTACCCGTTCAGCTAACGACCCTCCACCGATCAAGGAAGCGGTGGGTGAGAGTGGACACCAATTAAGTTGCCATTTTATAGGCAACAACCTTATACCCCCCTTATAGACCGGCTTTGTGAATGAGGCGTACTAGCGGTAAGACGACTTAATCTTATACATATATATATTATTAGCTTATAATATAAAGTATAAGGGTTGAATTTTAACTTTTAAAATTCAAAGGGTTGGAACTAAAGTTTATTAAGTGACTTTACATGTTCCAAAACTTGAGGGCAAGTTTTGTAACTTTACAAAACCTTTCACATTCATAACTTATGAGTCATTAAAATGAAGACTCTTCATTTTATAACTTATGTGTTCTTTTAATGGCTTTTAACACAAAGAGACTTTTGGTTATCCATAACTTGAGGACAAGTTATGGACTCCATTAAAACACACAAAGATCATGAATTAATCATATAAACAAGTAATTCCTATGATCTATCAAGAACTCATAAGAACATGAACATGCATATCAAAATTTCAAGAACATATGAACACATATAATCATGAAAAATTGATATTAGCCATTGTAAATGGATTAGAACAACTATTACACCATCTAAAACAAGTTTTATATCACCAAAACAGTTTAGGGTAATGTTTCTAGTCCATTTCCAGTAGCCAAGCTCCAAAAACTGCTCACTGGATGACAAACTCGTCGAGTTCTTCTGGGAACTCGTCGAGTTCATGCTATAACACACAAACTCGGCGAGTTTTTGGCCAGAACTCGTCGAGTTTTCCTGTCTGGACAGTTTTTGGCTTTTGAAAAACAAGTTTGCATCAAGTATTTAACAAACAAGCCTAGGCTCGGATACCACTGATGGGTTTTGAGCATTCTAACACTTCCTAAGTGTACATGCAACCCTAATAAACCTTGGATCTATGTTTGTCTAAATACATGCAAAATTTGGTTTCCAAGGTTCATAATCCTATCTAGCATACATGGGAACTTTAATCCTAAAAGGATATCTAGAAATACATACCTTGTAGTTGATTTTGATTCCTTGAAACCTTGTGAGCCTAGCACCCCAAGAGTGATGCCTCAAATTCTTCACACAACACCAAATGCCTTTGGAATGACTTTAGAGAGAATGCACACACTTCTAAAATCGGCCTAGCCCTCACTTCTCTTTGTGTAGCCGATTTTGGTGGAGAATGAGTTCTTTATATAGTGTGACACATCTAGGGTTACACCATGTAAACCCTAATGTGTCATGGCTCTTCATTTCCATGACCCATGGGTTTGTAACTCCCATGGAGCATCCTATGGGTTTAACCCAACTTGATAATCCATGGAGCCTTTTAGCCCACTATACAAGTTATGGATGATTTACATAATCAACCCATATATTTAATTAGTTATGTTTTGATCACTTAATTAATTCCAAATTAATTCTTGATCAATACTAATTAAATAATACTATTAATATATTAGAACTTATAATATATTAATAAACCATAAGTGTTATTTCTCTCATTTAGTCTATCCAAATGCATGGTGCCATGCAACCCAAATGGACCATGTCGGGTCGGGTCAAGTACATACCGGAAATAGTTATGGACTTAGACACCTTATCCAATAATAATACCTTAATATAAATCTGGTTTAAGGTAGTTAGTACAGCAGTATTTACTATAATACAACACTACAATACTACATTAATTTCCCCTTTGCATTCATTTTGTGATCATTTCACATAAACAAGAATGTATAAACTATATTTTGATAATGGTAGTTACACTTGAGAAAATTATACACTTTTACAAGAAACAAACATACAAAATAGTTGTGCCTTGGTAGAAGGCTACTTTTAGTAGAAAATATAGGATTTTCTAGGAGTTACAAACAGTTACAAACATTTATAAGCATTCACATACTTTTACAACAAACGATTACAAACTCATACTTCAAACACTTTTACAAACATTTTGATGCAAACAATGACACTAAAATACTTATGAACTCACCAGCTCTAAAGCTGATAAACTCTTTCAAAATAACTTGTATTCTCAGGACATCAGTAGACAGGTACCGATGTCAGCTTTTGAGAAGATGGAGTGCATTCAAGACTCGTCTTATATTTTGATTTACCTTTTGGTGTCATTTAAACTATACAGAACACACGTGTATTAAAATACATTATTTAATACAATGGATGATGTTGTTTGCTTGTTTGCTATTATTCTTTGTTGTGATACTATACATGATGTCCTCCACCCCATAACGTTTTCCGCCATTCCAGTTTTGGGGTGTGACAGTGACTCCCCCACATCTGAGTTGTTCGCTACAGTTAGACTAGGCCAGTTTATGGTGACAAAACCTTGAGCAAGACCAGCATTTGGAAAAATGCCAAGACAGGCGATTTGGTCATTATCATGCATGGTTATAACGACTCACATAGAGATCCATTACCATCGATACATTACGGGAATCAAAGTGCTTAAATCATAATAATACGAAAACAATTCCTACGATAATACAAGGACTATGACACATTTATAAATCAGAAAATATCGGATTTTCTGGGGAAATACTATTATTCATTACCATCTACTTACAACAGATACAATACAAGGAAAATTTTGAATTACTTGTACATGTTTTACAATGGAAATCACACATACATTTATACTAGATCATTACATCATTTTCATACAATTTACAGAAAATATCGGATTTTCTGGGTTATACAAACAATACAAAACCTTTCAGTCAAACATGCTTATGAACTCACCAACATTATATATTTTGACCATTTTCAAAATAACTTGTATTCGCATGTAATCGTTAAGCTGAAGAATCGTCAAGAGTATTTTGGGAATTTTATTATGATGTGTTAATTTTCGTATAATTTATGTTTTGGAATGTATACTGTAAAACAATGTACTTGATGTGAACAATACCGGTTGTAATATGTACTGCATGGTGATGTTTATGTTATGTTTCATGTATATTCACTGTGATGATATTTCAATTGATAGTCACACAAGCCCTCAGACATTTCCGTCGTCTGGTTCGAGGGTATGACAGAGTAACTTTTAATTTTGTTTCCGTATTAGGACATTATGTATATGAAAATCTATCCATATGTTTTAATTTTAGTTTTACAAGGTAAAAACAGAACGTATATGAACCTTGTTATATTTGATGTTTTACATGTATCGTTTGCATTCACAATAGCTACACAAAACTACATTCCAACACTTAATGGAATCAATCACTTTGTGCTTAAGCAGCTTTGAAGCTTTCAAGTTTGAACAACCAATAAATTCAAGTTTTGTATCTACTTTAGAGGCAATCCATAGAAAAGAAGGTTATCAATCGTTATAAAGCGATGGTATGAACTCGTATAGTTTAGGGCATTGAGTCTATAATAATTGGATGCCATGATTTATAGAAAATTCATTTTAGATTTTACAATTCTCCATAAATAAGATTATATTTCCATACCGATCTCAATTGTATTCGAACACAATGTAAACTCGTTTTCCTCCGCCTAAGACAACATAGAAGACGTTAAAAAACGTTTTCAAGCTTGTTGGATGGAACAAATTTCATATGTGTATGTGTTTTCACCCAGTAAAACTAAAATAAGCATAAGTGGTTAAATGAAAGAAGTAGCAATGTAGTTTTATTAATTTCTTTATTATAACACTTAACTTTAACTCTTTTCATATTACAACACTAGTTATATAACTTGCGAGAACCACAGTTACAAAATTAATTAACTTTCATATTAAAAACTCAAAATTATTAATCAATTATTTTAAATAAATTATTAAATAAGAGATATTTTTTTAGTTATATAAAATTATAATCATTGATTTTAATAAATACATAAAATTATATCTCCTTATAATTTGTATTAACTTTATTTTTATTTTTATTTTAATATTATTAATTTAATGTAATTAGAATGGAAATTTTGAAATTTGGAATTTGAAATAAAAAAAATCAATAGGTTGACAAGTGACATGATATTAACTAAGAGATGTTTTAACAAAGAGACCTAAAAGGATGACACATGACAAAAGGAGAATAAACATATTTTTTTATTAAAAGAAGGAGATTATATTTCAAAATCTAAAAACTAATTGGAAACTTAGATGCTATTTGTTTTTTTGAAGTCAAAATGTCTGCAGTCTGCGGACTACATCTGCAAACCTCTGCGGCAGAAGAGGTGGACCAAATGTCTGCAGTCTGCAATAAGAAAACTGTTTGTTTTTAACGTCTGCGGCTGTTGAAATAAATTGAATTTCAAACTTAATTTCATGTCATAAACATTAAAAATGTATTTTCAGCAAAAAAAAAGCTACACGGCGGCCCATGTTTTTTTTTGTTTAGGTTAAAATGAGGTCTGAAGACCTTTGAAGATAGTGGCCAATGTCTGCGCTAGGAAGACCTCGTGCAAACGTTTTTTGATCTGCACACTTCCAATAAACAAACAATCAGCGAGGGCATATGTCTGCGCGGCCCAGACAAAAGTGGTTGTGCAGATCTTCACACAAAAAACAAACAGCGTATAAGGCGAAGCTTGTTACAGTTTCCTAGTTTCCTTGTAGATGATGCTTTTAAATAGACTTTAAATTCGAATGAATTTTAGAAAATTTTGTATAACGGATTTTTTTTTTTAATTTTGAACATAGTGATATAATGCACGGATGTTATAAAAAAATTGGTAAAGGTTATATGTTGAGTATATCAATAATGCAATATAATGTCCTTGGAATGGGGTCTGACGTTGAACTTAGGATTTATCTTGCTTGGTAGATCATTAAAGCATAAGAAAATCCCTCTTTCAATTAAGTATTGCTTCAAATACTCGATCGTGTTTCCTTTTCATTCTCAACTTAGAACTAAAATACCTTCAAATCCTCCTCATATACAAACATGTCCTTATCTTTTAATCTTCACTTCTAATCTAATCCTCCCATCCTAAGTTGCCCAAAAACATGCATGATTATCTTTTTTCAATCTCAAACAAAAAATCGAATAAGTAAAGTTTTATCAGTGTAATCAAATAACTCACTGCCCTACCTGAGCCCCTCAACCAACCTTCCCTCTCCCTTACAAACCCTGTCTTCTAAAAGTTCATCCACAAAAATGGCGATAAACCTAAATGCATCATCCAATATTCAATCAAAATATCTACAACATCGGTTTCCATCTCTTACCCACCTTTATTGTCGCTACCTTCACTTACCAAATCTGCATTACCGATCTCACCATCTCTATCATGTATAACCATATCCCTAATCAAACCCACATTATATTTTCATTCAACGATGTAAGTGTTACTTCGGGCTCCATAAGGGAGTTGTTGTAAAGAAGAAGATGAAAAAGCACATTTTGCAGCCATTTTTACAGATTGAAAAGAATGCAAGATTTGATAACATGCCATACCTAGATGTTAAATTTAAGGTTAAAACTTATAACACGTCTTAATATGTACATTCGTAGTAGATCTACTTCGTAGATTTTGAATAGGTTGTTAACATGTATAATACAAAGTATATAAGTATTTGAGCAGGTTTTTAAATCAGTAATTACCTAAGGCGCTAATTGTTTCTCATAGATTTTCCATTGTGAAGCTGATTTAATCCAACTCTAAATCTAATACATTGAGTATGAATTCACGAAAATTCTACACAGGATCCACATTATACCTTTTCTATTCTTCTGTAGAAAAGTGGGCGTCGTTAAATTAGAGGGTTAGGGCAGCACTAGAAGCGAGGGAAATGTATGTGGACAGTTCTTTTTCTAGCTGTTTAGCAGCTCATTGGGTTGAACAACAAGGTGCACAAACTCGATTTTTCTTTAATAAATTGGATTGCCTTTAGTCAACAAAAGTCAAAATTAAAATGATTTAAAACCACCTTCCGAACAAAAATATACAAACTTATAGGAACCATTTAGGATCGGTTTGAACCAATTTTGGTGAAACCATTATGAAAAAACTTATTTTTGGTTAGCTTTCATATTTTATCAAATTTGTTTTCGGTGTCAAAATTTAACAAAACTTTATGGTTGATCATAAATGGGCCAATAAGTAAAACTCAAGGATATGCCATCACAAGTTGACAAATTTTATAAAGAATCTGAGCGAATAAGTTTGGTACTCCATGAATAAAAGAGGGTCTCACGTATTTGGTGCGTAATCAAACAGATTCAATGACATTATTTGGTTGTCCACTTAATATACTGATGGATGTACTAAAAGAATGATGGGTGTGAGCAAGTGAGTTACTTGGGGTGATACTTGTTAATTTCTTGTTATTTTTGACTTTATACGTTTGTTTTTTGCTTTTGAGTTCATAAATTGACTTCAATATAGATTTTATTTTTTTATTAACATGAACTTGGGTGATAGTTGTTGATTTCTTGTTACTTTGACTTTATATGTTGAAACAATGTTACATTCATGCCATTTTTAGAATAACTTTATAAAAGCTCATATGATGTTTGAATCTTAAATAGCCTGAATCCGAGTAAAAATGCATATTTTTTTTCGTGTCGAGAGAATATTTGATGAGATTATACCTGAATAACTTCTAACTCGGAAACAATGAGAGCAAGAGTCCATGATCCTATGCATTATTGGAAAATTAGTTTTATTAATTTCCAAAAATGAGTTTTTCCCATTTTTGAGCACGAATTTTGAACTCTAGATGTAATTAAAAGGACAAATGATTATATATTCGTGTTCTCTTCCGTGCTACCTTTATTTTGATATATTACATATACAAAACGGATTAAAAGTGAATGGGAAATTACTTGTCAAAGTAAGATAGTTGAAAGAGATAGAAAATGTATTAATTGAGTTTTGTTTCATCCTACATTAGTAGGAGTATGAAAAGAAAATGGGTTTATAACTACAAAGATTAGCTACCTTTATAAGACTTATAGAACCATGGCTCTTTTTTGCGCGTGTACGCAGGGGGTGAAAATGCGAGCTAGTTTGGCTTCGGGCCACTGAACTTGTTTGGGAGCGCGTGTCCTGCGGGTACAAATGCATCACCGGTTGACCAGAAAAATCCGAAGACCTTTTTGCAATTATTTTCTTTTTGGTTTACAGTTACAAACCTAAATTAAAGGTTATTAATAAGAGATTTCGGTTTTGATCTACCAATTAATTATGTTGGTTAATTGATTGTTACGTTTTGATGTATAATGACATCAATTATGATTTACAGTATAAATAGAGCATCTCTTTGACTGTTTAGATTACACGGAATGAATGAAAAACAGTCTCCTCTTTCTCTCTTGCGCTTATGATTCTTCTTCCATATTTTGATAAGAGTAAATGGTGTTAATGTGTTGAATTAAAAATAAAATTTCACCTTATAATTTTTTGGGATGTTACAAAAAAATTCTTGAAAAAAATATTACTAAGGAAATACTGAGGAAAGTTGGGTATTTATAAAGATCCTAGGAAAAGTGTAGGAAATACTGTGGGAATACCGAGGAAAATGTAGTTAGTACAATCTTCATAGGAAAAGTATAGAAACAATGAGTGTATTATCTACCTAAACTCGATATGCTTTTTTTTGTTACAAGAAAAAAATGTTAAAAAGGAAAATATTACTAAAAAAATACCGAAGAAAGTTGGGTATTTATAAAGATCTTAAGAAAAGTGTAGGAACTTCTGAGTGATTTCCGAGGAAAGTGTGTATATGGTTATTCCTAAGAGTCCCCTCGATAATTTGTAGGTAATATCGAGAAATTCCTTTTCCGCGGAAATATTCATAGGAAAACCCTCCTTTTTCTAGTAGTGTCAATTCTATCCAGAGGACTTGTTGTCGGCTTTAATTAAAATATTAGGCTAATTGGTATGGGTTGATGTTATAATACCAAAAAGTTGCCACCTCATACGTGACATCATATTACACCGTTTCATTTTTGTTAGGAAATATCTATCACACCATTTTAAAAAGGAAAAAAAATAATAAGATTTATTCATTTATTTTTTCTTAACTCCTGTTGAGCTACATTACCAACATAACGAGAAACAGGGGCGGCGTTCACTTGGTATAACATGTGTTAAGACATGTCATGTAAGCATAACGTAATGAGCGTTATGCTCATACCGATTAATCTTAAAAGTCTTACCGAAAATCTATCCACATATTTTTATTTATTTATTTATTTGTAATTCTCTAGATATAAATAGTTTTTATAACAAATTAACACAAATTTGCCTTTTTTTTATATTAGACCGATGGGTGTACAACAGAAAAAATTGTAATGGAAAGGTTCCCCCACCCTCTGGAACACCATACCGTGGGTGAGGGAAAAGAGTGATGAGAGTCTATCCCCCACTCTCTTTTCTCATGTGATTGGTCAGTATTTTTTTCAGCTTTTTTAATATTTATTAAATTATATACTTATTAAAAAATTAAAAAAATATATCAAATTCATGATTTTTAATTCCATACAAAATAAATATAATATTTGTATGAAATATATATATTAAAGAAAAAGTAAAAGATTCTTCCCAACACACCGTGGGTTTTGGCGAGGGAAAAAAAAGTAAAAGAAATATTGACGTGGCAAGCAAAAAGTAAGAGATTTTTCTGCACACACACTCTCAGGTCTTAATAATTTATCCCTTTTTATAATTTGATAACTTTTTAGTAATGTTAGTCTCCTCCTTTTTGCAAACATTAAGCTCATTTTAAGTGTAAGGCCATTTTTTTGGGTTAATGTCATAAAAACCATCAAGTTTTCAGGGTTTTGTCGGTTTTGTCAAAAGTTGACATTTATGTCCGTTTTTACCCAAACATTTTCGAAAAAATGTTCGGTTTTACCCTTTTACCGGTGATAGCAGGTTTTCCAGGTTACCATTATATTAAATTCGCAAAAAAAAACCCTTAAGTTTACTATTTTTTTTTGCGTTTTTACCCTTAAATTTATAATTTTTTTTACAATTTTACCCTAAGTATATTTTTTTCATAATATACATATTCATATGATTTTTCTGCTTGAATACGTATAATATGAAAAAAAAATACATAGGTTAAAAGTGTAAAAAAAAATACTAACTGAAGTGTAAAAACGTAAAAAAAACTGTAAACTTGAGGGTTTTTTGCGAAGTTAATATAATGGTAACCTGTTATCACCGGTAAAAGGGTAAAACCAAACATTTTTTGGAAAATGTTAGGGTAAAAACGGACATAAAATTCAACTTTGAGCAAAACCGACAAAACCCTGAAAACTTGAGGGTTTTTATGACATTAGCCTTTTTTTTTTTTCATAATGCCTGGTCATGTTATTGTCGATTAATGCTTTTCATTAAACCATATCCATCACACACACACAAAAATCGTTTGCATTTATTGGAGAGCATTTTCTTGGTTTAGCTCTATGGTTCTTTCGGAAGTCAAGAATGTAAACATGAGAAGGAAAAATAGAAAACGTATCTTAAATCAAAACAACATTAATCATTGAAACAACAAAGAATCTTAATATGTCCTCTATCAAATGACTTCAGAGATAATATTGCTTTTGATACTTGATACATCATCAAAACATAAAAATAAAAAATAAAAACCCAACTTTTTAATTATACGTTCCTTCAAATATTGATCAACTTTATTAGTTATTTCCCTTTCATTCACTATTCGAATTTAGAGAAGTACCTTCAAATCATCCT
The DNA here is from genome assembly GCF_002870075.4 of Lactuca sativa. Taxonomy (NCBI): domain Eukaryota; kingdom Viridiplantae; phylum Streptophyta; class Magnoliopsida; order Asterales; family Asteraceae; genus Lactuca; species Lactuca sativa. Next base: position 387,585,308 of record NC_056626.2, read on the forward strand.
CAAATACAAACATCAAACCCCAAACTTGAAAGAACCAAACATCTCATATGTCCCCATTTATCCTCTCTTACCTTCTAATCTAATCCTCCCATCTCAAGTTGCCAAAAACATTATCATTTTCTCTTAATCAGTTACTGAAAACTAGTCTTTGAATCTAATTTACTAAGAAGGGTTAATTAATTTCTATTCTGGTGTATCATTAAATTTTGTTTATCCATTTGTTCAATCCCTTTCAAGATGGTGTTGAAGAAAATCAGAAGAAAAGTGGAAAGAATCATCACAAAGCCCTTCAAAAAACCTCCAAGAAAACCCTCTATAAAACCCCAATCACCAATCTCTTCTCCTCCACCAGAACCACCACCCGCCATCATGAACCGCCGCCCCTCCCACCCTTTTATGTTTCCAGAAACCAACTCCACCGTCCTCCCTCACCCCTCCACCTTCTTCTCCACCAACCTTCTCTCTTCCCCTCTCCCCACAAACTCTTTCTTCCAAAACTTCGTCCTCAAAAATGGCGATCAACCTGAATACATCCATCCATATTTAATTAAATCATCGCCTTCATCGCTTTCCATGTGTTACCCACCTTTATTCTCCACCACCGCCTTCACATATCAAATCTTCAACGCCGATCTCACCATCTCCGCCGTGGATAACCCTGACCCTAATCAAACCCACGTCATATCTTCATTCAACGATCTAAGTGTGACGTTAGATCTTCCACAAAGTTTAAGATTTTATCTGGTTAGAGGTAGCCCGTTTTTAACATGTCAAGTCTTGCAAAAAACCGAACTTTCCATTTCAACCATTCATGCAATTCTTGATTTTACTCCTAATTCTTCAAGAACCAAGTACAAAATCAATCTCAACAACGGTCAAACATGGCTATTGTATTCGTCTTCACCGATTAATCTAACCCACGAGATATCAAAGATTTCATCTTCATTGTTTTCCGGTGTTATTCGTATCGCAATACTCCCGAATTCATCAAACCCTAATCTTGAAACGGTTCTTGATCGTTTCAGTTCTTGCTATCCGGTATCGGGTGATGCTGCGTTTACGACACCATTTTGTGTTGAATATAAATGGGAAAAGAAAGGTTGGGGGGATTTGTTAATGTTAGCAAACCCTCTTCATCTTCGTCTTCTTGATGTGTCTGCAGTTAAAGTTCTTGACGACGTTAAATACAATAGCATCGATGGCGAACTTGTGGGTGTCATCGGAGATTCCTGGGTGTTAAAAACCGATCCAGTTTCAGTAACTTGGCATTCGATAAAAGGAATCAAAGAAGAAAACTACCCTGAAATCATTGATGCTCTTGTAAAAGATGTCGATGGGTTGGATTCATCTTCAATATCGACAACATCATCGTATTTTTATGGGAAGCTTGTCGCAAGAGCAGCTAGATTAGCTTTAATAGCTGAAGAAGTTACTTATATTGAAGTATTGCCAAGAATTCAGAAGTATTTAAAGGATACAATCGAGCCATGGTTAGATGGAACGTTTAATGGAAACGGATTTTTATATGACAAATCATGGGGTGGAATTATAACAAAACAAGGGTCTCAAGATTCAAGTGCTGATTTCGGATTTGGAATATACAACGATCATCATTACCATATTGGTTACTTTCTTTACGGGATCGCTGTTCTTGCTAAAATAGATCCAATATGGGGAAGAAAATATAGACCTCAAGCTTACACGTTAATGGCGGATTTCATGACGTTAGGTAGAGGTGGAAACTCGAAGTATACAAGGTTAAGATGTTTCGATTTATGGAAGCTACATTCATGGGCAGGTGGTTTGACTGAGTTTGCAGATGGAAGGAATCAAGAAAGCACAAGTGAAGCAGTTAATGCGTATTACTCAGCGGCATTAATGGGATTAGCTTATGGAGACACACATCTTGTTTCGATTGGCTCTTTGCTTACAGCTATGGAGATTCATGCATCTCAAACATGGTGGCATGTGAAAGAAGATGATAGTTATTACAGTGAAGAATTCACGAGGGATAATCGAGTGGTGGGAGTTTTGTGGGCGAATAAGAGAGATAGTGGGTTGTGGTTTGCTCCGCCGGAATGGAGGGAGTGTAGGGTGGGGATTCAGGTGCTGCCATTGTTGCCGGTGACGGAGGTTTTGTTTTCCGATGTGGGGTTTGTGAGGCGGCTTGTGGAGTGGGGTTTGCCGGCGTTAGGGAGGGAAGGTGTTGGTGAAGGGTGGAAAGGGTTTGTGTATGCATTGCAAGGGGTTTATGAGAAGGAAATTGCTATTGAGAAGATAAGGAGTTTGAATGGATTTGATGATGGGAATTCTTTAAGTAATTTGTTATGGTGGATTTACAGTAGAAGTGAAGGTGAAGAAGAAGGTTATGAAGGCGGAGGGAGGCATTGTTGGTTTGGTCATTATTGTCATTAAGTGTTTGATAACAGAGTTTTAAAAGGTATACTTGTAAATAGTCAAATAAATTACGTATACTTCTCAATTTTCTGTTATCAAAAGTTTATTTATATCACATGTATATTTGTAGCCTTTTTCGATTAAATGAATCGAGTTATTGTTGTGTTTTAACTTTTAAGTTGTTCATAGTAATATTTATTGGTTTTCATCAAGCATCTTAATTTATTTTTGTTGTAGCTTGAAATTTGTTTTAATCTTATTATTATCAAATTATGTAAATTGTAAAATCAAAGTGTCTATAAACTTTCGTTGATGTTCTACCAAATACTTGAACACAAAAAGAACTGTACTATATTCCATGCACTGTGAAAGACCTTTAAGGGACGGTTTTTCTTTGATAAAGAATTGAAAGTGTTTACCATTAATACTACATGATAATCACATCTTCCAACTTATATTCCCCATCGTGCGATCCGAATTGACAGTGATATCAGCATGACTAGGAACCTACACTATAAAAACATAATCACAACTTTGTTGCTTTAGGCCAACCGGTATGCCTTTAACGAGGGGGCTCATGGTGGTTGAGCTGGACCATGACCTCGGCCGTGCACACTATCTCGGCCGGTCGTGGTCGTGGTGGGACGTTATCCGGACGATGAAACCAAACGTCCAATGGGCTTGACCTCTTTTTTGACCATTTGACTAGCTGTTGAACGGTCAAATTTATTAAAAATTCGTTTTTTTTTTTAAATCACTTTTTTTACATACCATTTTCACCTATAGATATCTCATTCTAAACCTTATTTCTTACATCATTCTTTTCTTACTCTATACACAAAATACCCAAAACATTTTCGCAACCAAAACAATGGATCCCAACCAAAACACTCCTCCAAACTATAAAAATCGCAAACCCGATAACGCTTTTGCGTTAGACACAACCCCTCGCCAATTCCCGACCATGGAATCACCTCAAGGTGGTTTAGTCAATTTGCTTCAAACTGGTTCCCCTATCCAACAAACAACACTTTTCCAACAACAATATCAAGCTTTCTCGGCCTTCTAACAACAACAACTTCAATAATATCAAACTTTCCAACAACTCCAACAACAACAATTCCAACCACAACCATCACAACCCCCTCATTAGCCGGATTTTGTTTCGGAAACTCAACATTCACCATCACCTCAACCTAAAAAGAAAAAAGGAAAAAACACGGGCCGACCCAACACCACCCAAGAAAGAATCCCATGGACAAAAGAGGAAGAAGAAAAGCTAGCCGAGGCATGGATTTCAGCTTCCCAAGACCCAATCGAAGGCAATAGTCAAGCTTTTGGTTGTTTTGGGGAGAAAGTTTGTGCGGTCTTTTACGAGCTAACGGGAAGTGAAAGCCGAAATCCCGATCAAATTAACTTGAAGTGGCGCTATATTCGACTAAAATGCACCGAATTTGGAGAAATTTACAACAACCTCCTAAACATACGAAAAAGCGGGGCAAACGATTGTGATGTCTTCAAGGCGGGTTTGGACCAATTTGAAAAAATAACGCCAACACGCAAAGCTTTTCCATATGTGAAACATTGGCTAAAGTTGAAAGATGCTCTGAAATGGAAGGAGCAAACGGAAGGAAGTTCACAATCTTCCGGTTCAAAGCGTTCAAGAAACTCCGACGGAATGTTTCAACAATCGGACGGGCGAACACATTTCGACATCAAAGATGATCCACTCGATATTGAAGACGAGCAACCTCTTCGTCGACCTGTTGGAAGAAGTAAAGCAAAAAAAAAAAAAAGCGGCTTCAACAGCTTCGGGATCTAGTGTTACGGATCAATTTGGAGAGAAATTTGATCGTTATGTGGACGTTCAAGAAACGAAGACGGAGATGTTAAGTCGGGTAAAACAAAAAATGATAGAAACACAACCGGTGATTCAAAGAAAAAACGATATAGAAATCTTGAAAATGAAAGCGGACGACCTCGAAGGCGAAGATTTGGAGCTATTCATCGTGATGAAGGAGTTCGTTCGAGTCTGACGTAGGAATAGGGGATAGTTTTTTTTAGTTAAGCTTGGTCATTTTAGGTTTTTTATTTTTAATGTTATTTTTTATTTTTTTTTAATTAATGTAGTTTTTAATTTTTTTATTTTAATTAATGTATTTTTTTTTTAAATTTTAATAAATGTAATTTGGTATTTTAATTTATAAATGTAATTTGGTATTTTAAACTAATGAAAACTAGTATTTTTTTAAAAAAAAATTATATGATTTTTATGTATTTTTATTTAAATTTAATTAAAAAAACAAGGTGGAGTTGTGTGTTTAGTGGTACGTATCTCATGGTTAATGGTAGAGAATGCGGTGATAACATGACACCCACCACTATAGTGGTTAACGGTGGGTATAACGAATAGTCTTAGAACAAGCAAATCTACTCTAAAAAAAACTTCGTCGTATTGTCATGTATAAGCAGGTGATTGTAATATATATCTCCTAATCTAATAAATAAGAGAATTTTGCCACGTGGTTTTCAATTAGTCCGCCCAATCAATTTATCCCGCTCAAAATATCAAAGTGAATTTCCCCAAATACCCTTCTTCGGCTTTAACAGTTTTGCATTTACGTTTGAAGTTTGAATTGATATAGCAAATTATCGGCGTTCCGAATTTGATAGCAAGAAATCAGGAATTCGATACCAAGAAATTAGTCATATCCAAACTTAATCACCGATTGTTAATGTTGAAGGTAGATTCTCTCTTAAACCCTAATCCTCTTCCCTCTCCATCAATGGTTCGTTGCAAGAAACGGCGTTCAAACGCTACACCCAGGTAATTAGCCTTTGATTTCGGATTTGAACTAAGCTACAATCGATTTGGGTGTAATTTCTTTTATGTGATTGGTTTTGGAGTCGCGACATGGCATATCATCCGTCCCCTTCAGCTGTTTTTCTCGCCTATTTTTCCAAAGTGAAGTTCTGAAACTCTCATACTTTTGTCTAGCTACTTTGGACTAATCAAAACCAAACCCCCAATTTCCTTTCACTTTCTTCAACCTGCTTAAAATCGAAAAGCCAATTTCGTCCTCCATTGTAGTGGAAGGGTTTTTTCCATGGTGATATTTTAGGTCAAACATTTTTATCTTAGGTAAGAAAAGGTAATTCATTTCACTTTGTTGATCATCGTCCCACCATCTTTTTACCAGTCTGTTCAACACCATCTTATCATCACTGGTACCAAAAGGTAAACCTTATTTACTACTTTATGTTTCAATCTATATAACAATCTCCATCAATTAGGACCCACACCCCCGCTAACAGACCACAATGTTTGTAAAAGCTTATTTTGTGATTTTTTAAAAGCCTTGGACCGTGTATGATGATTCTAAAAGACATGGGATCAGATGGATATATTGTTATTAGGTTTATGAATTTTTCTTTTGAATTAAATGCTTTTGTTTGTGTAAATATGATATTTTCTATATGAAATTGTTCCTTATTTGGTATCAGTTATAAACATATAAAGTTAAATCTATTGAGTTTGTTTGGTTTCTTGCACATAAGGTGTTTGATGTATTGTCTCACTGAGATATTTGTTTGGTTATTATTGTTGTAGATTTATATAAGGTCTACTCTCTAGATTTAATTGACTTTCTTGACTGGAGGCATTTAACAAATAGAAAAATGTTTTGAATTTTTAATTTGGATCCTTTATTAATCTGAAACCTTAACACTTATATGTTTTATTTATACCGTCTCACTTTAATTTCTTCCTAATTAGCATGGCATTTTAAAAAAAAAAAAAAAAAAAACTTGAAATAGAATGATCCTTTCATTAATTTGTTTATGGTAAGTTGATATCATCCTTTTTAGTGGAAGGGATTTGTTGTAATAAAAAATGGTGTTGTTAAAGTTGATGGAGGGAATGATGAAGCTACAATGGATGCGGTAGATGATAAAGCTAAAAAATATACATTTTTTTTTGCTTATGTCAACTAAAAAGCAATATTTTTCCATTTTTTCTTGATAAACAATGTAAATATTCTTTTAGAAATGAAAGGAAAAGTAAATGATCACACATTTGTAAAAGTATGAGACTTAGGATTTCCATGATTTTCTTTATTAATTACTTCTTTAAGTCAGAAAGAGCAACTTAAATGGCAAACAATCACCAAAAATTTTATGAAGAAAAGTGTGTGCCAAAATTATGGTTAAATGCAATGAAAAACAATGAAATAATGGTTAAGGATGTACTAATTTTGTTAATTATGTGCATTTTGTTACCTTTACTGTAAGAAAAAGCAGTGTTTGATTTTACAACTTATTTTTTACATCATATTTCAAAGAGAGGTGAAAAAGCTCATATATGTGAAATATACTAAGTGGTGTCACATAGATGATCCCCAAGTGTTATAAGCTTGTGTTAGGCCTTTAAATGGATGCATTTCCAAAGTTTTCTCCATATTATGGCATTTTTATGATGTCAAGGACATGGTTTCACAACTGTAACAGAAACTATATAACACTACATAATTTAATATTATTTGTCTCTTCAAAATGACATATGAATTTTCAGTATCGATTTATAAACTGCCTTCTTTTTTTATGTTATATTTTTATGGTACTTTCACTAAGTTTATGATAAATGGGTAACATAATCCATTCCAATTTTACATTATGTCTTTAAGGGTGGTTGCAGCATAGAAAGTAGCAAATGTGGAAGCTAGAACTACAATTGCTATATTTAGGTGGGGGGAATTGCACTAGCAGTTTAATCATGCTCAATTTATTTCAAGAGTATTATGTTAAACTTTTAGGCCTTACACATAAAGTGTTCAATAAATATTTTAGTTTGACATAATTAAAAAGCACATGCATAGCATCGTAAGTGCATGTTATATATGAAGCTTTATTTTCTAACACCTCACTTTAATGAAAATGCAAGGAGTTAGCCATGTAATTTTTTTTCTTTTCTTTCTTTTTTGGGTGTGTGGATATGAATGATAGCAGAAAATTGCAGCATACTTTACCCCTCAACCAACATAGGCAATATACTTTATTTTCTACATATAAAGGCAATGTACTTATCACTTTACCTATAATAGCAACATGTTTTTATTACTTTACACACGTTGGAAATGTATTTGCAATTTCTTACCCATATTAATTACATAAATTTTGTTCTTACTTATTTTTTGATAACTAAAGACATCTTGAATACAATATTATAGTAAATTTGGGATAGAAAATTATTTTGTTAACAACAAATCTATTTTAATCTACTTAATGAAGAAAATTTGATGGTTACATATGCATATTCATAAATGGACAAAATTAATTAGCAATAGAACATGTTATTATTGGTAAATATATGTACCAACCAAAGGTAATCACATGTTGATATATACAAGTGAAAACACATATTTGACTAAATAAGGTTTACCTATCATATTTATGTTTAGTAATAGAATCAACAAGTGATTTTTGTTTGGTGTTATTTTTAAAAAACTATATAGTGCAACAAACCAAAATCTAAACAGCAAGCACCATAAGCTTATAACAAGGTATATATTAATTTTAACTAACAACTATAAACTTATAGACAAAAAATTCAGCTTTGTAATTTAATAATTTTTTTATTTTTTATTATCATTTTAAATTGTCAATAGTGTTTTCCCTTTTTATTTGTGGCTTCCACGGGTTTTAACCAAGTATATATATATATATATATATATATATATATATATATATATATATATATATATATATATATATATATATATATAGAGAGAGAGAGAGAGAGGGGCTAGGTTATAATGTGGATGGACAACTATTGTGCGAACGCACGGACAATGTTATTCTATGAGAATTACTATGAGAATAAGTTGTAGAATAATGTGAATACGTTCAACCTTACACAAATATCTTCATTTTCATGCATTCTCACTATTTCTTATTCATTTTTGTTCTTACACATTGTTTTTCACTCATTGTCATTCTAACAGAATACGACTCAATAAACATTCTGACAACATTCCAGTAGAATGAGAATAATAATCAAAAGTCTATAATAACCTTATAGACAATTTAATTGGTGAGAATGTGTAATAATGACAATAGTTATGTAATATTAAACATATTCATATTATAAAACAACATATTTTGTTTGTCATTCTCACAAAATATATAGCACCGTCCCCACATCCGTACAATAGATGTCAATCCACATTTGAACCTAGCTATATATATGTAACACTCTAAAAATTCCAACCAATTTAAACTTTTCAAAAACAATCCAATTTCATAAAGTTAATACACAAAGGTTTTCAATACAATTATTTATCAGAGTCTTACCAGAACCATATCATAAAACATAATCATGAGGAGCGGTACGATCACGCATTTGCCTTGCCGCGGTCTCCTGAAGTACCTGAAACATTTAAACCACAACTGTAAGCCCGAAAGCTTAGTGAGATACCCTCAAAATACCAACGCCATACAAACATAACCATATCATATAACCGATACAGAACAGCCATGCACTTCGGGTCTACTGTGTGACTGGTCCGCCACACCGGCCTACAGTCCACCTGGTCCACCCTCCGAGTCAAGTCATATACATCGAGTCTACAATGTGATTGGTCCGCCCGCACCGGGCCTTCAATCCACCTGGTCCACTCTCTGAGTCTACAGTATGACTGGTTCGCCCGCACCGGGCCTTCGGTCGGCCTGGTCCACTTACCGAGCCTCGGTACGTCTGGTCCGCCCTCTTGGGGCCTATAGCCTATCCGGACCGCTCGCTGGCCTTCGGGATAACCGGTCCGCCCTGGGTATGTTGGCCTACAGCATAAAGCAGGACCCGCCTCAACCCAACCCCAATCCAACAACCATGTGCACATAAACATATAATCATATAACAATCCACATCCAATCAAACCGATCTAGCAGATCACATAACATAACCTCATCCTAACAAGGATACCGACCTAACTGGTCACTAGCATAGCATCATCCTATATACCAGGATACCGACCTTAACCAGGTCTCTAACATATACCATCCTAACTACCAGGATGCAAACATAGCAAAGCAACAGCATAACAACAATACCCATATTACAATCCGATAAAGGGTCGGCCTTGGTGCCTTAGGCCCTGTTGATATAGTGAGGATAACTCACCTCGCAATGGCTGACTGAAAATGTAACGTCCCAAAATTCAAGACCAAAAATTTCTTTTTAATAAAACATTACTTTAAGCAAAGACATCATTCCAAAACATAATCTGAGTATAAGTTTTCAAAACACATGTTTATTATCAGAGTAAACATTCCCAGGCTGACTAATCTATGGTGTGTGCCATGCGATCACCCCGAGCTCCTCCCTCCGCTACCGAAAGTACCTGAAAACAAAACTGAAAACCATAAGCACGAAGCTTAGTGAGTTCCCCACCTTACCACATACCATGCAAAACCACATACTGCACATACTGGGCCACGCCCGCTATCCTGGGCCTCGCCCCCTACCTCGGGCCTCGCCCGCTACAGCGGCCCCGCCGCTCCAGGCCCCGCCTGGCTTCGAGCCCCGCTCGGATACAGATCCGTTTCACTTAAGCCTCGCCTGTCACAGGGCCTCGCCCACTAACATATAATAGCACATAAACATATCACATAACATCACATAAGCTAAGCCTATACTAACAGCTCTTGCTCTAAGGCCTCGCCTATCTCTGGTCCCCGCCCGTGTCCTGCTACTGATGAGTCATAGAACCTCGTCCATACTCCTGCTGATAGTGAGATACGGGCCCAGCCCACCCTCACTCCTTTCCTAACTTGGGCCTCGCCCCTGGACTGCTGCTACTGAGATGTGGAACACCATCCATACTCTGCTATTGGTGAGATACGGGACCTCGCCCACCCTCACCTCCCTACCAGGCACATACAAGTATCACACAGACAACAAGTATAAACTATTGCATAAACCATTCCTTGGGCACCCGCCCTCTATCATTGGACCTCGACTGAATATCATACTAGCATACTGTGCCTAGGGCTAACCCCTGGGTCTTCAACTCATAACTACATGGGCCGGTATTGTGGCCGTAGACCCATTCATACAAAGGGAAACTCACCTGATACTGCTGAACTGCTGCTGCTAACCCTTTGACCACTACCTGACCACTGACTCCGACTGCTGCTCCACTAGCTCCCCGAGCTACCAATATCAATACCACACTTAGTCTAACTGACCCCCGGCAGTCAACCAAGTCAACTCTGGTCCAAGTCAAAGTCCTGGTCAAAGTCAACCTTCCAGGTCAACCCTACTCGCCGAGTCCACTTACTGACTCGCCGAGTCAGCCCCTGACTCGCCGAGTCCACTTACTGACTCGCCGAGTCAGCCCCTGACTCGCCGAGTCTACTGATTCCCGAATCCTGTCCTGTCTCACTCACTGAGTCCTAGCTCGACTCGCTGACTCGAGTCGTAACTCGAAGGGTTTGGGACCACTCGACCTGACTCATCAAGTCTAAGAACAGACTCGCCGAGCACAAGGCAATCTTCAACCAACTCGCCGAGTTGTCCATCCAACTCGTCGAGTTCATGCCCATCTTCATCCGACTCGACGAGCGGTTCATCCCACTCGTCGAGTTCCTCCTCGTCTTCAAGCTACTCGCCGAGTCCACTCGAAGGACTCGCCGAGTCCATTCAGATCTACATTCATGCAGAGGACTTTCGAGTCATGCATGGACTCCAAACTGTAGATCTACCCTTCCCAAGCCTATCCCCCACGTAAAGTTGCAAACTTTACGTGTAGAGAGGGAGATCTCGGAAAAATACACCATGAACTAGGGTTTAAGACCAAGATGCTCCAAAATCCACTCAATGGCTGATACTTTACGGGATTCTAAACCAAAACAAGCATGGATCTGAGGTAGCAACCTCAGATCTGGACCTCAAGCTCGAGATTGATCTTAGACATGGCTTAAAAGCCCCAAAACTCATAACCAAAGAAGATCTAAAGGAGAGGAACGACTTAATACCTTCAAATGCTCAGAATTGTTCCCCAAACTTCGGATCCAAGGCCACTCCTTGATGCTTCAACGATTCCTACTTCTTCTTCTTCCGTAAAACCACTCAAAATGGCTAAAAGCTTGAATGAGCACAATGGAGGTTTAGGGTGCGGCGTTCTGGGTGTGAGAGATAGTAAAGGATCCCTAGGAAGAAGAATGAGACGATTAAATAGGCTCCAAGCCTCGGATTTAGGGTTTTCCTCGCACAGACCCTACTCGCCGAGTCGCCTTGGCCGACTCGCCGAGTTGGTCACTTACTCCTCGACTCGGATCCCGCTCGGACTCGTCGAGTTCCTCCTTGGACTCGCCGAGTCCCCCTTAAATCTAGGGTTTCCTTTACTTTCTGGGCTTTCAAGACTTTGGGTATTACAGAAAAGGATAAGATCACGCTGCTCCAACCCCCGACACGAACTCCACCACTGATCAATACAAAAAGACTGAACTCAATAAATACCTATAATTACCAAAATACCCCTGGAAGTCAACTGGTCAACTCTTGGTCAAAGTCAAAGTCCTCAGTCAAAGTCAACCCTCTTGACTGACTCTACTCGCCGAGTCAACCCGCAGACTCGCCGTGTCCCCATACTCTGAAACTCCCATAACACGACTCAACTCGCCGAGTCGCCCCAAGACTCGCCGAGTTCCAAAACTCTGAGTCTACCCGTACTCAACTCACTGAGTCATCCCTTGACTCACCGATTCACAGCTTAACCAGAAAAGGTTAGGACCTCACGACCAGACTCGCCGAGTCCAAAAACAGACTTGCCGAGTCCAAGGCTATCTTCAACCAACTCGCCGAGTTGTTCTTCCAACTCGTCGAGTTGCTGCCCATCTTCATGCAACTCGCCGAGTACACCCATGTGACTCGCCGAGTACCACTAGCTCTTAACCCATACAGAGGCTTTCCAAGCCATGCAGGGTCTCAAATCCATAGATCTACTCTTATACAAGCCATCCATCACGTAAAGTGGCAAACTTTACGTGAATCCAAGGAGATCTAAGCATAATACACTCTTGGCTAAGGTTTGGGACTAAAAGGCTTCATCAATAACTCTTGAACAGGAACTTTATGCTCTTTTGGATCATCACCACTCTAGATCTGAGGTAGCAACCTCAGATCCAACCTCCAAACTCAAGATAGCACTAGGTAGATTCCCCAAAATCCCACAAATGATAGATCTAGATGGATAACAGCTCAAGCAACGAATCCTTACCTCCAAAGAAGACTCCAACAGAAGAATAAGCCAAAACCTTGCAAAGCCCCTTCCTCCAAGCCTCTTAATCTTCAAAGATTTCTTCAACAAACACTCCTTCAAGATCCAAATGCTCTCTAATTCTCTCACACACGAATATTAGGGTTTCTGGACTTCAAGGGAGAGCAAAGAGGCTAGGGAGAGGGCATTTTGTTCTTTATATAGGGCTCAATACCTGGGATTAGGGTTTTCTCCACATAGCACCAACTCGCCGAGTCCAGCCGCCGACTCGCCGAGTTGGCCACTTAACACGCGACCAGAATCGCGACCCTACTCGCCGAGTCCACCCATGGACTCGCCGAGTTGACCATTCACATTTTCACTTTGAACCCTGAACTTGCACTCCTGAACTCAGGATGTTACAATTCTCCCCCACTTAAATTAGGCTTCATCCTCGAAGCCTGCGGCAACACAACTCCAGAAACTACTCTCGCAATGCACCACCTGGCATCAACCAGACCAGGTTCCTCAAAACACAACCACCGAAACCCAAAACCTAACTCTTCCCCAGCGGTGTCCTGACCAACGCCTCATCCTCTGATAACCACACTTATCAACCGAGTACCATTCCAGGATACTTCACTCGCCCCAAATCACCACGATCGCTTGACCCTTACACAGCTAGACATCCCCTAGTACCGGGTCCTGACCCGGTACCAAACTGCTATCCCTATCCTTGACTAGCATAACTTTTATCGAATTCACTTCTGGGACTCATCCCACTTTCAATCCGGATCCAACTCTTTTCCTTTCGCGCTGACAGGATGACCCATCCTTCAGCTCCTGAGCAACTCTCCTAAGCTCTCCTCTGCAATCACGCCCACATGCTGAACCTGATCCAACATCCTCGGGCTGGAAAACCCGGCACACTGACAATACCTCTAGACATCCCCATGAATGGTAACCAAAGAAACTCCCAATACCAAAACCTTTAACCGAACCATAACCCTCAAGGAACAAACGAATACAATACCAAAAATCACACAACGAGACTAGCAGATATACCATACTCCATAATAATCACAAGATAACCAAATATCAAGAAGGAAACATACCCGCAATTAGCATGTAAATGGACCACAAAGGTCCAATAACATGTAAGAGGGTAATTTGGGCCCAATAGGAATGTGAGTGGACCACCAAGGCCCAACCAACATGTGACCCATAGCTCAGGCCCAAATTAACATGTAAATGGGTCGCAAGGCCCAATAAACATGTCATGGAAAATATTGGGCTCAATATACACTTACATGGGCCCTTAAGGCCCATTGGCCATGTAACGTGAATATTAAGCCCAATAAAATTGTTATCGATGTATTACATCAATTTGTTATTATTTTGTTGTTTTTTTTAGTTCGGGGTTTACTGAATTGAATATAAAAAGTCCTCTTTTTGTAAAAACGACGTTCTTGGCCAATAAGTCTCAAATTTTCAATTAAGGCCCAAAGTTTTGTAAAAATAACACTTTAGTCCATAATTTATAAAAATTTGTAATTTCATCCCAAATGTTTAGAAATTCATAGATTTAATCCAAAATTTTATATTTTGACATTTATGACCTAGTTTTGCAGAAAATTACATTTTCAGCCTCTTGTTTGCAAAAATTGTCACTTTCAGCCCAATTTTGATAAAAGTTACATTTTTGGTCCAATTTAGAAATAAATGTTATTTTCACTGTTAAAATTTACATTTATGACTCAAACATTGGTCAAATAACATTTTTAATCCCAAAACTTCCATTTTTTTCGCAAATTTGGGCCCAAAACTGTGAGGCCCAAATGTTTGGCCCATTAAGCTAAAATTTAGATTTTTGGCCCTTTGGAAAGTATGTTTATCATAAAAATCCCTTTTTATACAAGTAGGACCTTTTGGTCTCTATAAAAACATAAATGTCACTTTTTGCCCTTATCTTTTGTTTTCTTAACAATTTTGACCCTTAACGAGGTTTTTGTTTTAAACTTTTATATCTTAAACATATAATCACTTTTGACTTGATAATATGATGTATAAAGTGTCTTAGTTCATGGATCTTTACTCAATGTTACTTAAAATGTCGAGATTTGTTAAGATCTAACACATTTTTACAAAATAAACTAAGAAATCACACAAGACATGCATATAACAAATAGATCTACACATTTTACTTGCAATCTCCCCCAAAAATCATATGAAAACCGAAAACAAGGGGGTATGAACTCACCTTTGCTTTGATGTTTCGGTTTTGAAGAAGAATGGAAGAAGATTTTTGGTCCTAACAACACCTTGAAGTAGTTTTCGAGCTTATGAAGTTTCTAAGGTGTGATCATGGAATAAAGCTATGTAAGAAGGAGTTTTTTTCATGTTAAGATGAAAGAAGATACTTGTGTTTGACAATAAATTACCAAACATTGGAAATACTTAATGAAGATCCTTAGAAATCTAGCAAATTTTCGAGATCTTGGAGGAAGGAGGATGATCTTTGAGAGTGTTTGGAGAGTGTATGAAAAAGAGAGAGAAAGTGTGTGCGCGTGTGTGTGTTTAGCTCTCGGCCGTGAGATAAAGAAGAAAGAGGGTGAGAAGAGTGTGCATGGATATATGGAACTTGTATAGATGTATGTGATGCATTAAGCTTGGTTATCCTTTAAAAAAAAAGTGATGTGTCATGGTGTGGATTAATTAGCCATTTCTCCTTTTTTTTATTTAAATGAGCTGAGAATTGGATTAGGAAGGAGGAAGTGAATTAATTTGGGCTGAATCTTGATCCTTACTCAAAATCATGAGGCCCATAGAGTAATTTTCGGCCCAATGGGCTCATTAGATGGTTCACGGCCCAAGTAGCATAAAAGAATGGATATATGGCTTACTAGGGTTATTTGGATTAGTTATGGCCCAATGAGGCCCATTAGGGTCATAATGAATCATTCTAGGCCCAAATGGTCCAAAATGTTATAGATTTGTGAATTGGGTCCATTTAGAATCCAAATAGGGTTTCTAAGCCCAAAATAGTTGGATTGAATGCTTATTGGTCCATTAGGCCCAATAAGGAAATCCTAGTCCAATATGGACTCAAACCAGGATTCTTAGGGTTTTCAGACTCTTTGTTGAACATGAAAGGTGAATTTAAATGAGCATTGAGTGATATTTACTTAGAGTGTATGTTTTACAATAGTTGAATGATTACACGAGAATGGAATTTCCTAGCTAAAATACTAGTTGTGACATTAAGCCCATAACTATAAATGATATGTACTTAACCCGAGAGTAGCATGGTCCATTTGGGTTGCCTTCATCAGAACAATCTAATAGGATGGATATTTGAGAAAGAGGTTATTTATGATTTACTAATATATTATAAGTATAACATATTAATTGAGAAATCATAATATTTAATTAGTATTGATCAAGAATTAATTTGGAAATAATTTAGTGATCAAAAGAGACTAATTAAATTAACAGTGACTAATTATGTAAATTAGTGATACATATAGTTTGGGCTTTTGATCCATGATGGACTAAGTTTATGCAAGAGTCCATGAAGACTTAGCCCACATGAGTTATGGATCATAAGCCTATGTGTATGGATTAGGGTTTACACATGACCCTTGGATTCCTACACTATATATGTGTTATCCCTTAGCCTAAAATCGGCCCCCTAAGTCTTCTAGGAAGAGAAATAGCTGATTTTGGAGTGTCTAGCCTCTCTCTCAAAGTCCTCCTTTGTTCATGGTGTGTGTGAACCATTTGATGCATCACACTTGAGGTGCTAAGCTCTTGAAAGGCCAAAACTACAAGCTACAATAAAGAGGTATTCTTCTAACTTGATTTTATGATTTATATGTCAAAATTGTATGCTAGTTGTAGGTTTCATGCTTTGGATAATTTTTTTATTGCATGTATAACTAGAGAAAACTTAGATCCAAAGCATTAGGGTTGTATGTGCACCATAGGAGTGCTATAGTACATAAAACCCGACAGTAGTATCAGAGCCATGGGTAGTTTTGTAACATCCCGACTCCCAGGTATAATATATATATATATATATATATATATATATATATATATATATATTATAATAAAGTACTGTAGTTTTATAATAAGTGACTACTGCTGTACTAACTACCTTAAACCAAATGAAATTTAAAGTAACATGTGATTGGCCTGTATCCTGCTACCGAATCAATAGTAAAACGACGATGTAAGACGCCGTAAGAAATGACATTTGGCATCGTAGACTTGCAAGTCCCATTGTAGCGAGCAGCAAGGTGTAGGATAGTCAATCCAGTATAGATCTATACGCAAACTCATACGCTCCCCAATTAAGGAGATTCTGGATACAAAAACGGTCATGGCAGGTAGTGCCATGACCCGTTTAATAGCTCACATAACTGAATGTAATATATATGGAATGTATATGTAATGTATGTGCTAGTTGTATTGTGTGTTCTTCCTCTGTCTAGCCTGTATGTTTGTTTCTCATCACTATGTGTTATGTTTGTTTCTCATCACTATGTATTATGTTTGTTTCTCTGCACTATGTATTATGTTTGTTTCTCTTCACTATGTATTATGTTTGTTTCTCATCACTATGTATTATGTTTGTTTCTCATCACTATGTATTATGTTTGTTTCTCATCACTATGTATTATGTTTGTTTCTCTTCACTATGTATTATGTTTGTTTCTTATCACTATGTATTATGTTTGTTTCTCATCACTATGTATTATGACTCATGTATGAACTGACTCTTTGTATGATTCATTGTTCTAGTATTAGTATTAGTATCTTCCTAAACTACCCATATGGTAGCTTACTAGTAATATAACTGGTACGTATGAACATAGAAGTATACCCTTGCTACCCAAGGGTATTGAATGAACTGGAAGAACCTTTATGACTATATATGTACACATGATATAGAACTAATATTTAAACGACCTTCGGACGGGTACCCGATATCCCACCAGACCACATCTCAAGCGCGAAAAGGAAATAGGGTGGATAGCCTTCCTAAGTATTTTAAACATTTCTCATATAACTATACATATATAGGCATTTAATTGATAATATAAAAGCATAAATTAAGTTTTGTAAAACCTTTGAACATAATTGTTATCTAAGAAAAGATGGACTTGATGTCAATCTATAAAACGGGTTGAAAGTATGTGTTTGATAAAACAGTTTAAGTATAAATAAACATTTGGTGGAAACACGATTGTAAATGAGTTTGAAATGAAACATATAGTGTAAAATGAACAATTTAATAAGGAGTTTTAAAAATCTAAAATGTTTATGAAAATCATGTGAGAAAACTGTTTGGTAAAACAGTTAATGAGTAGTAAATCGCTTGAATGCCGCTTATTAATCACATGTGATTGATATAATAACTAGCATGATTCTACTTGTATCCCCTCCCCCCATAAAACATTTAAAAACATGTAGAAACATTTAAAAGGTTAATTCAAGGGGGGTATGAACTCACTTGTAGTGAGTGGATTGGATTGAAGCGTCGAATATTGTGCTAGGTGACAAATGGAGACTTGTACACACGCACGAGCCTGGTTATCATATAATGAACATATATATAACTAATTAGTCAATTTATAACTAGTAAATTAAGTTGGGACACTCTAGAACATGAAAACACTTTGTTTCAAGTGTTAAAGATCACAAGGGTTGCATCCAAGTGTTTGTAGGGCAAAGCTAGAGTTTTTGGAGTTCAAGGGTAAACTCCTTTGGAGTTTACGGTTTTAATGACCATTACCCAAGGAGTTTACGATAGTAAACTAAAGGGTTTACGGTCATAAACTCTACATTTTATGACCCTATGTTGTTTTGAGGTTTTACAAGTCCTTTGAAGCATTTCTACTTGGTGGTTAGGCCTTTCGAAAGATCTAGGGCACCATTTCACTCCTAAATGGAGTTTACGGTCCCTTTACCATTTTCATTTGAGTTTACTACCTTAAACTCATGAGTTTACTAACTTAAACTCATGAGTTTACTACCTTAAACCCAAGTTTATGGTATTTGGGGGGTTTTCAAGTCCTTAGCTCAATCATGGCAATAGTCTAAATAGATTTAGACATAAGGAATAACCATGGGACTTTTACACATCTTTTGGGGTGTTTACGGTTTTGGGAGATCCCCAAACCGTAAACACATAAAAATGTAAGGTTTTGGTGCTTATTGTGTGATAAACTCATCAAGGATGAATCTAGACAAGTCCCTAAGGCATGGTGAAGCATCTAGGCACCACTTTGCACCATATTTGGTGTTTACAGTTTTGGGAGACTCCCAAAACCGTGAACACCTTGATCTTGGTGTTCTTGGGACTTTTCTTTGATGCTAACATGTAATACAAGCTTAATAAGACTCAAGGATGGAAGCACTTACTATAAGGAAGCTTGAAATGAGGTAAAAGTCCAAGAACACTTAGTGTGTGCTCTTAGTGTTCTTGGTGTTTTTGGAAATCTAATCAAAACACAAAATGGATGGATGAAAAGATGTACAATCACTAGATTAAGTGTTATACCAACTTGAAATGGCTAGAACACTTACAAGTTTGAAGATCTTGAATTAAATCTTGGATGATCTCCGCCACAGTCTCCGTAGTCTGTCTCATGTCCAAAAACTCTCTGGCCAGCTGCTGAAGCTTACCGCTGGCGCAAACTCTACTCGGAACCGGGTCATAAAATCCGACGATGTCATATCCTCAACAGTCGAGGCTCCCAATGAGTCACCAACAGAATCCCACCGGTCTCTAGCTCTATCTCTCAAACACCCTGCTGCGTATCTCACCTTTGACCCCTCAGGGCAGAAGCTGGTCAGCTGTGCGGACTCAATGTCCGCAATCCATCGTCTGGCAGCAATGGGGTCCTTCACCCCATGGAAATCTGGCGCACCACTGCCCCTGAAGTCCTTAAAGGACGGTGTGCGAGACCCTGACTGGCCAGATGCCGTGTCACTCCTGAACGCCTTGAGGCGGTCCTCCATCAGCTCAACTATCTCTTCCTTGATCGACCCGAAAATGATGGGGGTCGACTCAAAGATGCCTCTGGTGATCTCTGACGCGATGAACTCGCGTAGCCTCTCATCTACTGGCTCGGAACCTGATCCCGAACCCGATCCCTCTCTAGAACTGCCACCTGCTGGCCTCTGACGTAATACCACTATTATGCAATACATACAGGCAACCATTAGTGATATTGATACCTCTAAAGGGATCACATCTATTACAAGTTCCCTGGTCTTGCCTTAGCCTTCCTTAATTTGGGTACGAATCCTCTGCTTTCAATAGTACGGGCCCATACTACCTTCCACATCTATCCGTACCTTCCTCAAGGACAACCTTGACTCCACCAGATCCCCTTTTCCACTACTGATCCTCTGCTATTCCTATTTTAGGCTCACCCTAGGGAAAATCTCTGACTCCACCCAAACCGGTCCTCAGCCGCTGAAGGCCTCCTTGTAACGCCAGTTAGCCATTACCTGAATACCATCACATATGTTGAGGCTCAGATAATCCTGTGAGTAACATACTCGTCCTTACAACGATTAGACTCAAACAAGACTCAAACAAGAGCTGCGCAATAGGGCCAAATCCAGTACTCTGAGATTATTCAACCCTGATCACATGTAATGTGACGTATTCACCTAATGACTAACTTCCATCGCGCAGAGTCCTATGTAGCACGAAGCAAGCAGCATTCGGATGGAGGAAAACTACTCAAGCAAAACTGTCCTCAAAATGAGAAGCTGAACTAGCATATAATGCTAAGCTCATACTACTAGGCATAACCTAATTAGGCTATCCTACTACTGTCTACTCAATACTAGCATGCAATTCTCTTAATCTGAAGCACATAAAGCAGGCACATAAGGCATCATCCCTAGATCCTTAGTCCTATTCTAGAATTTTGTTCTACTGAATCTGATAAACATAATATAACAATGTATGGGTGCTTTAGGGAATACTTACTTGAGCTCGGCCGGTCGCGCACATCACACACTTCGTTCTTTCTTAAAACTCTTTAATTAATCCTTTAGAAAACTTTTTCTTTTTCAAAATCCTTTAATCCCTTGATTTGAGTTCAGACACCCCCGAAGGTGTGTCCGAATCCCTCAAACCAGGGCTCTGATACCAACTTGTAACGACCCAATTTTCACGACCAAAAATTTCATTTTTAAATCAACACTTTGGAAAACATTTGTGAATAAACATCCTTTGATCCCATCATTTCATAAACATATTTCGTGTCTGAAAACCAAAACATAAAAACATCCATAATGTCAGAGTACAAATCCCAGAATAACTCATGGTGCGGAAAACAATGTGCGTGTATGATGTGCCGCTACCGCGCCAACTCCTTCCCCTTCGAAGAAGAGGTACCTGAAAACAAAACTGTAATATGTAAGCACGAAGCTTAGTGAGTTCCCCCATAGTTCCACATACCATACAATCATATAATGAACAGCTAGGAGATACGGGCCTCGCCCACACTCATGGAGGTACGGGCCTCGCCCACGCTCTGGTAGCTGGGAGATACGGGCCTCACCCACACTCCGCTATCTGGGAGATACAGGCCTCGCCCACGCTCCGTTAGCTGGGAGATACGGGCCTCGCCCACACTCCGCTATCTGGGAGATACGGGCCCCTCCCACACTCCGCTATCTGGGAGATACGGGCCTCGCCCACACTCCGCTATCCGAGAGATACGGGCCTCGCCCACACTCAGCTACTAAACCATAACATACAAGTATCACATAGACAACGAGTGTAAACAATTCTACCACACTAGCATATATCATCATCAAACTCAACCATGAGATACGGGCTCTGCCCACACTCCGATACTATCATATCGTCTATACGGGCCGACCTTGGTGCCTTAGACCCGTTCCTACTGGAAGGAAACTCACCTCGAAAATTAGTTGCTGAAAGTCTGCTTGCTAGACGTCTGACTGCTGCACCGGTAATCCTCCGACTATAAATCCATAACATAGATTAGTCGCTCATAAATACCCTTAGGTCAAATGACTGACCTACCCCTGGTCCAAGGTCAACTCCTTGGTCAAAGTCAACTTCCAGTTGACTAGACTCGCCGAGTCATGGCACAGACTCGCCGAGTCCCTCTCCTATTAACCCAGTACTAACTCATCAAGTCCTTCTTCCACTCATTGAGTCACCCATAACTCACTACTTGGGACGATTGGACCGACTCACGATCCGACTCGCCAAGTCTGAGAACAACTCGCCGAGTCCCACGAGCAGATCTCCTATTTGATTCTAAATCCTCATCAGAGCATCCATCTTGAGGATTTGGGTTTCTGGGACAATTGCTACACGTTAAATTGCTAATTCCGCGTGCAGCTACGAAGGGTTGGACCTTCTACACTTAAACCCGTCTTAACTCAGTAACAGTTCATATGACTCACCAAGTTTGAAGAACAACTCTTCGAGTACCAGGTAATCTTCAAAGGACTCGTCGAGTTGTTCATCCAACTCGTCGAGTCTAAGACCATCTTCATAGAACTCGCCGAGTCCACTTTGGAACTCGCCGAGTCCCTTCCACTCTCCTCCCATACAGACCAAATCTGAGACATGCAACGGTTCCAAACCATAGATATAAGCTCCTAGGGCATGCTTATCACGTAAAGTTGCAAACTTTACATGCATGCATGGCCCTATGAGCTCCAAAAGGCAATTCCAAGCTCTTTATGAGGTCATGCACTCAAGAGGGACCTCAATCACTTCAACCACAGAGACTTTACACTTCTAAGATGTCCATAAGGTCCAGATCTGAAGTCCTTTCAGAACATAGAGCATAAACACATGGAGTTTGAGGTCTTAGGGCTTGAAAACCACCAATTTGGGACAAAAAAGGGATCTAATGAACTAGTGATCAAGGTAGGAACTTTTCTACCTGAATGGAAGCTTCTCATAGTGTAGATTCCAGATCTACCTCCCCTCCTTGCACTCTTCAACCTCCTCCTTCTTCTTCTAAGCTCCAAACTTCCTTCACAAGGCCAAAATCACTTACAAGAACAATATGGGGGCTAGGGTTTCACTCTACATCTCTCTGGAAGTGTTAGGGACAAAGGAGGCCAAGTTAGAGCGTTTAAATAGGGTGCAAACACCCAAGTTAGGGTTTTTGCCCAGACAGGGTCTACTCGCCGATTCCGGAAACCGAATTGCCGAGTCCACGGCTTAAACCCCGCGTCTTATCCCGTTTCTACTCGGTGAGTTGGTCCTTCAACTCGCCGAGTCCAAGACCAAAAATTCAATATTTAAAGAGTTAATTACAAAGAATACGTACCAAGAACCAGGTGCTACAAAACATTTACAAGTCTTTTCTTTACAGTTTTACAAATCAACGATATTAAAATACTTATGAATTCACCAGCTTAAATGCTGATCTACGCTTTCAAAATAACTTGTATTCTCAGGTAACCAGTAGACAGGTACGATGACCAGGTTTTGAGAAGACGGGGCAGTCAAGACTCTCCTTTTATTTTTATTATTCATTATGTCGTTTTACTCTATGAAAGAACACACTTGTATTAAAATTATACTATTAATGCAATGGATGATGTTGTTGCTTGTTTACTACTTTACACTGTTGTGATATTGTACATGACGTCCTCCGCCCCAGAACGTTTCCGCCGTTCTTGGTTTTGGGGTGTGACACAGTAGGTACCATAAATGCTCATCTAGGTATCTCTCCTAGATTACTTCTCTACTCAAGTCCCTTCTTTACAAGGATTCCCGTTGGATACTCTTACTCAGCACATACTCAAAGGCGCATCACAGATAACAGAAACTCCTAGACTAAGGCATCACAAATCAAGCCACTCTAGTCCTAAATTATGAAATACCTAGCCTATCTCTAGCATGTATAATATCTCATAACACATAAGTTAAGGGTATTTTAGGAAATCACTGTTCGGGCTCTGGCTGATTGTACACACTGCTCCTCTTTTTCTCTTAAAACTCCTGCTCGTTTTAGAAAAATCATTTATTTTGAAAAAACTTTCCTTAATTCCTCAGTTTGAGTTCAGACATATCCGAAGGTGCATCCGAATCCGTCAAACCAAGGCTCTGATACCAACTTGAAACAACGTAAATTTTCAAGAGAAATTTTTGATTTAAAATCATATAAATCCTCATGACACATTTTATTAAAATCTCATTTGTTCAATTCACAAAACATAACTCCAGGTTTTAGTAATTAATAATCCAGGATCCTCATAACTCTTTCTCTGGTGTGTACAATCAACCGGTGCCGTCCCGCAATCCTGAGAACCTGAAACACATAACACATAACACGGTAAGCACGAAGCTTAGTGAGTTCCCCAAGATACCACATAAAACACATATTAGCCACTCGAGGCTATAACTCTATGGACCCTCTAGTCCTAACTCTGTGGACCTTTCGGTCATAACTCTGTATACTCTGGAACACACACACAACATAAATCACATAGAAATAATGCAGTGCATCACATCACATAAATAACATACAAAATACTCAGTCACATAACTCTAATTACCACTCTAGGTAATGTATAATGAGAAGACTCATTTGGCAAGCAGAAAGCAGCTATCCTCACACTTGAATCTCGAACTCGCCATCGCCTAACACATAGGATGAATATCTCTTATAATAACCCTTTTTCACGACTCAGATAATCGAAGGCGGTTCCTTCTCTTTCTAACTCTTTAAAGTGGGTAAAAGACCATTTTACCCTTCCAAGGACTCTTTATTACTTATGTTGACCAAAACCCCAAAGTCAACAGAAGTCAAGCTAAAGTCAACACATCCACATTTAACCCTACTAGTCGAGTGCACCCATGCGACTCGTCGAGTCCCCTCGCATCAACTGAACTATATCTAGGACTCACTCAGCTCGTCGAGTTGACTCCCAACTCGGCGGGCCAACATTGGGTTAAGACTACTCGGTCAAACCCGCTACGACTCGTCAAGTCACCCATGGACTCGGCGTGTTGGCTCCCACATATTTCTCATTCAGCCATTTGAGGTTAGATCTGCAACCCAAACTCATAGATCTAACCTCTTACTACCCAAAAGTCACGCAAAGGTCTGAACTTGAGGCTCATGCATGGTGTATTTTGCTCTATACACCATTTTGACTCCATTGAAGCTCCATAACTTCAAAGCTCCAAGGTTACTCACTCATAGCTGCCTACTTTTTGGATTTCTGGACGTCACAAGGTCCAGATCTACAATTGACTCGAAAAAGGGTTTGGATGCACCCAAAACCCCATCAATATGGATACAAGCCCAACTTTACAACCAAGGAAATCTACTCAAACACAAGGGAGGCAAGAGTTGTACCATATCTGAAGCTTGAAATGAAGATGAGACTGATCCACCAACTCTCCTCTGAGACCCTTGCAACTCCCTTGATCTTCTTCTCAAAGAAATGACCTCCAAGAAGCCTCTTTCCTCTCTAGCTCATAAATAACTCTAGGGTTTCTCTCAAGGGACGAAGACATTGTTGGGAAGGGGCCAAGGAGGCTATAAGTGCCTTTAAATAGGTCCCAAACCCCGGAGATTAGGGTTTCTCTGCCCAGCACCTACTCGGCGAGTCCCTCCTCGGACTCGTCGAGTCCACTCATTAAATCCACAGGAGAAACCCGACTCGACTCGGCGAGTTGGACCCTTAACTCGTCGAGTCTCTCCTTTAATCACAAGATTAACCTACACCATAATACCTTTGAAAATCCGGATGTTACAGAATATCGAGGACTCAAACATATATCAAACATGAAACATGATATCATAGCCGATATCTAACTCCTCCTTGAATTAACACATCTTAGTCTATCCTTATTGAACTTTTTTTTTGGGTGGGAGGAGTGGGAACATAATATTCCATGTTGGCTAAGACATGATACCTATATAGATTTAAATGTAACATTTGTCCATAATTACCATCTAGAAAAGAATAAGACATGATACCTATATAGATCGGAATGTAACATTTGTCCATAATTACCATTTAGAAAAGAAATTAACGACTCCACGTTAACCAATCTAAATGTTTGATCATAATAATTTCAATTCTAAAGCTTTTTGGTATGCTCACAACGAAAATGTCTGTGGCCACGATGACATGCTATCACAATTATGTACACCATCCCAGTGCATCGTTGTGGTCGTGGTCATGATGGATTCTCGTCACTACCACATGTGACAACCCCCAATTAGATTTTTCTTCATTTCTTTCTTTTCCATGCAAAACATCTCGTGGTTGTGGCAAGTACACAAAGGTTGTCGTGGAAGAAGGTTGGAGGAGATGAATGGTGAGGTGATCCATGGTTTGGGTCGTCCACTCGAGAAGCCCCACTACAATCCAAAGGCCCATTCTCTATTATCTTATTGATTCTAAAAGCACAAATGATCACTTTAGTGTCCATGAAAATGTACAAATTTTTATGCACGGTGGACCATAAGTCTAAGTCAAACATATGAACAATCCTTACAACACCAATTTTTACTCGCAACCGCTTATCAAGGAATCTACCAACAAAACACCGGCGAGGCAAAGACCTCTCAGAGCAGCAATCAAATCGAGCAGTAATGGGAGAAGAACGAGATCCACAGAAGTTGAAGAAGATAGCGGCAGCTGCTTACGACTATGATAACGATTCTAGATGGGCTGACTACTGGTCCAATGTCCTCATCCCTCCTCACATGGCTTCTCGCTCCGATGATGTTGTCAACCACTTTAAACGCAAATTCTACCAGCGATACATCGTTAGTACTCTTCCTTCTCCCTAATTTTCGCACTCAAAATCTGATTATCAGCTTCGATTCTAAAACTTAGGGTTTTGCTTACTTCGAACTGTCTCCGATGAATTTCCTTATGCTAGACATTTCAGATCTTATCCGTGTGTCAATTGCTAATGAGTTAGAATCGATTTACCTCGCTACTTATGAGCTTTTGATTGCTTACTAGTTTTTAGGTTATGGAAATGAATTGTTGAAGCATTATTGAGCTCTATGTTCCTTCAATTTATTGAAATTACTCAAATTAGGGTTCATAGATCAGGGGACTAAAACAGTTGTCCATAAACTTAATTGATGGTAATTTTATGCTTGCCTAGATGATGGTGATGAATTTGCATTTTGTTGTTACTCATAACAATGGAATTTAGCTTTAATGGAGGAAATTCAATTAACACATTCTCTGATAAACAACTTGGTGTTCAGGATCCTGATTTTGTTGTGGAACCAATGACTACAAATACTACCTCACAGCCTGCAAGATCATCAACATCATCATCACCATCACCACCATCATCATCATCATCATCATCATCATCTGCACCTCGCAGCTCAGGTAGTAAATGTTTCCCTCTTTATTCTTCTCTCATTCCCTTTTTATTTATCTTTCACCAATTTGTAATCAAATGCAACAAAACATTGTAGGGTCAACCACAAGAACAACTACAGGGACACCACCTCCAAGTTCAACTCCTTTGCGTTGGGATAGACAAACAATCCAGTTTTCTGTCAATGCATGGGTAATAATGCAAGTTACATATGGGAATAGAAAAAAAATGTTAAAAACATTGTTAAAGTTTTATATAATATTGTTGTTGATGTAGGTGTTTGTTGTAGCTGTGCTTGCTATGTTTCCACTGATACCTAAAAGCCTTTCAAATAGGGCTTATCGCCTTTCATTCATGGGAACTGCATGTTCTTCTTTGTATTCTCTCTACTCTCTCTATGGGGTAATTTTTATTGATTATATAAAATAGAAAATAGAAAATATTTTGTTGATGCTAATGGTAATATTATTATATCTTGTAGAAACCTAGGGCATGGAATTTACAGGAAGTGCAAGTGTGGCTTCAATCAGTAATTTCAACTAAAGATTTTATCTTTTTTATTTACTGCCTCACTTTTGTCACTTCAAATCTTCACCTTACATGTTAGTAAATCTTACAACCTTTTGTTTATTTATTTTATTTTCTATTGAAAAGTTGTTATTAATTCTATAAATGTTGATTTCTTTTTTAGTTGCTTTGTTGCCTATTGGATGTCGAGCTTTGGAACATTCTGCAAAATTCATTAGGCGTAATTTTAGTCGTTCGTCTTTTTACAGGTAAAAAAAAGATCCCAAATTTTTTTTTTTTTTTTTGGTAAAAAAGTTTGATCATTTTAGAGTTAATTTTTGGGTTAATCTCATAAAAGACCTTATATTTTGTGTTTTTTCCGGATTAAACCTCACATTTATTTTTTTGCCTGAAAAAGGCCTTGCATTTTTTCCGATTTTGCCCTTTTAGTTATATTTTTCAAAAAAAAAAACTGTAAAATGTGAGGGTTTTTTTCAGGAAAAACTAAAAAAGTTGAGGGTTTATTTGGAATCATTTAGAAGGTTAAAGGTTTTTTTTCGGAAAAAGAAATATAAACTTGAGGGCTTTTTCGTGAAAAATGAAAAAATACAAACTCTTTTTGAGGCAAAATATAAATTCGAGGTTTAATCCGAAAAAAAACACAAAATATAAGATCCTTTTTGAGATTAACCCTTTTTTTCTGAAAAAAAAATTGTAAAATTTGAGGTCTTTTCGGAAAAAATGAAAAAACATAAGGTTTTTTTCAGAAAAAAAAAAACAAAAAATATAATTTTTTTTTACGAGATTAACCTTTAATCTTTTTACATTCTTTTGCTTCTCATATGGTAATTAATTTATATTTATTATTTTTAGGAAGTATTTTGAAGAGGCTTGTGTGTGGGTGGAATCAAACACAACAACACTCAGCATACTCTCTTCACAAGCCGAGATTGGAATCGGGTTCCTTTTGATCATCTCTCTCCTATCGTCAGTAACTATATTTATTTATTTATTTAAATTTTTTTGGGTGAAATAAAATCTGTTTTTTTTTTGAAATTAATTATTTGCAAATATTTACAGGTGGCAGCGTAACATCATACAAACATTCATGTATTGGCAGCTGTTGAAGCTGATGTATCATGCGCCAGTGACGGCTGGTTACCATCAAAGTGTGTGGTCTAAAATAGGGAGGACGGTCAACCCTCTTATTCATCGATATGCACCGTTTCTAAACACTCCAATTTCTACCATACAACGATGGTGGTTTAGGTGAATGTTTTTGTATGGGAAGTTTAACACATATACAGAGAATAATAAGGATTTTCATATATAATGGAACAAAATATATACTATTATGTAATATGAAAACCTTTAACTGGAGGATTTTATAAGTTGAGATTTTGTGTTGGATCAGTTGATTCAGATCGTGTGTTATTGGAGAAAAGGACAGAAAAGACAGATATAGCTTTTTTTTTTTCGTTAATGATTTGCCTAAAAAATAGTCCAAAAGTTTATGGTTTATTAAACTGGTCATCGATTTTGAAATGTCTATACCGAAATGCACTATTTATTTGAAAGAAGGAATTCGAAAAGAATATAGCATTGCAAAATCACTGAACAGTGATACCAGATTTTTTTAGTACTGTGGAATTGGTGTTCAATAGTTCATATCGTGAAATCAATTATATTTTCATAAAAATCATGATTTTTATGATGGAAAAAGCCAATTCTTTTTAAGAGGGTGTTTGGGATTTCATTCTGAAGTTTAAAAATGAAGTTTAAAAGGATTTTTATCCAAAATGACTTATTGACTTATAAATGTGGGAAAAGTAGTTTTTAAAAAAATGTTTGGATTAGATTTTTAGTGGCAAAAGTCAATAAGTCAATAAGTTAAAAAGTATTTGGCTAACTTATTGACTTTTGCTTGTTTTTTATTTTAATAAGTCATAAGTCATTTCAAGAAGTCACAAATTGTAACTTCTTCAAAACTCATTTTCAAAGGTTAAATCAAAAAGTCATTTTAAAAGTCCTTATTAATTATCCAAATACTTTTTTTAGCTTATTAACTTTTCAAAAAGTCAATAAGTTAAAAAGGAGTTTTTAGATGAAATGCCAAACACCCTTTAAGTTTTCTTGTGGTAGGAATTCAAAGACTTTTAGGGAAATTGTGATTCTCAATATTTTTGGAAAACTTTCACTTTAGTTTCAAAAAAAATTACTAAACAAAAAAGTCCGGATTATTTGATTTTACACGATAATATGTAATTTCCTGTTAAAAGAAAGAAAAAGAATTTGATCTTACCGATTCAAGTATGGATCTTGTGCTTTCAGTAGTACGGGTCAAATACTACCTTCCACATCTATCCATACTTTCCTCGGCAATCATCATGAATCCTCTAAGTCACTTTCTCAAACCAATACACCAAAACTCACTAAACCCACTAAAGCACTTTCTAGGCTCCCCTAGGTTCCCGACCTCACCTAGCCCTCAGCTGCTGAAAGACTCCCACCAATGTCAACTAGCTACTTCATGAATATAGTCACATGCAACAGAGATCAGATAGTCCTTCGAGTAAAAGACTCAACCCTAGAACGGTTGGACACAAACGAGAGCTACACAATAGGGTCAAATCCATCACTTTAAGATTATTCAACTTGTGCCACATGTGACTTAACATATTCACTTAGTAGCTGATTCACATCACTAAGAGTCCCACAAAGCACAAAGCAACCAGTATTTAGGCAACGAAAAATCTAACCAGCACAAATTAATCAAGCCATTCTATCCACTGATCTCAAAACCATACTATCGTGCAACTCTTAAAGCTCAAACAATTAGGCATAACCTAAACAAGCCATCATACTACTGACTGATGAGTTCGTGGTGATGCCGTTTGGGCTCACCAATGCTCCTGCCGCGTTCATGGACCTCATGAACCACGTATGCAAACCGATGTTGGATCGGTCTGTGATAGTTTTCATTGACGACATCTTGGTTTATTCCAAGACACAGGAGGAGCATGAGGAGCATCTGAGAGAGGTATTGGAAACCCTGAGGAGGGAGAGCTTGTATTCCAAGTTCTCCAAGTGTGAGTTTTGGTTGCGCGAGGTGCAATTTCTCGGACACCTTGTCAACCAGAACGGGATTCTGGTCGATCCGGCCAAGGTTGAGGCCGTGATGAGGTGGGAGGTTCCGAAGTCTCCATCTGAGATTCGGAGTTTCCTACGATTGGCAGGCTACTATCGGAGATTCATTCAGGATTTCTCCAAGATAGTCGTACCCCTGACGCGACTGATGAAGAAAGTCGTAGTCTTTCGGTGGGGACCCGAGCAGTAGGCTGCGTTTGAGACGCTGAGACAGAGATTGTGCAAGGCGCCAATCTTAGCCCTGCCAGAGGGCGTAGAGGATTTTGTGGTTTACTGCGACGCGTCCATTTCAGGGTTGGGCGCGGTACTGATGCAGAGGGGGCATGTCATTTCCTACGCTTCAAGGCAGCTCAAGCCTCACGAGGCGAACTACCCGACGCATGATTTGGAGTTGGGGGCGGTGGTTTTTGCCCTCAAGATTTGGCAGCATTACCTCTACGGGGTTCGATGCACCATCTACACGGACCACAAGAGTTTGAGGTACCTCATGGATCAGCCGAATCTGAACATGAGGCAGCGTCGGTGGTTGGACGTGGTGAAGGATTATGATTGCGAGATCCTCTACCACCCGGGGAAGGCCAACGTGGTGGCCGATGCGCTTAGCCGCAAGGCGGCGCTGATCAGGGATATTTACATGAGAATGACCGTAGTGACTCCCCTGTTGGAGCAAATTCGGGAGGCTCAACAGGAGGCTATCAAGGAGGAGCATCGGAAGAGCGAGCGTGTGGTGGGTTAGGTTTCCTCCTTCGATTATGATAGTCGAGGACTATTGACACTACACCGTAGGGTGTGGGTGCCGTATCACGGAGGCGTGCGTCAGATCTTGATGGAAGAGGCGCATAAATCCCGATTCTCTATTCATCCAGGGGCGACGAAGATGTATAGGGATCTTCGTCTAGATTATTGGTGGCCCTACATGAAGCGGGATGTGGCCTGGTACGTCGAGCGGTGCTTGACCTGCAGGAAGGTCAAGGCCGAACATCAGAGGCCGCATGGTAAGATGCAGCCGTTGGATATTCCACTATGGAAATGGGAAGATATCACGATGGATTTTATCACGAAGCTTCCCAGGACTGCGCGTGGAGTAGATTCGATTTGGGTCATCGTGGATCGATTGACCAAGAGCGCCCATTTTATTCCGATCCAGGAGAGCATCTCGGCCGAAAAGCTGGCCGATATCTACATCAGGGAGATAGTAGCGCGACACGGGGTGCCAGTGTCAGTGATATCAGATCGAGATGTGCGGTTCACTTCTAGGTTTTGGAAGAGGTTTCATGACGAGTTGGGCACTCGGTTACATTTTAGCACCGCCTTCCACCTGCAGACAGATGGTCAGAGCGAGCGGACCATCCAGACTCTGGAGGATATGTTGCGGGCGTGCATGCTAGACTTCAGTGGTAGCTGGGATACTTATCTTCCCTTGGCTGAGTTCTCGTACAACAACAGCTACCACGCGAGTATCGACCGCCCTCCATTCGAGATGTTGTACGGACAAAGGTGCAGGACCCCGATATGCTGGGGAGAGGTTGGTCAGAGGGTCATGGGGAGCACCGAAGTGGTGCTCAAGACTACCGAGAGGATTCAGCAGGTTCGGAGCAGGCTTCAAACTGCGCAGAGTCGGCAGAAAAGTTACGCCGGCAAGCGCCGATCTGACCTGGAGTTTCAGGTTGGGGATATGGTTCTCCTGAAGGTGTCGCCTTGGAAGGGCGTCATTCGATTCAGGAAGTAGGGCAAGTTGGGCCGTTCAGTGTTGTAGCCCGGGTGGGCAAGGTGGTGTATAGGCTGGATCTGCCAGTCGAGCTCAGCCAGATCCACAACACTTTCCATGTTTCTCAGCTGCGGAAGTGCCTAGTGGACGATTCAGTGGTAGTGCCATTAGAGGATATACAGGTTGATGACAGCCTGAATTACATTGAGCGTCCAGTCGCAATCCTCGACATGAAGTCGAAGGATTTGAGGAACAAACGAGTGGAACTCGTGAAGGTGCAATGGCAACACCGGAAGGGATCATAGTGGACTTGGGAGCCAGTGGAAGAGATGATGGAGCATTACCCCGAGCTGTTTCAGGATCGAGCAGCAGACTTCGAGGACGAAGTCTAAAATAAGTGGGGGAGATTTATAGCACCTGGTTCCTGGTATGTAAGATTTATCTGAGTATTTTGTATTATTGGCCTTGGACTCGGCGAGTTGGAGGCCCGACTCGCCGAGTAGAGACGAGACTTGGGACGCGGTTAAGTTGGCGACTCGGCGAGTCCACATTATGGACTCGGCGAGTCCGCGTTGTCTGATGAAACCCTAATTTCCAAGGGTTTGCACCCTATTTAAACGACCATTTGCGCCCCAACTCCGCCCCCTTCACCCTCAGAAGCTCTCCATACATTCTAGCCCTTGTTCTTGTGAGTTTGAGGCTTTTTAGTGTGTTTCCTTGAAGATTTTGGGAAGGAAGAGGAGTAGATCAAGAGGAAGGGAAGGAAGCCAAGCATCTTCGTGTTCTCTCAGTAATTTCTTGGAGGTATAACTCGTTTTCCCTTTGTTTCTATGCTTATTACTCCATTAAAGTCCTTCTTGAACCATGTCCCAAGCTTGGTTGTGCATTATTGGTTGATTCAAGTTGTTAGCCTTTAGATCTAGACCCTATTCAGTCCCTGGAGCTTGGATCTACTGCCTTTATGGAGTCATATTGCACACAAGCCCTAGATCTACCCCTTTTGGTGCACTTTGAGCCTTAGAACCTTTATTGGTGATGATCTACACGTAAAGTTGGAAACTTTACGTGTAAACCAGGCCCTAGGAGCCCAGATCTATGAATGGCATGGACTGGATTCGAGCAAAATCGCGTATATGGCTTTTGCATGAAGCAGACTCGGCGAGTCGCTCATCTGACTCGGCGAGTCTGGTCGCGAGTCTCCGAGTTTGTCCCCTTTTCGTTGTGTCGAGTTGAGTAGTGAGTCCTGGGTGGACTCGGTGAGTTGGTAGCCGAGCTCACCCATGAAGGAACTCGGCGAGTTCAAGGCAATCTTCTTAGATCAAGAACAGACTCGGCGAGTTGTTCATACAACTCGGCGAGTCACAACATGAATTGTTCATCGGATGAAGATGAACTCGACGGGTTGTTCATACAACTCGGCGAGTAGGATGAAGGACTTGGATATCAGTTTAGAAGGAGAACTCGTCGAGTCAACGCCCAACTCGACGAGTAGAGACGGGTTGCAGGACAATTGATTGGATAAGGACTCGGCGAGTTGGGAAGCCAACTCGGCGAGTCGGGTCAACTGAAAGATGACTCTGGCTTTGACTTTTAACTTGATCAAGGGTAAAATGGTCAATTTACCCGAGGGTCAGTTAGCGGTGTTTGATTGAGTGTTTTGTGGGAATTATAGCCGGAGGATTTCCGGAGTAGCAGCAGCAATAGACAGTCAATTCCCACACAGACCAGAAGCTATTTCGAGGCGAGTTTCCTTCCAGTAGGAACGGGTCTAAGGCACCAAGGCCGACCCGTGTAGACGAGATGTTAGCACTAGAGTGTGGGCCGAGCCCGTATCTCCTGGTTTAGTTAAGTATGATATATGTGTCAGTATGATAGAGTTGTCTATACTTGTTGTCTGTGTGATACTTGTATATTATGAGTTAGCGGTTGAGTGTGGGCAAGGCCCGTATCTCTCTGAGAGTGGAGTGTGGGCTAGGCCCGTATCTCCCAGATAGTAGAGTGTGGGCGAGGCCCGTATCTCCCGGCTAGCGAAGTGTGGGCAGGGCCCGTATCTTCACGAGTGTGGGCGAGGCCCGTATCTCCCGGCTAGCAAAGTGTGGGCAGGGCCCGTATCTTCACGAGTGTGGGCGAGGCCCGTAACTCCTAGCTGAATGTTGTATGTTATATGCTTGCATGGTATGAGGTATTATGGGGGAACTCACTAAGCTTTGTTCTTATAGTTTACAGTTTTGGTTTCAGGTACCTCTTCATCGAAGGGGAAGGAGCTGGCACGGTAGCGGCACATCATGCACACACACTGGTTTCCGCATTTACGAGATTTCTCTGGGATTTATACTCTGATATTTTGATTGGTTGTATGATTTGGCTTTTAGACATGGTTTACGTTGTGATGTGGTTTGATCAAACAATGTTTTTAATTATTAATGTTTTCTAAAGTAATGTTTAAAAATGAAATTTTTGGATGTGAAAATTGGGTCATTACACTCGAACCCCTCAAACCAAGGCTCTGATACCAACTTGTAACATCCCGAAAATCAAGGGTAAAAATTTCATTTTTAATTTATAATTCCAAACATCTATTTACATTTATCCAAATATTAAGGTATCCCAAATTAAAACAATTATCAGAGTAACTCCCAAAATCAACGGTTGCAGAAAACATAGGTGTGTGCGTTGCGATCAAGTCGGGCCCTTCCCTTTCGAAACGGAAGTACCTGAAACCATAAATCACAAACTGTAAGCACAAAGCTTACTGAGTTCCCCAAATACCACATACCATACATATCATACAAGCCATACATTACATACATATCCAATCCATCAATAAAAGTGCTATGAACCAACCATAGTCTTGCCATTATGCTACGAATCGCCTCGTGGTCTTCCTTGCCAGGCCGGGGGCTAAAACCATGGGTCTTAGAGACAAGTGCAAGGGTCACCTCCGGGTCTTTCATGCAAGCATCGCAAAGACAACTAGCATACAATCTACAATACATAACTAACATAAAAATGTCAGGAGCTACCTCCGGGTCTTCCTACAATACATAAACCAAATGGGTCGGCATTGGTGCCTTCGACTGTAACATCCCAAAAATCATGACCAAATTTTTTTTTTAAAACATTACTTAACCATAAATATTAAATCGTTTCAATCATACTAAAAGGGCTATATAACAAATCAGAGTATCTTTTAAAAACACCTGTTCATTTTATCGGAGTAAACATCCCATGCTAAACTTCTTGGTGTGTGCCATGCGATCGTCCCGAGCTCTTCCCTCCGCTACCGGAAGTACATGAAACCAAAACTGAAAATCGTAAGCATGAAGCTTAGTGAGTTCCCCAACATACCACATACCATATATGCATAACCAGGAACACATAACCACATACTGGGCCCCCGACCGCTGCAACGGGCCTCGCCCGACATCAGGCCCCCCTAGCATCAGGTCCCACATGGCATCGAGCCCCGCTCGGTATACATATATGTTCCTCTTAGGCCCCTCCTTTCTCCGGGCCTCGCCCGCTACATGCATACATACAATCGAATAACATACTAGAACATACATAAACATACTCTAACTGTACCCTGATCTAAGGCCTCGCCTAACTTGGGCCCAACCCTTGGTCTGCTACTGAAGTAGTGGAATCCCGTCCATACTCCTACTAGTAGTGAGATACGGGCCCCCGCCCACACTCACATCCTTCCTTTCACGGGCCTCGCCCCTACTCTGCTAATATCAAGATATGGAACCCCATCCATACTCAGCTAGTGATGAGATACGGGACCTCACCCACACTCACCTCCCTACCAGGCACATACAAGTATCATAGAGACACAAGTATAATCTAACATACAACACAAGAATCTTCCTCGGGTTTGCCCCGACATCAGACCCTTGGTCCGGAACCTATCGTACCGACACATGCAAGAATCAAAAAGACCTCTAGCATCCTAACATTCCTCGGGCCTCGCCTGGCATCAGGTCGTAACCCGGAACATATAACAGTAAGTGCCTAGGGCTAACCCCCGGGTCTTCCTTCTATACATAAATATAAACATAAACATAATCATAATGGGTCGGCATTGTGGCCGTAGACCCATGCACACAGTGAGGAGACTCACCTTGCACTGTTGAAGACTAGCTGAACACTTCTGACTGCTATCCGGCAACTCCTGAACTGCTGATCCTTCAGCTCCCCAAACTATCAATACCCAAAATAACACTTAGACCACAATACCCTCAAAAGTCACACCAGGTCAAAGTCAACGCTCTGAGTTGATCCAACTCGCCGAGTTGACCCACCAACTCATCGAGTCCCACAGTCCACACAAAACTCTGGACTTCGATCCTACTCGTCGAGTTCTCCGTGAACTTGTCGAGTGTACCTTCAACACATCATGAACCTCCTTCATCTGACTCTTCGAGTTCCTCTTTGAACTCGCCGAGTCCACCTTCATAAATTAAGGAGATTGCCTTAGACTCGCCGAGTTCCTTCTTGAACTCTTCGAGTATGATGATCTTCGTGTCCACTATGGACCTAGACTGGTTGAGTCCCTGACCAACTCAACTCACACCCTTTAACATAAGGGTTTTAGGGCAAGAAAACGGTCTGAATCGTCGAGTCCCTCTACGTCCCAATCTATTCAGACGATTTATGAGGGTGTCAAAGCATCCAAAACATAGATCTGGACCCAACCACCTCATAACCATGCAAAGCTATTGCCTTTTTCCTCCATTCATGGCCTTTTGAGCTAAAAAGGCCAAAAGAACACTTCATGTGCTTGCATGGGGATTCCTATGGCATAAAGCTTGCACCTTTATGCCATAACAACCCTTAGTGGTCCTAGATCTGAAAACACAAGCCCTTGGGACGTCCATTCCTCTCATGCTAGGGTTGTTGGACCAAAAACCCCTAAAAGTGACAAAGAAGAGATCTACATGCATAATGATCAATGTGGAAGCTTTCTAACCAAAAAAAGGAGGAGAATACGAGAGGTTTATGGATCTACTAATCTCTTCTTATATCCCCAAGGCTCCACCTTCTTCTTCAAGCTTCACAACACTAAAAATGCTCACAATGGCTCACAAACTCATGGAAGGCACTAGGATTTTGTTCTGGTCTTGAGAGAGCATCCATGAGGCTGAAGAATTGAGAATGAGATGCTTAAATAGGGCACCAAGTCCCGAAA
Source organism: Lactuca sativa (assembly GCF_002870075.4). NCBI lineage: Eukaryota > Viridiplantae > Streptophyta > Magnoliopsida > Asterales > Asteraceae > Lactuca > Lactuca sativa. The sequence continues at coordinate 387,622,906 of NC_056626.2, forward strand.
TTAGGGTTTCCCAATCCAGACCAGACTCGCCGAGTCAGTCCCCCGATTCGCCGAGTCGACCACTTAATTCGCGATACGGAACTCACTCCTACTCGTCGAGTTTTTCCCTGGACTCGACGGGTTGACTCCTTGACTTAGGGTTTTACTTTCCTTTCTTGGTCTTCTGAATTCGAGGTGTTACAATTCGACCCATAGAACAGTGAGGAGACTCACCTCGAATGCATAAAATCACTGAAAGAAATCTCTAGTTGTTGCCCTGACGACGCCTTCGACTATCAGTACCAATATAACACCCAATTAGTAATTAGGTTCCAAACGATGATCCATAATTAATACTTGGGGTAAAATGACCATCTTACCTATGACCCAACATAAACCAAAACTGAGGCCCAAGCCCAAAACCAAAAGCTCTGAACTACAAGATCCATAAAGCCCACTGATGACCCAATTTTCCAAATTAGGCCCAAACCCTTACATGGACCTTTCCTTAAAGCCCATTAAAATTTGCTAATCCAAAACAAATATTCACAGCTAGCCAAACAAAACCCTAACAATACAAGCTCAAACCCAAAATGACACCACAAGGCCCAATAAGGCCCAAATATCCCAATTAGGCCTCCATCATGGACCTATACCAAGAAGGCCAAATATCCAAAAGGCCCAAGATGTCCAAACATTAACTGTCACACCCCAAAACCAAGAACGGCGGAAACATTCTGGGGCGGAGGACGTCATGTACAATATCATATCAATGCAAAGTAGTAAATAAGCAACAACATTATCCATTGCATTAATAGTATAATTTCATACAAGTGTGTTCTTTAATAGTAATAAGACACCAAAAAGAATAATCAAAATAAAAGACGAGTCTTGAAGATGCTCCGTCTTCTCAAAACCTGATCATCGGTACCTGTCTACTGGTGACCTGAGAATACAAGTTATTTTGAAAGCGTAGATCAGCATTAAAGCTGGTGAGTTCACAAGTATTTAGTGTCAATGTTTGTATAAGTTTTATGAAAATGTTTGTAATTGAACAATGTAAATGTCTGTATATGTTTGAAAACTCCTAGAAAATCCTATATTTTCTACTAGTATAAAAAGTAGTCTTCTACCAAGACCCGACTGTTTTGTATGTTTGTCTCTTTGTAAAAGTGAAAGATTTTCTCAAGTATGACTATCATTACCAAAACATAGTTTTATATTACCCTTTATGTGAAAAGATCACAATTTGAATATAACGGGAAAATGTATATGTGTACTGCAATATTATTTGTATTAATCACTGAAGTAATAACTACCTTAAAACCAATGGTTTAATTAAGTCAAAATGTGATATGATTGTTACCATACTAATCTGACTATAACACGACGATGAAAGACGTCGGAACAAATGACATTTGGCACCCGTAGACTTGCAAGTCCCACTGTAGCGAACAACAAAGGTGTAGGATAGTCAATCCAGTATAGATCTATACGTAAACTCACGCTCTCCCTCCACGAGATTCTGGTTACAAAACGTGACATAACGAAATGGTCGATGTGTCATGAAGTAGTATCTTACATTATGTTATCTCTGAATCTTGTTATAGTATACTTGTTATAGTAATAGTATTCTATGTATAGTATCCTTTATACAGATTCTCTGTTATAATATTCTCTGTCTAGTATTCTTTGTTATAGTATTCTTTATTATAGTATCCTCTGTTATAGTACTCTCTGTTATAGTATCCTCTGTTATAGTACTTGTATATGATAGTATTCTCCTAAACTATATCTATTATAGTTTACTAGTAAGTTATGTATATGAATTGATAATGTATACCCTTGCTACCCAAAGGTACTGAACTAATTAAATAGAACTTTTATGTCTACATATGTATACATAATATATATCTAATATTTAGACGACCTTCGGAAAACTAGTCGGTACCCTAAGTCCACATCCAAACAAGGAAAAGGAAATGAAGCGAGCTAGCAGTCCTAAGTCCTTTAAACATTATGTATATAACTATACATATATATATATATATATATATATATATATATATATATATATACATGCTTTTGATAGTATATATAAGTTAAAAGAGGTTTTGTAATACATTTAAAGAGTTTTGAACAATAAATAAATAATGACTTGATGTCAGTATATAAAACGATTTAAAAGTAGTTTGTTTTGAAACACAGTTTGAAGTATATGAAATCCTTGATTGAAACACAGTTATAAATCACATGTGATTGATCTTATAACTAGTATGTTTTCTACTTATATCCCCCCCCCCCCCCATAAAAGCATTTAAAATCATTTAAAAGATAAGTTTAAGGGGTATGAACTCACCTGAAGTGAGTGATGCGAATGTAAGATCGGTAAAGGATGCTAAGTGTCAAGTGAGGGCTTGAGCACACACGAATCCTATTTAACATATAATGACACACATATGCTTACATTTAGTGTTTATAACAACTAATTAGGTAATGGAACAACCTTAGGGGATAAGAAACACTTGTACTGAAGTGTTAAACTGTTGGATTAATGTCTAAGTCCATAATTATATTTGGTATGTACTTGACCCGACCCGGCATGGTCCATTTGGGTTGCACTTCACCGACACAATTTATATGGATAATCTTTTGAGAATAGTATGTTTATGATTAATATTAATATATTATAAGTTCTAATATATTAATATGGAATCATATTATTTAATTAGTATTGATCAAGAATTAATTTATAATCAATTAAGTGATCAAAAGGAACTAATTAAATATGGACTCTTATATATATGGAATGGGCCAAGTTCATTTAGGTTGGGCTAAGCTTTCATGGATAGTCCATGGAGTGTTTAACCCATGGATCCTAGGAAATGAAAGGTCATGGGTATTAGGGTTTAACCCTAATCCTCCACACTATATAAAGATGTCCTTGGTTTGTGAAATTGGCACTAGTGTGGATACACTAAGAGGGCTAGCTGATTTCACTAAGAGAGAACCAAGTATTCATATTCTCTAAAGTCTTCCAAGGTGTCTTGGTGATTTGTGATTCCATTTGAGGCTTCCACACTATTGGGGCTAAGCTCTTAAAGCTTGAAGACATCAAGCTACATCAAAAGGTATGTCATCTAACTAGTACTTTGTAGTATAAGAACTTCATAATATGCTAGTTATGATTAAAGCCTTGGAAAGTTCTTATTTGCATGTATTATAGAGAAAACATAGATCCAAGGTTTATAGGGTTGCATGTACACCATAGGAGTGTTAGAATGCTCAAAACCCAACAGTGGTATCAGAGACACAGGTTGTTTTCTGTTATATTGATGCAAATATTTTATTTTCAAAGTTGAAAAAAAAGAAGAAAAACATGAAGTTTGTCAAATTTTAAGATAATTACTTGTTCTTGTGAAAAACTAATTATTTGTAAAATTTGAATAATTTGCTTTATGAGTTTAATTAGGTCAAATTTAATAAAAGATAAAATGATATGATTATTTTATTAGTTTTAAAAGTTTGATCTAAAGAGTTTTATTTTTTGAAACCTCCATAAGTTATGGATATGAAAAGGTTTTTTTAAAAAAATTGATTCAAAGTTTTTATGGAGTTACAAAATTTGGTGTTAATGTTTTAAAGGATTCCATAACTTAAGAATAAGTTATGGATCACCAAAAGTTTTTTGTTTTACCTTGTTTTATGAGTGAATTTGGATTAATGAATAAAATTATGTGATAGTTGGTTTTAATCCAAATTAATCTAAAAGAAGTTCATAAAATGTGTTTATGTAACTTATAAGTCACATTTATGAATCTTAAAACTCATAAAAGTTGTCATAAGTTACAAAATGAAGAGTCTTTTTCCTCTTTAAATTGTTTTATGACTCCATAACTTGTCCTTAAGTCATGGATGACCAAGAGTCTCTTCATTAAATAATAAATTAATAAAAAGTGTAACCTTAATTAATTCCATAAGTTATAAAATAAAGAAAAGTTAATTCTTTTATTAGTTTAAAGTCTTCCATAACTTGTCCTCAAGTTATGGAACTTGAAGAGTTTTTGGATTAAAACTACTTTAAACACATAAGTTATGGAATTAATTAGTTTTGAATAGCTTCAAAACTTGCCCTCAAGTTTTGGAATTTGAAAAGTTTTCACTTATGAATACTTTAATTCCAAGTTAGCCCTTAGAATTTTAAAGAATTAAAATTCAACCCTTATACTTTATAATATTATAAGTTAATAATATATATATATATATATATATATATATATATATATATATATATATATATGTATAAGAGTAAAGTCAGTCTTACCGCTAGTAGGCCTCATTCACGAAGCCGGTCTATAAGGTGGGTATAAGGTTGTTGCCTATAAAATGGCAACTTAATGGGTGTCCACTCAGGGTCGTTAGCCGAACGGGTTTGACAGGACTATAATTATCCCTTCATTAAAAGTATTAATGATAAATACTAAGTAACTAAACTCTTATAAATACCCAATCTTAGTTACTTAGGAAAATGTGAATAAGGTGTTAATCCATGAAATTACACTTTGCACTTTGTTTAAGTCGGTTAGTGGAGCGTGTATGGTTAACCGGCACACTAACTCGTATTTAACAAGGTAGGCAAAGGGTAACTTAATGTTTATCATAGTATCGGTGGAGCGTGTGTGGTTAACCGGCACATTGATTGAGGGGTAAACAGTTAAGGGTACCAAGTAATTTGCATGGTTACTTCACACCTTGTTTTGTGATCCTCGGCATCCCAGTCACAAAACCTGAAGGGCACACTCGAGATTGAAACATGCCATTGAACAGTTCAATGAATCTCAAAGATCTAGGAGTTTCAAAAAACCAATTAAAACCTAATAATACATTTCGTTTATCTTGGTGGAAATTGGTGAATCGTCATTCACCTACCTTCAAATATTTTATAGCTTGGATTACGGCATACCTCTTCTAAGTTATAAAATAGTTTGTTGGGTCCTAGCCTTAATATTTCATATTGGGTGTCATATTAAGGACTTTAAAATCAACTATCTTGAATATCTCCCAAAAACATGTCTGGTTAGACATTTATGATCTTCCCAAATCTCTTGAAACAAGCTTTACTAAATGAAAATGATGTCCCTTGGAAATCATACTTCATTCACCTCCTCCAATTATTCTCCCTAACCCACAAGTTCTTGAAAAGTTTAAGGTCACTCAAGCCCTATTGGCAAGGCAAGGTCTAGGTGTGGTCACATCTTGGAGATGTAGTCACATATTGACATGCCGGGAGAGTTGGGTGTCAAAGTCTTGAGAAAGTTGGTGGTTCAATCACTTTCTAAGTCACATAGTGAGTTCCTTTGGGACACCTATGAAACAGACTATGACAAGACCCTTAATGATCTTATCTATTTGTTAAGATCAACTTTCTTAAAATTGATGGACATTGACAATAGTGACACAGGAAATCCAGAAAAGCATTCTCTTCCCAATGGAAAGGGATCAGCCATAGTCAACTCGGTTGACCAAATGGTAAAGAGAAAAGCCAAGTCTGTGATAGTCTCGTGTACCATTATCAAAGGGTCCATAGGTTTATATTGCCAAAGAAAGGGGCATTGGTTGCGAAGCTGCCAAATTTACCTAAGGATGTTGAAGTCAATAAGTTTGACTCTACTTCAGGTAAAGTCCACTATCTAACTCTGTTAAGTTTCTATTCTGAGATTCCTGATACATGATGTGACTGGGTCACATGGTGATGTTTTAAGAATCAAAGAAAAGTGAAGAAACTTAAAGAAAGAATATGCTGAATCTGAGCGCATAGATGGAATTCTATCGCGTAGTTTGAAGATCGGATTCTTGAGCTACTTCTTAGGAGTTATGAGATATTGCTTAGGAATAGATAACAACAAGTTTTCATATGGATTGTAAGGATAAGTTTTTCTGTAAAGTTTTAAAATAAAAGAAAATTTTTGATTTTATTTATTTTAAAATATCCTTACAATGGCATTTGAGGAAAAATTGTTGCTTATATGATTCCATTAATAGCAATAGTGGAAATATGAAATTGATTCTTTCATTTGTGATAATGTCAAAATTTACCAAATAAGGAAAGAGTCTTATCACCCAAGTTTCATTTGGACCGAAACTTGGAATCATGCAAGTTGTATAGCATGATGAATGAGAACTTTCAAGTATTGGAAAATTAAGACTAATTACTTGGTCACATGGATGCGTAAGTCAAGTAAAGGACTAAGGGATCGAGTACACATTTTTGTGCACTGATTAAGTCCACCACAAAAGATCGATAAGACTATTCGTCGTAGTTTACTAAAGCTCAGTAAATATGATTATACTTACAAGCTTAAGTGTAACTCTGAGACAATGGAAAAAGGTTCCAATGTATGACAGAGCGAACAAGAAGAATCAAATTAGGCAGAAGGATAGAAGTTTCTCAAATCTGAAAAGATGGGAGAGTACTTTAGTATCAGTTTTGTGATCATCTTAATGATTAAGAAACCATAGCACAATTAGTTCTCTAAGGAAATCTTAGTGCATTCTTATGACTAAGAAGAGGAACTTGAATTGTTGAAGTGGTTAAATCAAGAAGATGAGTCATACTTCGTTCCAATACAAGTCTTAGAGTCAAACTCCAAGATTGTAACTTGAGTGACATGTCTTAAAGAAGGTTTAAAACACTTGTCAAATGTAAGAGTAAAAGTTTTCTACTCTTGTACATTTGAAATTGGTAAGTTGTGATGTTTTGGATAAAACAAAGACCAACTTAGGCCAATTGTGTGAAGTGTTTGTCTTGGTTTGAATCCACACTATCTCTTGAATAACTAACAAGAAAGTCTTATATGTCAAGAGGACAGTGGGAGTCTTAAAGGTCTTGAAAGTCTCAAGAACTAATCAAGAATAAAACCTGAAATTCTTCCTAGTACACGACTTGAGGTTTATAACCTATCGTGTTGACATATTCTGTGCCCATTCCGGTTAAAGTTGGTTTTGCATATGAGTTCTTAGAGTTCTCAATTAGTTGCACAACAACTTGGAAGCAATAGCAGGCCCTTGAGCTGCCAGGTGGCAAGAAATTAAGATTGAGTTCAATCCATATGAGTGTAGATTTGTCATTATCCTTGTCTTGTGTCTATGGTTTTGATAATTCACATGGATAAGAACACATACACCATTAAATGTAAGTGTCATAAGGTTTCTCTCCGATTCATGAAAATGATGGTGAGGAAACACTTTCACTAAGTAGATTTTAGCTAGATAGCAATTGTGATATTTGCATTCTCAAAGTCGTTAGTGGAGCGTGTGTGGTTTACCGGCATACTAACCTGGACTTGTGAGAAGTGGCAAAAAGGTCTAACCATTATGATTACGGCATTCCTCTTCATAATTGTTTAGACACACAAGTGTGCTATCTAAGGGAAGGTGTATGATTTTGATAAATTTTTTATCAAAACAATCTAGTATCAGAAATCTGAACTTTGGTAAGAAAGTCAGTTGATTTCTGAGTACATGTCAACGCTAGTGGGAGCATAAGTGTTATGCTAATAATCATCATGTTAGTGGGAGCATGATAATTATGATGAGTATTGCAAGCTAGCGATGTTAATTATAGAAAACAAAAGTTTCAATTGGGAAAGAGTTGTTTTGCTATAATTAAGGGAGAGGAAATTATACTTCATCTCAAATCTATAAGCTTAGATCGTGAGGTTTTAATCATTTAGTCAAGGATATATATATGAATTTCATGTTGGAATGGCTCAACATAAGGAAATTCTGTATATGAGTCCATTATTTGCGTTCTAAAATTCGATTATGATTACGGCATCCCTTTTCATAATCTGAATTATGAGAACCTGGCAAATTGAAATGGAAATGTTATAGCAAAAGACCGGTTTAGTCTTTATGTGAGACATCATGAATCGTGTCCCATATGCTTCGGATATAGGATCGATTACATGTGCTATATTCATCCTTTCTAAAATTTTCAAAATGCCTAGGGCATTAAGAAGGGAAAAGGTTTAGAACTGGATATGACTAAAAGGATTAAACAATTGTCGAGGACAATCTAAGGTTTACCAAAGATTGGTTGCTCAAGGACAGTTGGAAGTATAGTGATAATTCTGGAAGGACCATATTGACATAGTCTGTAAGGAGGCAACTCTTGTTCAGAAGTGATAGTCAAAATGGAATCTGGAAATGTTTCAAAGTTAGAATTTCCAATCTGTTTAAGATTAGGAAACTTAATGCAAGAAGGATGTTTCCAAGGAGTTGATCTCCTTTGGAATACTCTGTAATGATTGTTGGCAAGTCTTTCTGACTTTGTGCATAATCATTACAAGAGGATCAATGCATATAAGTTTAGAATCTGACAGATTCTAGTAAATGGCATGAATTTGGAATTCTTGCATTTGCAGTAAGGATTTGGGAGTGTGAAAAGAGAATCATTGAAGTTATGTTCAATGGATCTAGTTCACAAAGTAAAGATCATAGACAAACATAGTATGCATACTTGGTGTGTGGCATGACTAGTGTTTAGAAAACATAGTGTACATGCTTGGAGCATGGGACAACTATTGTTTTAAATTCAAGAATAAAGTTGATAGCTGAAACAGTATACAATGAATAATGTGTAATCATATGGTGATAAATAAAAGGTGTTTTATTTATGTTCATAGGTTTTGATACCATATTGGATTCAATTATTATTGTGTTTCATTTTGCATGTTTTGACTTCCCGAATAAACTAGGTTATTCTTCCGGAATGACTAAGTTATTCAAACCATCCACAGTCGGTCATATGTTGGAAGTAGATATGAATTAAGGCTGTCATGGGTTGGCTTGTAGAGGTCTAAGGTGTTGGACAAAGGGCTACAACACTCATGAGTGCTCATAAGTTCTGAGTATTGGATTCAACCCGCGCTCAATGGAATCACTTCATGGATTTTATCACGAGTGATCATGAGACGATAATATCTTATATTCTTCAAACCTAGAGATATGAGTTGTTACTATGAGTTGGTTGTACATTGATTGCACGAAAACGCATTTGGTAACTCGGTGCTATAAAACGTGCCTTTGTGTATGATTCAACAAGTAGTAGAACAAGCCATATGCGTCAAAGTTTATCCATTCCTTTTACCTTCGGGATAAAAGCGATATTTGTGGGCCCCTCGATGATTTGATGATGACAAATGGAAGTGCTTGGCCGGGCCAGGACTGATTTGATTTGTTCAATTAGTCAGTCATCATAAATCGGAAATCGGGAAACAACAAATGGACAGAGAGAATGATTATAATCCATGTCTCAGTCCATATGATATCTAGAATGGAGGAATATATGATCCCTTATCTAATGGACAAGTCGTTAACAAGATCAGAGTTCGACAACGGCTTTAAGAGCTACGATTGCCAGTTAGGTTTGAAGTCATACGCAATAATAGTTTTAGACTTATCCAAGTGGGAGACTGTTGGATTAATGTCTAAGTCCATAACTATATTTGGTATGTACTTGACCCGACCCGGCATGGTCCATTTGGGTTGCACTTCACCGACACAATTTATATGGATAATCTTTTGAGAATAGTATGTTTATGATTAATATTAATATATTATAAGTTCTAATATATTAATATGGAATCATATTATTTAATTAGTATTGATCAAGAATTAATTTATAATTAATTAAGTGATCAAAAGGAACTAATTAAATATGGACTCTTATATATATAGAATGGGCCAAGTTCATTTAGGTTGGGCTAAGCTTTCATGGATAGTCCATGGAGTGTTTAACCCATGGATCCTAGGAAATGAAAGGTCATGGGTATTAGGGTTTAACCCTAATCCTCCACACTATATAAAGATGTCCTTGGTTGGTGAAATTGGCACTAGTGTGGATACACTAAGAGGGCTAGCTGATTTCACTAAGAGAGAACAAAGTATTCATATTCTCTAAAGTCTTCCAAGGTGTCTTGGTGATTTGTGATTCCACTTGAGGCTTCCACACTATTGGGGCTAAGCTCTTAAAGCTTGAAGACATCAAGCTACATCAAAAGGTATGTCATCTAACTAGTACTTTGTAGTATAAGAACTTCATAATATGCTAGTTATGATTAAAGCCTTGGAAAGTTCTTATTTGCATGTATTATAGAGAAAACATAGATCCAAGGTTTATAGGGTTGCATGTACACCATAGGAGTGTTAGAATGCTCAAAACCCAACATAAACCACATAGGGTTGCATATAAGGGGTGTAGGGCCTCACTTGGGAGTTTATGGTCCATATGGTATGAACCACATGAGTTTACGGCCCAAAGACCATTTACTCATGAGTTTTCGGCCGTAAACTCATGGTACTATGTATCAAGTTGTGGTTTAAGGTCTTATAAGTCAATATGAAGTGTTCTATGATCAAGTCTAAGTCCTAGGAAGGAATGGTGGCACCATTGCACCACTAACTAGTGTTCACGGCCTAAGGACCATTTCCCCATGAGTTTACATCTGTAAACTCATGGTATCTTGTACCAAATCAAATTTTAAGGTCCCTATCTTATTATTGGAGTGTTTTAGACTTGATCCTAAGGCTTGAGAAGAGATTAGGGCTCACTTAGACCCTTAAATAGAGTTTACGACCCAAGAAGGTTCTTTGGACGTAAACTCCCTTTTGATCATGATTTCTTGATGAATTCTAAGTGTAAAATAGTTGATTCAAGCATACAACAAGCTAAGACAAGAGTACTTACAGTGTAGAAGCTTGAAAGTGTGTTTAAGGCTCAAGAACACTAGTGTGTGTTCTTGGTGAAATGAAGAACACTTGATTATCTATCAAATGAAGAGATTTCATGGATGAAATCATTAACACTAGATAGTGATGATTATTAACTAATCAAGGAAGAAAATACTTACTATGTTGAAGATCTAGTGATGATACTTGAGAGAGAAATGGTTCCTAGACTTGAAAATGGTTGGAAATGACAAAAATGACAAGTGTCACCTTTATACCCTGGAGTTTACGGCCGTAAACTCCATGTTAGGGCCGTAAAATCCAAACTCTTGGAGTTTTGGAACTTAAATGATGCATAATTTACCCTAAAGTATCCTCTCTCCAGTTATCTCTTGCAGTACTAGGCTTTAGAACACTCAAACTGACTCCAAAACTGCTACAATTTAGCAATTGAAAGTTTGACTTTGATTGAATGCAGGGATTGATATAAGATAGAAATTTCGAGTTGTCACATCATCCCCCCGTTAGAGGGAATTTCGTCCCGAAATTAGAGTTTAAGCAAATAAGTAGTTACAAATAACTAAGTAAAAAAGACGAGGATATTTCAGTTTCATTTGATCCTCGCGCTCCCAAGTGAATTGAAGTCCTCGCTTGGCGTTCCAGCGAACGTTCACCATCAGGATATGGCTTTGTTTCATTTGCTTGACCTCTCGGTCCATGATCTCTACAGGTTATTCCACAAAGTTTAGGCTCTTGTTGATCTCAATCTCGTCGAGTGGGATTACAAAAGTCTCGTCAGACAGATACTTTTTCAAGTTCAAGACGTGGAACGTAGGATGTACGTTACTGAGTTCATGCGGTATATTGAGTTTGTAAGCTACAGGGCAGATTCTAGCAAGAATCTCGAAAGGCCCTATGTATCTTGGATTTAGCTTTCCACGCTTTTCGAAGCGTATCAAGCCCTTCCAGGGTGAGACTTTCAAAAGGACTCGGTCTCCCACATGGAATTCCAAAGGTTTCCTTCGCTTGTCTGCGTAGCTTTTCTGACGGTCTCTAGAGGCTTTCAATCGTTCACGAATCTGAATGATCTTCTCTTTCGTTTCCTGTATGATTTCCGGACCCGTGAGAGTGCTATCAGGAACTTATCCTTTAGCTAACTGGGTGTCACCCACCTCAACCCAGCACAGAGGGGATCTGCACTTTCGGCCATAGAGGGCTTCAAATGGAGCAGCCTTTATGCTCGTGTGGTGACTATTGTTGTAGGAAAATTCGACAAGGGGTAAATGAGTATCCCATGCCTTCCTAAAGTCGATCACACAGGATCTCAACATATCTTCCAAGGTTTGGATAGTCCTCTCATTTTGTCTGTCGGTCTGTGGATGGTAGGTTGTACTCATGTCCAGCCTCGTTCCAAGGGAACTTTGTAGCGACTGCCAGAACCTCGAAGTGAATCTACTATCTCTATCGGAGATAATGGATATGGGAACACCATGCAGTCGTACGATCTCCCTAATGTATGTTCTTGTTAGTTTCTTCATCTTGTCAGTTTCCTTGATTGGTAGGAAATGCGCAAATTTAGTCAATCTGTCGACGATGACCCAAATGGTATCAAGTCCACCCGTTGTCTTGGGTAACTTGGTTATGAAGTCCATAGTAATCCGCTCCCATTTCCATTCTGGTATCTCCGGTTGCTGAAGTAAACCTGATGGTTTCTGGTATTTGACCATAACCTTTGCACAAGTAAGGCATTTACTCACGAAGGTAGCAATCTCTGCTTTCATGTTAGGCCACCAGTATACCTTTTTAAGATCCAGATACATCTTATCTGAACCTGGGTGAACGGAATATCGAGTGTTGTGTGCCTTGGTCATGACCACGTCTCTGAAGCCACCGTGTTTTGGTGTCTAGATTCGGTCCATGAAATATAACGCTCTGCCACCCTTGCTTTCCAAGTTCTTATCCATCCCTCTTAGGGATTTACTTTCCACATATTCAGCTTTCAAAGCGTCAAGCCGAGCCTCCTTAATTTGTGTGGACAAGTGTGAATGGATAGTCATAGTCAATGATTTGACTCTACGACCAGAGTATTCTTTCCGACTTAGGGCGTCAGCTACTACGTTGGCCTTGCCGGGATGATCACAAATTTCGCATTCGTAGTCATTGAGTAGCTCGACTCACCGTCGTTGTCTCATGTTGAGCTCCTTCTGATCAAAGATGTGTTGAAGGCTTTTGTGTTCTGTAAAGATAGTGGTTTTCGTATCGTACATATAGTGTCTCCAGATCTTTAGAGCAAACACAACTGTGCCTAACTCAAGATCATGTGTGGTGTAGTTGACCTCGTGTGTCTTCAGCTGTCTCGAGGCATAGGCGATGACCTTACCTCGTTGCATCAGAACACATCCGAGCCCTTAGTTGGATGCATCGCAATAGACTACGAAGTCTTCTATTCCTTCTGGGAGGGATAGTATTGGTGTGGTGCATAAGGCTCGTTTCAGCGTTTGGAACGCCTTCTCTTATTTCTCTTCCCAGTCAAAGGCCACACCTTTCTGGGTCAGTGTAGTAAGCGGCTTAGTGATGCTAGAAAAATTTTGTATGAACCTGCGATAGTAGCCAGCGAGACCTAGAAATTGATGAATTTATGTAGGTGTCTTCGGTGCTGACCAATTCTCAATGGCCTTGATTTTGGAAGGGTCCACGTGAATTCCCTTTTCACTAACAATGTGGCCCAAGAATTCGACTCTTCGAATCCAAAACTCGCACTTAGAGAACTTCGCATAGAGCTTCTCCAATCGTAATGTTTCTAAGACTCTTCGTAGGTGTTGACTATGCTCCTCCTTACTTCGAGAGTAGATAAGTATGTCATCGATGAATACAATGACGAACTGATCCAAGTAAGGACGACACACCCTATTCATTAGATCCATGAATATAGCTGGTGCGTTGGTTAATCCAAATGGCATCACTACAAACTCGTAGTGTCCATAACAAGTTCGGAAGGATGTCTTGGGAACATCCTCCTCTAACACTCGTAACTGGTGATATCCGAATCGTAGATCTATCTTTGAGAAGTAATTTTCTCCTTGAAGTTGATCAAATAAATTGTCAATTCGGGGTAGGGGATAACGATTTTTAATGGTAAGTTTTTTGAGTTCTCTATAGTCGATGCACATACGAAACGATCCGTCTTTCTTCTTGACGAACAAGACTGGTGCTCCCCATGGTTAGAAGCTTGGCCTAATAAATCCCTTCTTGAGAAGTTCGTTAAGCTGACTGGAAAGTTTCTGCATCTCTGTTGGTGCCAGACGATATGGAGATTTGGCTACGGGAGTAGCCCCTGACACTAAGTCGATTCTGAACTTGACTTGGCGTTGCGGTGGTAATCCCGATAGTTCTTCTAGAAAGATGTCAGGAAAGTCGCGTACTTCTGGAATGTTCTGAATTTGCTTCACTTCTTGACTCGTATCGACGATGTGTGCAAGGAATGCATGATATTCCTTTCGCAAGCACTTCTGAGCTTGGATACACGAAATGATGCGAAGGTTCGTACTAGATTTGTCGCCGTAGATAACTAGAGTTTCATTGTTAGGGAGGTTAAGACGAACTGCTTTTCAAAGCACATAATGTCGGCGCGACGATGAATTAACCAATCCATGCCGATTATGACGTCGAAACTTTTAATTGAGACAGGCATGAGGTCTATTTGGAAAGAATGACCATCTAGAGTTAGTGTACAACCTAGGTATATGCAATTAATACTTTCCGTTTTCCCGTTTGCCATTTCTAGAGTAAATGATTCCTCTAGTGCACTTGGTTTTTGTTTAAGTAAGTGAACAAATTTATGGCTTACGAAGCTTCTCTCTGCTCCATTATCGAATAGAATACAGGCATATGAATTATCGAGGAGGAACGTACCAATAACTATCGTATGATCAGCTACGACTTCCTCGTGGCCTAACGCCAGAATCCTTCCCACTCCGCCAGCATTTCCTACCTTCGGGCAGTCTCTCTTGAAATGACCAACCTCGCCACAACCATAGCAAGCCTGGCCCGCACCCATGCCAGGGACTTGGTTAATTGGCCTTGCCGGAGCCTTGCAGAATCGGGCAGTGTGCCCTTTTCTGTTGCAGTTAGCGCACTGCATTTCCCGGTAGGCACCATTATGATGGAAAGTGCATTTATTGCACTTGGGCAAATTTCCGGTATACAACTTCATTGGCGTTGTAGCACCAGGTACAATCACGGCATTAACAGCCACCACTTGTTGCTTCTTGGCAGAGTTCTGCACTGATTTTCCCTTCTTGTTATCCCAGAAATTCTGCTTGTTGTCAGCGGCTTTGGAGGGTTCTGGGATAGTCAGGGTTGTTGTCGTTGTCGGGGTAGAGACTCCGTGATCAATGAGTCTCTGTTCCAGTCGCTTGGCACTATCGAAAGTAGTGGGGTTTGAAGCTAAGACATTCCCCTGAAATGGAGGCACTAGCCCCCAAATGTACCTCTCAATCTTCTTCCCCTCAATGGGAACCATATTGGGGCATAGTGCCACCAGATCGCTGAATTTGGCAGTGTATGCCACTATGTTGGAGCCTTTCATGGTCAGACTCGAGAGTTCCTGTTCCATCTTCTGAACCTCGCCCCTCGGGCAATATTCTTCAACCATCAGCCCTTTAAGAGCTTCCCAGCCCATAACATTTGCCACTATTAAGGTTAGAGACTTGACATGGCTATTCCACCACGACAGGGCTCTATCACTGAAGGTGCATGCAACAAATTTTACTTTGTTTCCTTCAGTACAGGAACAGATCTCAAAGATCGATTCCGTCTTTTCGAACCATTGCGAGAGCGCAATGACTCCACCGATCCCATTGAAGGTTTGGGGCTTACAGTTGGTGAAGTCTTTATAAGTGCACTCTCACGAGTGCACGACGACGTCACCTTGCGTGGAATGAACGACTGTTCCACCTCCACTAGTTCCTTGATTGTTGTGATATTGTGCCATGGCGGTAGCAACAGCCGCAGCTACCGCAGCATTAAGAGCTGCCGTATCAAATTGTGAAGGAGGAGTTGGTGTTTGAGTTGGAGTAATCGGAGAATTACGCCTTGTTGACCTCCGGGGAGGCATCTTTCAACTATAAGTTTAAAAAATGATGTTAAAACAAAGTTCTATGAAAATGTTTGTATAAGTTTTATGAAAATGTTTGTAATTGAACAATGTAAATGTTTGTATATGTTTGAAAACTCCTAGAAAATCCTATATTTTCTACTAGTATAAAAAGTAGTCTTCTACCAAGACCCGATTGTTTTGTATGTTTGTCTCTTTGTAAAAGTGAAAGCTTTTCTCAAGTATGACTATCATTACCAAAACATAGTTTTATATTACCCTTTATGTGAAAAGATCACAATTTGAATATAACGGGAAAATGTATATGTGTACTGCAATATTATTTGTATTAATCACTGAAGTAATAACTACCTTAAAACCAATGGTTTAATTAAGGCAAAATGTGATATGATTGTTACCATACTAATCTGACTATAACATGACGATGAAAGACGTCGGAAGAAATGACATTTGGCACCCGTAGACTTGCAAGTGCCACTGTAGCGAACAACAAAGGTGTAGGATAGTCAATCCAGTATAGATCTATACGCAAAATCACGCTTTCTCTACAGGAGATTCTGGTTACAAAACGTGACATAACGAAATGGTCGATGTGTCATGAAGTAGTATCTCACATTATCTAATCTCTGAATCTTGTTATAGTATACTTGTTATAGTAATAATATTCTATGTATAGTATTCTCTGTATAGTATCCTTTGTACAATATTCTCTGTTATAATATTCTCTGTCTAGTATTCTCTGTTATAGTATTCTCTGTTATAGTATCCTCTGTTATAGTACTCTCTGTTATAGTATCCTCTGTTATAGTACTTGTATATGATAGTATTCTCCTAAACTATACCTATTATAGTTTACTAGTAAGTTATGTATATGAATTGATAATGTATACCCTTGCTACCCAAAGGTACTGAACTAATTGAATAGAACTTTTATGTCTACATATGTATACATAATATATATCTAATATTTAGACGACCTTCGGAAAACTGGTCGGTACCCTAAGTCCACATCCAAACAAGGAAAAGGAAATGAAGCGAGCTAGCAGTCCTAAGTCCTTTAAACATTATGTATATAACTATACATATATATATATATATATATATATATATACATGCTTTTGATAGTATATATAAGTTAAAAGAGGTTTTGTAATACATTTAAAGAGTTTTGAACAATAAATAAATAATGACTTGATGTCAGTATATAAAACGATTTAAAAGTAGTTTGTTTTGAAACACAGTTTGAAGTATATGAAATCCTTGATTGAAACACAGTTATAAATCACATGTGATTGATCTTATAACTAGCATGTTTTCTACTTATATCCCCCCCCCCATAAAAGCATTTAAAATCATTTAAAAGATAAGTTTAAGGGGTATGAACTCACCTGAAGTGAGTGATGCGAATGTAAGATCGGTAAAGGATGCTAAGTGTCAAGTGAGGGCTTGAGCACACACGAATCCTATTTAACATATAATGACACACATATGCTTACATTTAGTGTTTATAACAACTAATTAGGTAATGGAACAACCTTAGGGGCTAAGAAACACTTGTACTGAAGTGTTAAACCACATAGGGTTGCATATAAGGGGTGTAGGGCCTCACTTGGGAGTTTATGGTCCATATGGTATGAACCACATGAGTTTACGACCCAAAGACCATTTCCTCATGAGTTTTCGGCCGTAAACTCATGGTACTATGTATCAAGTTGTGGTTTAAGGTCTTATAAGTCAATATGAAGTGTTCTATGATCAAGTCTAAGTCCTAGGAAGGAATGGTGGCACCATTGCACCACTAACTAGTGTTCACGGCCTAAGGACCATTTCCCCATGAGTTTACGTCCGTAAACTCATGGTATCTTGTACCAAATCAAAGTTTAAGGTCCCTAGCTTATGATTGAAGTGTTTTAGACTTGATCCTAAGGCTTGAGAAGAGATTAGGGCTCACTTAGACCCTTAAATAGAGTTTACGACCTAAGAAGGTTCTTTGGAACACTCAAACTGACTCCAAAATTGCTACAATTTAGCAATTGAAAGTTTGACTTTGATTGAATGCAGGGATTGATATAAGATAGAAATTTCGAGTTGTCACATCAACCCAATTCAACTTCTGGTTAATGGTCAAATGTCTAAAAGGTCAAAAATCAAAGGAAACTCAACCCGACCGAGTACGCCTTGCGTATTCAGCTGGTACACCCAGCGTATGCCCTTTGGGGCCAGTACGCGCAGCGTACCAGATGGGTACGCCCAACGTACTCCTCTGAAGCCTAGCCAACTCCAAAAAGCACTTAATCCCTTAATCCATTGCTCCAAACTCTCAAATATAATTGTAATAGCTAAATAAACATGTAAAGTTGGCAACTTTACTAGCATGCATGGCTTAATGGGGCTCTAAAGCTCAAAAGAGCTTAATGGATGGTCTTAACACATGCATGAACTCAAAAACTCCATAAAGCTTGCACCTTTATGAATGAGGGACCCTTAAAATGTCCATATCTACTAGAATGAGCTCCTAAAACAACCTTAGCTCACAAGGACCAAGAAAAAGGGATGACAATGGCCATAAACCAACACAAAAGTAGATCTGTTTAATGAGTAGCCAAGATAGATACTTTATACCTCTAAAGTCTTGAAATGAAGATGCTAACACTAGATATCTAGGTTCCTTTCCAAAGATTGAGTCTTCACCCTTCTTCTCGTGCACAAACCACCAAGAGCCTTATCTCAAGCTCCAAGCGTCACCCAAGGCACTCTAAGGTTTTATGTTTGTCAAAAGAGGTGGAGACTAACTTAAAATGACCAAATGGATGGTATAATGTTATTTATATAGGGTAGGAACCCC
The DNA here is from genome assembly GCF_002870075.4 of Lactuca sativa. Classification (NCBI taxonomy): domain Eukaryota; kingdom Viridiplantae; phylum Streptophyta; class Magnoliopsida; order Asterales; family Asteraceae; genus Lactuca; species Lactuca sativa. The sequence goes on from NC_056626.2 coordinate 387,641,577, forward strand.
GAAATTAGGGTTTTGCTCTATAAGGAGTATGCCCCGCGTATCCCTTAGTACGCTCGACGTACTCACAAACCACCCATGACCACTTATCCTTCTACGCCCCGCGTTCACAATGAGTACGCCCCGTGTACTCATTAAACCCCTAAAACTCTAAACTTCATTTGGCTCTAACTTCTTCGTCTTTGGTCCGTTTCCAATGAACCTTATATCCACAGAAAGGTGACGAGAAGCCCTACGCTTCTAACAACACACCATAGCCCTAAAACTTCCCGAACAAAAATCCAAAATTCATAAAGGCCTGAGCTAACAAATTACAATTATACCTTTGAGCTCCGAAAACACCATTAAACTCTAGGATCACTGAACCATAACACCTACATTCAAAAATGGCCAAATCCCTTCTTCCTCAAGGCCCCAAGCCTTACGGCAACTGAAGATTGGGCCGTAGTCTCGAGAATGAAGCAATTCTAAATCCGAGTGTTACAAGAAATCATCTTGGAAGCTCAATGCATATTGGATCTAAAAGTGTTTCACCCTTAAGTATCCTTTGAAGGTATAAAGTCTGAAACTTGATGGGTTATTTGCTTATATCTTGTTAACCTTGAGTTTGTGTTCATTTTGGTCTAGTTTGGTATTCATAAGTATGGATTACTCTTAGGGATGGCAAAAAAACCCGAACCCGATGGGGAAACCCGAAACCCGATTATTTCGGGTCGTTATCGGGTTTTTTTATCGGGTTCGGGGCAGGGAGTGGGTTATCCTCGCCCCGAACCGACCCGCCCCGATTATATATATATATATATATATATATATATATATATATATATATATGTTAATGGCACACATCAAAGATAAAATACTTACTGTGGAAAATCTTTTTAGTTATTAACAATCCGGTGTGAACGATCATTTTTTATGTTTTGACGTATTACACTAAAATTAAATAAAATAATTTTTAATATAACATCGATTTAATTTTATTAAAGTGATTCATCATATTTTTAATTTAAAAGGGAGACTAGAACACATATTTTTTATAAGACATCGGGGTACCCTAAAACAGAATAAAGATTTCGTTATGAATTGTTGTAAACCCGATAAGAAACCCGAAACCCGACTGGAAAACCCAAACCCATTGGGGGGCCCCGATAAGAAACCCGAAAGATATCGGGGCGGGTTTGGGAAACCATGCCCCGCCCCGAACCCGCCCCTTTGCCATTCCTAATTACTCTAACCAGAAGAGCTATCCTTTCAGATGTTTTTAGGTGTTAGGAACCATAAAAATGTGATTTTGGTCCTTCTTTTCCTTCCATGCAACAGTTACGGTGTCTTAATGGATTATTAAGTTAGAGTTTTAGCTTTTGGACCCTATATAGCCATGGAAAGTCATAAAGGTGGAAACTTCATTACTTAGAACGATGTTTTGGGTCTAGATCTGAGTTTGGATGAAAAGTCTTTAAGGAATAAGCACTTAATAAGAAGGATTGGATTCAGACGGAGTATATTGCACGTACCAAGAGGTACGCTACACGTACTAGTTTAGAGTCCATGTGGTTTGGATGAGTTGTAACTACGCCCAATGTAGTAACCGAGTACGCGGGGCGTACTCAGTTAGGTTGACTTCCTTGACTTTTTGACTTGCTGACTTTGACCTTTGACTTGGGGTTTGACCCAGGGGAATTTTGGGTATTTTGAGTTGTAGTTTGAGTTTAGGTCAGTGTTTGTTGTATAGGTGACCTGTAGAGTTGACATTTGGAGCAACGTTCTTTTTTGCTATCTTTTCAGACTGTGAGGTGAGTTTCCTCACTATACTTGTGGGTCGAATGCACCAATGCCGACCTAATAGATTGTTATCCTGATTTAGGATGTTGCTATGCTGTAGTGATTTGTTAAGATCAGTATGATTATCTGTTTACTATTATATGTTTTATCTGTTGCATATGTCGGCATGGTGCGGTTGGGTTAAGACAACACTGCTCTATGCGGAAGCCAACAAACCCGGGAGCAAGCCAGATATAAGTTGTGGGCCTGATATGCAAGCCAAACTTATGTTGTGGGCTCAGGAGCAATCCATACATGAGATGTAGGCCAGAAAGGTAAGCCAGACTCATGCTGTGGGATCAGGGGTAATCCAACCTGATGACTGTGGGCCTAGTATGCATGCTGTTATATGTTTGTATGGTGGTATTTTGGAGAAATCACCAAGATTTGACTTACAATTTAAGTTTTATGTTTCAGGTACTTTTGAGGATTGAGGGAAAACAAATACGTGATTGTACACATCCTTCGGTGACATGTTTGGAGATTTTGAGATACATTGATTTTGGGATTTTGTATTTGATACTAGGTCTCCTATGACATGAGTTTTTGATTGAAACAATGATTTTATCTTAATCGGAAAATGAAAATTTTTACTGTAATTTTTGGGATATTACAACATGTATGATCCGAAAAAAAGTTAGAGACCAAACGTATAATTTTGACAAAACCATATGGACGGTTTCAGTAATTTACTCTAATAATTATAAAAGTTAGGTTAAAAAACTCTTAAGTGGTTATCAATAATCGATTGAAATTTGAAAGGTCGAAATTTGAAAGGTCGTAAACTCGTTAAGATTTCAAATAAATATGATGAAAAATAATGATTTATCTTGAATCATTAAGTTTTGAATGACCTATTTTACAAGAATAAATATAACAGAACAGGATAAAAATGGAATCCATCATTTTATTTTTCTCTCCATTTTTAATACCAAACAAGGCATTTTCATTTCCCTCCTTTCTACACGTACCAAACACTCCAAAGGTTAATCCCAATCGTACGGTCAGGAATTATTTTATTTGTTTACCCTAACGATCATGTATACACACACACTCACTCATTGATTACTGTTGAAACCCAAACGACCTTTCGTTCTTCTTTACTCCCGACTAATCAAGAATCAAGATCTGACGACGATAGAAGGCATCTTTCCGCCCAAATTTCATCTGTCTAAGGTAAATCTCTAAAACCCTATTCATTATCTTCTTCCCCGCTAATCCAATTCCCAAAATCATCACTAATCACTACCCACTAATCGATGAAAAGAAAAGAAACGAAAAAAGCTACGAATGTCGCAATGATTCGATGTTTATCGCTTAATTAGTTATCTTCGATCTTCTTTAACGTTTATCTTCTCCTTTCGATCCTCGACAATTGGAAGAAAATCAAGTAAATGAAGCTAGCGTGTGAATTTTGGGGATTTTGACAAAACCCTAGTTTTCATTCACATTTGAAGCTTTGAGGTTGACGATTTTCAGATGCTGTGTTTAATTCTTGTTTTGATGAATATTTTAGATGTTTAACTGCATGTATGTGAAATAATTATAGAATCAATGGAGTTAATTTGTTAATTAATGGAACGAGTTGAATAAATACCTCATTGATCATGTTATCGCAGGAATATTGATCTTCTTCAAATTCTGTAATCTAACGAGCTCGCCGGAAAACATGGAAGATTCACCGGACTTCATCAAACTCCCGGCATCAAATCCTCCCGACGATGGAAGCCAACCTAGTAATAACGAACATAATTCAGGAGTTAGGGTTGAATCAAACGAATCTACAATTATCGAAGAGCAAATCTCAGTGCTCACTGAGAATGGAGTTCATAAGAGAAATGGAAGTCAAGTCAGCAATTGTGAAATAGATGGTATTTCTAACCTTTTTTTTTTTTTTTTATATATTAAATTATCTAATTATTTATTTTTACTTAGTTAAATATAAATATATAATTATATCTTAAGCTTGTTACACTATAATATGTTAGTAGATTTCCTGATATGTTTTTCCATTGACATGGTAGCTATTAAGAGACCTCGAATAACTGTTGATGAACAGCAAGCTTCAGTTCATGTCATTTATAATTCTTTAACAAGGTATAAAGGAAAAACACAATATTGATTAATGCCTCATAATTACATGTTTATACTCTCAAATTATTTAATAATATATTTTGGTTGAAGATATTTCTGTATAAAGTTTTAAGTGTATAACTTGTTTTGTATCAGAGAGAGTAAACAGAAGCTTGAGGAGTTATTACAAAAGTGGTCTGAATGGCATAATCGACATCAATCTTCATCTCATGTAAATTGTTTATATTTATATTTATATTTCTATTTATGTTTTTAAATATCTAAATTTCTCTATTGTTCAGGATTCAAACGCTGAGGTGGAATCTGGTGAAGGGACGTATTTTCCAGCTCTTAATGTTGGTCTAGATAAACCTTCTACACTGGTATCAAATATCAATTCAATATCATCACTTTTGTTAAAAAGACCAAAATACCCCTATGTTGCCTTCTGAAACATGTGTATTGTTTTGTGTAGTCGTTCTGGATGGATGGGCAAACTAGTAATTTACAAAGCAAGGAAGTTATTGCATTGGATAACAATTCAGTCCCGCTGTATGATCGAGGGTACACTTTCGGATTAACATCAACGGATGATCCGAGTATCGGGGACGGGTAAGTAATTTTACAGGAAAATAACAACGTAGTTTAAAGGGTAAAATGGTAAATTTGTTTTTTTTGGTGTGATTAGGGAAATGTTGGGTGGGTCCCGGTGCTTCAATTGTGGGTCATATAACCATGCATTGAAGGAATGCACAAAGCCACGTGACAATGCTGCTGTGAATTCCGCCCGGAAACAGCATAAAAGCAAACGGAATCAGAATTCCATCTCCCGGAATCCGACTCGATACTATCAAGACACTCCTGGAGGGAAGTTTGATGGTTTAAGGCCAGGTGTCCTGGATTCAGAAACAAGAAAACTTCTTGGAATTGGGGTATGAAAAATAAAAATGACCATATTACCCTTTTGAGATTGTTTATTTTCTTTTTTTAATATTAAGAACAAAATTATTCTTTGTTGGTCTGATTAGGAGCTTGATCCACCTCCATGGCTTAACAGAATGCGAGAGATTGGTTACCCACCAGGATACTTAGGTAACTATTTCATTGTTTTTAGTGTAAATTTACATTTTTGGTCCTTTTTTACAATGTTTTTGCCTTTTTGGTCCCTGAGTAAGTATAGCTGGTTTTTGCAATTTTGGTCCTAAAGATTAAAGATAAGTCATTTTAGTTGGAACAGGGACTAAAAATGTTACAAAACTCTCATACAAGGACCAAAATTGCAAAATAACATTTTGGGACAACTGAAAAAGGCCGGCTATACTCAGGGATCAAAAGTGTAACTTAGTCTTGTTTTTATTTGAAGTTTCATTTAAAAGTGTAAATTACATTTTTGGTCCAAGTATAGCTGGTTTTTGCAGTTTTGGTCTTTATTTGAGATTCTTGCAGTGTTTGTAGTCCCTATTCTAAGTAAAATGACTATTTTGGTCCCTGAGTGTTATCTGTTTTTTGCAATTTTGGTCCCAAAACTAGTTATCTACTTGGAACAGCTACCAAAATGTTACAAAAATCACAATTAAGGATCAAAACTGCTAAGAAATTTTTGTGACTACAATTGAAAAAAACCAGTTATAGTCAGGGACCAAAAGTGTATCTTACTCTTGTTTTTTTCAAATGTGTTGATTTGTTAAATTCCAAATGTGTTTTTGGTCCCTCTTCCAATTAAAATGGCTATTTTTGGTCCCCGAGTGTAACTGATTTTTGCAATTTTTGTCCCAAAGACAAGTCATTTTAGTTTAAATAGGGACCAAAAATGTTACAAAAATCTCAGAAAAGGACCAAAAGTGTAACTTACTCTTTTTTTTAAGTTTTATTCAAATGTGTTTTTGGTCCATCTTACCCTGAGAGTAACTCATTTTTTCAATTTTGGTCCGAAAGTTGAGTCATATGAGTTTGAACAGGGACCAAAAATGTTACAAAAATGTCAAACAAGGACCAAAAGTGTAACTTACTATTCAAATGTGTTAAATTCCAGATGAAGAAGAAGAGGAGCAGCCATCTGGGATTGAAATATTTGGGGATGAGGTTATCACTATTACCACTATTGCTAACCCAGAAACCGAAGATGGTGAAATCCTTGATATGGACTTCTCCCCTCCTCCGCCTCCCACAGCTGAGCCGCCATCACCGCCGCCACCACCGCCACCGCCAAAAAAAATGACAGTCCAATTTCCGGGAGTGAACGCGCCAATCCCGGAAAACGCGGATGAATGGAAGTGGGGAGCAAGGGCATGGAAATTCGATTTACCAAGAAACAGAGGAAACCCTAGATTTTTTAATCCACCAGAAACTCATCATGAAGAAAGATGGAATCGGGGTTATAGAGAAGATGGAATTGGGCCACCTGGCGTTGATGGGCCTTTGGCATCGAGGTTTACTGATTACGAGTCTAGAGGATCGAGTCATCATCATAGCCATAGGTCTATGTCTGAAAGACTCAAGAGAAGTCATGATGATGACAGATGGAATCCTTATGAAAACTCAAGAAAAGAAAGGCATCAAGAGGGACACCATAGGAGTTGGAGATGAGTTCCAAAATTAGAAAGCATCAAGTGTAAATGGAGTAGATGGATGGATAGTAAGAAGATGACAGATGCTTGTGCTTTTGTTAGTTTAGGCTTCAGTCGAGTAGTACCTATTATAACCATAGACACACTTGACTTATTGTTTTTCATTGAAGTTGATGCATTGTGGCTGTTGTACTTTATTATTAGTATGGTGGATGCATTTGAATGTTTGAATTATGTTGTGTCCAAAATTAGTGTCTGTAAATCAGGAAAAAATCATTAGGCATTCATACTTGAATTCGTTAGATCATGTCATTAAAGTATCAAAGAATTGGATGAGTGTATGAATAGGATAAATGCACCTAATATACTTGAATCAACAGCATCGACTTTTATTTGAACAATTTGTGTAGTAAAAACGACACAAATAAGCTGAGAGAGAACTACTAGCCTAAATAAATCATTACTAGCCTAAATAAATCATTCATAGTGGAACCCTAGAGAACTACTAGCCTAAATAAATCATTACTAGCCTAAATAAATCATCACTACCTCTAATTAGAATAAAAAAATAGGATTTGGTTTGTTAAATATGTTATATATATAATGTCATTTTTTTCTTTTTCTTTTAAGATAGATAAGGGTGCAGGTGCTCGGTTCGATCTATTTCTTTACCTCCTCGTGAATTGTATATTTGTAACAATATGGACAGAATTTTCGCAACTCCAATCGATTAGGTGTATTGTGTCGGTTCTTTAGAGTAATATATCTGGAAATGCCCGTTGATGCCTTCATTTGATTTGTTTAACACATGATTTCTTTGAATGAAAAACGAAAAACGAGTTCTGATTGTCCCTAAAACTTTTTTACACATTTTAACAGATTAGTGACAAATTTTGAATTATGTAGAAAATCTCTCAGAACTTCCTATACATTTTTGAGGAAATGGTTTATTGTTGTTATTATTATTATTATTATTATTATTATTATTATTATTATTATTATTATTATTATTATAAATTACATAAAATGACCAACTGGTTTACCAAAGGTTATAAACTCAACCCCTGCTAATTGTTTATGACGAACATTGTCCCTATGGTAACTAAAACAGACTTCTTTACCGTTTTTATTTTTTACCTTTAGTTTTGTTAAAATACTATTTACAAAAGAAGAAAAAAATAAATAAATAACACCCCACCCCACCACATTCCTATCCTATACCCCCAACACCCACTCAATTTTAAAATTTAGAAAACTTAATTCACCTCCGATAATCAAATTTGTCAAGATGTAAATAACATATATGAATATATTAAACCAATAACATAGCAAGCTTCAAAGAACATGGAACCAAGTCACCAAGATCATTTTCAGTTTGTATTTACAATTTATTTTTTTCAAATAGCTGGAATATTATTAGGAGACTAGCAAGTAGCTAGTAATTTTTTTTATAGAGAAATAGATAGAAGAGGATTATGGAGCCAATCACTCCAGAAAGCTCTAACTTTATTGTTCCTATTAAAAAAAATACATAAAAGGGAAAACTATGCTATGAATAAAGTTTCTTTTGGGGGAATCTTTTCTACAAGCACCAAGTCGTTCCCAAAGTGCCACAGGACCCAAAGAGTTTCACAAAAATAACATCAAGAGTAATCTTCTTGATTAAGTTGAGGTTGGAGTCATCGAGCCATCTAAAAATGTCAACAATCTTATCTCTCTTTGGAGGCACCAAGTCTGCCCATTTAAAGACCCAGTCCCATAAAGAAGCCGAGAGCATACATGACCAAAGGACATGATTAATCTTTTCATGGGAACTCGAGCAAAATGGACACATTAAAGAGTTAACTTCAACTCCCTTCCGGCTTAAGTTCCATCTAGTGGGTAAACGATCCAAAAGCACTCGCCAACAAACAATGTTAACTTTCTTTGAGATAAATTGATTCCACCTGGTAGCAATAACACCATTAGGGAGAGTAACTGAATCAATAAAGCGCCTCACATCCTTGACCAAAAAAGATTCGAAACCCTCAAAATTCCAATTCCATTCATCAGGAACATCCGTAAGGTTAGTCTCGGCTGATAAGATCAACAACTCATAAAGCTGCCTTTGGGTAATTCAAGTGTGCAGATCACAGGTCCAAGACCATATCCAACCATCTCTCCACTTGTCACTAACCTTGCAATCTTTATATTCTTCAAGTAGGAAAAGAGAGAAAATCTATTATTTAAGGAGGTGTCTCCAATCCAAACATCACTCCAAAATTTTGTAGAACTTCCATTATTCACCTTTCTTCTTAGACAAGAATTAGGAATTATACTCCATTTCCACGAATTCGAGGAAAAGAGAAAGTATCAATACTTCCATGTAATTCATAAATCACTTTTACCCAAAGAGAGTCTTTATCTTTAACTAATCTCCACTTCCATTTTTCAATAAAGCATAATTAAGAGCTTCAAGACTACCAATACCCAACCACCTTTCTTCTTAGAAGCCAAAATTTGATTCCAAGATACCCAAGGAATCTTTGAGGAATTACTATCACTTCCCCAAAAGAATTTAGCACGAAATGAATCAAGATTTTTTTTTAATCTGAACAGTCATGAGATATCAGGAAAAGAAGTAGGTACCTATGAAGATAGAGGAAACCAAGACTGATCTGCCCCAATCGAAAGCATGCTAGCCTTCCATTTCGTCAATTTATTCTTGAATTTATCAATAATCGGTTGCTACCCATGAAGACAAGCCATGTTAGAACCAACCGGGAGTCCCAAATAAGAAAATGGAAGGTTTTCTGGTTTACACCCTGTGATAGTAGCCAACCGTTGAACCTGGGCAAAATCGACTCCAACTCCAAAGAGGCTAGATTTGTGTAGATTAATTATCAACCCAGAAACATCGTGAAAACAATTAAGAAGTTGGAAAAGTTTAAGAATATTACCATGAGACCACTTGCCAAGAAACAAAACATCATCTGCAAACAACATATATGAAATCTGCACAGAATGCACTTTAAATCCTTTAAAGACGCCCACTGCAATGGCATCTTCAACTGCAACATACAAAACCTCCATCACAAGAATGAAAAGGAAGGGGGAGAGAGTGTTACCTTGACGTAACTCTCTATGAAGGGAAAACTCAGCAGTAGGGCTACCAATAACTAAGATAGACGCCTTCGGAAAATAAAGATAACCACGAATCTAAGAAATCCATCTATAGTTATGAAAATATACATTAATTTAAGAACCCAAAAGTTAAAACTGTTTTCAGTTTGTATCTACAAAGTTCTAAGCACGTAGGAACACACCAAAAATTGATTTTAGTTTGTTATTTTACTTACCCCCTTACGATATCTCTTTGTGTGGTTCTTATCCCTCTAAGAAACACATAAAATATTAATTACCAGATGAAATCAAAACAAATCTCTAACATTGTAAATTTTCAAACAAAATTTTCATTTTTAAAACACATAAAACTCAATGTATCATTTCTCAAAAACCACCAATGTATCAATTGTCAAAACACAAATCAACAAAATAATTGATAATATCCTAGAATCCTCAAACATAATCTTGAACAGGTGTGTACAATCAAGCAGGCGCCTTCCTGTGATCCTAAGAAGTACCTGAAACACATAACACACAACACGGTAAGCACGAAGCTTTGTGAGTTCCCCAAACTACCACATACACAAATAATAAGCCTCTCATGGCTATAGATTAGCATGGATCCTCTAGTCATGCGTCTCGGTGAGGACCCTCCGGTCTCACGACATGGTGTGAACCCTCCGGTCATGTGTCTCAGTGAAGACCCTCCGGTTTCACAGCTCAGGTTGGAACCTCCAGTCTTGTATCTCAGTGAAGACCCTCCGGTCTCATAACATGGTTTGGACCCTCCGGTCCTAACTCAATAAGGCACAAAATAGTATAGCATATACCACAAAGACAAAATGTATAATATCACACAACTCAAAAAAAGCACATAGGACCCTCCAATCATGACTCAAATAGGACCCTCCGGTCACACAGTATTACCACTCAGGTAACTATACTGAGAAGACTCACCTCGTAAGTAAAGCAAGTATGTCTCATACTCGAACCACCGATCTAGCCTTCGCCTATGTCACACCCCAAAACTAAGAACGACGGAAACGTTTTGGGGCGGAGGACGTCATGTACAGTATCACAACAATGAAAAGTAGTAAACAAGCAACAACATCATCCATTGCATTAATAATAGAATTATTATACAAGTATGTTCTATCAAATTTTGATAAACACTAAAGCATAAATCAAAATGAAAGATGACTCTTGAACAAGCTCCATCTTCCTTTCTCCTTGCATCGGTACCTGTCTATGATGACCTAAGGATACAAGTAATTTTGAAAGCGAGTATCAACTTTGAAGCTGGTGAGATCATAAGTATTTTAGTGTCTTAATTTGTATGTAAGAATTTGTAAGTAATTGAATTGTAAGTATTGAAAATGTATATGAACTGTAAGTATGAAAATGTTTGTAAAACAACTGTAAACGTTTGAAAAACCCTATAAATCCCTATGATTCCTACTATTATAACAGGGAGTCTTCTACTAAGACTTGACTGATCTCTATGTAGTCTTCTACCAAGACTTAACTGTTCTATATGTTCGTCTCTTGTAAAAGTGTGTAATTTTCCCAAGTGAAAATATCACTAAATGTGTGTACAGGGAAAATTAATGTAGTACTAAATCGTAACGCTATAAGAACTACTGTTGTACTAATTACCTTAAACCGGATTTATATTAAGGCATTATGTGATAAATTGCACCATACTATCGACTAGTAACAACGACATACGAATGGTCGTAATAACGGAATGACGTTTGGCACCTGCAGACCTGCAGGTCCGGCTGTAGCTAGCAGCAAGGTGTAGGATTGTCAATCCAGTATAGATCTATATGCAAACTCACGCTCTCCCTCCAAGAGACTCTGGCTACAACTCGGTTCATGACATTTAAGTCATGCTCCGATTTAAATCACAATAATTAACGTATTCTTGTATATGTAATGTAATGAACTGTTTTAGCTGTAATGTACGTGCTCTCTACCTAGCAAGTATAGTAATGTAATCATTCTAGTATAGTTGTATATGTTCTCTTCCTAGTATAGTTGTATATGTAATGTACTGTAATGTTCTAGAAAGTATTGACTCATGAAAGAACTGACTCATTGTATGATATCGCGTTCTAGTAATTGTTCTAGTATCTTCCTAAACTACCCATATGGTAGTTTACTAGTAATCTAACTGGTACGTATGAACATGGATGTATACCCTTGCTACCTAAGGGAATGGGATGAACTGGAAGGACCTTTTATGACTATATATGTACACATGATATATAACTAATATTTAAACGACCTTCAGACGAGTACCTGATATCCCACCAGACCACATCTCAAGCGCGAAAAGGAAATAGGGTGGATAGCCTTCCTAAGTCTTTTAAACATTTCTTATATAACTATACATATAGAGGCATGCAATTTATAATATAAAAGCATAAATAGGTTTTGTAAAACATTTGAAACATAATTATTATTTTAAGAAAAGATCGACTTGATGTCAACCTATAAAACAATTTGAAGGCATGGGTTTGATAAAACAGTTTAGTATAAAGAAACATTTGTTTGAAACACAATTGTAAATAAGTTTGAAATGTGATATACAGAGTAAAATATACAGTGTAATAAGGAGTTTAAAACATATAAAATGTTTATAAAAATCATTTGAAGGAAACTGTTTGGTAAAACGGCTAATGAGTAGCCAAATCATTTGAATGCTGTATATTAATCACATGTGATTGATGTAATAACTAGCATAATTCTACTTATTAATCACATGTGATTGATATAATAAGTAGCATGATTATACTTGTATCCCCCCCATAAAACATTTAAAAATAGTTTAAAACATTAGTTAAGGGGTATGAACTCACCTGCAGTAAGTGACTGGAATTGAACGGACTGTTATCGTAAGGAAGGATCGGGCAAGTGCTCGGTGTCAAGTGAAGACTTTAGACACACACAATGATCCTAATTACATATGAAGACATATGTATATAAATAATTAGTGATTAAAAACACTAATTATACAAGTATAAACATTTAAACGCGAGGAAAACACTTTTGGTCAAGTGCTAGGAGGCTAATGGGTTGCAACAAAGGAGTGCAATACCTCAAATGGGAGTTTAAGGTCTAATGACCATGTTCTTTGGAGTTTACGGCCCAGGGGAGTAAGCTCCTGGCCGTAAACTCTCAACCAAGTCCCTAAATGGTGTCTACCAATTATACAACTCATGTGGTGAATTGTTTCAAGGCTATAACAAGTGTTTGGGTGCCATATTAACTCCTTTGGGGAGTTTACGGCCCAGACACCATATTCCCTTGGAGTTTACGGCCGTAAACTCCCTTGGGAGGGTTTTTATGGTGTTTTTAATTCTCAAACATCTCTAGGTAATGATCTATGTTGGGTTCTAGGCATAAGGAAGGAGTTAGGGTGTCATTTGACCCCTTTATAGGTGTTTACGGCCCAAGAACTACTCTTGGCCGTAAACTCCTCAATACTTGTGATTCCTTATGTTTTCTAGGCTTTAAACACTTTAGGGTACTTGTCCTAATTTAAGCCTAAGCCTTAGGAAGTGTTTGTGGCATCAAAACACCCCTATTTAGAGTTTTCGGCCCATGAACCATTTGGCCATGTGTTTACGGCCGTGAACACCCCTAGGTGTTGGTATCTTGATTGCTTTGGGTCTTAGACACATCAAGGTAATGTGCTAGGCTAGTCTCTTGGCTAAATGAAGGCATTCAGGGCATTTTGGGCACTTAACATGGATTTCACGACTCAAGAACACCCTTGGCCGTGAACTCACTTTTCATCCTTGATTTTAATCCCTTTTGGTGTCCTAAACATGCAATGAAGGCTTCTAGTTCGAGTTCTAAAGCTTTGAGGGTCATTGGAACCCTTAAGGACCTTAAAATGGAGTTTACTCCCCAAGTGTTCTTGGGCGGTAAACTCCCAAATCTTGGGGTATTAATCCGATTTTGATGTTTTCTAGTCATATACACACTAGCATACAAGTCTAAGGTAGTTACAATTCACGGGGAAAGGGCTAAGTAGCATTTAAGCCACATATTGGAGTTTACTCCCCAAGAACGTTCTTGGGTGGTAAACTCCCGAGTCTAGTCATTTTGTTATGAAATTGATGTTTCTAAACACAATCTAAGCTATATAACATAACTAGATCGAAGTACTCACAATTTGGGATAAAAACCCGAAGATCCGTGAGAGAGAATTTTGACTTTTCTCTAAATGGAATTCAACAAATGAACCAATTTGGTTTAGAATTCTATTTATAGTCCTGAGATATTTTTGGCAGAAAATATTTTTATTCCTGGAACGAACTCTAATGTCCTAGAGTATTGGAATAACGGTGTTGCACAAAACCCTAGTGCAACCACTCTCCTAATATCTCCTTAAGTGTAAAATCCTGAAAACTGCCAAACTTATACTCGAAGTCTGGTATTTCACTGTAACTATTCTAACTTCTATTGGATTGATATGGTTTGTTCATAATGGAAATTTCGGGTTGTCACAGCCTAACATATATCGTAATTAACTCTAATTAATAAACGAACCCAAAAGATGTTAGGCTAAACCCACTACTAATTCTCAGAAGGATAAAATACCATTTTACCCTTCCATGGCCTCTAAAGTCCACAGTTTGACTAAACCATAAAAGTCAATAGCAAGTGCGTACACTGGGCATACATCCCTTTACGTTGGGCATACTACTTCGCCATGCATGCATCGGGAAACTTCGACGCTACGCTGCGCGTATCTGGGAGTACACTCAGCATATGTCCCTAACTTACTTTTCCTACTCTCCTGGTCTTAATCCGTTAATACCATAGCTATAATCTCAAATCTGGACTCACTAAGGGCTAATACTCCATAAAGTTTGTGACTTTAAGCCTTTGCATGACTGAGAAAGTCTAAACCCATAAACTCTCACTCCTTACTCACAAATGTTCTCATATATCATACATGGGGAGATCTGGACGTCAAAGATCCTATTTTTATGAGTCCACTCCACTAGAGACACTTAAAAGGACAAGTTGTCACACCCCCAAACCAAGGATGGCGGAAACTTCCGAGGGGTGGAGGACTTCATGTACAGTATCATAATAATGAATATAACAGCGAAGGAAGCACACACAACCATCATAAATATAATTTAAAAGGTTACATCGTTGTACGAGTTACATGTTTCCAAATAAATTACATCATGATGACAAAATGAGTTTTAAACTTAACGCCTTAGCGTCCCGTCCTCAAAAGCAGTTGATTACCTGTTCACTGATTTCCTGAGAATACAAGTAGTTTTGAAAAGTGTCAACAATTAAGTTGGTGAGTTCATAAGAGTTTTATTTGAGAAAGAAGCCGTTTTCCTTGTAAAAACGATAGAGTATGGTTCCAAAAAATCCAATATTTTCTTTAAAAAAATTTGATATGAAAGCTCCTGTGAAATAATGTACCCTAGAAAGACCTATAGTTTCCTTCTATAATCTCCAAGTGTATATAAGTTATATAAAATTAAAGTTAAATAAACCGTCGAATGTAATGAGTCTTCCCTAGGCCCACAACCAAACAAGGAACAGGAAATAAGGTGGACCCACCAATTCTAAGTTGATCACGACTAAATTTTATATAACTTTAGCATATACACTTAGTAATTATAGCTGAAAACTAACAATTCTAGGTGGAATGTAGTCTTAAAACCAAACACCGAAAATGTACTAGTGTTTTCCATACTAATAATAGTATAAGTAAGTTTAAATGAATGAAATCCCATAAATCCTATGTTTTGTTAATACTCCATTTGAGTTATTATAACCATGCTATGACCTAGATGTCCCGTGCTGACGTTCTTCAGGCATCAGAAATGTTATGACATTTGTCACCCGTAGACCTCGAGGTCCTACTGCAGCTAACAACAAGGTGTAGGGTGTCAATCCCAATATAGATCTATACACAACTATCACGCTCTCCCTACAAGAGACTCTGCTTACAATACAGGACTTAAATGCGTTACTTGAAAAGTACCGTGAAGCGATGTCTCACAAATTAGTCATTAACGAATTTACGTGTAGTGAAATGAAAACCCTTTCTTGTATTGAACTGAAACATAAACTATACCTATTATAGTTTATCAAAATGTTTGTTGTGATGAAAACCCTTTTTGTGTAAATGAAACATTTAGTATTGAGTTTGTAGCATAAATGAATAATAAACTATACCTATTATAGTTTATCAAATAATGGTAGTAGTAGTTGAACATAAACTATATCTATTATAGTTTATCAAAACGTTTAAATGCAATGGATATAACTTTGTTTATTATAGTTAACTACTATATTTTTGTAAAGGTAAAAACCATTTTGTTTTCTGATATATACCTTTTACTAAGGTGAAATAACATGTAATATAACAACATATATTTACATAAAAGTACACACCTTGCTCAGCAAGTTACAAGGTGTAAATGAATTTGTTAACTATTTTTCTAGTTTTAGCTTTTCTGTTCCTGTTTTTAGAAAAGTTATAGAAAAATCATGAAAAGTCGAAATCAGAATCCATAAATTCTGAGAGTTTAGAAATTGTGTCTAGTTTGTTCATAAATTTTATTATGATTTTTAGTGACCTCTAATTTGTTCTTGAAATGATAGGCAGTTTTATATAAATTGTATAAAAATCGTATGGAGATGTGCAAGTAGTCATTTTAAAGGTATGAACCTGAAATATTTTCACCTAAAACAAATTTGAAAACTAAAATTTTTAAGTTGCCCAAAACAGTCCATGAATGGAGTTAAACTTTTCTAATGAAAGCTGATGGATGAGTTTAGTTGTTTTCTTGGTGTAAATTACACGAATGGTCCCTATGGTTTAGGTTAATTTACGTGTTTGGTCCCTAACTTATTTTTTAAATTGGAAGGTCCCTAATGTTTGTTTTTGTTACGCGCTTGGTCCCTGTCTTA
The DNA here is from genome assembly GCF_002870075.4 of Lactuca sativa. Taxonomy (NCBI): domain Eukaryota; kingdom Viridiplantae; phylum Streptophyta; class Magnoliopsida; order Asterales; family Asteraceae; genus Lactuca; species Lactuca sativa. The sequence continues at coordinate 387,658,103 of NC_056626.2, forward strand.
CCTAAAGATACTATTTGCCCTTGATATTTTAATTTATTTAAGTAAGCACACCCCGAACCCCACTCCACTCACCTTACCTTACCTACCCCACAATTTTTTCCTATTTAAATAATAGTCTTTTTAGGTAAGACATAGACCAAACGTGTAACAAAAACAAACCGTAGGGACCAAGCATGTAACAAAAACAAGTAGTAGGGACCTTCCGAGTTAAAAAAATAAGTTAGGGACCAAACGCGCAAATTACCCCAAACCATAGGGACCATTCATGTAATTTACTCTAACTTGTATTCCCCCCCTTAAAACTTCAGAAAAACATGAAAAGATAGGGGGTATGAACTCACCTTGAGTGATTTCAGTAGATGGATGATGAAGAAAAGAAGTGTTCAACTTAAGAACACTTGGGAGATGCTTGAAGATTCGAAGATCCAACAACAAATATGACGATATTTGTGTAAGGAACCCTTGATTTGAGTGAAGAAGTATAAGGAAAACAAGTGAGGGATGAAATATCTTACCAAAGGTGGATGAGAAGCCTTAGAACTCCTGGAGAATTCGAGATTTTGGAGAGAAGAGTGAGAGAGAAAAGTGTATTTTGCTAAAAGGTGAAGTTGTTGGTGATTTTTAGAAAGGTGTAAGAGTGGTTGACTCTTGGTGTGTATGTGTGTGTGTGTGTTAAGGAAGCTTGTGGGGAAAGGTAAAAGGTACAAAGAGTGGGTAATGGCTGATGTGAATAGTGACACAAAGCATAAAGCATGAATAGTGAATAGAATGTGTCATAGCTTTTGGGAAAAGTCCATGGACTCAACTTTTGTACTTTGCCTTAACTCTTAAGAAAAGGGGTGGGTTTTAATACTAAAATCCTTAGGATAAGTTTATTTTATGATCTTAGAGTGTTAAAATTAATAAAATAAAGGTTTGTATGAAAATCCCGTGCGAAATCCATCGAAAACGGGCTTATAACGAAGTCGTGGTCGAAAACCGGGTGAAATGGGCCTTCCTGCGAAGTTGCTCGGATAGGACCGAGGTTCGGTCCCTACTGCCATGGACCGAAGGCGAGATGACCCGAAATAGCCCGAAGGCGAAATAGGCCAAAAGTGGGTTCGGTCCGAAGGGCTTGGTTCGGTCTTAAGCTAGTTTCGGTTCAGCAGCTTCGGGTTCGGTCCTTCATCAGTTCGGTCCTTAGTACTTTCGGCCCTTATAGAGAAGCTTCGGCCCTAATAGGGACTTCGGTCCTAATAGGTTATTTTTCAAGAAATCTTTTCGTTTCGAGCGATTTTTGACTCGGTTAAGGGTCGGGATGCCCCAAATGATTTTAAAAAGTTGAGGGAGGTTATGAGAGAGATTTGGGAGAGATTTCACATGTTTGGAGAGATTTCACATGATTGGAGAGATTTGGGAGAGATTTCACATACTCGGAGAGATTTAGGAGAGATTTCACATACTTGGAGAGATTTGGGAGAGATTTCACATACTTGGAGAGATTTGGGAGAGATTTCACATGCTTGGAGAGATTTGGGAGAGATTTCAGATTGAGAGATATAGAGCGAGAGAGATTTAGAGAGACTTTATTTGCAACTTTTGTGAGTGTTTAACTTCGAAATGCAAGGTTTGTAAGCCCCGTTTTTCCTTGTTATGATTGTTATACGCCCCGAGGGGTTTGGAATAATGTTTTATCGAGTAGTTTCATCACTTACACCGATTAGGGTTTAGAATTTCTGAACACATGACACTTCTAAGTGATACTTTATATTAACATAGCGAGTTGTACAATAGAAAGCATAATGAAAACCCTAATATACGAGGGTTAGCTGAGTTGACCGGTCTGACTTGTTGACTTTATTTGACTTTGACTTGACCGGAAATTGACGGTTGTCACACAAGTATTAGGCTATGGAGTTCAAAAAACTCATAAAGCTTCAAGCTTTGGGACATAAACTCTAAAATGAACCATAATATGCACAAATCAAAACAATAAGAAAGCTTTGAGCTTGATACCTCCAAATGATACACCAACCATAGGGAAACTCAGATCCAAAGCTTGGACTCCAACTCTACTCTCTTCAAAGCTCTTTCTTCACTCAACGAATCCCAAAAAGAACACTCAAAAGTTTCAAATGGCCACTCAAGCTAAAAAAACGGAAATTAGGGTTTTGAGGGGAGTTGATGACCATAAATCTTGGCCAGAAATGAGGCCACCATGTTCCATAAATAGGGGCACACCATACAATTAGGGTTTTCACTCTGAGCCTAGTATGCCCAACGTACCCTCTGGTACGCCCATCGTACTAGGTGGCTTACACGTCCAAATCACGCACATGAGTACGCTGAGCGTACACATGCATACGCCCTGCATACTCAACTACCACCTTTTCTCAATTAAGGGCCAAACTTGACAACTAAAATAAAGTAAGGGCTATTGAGATATACCTAGTCTCGGGATGTTACAAAACCCAAGAAATAGATCACCAAAACTGATTACCAGATGATCGTATGATGAAGAACAAATATTCACGCTAAGGGGTTGTTTGTTTTTCTAAAAAAACCACTTCTGACCACTTCTGGCTGCGTCGCAAAGAACACGCGCAAGACTTGGCCTTTTAGAATTGTTTATTTTTTAAATGACTTCTGACTTAAAAACTGTCGTGCATGTGATGTGTGGCGCAATACTGACCCTCCCCTTCAAACCTCTTCGTTCCTTACTTTAAGTTATATTATTCAACATAAAATTGTTTCATTTTTTTCAACATGTTTATTATTTTAATAATATTATGAAGGATTAAAAAATTTCAAGTATACTTTATGTGACATCCCCATTTTCACGGCCTGAAAAGACCGATTTGTTTATGCTTTATTTTCAAATCGAAGTAACCTTTTAAAGAAAAGTGTTGCGGAATTTGTTTCCAGAAATACATGATAAATATGTTATCAAAGCATTTCCGAAGAAATGTATTTTATTCATTTTAAAACTTTGGGTTGTCATCGTCAATACATAAACATAAGCATAAACATACCTTATATTCATTTACACCAGTGATCTACATATCCTTAATCTCTCGGTGTAATGTAGCTTCATATCGACACCTGTGATGCAAATAAACTGAGTGGGTCAGGTTGGAAAACCTTGTGAGTACATAGGGTTTTCAATCCACGATAATATATATATTATGTTTCATCATCAAACAATTAGCCCATTACCCATCCCCATTATCTTCTTTATTCTTAAGTATCTTCTCTATGAATCGTCTATTCCTCATTATTTATTCCTAAGGATTGTCCTAAGGAATAGGTACGAAGTCCATCGTTTCCAGGGTTTATATAACATGCACTAAGTCCATAGTTGCTAGGCTTCATCCAATAGGCGCTAAGTCCATAACTGCAAGGGTTTATCTCATTTATTGACAGTATTATTTTCGGGAGTCCACCCGCAATACATGTCAATGGGTTTTTAGAGTACACCGGGTGAACATATCATTCACAACACCTACAAGTTGCGAGCCTGCTAGTGTTCCACTGAACTGTCTAGAATAGTTTGTGGTTGTCATATATACTCTGCTAGATGACGTGACCATAGCTTGGTTCATCGTTTGGTTCATCACTTCTCACTATATTTTATCACTCATATATCATTGCTCATCATTCATCTCATTTTTTTCATCGCTCATCATGCATCTCATCTTTAATGTACCCATCTTTTACCCATCACAATTATAGGTATCAAATACATATAAAGTTTAAAACAATTAAACATGTATATTTTTGTTCATCCAACATAAATATTAAGTACGCAGATAATATGCACACATAGCACGTAATTTATAATAAATACTTCATATCTATGTATAAAATGAAAGTAACTATGCACTCACCTATTAAAGTGGTGATTCCGAACTCAGACAGCACTTTGCTTAATTTATTTTCCTTCGATGAAACCTAGTATCATTACTACTAGATTTTAGTCTAATTTTTATTGTGACTAATTATTAGTCTAGATTCATCATTAACTCAGAGTCTACTTCATGATCTATTAAGTAAGGATCAGCCAGGCAGGACAGTTGGGAGACAGGACCATTTCGGCATATAGCTTTTCAGAAATCCAACAACCAAACCCAATATGACCATTCTAGACACCTCTCCCGTAAGTAGTTCAACCAGTGTAACGACTTTGAATCATTGATAAATCTTATTATATTTAAATATAAGCTATATTTAAAGTAGGGTAGGCGTATCTCACTTACAACGGGTTTTGCTAAAAACCGAGCTCCGCTGGAGCAGAGCTTCTGAGCTGAAAAACTTTTTTTCTCGGAGCCTTCGGGTGCTCTGGGGCTTTCCTCTAGCACCTTGAGGTTACCAGGGCTTTAAAGGGATTTTAGGAGGTTTAGAGAGAAGTTAGAGTGAGAGGGAAGTGGGTTTTGGTGTGAGAAATGAAGATGATTTCACAAGGTATTTATAGGCTGAAACATAGCTCAACTCGTCGAGTTTTGGCCTCAAACTCGTCGAGTTAGTGCCACATGTCATCATCTGGTGGCAAGGCTTGGGGAGAAAGCAATGACCCAGATTCAGCCACGTCACCCCCTTCGCAACAACACCATGCTAACTTCTAAACCTCGTAACTTTCGCACACGAGCTCTGTTTTCAAAATTCTTTATATCCACGCATAGGTATTGATAATATCTACAACTCTCCTTTTGACTCCATCAGCTAATTCTCGACCGATTTTAAATTTAACAGTATGAGAAGATTACACTATTAAATGACTGTGTAAAATTCATAACTTCTACATAAGGACTCTGTTTTTGTATGTATTTTTATCGTTGAGCTCCTATTAATGAGATATTCATTTCTCATTTAGGTTGCGTCGGCCAAAAATCGATCAATCTAAAATTCAAATTCCGGGATGTGCACTGCTATGCTAAATCGTAGAAAAATCATAACTTCCTCATACAAAGTCATATTTTGACGTTCTTTTTATGCACACTCTCGGTTTATCGTATGCTAGAAATTTCGTTTAGATCGATAAGGCTAAAAAATATTTTATCGCAAACTTACTTTTTATGATTCCCGGTGTCGTGCCGGTTTTGCCGTAAAACTTCGATGAGTCATAATTTATTCGTTATAACTCGGATTTCTGCGTTCTTTATATATACAGAATGCTTGTGACATATACTATAACTTGGTTAAGATTATTTATTCTAAATAATCTTCTATTAAAAAGTCATTTTTGATGCTTGTTGTCTCTAAATTGACTAGCCCGAATCTGCGGTGTTACACTTTACATAATTTCAAAATCGTTTGGTAATTTCATATAATTTTTTTTGTGTTACATTGTGTATAACCAAATATTAAAGTTAATCACTAAAATCACAAAATTCTATTGAAGCTAACAAATGAAATAACCATCGTACAAGTTTTAGAAACCACACGAACCATTTATACAAGCAAAGTTGTAGAACTCGTTACTCGGTACCTGTTCGGCCGACTACCAAGTAGCGAGTACTCAGGAGTACTCGGATTTGGAAATTTGTGTAGAAATATTTTTAGGGAAATTCTATATGTCAAAATCATAAGTTGATTGAAATATATAACAAAATTGGATACATATGAATACACAAAAAATGAAAAAAACATAATGGTCTCACTTCGTGAATAATTACTAAAAATTTAAGATATATATGTAGTAAAAATTGCATGTGTGTCTGTTAAATAATAAATCATTAAGTATATTATACATATTAACCACCGAAGTGATCGAATTTCACAACACTACTCAATTCAATAAGAGGCCGATCGGGGAGTACTCAAGATTATGTAACTCGCCTCGACAAGGGGGGAGTAGCGAGTACTCGGAGGAGTAATTGGCTAAGTCGGCGAGTTTTACAACACTGACAAGTTTATAAACCATAATGATCTTTCATATAAAAAAGATCAATGTCCGAACTTGTGACATTTAGTAAACCATAGGAACCATTTTTGTATTTATTATTATTATTATTGTTATTATTATTATTATTATTATTATTATAAACACGTAATAAAATATGTAAATACAATTAATATCATAACAACATAAGTTAATATAACTAATACAACACTAATACTTTCTTAAATATTTTTTTGATGTAACTTCTTCAAGATGTTAAAAGTTATTCGGCTCCGATAACCTAGTAATTGTCTAGACACAGATTAATCGCTAGGCCGCTTAGTCACTGCCAATGGATTAATCGGAGACTTATCGAAATTTTTACAATACTGATTATTATTACTATCCTTATAATGATGATAATAATAACATTACTAATATGAATGTGTACGGTAATAATAATAATAATAATAATAATAATAATAATAATAATAATACAAAATCAATATCAAATATTTTGTTCTGAAAATGGTCAAAGTAATAATAATAATAGTAATAATAAAAAAACTAATAATAATATTTCGGAAGGTTTTCGAGGGAAATGGGTTTTCAAGGAAAATTTGAAATGTTTATATGTTCATATATTTCATAGTATGGAGTTGTATTTTGATTTGGACACTAAGCTGCCGACTAATAAATTGTGTGGTTTTGAATCTATATTTTAGGATCACAGTTGTCAATGATAATCGAGAAGAGGACTTAAAGATGATAGGAGTATGAATATCATTCAATCTATTACCACATATATATATATATATATATATATATATATATATATATATATATATATATATATATATATATATATATATATATATATATATATATATATATATATATATATATATATATATATATATATATCATTTTTTTCTCCTATATTTCTTCTATCTTTCCTAACCCACAACACATTGAAACAATATATTTCCTAACCTATTTAACCAACTCAATTAAAAACACACAAAACAAAATATGGTACAAATCCTTAAGCAATTGAGAGAGAGAGAGAGAGAGAGAGAGAGAGAGAGAGAGAGAGAGAGAGAGAGAGAGAGAGAGAGAGAGAGAGAGAGAGAGAGAGAGAGAGAGAGAGAGAGAGAGAGAGAGAGAGAGAGGTGAAATCGGGTTCCTCAACCCGCATGTGAGACCAAAACCTCAACCCGCTCATACTTTAAGTAAGGTTCTCGACAGTACTAGTGGTACTGCGATCCCATCTTCCTTTACTCCATCCGACCTAAGGGGCTGTATGAGAATCCTTATTCAAAATGATTCTTAACTTATTATGATTTGACATTGGTAATAAATAATTTTAAGTGTTTAAATGGTTAATGTCATAAAAACCCTCAAGTTTGCAGTGTTTTGTCGGTTTTGCCCAAAGTTGAATTTTATTTCCGTTTATGCCTCAAACTTGCATTAATTTGTTTGTTTTTACCCTCTCGCCGATTTTTACCTTAGAAGTCTGTCACCCCTTTGGACGAACCTGCTAAGGGGCCGTCTGATAGTTGATAACTGAGTTAGAAGCTGACTGGGTTAGAAGTTCTGACTGTGTCCAAATCTGACCGAGTTTATGTTGTTTGATTATTTATCTGATTGAATGTGGCGAATGATGAGAAATGACTGTGTTACCCTTATGTTGTGCTAGATAAAATAATTATACACATACAAACTATCACATAAAATCTATATAAAAAATACATCATTTAAAATCTAAATACAAATTGTCATATAAAATCCAAATACAAATTGAAATACACATAAAAAAACAACATAATAATTTGCATAGATATTTAATGCTCACAATTTAAAAATAGTTGATTATCAATCTGGTTACTTAAAGTAGCCATATATTCAATGACTTCTGAACCCCATTGTATGCCTTGTATATTTGGGCCCTCACTTCCTCCACCTTGCACATTAGGATTATCCATATTGTTTTGTTCAAAGTTAGTTATGAGATATGTCTTGTTATATTTGTTGGTACTATAATTTGTCATTCAAAACACATCATTGCACTTAGGACCTCGTGAAAACGTAGATGAACCATTTGTAAGGAGTGGTGAAACCTTCCTTTAACGATTCGAAAACATTTATTATGTCATATAACATGTAAAAATATGTGGTGGTGGAATAAATTCCAGAAATTTGATTTTGACCCTCACTCCCTCCACCTTGCACGTTAGGATTATCCATATTGTTTTATTCAAAGTTTGTAAATAAGTCATCTTGAATATTGATTTTGGCCCTCACTTCCTCCACCTTGCACGTTAGGATTCCCGAAATTTGATTTTGGCCCTCACTTCCTCCACCTTGCACGTTAGGATTCAAAACTTTTGAATCATGTGTTATGCCCTCCCATTCAGCCCATACAAAGGTGAGTATCATATCAAAATCACAAATTTCTTTTACATTTTGATAACATTCACATTTTCCTCTTCCCCTATAGCGAGTTTGTTCATCAACGGACACAATTGCATGTACAAGTGTTCCGTCTAGTGCATCTACTGCTCCAAGAAATATGTTTTTTATCCGTCTACGTCGTTCCAAGATATGTCTTGTTATATTAGCAGATGTTGGTACTATAATTTCTCTTACAAAACACATCATTGCAATTAGGACCTCGTGAAAACGTAGATGGATCATTTGTATGGAGTGGTGAAACCTTCCTTTAACGACTCGAAAACGTTTATTATGTCATATAACATGTAAAAATATATGGTGGTGGAATAAATTCCCGAAATTTGATTTTGGTCCTCACTTCCTCCACCTTGGACGTTAAAGATTATCCATATTGTTTTGTTCAAAGTTTGTTGCGTTCAGTTTTTGTTAGGTTTGATTTTTTCTACTATCTCCTAGCATGTAACTACAATTTTTTTGCTAGGTTCAATTATGTTTTTATTTGGGAAATCAATGGTGGTGGAATAAATTCACGAAATTTGATTTTGTGTTTCACCGGTGGAATAAATTGTGGTGGTGATAGTGCTGAGATGAAATATATGTTTGTTTTGATTTTGTTTTCACTAGGTACACGTTCTTGAAGGTATGCCTAAAATCCGAATGTTCTAGAAAATTGATACTGATGGCATGTAAATTGACAATGGTAGGAAATCAACTTGATTCTTCTTCTGGAGCTCTATATATGGGTGTAGGAAACAAATTATATATATAAAAAGTGAAATTAATAAATATTTCTATGTGGAAGCCACATGGTCTAACTAGGTAGCCATACAGTGGCGGATTCAGGGTCAAAGTAAAGGGGTATCTTCGCAAAAAAAAAATCAAGTAATATACAGTAAGAAAAAAAATAAAAACCGTAATTGCATTAGGCATAAAGTTCAACTTCCATAACAAAGTTACGTTTTAAAATTCACTTCTTCACTCTTTCATTTTACGAAAGCGATTAATTGCAAATAGTGATAATCGATATCTGTAACATTCGTTTCGATTCAAGTAATTAATTCTTTTAATTGTTATAAAAGACAATAATAATAATAATAATAATAATAATAATAATAATAATAATAATAATAATAATAATAATAAATCATTATTCTTTGAATAAACATTACATACATCTCAAGGGGGGTAAATAGCAATTTCCAAAAACTGTTTTCATTAGATAAATTGGCTTAAGGGTAGATTTCGCTTATATGGTTAAACCCGAGTGGTTAGTTGTGTCAAAAACATAATGTCTTCATTTGCTATCAAGAGATGACGCACCTGCGTATCCATGGTCTTTTTGCTCGATTTAAACATACAAATGTTTGAATCTTTGAAAGCCTCTTAACCATTACACTTAGTCACCTTTCCTTGGACTATTTGAATCGCTTCTCCCTCCCTCTTAGCTATAAAACCCGAGAGAAAAAGACTGAAAAAGAAGTGAGGTCGGCTAGGGTTTTAATGGGGAAGAAGACACTTCAAGCTCAACATAAACAAAATATACTACTGAAAACTTTTTTAGGGGTATCCTGGATATCCCAGGCTCCAAGGTGGATCCGCCTATGTAGCCACATCATCGCTAGGTTTATTCAACAAGAATGGTTAGGTGTGAGAGGTAACCGGATGCAATAGATAACACCGACCAAATAAGCAGGTCAATATGAACTTTGTACACCTAGAAAGCAAAAAATTAAGTTAAGAGACCATTTAAACCAAAACCAAAAATTAAAAAATAATTTATCAACTTATTAGGTTTTGGTACCAAATAAGATAATCAAAATATTTTTTAAAAACATAATTTTAACATCGAATAAAATATTAAACTATTAAAAAACGTAAGTTAGTTTTTAATTTTTAAATAAGTAAATCGCAAACGCCCGATATATGCACGCACTTTGATTTTAGGGAGACTTTCGTATATGTCCTTCTTAAACATCAAAATATTGTATTTGTCCAGTCTAATTTCGAAATATCATATTTATCCTTGATAATCTTTCAAAATATCATATTTACTCAAATCTTTATTTTTTATATATTTTTAAAATTTTATAATGAATTTTAAAATTTTAAAATGGCTGTTTAAAGAAAAAGTTAAAATAATCTTATATATATTGTTGGAATTGTCTTCTATATTACAATCACATCACAGACTACATTTAGGGATTTGTAGAAGTTAACATGTGGCTTAGAGATATATTTAGATTGTTCAAAAGTCAAATAGTTTATTAATATACATTATGTAATGCTTATACTGATTATAATTTTATTATCTTCAAGCAACATCCGATTCGTAATTTTACTACACTTTATGTTGTTAGTATACATTTATAACATTAACCTAATAAAAAATCTCCATTAAAGATGCTTTTAAGTTCTAAGTTTTATTTTGAAATGAAATTTTGATTGCGAGCTAATCACAGGAGCTTCCATAAAACCTAAGAAGCATAGGGTGTGCCGTTGTGGGCAACGAATACAAACACATCTAGATTTATATTATTGTCCCAATTCTAGGATCCATAAAAGCAAGCATCATATTCAATCTTCTCAACTAAATAATAAAAAAACAATATATTGAAATCGAAAGCACGAAAGAGCATTTAAAACAATATTTATTCAAAATCTATGGTGTAAAACTCATACATTAGTTTTTGTTTAATGACAAATTTTAGAAAAAAAAAGATAAATTTAGAACTCAGTAAATATAATATGTTGAAACTTGGAAGTTTACGAAGGATATAAATGATATGTTCTAGTTATATTTATAAAAGGGTATAATGGTCAATTAATAAAGATAAGAATTTAAAATGATTCTAAAATTTTTAAAAATATTAAATTTAAAGATTTGGGCAAATTTGATATTTTAAAATCTTAAGGTTAAAATATAATATTTTGAAATTAGGTTGGGTAAACACGATATTTCGATATTTAAGAAGGGAAATTCTCCCTTGATTTTAAATACGTTTTTAAGATCCATGAGTTCTTTTCGAAACATACTCCATTTTAGCCAATTTTCGTTTATGTTGTAGTGAGGTAAAAGTGATTTGAATCCATAATTTGAACGTACTAACCATTAACATTATCAAATTCATTTCAATGTTATCATCTGTAACTACAAAAATATTTAATAATTATTATATTACCCTATCATCTGTAACTACAAAAATAATTGATAATTATTACCCCTATTTTTATAAGACACTTGATAAAATCATGTCCTCAAGTTTTTGTTTAATGTATTTTAAAAATGAATTTCTAAAGAATATTTTGAAGGATACTACTATACTAGCATACACAATCAAGTTATTCCAAGGAAACTACATGTTTTTAAAGTCCCTATTTCAATATCAGTAAAATGTATTTCCGGTATTTAAGAAAAAACAAATAAAATTATAGTAAAAACCAATGTATCAGTCCTGTATCAAAAATTCACTTTTATAATACACAAGAGACACGCATCATAAACTAAAATTACATCATTTTTCATCTTTAATTGATTCTAATTCAACGCGCGTACATTTCTTAAGTAAAATAATACAAGAAATAATTGAGGTATTATTATTATTATTACTAGTCATATAAAATGACCAGAAATTTATTTATTTTATTCTTTTCAAATGACATGTTTTTGCATAGGATTTTAAAAAGCTCATGATAATTCTTAGATCGGAGCATTACGTCTAGCAAATGATCCATAAGAATTGACATTTCAACCCTTTTGAAATGATATGTGGAAGGTAAAATTGATACGAAAGTCAGCCAGACCATAAACCTAGAACGGTCAATCTGTGAGCCAGAATAGCTCAGGGTTAGGTTTAACAAGAATGAACAGTAAACACAGGGTTCCATATGCAAAAACATACAAACTTCAAGGTTCTTTTTGAAAATTATTCTTTTGACTTTTCTTAATTATCTAGGGTTCCTAGTTTGAGATCATACCCTGCATTCTGCAATTCCATCCACCTTCACATCTTCCTTTATCTTTCCCAATCACACTTCTTCTTCTTCGACCCTAAATTAGTTAAATAAAAAAGTAAATAAATATTAAATGCTGATTTAAATAAATACATGAATAAATATTAAATGCTGATTTAAAAAGACTTCAGCAAATTAATGACCTAATTCCAAAATTAGTTTTCTGTCTTTTCTGTCTCCTTGATCTTTGTTTCCAATGGAAAAGTACTTGGTTGTCATCATATCTAGGATTATTACTTTTTTGGGTGTTCAACGAGTTTTTAATTTATTTTAATTCAATTAATCCACTAAAACAATAATGCTACAGTGATGGATATACGTGACAAAATGTTGCTGTACAATGTCCAATCAATGTTCCTGATTACAAGATGAATAGTGAAATTTTAATAACTAAAAACTGATAGACTGAAGAAAAGATTTGGGTGGCTAAGTGTCACCACCTAGATTATGTACTTGGATAGTTGGATGTTATGTCTTCAAAATCATATTATCATTCTCGACATCTTAACTTGTTTTGCATGCGCACATTCATACATACATGTACATTTAACGAAATATGTTAAAAGAAATAATGATAGCTTATAAGCATATGATATACTAATAGCGGTTTTTTTTTGAAAATTTAAATGGTATATGGTTTTCATGATTCACGAAAATGTTGTGTTTTTGCATGATTAATTGATCATGAGTTTTTGTTGGATAAAAGGTATAAGATATTAGGACTACATAAATATTATAACATCCTATCCTTTCTTCAAGTACTTAATTGTTCATCTAAGAATATATAGGTAACGCCCTATTTGAAAGATACGGAAAAAACCAACACCTCGACATAAAATAATCATGTTTGGATAAGGTATTTCAACCCATTTAATTAAACGGATTGACATAGCACAAAACAAAAATTAAATGAATAAGATTATGGTTATTAGTTTCCAACTCAAATATGATTCGAAATTGATCATATGCAAAAAATTTAATTCTTTAAATAAACTAGAAGAATACAAAAAACAAAACCATAGTAAAAGAATACATTTGGGTGTGTCGTTTGGTAATGTGGAAACAAATTAGCCCTCTAAGTCAAGATTTTATTTCAAGTTTTCCTATTCTTTCTTAAAATATAATCCCCTTAACCACTTTTTCCTCCTCATCATCCAACCCTGCACCTCCATTTACTCTTTTCATTTTCCCACCAAAGTCACTATGAATTTTTCCATTTGCCTCTCAAATATTACTTTTTCATTTCCGTCTACACACATCCTACTTTTTCAACATGTTTAGTATTTCAACCTTAAATGATACGATTCATTTCAAAGTATACCTCTAACCCGAAACCCGATATGAACTTGACACAAAAATAAATAGATTGACAAGAAATGCCACGTTTAGTAAATGGGTCAAGTTAGGATCAAAATCTCACAATTTGTTTACTGTCCCGACATGACACCACACGATACGTTTTCCATGTCTATTTGAAAGCGATATAAAGATCCAAAAAGACATTCTTATAGAATGCACATGTTTTTTGAATATTAAGTTTTCAATTAACCACCAAGAATTTAACAAACAATAGGAACAACTAACAATATTAAAGAGGAAAGTTTTGTTGAATTATTCTCATATACATATAGAATATTATGTAATAGTATGTAGATTAGTATGGAATATTTCCATAAGGTTATGTACTTGGATATACACATCATAACGTACATCTTATGTGTTCATTTGATGGAACATATTCATAGAACTCAACTACATATTATCATTAAGGATTTGGATATGGATTCAAACTTAGATTTGGAAGAGGATTTACATGATGTATTTTTTAATTGTTATGTTTTAGTTATGTTTAATTATTATTCATAAATTTGAAATATTTTAGTTTGAATTAATGAAAAACAATTCGATTTTTATTAATTTTGATTTCATTTATAAATTATATTATAAATCTTATATACTTACAAAAAATCTGAGAAATAAGAGATAGTAAGGGGTGACAATTTCCTACAATGAGATAATGATTAGAAAATGACGTGACGGTTGGTTGGGGAAAAATAAGAGGTGTGGCGAAGGTATACCGATTGCTCTTAGAATAAACAAATGAAATTATACTAAATTTAATACGTACAATAAGTGAAATTAATTATATTAAATTTAATACATACAATAAGTATGAAGAGGAAAGAGCAGGACAAAATCTCCTACTAGAGATAATTTTTTGAAAGGTTTAGTACTACAATTTTGGATTCAAATGATATAAAATGTACAAACCTAATTAGAACTATTTTGTCTGGTGTCCAAATGATTATGTCCAAAAATGTAAATGTAACAAAAGAGCTATGAAAAGTTGGTTGAATCCTACCCAATGTTTTAGGTGTGGTATAATGAATTAATAGGGCAAATAAACAGATGAAAGAAATCATCATGAAGATAACATAGTAATTAATAATCACATTAGATGTATACACTCAAAAATGAAGCTGGAGACTTCAGTTTTGAATTACTTGTTGTTCTATGAAAGACAATGGTTTCTTTTTAAAATTTAAGCACCATAACATGCTTAATTTCTCAACTAGCTACATGCATTAACAAATTAAGGTTAAAGATTATTTATTTATTTATTTGATGAACATTGGATAAACTAAGAACCACAAGAAGCACTCATAAAATGCTTCCATAATCACAATCCAATTGATTAATTAACCAATCAATAACAACAATGTACTTACACAATTACAATATTACCCCAGCTCCACCATTATTTAATACAACTGATCTTCGACCACTAAGCTGAATCAAAATCCCCCAATGGTTTTCTGTTAAACCTCACCCAAAAAAACAAAAAAAACAAAAAGCAAACAAACAATTACTAAAGAAACGCACACCTATTTCAGATCTAAATCATTAACTGTTTGATCACCTTGATGCTCATGAAAACCTCTTAATTTGAAAGATTGAATGTTTTAGATTGCATTGAAGGTTCTTGATCCATTATACACTCCCTGCATATGTCGTTATACTCATTTTTCGGTTCAGTTTGACTCCAAAAGTTACCTGAATCACAACAATCAGGAAATAATGTCTTCAAGTCATCATCAAGCTTTTTAACAAGCAGTTTTTCTCTTGTTCTTTCTCTAGCTCTTGCTCTTGCTTCTGTCCTACATTGGTCTCTAGCAAGATCCTCCTGAAATCCAGATTTATTGCATCGTCGTGTCGTTTTTTTCTTTTTGATGCTAACACACTTGGGTAGTACTGGTTTCTTTTCTGATCCGCCATTAATGGTTTCCAGAAATGTAAGTTTGGATTGATCAGTGACTGTTGAAGATGAGCAGCTCGTTTCTTCAACCAACTCGTTAATGGCTGTGAGGGATTTGGTAAACAGCCAATCAAGGGTTTGACTTGGTTTGTCAAACCCTAGCAAGTCTTGAAGACAGAAGAACTTTCGTGAGATCTCAATGGATAATCTCACCCTTCGATCCCTTGGGCCTCGAGCTGTGTAGATCTTACTATGTCCATCTTTCTTCGAGGTCGCTAATCTCTTGTTGTACGGAGAAATTACTGAATCTAAAAGATCATGATCTTCAGAACACTGCAACCCTGATCCTTCAGAAAACTGCTGTTGCCTAACAAAATCTTGTTTGATTGTAGTAACATTCTCCATAACCGCAGGAGGAGTAGAACTGTTGTAGGGATGAAAAAGAAAGTCGCTGGAGATAAATGGGTCGTCGTTCTTCCGGTGGTAGTTATACTGAACATCATCTTTTTCATGGTAAAAGAAAAAATTGGGATGAGAGAAGCCAACGGTGGATGAGGGAAGCTGTGGAAAAGGATTTGAGGAGTGCATTATCGTTTAAAACAAAAAGTAATTAAAAAAATCAACAGAAAATTCTTTAATTTAAATAAAGGCAAAGGTTTGGGTATTGTTTAGCTGGAGTTTAGAGAGCCTCTCTCTTATTGGTTGTGTGGCATTGAAGTGAGAATCTTATTTTTAGGGCACACTTAAGTAACACTGATGATTACCGTACTTTCTCCTCAAATTAAGAATTTATTCATGCTAAGAATCTAAGATAAAGAACCTTGGTTGGAGAAGAGACCACACAAACATATATATATATATATATATATATATATATATATATATATATATATATATATATATATATATATATATATATAGCAAATGCCCGCGTGTTGCGCAGAAACATCTATGTAACTGAAATCTTCACATGTTTTTATTTTTTTTTCTTTAAATATAACAATAATGTTATTGTTAAATTTGATATAATAATTTGTATACTAAGGAAATATAATATATTAATTATTTTGAAGAGTAAATTACATGAATGGTCCCTATGGTTTTGGGTGATTTGCGCTTGGTCTCTCATTTTTTTTTAACTCGAAAGGTTCCTACTATTTGTTTTTGTTACGCGCTTTGTCCCTACTGTTTGTTTTTGTTACGCGTTTGGTATCTGTTTTACCTAGAAAGACTATTATTTAAATAGGAAAAAATTACGGGGTAGGTAAGGTAAAATGAATGGGTGAGGTTGTGGTGTGTTTATTTAAATAAACTAGAAAACCAAGGGAAAAAATAGTCTTTTTAGGTAAGACAGTGACCAAGTGCGTAACAAAAACAAATAGTAGAGACCTTTCGAGTTAAAAAAAAATAAGCCAGAGACCAAACATGCAAATTACTCTAAACCATAGAGACCATTTATATAATTTACTCTATTTTAAATTATATGATAATATATACATCTATTAAAATTACATAATCTCAATCTTTTGAATGACCTCTACTCGCGGGTTACTTATGAATAAAATAAAATATAATATATAGTTTAATGTTATTTATAGTTGTAGTTATTATTAATTATTTTTTTTAATTTATTTTCTTAACGTTTTAATTTCTATCATTGTAATTATTTAAACATCAAACATTTTTTTTTTGATTTTAAATGTAACAATATAATAATTTATATAGAGTTATTTTTAACTACTGTTATTGTAAGTTATTTTAAGCTAATTATTTGAAAACATTTAACAATTATAAAAATATCATTAGGAAATATTTTAGTTAAATTGATATTACAATTTAGTTTTTGCATTTAGCATTACAATCTATCATTTTTAACTATTCACATAATATTCTTTAAGTTTTTTAAGAGGAACTGAAATTTATATTGAAGTTGACCTTGCAATGTTATATTTAAATTAACAATTTAAGTATTTTGTCAAAACTGTTCAAAAGTTGTAACTTTAAATTGATAATAATTTACATACAACAACATATTAAATCTAATAAATTAATATGTTAAAAGTTAAAGACATAACTTTATAAGTAGAAGTAAAATATTATTTTAATATTCCAATTTAGTTTATTTTGTGATTACACTTTAGGTTTGATACTTATTTATCCTTATTAACCAACTTATAATCATTATTAGAAAGACATTACAATTTATCACTCTTAACTATTTACAAAATATTCTTTAGGTTGTTTAAGTTGAACTAAAATTTATATTTAAGTTGATCCTGTAAGGTTATTTATATATTAACAATTTAAGTATTTTATATAAATTATTCAAAAGTTGTAGCTTTAAAATGATAATTGTTTACATACAACAACATATTAGACCTAATAAATTAAATATAATATGTTAAAAGTTAAAAACATAACTTTATAAGTAGAAGAAAATATATTCTTGTAATATTGAAATTTAGTTTATATATGATTACACTTTAGGTTTTATATTTATTTAACCTTATTAACTAACTTATAATCATTATTAGAAAGAAATTGAAAAGTCATGGAAGTTTCAAATGAATGTGGTGAAAGGAAAAATGAATGGGAGTTTCAAATAAATATGGTGAAAGGAAAAATGCTAGCTTTATAAGTATACTAGGAGAATGCCCGCGCGTTGCGCAGAAGCATCTATATAACTGAAATCTTTACATGTTTTTTTAAATATAACAATAATGTTATTGTTAAATTTGATATAATAATTCGTATACTAAGGATATATAATATATTGATTATTTTGAAGAGTAAATTACACGAATGGCCCCTATGGTTTGGGGTGATTTGCGCGCTTGGTCCCTAACTTATGTTTTTAACTCGGAAGGTCCCAACTATTTGTTTTTGTTACGCGCTTGTCCCTACTATTTGCTTTTGTTACGCGTTTGGTCCCTGTCTTACCTAAAAAGACTATTATTTAAATAGGGAAAAATTGTGGGGTAGGTAAGCTAAGGTCAATGGTTAGGGTTGGGGGTGTGTTTATTTAAAGAAATTAGAAAATCAAGGGAAAAAATAGTCTTTTTAGGTAAGACAGGGACCGAGTGCGTAATAAAAACAAATAGTAGGGACCTTCTGAGTTAAAGAAAATAAGTCAGGGATCAAACACGCAAATTACTCTAAACCACAGGGACCATTCATGTAATTTACTATATTTTGAATTATATGATATTATATACATTTATTAAAACTGCATAATCTCAATCTTATGAATGACCTCTACCTGCGGGTTACTAATAAATAAAATAAAATATAATATATACTTTAATGCTATTTATAGTTGTAGTTATTATTAATTAGTTATTTAAAATTTATTTGCTTTACATTTTAAAATCTACCATTCTTAGTTTTTTTGAATCAAACAAAAAGTGCATTTCGGTTAAACATCAAACAATTTTTTTGATTTTAAAGGTAACAATATAATCATTTATATAGAGTTATTTTTAACTATTGTGAACCGCTCGATGTACCATTCATGGTACCCGCTAGAAACTTAATTATAACAGAGTCTCCTTAAAGGAGAGCATGAGTTGGGGTATAGATCTATACGGTACTAACCATGTATTAGTATGGTTATAATGAATATTCACAATAAGTATTAACTAATTATTTACATAAAGATATACTTTTCCTAGAACTTTCCCAAGGGATATTAACTATATGATACTTAGTATATACAATTAGGTTAGATAAAATTGAAGTCCGATGGACAGTGGAATGTGTGTTTTCCGCCTTACTTCCCGTTCCTTGTTTGGTTGTGGGCTTAGGGCAGATTCACCCATTCAACTGTTTGTTCGATCTCGGTTATATACAACTCGTATGTTTTAAGTGATCATATGAGGGTAGTATCGTCGTATCAGGTATCTAGAACAACTACGTCTTCGTTCAGTTTAACATATCAACAAAACTAGACATCATTATAGTAAGTATATTATGTATACTTGTGCTTTTCAATCTTAGAACAACGTAGACATCCAATTGGTTTTATAGAAAATATATGATTTTCTATGGTAAACATCATTCTTTTAAGGTAAACAGTTCTCGATGGATCTTTCTGAAAACAATAAAGATTTATTACCGAAAACAATATTTCACAATAGAGTTAGTGAAATTAGAAACTTGTCTATACAAGGTTTAATATGTATTATTAAACTAGTATAGCATAAAGGACCTTAAATGGTTAATTCTATAATTCTTTAGTTTATACATCAGGGTTATATATAATTAATATCCGATAGGTAGTGGAATGGGTGACTTTTGCCTTTACTTCCTGTTCCTTGTTTGGTTGTGGGCTTAGGGCAGATTCATACATTTAACCGTCTATTCGATATTAGATTATATATAATTAGTATAAACTAAGTGATTATAGAAGGAAATATTGTGGTTACCATTTTACTATAGAAAATATATGATTATCTTAAGGAATATCTTCATCAAATATAAAAGAACTAATACAGTTAACTCCGTAAGCACCTAGTGGATACGCCAGGGTTATATACAATGAAGATCTAACAAACAGTGGGATGTGTGACTTCCGCCTCATTTCCTATTCCTTGTTTGGTTGTGGGCTTAGGGCAGATTCACACAATCGATTGTTTGTTTACTTTGGATTGTATATAACTCGTATCCATTAAGTACTCAAAAAGGAATGGTAAGATTCATTTTTACTTCTTTTTCATCACATCAGAAGATATAGGATCTTCTGGAGGAACTGGCGAACTTTTTCAAAAAGAACTTAGAGTATACTTTTCTTTTTATAACAAAAATGTTTATGAACTCACCAACTTAAATGCTGATATACTCTTTCAAAATAACTTGTATTCCCAGGAAACTAGTAGACAAGTACACGTTCAGGGATTCAGAAGATGAAGCATAATAGCTTCATATCTTTGTTTTGCTATTTACTTTTGGAGTAAATCTTTTGTGAATCGAATATGATGTAAACACTTAAATATTAATGCAATGGTTCTTTGTTACTTTGATTACTATGATGCATGTGTTGTGATACTGAGCATGACGTCCTCCGCCTCCGAACGTTTCTGTCGTTCCGGTTTGGTGGTGTGACAGATTGGTATCAGAGCATTTTTTATAGTGAACTAAGTATATCAACCTATAAAAGATATATAAAACTATAAATACAATGGGGCCGAAGTACTCTGACTAAAAGTATATTTTTAAAATATAACAATATTTTATAAAACTATACATACCGGCATATATATATATATATATATATATATATATATATATATATATATATATATATATATATATATATATATATATATATATATTCATACTAGAACAAGTATCACAAGAAGAACAAAACAGAAGTATTTAAAGGTTGGACACTGCGGTCAAACCTGGACATTTATGTAATCATATATGGGATCAATATAGCCTGGTCAACTATATTTATTTGAGATATGACCAACATGTGTTTGGGAGTGATGTGGTGTTGCAACTGACAAAAAAATTACCTAACTCTTTATACAAAGTATTTGTTGAATAGAACATAAAGTTACAATACTATAGGAGTATTTTATGATACTATAGGATAGTAACAAATTTAAAACTTACCAAGTTAACACCATTAAAATACTATAGGAGTATTTTAGGCACTACAAATAACATATGTGAAAAATTAAAAGACCCTTACTGGTAGATCTATAATTCCGGAGTGTATACTCCAAAGGTTTTATATAATTCAAATTTTATAGACCTATAATTTGTGATCTATGCTCTACTTCCCGTTCCTTGTTTGGTTGTGGTTTTAGAGTAGGGTCACTTATTCGAAGGTCTATTTAATCTTAAATTATATATAACTTGTATATACTGTGCAATTATAGTAGGACCCGGTAAGGATCACCCCATAATGTTTCACTTAATCTCATAGATGTTTAAGACACTCCCATTCTCGCATGAGGAGGAACCAAAAGAGAATCATGAGGAGGATTTCAAGAAGGGATTAGCCGAAGAAACCGAATGTTTTATGCGTCACGCTAATAAATAATAAACTAAAATGACTTAGTGAGCTAGTGAATACACTACTCACAATATGTGTTAGGATTACTTCATCTTTCGTGAACAACTTGTGTCAGTTATTCAAATTTATAGAAATTCATTCGAGAGTAGTCACTACTGATTCATAAAGTCTATTTTATATAGACTCCCATTATGAATTTTTTTTTTCAGAATCTTATGAAAGTTAGAACCGGATACACTCAAAATTGGAATAACTTAGTTATTCAGCATTCGACTGATAACCACTACTATAGAATTATCACCGTTTCATTTGGTATTTATTATAGCAAAAAGATGCCTCGCGGTAGACCTGAAAGGAACGTAGTCAATAACAGAACATAGAATCCACCACCGCCTCCACCACCACAACACGATCCTGCTGCTTTCCAAGCAGCGGTAATAGCCGCAGCAACGACTGCCATAGCTCAAATCCATGCAAGTGGTACCCGTGGATCTGGTAGCGGTACCCACCTAACTAACCCCAGAGTTACCCATGGACACCCATGGAAGTGTTCGTACAAGGACTTCATGAACTGCAAACCCAAATCCTTTAATGGAAATGGGGGAGCCATTGATCTGATGCTGTGGTTCGAGAAAACAGAATTAGTTTTTGAAATCTGTCTGTGCCCAGAAGGGAGCAAAGTGAAGTTTGCTTCCTGCACCTTCTCTGACAGAGCCCTAACATGGTCGAATGGCCATGTTAAGTCACTGAACCTAACAGTGACTAACTCGATGGGTCGGGTTAACGTGAAAGAAATGATGAGGGAAGAATACTGCCCAAGAGGCAAAATTCAAAAGCTGGTGCAAGAGCTATGGGGTCATACCATGGCCGGCTTAGATATAGTAACCTACACTAACAGGTTTAGCGACCTAGCAATGCTATGCCCCGGGATGGTTACCCAGGAGAGTAAGAAGATAGAAAGGTACATCTGGGGGTTATCTCCCCAGATTCAAGGGAATGTACTGTCTTCTAACCCAGCTACCTTCGATAACGCCAAAAGCCTGGACTATAGACTCATTAACCATGGAGTCCTCCATGGCGTGGTGGTCCCGTTCCCGAGCCAACAAAGGGAAGGGACTATAAACGAAAGTTAGGGAACAAGAGGAAGGAACGAACAACACAGGAACCCCTGCAGGAGCAACAAATAGTTACTGTACACGCCGCCACAACATCTACCATGCCAACGCTTACACGACAATATGTGGGGATTCACCCAAAATGCAACAAGTGTTACTTCCATCATTATGGAGCTTGTCGAGAGTTACAATGTATAAATTATAATAGGAAGGGGCACGCTGCCCATTTCCGTAGGGCGCCGACACAACCAATCTCCCAAGTCCCTAGAGTAAAAGTAAACCAGGCCTGCTATGGTTGCGGTGAGACTGGGCGCTACAAGAGGGACTGCCCGATAACGAAGAACTCGGGCGGGGAAAGGAAAATACTGATGATCATGGCAGGAGAGACTGCCCCGGAGCCACTAGCGAACAACGGTACGTCTTCTAAATAAAATTTACTTTAAAGATTTAAATTTATATTACTATTAAAACTTGGGGAAAATTTAAAAGTAATTATAATAACTCATTCGTCCGAACAAGTCACAAGATTCATAAAAGAACTAAAGATCCGCACAGGTGAGCTATGATGGCTTAGTACGTACATCAGGGTTATGCATAGCTAAGATTTTGCAGACTTAGAGTGAGTGATTCCGCCTTATTTCCTGTTCCTTGTTTGGTTGTGGATTTAGGGCAGAGTCACTCAGTCGACCGTCTTATTCATCTTAATTATACATAACTTATATATGCCAAACGATCATAGAGGTGCCGAGGAGGATCATAAAATAAAGTATCGACACTAGTTATAAAAGTACCTTCACTGCTAGTACTCGCTTATTGTGGTACGTTTTGTGGCAGTGGTAATTGATGGGTTTTAGCTATAAGAACATCCTATGTGCTCATACAAACCCTAATGCTTGGATCTAGGTTTCTCTATTGTATATGCAAGTTATCCAAGACTATAAACCCTAATTCTAGCATACAAGTAATCATATTAACATAAGAATGGGTTTAAGATATTACCTTGATTGTTATGTAGCAATTGTTGGATTAGTGTCTAAGTCCATAACTATTTTGGTATGTACTTGACCCGATGGTGCATGGTCCTTTTGGGTTGCCTTCACCAAAGCAACTTGATAGGATGAATTATGGAGAGAAAGGATTAAATATGATTTATTAATATATTATGGGAATAATATAATAAGGGAGAAATCATATTGTTTAATTAATATTAGTCAAGAATCAATTAGTAATTAGTTTCGTGACTAAAAAAGATTAATTAAATTTAAGGTACTGGAATTGTAATTATAAGATAATTGCAATTTGGGCTATGGATTGCCTTATATTAAGGAGTGGACGAATTCTATGGGGAAACCCACGAGAAATCGTCCAAGCCCATAAGGAAAGGAATCCATGGGTTGCTTAGGGCTTAAGCATCCAAATTAGGGTTTCCTTGTTAGATAACCCTAATTGCCTCACTATATATAGATCCCTTAAGGACCAAAAACAGGGACAAGCAACCTTCTAGGGTTTTCACACGGTTTTGGGCAGCCTCCATCCTCTCTCCTCTTCATCCTCTTGCTTATGGTGTTTGTGAACCATTAGAGGAGTGGCACTTGTGACTCTAAGCCTTCCAAAGTCAATTCAAGGAGGAATTGGGATTGTTATTACTACATAACAATCAAGGTAATATCTTAAACCTAATTATATGTTAATATTGATTTCCATATGCTAGAATTAGGGTTTATAGGCTTGGATTCAAAGCATGTACAATAGAGAAACCTAGATCTAAGCATTAGGGTTTATATGAGCACATAGGATGTCTTATGACCAAAACCCATCAGTGGTATCAGAGCCTAGACTGGTTTCTATTGTATTGATGCTTAAAATGTTTGAAAAATTCGATTTTTTAGATTCTGGAGGCTGGACTCGCCGAGTCCATGGCTGAACTCGCCGAGTCCATGCAGACTCGACGAGTCCAAGCCTGACTCGACGAGTCAACTCGTCAGATGGAGGGTATTTCGCGATTTCTTGCTGTTTTTGCTTATGGATGGTTACCTTATCATGTTAGATCAATATTAATCCGATTACATGATATATTTGACTATATTTTTGATCTAATTGAAGATATTTATCAATTAATAAGATAATTGTTTCCTTATAAGATAATTGATTAATTATTTTGACTAAATTGATGAATTGTTTTGCAAGAAATCATTAAATAAATCAAATATGGATAATTATGTAATTAAATGTTAATTTAGATTATTTGTTATTTGATCCTTGTTGTTATGAAATGTTTCATATTTTCCCCTTTAGGTTTTATAGTTTAAATTTAAACCCAATAGTTTTGTTATTTTGAAATTTAAATAGTTAATACCCTAATGTTTTGAAAAAGGTTTCAAAACTTGCCCTCAAGTTTTGGAATTTAAATTTTGATTAAATAGTTTAATTTTGATGTATATTTAAATTCTAAACCCTATTGTTTTGAAATGTTTCAAAACTTGCCCTCAAGTTTTGGAATTTAAAAGTTGATTAAAAGTTTAATTAGGAATGTTAAATTCTAAAACTCTAGTATAGTTTTGAAAAGTTTAAATCACACCCTTATGGTTTTATTAATTAATTAAGGTGTATAATTAAAATAAGTTTAATAAATCCATAGAAGTTTAGGTTTACAATTTAATTGAATTAAAAGTATAATTGTTAAATTAGACCACCTAGTATTTTAAAAGTGTAAAATACATCCTATACTATATATATAACATTAAAAGTCTAACATTATATATGTATGAGTAAAAGTCAGTCTTACCGTTAGTAGGCCTCATTCACGAAGCTAGTCTATAAGGGGTGTTTAAGGAAATTGCCTATAAAATGGTGATTGAATGGGTATCCACTCTTACCCACCGCACTCTTGACTAGTGGAGGGTCGTTAGCCGAACGGGTATGATAGGACAAAACCTTCCATTATAAGTATAATGAAGTATAAAAGTAACTAAATGTTTTCATAAAATTCCCAATCATAGTTACTTAGGCAAAAGTGAATTAATGCAATTCCATGAAATTACACTTTGTGCCCTTGCGAAGACGTTAGTGGAGCGTGTGTGGTTTACCGGCACACTAAATGGTTCTAAGTAAAGGTAGCAAAGGGTGACGCAATGTTTGTCATAGTTCGGTGGAGCGTGTGTGGTTTACCGGCACATCGAATAGGTGACTGTAACATGTGAGGGCACCATGTAGTTTGCATGGTTATTCACACCCGCTTTGTGATCCTCGGCATCCCAATCACAAACAAGAGGAGCATATCGAGATTTAAACATACCATTGAAAGTTAAATGAATCTCAAAGGATCTAGGAGTTTTCATAGATTTAAAACTTAAATTTTCTTTTCGTTTTGATGGTGGAAAATTAGTGAATCGTCATTCACTTACCTTCAAATATTCTTCAATTAGGGTTACGGTATCCCTCTCCCGAGTTGTAGAATATTGTGTTGGGTCCTAGCCTTAGTATCTCATTTGGGTGATTTACTAAGGAATCAATCAATCAACTAACTTGAATTCGTTTTCTCCCGTTTTGTAGATGTCAAAGTTTGACAACTATGGTCTTCTCAAATCCCGTGGAACAAGCATTCCACATGAATATGATATTCCACGATTCGATTGAGGAACAAGAGATCATACTTCACTTCCTCCTCCTCCTCCTCCAATTATTCTCCCTAACCCACAAGTTCAAAGGCTTGAAAAGTTCAAGATCACTCAAGCCCTTTTGGCAAGTAAGCATAAAGAAGGAAAGCCGGTGTGTGCACACGTCCTAGGGATGAAGTCACACATTGATAGGTTAAGAATGTTGGGATCCGTTGTCTGTGAGGAAATGGTTGTTGATTGGGTTCTTCAGTCACTTCCTAACTCATATAGTAAGTTTGTAAGAGAGTACTATAAGATGAACCGTGACGTGACCCTTATGCTTATTGCTGCTGAATCAGCAATTGTTTGGCGCAATAGAAAAGCAAAGTTGATTGGTGAATCTGCCTTCAAGACCTCTATGGATATAGACAATGGCAACAAAAGACATGCTATGATCGAAAAGTTTGATCATAAGTGAATGGAAATGTCTGAAGTAGTTCCTTGTCATGTTCCAAAAGAGTCAATTTGCTTTTATTGCCAAGAGAAGGGGCATTGGAGACGAAGTTGCCCCATTTACCTAAGAGATCTAAGAGATGGGAGAGTCGAAACATATGGCTCTAATCTAGGTAAAATCCATTGACTAACTCTTTTAAGCTTCATTCTAGATTCTGAATACATAATGTAATAAGATTACAATTGATGTTTTGTAGGATCGAAGAAAAGAAAGGAAGCTTAAGGGAAGAAGTGAGCAGAATATAACCATGAAGGAATGGATTTCAATCGCATTTCTCGAAGATTAGATTCTTGAGCTACTATTTAGAGTTAGAACTAAATTGCTAAGAAAGATGTATTAGCATAGTTTTTCAATGAATTGCATTGTAAGGACAAAATTTTTCCGCAATAAAATAAATTTTGATTTTATATTATTTATTTATCCTTGCAATGGTGTATATGAAAAATTGATGTTTGAATGTTTCTATTATTAGCAATAATGGATTTGGTTCTTATTATGTTATTTATGGAAAGTCGAGAGTTTACCAAATAGGGAGAGTTTCTCATCGCCCAAGTTTCAATTGGACATAAATTTGGAATCACGCAACTTGGTTGCATGATGAATGAGAAATTTCATATTTGGAAATTAGACTAATTCATTGACAAAGTGTCAAGTGAAGGACTAGGAGATCGAATACACAAAGTTGTGTGTTGGTAAAGTTCACCATAAGAGTAACAAGATATTCGTCATGATTTACTAAAGGTTTAGTAAATATGATAATACTTATAAGATTAAGTGAATTGATTAAAAGGGTTTAAATCAATAGCAAAACGAATAAGAAGAATCAAGTAGGCAGAAAGATAAAAGTTTCTCCATTCTAAGAAGAAGGGAGAGTAGCTTTTATGCTTTATGATAGGCCTTAATGATTAAGAACCATATCTCAATTGATCCTCTAAGAGAGTCTTAGTACAATTGTAATCAAGAATTGAAGAAATGGTTAAATCAAGAAGTCAATCATACTTCGTTCCAATAACAAGTCTTAAAGTTAAGATTGTGACATTGAGTGAAAAGTATTAAGAAGGTTTGTAACATTCATCAAATGTGGAAAGTTGTGATGTCTTGGATAAGACAAAGACCAACTAGGACCAATTTATGAAGAGTTTTGATAAAAGCTACACTAACTCTTGAATATTTGGTTGTCAAGAAATGTTTTGACAAGAGAATCTTAT
Source organism: Lactuca sativa (assembly GCF_002870075.4). Taxonomy (NCBI): domain Eukaryota; kingdom Viridiplantae; phylum Streptophyta; class Magnoliopsida; order Asterales; family Asteraceae; genus Lactuca; species Lactuca sativa. The sequence goes on from NC_056626.2 coordinate 387,686,136, forward strand.
ATGTCAAGGAGTCAGTGGGAGTCTTAATGGTCTTGAAAGGTTTCAAGAAAAAATCAAATAAACCTTATCGATCATCACTAGCACACGGGTTGAGGTTTACAACCTACCGTGTTGACATTATTTTGTTTCTGTGCCAATCAAATCGAGTTAATTGTGCATGTGAGTTCTATGAGTTCTCATTTTGAACGCATAAAAGGCAAAGCACCTTAATCAATGAAAGGTACATTGATAGGAAAGAGTGAGCTGCTTAACTACTTAGAAGACATGGTAGGAAGCTGTGCTACCATAAGGCAAGAAATCAAGATTAAGAAAGTTCGGTCCATACGAGTTTGAATTTGTCGTAAACTTTGGTTTTAACAAATTCACATGGATAGGAACACATACACCGTTTAAATCTAAGTGTCATAAGATTTCCTCCTTCATGAAAATGATTGTGAGGAAATGCTTTCACTAAGAAAGATTTTAAGAAGATAGTGATTGTAAAATCGCATTCTCGAATTCGATTATGGTTATGGTATCCCTTTCCATAATTTGAATTGTGAGGTTTGGCAATTAGTCTTAAGTGTTTAGACACACATATGAACTATCGAAGGCAAAGGTGTATAAGTTCAAGAAGCCTTGATAAAAGATTATCAAAGCACTAAGTATTAGAAACATGAACTTAAGAAATTCAATAAGTATTGTCTTTCTGGAAGTTAAGATGTTTATGAATACATGTCGAAGCTAGTGGGAGCATAAGTGTTATGTTAATCATCATGATAGTGGGAGCATAAATATTATGATTGTATGATTATTAAGGAAAGTATTGCAAGGTTAGCAATATTAATTATAGAAAACAGGAGTCATACTTTGCAAAGTTGTAAGAGTTGAAAGGTTGTTTTGCTATAATTAAGGGAGAGAATATTATGCTTCATTTCAAATCTAAAGGCTTAGGTTGTGGAATGTTAATAAATTTAGTCAAGGGTACATAGTGTGTTCTTAAAATTTCGATTATGATTACGGCATTCCTCTTCACAATTCGAATTTTGAGAACATAGCAAATAAAACATTATGTGTCGTGTCCCATACGCTTCGGGTATAGGATCGATTGCAAATGCTTTAATGTTTCACCATTCTAAAATTTTCCAAATGTCTAGCGCATTTAGAGAGAAAAAGGACTAGAATCGGTTTTGACTAAAATAATTATGCAACTATCAAATGACAATCCAAAGTTTGACGAGGATTGGTCGCTTATGAGTAGTTGGAAGTATAGTATTGGAAGATATGGTAATGTCTCCATATTGGATGGACCATATTGACTTTATTATGAATAGAAAAGATTCTATTAAGAATGAGTTGTCATATGGAACAGATGGAAGTGTGTCCATATTGGAAATTGAATATTGAGAAATCTAGAAACTTCTATGCAAAAGGATGTTCAAAGAATGTACTTTGAGTGAGAGACATCATATCTAAGGAATTGTCTTGTAACAATCTCCGATAAAAGACTTTGTAATATCATTGGCAATAGTCTTTACGACTTTGGTGCAGTGACATTACGAAAGGATAGTTGCATAGAATGTTAGAATCTAGCATATTCTATAAGTAGCAAGAATTTGATATTCTTTAACTTATGGAAAAAGGATTTGGAGTTGTGAAATGAGAATGATTGGAAATGTGTTCAATGTGATATATTTCACAAAGTAAGAACCATAGGTAAACATTATGTGCATGCTAGGAGCATGGGACAAGTGTTGTAATTCAAGTAAGAAGTTGATTACCCGAAATGACAAATAATGAGTAATCGATATGGTGATAGATAAAAGGAGTTTTATTTATGCTTAAAGGGTTGAGGCCATATGGGATTAGTATTATCCTTGTGTTTCACATTTGCATGTTTTGACTTCCAGAATAATTGAGTTTATTAAGAATAATCGAATTATTCAAACGGGCCACAGTCGTTCATATGTTGGAAGTAGATATGAATGAAGACTGTCATGAATTGGTGTGTGGATTGTCTAAAGAGCATTAGAAATAAGCAAATGTTTGCTGCAACATTCATGAGTGCTTATGAATATGAATTTGAGCATTGGATTAAACCCACGCTCACTTGGATCACTCCATGGATTGTATCACGAGTGATTGGTGAGACGATAACATCTTATATTCTTGAAACCGAGATGTGTGAGTTGTATCTTGCGAATCGGTTGCATATTGATAATATTTAAACGCACTAGTAACTTGGTGTTATAAAACATATTATTGTGTGTAATTTGGTGAGTAAGTGCAAGCGAGCATTGTATCAAATTTTATCTGTTCCTTTTATCCAAAGTAGGATAAAAGCGATATCTTTGGGCCCCTCGATGATTTAGTGATGACAAACGTAAATGCTCGGCCGGGCTAGGGCTAATTTGATTTGTTCAATTAGTCAGTCGTCATAAATCAGAAATCGAGATATAGTACAAAGAGAATGATTAGAAATCATATCTCATATGATATCTAGAATGGAGGAATATATGATCCCTTATCTAAGGACACGCGTATCTGATAGAATCAGAGTTGACAGCGGCTTTGGAAAGCTACGATTGCAGATCGGGATCCGAAGTCATACGCAGAATAGTTGTTAGACTTATCCAAGTGGGAGACTGTTGGATTAGTGTCTAAGTCCATAACTATTTTGGTATGTACTTGACCCGATGGTGCATGGTCCTTTTGGGTTGCCTTCACCAAAGCAACTTGATAGGATGAATTATGGAGAGAAAGGATTTAATATGATTTATTAATATATTATGGGAATAATATATTAAAGGAGAAATCATATTGTTTAATTAATATTAGTCAAGAATTAATTAGTAATTAGTTTTGTGAATAAAAGAGATTAATTAAATTTAAGGTATTGGAATTGTAATTATAAGATAATTGCAATTTGGGCTATGGATTGCCTTATATTAAGGAGTGGACGAATTCTATGGGGAAACCCATGAGAAATCGTCCAAGCCCAGAAGGAAAGGAATCCATGGGTTGCTTAGGGCTTAAGCATCCAAATTAGGGTTTCCTTGTTAGATAACCCTAATTGCCTCACTATATATAGATCCCTTAAAGACCAAAAACGGGGACAAGCAACCTTCTAGGGTTTTCACACGGTTTTGGGCACCCTCCATCCTCTCTCCTCTTGATCCTCTTGCTTATGGTGTTTGTGAACCATTAGAGGAGTGACAATTGTGACTCTAAGCCTTCCAAAGTCAATTCAAGGAGGAATTGGGTTTGTTATTACTACATAACAATCAAGGTAATATCTTAAACCAAATTATATGTTAATATTGATTTCCATATGCTAGAATTAGGGTTTATAGTCTTGGATTCAAAGCATGTACAATAGAGAAACCTAGATCCAAGCATTAGGGTTTGTATGAGCATATAGGATACCTTATGACCAAAACCCATCAGCAATAACAATCACAATTCCTCCTTGTAATGACTTTAGAAAGCTTAGAGTCACAAATGTCACTCCTCTAATGGTTCACAAACACCAAGAGAAAGAGGATGAAGAGGAGAAGAGAAGGAGGCTGCCCAAAACTTGTGGAAACCCTATAAGGAAGCTTCCCCACATTTTTGAGCCTTAAGGGTTCTATATATAGTGAGGCTATTAGGGTTATCTAATAAGGCAACCCTAATTTGGATGCTTAAGCCCTAAGCAACCCATGGACTCCTTTCCTTAAGGCCTTGGACGATTTCTTATGGGTTTCCCCATAGAATTCGTCCACTCCTTAATATAAGGCAATCCATAGCCCAAATTGCAATTATCTTATAATTACAATTCCAGTCCCTTAAGTTTAATTAATCTCTTTTAGTCACAAACTTAATTCTTATTAATTCTTGACTAATATTAATTAAACAATACGATTTCTCCTTTAATATATTATTCTGATAATATATTAATAAATCATATTTAATCCTTTCTATCCATAATTCATCCTATCAAGTTGCTTTGGTGAAGGCAACCCAAAAGGACCACGCACCATCGGGTCAAGTACATACCAAAATAGTTATGGACTTAGACACTAATCCAACAGTCTCCCACTTGGATAAGTCTAATAACTATTATGCGTATGACTTCAGATCCTGATCTGCAGTCGTAGCTTTCCAAATCCGCTATCAACTCTGATCCTATCAGATACGCGTGTCCTTTAGATAAGGGATCATATATTCCTCCATTCTAGATAACGTATGAGACATGATTTCTAATCATTCTCTTTGTACAATTTTCTCGACTTCCGATTTATGACGACTGACTAATTGAACAAATCAAGTTAGTCCTAGCCCGGCCAAGCATTTACGTTTGTCATCACTAAATCATTGAGGGGCCCAAAGATATCACTTTTATCCTACTTTGGATAAAAGGAATGGATAAACTTTGATTCAACGCTTGCTTGCACTCACTCACCAAATCACACACAACAATATGTTTTATAACACCAAGTTACTGGTGTGTTAACATATTATCAATGTGCAACCGATTTGCAAGATACAACTCACACATCTCGGTTTCAAGAATATAAGATGTTATCGTCTCACCAATCACTCGTGATACAATTCATGGAGTGATCCAAGTGAGCGTGGGTTTAATCCAATGCTCAAATCATATTCATAAGCACTCATGAACGTTGCAACAAACATTTGCTTATGTCTAATGCTCTTTAGACAATCCACACACCAATTCACGACAGTCTTCATTCATACCTACTTCCAACATATGAATGACTGTGGCCCGTTCGAATAATTTGACTGTTCTAAACCAATTAAATTATTCAGGAAGTCAAGAATAATACTAATCCCATAATGCCTCAACCTTGAGTATAAATAAAACATCTTTTATTGATCACCATATCGATTACTCATTATTTGTTGTTTCGGGTAATCAACTTTTTTACTTGAATGATTACAATACTTGTCCCATGCTCTTAGCATGCACACAATGTTTACCTATGGTTCTTACTTTGTGAAATAGATCAAATGAACACATTTCCAATCATACTCATTTCACAACTCCGAATCCTTTTCACAAGTGAAAGAATATCAAATTCTTGCTACTTATAGAATATGCAATGATCCTTTAATATATTATTCTGATAATATATTAATAAATCATATTTAATCCTTTCTATCCATAATTCATCCTATCAAGTTGCTTTGGTGAAGGCAACCCAAAAGGACCACGCACCATCGGGTCAAGTACATACCAAAATAGTTATGGACTTAGACACTAATCCAACAGTCTCCCACTTGGATAAGTCTAATAACTATTATGCGTATGACTTCAGATCCTGATCTGCAGTCGTAGCTTTCCAAATCCGCTATCAACTCTGATCCTATCAGATACGCGTATCCTTTAGATAAGGGATCATATATTCCTCCATTCTAGATATCGTATGAGACATGATTTCTAATCATTCTCTTTGTACAATTTTCTCGACTTCCGATTTATGACGACTGACTAATTGAACAAATCAAGTTAGTCCTAGCCCGGCCAAGCATTTACGTTTGTCATCACTAAATCATTGAGGGGCCCAAAGATATCACTTTTATCCTACTTTGGATAAAAGGAATGGATAAACTTTGATTCAACGCTCGCTTGCACTCACTCACCAAATCACACACAACAATATGTTTTATAACACCAAGTTACTGGTGTGTTAACATATTATCAATGTGCAACCGATTTGCAAGATACAACTCACACATCTCGGTTTCAAGAATATAAGATGTTATTGTCTCACCAATCACTCGTGATACAATTCATGGAGTGATCCAAGTGAGCGTGGGTTTAATCCAATGCTCAAATCATATTCATAAGCACTCATGAACGTTGCAACAAACATTTGCTTATGTCTAATGCTCTTTAGACAATCCACACACCAATTCACGACAGTCTTCATTCATACCTACTTCCAACATATGAATGACTGTGGCCCGTTCGAATAATTTGACTGTTCTAAACCAATTAAATTATTCAGGAAGTCAAGAATAATACTAATGCCATAATGCCTCAACCTTGAGTATAAATAAAACATCTTTTATTGATCACCATATCGATTACTCATTATTTGTTGTTTCGGGTAATCAACTTTTTTACTTGAATGATTACAATACTTGTCCCATGCTCTTAGCATGCACACAATGTTTACCTATGGTTCTTACTTTGTGAAATAGATCAAATGAACACATTTCCAATCATACTCATTTCACAACTCCGAATCCTTTTCACAAGTGAAAGAATATCAAATTCTTGCTACTTATAGAATATGCTAGATTCTAACATTTTATGCAATGATCCTTATCGTAATGTCATAGCACAAAAGTCACAAAGACTATTGCCAATGAAATTATAAAGTCCTCTATCAGAGATTGTTACAAGACAATTCCTTAGATATGATGTCTCTCACTCAAAGTACATTCCTTTGAACATCCTTTTGCATAAAAGTTTCTAATCTAGACATAGATTTCCAATATTCAATTCCCAATATGGACACGTTTCCATATTTTCCATATGACAACTCATTCTTAATAGAATCTTATCTATTCATAATAATGTCGATATGGTCCATCCAATACTATACTTCTAACTACTCACAAGCGACCAATCCTCGACGAACTTTGGATTGTCCTTTGATAGTTGTTTAATTATCTTAGTCAAAACCGATTCTTCTCCCTTTTTCCTCTAAATGCGCTAGACATTTGGAAAATTTTAGAATGGTCAAATATTATAGCATTTGCAATCAATCCTATACCCGAAGCGTATGGGACACGATGCATAATGTCTTACACGTAGATTCGATACTTTATCAATCTTCTGCCATAATATTTTATGTGCTACGTTCTCAAAATTCGAACTATGAAGAGGAATGTCGTAATCATAATCGAAATTTGAGAACACACTATGTTTCCTTGACTAAATTTATTAACATTTCACAACCTAAACCTTTAAATTTTAAATGAAGCATAATACTCTCTCCCTTAATTATAGCAAAACAACTTTATAACTCTTGCGACTTTGCAAAGTATTACTCTTGTTTTCTATAATTAATATTGCTAACTTGCAATACTTTCCATAATAGTCATACAATCATAACATTTACACTCCCACTATCATGATGATTATTACAAACATAAAACTTATGCTCCCACTAGCTTTGATATGTGTTCAGAAACCAACTTAACTTCTAGAAAAACAATACTTATTGAATTTCTTAAGTTCATGTTTCTAATACCTAGTGCTTTTGATAATCTCTTATCAAGGCTTCTTGAACTTATACACCTTTGTCTTAGATAGCTCATATGTGTGTCTAAACAATTCAGACTAATTGCCAAACCTCACAATTCAAATCATGGAAAGGGATACCGTAACCATAATTGAATTCGAGAATGCAATTTTACAATCACTATCTTCTTAAAATCCTTCTTAGTAAAAGCATTTCCTCACAATCATTTTCATGAAGGAAGGAATCTTATGACACTTATTTTAATGGTGTATGTGTTCCTATCTATGTGAATTTGTCAAAACCAAGGTTTACGACAAATTCAAACTCATATGGACCGAACTTTCTTAATTTTGATTTCTTGCCTTATGGTAGCACGACTACCCACCATGTCTTCCAAGTAGTCAAGCAGCTCACCTTTTCTTATCAATGTACTTTCCATTGATCAAGGTCCTTGCCTTTTATGCATTCAAGCGAGAACTCATAGGACTCACATGCATAATTAACTCAATTTGGAATGGCACAGAAACAAATAGTGTCAACACGATAGGTTGTAAACCTCAACTCATGTGCTAGTGACGATCGATAAGGTTTATTTGATTTGTTCTTGAAACCTTTCAAGACCATTAAGACTCCCACTGACTCCTTGACATATCAGATTCTTTTGTCAATAAACATTTCTTGACAAACAAATATTCAAGTGTTAGTGTAGCTTTTATCAAAACACTTCATAAATTGGTCCTAGTTGGTCTTTGTCTTATCCAAGACATCACAACTTTCCGCATTTGATGAATGTTATAAACCTTCTTAATACTTATCACTCAAAGTCACAATCTTAGATTTAAGAGTTGCTTTGGAACGAAGTATGATTGACTTCTTGATTTAACCATTTCTTTAATTCTTGATTCCTCTTTTTAGACATACAATTGTACTAAGACTCACTTAGAGGATCAATTGAGATATGGTTCTTAATCATTAAGACCTATCATAAAGTATAAAAGCTACTCACCCTTCTTCTTAGAATGGAGAAACTTTTATCTTTCTGCCTACTTGATTCTTCTTATTCGTTCTGCTATTGATTTAAACCTTTTTCGATCAATTCAGAATTACACTTAATCTTATAAGTATAATCATATTTACTAAACCTTTAGTACATCAGGACGAATATCTTTGTTACTCTTATGGTGGACTTGATCAACACGCAACTTTGTGTGCTCGATCTCCTAGTCCTTCACTTGACACTTTGTCAATGAATTAGTCTAATTTCCAAATATAAAATTTCTCATTCATCATGCAACCAAGTTGCGTGATTCCAAAATTCTGTCCAATTGAAACTTGGGCGATGAGAAACTCTCCCTATTTAGTAAATTCTCGACTTTTCCATAAACATCATAAATAAGAATCATATCCACTCGTTGTAGAAATATACAAACATCAATTTTCATAATGATTTCATTGCAAGGAAATAAAAAAATAAATAAGTCAAACCAAAATTTATTTTATTTATAAAAGCAGCGGAAAACATTTGTCCTTACAATGCAAAATCCATTGAAAACTATGTAGTCAAATATTACTAACAATTCTATCATAAATATCTAAGCTCAAAATCTAATCTTCAAGTCCATGCGATCGAGATCCATTTCTTTGTGATTAGACTCATCTTGCTCTATCATCAAGCTTCCTTTCTTTTCACCGATCCTGCAAGACATTCAAATGCAATCTTATCACATCATGTATCAAGAATCAATGAATAGGAACTTAACGGAGTTAGATAGTGGATTACCTGAAGCGCAGCCATACTCTTTGACTCTCCCATCTTCTGGACTCTTCAGGCTCTTAAGGCAGATTTCTATCCAATGCCCTTTCTCTTGGCAGCAAACGCAGGTCGGTTCTCCTAGAACGTCCTCGGAAGCATGGTCGGTTGACTTTCCCAACAAATACGCTCCATTGCTTTGCCAAATCATTTCTGATTCAGCAGCAGTGAGCATCTAAGTTAGGTCAATGAGGTTATCGTCATGATCCATCATATAATACTTTCTTTTGAACTCATTATATGATTCAGGGAGTGACTGCAAAACCCAGTTCACAGCCAACTTATCCAGGAATGACACACCCAACATTATCAACCTATCAATGTGTGATTTCATTCCTAGAACGTGGGCACACACGGGTTTACCATCTTCATGTTTCATTTCCAATAGGGCTTTAGTGATATTGAACCTCTCAATTCTTCGATCTTGTGGGTTATGGAGAACAATTGGAGGAGGTTGAGGAAGTGAAGCATGATTTCTTGTTCCTCGATCGAATCATGGAATACCATCTTCATGTGGAATGCTTGTTCCACGGGATTTGGGAAGACCATAGTTGTCGAACTTTGACATCTACAAAACGGGAGAAACAAATTCAAGTTGCAGAATATTTGAAGGTAAGTGAATGACGATATTAAGGCTAGGACCCAACACAATATGCTACAACCTAGAAAAGGGATGTCGTAATCTAGTTGCAGAATATTTGAAGGTAAGTGAATGACGATTCACTAATTTCCACCATGAAAAACGAAAAAGAAATTTAAGTTTTAAATCTATGAAAACTCATAGATCCTTTGAGATTCATTGAACATTTCAGTGGCATGTTTAAATCTCGATATGCCCCTTTTGTTTGTGACTGGGATGCCGAGGTTCACAAAGCGGGTGTGAATAACCATGCAAACTTAGATGGTGCCCTCACATGTTACAATCACCTATTCGATGTGCCGGTAAACCACACACACTCCACCGAACTATGACAAACATTGAGTCACCCTTTGCTACCTTTGCTTAGAACCATTTAGTGTGCCGGTAAACCACACACGCTCCACTAACGTCTTCGCAAGGGCATAAAGTGTAATTTCATGGAATTGCATCAATTCACTTTGCCTAAGTAATTAACTAAGATTGAGAATTTATAAAACATTCGGTTACTTTAGTAATCCATTATACTTATAATGCAAGGTTTCGTCCTATCCTACCCGTTCGGCTAACGACCCTCCACTAGTCAAGAGTGCGGTGGGTAAGAGTGGATACTCATTCAATCGCCCATTTATAGGCAATTTCCTTAAACACCCCTTATAGACCAGCTTCGTGAATGAGGCCTACTAACGGTAAGACTGACTTCTACTCATCATATATATAATGTTAGACTTTTAATGTTATATATAGTATAGGGTGTATTTTACAACTTTTAAAATACTAGGTGGTCAAATTTAATAATTATACCTTTAATTCAATTAAATTGTAAACAAAAACTTTTACGAATTTATTAAACCTCTTTTAATTATACACCTTAATTAATTAATAAAACCATAAGGGTGTGATTTGAACTTTTCAAAACAATACTAGGGTTTTAGAATTTAACATTCCTAAATTAAACTTTTAATCAACTTTTAAATTCCAAAACTTGAGGGCAAGTTTTGAAACCTTTTCAAAACATTAGGGTTTCAACTATTTAAATTTCAAAACTAAACTTTTGAGTTCAAATTTAAACTATATAACCTAAAGGGGAAAATATGAAACTTTTCATAACACAAGGATGAAATAACAAATAATCTTAATTAACATTTAATCACATAATTATCCATATTTGATTTATTTAATGATTTCTTGCAAAACAATTTACCAATTTAATCAAAATAATTAATCAATTATCACATAAGGAAACAAATATTTTACTAATTGATAAATATCTTCAATTAGATCAAGAATATAGTCATATATATCAAAAAATCGGATTTATATTGATCTAATATGATAAAGGCAAATATCCATGAGAAAAACAGCAAGAAATCCCGAAATCCCCTCTTTCTGACGCTTGAACTCGCCGAGTAGGGGCCTACTCGTCGAGTCCACAATGGGACTCGCCGAGTTCATCAGGCAGTTTCACAAAAATCGAATTTTTTAACTTGAACAAACATACAAGGCATCAATACAATAGAAACCAATCAAGGCTCTGATACCACTGATGGGTTTTAGCTATAAGAACATCCTATGTGCTTTTACAAACCCTAATGCTTGGATCTAGGTTTCTCTATTGTACATGGAAGTTATCCAAGACTATAAACCCTAATTCTAGCATACAAGTAATCATATTAACATAAGAATGGGTTTAAGATATTACCTTGATTGTTATGTAGCAATAACAATCACAATTCCTCCTTGTAATGACTTTAGAAAGCTTAGAGTCACAAGTGTCACTCCTCTAATGGTTCACAAACACCAAGAGCAAGAGGATGAAGAGGAGAAGAGAAGGAGGCTGCCCAAAACTTGTGGAAACCCTAGAAGGAAGCTTCCCCACGTTTTTGAGCCTTAAGGGTTCTATATATAGTGAGGCTATTAGGGTTATCTAACAAGGAAACCCTAATTTGGATGCTTAAGGCCTAAGCAACCCATGGACTCCTTTCCTTAAGGACTTGGATGATTTCTTATGGGTTTCCCCATAGAATTCGTCCACTCCTTAATATAAGGCAATCCATAGCCCAATTTGCAATTATCTAATAATTACAATTCCAGTCCCTTAAGTTTAATTAATCTCTTTTAGTCACAAACATAATTCTTATTAATTCTTGACTAATATTAATTAAATAATATGATTTCTCCTTTAATATATTATTCTCATAATATATTAATAAATCATATTTAATCCTTTCTCTCCATAATTCATCCTATCAAGTTGCTTTGGTGAAGGCAACCCAAAAGGACCATGCACCATCGGGTCAAGTACATACCAAAATAGTTATGGACTTAGACACTAATCCAACAATAATATCGAGTAAGCACTGGGACGCCTACACAAAATACATTATCGAGTACACTCGAGGTACACCATCATATAACAAACGTTTCTTTCAGATCGGCCTAACACTTGTTTCTATAAGGAGTTCCGACGTTGTCATTCGTCATGGATTGGCGTGGTCCTCACCATACCAATTTCATGTGATCTGAAAACTTTTCTCTGTAACCGACCGAATAACGAAATCATCATCATTCGTAACGACAACCTGACACATACCTCTGAATCGTCTCTCTTTTATACTCGACCCCGAAGTACTCATGCGAGGAGTACCTTGCCCTCTGAAACCTTTCCGATGTATAGCTAACAAACCTTCCAGAAACTACCACTCGTCCAGCGGGACAATTCAAGCACAGAGGCTAAGGACGAATACGGTTCACCTATCACTACTAAGTGTGTCACACCCCTAAACCGAAATGGCAGAAACGTTCAGGGGTGGATGACGTCATGTGTAGTATCACAACAATTGCATTATAGTAATCATAGTAAACATAACCATTACATTGAATACATATATGCAAAAGTATTTCGATCTGTTTGATTCTTGTTTCTATACACCAAAAGCATAATCCAAAGAAAAAGACGTGACTCTATACACTTCGTCTTTTCAAAAATTTAGGAGGTACCTGTCTACTGATTTCTAGAGAATACAAGCTGTTTTGAAAGAGTATCAACATAAAGCTGGTGAGTTCATAAACATGTTTTTGTAATGAAAACCTGTTAATGAATCTATAAAATGTATGTATGTTTCCCAAGAAAATACAATATTTTCTAACATATATGCCTGTTACTGTATTCTGTTTTGAGAACCCTGTTTACCACCAATATGTATAGTAGTATATATAGTATGTTCTTGTTTGAAAACCCTGGCTACCACCAGTATGTATAGTATGTTCTTGATTGAAAACCCTGGCTACCATTAGTATGTATATTATGTTCTTGTTTGAAAACCCTGGCTACCACCAGTATGCATTGTATGTTCTTGTGTGAAAACCCTGGCTACCACCAGTATGTATAGTATGTTCTTATTTGAAAACCCTGGCTACCACCAATATGTATTGTAGTTTTATTAATTAAAATAAAACCGAGTAATGTATCCATAGAATCCTCCAGTGTAATGTATGTTAGTACTATTAATTAAAATAAAACTAACAAAGAATGAAATCCCATAAACAAAGGTTAGTTTATACTATTGTGAGTTTGTATAACCATGCTTGATATGACTAGTGACCTCAACGACGTTTCTTCAGGCGTCGTGCGGTATGATATTTGTCACCCATGCATGCATGCCTAACTGTAGCTAGCAGATTAGGTATGGGATTGTCAGTGCCGAATAGACCTATTCACAAATCTCACGCTCTCCCTCCAGGACACTCTATCTATACTAAGTGTTGAGGATTTAACCAGTACCCGAAGGGTACAAATGAAGAGACGCCTCACAACCCTGTATTAACTAGTTTACATGTTGCTCTGTACCGTGTTCTCGTAATTGAAATCGTTTGTATACTTGGTAGAGTATAAATAATTATACGTAAAATAATTATTTAGTGTTACACTCTTGTTATCTGAATGTAGTAACGAATATCATAAACTAAATTTGTCATAGTTCATATGATTGACCAAGTAAGTAGTGTGTATTGGTAAAACTAGTAATGAAATTCCCCAAACTATACCTATTATAGCTTGACTGAAATGTTATGTTCTTGAATTATTCTGAAAACTATGATATTATGTTTAGAAAACGTCCCTTGTGCTCCACATAATACAAAAGGGATAAAATGTCTATATATTTTATGAAACTCGTTGGACTGTATTAATTGCATAAGTTTTAATCTTGTTGAAATCCTTTTTGATTTAGTCCACAAAATCTTTTGTGTTTGGCTTGTATCCCCCCCTGAAAACGTTTAAAAACCATAAAAGCGTAGGGGTATGAACTCACTGTTCGTTGTGTGCAAGCGCTGAACTGGAAACGAAGACCCTCGAGTTGTTGTACGTGGCGCTTAACGAAATCCTAATAAAAATTAAATACATATATGTATCTAAATTAGCGATTTCGTTATATAAAGTGTTAGAAAACACTTGCTTTCGGTTAATGAATGTTACCGGGACTTGATTGAATCGAGGAAAGAGGATTTTCAGTCTAATGCACCACTTAGGAAGGGTTTATGGCCATGAAGGGGTTTACGGCTATGAATAGGCTTTACGATCGTGAACAGGGTTTACGGCCGTGAACAGAGTTTACGGCCGTGAACTGTCTTTCGAAGGGTTTACATCCTTTGAAGGTTTGAAGTGTATACGGTTGTAAATTCAAGAACAAGAGTGCTGGATTCAAGGAAAAACATGTTCCAGATGCTCCAAATCGACTCCCAATGACGATTTTTGATGATTTTTTTGGAAGAATAAGGATGTTTTTGAGAGTTTACGGTCAAGAGTCTAGAGAGAGTTTTCGGCCAAGAAGCTTAAAATGAAGGTGGGGGTCGCATATATATAGGCTGGGGGTATGGTCGGTGGTGGGGTCCACTTGGCATCAACCGCAAACTGGTTTACAGCCGTAAACTCGTTCTGGCCACAAACATGTTGTTTTTCGAGAAAAAGTCGAGTTTTCGCGTGATTTCTGGTTTCGACTCGTACGCAATCTCTCTCTCTCTCTCTCTCTCTCTATATATATATATATATATATATATATATATATATAACGTAATAACGTTTCCAAACTAAGGAATTTGACGGAAATCAAATAAAATTCAAATTTTATTAACGGAGTTTGGTTCAAGATAACAAGAAAAGTTTTCGGTTGCCACATCATCCCCCCGTTAGAGGGAATTTTGTCCCGAAATTCAAACATAGAGTACAAATCATGAACTCGGAAAGAGATGCAGATATTTCTGTTTCATCTAATCTTCGAGCTCCCAAGTGAATTCAGGTCCCCGCTTGGCATTCCATCGAACCTTCACTATTGGTATGCAACTTTTTTTTTTTCGTTTGATCTCTCGATCCATGATTTCGACTGGTTCTTCCACGAAGTTAAGGTTCTCGTTGATCTCGATCTTGTTGAGAGGGATCACAAGGGTTTCATCGGATAAACACTTTTTAAGATTCAAGACGTGGAAGACAGGATGAATATTGTTAAGCTCTTGTGGTAAACGAAGTTTGTATGGTACAGGACTGATCCTAGCGAGGATCTCGAATGGTCCTATGTACATCAGATTCAACTTTCCACGCTTTCCAAAGCATATCATGCCTTTCTAGGGCGAGACCTTCAATTAAACACGATCACTCACCTGGAACTCCAAGGGTTTTTGTCTCTTATCGGCGTAGCTCTTTTGTCTGTCTCTCGAAGCCTTTAGTCATTCCCAGATTTATACGATCATTTCTATGGTTTCAAGGATGATCTATGGGCTTGTGAGAGTGCTGTCGGGGACTTGCCCCTTGACTAGTTGTGTGTCGCCCACCTCAGCCCAGCACAAAGGGGATCTGCACTTACGGCCATACAGGGCTTCAAACGGCACAACCTTGATACTGGCATGATAACTGTTGTTGTAGGAGAATTCAACCAAGAGCAAGTGGATGTCCCACGACTTACCGAAATCTATGACACATGCTCTCAAAATGTCTTCCAAGGTCTGAATGGTCCTCTCACTCTGCCCGTCTGTTTGTGGATGGTAAGTTGTGCTCATATCCAACTTAGTTCCAAGAGCTTTCTGTAGTGACTGCCAAAATCTCGAGGTGAATCTGCTATCTCGGTCGGAGATAATGGACACATGCACACCGTGCAGACGAACTATCTATTGGAAGTAGATTTGTGTAAGTCTTTCCATCGTGAAAGTTTCTTTGATTGGCAGGAAGTGGGTGGATTTGGTTAGTCGATCGACAATTACACATATGGTATCATACCCACTCGGAGATTTGGGAAATTTAGTGATAATATCCAGTGTAATCCTCTCCCACTTCCACTTAGGTATTTTCGGCTGCTGAAGCAAACCTAAGGGCTTTTGATATTCGACCATCACCTTGGCGCAAGTCAGGAACTTGCCCACGAAGGTATCGATCTTTGCTTTCATGTTTGGCCACCAATATAACTTCTTGGGATCCATGTACATCTTATCTGAACCTAGGTGAACGAAGTATTTAGTCTTGTGAGCTTCGTTCATGACAACCTCCCTGTAACCACCGAACTTTGGGGTCTAGATCTGGTCCATGAAATAATAGACTCAGTCTCCCTTGATCTCTAAGTTCTTTTCCATTCTGCTCAGGGATTCATCCGATTTGTTCTCTGATTTGCAGGGATAAATGGGAATGGATGGTCATTGTTAGTGCCTTCACCCTACGACTTGAGTACTCTTTCCGGTTGAGGGCATCCGCCACCATATTTGCTTTGCCAGGATGGTAGCGTATTTCGCACTCATAATAACTGAGTAACTCTACCCATCGCCTTTGCCTCATGTTCAACTCCTTTTGGTCGAAAATGTGTTGCCTCGTGTGATTTGGTTATCTTGGTTTGAGGTCAGTCTCCTCATTGTACCCTTGGGTTGAAGGCACCAATGCTGGCCTACTAGGATCTGTATTATGCTAGTTATCATTGTGACTCTTGTATGGTGTGTTGGTCTAGGTCCATTTTTATGTTGGATTGGGCCCATTGTATGTTGGGTTAGGCCTATTGTATGAAGGGCTAGGCCCATGGTATGACGGGTTAGGCCTATTTGTATGCTTGGTTAGGCCCATTGATTAAGAAGGGCTAGGGCTATTGTTGTGGAATGGGCCCAATGTGAGGGCTAGGCCCAATGATGTGTATGGTATGTTGTATTTGGAGGAACTCACTAAGCTTTGTGCTTACGGCTGTATGTTTATGGTTTTAGATAGCTCCAGTTCAAAAGGGAAGGGCCCGACTTGATTGCAGCTCATCCACCTATGTTTTCATACTTTATAATTTTGGGATTGTAGTCTAAAAAATAATTTACTATGTAAAGCTTTTGAATGGTTGATATGAATAAATGGTGTTTATGGGTTGAATTTAAAATGAAATTTTCTTTACCTTATAATTTGTGGGATGTTACAAGTTGGTATAAGAGCCTTGGTTTTACAGATTCGGGCACACTCTCGGGTGTGACTGGACTCAGACTGAGGAGTTGGTAATCTTTTAAAAGAAAACAAATTTCTAAAAATACTTTTGTGAAGAAAAAGGGGGTGTAATGCGTGCAATCCGCCGAGCTCAAGTAAGTCATTCCCAAAATACCCATAAATGTTGATATGTTATATGTTATGAGAATTCCATGCTAGATTTGGAATTTGTTTTGGTAGAAGTAATTGCTAGGTGTCTGTTTTAAAAATTATATACGATTAGTATCATATAGCCCTATAATGGCTACGTTAGCCTTATTTCCTGTTCCTCGTTCAGTTGTGGTCCTAGGGTAGATTCTTTTATTAGACAGTCTATTTGATCATGAATTATGTATAATTTGCATGTATAAGGCAACCGACAGTGAGGGTGGAAGTTCCTAATATGGGTTGTAGTAAGTGAGCTTGGGATGTCCTTGTTTGTTTTGTGGCATGGAGTGTTACTGCACAAATCCTGCTTGATTTGTGTTTTGTGGAACCCTTAGTCATGTGAGTTAACTATTAAGTGAATATGTTATGTTACCTCCTACAAAGGTTAAATAATCTCATAGTGACAAATTTGCCTCTATTGTTCAACTCTCGTTTAAGTCTAACCGTTTTAGGGTTGAGTCTTTTACTCAAAGGATTTTCTATGATTGTATTCATGAAGTAGTTAGCTGAAATTAGTAGGAGTTCTTCAGCAACTGAGGGCATGGTGAGGTCGGAAACCTAGGGGAGTGTAGGAAGTGCTTTAGCGGTTTGGTTGCGTTGTTTAGAAAGTACTTGGAGTACCAATTTGAGAATGTGACTTGGAGGATTTAGGATAACTCTTAACAAAATTATGGATCGGTGTGGAAGGTAGTATTGGGCCCGTACTACTAAATGCACAGGATCCATACTCGAATAGAGGAGAGTCATGAAGAATCTAGGAAGCTTGTGGGATAAGGATTCTTTGAGTATGTTCTATTATTGTATGGTTGGTTTATAGTATGGTATGAGCATTCGTGGAGGAGGATCTGGTTCAGGTTCAGGTGCTAGCACCAAGCCAATGGATGAGTGGATGTAGGAGTTCATCTCGTCGGATATCACCAGCGGTATTTTGGAGCAGACTCCTTTGATCTTTGGTATGATCAAGGATGGGATCATGGAGATTATGCAGGAGCGTTAGAATGCATGCTGCACTAGGATTATGGAGTTCCTAGATGAGCGACTCGGGGCCTTTTGGGCCGAGATTGTGGCATGACGATTTGGAATGCGGACTCCCTCATTTAGGGAGTTCAAGGCTTGTGGAGCTATATAGTTCTTTGGGGATAAGGAACCCATTGCTAGCTGCCGATGGATCACATACATGGAGAATGGTTAGTGGGCAAGCTTCTACCATGAGGGGGCAAAGGTGGGATTTGCATCTTTTCTTTTTAGGGACTGGCCCTGTGATTGGTAGGAGAAGGTATGTAGTGAATTTAGATATGCAACCGTGTTGGCCATGTCTTGGGAGGATTTTTTCACGAGATTCTAGGAAGAGTTTGCACCGACGATAGAGGTGTAACAACTGGTGTAAGAGTTTCAGGACCTTCGTTAGACTACTAAGACTATGGTAGAGATCACTGCCTACTTTTGGGAGTGGGCTTTGATGGTTCCTCAATATGCGGTGGATGAGGAGATGAAGAAGGTGAGGTATCATGATATGTTAAGGGATAACATCAGGGAGTTTGTGAGCTTTTCAGGGTGCATGACCCTGAATGATATAATTGCTAGAGCCAGAGAGCGGGATATTGCTTTGGAGCACCTCGACAATAGGAAGTCAGGGCAGATTCAGATCGTAGTAGGCCAGGTGAAGAGGCCCAAGACTTAGGATTCACATCTGGGAGGCCATCAGGGTTGGAGCCGTTGTGCCAAGTGTGGGAGGACCCATGAGTGAGGCTCTCGGGAGACATGAAGGGGATGTTTCGGTTGTGTCATTTCAGTAGGGATTGCCCTCGTGGATCGGTTCCAATGTGTTTTCACTACAACCAGGTCGGCCATAGGAAGGTCAACTATCTGAGGTTGATAGGTGGAAAAGTGAATGCACCTGCTCCAGTTACTTTGAGGATCATTGACGATTGTGAAGGTATGGCGGAAGCCTCTACAATGAGGAACCGAGCATTACAACTTCAGGCAAGGGAGGCCAGAGTTTCATTAAATGCTATTGTGGGTATGTTATCTTTTTTTTCCTCATGTTTTATTGTTTGTATTTATGTGCTTTTGAATCATGTGTTTGTATGTGTAAAACATTATCTTCAGTTTAGTTTCTCTATAATTGTTTGGTTAGTAGTACCAAGGATCATTATATTTCTTTGTATATGTCGAAAGTTATAAGTTGGGCACATCTTGTTTAGCTGGATTTAGATTGTCAGGCATTTTGTTGTGGGAAATCAATGGAAGAGTATTAGGGGTACCACTAAGAAGATTAGTAGTCGGATCAACGTGTTAGTTCTGATGGGTTTTGGCCATAAGAACATCCTATATACTCATGCAAACCCTAATGCTTGGATCTAGGTTTCTCTATTGTACATGCATTCATCCAAGACTTTAAACCCTAGATCTAGCATGTGATAATCGATATTAACATAAGAATAGGGTTTAGATCTTACCTTGATTTTTATGTAGCAATAACTATCTCAAATCCTTCTTGTAATTGGCTTCTGAAAGCTTAGTGTCACAAATGTCACACCTCTAATGGCTCACAAACACCAAGAGCAAGAGGATGAAGAAGGAGAAGAGGAGAGGCACTAAAAAACGTCTTGAAACCCTAAGGAAACTCTTAGCCCCGTTTTTTGTACCCTAGGGGTCCTTAAATAGTGAGGCTATTAGGGTTATCTAACAAGGAAACCCTAATTTGACTGCTTAGGCCCTAAGCAGCACATGGACACCCTCCTTAGAGGCATTGGACGATTTCTAATGGGTTTCCCCATATAATTCTGTTGGATTAATGTCTAAGTCCATAACTATAATTGGTAAGACTTGACCCGACTCGGCATGGTCCATTTGGGTTGCATGGCATCATGCACTTGGATAGACTAAAAGAGAGAAATAAGACACTTATGATTATTAATATACTATAAGTTCTAGTATATTAATAATAAGAATAATAAGATTATTTAATTAGTATTGATCGAGAATTAATCTAGGATTAATTAAGTGATCAAAAGAAGACTAATTAAATATATGGGTTGATTGTGTAAATCATCCATACTTGTATAGTGGGCTAATGCTCCATGGATTATCTAGTTGGGCCAAAACCCATATGATGCTCCATGGATGCTCCATGGTGTATTTGAACCCATGGATCCAAGGAAATGGAAAGTCATGACAATTAGGGTTTGCCCTAATTGTAACACTATATAAAGATATTATTCTTGGCAAAATCGGCACTAGTATTATTCTAGAGAGGGCTAGCCGATTTTCATGAAGTGTAGAATTCTCTCAAGTTAATCCATGTGTATTTGGTGTTGTGTGAACCATTTGAGGTGTCACACTTGGGGCACTTGGCACTCAAGCTTCATGAAGACTTTCTACACCAAAGAGGTATGTATTCTATCTTGCTATAGTTATTGTTTTGTATGCTAGATTAGGATAATACCTTGGAAGTTCTTATTTGCATGTATAATAGAGAAAACATAGATCCAAGGTATTTAGGGTTGCATGTACACTTAGGAGTGTTAGAATGCTCAAAACCCAACAGTGGTATCAGAGCCACGGGTTGTTTTCTGTTATATTGATGCAAATATTTTATTTTCAAAGTTGAAAAAAAAACATGAAGTTTGTCAAATTTTAAGATAATTACTTGTTCTTGTGAAAAACTAATTATTTGTAAAATTTGAATAATTTGCTTTATGAGTTGAATTAGGTCAAATTTAATAAAAGATAAAATAATATGATTATTTTATTAGTTTTAAAAGTTTGATCTAAAGAGTTTTATTTTTTGAAACCTACATAAGTTATGGATATGAAAAGGTTTTAAAAAAAAATTGATTCAAAGTTTTTATGGAGTTACAAAGTTTGGTGTTAATGTTTTAAAGGATTCCATAACTTAAGAATAAGTTATGGATCACCAAAAGTTTTTTGTGTTACCTTGTTTTATGAGTGAATTTAGATTAATGAATAAAATTATGTGATAGTTGGTTTTAATCCAAATTAATCTAAGAATTGATTCTAAAATGTGTTTTTGTAACTTGTCCTCAAGTTATATGAAAAGTCACATTTAAGAATCATAAAACTCATAAAAATTGGCAAAGGTTACAAAAATGAAGAGTCTAGTTCTAATTAAATGGTTTTATGACTCCATAACTTGTCCTCAAGTTATGGGGGACCAAGAGTCTCTTCATTTAATAAAATAAAATAAAATAAAAAAAGGTGTAACCTTAATTAATTCCATAAGTTATAAAATAAAGAAAAGTTAATTCTTTTATTAGTTTAAAGTCTTCCATAACTTGTCCTCAAGTTATGGAACTTGAAAAGTTTTTGGATTAAAACTACTTTAAACACATAAGTTATGGAATTAATTAGTTTTGAATAGTTTCAAAACTTGCCCTCAAGTTTTGGAATTTGTAAAGTTTTCTCTTATGAATACTTTAATTCCAAGTTAGCCATTAGAATTTTAAAAGTTAAAATTCAACCCTTATACTTTATAATATTATAAGTTAATAATATATATATATGTATAAGAGTGAAGTCAGTCTTACCGCTAGTACGCCTCATTCACGAAGCCGGTCTATAAGGTGGGTATAAGGTTGTTGCCTATAAAATGGCAACTTAATGGGTGTCCACTCTCACCCACCGCTTGCTTGACCGGTGGAGGGTCGTTAGCCGAACGGGTTTAAGAAGACTATAATTCTCATTCGTTAAAAGTATTAATGATAATACTAAGTAACTAAACTCTTAATAATACCCAATCTTAGTTACTTAGGAAAAATGTGAATAAGGTGCTAACCCATGAAATTACACTTTACACTTTGTCTAAGTCGTTAGTGGAGCGTGTGTGGTTAACCGGCACACTAACTTGGACTTAATAAGGTAGGTAAAGGGTGACTTAATATTTATCATAGTATCGATGGAGCGTGTGTGGTTAACCGGCACATCGATTGAGGGGTAATTTATTAAGGGTACCAAGTGATTTTCATGGTTACTTCACACCTTGTTTTGTGATCCTCGGCATCCCAGTCACAAAACCTGAAGGGCACACTCGAGATTGAAACATGCCTTTGAACAGTTCAATTAATCTCAAAGATCTAGGAGTTTCAAAACCAATTAAAACCTAATAATACATTTCGTTTATCTTGGTGGAAATTGGTGAATCGTCATTCACCTACCTTCAAATATTTTATAGCTTGGATTACGGCATACCTCTTCTAAGTTATAAAATAGTTTGTTGGGTCCTAGCCTTAATATTTCATATTGGGTTTCATATTAAGGACTTAAAATCAACTATCTTGAATATCTCCCAAAAGATGTCTGGTTTAGACACCTATTTATGATCTTCCCAAATCTCTTGAAACAAGCTTTCCTAATGAAGATGATGTCCCATGGATATCATACTTCTTTCTCCTCCTCCAATTATTCTCCCTAACCCACAAGTTCTTGAAAAAAAAGTTTAAGGTCACTCAAGCCCTATTGGCAAGGCAAGGTCTAGGTGTGAACACATCTTGGAGATGTAGTCACATATTGACAAGCCGGGAGAGTTGGGTGTCAAAGTCTTGAGAAATTCGGTGGTTCAATCACTTTCTAAGTCACATAGTGAGTTCCTTTGGGACACCTATGAAACAAGCTATGACAAGACCCTTAATGATCTTATCTATTTGTTAAGATCAACTTCCTTGAAACTTGATGGACATTAACAATAGTGACACAGGAAATCCAGAAAAATATTCTCTTCCCAATGGAAAGGGATCGGCCATAGTCAACTCGGTTGACCAAATGGTAAAGAGAAAAGCTAAGTCTGTGATAGTCCCGTGTACCATTATCAAAGGGTCCATATGTTTATATTTCCAAAGAAAGGGGCATTGGTTGCGAAGCTGCCAAATTTACCTAAGGATGTTAAAGTCAATAAGTTTGACTCTACTTCAGGTAAAGTCCACTATCTAACTCTGTTAAGTTTCTATTCTGAGATTCTTGATACATGATGTGACTGGGTCACATGGTGATGTTTTAAGAATCAAAGAAAAGTAAAGAAACTTAAAGAAAGAATATGCTGAATCTGATCGCGTAGATGGTTTTCTATCGCGTAGTTTGAAGATCGGATTCTTGAGCTACTTCTTAGGAGTTATGAGATATTGCTTAGGAATAGATAACAACAAGTTTTCATATGGATTGTAAGGATAAGTTTTTCCGCAAAAATTTTAAAATAAAAGGAAATTTTTGATTTTATTTATTTTAAAATATCCTTACAATGGCATTTGAGGAAAATTGTTGCTTATAAGATTCCATTAATAGCAAGAGTGGAAATATGAAATTGATTCTTTCATTTGTGGTAATGTCTAAATTTACCAAATAAGGAAAGATTCTCATCAACCAAGTTTCAATTGGACCGGGACTTGGAATCACGCAAGTTGTATTGCATGATGAATGAGAACTTTCAAGTATTGGAAAAATTAAGACTAATTACTCGTTCACATGGATGTGTGAGTCAAGTAATTGACTAAGGGATCGAGTACACATTCTTGTGCACTGATTAAGTCCACCACAAAAGACTGATAAGACTATTCGTCATGATTTACTTAAGTTCAGTAAATATGGTTATACTTACAAGCATAAGTGTAACTCTGAGACATTGGAAAAGGTCCCAATGTATGGCAGAGCGAATAAGAAGAATCAACTTAGGCAGAAGGATAAAAGTTTCTCAAATCTGAAAAGATGGGAAAGTACTTGAGTATCAGTTTTGTGATCATCTTAATGATTAAGAAACCATAGCACAATTAGTTCTCTAAGGAAATCTTAGTGCATTCTTATGACTAAGAAGAGGGATCTTGAATTGTTGAAATGGTTAAATCAAGAAGATGGGTCATACTTCGTTCCAATACAAGTCTTAGAGTCATACTCCAAGATTGTAATTTGAGTGACATGTCTTAAAGAAGGTTTAAAACACTTGCCAAATGTAAGAGTAAAAGTTTTCTACTCTTGTACATTTGAAATTGGTAAGTTGTGATGTTTTGGATAAAACAAAGACCAACTTAGGCCAATTGTGTGAAGTGTTTGTCTTGATTAGAATCCACACTATCTCTTGGATATTTGACAAGGGAGTCTTATATGTCAAGAGGACAGTGGGAGTCTTAAAGGTATTGAAAGTCTCAAGAACTAATCAAGAATAAAACCTAAAGTTCTTCACTAGCACACAACTTGAGGTTCATAACCTATCGTGTTGACATATTCAGTGCCCATTCCAGTTAAAGTTGGCTTTGCATATGAGTTCTTAGAGTTCTCAATTGGTTGCACAACAACTTGGAAGCAATGGTAGGCCCTTGAGCGGCCAGGTGGCAAGAAGTTAAGATTGAGTTCAGTCCATATGAGTTTGGATTTGTCATTATTCTTGTCTTGTGACTAAGGTTTTGACAATTCACATGGATAAGAACACATACACCATTAAATCTAAGTGTCATAAGGTTTCACTCCGATTCATGAAAATGATGGTGAGGAAACACTTTCACTAAGTAGATTTTATCTAGATAGCAATTGTGATATTTGCATTCTCAAAGTCGTTAGTGGAGCGTGTGTGGTTTACCGGCACACTAACCTGGACTTGTGAGAAATGGCAAAAAGGTCTAACCATTATGATTACGGCATCCCTCTTCATAATTGTTTAGAATCACAAGTGTGCTATCTAAGGAAGGTGTATGATTTTGATAAAGTCTTATCAAAACAATCTAGTATCAGAAATCTGAACTTTGGTAAGAAAGTCAATGAAGTATTGATTTCTAGAAGTCTAGCTGATTTCTGAGTACATGTCAAAGCTAGTGGAAGCATAAGTGTTATGCTAATAATCATCATGTTAGTGGGAGCATGATAATTATGATAAGTATTGCAAGTTAGCAATGTTAATTATAGAAAACAAAAGTTTCAATTGGGAAAAAGTTGTTTTGATATAATTAAGGGAGAGGAAATTATACTTCATCTCAAATCTATAAGCTTAGATCGTGAGGTTTTAATCATTTAGTCAAGGATATATATATGAATTTCATGTTGGAATGGCTCAACATAAGGAAATTCTGTATATGGGTCCATTATTTGCGTTCTAAAATTCGATTATGATTACGACATCCCTTTTCATAATCTGAATTATGAGAACTTGGCAAATTGAAATGGACATATTATAGCAAAAGACTGGTTTAGTCTTTATGTGAGACATCATGAATCATGTCCCATATGCTTTGGATATAGGATCGATTACATGTGCTATAATCATCCGTTCTAAAATTTTCCAAATGCCTGGGGCATTAAGAAGGGAAAAGGTTTAGAACTGGATATGACTAAAAGGATTAAACAATTGTCGAGGACAATCTAAGGTTTACCAAAGATTGGTTACTCAAGGACAATTGGAAGTATAGTGATAATTCTGGAAGGACCATATTGACATAATCTGTAAGGAGGCAACTCTTTTTCAGAAGTGATAGTCAAAATGGAATCTGGAAATGTTTCAAAGTTAGAATTTTCAATCTGTGTAAGATTAAGGAAACTTAATGCAAGAAGGACGTTTCCAAGGAGCTGATCTCCTTTGGAATGCTCTGTAATGATTTTTGTCAAGTCTTTCTGATTTTGTACATAATCATTACAAGAAGATCAATGCATATAAGTTTAGAATCTAACAGATTTCAGTAAATGGCATGAATTTGGAATTCTTGCATTTGCAGTAAAGATTTGGGAGTGTGAAAAGAGAATCATTGAAGTTATGTTCAATTGATCTAGTTCACAAAGTAAAGATCATAGACAAACATAGTATGCATACTTGGTGTGTGGCATGACTAGTGTTTAAGAAAACATAGTGTACATGCTTGGAGCATGGGACAACTATTGTTTTAAATTCAAGAATAAAGTTGATAGCTGAAACAGTATACAATGAATAATGTGTAATCATATGGTGATAAATAAAAGGTGTTTTATTTATGTTCAAAGAGTTGATACCATATTGGATTCAATTATTATTGTGTTTCACTTTGCATGTTTTGACTTCCCGAATAAACTAGGTTATTCTTCCGGAATGACTAAGTTATTCAAACCATCCACAGTCGGTCATATGTTGGAAGTAGATATGAATTAAGACTGTCATGGGTTGGCTTGTAGAGGTCTAAGGTGTTGGACAAAGGGCTACAACACTCATGAGTGCTCATAAGTTCTGAGTATTGGATTCAACCCGCGCTCATTGGAATCACTTCATGGATTTTATCACGAGTGATCATGAGACGATAATATCTTATATTCTTCAAACCTAGAGATATGAGTTGTTACTATGAGTTGGTTGTACATTGATTGCACGAAAACGCATACGGTAACTCGGTGTTATAAAACGTGCCTTTGTGTATGATTCAACAAGTAGTAGAACAAGCCATATGAGTCGAAGTTTATCCGTTCCTTTTACCTTCGGGATAAAAGTGATATCTGTGGGCCCCTCGATGATTTGATGATGATAAATGGAAGTGCTCGGCCGGGCCAGGACTGATTTGATTTGTTCAATTAGTCAGTCGTCATGAATAGAAAATTGGGAAACAACAAATGGACAGAGAGAATGATTATAATCCATGTCTCAGTCCATATGATATCTAGAATGGAGGAATATATGATCCCTTATCTAATGGACAAGTCATTGACAAAGGTCAGAGTTCATCTACAAGGTCAGAGTTCGACGGAAGCTTTTGAAAGCTACGATTGCCAGTTGGTTCCTGAAGTCATACGCAATAATAATTTTAGAATTATCCAAGTGGGAGACTGTTGGATTAATGTCTAAGTCCATAACTATAATTGGTAAGACTTGACCCGACCCGACATGGTCCATTTGGGTTGCATGGCATCATGCACTTGGATAGACTAAAAGAGAGAAATAAGACACTTATGATTATTAATATATTATAAGTTCTAGTATATTAATAATAAGAATAATACGATTATTTAATTAGTATTGATCGAGAATTAATCTAGGATTAATTAAGTGATCAAAAGAAGACTAATTAAATATATGGGTTGATTGTGTAAATCATCCATACTTGTATAGTGGGCTAATGCTCCATGGATTATCTAGTTGGGCCAAAACCCATATGATGCTCCATGGATGCTCCATGGTGTATTTGAACCCATGGATCCAAGGAAATGGAAAGTCATGACAATTAGGGTTTGCCCTAATTGTAACACTATATAAAGATATTATTCTTGGCAAAATCGGCACTAGTATTATTCTAGAGAGGGCTAGCCGATTTTCATGAAGTGTAGAATTCTCTCAAGTTAATCCATGTGTATTTGGTGTTGTGTGAACCATTTGAGGTGTCACACTTGGGGCACTTGGCACTCAAGCTTCATGAAGACTTTCTACACCAAAGAGGTATGTATTCTATCTTGCTATAGTTATTGTTTTGTATGCTAGATTAGGATAATACCTTGGAAGTTCTTATTTGCATGTATAATAGAGAAAACATAGATCCAAGGTATTTAGGGTTGCATGTACACTTAGGAGTGTTAGAATGCTCAAAACCCAACAAATTCATCCACTCCTCCAATATGGATTCCATTAGCCCAATATTCAACTATCACACAATTGACAGTCCAGTCCCCTTTATTTAATTAATATCTTTTAGCCACAAAATTAATTATTAATTAATTATTGACTAATATTAATTAAACAATATGATTTCTCCTTTAATATATTATTCTCATAATAAATTAATAAATCATAATTAATCCACTCTCTCTCCATAATTCATCCTATCAAGTTGCTTTGGTGAAGGTACCCCAAAAGGACCATGCACCATCGGGTCAAGTACATACCAAAATAGTTATGGACTTAGACACTAATCAGACAAGTTCAACATTGGGGGTGGAGGAAGTTGTAGTTCAAGTTCATTGACTTTTGGAATTCAAGATAGACGTGGAGTATGTCACACCCCAAAACCATGAACCGCGGAAACGTTCTGGGGCAGAGGACGTCATGTACAATATCACAACAATGAAAAGTAGTAAACAAGCAACAACATCATCTATTGCATTAATAATATAATTTTAATACAAGTGTGTTCTGTCAAATTATGATAAACACTAAAATATAAATCAAAATGAAAGATGAGTCTTGAACGAGCACCATCTTCTCTAAACCTTGCATCGGTACCTGTCTACTGTTGACCTAAGGATACAAGTTATTTTGAAAGAGAGTATCAGCTTTAAGGCTGGTGAGATCATAAGTATTTTAGTGTCTTAATTTGTATGTAAGTATTTGTATGTATATGAACTGTAAGTATTTGTATGTATATGAACTGTAAGTATTAAAACGTTTTGAACATCCTAGAAAACCATATGTTTCCTACTAAACGTATCTTTCTACCAAGGCATCTAGTATCTGTGTGTGTGTCTCTTGTAAGAGTGTGTATTTTCCCAAATCGGACTATCATTATCCAAAAATATAGCTTATACATTACCGTGCATTGTGTGAATGTTCACAAAGTGAATGTAATGGGAAAAGGAAATAGTACTATGGTGTAGTATCGAAACTACAACCGTACTAACTACCTTAAATCTATTGTAATCTCGTAAGTACTGTAGTATTTGTAATAAGTGACTACTTCTGTACTAATTTTTCCTTATTTGAGGGATAAGGCATAATGTGATGGCTAGATCCCAGGCTGAATGCTCCCCTATCAAAGAGATTTTGGGGCCTATACATGACCCCTGCATGTTTGCAAGCCGTGAACATCCACATTACTATGATCATGTATACCCAATATAACTATCACAATGTGTTGTGATTCATTGATATAGTTGTTGGAATAGTGTCTAAGGCTGCAACTATATTAGGCAAGTATTTGACCCGGTTGTGCATGGTTCTTTTGGGTTGCCTTCACCATAGTAACTTGATAGGATGATTTATTAAGAGAGAGCAAATATTATTAATATATTATGAGAATAATATAAAGAATAATATATTGTTATTTGATTAATATAAGTCATAGAATTAATTAGAATTAATTTGGTGACTTAAAGAGATTAATTAAATAAGAGGGTATAAACTGTCAATTGTTTGATAGTTAAGCTTTAGACTGTAAATCCTTATAGATATACAAGGGACGGATTCTAGAAGCTAGTCCAAGGGATTATCTTTGGAAAGGATTTGGATAGCCTTAAGAGAAGATTATCCAATTAGGGTTTAGGTTGTAACCCTTAAGGAGTCTACAAGTATAAATAGACCCCATAGCCAACGCAAATCGGATCTCACGTAAAGTAAGAGAACCCTAGCCGATTTCCTTCCCTCTCCTCTCTCCTAAATCATCTTCCTTGCTATTGGTGTTTGTAAGCCATTAGAGGAGTGGCAATTGTGACTCTAGAAGCTCCAAGACTACAAGATCAACAAGGAATTCAAAGGTATGGTTCTAGATCTGTTTCAATGTTGTTATTTAACCTAATTAGTCATTAGAAGTCTTGGATTCAAAGCATGTTTAAGTAGAAAGCCTAGATCCAAGCATTAGGGTTTTGCATGCGCACATAGGAAAGTTCTTATGGCTAAAACCCATCAATAGTTAGATCCTGAAAGCGTTCCATGCTATAGCACCTAGTGATGTCTGTCCTATTATTGTATATGTAAACACACTCATGTAAACGTACTCATGTAAGCGTAATCATGTAAACATATCTATGTAATAGTATAGTAATGTACTGTGTGTACTAGCTGTAATGTGTGTTCTCTCTCAATCTAGCATGTATAGTAATGTACTGTGTGTACTAGTTGTAATGTGTGTTCTCTCTCTATCTAGCATGTATAGTAATGTATTGTGTGTACTAGCTGTAATGTGTGTTCTCTCTCTATCTAGCATGTATAGACTCATGAATGAACTGACTCGTCCTATGATTTCCGCATTCTAGTAAACATATTAGTATCTTCCTAAACTACCCATATGGTAGCTTACTAGTAATATAACTGGTACGTATGAACATGGAAGTATACCCTTGCTACCCAAGGGTATTGAACTGAATGGAAGAACCTTTATGACTATATATGTACAGATGATACATAACTAATATTTAAACGACCTTCGGACGGATACCCGATACCTTAGCAGACCACATCCCAACGGGGAAAAGGAAATAAAGCGACTAGCCTTCCTAAGTCCTTTAAACATTTCTTATATAACTATACATACATACGCATTCAATTGACAATATCAAAGCATAAAATAAGTTTTGTAAAACCTTTGAACATGAATACTATCTAGGAACAGATCGACTTGATGTCAGTCTATAAAACAGGTTGAGAGTATTTGTCTGATAAAACAGTTTAAGTATAAAGAAACATTTGTTTGAAACACAATTGTAAATGAGTTTGAAATGAAACATACATTGTATAATGAACAGTTTAATAAGGAGTTTTAAACATATAAAATGTTTATGAAAATCATTTGAAGAAAACTGTTTGGTAAAACCACTAATGAGTAGTAAATCATTTGAATGCTACTTATTAATCACATATGATTGATATAATAACTAGCATGATTCTACTTGTATCCCCCATGAAAGAATTTAAAAACATTTAAAGCATTGATTAAGGGGTATGAACTCACCTGTAGTGAATGGTATGGATGAACTGAAGATGTAGGATTGCTAGGTGTCAAGTGAAGTCTTGAACACACTCTAAGATCCTAGTTAACATATAATATCACATATATGTATCAAATTAGTCTTTAAACAACTAATAAACAAAGTCAAGACACCTTAGGACGTGTTAAACACCTTTAACAAGTGTTATAAGCCTCAAGGATTGCATCTAAGTGCTGTAGGGAAAAGCTAGTGTGTGTAGAGTTTAAGGAAACTCTCTAATGGAGTTCATGGCCCTAAGGTCATCAACAAAGGAGTTTACGGTCGTAAACTCATGCGTTTATGGACGTAAGCTCCTACTTACTTGACCACTTGATGTTTTGAGGCTTTACAAGACCCTAAGAAGCATTTCTACTTAATGGCAAAGTCTTTGGAAGAGATTAGGGCACTCTTTAATTCCTTTGAGGAGTTCACGACCCTAGAACCAATCCAATTAGAGATTACGGCCGTAATCTCTCATGGAAAGGGTGTTTTTGGCGTTTTCAAGTCCCTAACTTAACTAGGAATGAATCTAGGCTAGTGTCCAAGGCTTATGAAGAGTTAAAGCACACTCTTGGCCCTTAAAGAAGGGTTTACGGTCCAAGATGTTCTTGGGCCGTAAACTCTTTGATCTTGTGTTTTTTCTTATGATTTCTTGGTTACTAGACACATATCAAGCCCTATAATACACTTAGATAGAAGTACTCACGATTTAGGACGAAAGGCCGATGATTCGTGAGAGAGAATTTGGCTTTTCTCTAGTTGGAAATGGAACAAATGAATAAATATGGCTAAGGACCATATATATACCCATGGGGTTTTTGGCAGAAAATATTTTATTTCACGTAGTGAACTCTAATATCATAGAGTTTTGGAATCATAGAGTTGCACAATACCCTAGTGCATCCTCTCTCCTGATATCTCTTTAAGTGTAAATCCTGAAATACTCAAACTTATACCAAAAGTTTGAAAATTTACTGCAACTATTCTAACTTCTATTGACCTTATATTGTTTGTACAAAATAGAAATTTCGGGTTGTCACATCATCCCCATGTTAGAGCGAGTTTCGTCCCGAAATTAGAATTTAGGTAAGGAAGTAGGTATGTATGATCGAGTCATGAGGTGGGAACTTCCTAATCGATTGGTTATCGCGCTCATAAGTGAATTCGGGTCCTCGGTTGGTATCCCAACGAACCTTCACTAATGGGCGATGGCATTTGCCTCGTCCGTTTGACCACTCGGTCAAGGGTCACTACGGTTCTTCCACGAAGGCAAGGATCTCATTAATGTCGATCTCGTCGAGTGGACTTACGAGAGTCCTAACGGAAAGGTATGTTTTCAAGATCGAGACGCGAAGGGTAAAATGTACGTTACTATGCTCGCGGAGTAGGTCTAGTTTGTGAGATACAAGACCGATTCTGGTAAGAATCTCGGAGGTCCTAACTATCTTGGATTTAGATTTTCACGCTTTATGAAGTGTATTAAGACATTCCCAAAGCGAGACTTCCTCAAGAATTTGGTCTCTCACTTGGAATTCCAAGGTTTCTTTTTCTTGCTTAACTTTCCAGTCAGGGGATACCCTTTGCTGGGTCAAAGTCGTATGGGTTTCTGTAATTTGCGAGGAGTTCTGAATGGACTACAACAGTAGGTTTGTAAGACCTAAAATTTGGCGAATTTCTGTCTGCGTCTTCGGTGTCGACAAATTCTCAACGGTTTTGGATAAATTGACAGAGTACCCAAGAATTTCCACATCACTAATAGTGTGTCTTAGGAATTTGACTCTTCAATTCCAAAACTTGTGTTTAGAGAACTTCGCGAAAAGTTTCCCCGAGGGGAAATGTTTCCATGGTTTCCTTCTTACTAATAGAGCGGATAAGTAACTCATCTACAAAGAGAATGACGAACTGATCCAAGTAAGAATGGCATACCCTACTCATTAAGCTCATGAATATTATGGGCGTATTGGTCCTATCCGAGGGGTATCACTATGGACTCGAAGTGTCTGCATCGAGTTCGGAAGGTAGTCTTCAGGACATCCTTCCCTAACACTCGAACTGGTGATATTTGGATCTCAAGTCCATTTCTGAAAGTAATTCTTTCCTTGCATTTGCTCAACCAATTTATATATGCGAGGCAAAGATAACGATTTCTAATGGAAATCTTGACGGAGTCCCCAATAGTCGAGGCACATATGATACAATCCGTCTACTTCTAGAAGGATAAGACCGAAGCTCTCCAGGGTGAGAAGCCTGGTCTTCCAATTCTATTGTGGAGTAGTTCGCTAAGTTGTCTGGACTGTTCTTGTATCTCCGTAGGTGTTTAGACTATAGGGAGATCTGGTTACAGGAGTCATACTAGGTTCTAAGTTTGTTCCCATGACGATGCGTTCACTTGTAGTCTTGGGCAGTCTCCGTCCTGAAGTTAATATTAGAATTCATACTTGATTCAACGATCACAATCTCGTGTATACGAGTCGTATACATTCTTCTTTACGTTCACATCCTAATGAGGAAAGGAAGTTAAAGTGGAATCATCAATTCTAAACCTGTAGAACCTTGATTATATATCGCCCCTATGTATACATTCTTCAGTGAGAGATCAACCGTATGAATCTTTGGATTGAACTTGACATACTGTACGAGTGGTACTTCGGCGAGGTTTGCTGAGGCTTCTTCAGAAAGGATAAGAAACATGAGGTACTCTATAAATGAGTACTTTCGAGTTCTGAAATGACGGCTTCGCTAAAAAGACGTTTACTGAGAAAGAGATGTACTTACGAAGCTGGTATTGTGCGGATCAGATTGAATCTAGTCGTATGGTAATGTTGGAATCATAAAGAAACTTAAAGACATTAGATTTGAACATAAGGCATTACAGACAAAACACAACTGTGCAACCATCAACAGAGTTACAGTACTTTAGACTTATTACAAGACTATTGCTGCGAACAAGGTATACTGATGGGATCTCGCAAAAGATAAGACTCTAGTTGCACTAGTTTTGGATGGTTGGTAAGTCTGTTACAACGAAACGTCTTAAGTACGTTAACGTGGGTCCGGAGTAGGTTCTCGTGCAGCTGTGATCCTGAGTAGTTTTCCGTCCGTGCTAGAGTTTTTTGCTATCGGGCAATCCTTCTTGAGGTGTCCAATTTCACCGCATTGGTGACATATCTGGACATCACTAACATTGGTGGTGGATGTGAAGTGTTGAGTAGGAGTTATGGGGACACGGTTGCTTTCGTTGATCTTCTATTTTGGACAATTTATGTAATAGTGCCCTGCCTCACCACAACTATAACAAACTAGGCTTGCTCTTGTGGTGGAGGTAGTTCTATAGAAACGAGCAATGTGCCCTATCTTGTTGCAGTTATTGCATTTCCGTACTCGGCAAATTCCCTTGTGGTGATAGTTGCACCGGTCGCACTTCGGGAGTGTTCCTTTATATGGTCTGCTCGGTACTGGGATGGTAGAGGTTTCCACTTGTTGTTGTTGCATGGCAATTCTCTGAAATCGCTTGCGTTCCACTTGGGCTTGACGTTTTCGTTTCTTGAACTCTGAGTTGTTGTTTTGGGCGGTGGCCACTGTTACTATTTGTTGATTTTTCGGATCGTTACCACGATCGGGATTGTCAACTCCTTTATTAGTCTTGTTTGTGTTGACAGTGCTGCGGTTTGCAAGGACAGCAGTCACGGCAGCTGTAACTGCGGCTTGGAAAGTAGCGGCGTCCATAGGAAAGGCAGGGGTTTCGTTGTTCGGCTGACTGTTTCCGGATGACGACATGATTCTGTAACACGAAAAATAAGGATTTTGTGAGCGATTTTGGTTGACCCTAGAGGTACTTCGATTGCTCAATTAAAGAGTAAGAGTATGTTCTCGAAAGTTTGACCTACATCCCTATGATGCAGTCCTAGTACGGATTGGAAGTATGTTCGCGAAGGTTTGAACTACTTCCCCATGATCCAGTCCTAGTACTAAGTGGAAGTGTGTTCATGAAGGGTTGACCTACATCCCTATGATGCAGTCCTAGTAATGAGTGGAAGTAAGTTCGTAGAATGGTCTCAAGACATTTGTCATTCAAGCTGAGGTATCATTGGTTGGTGAATAACATGATCCAACCACTAAAAGAGACTTGGAAACGTCTCCGGAGTTAAATTGCTATAGTCTAATGTCTTGACTAAAGCATGTTTCAGATAGACTCCAATGAAAGTATGATGAGAGTAATTGAATAAAGAATGACACAGAAGTTAGCCGACTGTCAATATCTTTGATATTCATGACGT
The DNA here is from genome assembly GCF_002870075.4 of Lactuca sativa. Lineage (NCBI taxonomy): Eukaryota > Viridiplantae > Streptophyta > Magnoliopsida > Asterales > Asteraceae > Lactuca > Lactuca sativa. The sequence goes on from NC_056626.2 coordinate 387,721,360, forward strand.
AAAAGTTCGGTTAAATGACCTTGTAAAAGGTCTTACATCATATCCAGAGAAGATAGTCCTTGACAGCATAAAGACCTAACCAAAAGTACTTACAGTACAAGATAGTTTCATAGAAAATGCCACATCGGGCATAGACAGAAAAAGGATTCCTTTTAACAAGGAAAAATAAAGTAAGGCATCTACTACTGGCGAAAGTCGTCCCTCTGGCGAACTCTCAGTTCAGCCAGTTGGCGTTCCACATCAAGTAGGTGTCTTTCGTACACCCTCTGGCGTACGCGGAGTTCTATGACTTCGACTCGTGATTCAGCCAATGCTTGAAGCAGGTCTTCATGGTCTCTCTCAGATCTCTCACGAGTATCTTCTAGACGTATGGTGTGGAGGGTATGCATTCTTGCATTGGTGACAACTTCTGTGATCTGATGTAGGGCTGTCCTACCTTGAATCTCATTTCAGGCCACTCTGCGGACCAGGATTGGCAAGATTCTGTCTGCTGAGCCCCCATTGCTCAGGTCATAAAAGCTTCGGTCACCATTAAATGGCATGGGCTGATCTTGTCCTTGGCTCCATGTTTCCAAGCATTCCACCCATGGAGGCGTCGGGCCATGAAAAGCCGGATGAGGGTTAGGATTTGGAATGGGAGCTGCCTGGGGTAGGTTTTCAACCTCGGGTTCGGAGTTAGCACCGTCCGAAAGGTCTTCATCATGGTGATCATTCAAAGGGACAGGATGATCATTCTCTGGTTCTTCTCCAAACCAACCAACAATGACTTTATTCAGAAGGTACTGGTTGCCGTGGGCCAGCCATGTTATCTATGCGAGAATTGGGGTAAGAAAATAATTATTAGACGAACTATCTAGATAATTTATTTAGAAAATCTTCATTAGTTACATCACTATTTGTGAAGTGCATACTAGTTATATGTAATCGAAACAGGATAGGCCTTCGAATCAGTGACCTTAACTCCAAATTCACAAAGAATAGGGGTAAAGCAAAATTTTCACAGATTCTAAGTCTATAACATCCTAGTTACATATAGCCTTAGTGTATCCACTTAGTAACTATCAACTTAGTAATGAAGATCCCATTTTAGTTCTCAAGTATGAAGTACCTATAGTAACACCAAATACCCCTATAGTATTTTAGGTTTATGTTCTGTTGTTCTCATTGTGGTATTGTTGGTCAGATTTTAGACTTGTTGCAACTACACAACTACACTTAGGCACATGCTAGTTAACCCTCGGATAATATAGTTGATCAGGCTATATCTTCCCATTTTTTACTGTATGTCTCTAAGTCCACTTGTGTTGCCCAACAATCATAATTCTTTTGTACTGTCCTAGTGACACTGATTTTAGTATGAATGCAGGCACATATACTTAATTAATTATTCTATTATTTAAAGTATAAACTCTTGGTCAGAGTATTTTAATCCCATTGTATTTATAGTCTGTATATCTTTTATGGGTTGATATACTTAATTCACTATAAACAATGCTCTGATACCAATCTGTCACACCCCAAAACCATGAACGACGGAAACGTTCTGGGGCGGAGGACATCATGTATAGTATCACAACAATGAAAAGTAGTAAACAAGCAACTACATCATCCATTGCATTAATAATATAATTTTAATACAAGTTTGTTCTGTCAAATTATGATGAACACTAAAATATAAATCAAAATGAAAGATGAGTCTTGAACGAGCACCATCTTCTCTAAACCTTGCATCGGTACCTGTCTACTGTTGACCTGAGGATACAAGTTATTTTGAAAGAGAGTGTCAGCTTTAAAGCTGGTGAGATCATAAGTATTTTGGTGTCTTAATTTGTATGTATATGAACTGTAAGTATTTGTATTTATATGAACTGTAAGTATTAAAACATTTTGAACATCCTAGAAAACCATATGTTTCCTACTAAACGTATCCTTCTACCAAGGCATCTAGTATCTGTGTGTGTGTGTCGCTTGTAAGAGTGTGTATTTTCCTAAATCCGACTATCATTATCCAAAAATATAGCTTCTACATTACCGTGCATCGTGTGAATGTTGATGAAGTGAATGTAATGGGAAAAGGAAATAGTACTATGGTGTAGTATCGAAACTACAACTGTACTAACTACCTTAAATCTATTGTACTCTCGTAACTACTGTAGTATTTGTAATAAGTGACTACTTCTGTACTAATTTTGCCTTATTTGAGGGATAAGGCATAATGTGATGGCTAGATCCCAGGCTGAATGCTCCCCTATCAAAGAGATTTTGGGACCTATACATGACCCCTGCATGTTTGCAAGCCGTGAACATCCACATTACTATGATCATGTATACCGAATATAACTATCACAATGCGTTGTGATTCATTGGTATAGTTAGATCCTGAAAGCGTTCCATGCTATAGCACCTAGTGATGTCTGTCCTATTATCGTATATGTAAACGCACTCATGTAAACATATCTATGTAAATGTACTCATGTAAGCGTAATCATGTAAACATATCTATGTAATAGTATAGTAATGTACTGTGTGTACTAGCTCTAATGTGTGTTCTCTCTCTATCTTGCATGTATAGTAATGTACTGTGTGTTCTCTCTCTATCTAGCATGTATAGTAATGTATTGTGTGTACTAGCTGTAATGTGTGTTCTCTCTCTATCTAGCATGTATAGACTCATGAATGAACTGACTCGTGGTATAATTTCCGCATTCTAGTAAACATATTAGTATCTTCCTAAACTACCCATATGGTAGCTTACTAGTAATATAACTGGTACGTATGAACATGGAAGTATACCCATGCTACCCAAGGGTATTGAATTGACTGGAAGAATCTTTATGACTATATATGTACACATGATACATAACTAATATTTAAACGACCTTCGGACGGATACCCGATACCTTAGCAGACCACATCCCAATAGGGAAAAGGAAATAAAGCGACTAGCCTTCCTAAGTCCTTTAAACATTTCTTATATAACTATACATACATAGGCATGCAATTGGCAATATCAAAGCATAAAATAAGTTTTGTAAAAACTTTGAACATGAATACTATCTAGGAACAGATCGATTTGATGTCAATCTATAAAACAGGTTGAGAGTATTTGTCTGATAAAACAGTTTAAGTATAAAGAAACATTTGTTTGAAACACAATTGTAAATGAGTTTGAAATGAAACATACACTGTATAATGAATAGTTTAATAAGGAGTTTTAAACATATAAAATGTTTATGAAAATCATTTGAAGAAAATTGTTTGGTAAAACTGCTAATGAGTAGTAAATCATTTGAATGCTGCTTATTAATCACATGTGATTGATATAATAACTAGCATGATTCTACTTGTATCCCCCATGAAAGCATTTAAAAACATTTAAAGCATTGATTAAGGGGTATGAACTCACCTGTAGTGAGTGGTATGGATGAACTGAAGATGTAGGATTGCTAGGTGTCAAGTGAAGTCTTGAACACACTCTAAGATCCTAGTTAACATATAATATCACATATATGTATCAAATTAGTCTTTAAACAAATAATAAACAAAGTCAAGATACCCTAGGACGTGTTAAGCACCTTTAACAAGTATTATAAGCCTCAAGGATTGCATCTAAGTGTTGTAGGGAAAAGCTAGTGTGTGTAGGGTTTAAGGAAAACTCTCTAATGGAGTTCATGGACCTAAGGTCATCAACAAAGGAGTTTACGGTCGTAAATTCATGGGTTTACGGCCGTAAGCTCCTACTTACTTTACCACTTGATGTTTTGAGGCTTTACAAGACCCTAAGAAGCATTTCTACTTAATGGCAAAGTCTTTGGAAGAGATTAGGGCACTATTTAACTCCTTTGAGGAGTTCACGGCCCTACAACCAATCCCATTAGAGATTACGACCGTAATCTCTCTTGGAAATGGTGTTTTTGGCGTTTTCAAGTCCCTAACTTAACTAGGAATGAATCTAGGCTAGTGTCCAAGGCTTATGAAGAGTTAAAGCACACTCTTGGCCCTTAAAGAAGGGTTTACGGTCCAAGATGTTCTTGGGCCGTAAACTCTTTGATCTTGTGTTTTTCTTATGATTTCTTGGTTACTAGACACATATCAAGCCCTATAATACACTTAGATAGAAATACTCACGATTTGGGATGAAAGGCCGAAGATCTGTGAGAGAGAATTTGGCTTTTCTCTAGTTGGAAATGGAACAAATGAATAAATATGGCTAAGGACCATATATATACCCCTGGGGTTTTTGGAAGAAAATATTTTATTTCAGGCAGTGAACTCTAATATCATAGAGTTTTGGAATCACAGAGTTGCACAATACCCTAGTGTATCCTCTCTCCTGATATCTCTTTAAGTGTAAATCCTGAAATACTCAAAATTATACCAAAATTCTAAAAATTTACTACAGCTGTTCTAACTTCTATTGACTTGATATTGTTTGTACAGAATATAAATTTCGGGTTGTCACAGGGTATAAGAGATTGATTGGGATTTGAGTGTAAGAGAGTTGCCACCGGGTCAATATTCTCAGGATGTAAGGGTAGTCCTGGCATTAGGAGCTTTAGGGAGAATATCCCATGGAAGTTGGTTGTCCCGTCTTGGGACAACAGAGGTAGAATTTAGATGCATGTGCTTGTGTCGCTCAATGTGGATGGCAGTTGTTTTTTAAAGACTCTTGGGTTCGATTGCTACTGCTATTAGGGAAGGAGCAATAACGAGTGGATGATGATGATGGCCGTGTGGGTTTGTTTAGATGATAGAATTGTTAAGACAATATTGAGTTGTATTGGTTAAAGATGTTTAGAATTCATAAATCCTTCGGTATGTGGGATGTTGGGTTGGTGATCCGTCAGTTCCGGTAAAGGGGTTCGTTATTCGTTGTCTTTAGTAAGGTTTGCAGGGTGTAGTTAAATCCAAGTGGGGAGAACCATTTAGATTCCAGGGATAGAATCAGGTGCAAAAGCAGGAGGAGTTCCACATCCTAGTCGAGAGGTAAGCCAGTTTAAGTGGTAGTCTGGATAGAGGTTGCGCAAGGGTGGGGGTTTAGAAACTTTCAACAATAGGGTGGCTCATTCGTAGTGATTCATAACAAATATTTGGTTAGATATAGGTTGAAGGTTGTGTTAGAGCCTCTCTGCCTGTTCTTGTCTAATGAACACTTTGGGGTTCGAAGCATGACCCGAACACCTGATTCGGATACATTATTGTGGTTTGACCCATGTTTAATCATGGGTTGCTATGGTAGGTGGAATGCAAGCCCGTGAGTCGGGCTCATGGCTGATATATGAGTGTTGTAAGACTACGGGGTAACCGTAGCATACACAAGGATGATAGGTTGTCAGGGAAGTGTTGTAAGTTTATGATGTAGTCGTAGCATTCACCAAAATGAGGTAGGCCATTGTAGGAGTGGTCGATTGGCTGAAGGAGGATTAACGCATGCCTAGGTCGAGGTGGACAACATTGTCGGAGGACTAATCTTTTTTTGGTATGAGGATCGTTGGATCTAGGGCGATGTTAGGCCTATACAACACTTGATTGGGCGATACCCATAGGTGAGGCCCGTTCGATTTTGTAGACTAGCTGACACTCGTGCGCGAGGCCCGTTTGGTTATGATAGTATGGGTAAGACCCGATGGAAATTGGTTGGAGTGAGGTATTGGATCACATTCAGAGTTGGATGACTCTGTGGTTAGTGGTTGACATGTGTCATACTTTCAGTCTCTATGGTTGATTGGGGATTGTATATCTTAATTAGCAGAAGGTCACCATGAAATTAAAAGATTTTGAATAGAATGCAAGTATGGGTCTTGGATTTCAGGATGTGAGTTATGTTCTGGGTTGGCACAAATGGAGGATACTTGCGTTAGGAGTCGTCATTGTTTAGGACCGGAAGGATTTCTTTTAGTTCAGATCGCAGAGAGAGGTCTTATTGATTGTATGGTGGAATGAACTTGCCTTCAATGGAGGCCATGTAAAGTTTTAGGTTCCAGACTTATAGCAGAGGTATGATGGTTTTCCCGTTAGTAGATAATAATTCATTCTCCATTAGGGCGTATGAGTCCTACTAAAGATGGGTTTCGATGGTATCATTGGGAGGTGCTTATGAGTATGAGTTAAATTTTTGCTGAAGTGGGGTTTGAGAGGAATTGGTCAGATCATCTGATTTCCTGGAAGGTAGCAAGGAGTAACTTCATGGACGAAATCTAATTTAATTGGTGGAGAGTTGTAACACCCTGTTTTAGGTCCTTTCATAAATTGGGGTCATGACCTGAAGATCAAGTATCATAAGGCTTCAGTCTTTGGGGAAATAGAGGTTTATACCCATTTAGATGTGGGTAATGTAAATTATATGATCCAAGAGTTCGGTTTTTGCTTTAGAGCCCAAGGTTATAATGGTAAAAGTGATGGTTTGGGCCTTTCATGAATATAGTATTTAATTTCGGAAGGTTTTAAAGAAAAGGAGAGTTGATAGGATTGTAGTGCTTCTCGTTACATTTTCGAGCATATAAAGAACGCCAAAAAACGGATTTGAGATGCGGAAGTTATGGCCTACAGAAGTTAGAATGGCAAGGGGTTTGCCTAGTACGCTGGGCGTTTAAGGAATGTACGATGTGCATACTTAGCCTTTTGATCGCGAGATCTTACCCCAGTACATTGGGTGTACCTGGAGTATGTTGAGCATATGCAAATCAGATGCAAACCCTAATTTAGGCTCTTGGACCCTATTTAAAGTCCTTAACTCATTTCCAACGCTTCTTATCTTCAGCCTCTAACCTCTCTAACCCTAAATTCTAAAACCTAGCCCCATTTGGAAGGATATTGAGTGTTTGAGTGATTTTAGTGGATTTTTGGTGCATTTGGAAGAAGAATAACACTTTATAAGGGTTGGTTGTCTTGGAGCTTGTAGATCCTGGCCTTGTTCACCTTGATCTAGCTTCTGGAGGTATAAACTTTAAAACATGACCGTTATCTCAAGTAGATCTAGTTTGGGTCATGATTTTTCATGTTTTGGTCCAATGGTTGTGGTTGTTGTGAGTAGAAGTTACTCCAGAACCTTTGAGACTCATTTTTGGTCTTTGTTGCGGTCACTAAGTCATAAAAATTAGATCTTGTGGAGTATAATCCTTCCATGCATGACTTGGTGGTCTTTTGATGAAGTTAGAGATTAATGGCTTTGGTTTGGAGACCATTAATCCATGGAAAGTCATAAACTCAGGAACTTTATTACTTAGGATGCTCCAAAAGAACCAGATATGGAATATTAACGTTTTGTATTAAGGCATCAAGAATTAAAAGTGGAATTTGGGTTTTTGCACTATATGATGGGGCTACTGAGGTGGTATGTGGGGCATATGCACAAAGGTGCCTTATTGGGCCTTAGGTCTTTTGGGAATTTGGGCCATGAGTTGTTGGGTCAGTTATAGGAAAGGTAAAATGGTCTTTTACCCACTCGAATGATAGAATATGAATTGGACCTTGGATTTTGAGAAATTACCATAATCATTGATTAGGGATAATTTAGTTGTGGTTAGTGTGAGGAGTTTGGTAGCAGCAGCGTGTGTGATTTAGTTATCTCGGTTGAGGTGAGTCTCCTCACTATGCCTGTGGATTGAAGGCACCAATACCGGCTTACTAGGATCTATTTTCTGTTAGCTATCTTTGTGACTCTTGCATGGTGTGTTGGGCTAGGCTCGTTTGTATTACTGGTTGGGCCCATTATATGTTGGGCTAGGCAGTTTTATGGTGAGCTAGGCCCGTGGTATGACGGGGTAGGCCCATTTGTATGCTGGTTGGGCCTATTGATTAGGAAGGGCTAGGCCTATTGTTATGGGCTTGGCCCAATGTGAGGGCTAGGCCCAATGATGTGTATGGTATGGTATTTAGAACAACCCACTAAGCTTTATGCTTACGGTTGTATGGTTATGGTTTTAGGTACCTCCAGTTTGAAAGGGAAGAGCCCGGCTTGATTGCAACGCATCCACCTATGTTTCTGCACTTTATGATTTTGGGATTGTACTCTATTAACTATTTTACTATGACAAGCTTTTGAATGATTGATATGAATAAACGGTGTTTATGGATTGAATTAAAAATGAAATTTTCTTTACCTTATAACTTTTGGGACGTTACATTATGAGCTAAGAAGAGCTATGATTCCAACGCTATACAACCTAGGGTATCCACTCCCTGAACCAGATTAGACACATAGCTACCCTTGTCGGAAAACATCACTACACCCAAGCGCCTTTCTATGATACATTTCTAGATCATTGAGTAACTTCAATTGATGAAATGAGACGAATATCAGACGGATCACCAATCTAACAACTCATTTTCTGAAAATTGATGCTCGTAGAACATTTCCACTAGATGGAGTTCGAATCCTTTTGACAATCCCATCGGCTGATCAAACCCTTGTGAACAATTCATCACCTACTCCTAGGAGTGCTACGTTACCACTACTCTTACCATACTAATGGTAGTGATTAGCTCAATGAGCTAATCAACCATCAACTGAGATCCAATGAGATATACTAGTACCGTGAACTCTTACTTAGTTCTCCCAGAATGAACAACCAACGACCATGAAATCCTGGCCTGAAATCTTATGACACGTGGACTACACGCACATCACCGAAAACATGAACCTGGTAGCGTCTTACCCTGTAGACACATTCTGATTATTCCCTACACCTCTCAACCCTAAAAGATCTCAATCATCTTGAATTCCGTCGGTCCAATGAACTTACACTACAATCCTTCTGACTCATAATGCTGAATCTTACACATCAATCTGACTGCTGGTCCTCCGAGCATAAAACTCAGATTTCTTCCATCTATACTCACACCATCACTGCATGCCTTCTCTCGAACTGACACCTACCGCCGGATCAACCGACTACTCTTCAAACATGACACACAACATGCAAAATGACATAACGAGCCTTTGATAATAAGAATCAGCCAATCATAAAGAAGTTTGATCCTTGGTTGGGGACTCAACTAAACTGAACATAACGTCTAACATATATAGATGTATGATCAAAAGAATAAATATAATAAGGCATGGAGAAATCGAAAATGCAAACCTGCAATAACATCTGGTGGAACTAGAGTCTCCCCCGCCTGCAACTGCAATGCTTAGCTCTTTACTGCTGGAGCTTCTGCTCTGCCCTCACGACCATTGGTAATCCTCAATGTAGCCGAAGCATGCGCTCTCACTGCTCAACTCATCAACATTGGACAGTCGGCCTTCTTGTCTCCCACCTGATTGCAATGAATACACATTGGAATCGAGCCTCGATGACAATCCCAACTAAAATGACCAGTCTGACCACAACAGAAACATCCCCTTCCTATCTCACGACATCTCCCCTCGTGAGTCCTCCCATATTCGAAACAATGACCCCGAACGTGATGGCCTCCTAATTATGAATCTCGAGTCTTGGGCCTCTTTTTGTGGCCCACCGTGGTCTAAACCTACTCCGACCTGTGCTTCAGCCCAAATTGCAACTCAATGTCCTGCTCCCAAGCTCTAGCAATTATGTCCTCTAGGGGCTTGCAGCCGGATATGCTCACAAATTCCCTAATATCATCCCGCATCATATCATGGTACCTCGTCTTCTTCATCATCTCATCCTTAGTGTACTGTGAAATCAATAAGACCCTCTCCCTGAATTTGGCGGTGATCTTCGCCATAGTCTCAATCGTCTGGTGAAGGTCCTTAAAATCCCTCACCAACTACTATGCATCGATATTTGGTGTAAAATCCACACTTATAAAACTTAAAGTATGTTGATACTTATAAAACTTAAAGTTTGATATGGTAACTTTGAGGTGTGCTTTTGTTGTTACACGCAACAAAGACAAAAATAAAAAAGGCATGACAGATTTTGGACATTAACAGATTAGGTGTGAGACCCATGTATTACATGAGTTTATTTAAAAAAAAATATGAAATTTTAACAATTTGAGAGTTTGAATTTATAAGAAAAATAAAATAAAAATTGAATTATGAAAATTAATGAGGCTTTAATACATTGAATAAATTACATATATAAATCCTTTCTAATAAATACCTTACATATTAAATGTGAAATTTTAATTTAATAAAATGACAAGTGAAAAATAGAAAATTCCAAAATTCTAGAAAATGTCTTATGTCAAAATGAAGGAGAATTGGACATGTGACAAAAAGATTTTGATTTATTAAGGAGCATAGAAAATCATTAAAGGGAGTAAACCGCCCAAAATAAACAAACTTAAGAAGTTACGTATCAAAAGCCCTAATAACATAGAATTATGTTTAAAACATGGATAAACAAGGAAGAAGGGTATGCAAAACCATACAAACTACATGGTTCTTTTTGAAACTAATCTTTCGTCTTTTCTTATTATCTAGGGTTCCTCGTTTGAGATCATACCCTACCCTGCAATTCCATCAACCTTCGCATCTTGAAAAATTTAACGATCAAAAGACGTGGTTAATTTCAAATTTAATATATATATATATATATATATATATATATATATATATATATATATATATATATATATATATATATATATATATATATATATATATATATATATATATATATATAGAGAGAGAGAGAGAGAGTTAGGTTCAAATGTTTTCACTATCTATTATGTGCCTTTATAATTGATTCTGGACCAATCATTTTAGTTATTTTAAGAAAGTAATTAATGCTTATTAAATGCAGAAGATGTAATTAATACCTATTATATCTTCAACATGTAATATGCATTAATATTTTTCTTAAAATAAATAAAATGATTGGTCCAGAATCAGTCATACATGCACACAATAGATAGTGAAAACAAAATAACCTAACCATATATATATATATATATATATATATATATATATATATATATATATATATATATATATATATATATATATATATATATATATATATATATATATATATATATATATATATATATATATATATATATATATATATATATATATATATATATATATATATATATATATATATATATATAGAAAGAACTGATCTGAAGACTAAATTTATATCTGCATTAATCTCGTTTTCTTCTTGCCTGGAAATCTTAATTACCATATGCATACCAACGATAAAAACAATAAAAATTTGAAATCTTTTGATGCCAAAAATTTCGAAAGTCAGAAACGCAAATACTTAGGTGTTAATTTGATGAACTTCTAATTTGATTTCATTTTATTTTGTCCACTAATAAAACAAAAAGAATTAAAGACTTTAACTTGATGGATATACGCGACAAAATGTTGCTGTACGATGTCTCATCAATGTTCCTGATTACAAGATGAATAGTGGAGATTTTAACAACTAAAAACGGATATAGTACTACTGAAGAAAAGATTTGCGTTGCTAGGTATGAGCACCTAGCTTATATGTACTTGCACGTTTTGTCTTCAAAATCATATCATACTTACAACCTTAACTTCTTTTACATAATTAGATTCCACACACATACATGTACACTATAGAGCAATGACAAAATTATATAACCAGATATGTTAAAAGAAATAATGAAGAGATATACACTAAAATAATCATATATAGATGCTATATACCTATGTATCAGTATTCTTTTATTATCTTTTATACAAAATTACCATACAAATTGTTAAAAAATGTCCGCTAATTCACGATGTTATTTTTTTCTAAAATGAAAGACACTTCATAAGAAAAGAACTCTGCTAAATTTAGCCGTAAATTTGCAAATGTACTCAAATTCGTGAATATTGTGCGATGTTTATAAAGGTTCAAGAGTAAAAAGTATATAATAGATATTGCTGAAAGATATAAGGTGCATTCGGTACGGAACGTTTGAAAGCTTTTATCTTCTAGCGTTTGACAAAACGTTCCGTTTTGAACAGAAAGTCTCGCTCGACACTACACGTTTCTAACGTTTAGTTTAAACAAAACGCTCCAAATCCAAATGCTACTTTCTGTAGAGTTTAACAAAACGCTACAAGCTACTAGCTACCCGCTACAAACTATCCGTTACCAACTAATTTTGCCGAATACGCCATAAAAAAAATACCAAGTCTAGTTGAGATGTGTACGATGTTTGTACCAAAAGTTTAGTTTATATGTTCAATTTTTGTTGGTCCATTTTTTTTAAACATGTAAACCGCGGATAGATAAACATAATATTTAATTGTTATTTGTAATTTGAACTCAATACGTAAACATTGGAGAACCATGCACCTAAACTATTTCAACCATCCATTTTATTTTAACTTTCTAGATATATTAATTTATGGTAAACCAAGTTTTAAATACTTGAGTTTTTTGAGTTACTCACGAATTTTATACAATCCTCGCGATTCAAATCCTCTTTAGACCAACTTTTTATACATTGAAACCGAATAATTTCATGCACCTCTTAGCTGCTTCTTAATGTGGTAGCTTATTATTAATTATATATTTATATATTTATCCGTTATTTCTAAAAAAATTAAACTTTTTGGAATTTGAGCTTATGAGGTAGGCATGCATTATAAACCATACACCTTAGCTATTTCAACCATTTTCTTTTAGAAATATTTATGTTAAATCATGTTAATTTTTTTTTTTTTTTTTTTTTTTTTTTTTGGAAATCGGCCAATATATAAAAACCAACATTAAGCAAGGAGAAAAGTGAGGGCAAAAAGGGAACAGACAAGAAAGAGTTTTACAAATGCAGAGAAGAAAATGGTGAAATAATCCAATCCTCCCAATCACAAATGATTTTATTGCCTCTATGTTTAATCCACGTGTATGCAATTGATTTGATATGATCTGTACCTCTTGTAGGATATGTAACAGGTTGCCAAAATAACCTGTCGTTTCTGAATTTCCAAAGAATCCATAAGAGAGCATAGCAAATAGTAAATCTTTTTCATTTCTTTGGACAAGTTCCCCACGTGATCAGGTATAGAAGTAATTCCTTGGTATTGGAAACTTGAGGAGAAATCGAACCACACCAGATGAACAAGGAGATGATTAGAGTCTTCAGTCTCTAATCATAACTCCACAATTGATTAAGGCTAATAACGTAGGAATACGCTCATGTGCAGCTCTGCAATTGAAACATATGACTTTGATGGGGATATCTTTACACCAGGTCACCAACGAGTTAAAGGATGGAGATGTGACAAGATTAATTTTTGTTCTAAAAGCCTCACTACAAGAATAACTATCTATGGGGACGACACCTATCCCCGACTACAGATGTCGTCGCTAAAAGCAAGGCTAAACTGATGACATGTCGCCGGTATAGCTTTTGCCAACTTTGACCAATTTAGTTTGACCGGAAACTTTATGCAGACGACATGTCGTCTAAACAGCTTTGGCGGGAAACGAAAAATTTTACGCGGTCTTCTGAAATTCTATGCCAACGACATGTCGTCGGTATATATATGTCACGATAAATGCAACTTACATTTCTTTTTATTCTACGGTGTCACTATGTCACGTTGGCAATCCGCGTGAAAAGGCTATGCCGCCGATTTATCTTCGGCAAAACCCTCTATTTTTTATTTTTTTATTTTTTTTATTTTTTTTTATCTCAACAATTAAACAAAACGACGTTGTCTTTGGTACCCTATAACGACGATATGTCGACTGCATAGGGTTTAGCCCAATCTAAGACTAGAGACGTCAACGACTGCGTTCATTTTGCCTAGTTTCTCTCTTTTTCTCTTTCTGTTGACAACCAAACCTCTTCCGGTTACTCCCGTTTGCCGGCAACTAGTAGGTATGCTTCTTGGTCATTCTATTCTTCCTAATTTTGTTATTGGTCAAGGTTTTTATTCTGGTTTTGAGTTTTTTGTTCGGTTGCAGCTTTCACCTCTAATGTTGGGGTATTTTTTCCGATTGTAGCCTTCATAGCTACCTACACCGGTCGTATTAAGGTAAGATTCCGATTTCAATATTGTCAGTTTTTTCAATTGGGTTATCTCTTATAGTTCATTATGATAGGATCTCTCCACTGAATTTCTTTATATTTATCATCAAAGTTTCAATTTCTCATTGGATTTGTTTTCGATAGACATCATCGCATGTATTTTGGAGATCTCTCCATCTTCACTTTTGGGTTTTTCAGATTTCACAGGTGGCTCACGTGATTTCATCCTTATTTTTCTTATGTATATGGACATTCTCTTTAGCATTTTACTGAAAGATTGGGTGAGTTTTATTCCAAAAGAGGATCAATTGGAATTGTTCCCTCCTCACTAGGTTTTGCTTTAGCATTATCATTGAAGTTTATTCCATTTTTTGTTTGGTTTTCAGGATTGTACTGTGGATGGTGTTCTATGGGGATATATTTACGCTTTTTATTTCACTCCATATTCATGAATAGATAGATCAAGAGAAGGGTGACTCTAATGAGCTCTACTTATGTAATCATGGTATATATACCTAACTTCCTTTTTCTTTAAGTTGTTCTTGTTGATTTGTATCTTCATATGTTGTGTTTTAAAGGTACAACTGTTAGCATTTAAGAATCTTATTAGTGCTAACCTGAATGACATGTCAGATCCTTACACAATCATTGTGGTACAAAAAAGTAATGTAGGTAAATCATCAGAACATTTGGTTGATTTTCATTAAGTTGTAACTTGTAATTACACATTTGAACTTTAATACCATATTGGTTGCTTATGTCTGATAGCTAAGACCAATTTTAGTTATGTTAATCTGCAACTCAGTAGTTCATGGTTGAAGAAATCCAATGTGAGGAGAGGAACTCAATTTTTGTATGGATGAATTTTCTGTAAAGGTAATGTTAACTCTTATCCACACAACAATATACACAGATAGTTTATGTAGTTATTATTTTTTTTGAATTTTAACTATTACTCATTTCTTGACAAATCAATTTGTCAATATATGATTGGGATATAATTTAGAGAGGTTTTGTTGTTGGTTTTGTAACCATTCCTGCCGAAACCAAAGGGCAGGCATGTAATTATGTTTTAATTCCTCTTCT
Source organism: Lactuca sativa (assembly GCF_002870075.4). Classification (NCBI taxonomy): domain Eukaryota; kingdom Viridiplantae; phylum Streptophyta; class Magnoliopsida; order Asterales; family Asteraceae; genus Lactuca; species Lactuca sativa. Next base: position 387,736,366 of record NC_056626.2, read on the forward strand.
ATTGGTCAATTCATCTTTCATTGGTTAACTTTCCAAGGTAATTAACCAAAAACATTAAAAAAAGCATTGCTTCTTCTCAGGTTTGTCTCTATTTTAAAACAATTAAACACTCCACGAACAAATCCAGGTACCAATGCCATGTTGCTTCACTTTTTTTTAACACCTAAGAGGTGTTGTAGTTGGAAGAAAGATTACCATGAATATGGGAAGTGTTACAATGCAATAGATGATGTTCTTGATTTACCCAATATACCTCCGACCAAACCAACGAGCCCGAGGAAATGAGAACAATGAAGATTTTGATTAATCTTTTTGTTATTTTGAACATGAAGACTTGTTTTTTTTTTCTATGTATTAGATTTTGAAGTGTAATGGTTATAAAATGTTTGATATTATTCTGCATATACATTGCATATGTATTGGGTATGTTTTTAAAAAACAAGTTTGGTAAATATAACAAATCTATGAAAAATATTTTAAAAAAAAACTTTATACCGACGACATGTCGTCGGTATAGGTTTTAACTGTAAAAACTGTTGAAAACTTTTCCCGACGACATGTCCTCGATATAGATTTATAATAAAACTTTTTTACCTTGAAAGTCTTTCCCGACGATCCTTTATACACAACAAGTCGTCGGCATAAGTGGATCAGTACGACATTTTTTACTTTTACCGACGGAGCTATACCGATGACTTTGTACCGTCAACAAGTCGTCGGTACAGGTTTTACCGACGACATGTCATCAACATAGGTGTTGAAAAAGTCGTCGATATAGGGCTCGTTCCTTGTAGTGCCTCCACTGTGTATTTACCATCAACAATGAGACAATAGGTCCATTGATCAATAGGTCCATTGATCAACACGAGGAACAAGTCTAATAGAAGCAAATTCATTATAAAGCGAGCATAATTGTTGTGAATTAAAGAAAACAAATTAGAATTTTTAGTTACTTGCATATTTAATCCTCGTGATTTATATTCCTTTTAGAAGAAATATAATTAGTTTTATCAAAATATAAAATTTGTCATCATTTCACATGAATAAAAAGATAAGTAGGATATATATATATATATATATATATATATATATATATATATATATATATATATATATATATATATATATATATATATATATATATATATATATATATATATATATATATATATATATATCCTCTGAACTCACATTCAGCGTAAGTATTGATCACCTAAAAAGAAATGACTTCTTTTTGAAGCTACGAGGATAAACTTTTTACAAAATGTTGTAATGAAATTATGCTATTATGATCATGAAGATCCTCTATTATCTATTGGTGCAAGGCTAAAAGTGAACATATACCAATTTTGAAATGATTGCATTTTTTTAAAACCGATTTATATAAAAGAAATATCTAGACCGATTTGATTATAATCAATTCCGCTTTTGTTTTGGGTATTTTCGAAGTGAAATAGCATTAAAAAAATAATTTTCTTCTCGGTAAAAAACAGGTCGGTTTGGTTAATGCGATTGTATCATACAAGTATGGCTAAATGGTACCAACATTTCTTGCTGTAATCAAGATTTTGCGCATTAAGTGTGTCTATAAACGTTTTCAAGATCCACAAAAGTTTTTTAATTATGATTATTGCTCATATATCTAACACATGAGTTTATTGTCAGTGTAGCCATAGGCATTATTTAGTTATAATAAAAGATTGTTTATTGAGTTTTTAGTTACATTGATTTAAGAAAAATATGAGAAATGAGTTGTTATAATCAAGTATTCCAACCATTAAGTGTAGCTATGAACATGTTCATGGTAAGCAAATGTTTTTATTGTTAATATTGTTCATACAATTGCCACATGAGTTTATCCTTAGTGTGTCTATAACTATTATTTAGTCACACAACAAATTGTTTATTGAGTTTTTAGTTACATTGATTTATGAAAAATGTGACAAAAGTGTTGTAATTGTTGGGGTTGCAAAGTTATTCATTCATGGCTTTGTAAATGTTTGACTTTTGTAAAACCCACTTGCATGTGGAGTATTTGCCTTTAGACCCATTTGTTAGAGAGTGAGAGAGAGACATGTAAACACCTCTATAAATAGTGGGTTCATACAACTTGTAGAGGTGTGCTTGAGAGATGTAAAAGTGAGTGTGTAAGTGTGTGTTAATTATGTAGTCTAGATCTAGTCCTTTTTTGTAACACCATATACATTCAATATATCTCTTAAACACCCAAATCACCATGTTTAATTGTGCAAGCTTTAATTCCGCATGCCAAACCATGTTCTTAGTCACTACAATTGGTATCAGAGCTTGGTTTTCACGATCAACGTGACTTTTGAAGAACGATTCTCAGTTTGGCAATTTTTGTCACAATTTGGAGCAATTTTTGGTGAGTCTCTCTCTATGATCTCTCTTAATTTCATTGAAATCGTGCTTAACGTTTTTTATTTTTGATCGTTTTGATTCATTGGATCTAATTCGTTTCAAACCTCATTGTTGATCCAATCAATTTTTGTTTAGATCAAATCCAAACCAAAAATAAAATCAAAATTGCTTATTGTTCATGGTTTAATCAAAATTCAAGTCCAATACATTGTTAGAATGTGATCCAAAAGAATGGATCTGATACTGTTCATCGAGTAGCCCAAATTATCAATCAATTCATCTTGAGCCCAATCTCACTGATACTATTCATTTATTCGGATGATTGAGCCCAAATCAAAGAAAATATCAGATCCACACATTGTTCATTTGTTTTAATCCCATTAATAGTTGTTGTGACCCGATATCATTTGCTCCTTGTTCATTTGATTTGTTCGCAGGCTTCACTTAGTTGTAAGATCAATTCTAGATATCTTCATTCTTCATCATTTGTTCTTTAAATCATTCGTTTCTGAGTTCCGATTTCATCCTCTTGTTCTTAATAATCGGTCAATGATTGTTGTTTGTAAGCATCGATTTCAAATGATTTGTACTTGATGAAATCGATTCTATACAAGTTTGTGTGAAGGAATCATCAAATTGGTTCTTGATTTTGATAAACTTGTACAAAGAACAGATGAAGGAGGTGAAGAACAGTGATAAAATCGCTTTTTGATCTGAAATAGCACATCAGATTCATCGATTTTATGTTTATAGATAGTTGACTCTAAAAAGTCAAACATGTTTTCTATGGATTGATTCATGGAATTGAAAGAAGAAATCGATGGATTTGAGTTCAACAGGCGATTTGAAAGAAGAAATCGAGCTTAATTTGGAGATTAATTGGTTGGATTTGTGAAAATGTTGATGAATGATAGAAGGAAACGAACCGAGAACAAACGAATTGGAGATGAACTGAGATCGATAATCGATGATTTTATTGATTTGGTAGGTTGATTTTCGCAAGTAGATGCGAAGTCATTCAATTTTGATTTTGGAATGACGATGATTTGTTGTGTGCTAATGTCGATTTTTTTTAAGTCGACCGATGGTAATGAAACGAGAACGAATGAACTGGAAAGGAATGATTTTGGGAGTCGGATTTTGGAATTGAGTATAGTTCGCATTTTGGATGACTAGAATCGATGATATGTAAAAGAAAATTGATTTTGATTCGCAATTGGAGGGACGAGTCGTGAAGAAAAACGCGAAATAAAGGACTGTAAAATTGATGTTTGCAAGAGTTTTAAAAACATGATTTTGGAACTGTGAAATGCGAAGAGAATTTCATGTTAATTTTGGTTCGCATTTTGGAAGTAAGACAAGATGATAATTCGCATTTTGTTTTGAAACGATGAATTCGCATCAAGAAATGTTCGCATATGTGAGACTCAGTTGATTTCTCATTTGCAATTCTTAGCCAAGTTCGCATTTGTCTAATGCGAAGGGATGCGAAGAAACAATTGTAGAAAATGCGAAGTAAAGAATGCGAAGTCTGTGATTTGGGAAATCTCTTACAGTAAAATGCGAATTGGGGAAGAAACACACGTATTTCGCATTTTGGTCACTGTTCTTTTCAAGAAATAACAAAAGCTGACCAACTTCGCAAATTTGAAGCACATACATAAATTGTCAAAACAAATGCCTGTAGTTTCGCATTTTTGACAGTTTGTACCCAACTTCGCAAATGGGGTCATAAAATGCTGAAATTAGAGAATTTTCAAATCTGGTCCCTGCAGTTCGTGCGAATTTACACATTTTACCCAGTTTCGCAAATGGGAGTGTGTTTCGTATATTTGGCTGTTTTTGGCGCAACGAGTCACTGCAGAATTTTGAAATTGACGATTTCTACCCATTTTTGAGAAACTTTGTCAAAGGCAATCCGTGAACGAAGCTAAAAATTCATTATTTTTTGGGTTTTCCGGATTGAAGCACAAAGTTTATGCCACATGTTAAGGGGGAGTTTTGGCATGAAAAATTCCAAATAGAGCACGTTTTTTTTTCCTTTGGAGTTTTATAATCAAATTTCGATTATAAAAAGGGGGAGAAGTTTTATATGGAAATTCGAACTTGAATTTTTCATATTACGCGGATTTGAAGACCGAAGTGATCTTGAAGTTTTGAAGCTACGAGATGATGCAATTGGAAGTTCGGAAGTGGTGTATTCGAAATGGGTTTGGTTTATTGAAGATTTTTTGGGTGTGTTTTTATGCGCAACTTTTGGGTGATTATTTGGAATTAATCATTCGTTGCTGCTTGGTTTGTATGGTCTCACATCCTAGAGCCCAAATTGAAGAGTCATGGAAGAATAGAAGATTGAAGATCATTTCGACATGTGTCACCTTTGAGGCTCGAACCGCGTAGTGCTTGATTTTGGAAGATTTGAGGTGGGTCATTCATTCCTAACTTTGAGGGGGAGAATGTTGGGGTTGCAAAGTTATTCATTCATGACTTTGTAAATGTTTGGCTTTTGTAAAACCCACTTGCATGTGGAGTATTTGCCTTTAGACCCATTTGTTAGAGAGTGAGAGAGAGACATGTAAACACCTCTATAAATAGTGGGTTCATACCACTTGTAGAGGTGTGCTTGAGAGATGTAGAAGTGAGTGTGTAAGTGTGTGTTAATTATGTAGTCTAGATCTAGTCCTTTTTTGTAACACCATATACATTCAATATATCTCTTAAACACCCAAATCACCATGTTCAATTGTGCAAGCTTTAATTCCGCATGCCAAACCATGTTCTTAGTCACTACAATAATAAAGCATTTCATCGAATAATTGTGGCTATAAAATGTTTCTAAACATAAATTTGTTTTTATGGTCTCACTATTGTTCATGCAATGACTACATGAATTTATTGTTAATGTGATCTTTGTTATTATTTACTCGCAAAAATGAATGTTTATTAAGTCTTTACTCAAATTGATTTAAGAAACCATGAGAAATAAGTTGTTGTAATCAAGCATTGTGTCAAATAAGTGTGGATATAAACACTTTCTAGACACACTTGCATTTTTTATGGTGACTATTGTTTATCTAACGGCCAAATAAATTTGTTGATTGTTGTTAAAAAGACACAAAAACATATTTCCCGACATCTTCATTCCTTATATCATTTGAGGACAAAGAAACAGAAGGTTTTCAAGAACTTACAATGAAACCTCACCACAAAAATCCTATTCTACTCTCATAACAAATCACTCAAACCCTAATCTAAAATGATAATTAGAAGATAAAAGAACAAGTTACAATCTATCTGAATACTAAGAATGATTAGGAAAATACAACAGATCAGCTATTAGATCTTTAGATCTATCTAAAAACCCTAACTGAAAGAGAGCTTATTACGAGAGAAACAATGAGAGAAAAATATATGATGATGATCATCCCAATACACACTCTCTCTTCTCTTATACATCCCAACCACATAAATGGATCCAACCCGAATATCTTTTAACCCATTTCAGATCCGCGTATGTATCAACCTGCATTCACTTATACTCATACAAATACATGACTTGTACACTTTTACTTTTATACAAAAATAAATAATAAATATGAGATTGTACTTATTTATAATATTTTCAACACCCCCCCTCAATCGAAATATTTATTTTTTACTTTTAAAAACATCAACAATACCCATTTTCTTAGTTAGAAAATCATGTTGCTTTATAGTTAAAGATTTAGTTAATATATCTGCAGTTTGTTCAGAAGAACAAATTTTAACCAATTTTACCACTCCATTAGAAATTTTTTTCTCTAATAAACTGCAGATCAATTTCAAAATGTTTTGTCCTTTCATGAAACACAGGATTTAAAGCCAATTTAATAGTTGAATCATTATCACAAAAAACAGAAATAGGAATTAGATCTTTAATTTCTAACTCAAACAAAATTTTTAAAATCCAAATTATTTCACATGTAATAGTCCCAAGAGCTCTATGTTCAGCTTCAGTGGAAGATCTAGAAACAGTAGACTGTTTCTTACTCTTCCATGATATTAAACAATTATTAAAATAGATCAAATATCCAGATACTGACTTTCTTGTAGTCAAACACTTAGCCCAGTCAGCATCTACAAACCCTTTAAGTTCAAATTTATCAGATTTGGTTATAGCCACTCCTTTTCTAGGACTATTTTTTTAGTGTCTTAAAAGTCTAAAAGCAATTTTTAGATGAAATTTTTTAGGCCTGTGCATGAACTGACCAAGTACTTGAACAGCATATGAAATATCTGGTCTAGTAACTGTTAGGTTTATCAATTTTCCTATAAGTTTCTGAAACTCAATTTTATTGTCTAACAAGGAATTTTCTTTATCATTTTCATCAGTCTTTATCAGACAATTTGTTTCCAAAGGAGTATTTACAGGTTTACACCCAAGCATACCATATTCATGTAATAATTCTAAACAATATTTCCTTTGATTTAGGCACAACCCATTATTAAATTTTATAACTTCAATTCCCAGAAAATATTTTAAAGTTCCAAGATCTTTGATTAGAAACTGAGTTTTCATAAAATCCTTAACTTTCTGTAATTCAAGTTCACAGCTTCCAGTTAAAATAATATCATCTACATATACAAGCAATACAGTTAATGAACCTTCAAATTTCCTTACCAATAAAGAGTAGTCACTTATACTTTGCTTAAAACCAAACAAAAACAAAGAAGAACAAAGTTTTTCATTCCATTTTCTAGGAGCTTGTTTCAAACCATATAATACAATGACACGTGCTGATAGAAGACACACATTTGTACGTGCCCTAAAATATAATGTCAATTTTGAAAAATATGAAGGATAAAGGACACGCATTTGTGCGTGCCCTGAAATTAGTGTCAGAAAAGAAAAAAATAGAAATGCGGAGGGCGCCTTTCATAAAATGTGTGTCATCTAAGTGTGTCGCTTTATAATTTTTTAATGAAACACGCGTTTTAAGCGGGATTTCACCCGCCCATTGCATCCCAAAAATTAAAACCCCACGCCTCTTCCAATTAGCAAGAAAAAGCCCTAGGGCCTTCGTGTTCATAGCAGAATTGCTCTCGCTTTCGTGATCAAATGCCTCGCGACGACGATTGTTTTGATGTTTCCAATCTTTATCTCAGTGTTGTAAACCACTATAGGGACTGGTGTTATGCATTTTCTCTACTCATTGACTCATACACATTCTGATCAAGGAGCTGAACTCATGGAATCGGCGATTGGGGGTCTACCACTGCTCACACTCAAAACGCCGGTGATTTTAAGGTTTTTTGTCCCCGATATCAAAGAAGGACTAGGGATTTTATGTTGTAGACCTCACTGGTGCGCACCTAAGAACTAGCGCTTTTATATCAGTGTGTTCAGGCAGACAACTATATTCACTCTTCCTCCTCGAGAGGTTAGTTCTGGGGTTTCAAAACTACAGGGCTCAAGTTAGAGGCTGAAGATCAAAAATCGAAGGTTGAAGGTCAGATTTGGGATTAGATGTCGGAGGTTCACGGTCAGATTGGAAGCATCGAAAAGTAGGAAACGAAAATGGAAGAGGCACCAGGTTTGAATATCATTCTCTTCTTCTCCATGTATGTACCCTAGGTTTCTTTCTCTTATTTTATCGTTTTCTTATTTTAAGTTGGGGCTATTTGCATTCTCACATACGTCTCTCTTCTCATTCTACATGGTCTTATACCAGCAATTGTTGGTATATCACACACTTAATTTCAGAACTAATGGTTGGTATATCACACACTTAATTTGTCTACTCATAAGCTGCTTTGGAGGGTATTTACATGAACACGAATCTGTCTCTGTTAGGTCAGTTACTGATGCACGCCCACAAGGTGCTCGACATAATGTCTATGTTAGGTTTTCACCCAGATGAGACCACTTTTGGCTACCAAACCTATCGATATACACCAAAAGGACTCGAGAACAAGATAATTGAACTACAAGTGTCGGGTTGACCGCAAACCCAGTAGTAACTTTTTTGGTGTGGTGGGGACCAGTGTTGGCTCAAGAACCGATGTTTCATTTGACACCAAAATTGGAAATTTCACCAAATACAATGTTGGAATTAGCTTCTTTAATCCAAATCTTATCGCTGCTTTCACCCTGTGAGCTCTTTATTTTGTTGTATAAAAAATTAATCTTTTAAAGTAATTATGTTGATGATTAATTAATTAAATATTGTAACAGAAATGACAAGGGGGACACACTGACTGCATTATAATACCAAATTGTTAATCCGTTGACCAACACAATTGTAAGTGTAGAAGTCAACAATGACTTTTCTAGCAATGAAAACACGCTTATAATTGGTAGCCAACATGCTTTGGACCCATTGACCACAGTCAAAGCTTGGGTGAACAACTTTAGGAAAGCAAGTGCGTTGACTCAGCATGCATTGACATTAAAACAAATAAATAATGGTGTCATTGTTCCTCCATCTGGATGGAAATTTGCAAAGTGTGACATGAATGAAAATCTTTGATTGAATTTGAGTGATGACAACAACTGGAAAAGAACTTGACCAGAATACAAACTTGGATTCGAATCGGATTTAAGAAAGTGGTCAAGAAGTTAAACCGATTTATGGACCTAGATACACAGGGCTAGTGAATTTTGGAAATAGGTAATTTTTTTGTTCCTTGATATGATTTTTTTTATAAAAGTTCATTAATTTTTCATATGTCTTGTTGTTTTATAATGTTATTCTGTGCAGTTGTTATTTGGCTTCAACTATGTAAGTTGTTTTCTCAACTCATTTGTTTTGTTTATGGTTTGTATACTATTTCATTTTTATGTATTTAGTTTTTGACATTTTGACAAGTTTGCATAATAAATTATTCAACTACACAGGTACTACACGAACCGAAATTTGAAAATGGCTTTTGCTTATGCCCCTGATGATCCAATTTGCTGATCCAACTGTAGACTTGAATATGCAGTTGTAAGTATTTATATTTATATCAACTACACAACAATTATTGATGCTAAAAGTCCACTTATAGGGGATACTTTTGTCCCAAATGATGTTTATATTGGTGGGGCGGATCATTTCAGATTTATTGTGCTTACTGGTCCTAACATGGGTGGAAAGTCAACTATTATGTGTCAAGTTTGTTTAGCACTGATTTTGGCACAGGTAGAGATATATGTAATATGTGTTTCTCTCTCTCTCTCTCTCTCTCTCACTCACTCTCTATCTCTCTCTCTCTCTCTCTCTCTCTCTCTCTCTCTCTCTTTTTAGTAGTTAACCCTGGTTAGTTATGGATGGATGTTCCAGGTGGGCGTAGATGTGCCTGCGCAAAGCTTTAAGATGTTTCTGGTTGATCGCATCTTTGTGAGGATAGCTGCAAAAGACCATATTATGGCAGGCCACAGTACATTTCTAACCGAGCTGCTGGAAACCGCATCTATGCTGGTCTCTCTGTGTGTTGGGTTTGTGAGTGCTATGAAATTGGATATGTTGTGCAGTCATCAGCAACATGTAGATCAGTTGTGGCATTAGATGAACTTATACAAGGGACATCAACATCAAATGGACAAGCCATAGCGTACGCTTTCACTTTCACTTTCATGTGTTGTTGTTGCAGCTGTTATCTTTCATCAAAACACATTATTTGGTTTGGTTTGGTCTTGAACACCTTGTCAACAAAGTCCAATGTCAGGGTCTGTTTTCTACTAACTATCATCACTTAGCTTTGGAGTATCAGCAGACTGACAAGGTACCATATTATTCCTTTCCCAGTTTTTTGGAGCTATAACTATACTGTTACTATTTTGATGGAAATCTTATCTTAGACCTTTGAACTTAGTGTGTGCTGTATGTAGGTTTCCCTGTGTTACATGGCATGCCAAGTTGGAGATGGAGATGGAGGCGTAGAGGATGTAACATTTCTCTACAAATTAACAATTGGTGCATGCCCCAAAAGCTGTGGTGTTAATGTTGCATGCCTAGCCGACAAGTTCCCTCCCTCCCTCACTCTCTCCCACTTTTATTGTAATCCTAATCTAATAATACAATAATAGTAATGACCGACAAGTTTCATGTGTTGTTTTTTTAGGGCTTCCTGATGCTGTGCTTAAAATGGTTGCGATCAAGTCACAAGAGTTTGAGACAATGTATGGTAAAAGGAAAAGGACAAAGCAATCTAATTTCAAAATTTGCAGTTGTTATTTGGCTTCAACGTGGCTCATTGGCTGTCACAAGTCCCTTACCAGGGTCAGTTGGAAGTCTACTTCATTCTTTTAAGAAGGTCAGTTAATTTTCTTTAACCTACAAAGCTTTATGATTTGAGAGTTAAATGATATTGCTGAAAACCAAACTATGTTGTCTTAATCCGAATTATAATGACCAAAATTCTCATATTTATACAGCCTCCTAATCAGATTGCTCTTGTTGGTGAAGTTGTTCCACTTGGTGATAAAAGGTACAATTTCATAAGCAAAACAGAAGTTGTCTATTTATCATTTTTCATGCCTCCTTAACTATACTAGTCCTTGATTCAATTTTGATTCTATGAAACTAAGAGAATGTTTTATCAATATTGTGCAATATAAAATCTGAAACAAAATATGTTAATGCACCTAATTTTGCTTTCAAGAACGAAAATATGAAATAAACTCTTAAACAAAATATGTTGGCATCAAATCTCGCTGTAATGCCATATTTATCTTTTAGCAATATCATATTTATCATTTATATTTGTTATGCAATATGAAAGTATTGGTTTAATCAAGTCTATTTCATATTATATTAAAAGAATTTGTGGTGTACTATAATAGATGACAAGGCTGCTGGACATTCTAGAAATGGTATTCAGTTCAAAGGATAGTACTAGGGATGAGCAAAAGGACCGGATCGGCTGGAACCGGCCCGAACCGGACCGCAACCGGGAACCGGCTTCGGCCAAAGTTTAGAACCGAACCGGCCCGTCGATTCTACCGGTTCCGGTGCCGGGTCCGGTTTTTGCCGGTTTTTCGATTTTGGAACTGGTATATTATGAACATTCCAAATTTTTTATTCTAATAATGTTTTTGAAAATCATGGGTGAGGATTTTTCTCCCTACATGGCTACATGCAATTGGAAAAATTGTTACCTGTAAAATATATAAAAATTATCGTTAAAGACATAAAATATTGAATATTTTTTAATCGTCGCAAACTATATATTTTTATCTATTCTATTACATATTTACATGTTATGACACGTTAGGAAGATAATTGTGTAGTTGCTTTATAATAGATTTCTAATTGTTTTTGCTAGTAAGACTCAAATTAGATGTCGTAATGTTCTTCTGGACTTTTTCCTTTTAAGACAAGTAGACAACAATGTATTAAATTTGATTGTGAAGTTGGGGTTGCTTTAATCTTTTCTTTTAAAACAATAATGTTTAAGACCTCTTAAACTTGATTTCTATTTAGTAAAACTATTTCAACATTTTAACCCTCAAAACCGTTCTTACTAAAAAAAATCAAAAACCAAAAAAGTCAAAAACCGGTCTTACTTACGTCCAAAGACCAAAAGAAGTTCAAGCGACATGAGTTTTTTGTATCCAGGCCGGTTCCCGGTTTTAGGCCGGTTCCAACGGCCGGTTCTTACCGGGTCCCGGTTCCAAATATTTACGAAATTGTAGTATAGGTCCCGGCCCGACCGGTTCTATCGGGTGCCGGTTCCGGGACTGGTTCCGGCCGGTTCCCCGGTCCTTTTGCTCACCCCTAGATAGTACAATCATAGATGAAGATATTGATAGAATCATTGCTAAGGGAGAAGAGGCAACTGCAGAACTTGATGCCATGATGAAAAAATTCATAGAAGATGCAATCAAGTTCAAAATGGACGACAATATGTACATTTAATTTTTATGCATCTTCATTTTTACTTTATTTATTGTATTCTAACTTCTAATGGATTACATATGCAGCTGCTAATTTGTACGATTTTGATGATGATAAGGTATTCAGCTGTTCTCTTGTCCTATGATTATGTTGTATTACTATGTTGTGTCATGCTCATAAATTCTTGATGACTGTGTGTTTTAATTTATGAAGCACCGAAGAAACCGCTCAGGTATATATATATATATATATATATATATATATATATATATATATATATATATATATATATATATATATATATATATATATATATATATATATATTATAGCTTAAAAACTGTAGAATGTGTTCACTAGTGAATCTCATAGGGACAAAATGGTAAATCTACAGGTGGTTCAATCAATGTCATTTATTAATATTTGGAATTACAACCTCTGTATGTTTGACTAAAACCTTCTGATTTTGTTGACTTTTTTACTTTTTTTTGGTTTCATTTAGTAATAAAGTATCAAATATCAACAGTTAATTATGTGGTAGTAATCCTTCTGAGGGGGTGTTTGTTGGGCTGCTTCTTTCAATGTCATTAACAACAGTGGTAAGTAAAATCTTACTATTATGAAACTCTTTTGCTTAAACCTACCTTATTGACCTGTAGCTGATTACACATTAATTTAATTATGCAGGTTTTGAAGTTTTTGATGGAAAAGAATAGTGCTAATGCTCTTCATAGAAAAGTATGTTGGTATTTTAGGAAATTTGGCTAATAATTTAGTTAATTATATAAAAAATATTGAAATGTTACATTTGTCTATTATTGGAAAGATTATTTGTATGACATTAACTTTTGTGCAATGTATTGTGTTTTTTGTATATAGTATTTTATTTTCTATTATGAGACATGAAATGCAAATTTAATTTGAAAATCAGTAAATGTATAAATAATTTTTTTAAAAAAAATTAAAATTACGATACGCAAAAATGTGTGTCGTCTTAATTTATGACATGGCCTTTCTTGACAGGGCGTTCCTTGATACGCATTGCGTGTCATAAACATGCGCGTCGTAAGGTTACGACACGCAAATGCGTGTCGTCCTCCTTTATGACAGGGCCTTCCTTGATACGCATTGCGTGTCATAACCGCACGTCGTAAATGCGCGTCTTCTATAGACGACGTGCAAAAGCGTGTTGTCTCTCTTTATGACAGGGCCTTTCTTGACGCACATTTGCGCGTCGTCTGAGCGTTTTATGACGTGCAATGAGCGTCGTACATGGCTGTTTTTCTAGTAGTGCCTAGAATCACCAATAGAATAATATCCAGGAGGAAGAGACATATAAACATCCTCAGTTAAGTCACCATATAAAAAGCATTATTAATATCTAGTTGATATAAAGGCTAAGAATTATGTACAGATAAAGAAATAACTATTCTTACAGTCACAATTTTTGCAACAGGAGAGAAGGTTTCCTCAAAATCTATTCCTTCTCTTTGATTATACCCTTTAGCTACTAGGCGAGCTTTATATCTTTCTACTTCTCCGTTAGACTTGTATTTAATTTTGAAAACCCACTTACAACCTATTTGTTTTCTGTTCTTAGGTAAACTTATGATTTCCCAGTATTATTTCTATGAACAGCTTCCATCTCTTCATTCATAGCTTTAACCCAATTTGGGTCAGTTAAAGCTTCTTTATAGTCTTTAGGCTCAACAGTTTTATTTAAATTTGAAATAAAACATTTTGTGTTATTGTCTAATAAAGAATAATTGATAGTTCTTTCAATTCCATATTTATATTTTCCTTCAACAATGTAATCAGAAAACTTTACAGGCATATGAGACTCACGTCTAGACCTAGAAGAACCTAAAGACTGCTCAACAGAAGGGATTATGGGTAACTGACTATTTTCCTTAGATATGTTAGAGGAACATCGGAATAAAACCAGCAGTAGGAGGCACAACTGCCTCGCCACTACGGTTGATATTATCATTAGAACTAACATCATCCAGCTGAGCGGCTGCATCAGCACCATCCAATTGTGATTCTACTCTCAGCTCATCAAGATTAATAGAATCATTTAAGTATTCATTAGTATCAAAATCATCATAGGAAAATGGATCACTAGGGCCAAAAATAGAAAAAATTTTGTCAACATTAGTTGACTTCAACTTGTAAGGAAACACAGACTCATAAAATTTCACATCCTTGGACAAAAAAGATGTATTAGTATCCAGACTAAGAAGTTTATAAGCCTTTTTATCAGATGAATATCCTAATAAAATGCACTTCTCAGCACGTTCAGAAAACTTATCAGAAATATTTTGTTTAACAGCAAAACAAAGACAACCAAAAAACTCTCCGATGATCAAAATTGGGTGTTCTTTTATAAACAAGTCCATAAGGAGATAATCCATTTAAAACTGATGTAGGCATTCTGTTTATCAAAAATACTGAAGTTAAAACAACATCTCCCCAATATTTTATAGGAACAACTGATTGAAATAAAAGTGACCGTGCAACATTAAGTATGTGTCTGTGCTTTCTTTCCACAACACCATTTTGTTGTGGAGTGTAAGCACATGAAGTCTGATGAATGATACCACGCTCAATACAAAAAATATTTCACTTGATTATTCACAAATTCAGTACCATTATCAGATCTCACAACCTTAATATTAACACTAAATTGATTTAGTAAAATATTCACAAAAGTCTTAAAACAATCAAAAACTTCACTTTTAGATTTCAAAAGAAAAACCCAAGTAGCCCTAGAGAAATCATCCACAATAGTCAGAAAAAACATAAACCCTTCTACAGAAGCAAGTCTATAGGGACCCCAAACATCTAAGTGAATTAATTCACCTAACTGAGTTGAACAATGTTGACTAAGAGAGAATGACTCTCTAGTCTGTTTAGCCTTATGACAGACATCACAAGGGGGAAGAGACTCATTTCCTAGTTTCAATTTATCTTTTAAAGTGTTTAAAGCCTGGTCAGCAGGATGACCAAGTCTGCTATGCCAGGTTAACTTTGAGACACAACACTTAGAATTAGTTAGATTGACTGAATTACCTGAGGGAACATGATCTAGATAATATAGCCCCCCAGATTCTCTACCATTCTCCACCATCTTCTTTGATAGTGAATCCTGAATTTTACAATTATGTTCAGAAAAAATAACTTCACATCCATTATCGTTACGTAGTTTATGTACAGACAAAAGATTAACATTAAAGTCTGGCACAATAAAGACATCAAATAAAGTAAGATTAGAGGACAATTGAATATTCCCTATCTTATTTATTTGTGCAGAAGAACCATTAGGATGTTTTACAAGTAGATTAAGTCTAGACACATCCACAATGTCTTGGAGTTGTGATTCTGAGGCTATCATATGTTGATTTGCCCCAGAATCAACAATCCAACTTTGAGGTTTATTTAAACTAACAAATGAATTAAAACAATATGTTGATGTACCTGCCATATTTGTAGCAGCAAATATATCCTCACTAGCAGAATTCTCATTTATGAGATGAAGAAATTTTGAATATTGTTCACTTGTAAGATAGTGACATTCACTACCATGAACAGACTCAGAAGAAGTTACAGAACTGCTGTTTGGACCAACAGAGGAAGAATTCACAAACACAGACTTATTTTGGTTATTATTTTCATTCCTTTGTTTAAAATCTTTTGGATATCCTATCAATTTATAACACCTTTCTATTGTATGACCCTTAAGATTACAGTGCTTACACTGTAATCCTTGATTTCTGAATCTATTTTGACCTTGACCTTTTTTAAAATTAGTAACTTTACTATTAAAAACAGACACTTGAGGTTTTGAAGAAATAATAGAACTCAAGGAACCATTCTTTTGAAGAGACTCTTATCTAGAGAGAATTGAGAAGACAGTTTTAACATTAGGTAATGGTTCCATTAAGAGAATGTGACTTTTTAGCTGATTATACACATCATCAAGACCACTTAAAAATTGCATTAATTTCATCATTTTAGAATGATCATTTAGTTTAGTTGCAGCCTCACAAACACATTCAGATAAACTAGTCAAACCATCAAATTCTTTCCATAAGGAATCAAGTTTGTTATAGTAGTCTGAAAGAGAAGAACCACTTTGTTTGTAAGGTGTTTATCTGCTGATGGATATTAAAAATTACAGAACCATCAGCCTTATTATAAGTTTCAAACAACTCATCCCAAATTTTTTAGCATTATCAGAATAAACATTACTAGCATATATTGTTTCAGATATTGACCCTAATAACCAATTACACACAACATCATTCACACGTTCCCATTTAGATTTTTTAGTTTCATCAGTTTTTTCAAGAACAATAGTTCCATCCACAAAACCCAATTTATTTCTGGCCTTAAGGCCTCTAGTCATTGCACTATGCGATAATCGAAAATTTTCATTACCAGTCAATTTAATTGTTATTATAGAGGTAACTGCATTATCAGACGGATGTATATACAAAGGATCATCAAAGTCAACAGGAGAATCCATAGGGACACCACTTCCCTCAGGAGTATCTCCAGCCATAACAGATCACAAACAAATATACCAATCAAAGAAGAAACAAGTAACGAATAAAAAAACAAAAAACAACACTTGTGTTGGCTTAAAGTCCAGATGGTCACCACAGTTTGTCGGGGCCCAAGACAACCAAACACAAACTGAACAAGAAAACAGAATCAATCAATAAATTTCAATCAACAATTAACTGATGCACTCAAGACACCAGGTTCTCCAACGTCTACTACTACAAAAAAAGAGAAGAAGGGAACAAGAAAACCTCACAGTGCATAAGGCAATCTGTTTGTTAAAAGAATCGACTCCCTGAACCTTTTAATCAAAGGGTTTATCGGTGATGAAATCCGACCCCAAAGAGAAGATTAGAGGGATTAATCGATGACTCCGATCGGTGACTTTTAGACTCACACAAATCTTCAACCCAGCAGGTTCTCCAACGTCTACTACTACAAAAAAAGAGAAGAAGGGAACAAGAAAACCTCATAGTGCATAAGGCAATCTGTTTGTTAAAAGAATCGACTCCCTGAACCTTTTAATCAAAGGGTTTATCGGTGATGAAATCCGACCCCAAAGAGAAGATTAGAGGGATTAATCGATGACTCCGATCGGTGACTTTTAGACTCACTCAAATCTTCGACCCAGCAGGAAACACAATCTGCAAGAACAACAAAAAATTCTCGCAGTACCAGGATCTCATAAACGAACTTATGAAGTAGGGTAAACAGAAACGAAACCCTAAATCTAAACAAAGTAAATCAAAAAACAGGTTAATCAAACACAAGGACTAACCTTATGCAGAAAGATGAACAGCGATGACAATAGATCGCAACAACGAACACCTGATGATACGTCAAGAACAGGAACGACGAGCCTTGCGCTCTGATACCATGTTAAAAAGACACGAACATATATTTCCCAACATCTTCATTCCTTATATCATTTGAGGACAAAGAAACAGAAGGTTTTCAAGAACTTACAATGAAACCTCACTACAAAAATCCTATTTTACTCTCATAACAAATCACTCAAACCCTAATCTAAAATGATAATCAGAAGATAAAAGAACAAGTTACAATCTATCTGAATACTAAGAATGATCAGGAAAATACAACAGATTAGCTATTAGATCTTTAGATCTATCTGAAAACCCTAACTGAAAGAGAGCTTATTACGAGAGAAACAATGAGAGAAAAATATCTGATGATGATCATCCCAATACACTCTCTCTCTTCTCTTATACACCCCAACCATATAAATGGATCCAACCTGAATATCTTTTAACCCATTTCAGATTTGCGTGTGTATCAACCTGCACTCACTTATACTCATACAAATACATGACTTGTACACTTTTACTTTTATAGAGAAATAAATAATAAATATGAGATTGTACTTATTTATAATATTTTCAACAATTGTTTGACATTTTATATAATTTTTTCACAATATTTTTTTTTATGATTATTGTTTAATATTTGTCAAACATAATAAATTAAAGTGTGAGCATTAAATACTTCTAGACACTATTTTTGTTTCTCACAATTTTTGTTATTTTTAGTCACACATTTATATTTTAAATGACATTGTTTTTTTTATTTATCCACGGATATAAATACACATATTAACCACCTAATAAAAATCAGTTGCATCAAAATAAACATACAACTCAATGTAATAAAAACAAATTTTATTAATAATAATTTAAATTTCTTGCATCAAACAAATCCAAAGTTATAGAATCAAAAAAGTTTAAAGAAAAATTAAGATAAGAAAGAAAACGTCTACATTGTTTTATTAATATCATTGTTTTTTAGCTTTGCTTTGTCCTATGTAGTGTTGTCTAAGTTATATTTTGTTTCTTATACATTTGCATTTCGTTTTCTTTATGCCATGTAGTGTTGTAAGGGCATTTTTTTTTCTACCAGTCTAGATTTTTCTTCTAAACTTCCAACTTCAATGTCTAATTCCTAATCTATCATATGAAAATTATCGCTAATATAGGTTAACATGCAATAACAGTGTACTTAAATGTCTTTACACACAATAGGAAGGTATTTTTTATTTTACTAATAATAATAGAAAAATGTAACTTTAAAATATTTTACAATTTCGAGGTCACATATTTCTATTATTGGTGATAAAATGTAAGTGTGTCCGACCTTATTTGTAAAATATTATTGTCTGTAAATAAGATTACATTTATCTAAATAACTTATTTATTTTATAATGACTTCATCTTCTCTAATTGAGACTGTTTTAAGAGTAGATTATTGAAAATAGAAAACTATAATTACTTTTAGGCAAAGCATACAAACATATTATTACAACCTCAACTTCTCCCTTAATCTAAAAGTTATTGTAATGAGTAATGTCATACAAATTTGTCTATGAGTTGCAATGATAAAATTAACAATAAAATAAAAAAAACTATAATGGCACAAAATTTTATGAAGTATGATATTTGGATTATGTTATAGACCTGGATATGGAAGGGATTTTCCATCATTTTCCAACTCACCATTTTGCATGTCATTTTCTGCCACACTGAAATAAAATAAAAAGGATTAGATCATAACATTACATTTTCATTTTTACGATCAAATATTATATTTTAGATAATCAGGCAGTTGTAACAATTGTAACGCCAGTTTCCATGTGTTTACAATTTTGGCCATGTTTTTAATAATGTTGCATTTTTTGGTCCCAAACGCCAGACGTTAGGAGGTAATACAAGGCGTTGGAACGCCAGGCATTGGTATGTGGATGCCATGCATTCACACACATAATACAAACCCTAATTTTTAGGGTTTGCACCATATTTAAAGGTCATTATATCCTGAAGACCTTTCTTAACTCTAGCCTTTATCTCTCTTAGACCGAATTTCGAAACCCTAAGTGTGTGTGTAAGTGTTTTGAAGCTGTGGGGTATCATTTTAGTGTACTTGGTGAAGAAGGAAGACCATTGGAGTGGTGATGTGACTCTCTAGCTTTTGGCTCTAGACTTCTTGAATCTTAGAGCATCTTCTAGAGGTATAAATTTCAGATCTTGATGACTTCTTTGTTAGATCTTCACTAAGCTTAATATTATGTCCTTTTTGATCCCAAAATATTGATCTTTGTGAGTTTGATGTACTCTACAGTTTTGGGCCGTCCTTTCAAGCATTTTAATGGGTTTAGAATCATAAAAATGCAAGCTTAGACCTAGATACTCTTCCATGCAAGAGTTTTGGAGCTTTGGAGTATGATATGAGTTAAGATCTTGGTGTTGGGCTCTTTTTAGCCATGTAAACTCATAAAGGTTGCAAGTTTATGGCTTTAGACATTTTATTAGCCTTGGATATGAAGTTTGGGCATTAGGTATTAAGCCATAAGACCTTTTGTTTAGAAATTGGAACTCTGTGATTTACGCCACATGTAAACATGAGAACGTGGGGCGCTCGAATGCCAGGCATCATAGAGTGGACACCATGCATTCTCTCAGAAGCCTGTTTGATCGATTGTTGGGACTTGGGCCATTAAGAGTTTTGGGCTTTGATTAGTTGGGTCTTATATGGAAGGGGGGAAAGTGGTCTTTTGCCCTTATTATGATGAAGGATGAGCGAACCATTGTTATGGGATAAAAACCTAATTATTGATTGGGGTCGATTCTCGATTGTGTTTAGTTTGAGAAGCAGTGTTCACAACTGATCGATTGTTGATTTAGTTATCTTCAGTTAAAGGTGAGTCTCCTCACTATATCTATGGGTCGATGACACTAATGTCGGTCCATTATTTGGTTATGTAGTATGTTAGCCATTGTATCATTTATTTGTTACGTCACCCGTTTGAAATACACCCTAGGGTGGGGCCCACTATTGTATTCCAGCTTGAGATACACCCTAGGGTGGGACCCACTATGGCATGATCGGGTTGAAATACACCCTAGTGTGGGGCCAACTATGGTATGTTTGGGTTGAAAATTACCCCAGAGCGAGGCTCTAGGTCGGGGCCCATATTTGTTATTGGATTGATATATATCCTAGGGCGAGGCCCAGTTGTATGCTTGATATGTGGTAATTTGGGGGAAACTCACTAAGCATTTCTTACAGTTTATGTTTATGGTTTCAGGTACTTAGGGGACAAAGGGAAGGACTCGACGTGATGGCACAACATTCTTGCTTCATGTTTTCTGCACTTTTAAGATATTATTACTTTGATGATTTTGATATTGTATTTTGCGGATGTTTTGGAACAAATTGGTATTTGAACTATTGATTTTAAAATAAAAAATTTTACTACTGTTTTTGGGATGTTACAAGTTAGTATCAGAGCCTTGGTTTGAGGGATTCAGGCACACTTTCAGGTGTGTCAGAACTCAAACTGAGGAAATGATAATCTTTCTGAAAGAAAAAGAAATTGAATTTTTGAAAAGATTTTTATTATTTAAAATGGGGGTGCGATGTATGCAATCATTTGAGCTCAAGTAAGTGGTTCCCAAATTACCCATACTTATGTATTGTGATTAGTATGCTTGATATGTAAATTTCACGCTAGAATAGGGCTAAGGATACCTTCAGGAATCATATGGTAGAATTGGCTGATTTGTATGATGCCTTATAGCCTAGGAGGATTGGATGTTATTTATTACTTGGAATTGAAATCAGCTAAGTTAATTTCTAAGTGTATGCTTTCAAATTTGTATACGATTAGGATCATATAACCCTTGAATGATCGATTCAGCCTCATTTCCTATTCTTCCTTTGGTTGTGGACTTAGGGTAGAGTCATCCTTTGATAGTCTATGTGATCCCATTTTGTGTATAACTTGCATGCATAAGGCAACCAACAATGTTGATTGAGGTTCTCGGTATTGCGAGCGGTGGGATTTTAGGGTTCCCAGGAGAGACTAGGATATGTATGATGTTTAGCATAGGATTGGTATACAGTCCTCGATGGTAACGTGGAGGAATTGGGACGATTCTTGAGGAAGGTATAGATAATTGTGGATGGTAGTATTTGGCCCGTACTACTGGAAGCACAAGATCTATACTTTAGACAAGTTTAGACCTGGAGACTCTAAGGAGACCTGTATAATGAGAATCACCCTCACGTCTTATGTTGACTGTTTCTATGTTTTGTTTCATTTTAAGGATGGTGGTGATTACTCGAGGAGGAGGTTCAGGTTCAGGTTCTGGCTCGGGCACATAACCGATTAATGAGAGGCTACATGAGCTTATTGCGCCTGAGGTTACCCGTGGAAATTTAGATGGCACCCCTCTGATGTTTGGTACCATCAAGGAGGGTGTCATGGAGGTTATGGATGAGTGGCTCTGGTATTTCAGGCCAAGGTCACTAAAGAGTCAGGCTGGGGCACATACTCCCTTATTTTAGGAATTCAAGGCGTGTGGAGCTCCTGAGTTTTTTTGGGGCTAAGGACCCCATCGCTAGCCAACGATGGATCGCTAACATGCAGAATGGTCAATGGACGAGCTTATTATATGACGAGGAAAAGGTGGGGTTTGCTTCCTGCATATTGAAGGACTAGGTATGTGACTGGTGGGATGCGGTTGGTCGAGTTGTTGGAACTGCGGCTGTGGTAGTCATGACATGGGAGGATTTTTTTTGAGGTTCCAGAAGGAGTTTGCACCAGCTATCGAGGTGCAAAAAATAGCGAGGGAGTTCCAGGACCTTCTCTAGACTATTGATACTGTGGCGGAGATCACTGCCAAGTTCAAAGAGAGAGCTTTGTTGGTCCAACAGTACGCTGTGGACGAGGAGATGAAGAAAACGAGGTATCATGACATGTTGAGGGATGACATTAAGGAGTTTGTGAGCTTTTTGGGGGTGCAAGACCCTGAATGATATTATCGAGAGAGCCTGTAAGCGAGAGATTGAGCTAGAGGTAAGATCGAAGCGAAATCTGAAGCAGGTACAAACAACAATGGGCCAGTCTAAGAAGCCTAAGATGAGGTAGTAGGGTCGTAGCCGATGCAGCAAGTGCAGCAAGCCGCATAGTGGCATATGTTGGGCGTTAGGTTTTGTATGTTTTGGTTGTGGTCAACTGGGTCACATGAGTAGGGACTGCCCCCAGAGTGCTCTGATTGGCTTTCATTGCAATCATATCGTCTATAAAAAGGAAGATTGTACGAGATTGACTGGAGGGGCCATAGCGACACCTGCACTAACCCCCCTGCGGATTATTGATGGTCGCCACAACAAAGTGGAGACACCTGTGGTGAAGACTAAGGCATTTCAGCTGACCACTAATGAGGCCCGTGCAACACCGAAGGTAGTTACTGGTACGTGGCTTATTCATATCTTTTATTGTTTTCTTATTTATGCTCATGATTATATCTGATCTTATATAGGGACCTTTTTAGTCAATGGTGTGACTGCTCATGTTTTGTTTGATTCGGGTGCTACCTGATCCTTTGTATCTCTTACGCTTCGAAAGAAGTTCTGTGATGCTCCCGATATTGTGGATTACACATTGGAGGTCGAGATTGTTGACAATCGTTCTATGAGTGCTTCGAGGGTTCATCATGGGTGTGTTCTGAACCTTTTCAGCGAGAGATACTCTATTGATTTGGTGCCGATTCTTTTTCGAGGATCGAAGGTTATTATCAGGATGGATTGGTTTGGCCCCAATGGGGACATGATTAATTGTGAGCGCCAGCTAGTGAGAGTTTGAACCCCAAGTGGGTGAGAACTAGTTATTCTTGGAGAAGGTGCTTCGCATGGGCTAACTCTTTGTTCAGCTGCAAGAACTAAGAGGTATCTTTAGCAGGGTTGTTTTGGGTTCTAGCATATGTGGCAAATATTCGGATTGAGGGCACGACAGTGTTGGGTGGGGTACCCATTGTTCGGAATTTCCCCGATGTGTTTCCTATGGATTTTGAAGGAGTGCCTCCCAAGAGGCAGGTTGAATTTCTTATTGATCTAGTTCCTAGTGCGGACTTGATAGCCAAATCGTCGTATCGTTTGGCACCACCGGAGATGCATGAGTTGTCTACGCAACTTCCGGAGCAGCTAGACAAGGGATTCATTCGACCGAGCAGCTCACCTTTTGGGGATCAATGATTTTTTTTCTTGAAAACGAAGGATGGTTCGTATAGGATGTGAAATGATTATTGGGAGTTGAATAAGCTAACAGTGAAGAACTGTTACCCACTCTTAAGGATCGATGATTTATTTGATCAACTTCATGGAGCATTTTGGTTTTCCTAGATTGACTTGTGATCAGGTTAGAATCAGATGAGGGTCAGGGATGATGATATATAGAAGACAGCCTTCAGAACTGATTATAGTCATTACATGTTTGTGGTGATGCCATTTGGGCTCACTAATGCGTCGACGGCGTTCATGGATCTCATGAACCGGGTTTGCAGGCCGATTTTGGATCGGTCAGTGATAATATTCATAGCTGGTATCCTGGTCTACTCCAAGATCAAGTAGGAACATGAAGAGCACTTGAGAGAGGTGTTGGAGACCCTAGGGAGGGAGAGGTTGTATGTAAAATTCTCCAAATGTGAGTTCTGATTGCGCGAGGTGCAGTTTTTGGGGCACATCGTCAACCAGAGGGGTTTTTGGTCGATCCGGCCAAATCGAGACCGTGATGCGGTGGGAGGTCCTGAAGATCCCATATGAGATTCATAGTTTCCTAGGTCTCGCGGGGTATTATCGGATATTTATGCAGAATTTCTCCAAGATTGCAGTGTAAAGATAACAAGCACATATAAGCATAGTAGGAAATTATCACAAAGACAACTACGAACCTCAAAACATAATTTAGTGGGTTGGCATTGATGCCTTCGACCCACGAGTATAGTGAAGGAAACTCATCTCGTAAAGAAGCTCAATAGTCAATACGCTCTCAAAATCCCACAACATGTGCTAGATGACACCTAGATAATCACACAAGGCCAGACCTTAATCTTTCTACCAAGACCTTAACAACTGAACAACAACCACAAGCTAAAAGTCAACTCCTAAAGGTCAACGTTCAAAGTTAACAGCCAATATTGACTCCATCCGACTGCCACGACGTGGTATTCCTTGGCCATGCTATGGTTTGCATACGACCAAACAGGCCGGAAAATCCCATCCACCACGCCGCAGTTGTCGAGGTTCCAACAACTTAATGCATTAAGCTATTTTCTTCGATTCCAAGAACCCCTCAGCTCATATCTGGTCCAAAATGTGATCTATAAGGATAAGTTTCAAAATTTATCCATTAGGACCACTCCAAAGGTACAAAAACCTAAGTCCCACAGGCTTAACGATGCAAGACTTAACCGATAAGCAGTTAATTCATAAAGTCCAAAGCCTATCCTTTCTAGAAGTGACTCTAGCACCAAAACTAACCTAAAATTTGGTACTTTGTAGACATGCATGTCCAATGAATGTCTTGAACCCATATTAGGTCAAAATGAGGGTTTATGACCTAAATTTCATGCATGGCTTGAAAATCCAACCAAACTCCAGATCCAAGGCACAAATTATTCCAAATGTCATTGAGATTCATAAATTTGGAAACTTTATGAGATCTCATCACTCCAACATCAAAGAACAAAACGTTTAAGGGATAAAACTCAAGATCTAGCAACCTAACAAGATAAAAATCGAGTCATGGACACTTACAAAGGTCCAAAAGAGTGCTAAGGTGAAGAATGGAGACTTACTTGCTTGATCTATGCTTCCTTCTTCCTCCAACTACCTTTTTAGCTTCAAGGACACCAAAACTAGCTCAATAATAGAGGAAAGTGATTAGGGTTTCTTTGGGGCTTAAGGGGACTGATGGAGGTTGAGGACGAGAAAAACCTAGGCTCCTCATTACTTTAAATAATGAGCAAAACCTAGAGAAATTAGGTTTTTCATGCCATCCGCTACCATGTCGTGGCCAATATACTGCCAGGCCATGGTGACTTGGATGAACGTGCGACCCATTTTTGCCTTGCCACGTTGAGGTAGTGTCTCCACCACACCATGGTAATCTCAAAATGATAGTTTTAATTGCAAATAAAGTAGCTCAAGATCTGAGTGTTACACATTTTATCATGTAAACCTAAGTGTATGCTTATTCTAATTTCTAGCATGCATATCTATCATATCATGAATACACAGAAGAAGTGTCGGTATGTTGGGGAATATTTTTGTTGGCTGCAACTGATTGTACACATCACATCCTCTCATCTGTTTATTTTAAAGTTAATTATGAAAAATATTTTGCAGATCCATAGTTTGAGTTTGGAATCACACAAGTGTTCATTCAGTTCTCTCAAAACAGGGCTTTAATACCAACTTGTAACGTCCCAAAAATCAAAGTAAAAACTTTTATTTTTCAAAACCAATTTATAATCCATAAGTTATAAAAACATTGTTTCCTAAAACAATCTAATCAAATCAGAGTAACTAAAACCGTCTCAACATAAATCACGGGATGATGTGTATAGCCACGCCTTCTCCTTGCACCGATCATTTAATATACCTTAACCATGAAATTAAACTGTAAGCCAAATCTTAGTGAGTTCCCCCAAAGTAACCCACACAAAAGAACATATACAAACATGCATGTTAGGTTCCACAGGCATCAGACTTGATTACCCCCGAGTCCATACTCATCAGACTGGATTACCCATGATCCAAAAATATAAGTCTAAATTGCCCTCCTGGCCCTCAACGTATGTATGGATTGCTCCCGGCCGCAAAACATAAGTTTGAGTTTCCCATTCGACCCTCATCATAGTATGGATTGCTCCCGAGTTTTTTTGGCTTCCATACAAAGCAGCATCACCTATACCCAACCACATTATGTCGACATATGCCAAAAATAAACATATAACCAACAAACAAATGTAATTATACAGATCTACCAATCTAACAAATCATTACCGCATAACAACATCCTATACACAAGGTTACAAAATCACAATCCAGTGGGCCGGTATTGGTGTCTTCGATTGACGAGTATAGTGAGGAAAACTCATTTTAAAGTCCAAAATATAGCAAAACTGATCACTACTCCAAATTTCGACTCTCAAGTCACCTAAAGAACAAATAGGGACCAAGCCATAATCAACAACTTAAAATACCCCAAATGACCTAAAGTCAAACTTAGTCAAAATCAAAGTTAACGGTCAACGGTCAAAGGTTAAAAGTGAAAGTCAACATCCGGTTTTAGTACGAACAGGGTACCAGCTCTACACCCAATGTAGAGACCAAGATGACAATTACGAGTGGATGACGCTACGTGTAGTGTATCCAGAATTACGCCGCATGTAATAATTTGTTGTCCAACTTTTCCCCATAAGTGCTTAATACATAAAGCTAACCATCATATTCTTGGATCTGGTTCCTAATAGCTCCATAATAGATAAAGTTTCCAACTTTGTCCATTAGGATGGTCCAAACAATCAAGATCTAGTCTTTATGTCTCATAGGGACCAAAAAATGAATCTTTCTCATCTTAATAAATTAAGTCCAAGTCTCCAACCTTCATATCTGAATCAATATGATGTTTAGATGGATAATGTTTACAACTTTATTGATTACAATGTCACAAACTTTCGAGATCTACTTTTTATGCACTAAAACGACCAAAAATGCTATCACAACTTGCATGGTTTAATGAGCAAGTACCAAAGCACAACTTTCCAAGTCCAATATGTCCTAAGATTGTTCCATATAACTCAACAGGCGTTGGAATTGCCTCAACTCCCAAGCACAAGCTCAAAGGACCAAAAAGTTACAAAAATGGCCAATAACAAGATCTAGAAATCAATGAGCGAGATAGAAGTTTTTTGCTCACAATGGTCCAGATATAAAGCAACCTTGTTGGATGTATACTTAAACCCTTCTTGTATACACTTTTCCATCACCATGATCTTCAAGATTCCACATTCCAATGGAGAAATAAGCTCATAAATGATGTCCAGACTATAAAACATGTAAGATAAGGCTAGGGTTTCTCAGGGAATGATCGTAGGTGATGGAGGCTGGTTATGAGACGGTATAAGTTAGAGCTCTTAAATAGGGCTCAGTGAATATTTAGGGTTTTGATATGTTGTGATTATGCCTTGCATAACATAAATTACGCCATGTGTAATTTATTAAACCCGCATCCGAAATCAGCAAGTTACATCCTACGTAATTCTTAGTTACGCCATGTGTAGCAGTTATGCCCTGCGTAAATTTTCTACGCCCTGCGTATGACAAAATCCCCAAATTTCCACTTCAACTTCAAACAACCATAACTTCTTCGTTTCAACTATGTTTTCGACGTTCTTTATATGCACATAGATGTATTGAAGCGCCCCACAATCCTATCTAATTACTAACTTAAAAATACCGAACTAACACTATAATCCATGCAAGAAGCCTGAAATACTACTTTCCTAATTTACCCTTTATGCTTTGAAGCACAATTCGATGGCTTTAATAGCTTAACCCAACATTATCAACATCTGATACGGTTAAACTCTATTCCCTTGAAGCTCAAAGCCTTTACTTGATCCATTTATCGTCCACAATCCTGAAATTCGAAACTTCTCGAAATAGGATTTTACATGAACTAAAAACTAATGGTCGAGAGGGCATTGGGACTAAAAGCAAGTTCGTGGGATGTAGTAGCAGAGAAACTGAAAAATAGTCATGATTTTATTGTACGACAATTTGTATTTTGATTTTTTTTTAATGATGATTTGTATTTTGATTTTAAATGATATTTCTTTAATTTTGATTTTACATGACATTTGATAATTTTATAATTATTTTATCCGGCACAAAAAACCAAGTAAAAGTAATATGGTCATTTTTATCATTCAACAAAATCGGTTAGAGAAAAAATAAAATAGATAAACTCAGTCAGATGTGAACATAGTCACGACTTCTAACATAATCTGCTTCTAATCCGATCAACTCTAGCCCGGTCAGTAAGTATCAAACAACCTCTAAATTTTGTTTCACTTCTTAGTTACCGACCAAAACCATTAATCTATTTATAGTGTTTCATCTGGATATATGGAAATTAAAATATTAATGCAGACAATGAGACTACACAATCATTTATGTCGATTGTTTCACAAAATTTACAAAATAACAGAAAATTCCCTTATAATGTGTGTCAAGCATGTAAAGACAAACCTTGAATGTAACTGATAATCTTAATTATTACCTTTATTTATTAATTCGATGGAGACTACTACGTGAATTTACCTAATTGTGCCCTAAAAGATACACTTAAAGCAAGCAACCTGGATGTGAGCAGAGGTTTTCAAATATTAGTTATTTTTCTTAGCAATGTTTTCCTCAGGCTCAAACCCTTTTCCCGAGCTTCCATCATCCCCCAATATCTTCTTTCCTCCTAATTTTCTCTTTGACCATAAAAATGATTGTTCTTGCTGTAACTACCACCTGAATAACAGCGACCCTTTTATCTCCGACGATTGTTTTCACGATACAAATAACAGTCTCGCTCCTCCTTCACCGGACATATATAATATTTCTACAGTCAAGCAAGATTTGTGTAAGAAGAAGCAGTTGTTTTCTGCAGAACAAGTGTTGCAGACTTGTGAAGATCATGATAATCTTCTACAATCGGTAATTCCATCCTCCAATAAGAAAACGGTGGCATCAAAAGATGGGCATAGTAAGATCTATACAGCTCGAGGACCCAGGAATCGGAGGGTGAGATTGTCCATTGACATCTCACGAAAGTTCTTTTGTCTTCAAGACTTGTTAGGTTTTGATAAAGCAAAGTAAAACCCTTGATTGGCTCTTTTCGAAGTGCAATACAGCGATTAAGGAGTTGGTTGAAGAAACAAATTTCTACTCATCTTCCACAGCGTCTTATCAGTCAAAAACGAGTTTTCTGGAAGCGGTTATAGGTGTACGTGATGGGGGCAAATCGAAAAAGAAATCACAACTCAAATACGTTGAAGAAAAAAGGAAGAAAATTAAACAAAAATCAAAAGGAGTATTTCAAGATAATCTTGAAAGAGGCCACTCAAGGGCCATGGCAAGAGCGAGAGCAAGAGAAAGGGTGAGAGAGAAGATGCGAATCAGAAAGCTTGATGATGAGTTGATGACAGTAGTTCATGATGATTTTGACTATCAAGTAACCCCTTTAAACCTAACATTCTTCAAACTGTATAATGATAAAACGATAACAATTAAAGACGTGATAATTGAGAGAACATTGGAACATAAAATTTCATTGAAATCGAAACATATCAAGATCTAAAATTTAAGGACAACAATGTACTGTAGTTTTGAGCATGCAGTTGTAATCAATCTGGTATGCATAATTTTAGTAATTTTTCTTGTTTTCTGTTAACAGAACTTCAAATCAAGTGCAGGAGATGATCATAAGGTGATCTCAGCGCATACTGCAATCTGGTGATCGTTGATCGGCAGTAGTCATTAATGGTGGAACTGGAGTGAGCATATTTTAAGGATGTAAGTCAATTGTTGTTGATTAGTTAATACGAGTTAATAATCCATGTATATTGTTATGTATCTTTTGATGCTTCTAAATCTATTCAATCTTGATTGATACGAAGTGAAACCATACTGATTACTGACCATGTACTTCTTGTAAAAAAAAAATTATATATTTGAATATACATTTAATTTTTAATTACATATTTGAATATTTGGTCATGGATTTTAGTCAATGCATCGTACATCTTGTAAAAAAAATTAAAAATTATCTTTGTCAAATTACACATTTAGGAAAATTAACAATAGATGAACATCATCCTCATGTTGTTCGATCTTGAAGGTTATCCTCATTAGAGTTTGATCATGATGGTTTAGAAGATAAAGAACAAAACACCAAAAAATGTAAGAAAAATCCTAAACACACTCAATCTGCAAATTTAATAAAACCTAAACATAAAACTAAGCAAGTTTTGATCATAATAAAACCCAAAATCGTTACTCTTCATTATAGTGATCATAAATCTACATTGCACTTAAAGAATTATAAGAATTAAAGAAGATTTTTAATTGTAGGCAGCAGCAATTGCAGAGTTGTGAAGATCATGATGATCTTCCTGCAAGAAGAGAACTGCTGCATCCATTGATAACTCCAGGAAGGCAGGAAGTTCTTTTGTCTTGAAGACTTGTTAGCGTTTTGTTAGTAAACACTTCACATATGAGGCGATATTGGAAAACAAGATCTCAATTAAATCAAATACTATCAATATCTAAAGATTAAGAACACTAATCTAGTGTAGTTTACCTTGAGCATGTGATTAATTGTTTCAGTTTGCATTGCTACTCTTAACACCCATTAACTACTAATCAAATGGAGATATAGATATGATTATACTAAATATAATTACATTTTGCTTTTTGTTAACAGAAATTCAAATCAAGTGGAAGATATAATCATAGTGTGAATATTTCGTTGCTTCCTGCATCCTGATTGTACTAGTTTATGCATGGTGAAGGTTAAGTAATATTTTTTTAAGGATGCCAAGATTGCAAGTCATGCAGAATTGTTTTTTATTAGATAATAATTAATATTCTTATGGCTGTTAATGCTTTTGAGGGCTTCTACTGAATCTTTACTGATTTGAGATAAAGCCATACTGACGATGTTGCATAAAAGTTAGAGCCTCTGACTTTCGTGTTGTTGACTCTCCACAAGCAAGTACCCTTAAATAAATAGGGCACACGATTAAGCTTCTATATATAACAATTTTTAATGGTGTAATAAAAGTAAAAATATTACTTTATATTAGTGCCTAATTCACCGGTCGTATCAGCACTTATACTCGTGAAAGGGTATGATCAGTTATAAATATGTCATGATTAAGCCTTTGAGAATGATAAACTTTCATTCTCAAATTTAGTTGACCTAATAGCCTTCGTAGGTATATGTAACATTTCTTGTAATGGTTAGGACATCCACAATACATTAAATTTAATAGAATTTAATAGACTTATACATTATCATTTTGCTTATTATATAACTTTACATTAATTTTCATATAATGCATTGAACTGAATAGAGTTCAATGGAATATATATTTAATAGTTAAAAAGTTTCTTGAAAAGCTCAGTGGACATTGAACTTTATACCCATTAAATGTCAATATGACATCTTACAATGATAGAGTTTAATCCATTAAATACTAGTTAGGCATGTCATCTCATTATACTCTCTCACTGAACTATGCATTATGGATACTCTTATATCTTATGTAAACGAAGAACACATAATGTTTCCAAAATTGATAAATCATCTTAAACTCCATCACAACAAAACCTCAATGATATGAAATAAAAAGGAATTAGCCCTTACTATTCATATGCATCCCTTGTTTGTCTCCACATACAATGAACCAACATGGTGGACTTGATGGTAGTCGACATAGATTGAAAAACCCAAACATTTGTGATGTTTTATATGCTTATCGACTTACATATGAAAAAATCGAGTTGCTGTAATGATTTTGATATTAATTATCAAGGGAAAACAATTGATTGATCAATATGAAGAAATATTTGAGCATTAAATGAACCTTTTGTAGGAATAACAATATGATCAAAAAATGGGCAAGGACCTAGTTAGTTCCGGACTTCGGTCCGATGCAGTGGGCAGGGCCCTACTGAAACATCCATAAATTTTACACCAAATTTAAACTTTTTCGATCATAATAAAAATCAAATAGTATTGTTTACAAAAATGTTTTCAAATCAATATCCATCAGAGTGTCCCAAAATCATAACGTAAGGATCAGGAGCGGTACGGTCACGCCTTCGCCTTGCCATGATCTCTTGAAGTACCTGAAACGATAAACTGAAGCTGTAAGCCTGAGAGTTTAGTGAGCTACCCCCAAAATACCAATACCACACTGACAAATCCATATCAATAACAATCTATCAATCAATCAGCATTCATACTGGCCATCGGCCCTACTGGGCCTACAGTCTATCTGAATCTATCCCGAGCCTTCGGCATGACTGGTCCGCCTCATGGGCCTGCAGTCTCCCCGGACCGCTCATAGGGTATGCTGGCCTTCAGCACAAAGCAGGACCGCCTCAACCCAACCAACAAGCAAATAACCATGTGTGCATAACTATCATATACTGGCATATACAAACATCAAACATATCTATCACACTGATCATCAATCATAGAATTCTCTCGTAACTAGAGTACCGACCTAACAGGTCACTAACATACTAATCCTTACGGATCATAGAGCATAATATACTATCTACCCTGATTCCGATCTAACAGATCATAACCATATGTATCATATCATAACATCAACAACTAAAAGGGCCGACCTTGGTGCCGTAGACCCTATCGATATAGTGAGGATAACTCACCTTGCAAATGTCGACTCGGACGATACACTCCAACTCTCGGATCACCCGATACAAGCTCCACCACCTATGATCATAATACAATACACTCATAAGTCCTTAGCCTTATAAGTTACTCCATAACCCACCAGTCAACCCCTGGTTAAAGTCAAATCCTTAGTCAAGGTCAACAGTCCATGTTGACCCCAACTCGCCGACTACCCTTGGCTACTCGCCGAGTTCCTTGAAGCACAATCCAACTCGCCGAGTCATTGGGCTGACTCGTTGAGTTCCTTCGATTCTCATTCAAACTTTTAGGCCACTTGTCGAGCTCCTTCCTTGCAACTTGACGGATACAAAACACGTACATATTCTACAGAAAACTCATCCGACTCGCCGAGTTTTTCTTCAACTCGTCGAGTGTTATGATAATCTTCATCGGACTCGTCGATTTGTTCATCCAACTCGTCAAGTTCATGGCCATCTTCATGTGACTCGCCGGGTCAACTTTGCGACTCGTCGAGTCCATTCAGTCCTCTTTCCATACATACTTGTTTTGAGCCATGCAGCGGCTCCAAATCACAGATCCAAGCTTCTAGGGCATGCTTATCACGTAAAGTTGCAAACTTTACGCGCATGCATGGCTTTAAAGGCTCTAAATGCCAAATCTAAGCTCTTCATGGGGCTTCATGCCCAAGAGGGACCTCAATCACGACCAAAACTATAACTTTATGTTTGTAGAATCCAAGGAGCGTCCAGATCTAAAGTTACAACTTCTGATCTCGCCCATAACTCATCATACCAACTTTAAAATCCATAAAAAGCCCTAGAAACTCAACCAAAGGGAAAAAGGGAAGTAAGGATGGCACTTTGATACCTCTAAAGGATACTAGCTGAGGTAAATACTACTTCCCATGCATTCCTTGCTTCAACTCCTTTTCTCTCCAAGCTTTCTTCCTCCGAGATTCCTTTTCTAAGCTTCAAACACCACACAAAGGCACCCACACACGTCTAAGGACTCTCAGGACTATCTAGATCTGTAAAGAGCCCCAAGGGAGGCTGAGGTCCCTTTAAATAGGGTTTCAAACCCCGGGATTTAGGGTTTCCTCTGCCAGCTCCTACTCGCCGAGTCCCAAAATGGACTCGTCGAGTAGGTCACTTAACACGCGATCCCATCCCGCTTGCTACTCGACGAGTAGGTTAACCAACTCGTCGAGTAGAGCTTAACCCAATAAATCTTATTTAAGCAATACCTGAGAATCGGGTCGTTACACCTACTTAGTTCCGGACTTCGGTCCGATGCAGTGGTCAAGGCCCTAGTCAGTTCCGGACTTCGATCCGATGTAGTGGGCAAGGCCCATTATGTGCATAATATGTTATTGCATGGTATGTTGTCGTTTGGCGGAGCTCACTAAGCTTCGTGCTTATAGTTTCAGTTTTGGTTTTAGGTTCTTCAGCTAGCAAGGGGAAGGGCTCGGGATGATGGCATGACACACACCACAGTTTTAGCCTGGGAGTTAGACTCTGATATTTTTGGCATGATCTTGACATTAGTTTTGATATGAGACATATTTTATGACATTTTGAGACACATGACTTATGGTTTTCTTATATGATATTTGGAGATTATGGTTTTAGTAATGTTTTCAAAAGAAATTTTTGGCTTGTATTTTTGGGATGTTTCAACACCCTTGATGATCTTGTAAAAATGGTGTATTTCATGGTGAACATCAAGAGTTTCTAGTATGTAACAAGCTAAAGAATGAGTACTCACGTGCTAGAAGCTTGAAAGGGTGTTTAAGGTCCAAAAACTTAGTGTGTGTTCTTGGTGTTCTTGAAGATCTAACCCAAAAAGATGAACTTCATGGATGAAATCAAAGGGTGTTGCTAGTTAAAGCCATGTATCAACAAATCAAAGCGTGAAAACACTTACTTATAAATCTTGAAGATAGTTGAGAGAGAAATCCGATTTCTAGGCTTGTAAGAGTGTAAAGTGATGAAAAATGGAAGAATACATCATATATACACATGAGTGTACGGCTAGGATGGGTGTACAGCCGGACATCCTTGTGTGCGGCCGCCTGGTCCATAATGCATTTTCGCAATTTCGAAACATGAAATGTCATCGAACGATACCATTGCCTCCTGGTCTATAATGCATTTTCGTAATTGCGAAACATGAAACGTGTTGTGGATCCGGCTGAGCTCTTCTAGAAGTTCTAGCCTATATGCCACCCTGCCAACCCTGGCGACAATCCTGAATGGCCCAATATAACGGGGACCCAATTTTCCCCTCTTCCTGAAGCGGATCACACCCTTCCAGGGTG
Organism: Lactuca sativa; assembly: GCF_002870075.4. Taxonomy (NCBI): domain Eukaryota; kingdom Viridiplantae; phylum Streptophyta; class Magnoliopsida; order Asterales; family Asteraceae; genus Lactuca; species Lactuca sativa. Next base: position 387,771,787 of record NC_056626.2, read on the forward strand.
ATACCTTCAGGAGAACCATTTCACCCACTTGAAATTCCAGCTCAGATCGGCATCGGTCGGCATAACTTTCCTACCGACTCTAGGCGGTCTGCAGTCGCTGTCTAATCTGTTGTATCATCTCGGTAGTTTACAGAACTACCTCTGTCCGACCCATCACCATGTGCCCAACTTCTCCCCAGCAGACTGGGGTCCTACACTTCCGCCCATACAACAGCTTAAAAGGTGGAGCGCCAATATTGGAATGATAGCTGTTGTTGTAGGCGAACTCTGCAAGTGGGAGGTAGGAGTCCCAACTCCCACTGAAATCTATGACGCACGCCCTCAACATATCCTCGAGGGTCTGAATGGTCCGCTCACACTGCCCATCAGTCTGCGGATGTAACGTCGTGCTCAGGGCCCCACCAGAAATCCACCCCTTCCTCGTTAGACGAGTGAGGGGTACGCCAATCTTGGAGAAATCACGAATGAATTTCTGATAATACCCTGCTAAACCCAAGAAACTCCTGATGTCTGAGGGAGATTTCAGAGTTTCCCACTACATAACTGCCTCCACCTTAGCCGGATCGACCAAAATCCCCTCCTGGTTAACGAGATGTCCGAGGAACTGGACCTCTCGTAACCAAAACTTGCATTTCTAGAACTTGGCATACTGCCGTTCTCGCCTCAGAACCTCCAGCAGCTCCCTGAGATGCTCCTCATGCTGCTCTTGGTTCTTGGAATACACCAAGATATCATCTATGAACACAATGACCGAGCGATCGAGCATCGGTCTGCAGACTCGGTTCAACAAATCCATGAACACCGTCGGCGCATTGGTGAGCCCAAACGCATCACCACGAACTCGTAATGACCATAACGAGTCCGAAATGCGGTCTTCTCCATGTCTTCCTCTCTCACTCTGACTTGGTGGTATCCTGCTCTCAAATCAATCTTTGAAAACCAAGATGCTCCATGTAGCTAATCAAAGAGGCCGTCTATCCCCGAAAGTGGATAACGGTTTTTCACGGTTAACTTGTTCAGCTCCCTATAGTCAATGCACATCCTATAAGAACCGTCCTTCTTCCTGACGGAAAGGATCGATGCTCCCCAGGGTGAGCTACTCGGACGAATAAACTGCTTACCCAACAACTCTTGCAACTGAGATGATAGCTCTTGCATCTCTAGCGGTGCCAAACGGTATGACGCCTTGGTGATAGGGGCCGCACCTGGCACTAGATCAATCCTGAACTCAACCTGTCTCACCAGAGGCACTCCGGGTAACTCCTCCAGAAATACATCAGCAAACTCACTAACCACCGGAACCTCTGAAACTGACAGCTACTCTCTAACCCGCGTATCTACCACACACGCCAAATAACTGGCACACCTGTGCTGAATATATTGTCGATTCCTGGCTACTGAACAAAACCCTGATCCCGACCTGGTGCCCTCACCATATACTACCAGTTCTCCCCCACTTGGGGTTCGAACCACCACTCGCTGCCCCTCACAGTCGATCATGTCGCCAAAACGGCTAAGCCAATCCATCCCTACATGTGACAACCCAAGTTGTCCCATTACATTTCCCCGTTACCGTTAACGGAATATTCCACTGTATAAAAGTTCCGTTAATTAGAGGGCATCAATTTAATAAACATGACCATTGACTACCTTTAACATGCCGTTAAGTCGTGATAAAAGGGAATAAAAACACAGGACACACATTTTCATTCATTTAGAAAATGTCAAGTTTTATTATTACGACCACTAAATCGGGTGCGACCAAAAGCCCCGTTTAACGGCAGTATCGGGTAAAATTCCACTGAGCCCCGACTATGAAACCTATATATGGGTGAGTGGAGTCCATTGGAGACTTTTTACACTCTCTCTCTATACTCTCTCTTTAGGCTCGTTTTCGACTCAAAAATCGCGATTTACGACTCCTAAACGTAAGACTATTAACCCTAACTTGTTCTATGTCTACCTTATTGTCATTATAGCCTAAAAATCACAAGATTGAGATATGAAAAAGGAGTTTACGGCCTAAGTGCCTCCTTAGGCCGTAAACCCCCAAAAGATGGCCAAAATGACCCCCAAATGTCCTTAAAGGCTTGGAAATAAATTAAGGTATTAGCCTAGGGGTGTTTAAACACTAAAATGCATGGATTTAGGACTCAAAGAAGAGTTTACAGCCCAAGCACATGCTTAGGCCGTAAACTCCACAAGTTATGGTCCCAAATGTGCACCAAACTCATCCTAGGGCTTGTTACATAATTTAGGGACTTATTTCTATGAGTTTGAGACACTTGAACACTCCAAAATGAATTAAAGAAAAGAGTTTACGGCCCATGAATAGTCAAGGCCGTAAACTCCCAAAAATCATGCCCAAAAGTGTGATTTTGCCCCCCTAATGGCCTTAGACATTTACCATAAAATGCTAGAATGGCATTAAAGGCTTAAACACAAGAAAAAATTCCGTAAACTCCCCTAAAACCCCCTCAAATGTTGGTTTTAATCCTCCAAAATAGCATCACACTTCATTAGAAATCACTAGAAAGGCATTAGGGACTTGAAACATCACAAAACTCAATGATTTAGAGTTTACGGCCGTAAACTCCTTTAGGAGTTGTTCTTAGGCCGTAAACTCCATTATAAGGCCCTTAGGAACCTCAAATCCACTCATGCCTTTTGGGAAAAGTGCTTAGAATAAATCAAGGAACAAGCTAGAAGCATCAAAACCCAAGGATTATGACCTTGGGAGTTTATGGCCGTAAACTCCCTTAGGTTGGGCCGTAAACTCCTTGTTTGGTTCATATGGATGCTTTAAACCCCTTTACACCCTTGATACTTGAGTATAGCAAAGTCCCACAGCTGATAGGAGACCCCTAGCACCCTTAAACGCTACCCGGGACCCCAAACACTCAACCAAAAGTGTTTTCCACTCCCTTGAGTATGTATAATTGTTTAATTAGTATATTATATGCTAATTGTATGTGAACATATATTATCATATGTTAAAATAGGTCCTTGTGTGTGTTCAAGTCCTTGCGTGACCCCGAACGCCTAAACGACACTTCCGTCGGACCTACTTACACCAGGTGAGTTCATACCCCTGAATGAACCTTTTAAATGCTTTTAAATGTTTTATAGGGGGGATTACAAGTTAAACATGCTAGTTATCATATCAATCACATGTGATTGATAACCCGCATGCACTAGATTTTTGCCAATGTACACTGTTTTTACTGAGTTGGACGTTATAACGCTTTTCAGCTGTTTTAAACTCTTACTTATACCTATTAAACTAAATTCATTCTAAACTGGTTTGTGAAAGATTTTCCAAGATTTTCAAACATATTTTACAAAAGAATGCAGTGTGGGAAATTTTCTATTCGTAAAGGCTTTTCATTAAGATTCCTTTTCACGCATATATTTACTTTAAGTTACTGCCACTTCGCTTATACTTATTTCATACTCTTACTCAGTAATGCTTTCACTTATGCCTGAAGTCACTTATACCTGATAACGCTTATACTTATTCACACTCTTACTTAGTGATACGGGTCTACTTCACTCATACTTGATACGCTCTTCCTTCGCTTGTGGTCATCTCCATTTCGCGATGCACTTATACTCATTCGACACTTATACTTCACTTGCGACCGCTCTTACTTCACTTAGTGCCGTCTCTACTTCGCGATGCACTTATACTTGTTCGACACTTATACTTCACTTGTGACCGCTCTTACTTCACTTGTTAGACACTCCTACTTCACGAGAATCACTTTTACTTGATACCCACTCGAGCATAGTTAGATGTATGTATGTGCTTGTATAGACGCATATAAATAATGGTTGAAGGACTTAGGAAGGTTTGCCGCCCTATTTCCTTTTCTTCGTTGAGATGTGGTCTAGTGGGATTGGATAGCCATCCGAAGGTCGTTTGATCCATTAGTTATATACTATGTATACAAGCTTAGACATACGGGTTACTTCAGTCAATTCAGTTAAGAGTCTCTACCTCTATTCAATACTTTCATTAGGAACCCACTATTGAGAAGCCTCTACCTCTAGTTCAACACTTTCATTAGAAACCCACTATTTGGGATGAATCTTCAGGACGCGGCCTTCTCCGTCGTCTAGTTGGTAACCAGAGTCTCCTGTAGGGAGAGCGGACATTATGTGTATAGGCCTATACAGGATTGACAACCCCGCACCCTGACTGCTAGCTACAGTCCACGGCCCACCAAGCCAAGGGGTGACAAATGTCACATTATATAGATGCTTGTAGGGCGTCTGGAACTCTAGTAAGTATGGTTACGAGTATCCTGGGTTGCCTTATAATTCATGGCTTTAAGGTAACGGTATGTCGTCAGCAATTTACACTGTATGCTGATGTCACTTTTCAGAGTCACACTGTTTCGACCTTGCTAGCTGTATCTTTCATTTGATACTGTCTGGGGTCTATAGTCTCTGTTACGACCTTGCTAGCTGTATCTTTCATTTGATACTGTCTAGGGTCAATAGTCTCTGTTTCGACCTTGCTAGCTGTATCTTTCATTTGATACTGTCTAGGGTCAATAGTCTCTGTTTCGACCTTGCTAGCTGTATCTTTCATTTGATACTGTCTGGGGTCAATAGTCTCTGTTTTGACCTTACTAACTGTATCTTTCATTTGATACTGTCTGGGGTCAATAGTCTCTGTTTCGACCTTACTAGCTCTATTTTTCATTTGATACTGTCTGGGGTCTGTAGTCTTGGTTTGACCCTGTGAGATGTACTTTTCATTCAGTATCGTCTCCGGTCTATATTCATTGTTTTGGACCTTACCAGTTGTACCTTTCATATGGTACCTTCTGGGGTCTGTGTCTCCACTTTGTTAGACCGAACCAGGCGTGTTGTTAATTCGATACCCTCCTGGAGTCTATGACTCCTTGCCTTAGTCAGCAGTCCTCACTGCTGAGGCATATGTTATTCCCTGATGTCACTTGCTTTCCTTAATAATCAAATACAGTATTTTGATAATAATAGCAAATAAGGGAAAACTACCTCTTACCTCAACACACTGACCAGTCTTAGTAGAAGGCTGCCTTATTTAAAGAAAATATAGGATTTTCTGGGAAAAGACTCTAATACACTGAAACCTCTTAAACTATTTCCTTATTAAGTTATTTGAATGAAATGTCACTAAATGGTTATGAACTCACCAGCATTTGTAAAAATGTTGATACTCGCTTTTCAAATAACTTGTAATCTCAGGTCAGCAATTAGACAGGTACATCCCCTGGGAGCTGTTGATGAAGATAGCTTAAGTACCTTGTTGCACTCTATATATTATGTTTGTATTACTTTGATACTATGTAATGTAACCATGTAAAATTATTACTATTAATGCAATGTTTTGTTGTACTTTGATTACTATATGCATGTGTTGTGATACTTGACATGACGTCATTCACCCCAGAACGTTTCCGCCGTTCCGGTTTTGGGGTGTGACACTACAATCACTCATACATCCCCCATGGGGATAGGAATCAAATCTATCGAGAAGGACACTCCGAAAATCTCCAACTCGCATCCCCGGTAAACCGAAGAAGCAAAAACCCCGTGCTCGTTGGCGATCGAAACTCGGAACGCACACTCAAGATCATCTGTCGGCACACTGAACCCTCAACAGAAGGTCTGAGATACAACGACCGACTCGCCCTCGAGTCAAATAATACCAAGGCAGGCAAAGAATTCACTAAAAACGTACCTAACCACAGGCACAATCCATAAGTGTAACACAAATACCATAATTGAGACAATGAATAGAAACGTACCAACAACCACATCTGGTGTTGCCTTGGCCTCCTAGGCCGTGAGCTGGTAGGCGCGACCCTGAGCCTTCAGAGGCTCCACCTTGACTGACCTCCCATCTCTAATCCTCACCGCAGCTGGCGGGGACCCAGTGTCGGCTTGGCGGCGACCTGCGGACAGTTGGTCTTCACATGACCAACCTGATGACAATGGTAACAAATCCTCATATCTGTTGGAGGGGAGGACTGACGGCAGCCCCTGGCATAGTGCCCAATTTTTTCCACATTTGTGGCACCCACCTCCTGCTCGACAAAATCGTGAATGAACCCTGCCACACTTTCCACAAGTGAGGATCTGCTGACTCCCAGATCAAGCATCAGCGGTCTTAGACCGCTTAGACGCCGGTTGAGATTGTACCGGTGCTTGAATCTTCTCCTTCAGCTGCAGCTCTATCTCCAACTCACGCCGCCTCGCGGCTTCCTGTAGATCCAGGAGGGTATCACAACGGTGTGTAGCCACAAACTACCGTATATCCGTCTTGAGCATACTTAGATAACCGGTCATCTGAGACTGCTCTGACGCAAACTCCGGGCAAAACATAGCCCTCTCAGTGAACATCCGGGTAATCTCCATCACCGACTCCCCATCCTGTCTCAATGTCAAAAACTCCTGAGCAAGCCGCTCCCGCTCCACGCGCGGGAAGTAGCGGGTGCGAAACATATCCCGGAATTGCTCCCAAGTAATAGCAGCCCGCTGATCATCAAAATATGAACCTGTCGTCAATCTCCACCAGTCCTTTTCCCCGAGGCTAAGCAAGTTCAGAGCACACCTGGCCTTCAGGTCAGCAGGACATAAGCACGTGAAGAAACAACCCTCCACGTCAGACAACCACCGCATAGCTCTGATCGCATCCTAAGTACCATCAAATGTCGGGGGCTTCGTATTATCAAAGTCCCAGTACTGGAAAGCCCTGCCGGCTCCTCCTCCAACCCCTGCCGGCTCCTCCTCCAACCCATGCCGCAGTTACAGCCGAAGTGGCTGCAGTGGCTGCTATCTCTGCCAGAGCTGCATATCGCTCATCAAAATACTCGACCATCACGGTCTTGATCGACCCAAACATCTCTGGTAACTGTGCTGGGAAAGTCGCAGCGACCTCATCGTGTAGAATCTCCCGGATCCTGGCATCCAACTCCTCGGTCCCTATCTGAACCATGGGCTCAGGTGCTACCGACACCTCTTACCCTCCATCTCCCGATCTTGACCCTGATCCGGATCCTGATCCTGATGTGGACCCAGCAGAAAAATATCTCGTCACCACCATACTGAAAGGTACACTCAGGACATCAGACAAACAACATAATATCGAGGGAACAAGACCTACAAACCCTAGGGGTTGTGATTTCCTTGCTACCCGTATGGGTCCTGTGCTTCCAGTAGTACAGGCCCATACTACCTTCCACACCTACCCATATTTGTCTAAAGTATCACAACAACGTCCTAATACTATACTCAAGATAATGCGCGCTCAACCCTCACTACTAGGGGACATCGCCTATCTCACAACTGATCCCACAGCTCTACACAACTCACACCTCCATGGAACTTCCATCAGCCCCTGCAGCACTAGTGTATGCTAGCCGCACATAACGTTGGACCCGATAAGACTTCTGAATATCCAATCATATCCTAAGGTCGAATCAGACATTCTCAGACTATAAGATCTTGACTATACACAGTCGTGATGCATACACTAAACTTCTACAGTTATGATGTCAATTCTATATACAAGAAACCCTAGGCTAATAGGAATCATATAATCAGACAAATCTATCATACGATTCCAAAAGATCCCTATCCTAGCACTAGCATGCTATTCTAACATATCAGAATATCAATTAACTGTATGGTGTTTTGGGGTTTACTTACAGGCTTCGGCTGATCGTACCCTCTGCATCCTCCATCCTTTATTTTGAAAACCATTTTAAAACTTACTTTCTAAAAATATCCTTGATTTGAGACTGGTTTCACACGAGTGTTCCTCCAATTCACTCAAACCAAGGCTCTGATACCAACTTGAAACATCCATAAATTTTACACCAAATTTAAACTTTTTCGATCATAATAAAAATCAAATAGTATTGTTTACAAAAATGTTTTCAAATCAATATCCATCAGAGTGTCCCAAAATCATTACGTAAGGATGAGGAGCGGTATGGTCACACCTTCGTCTTGCCATGAGCTCCTGAAGTACCTGAAATAATAAACTAAAACTATAAGCCCAAGGGCTTAGTGAGCTACCCCCAAAATACCAATACCACATTGACAAAGCCATATCAATAACAATCTATCAATCAATCAACATGCATACTAGCCATCGGCTTGACTGGACCGCCCTACTAGGCCTACAGTCTATCTGAATCTATCCCGAGCCTTCGGCATGACTGGTCCGCCTCGTGGGCCTGCAGTCTCCCCGGACCGCTCATAGGGTATGTTTGCCTTCAGCACAAAGCAGGACCGCCTTAACCCAACCAACAAGCAAATAACCATGTACGCATAACTATAATATACTGTCATATACAAACATCAAACATATCTATCACACTAATCATCAATCATAGAATTCTCTCGTAACTAGACTACCGACCAAACAGGTCACTAACATACTAATCCTTACGGATCATAGAGCATAACATATTGTCTACCCTGATTCCGATCTAATAGATCATAACCACATGTAGCATATCATAACATCAACAACTAAAAGGGTCGTCCTTGGTGCCGTAGACCCTATCGATATAGTGAGGATAACTCACCTTGCAAATGTCGACTCGGACGATACACTCCAACTATCGGATCACCGATACAGGCTCCACCACCTATGATCATAGTACAGTACACTCATAAGTCCTTAGCCTTATAAGGTACTCCATAATCCACCAGTCAACCCCTCGTCAAAGTCAAATCCTCAGTCAAGGTCAACATTCCATGTTGACCGCAACTCGCCGAGTTCCTTGAAGCACAATCCAACTCGCCAAGTCACTGGGATGACTCGTCGAGTTCCTTCAATCCTCATTCAAACTTTAAGGCCACCCGTCGAGTTCCTTCCTTGCAATTTGACGGATACACACACATACATATTCTAGAGAAAACTCATCTGACTCACCGAGTTGTTCTTTAACTCGTCATGTCTTATGGTAATCTTCATCGGACTCGCCGAGTTTTTCATCCAACTCGTCGAGTTCACGGCCATCTTCATGTGACTCGCCGAGTCCATTCAGTCCTCTTTCCATACATACTTGTTTTGAGCCATGCAGCAGCTCCAAATCACAGATCCAAGCTTCTAGGGCATGCTTATCACGTAAAGTTGCAAACTTTACGTGCATGCATGGCTTTAAAGAATCTAAATGCCAAATCTAAGCTCTTAATGGGGCTCCATGCCCAAGAGGGACGTCAATCACGACCAAAACTATAACTTTATGTTTCTAGAATCCAAGGAGGATTCAGATCTGAAGTTCCAACTTCAGATCTAGCCCATAACTCATCATACCAACTTGAAAATCCATAAAAAGCCCTAGAAACTCAACCAAAGGGAAAAAGGGCTAGTAAGGATGGCACTTTGATACCTCCAAAGGATACTAGCTGATGTAAATCCTGCTTCCCACACATTCCTTGCTTCAATTCCTTTACACTCCTAGCTTTCTTCCTCCAAGAATCTCTTTCTAAGCTTCAAACACCACACAAAGGCACCCACACACGTATCAGGACTCTCAGGACTCTCTAGATCTGCAAAGAGGCCCAAGGGAGGCTGAGGTCCCTTTAAATAGGGGTGCAAACCTCAGGATTTAGGGTTTCCTCTGCCAGCTCCTACTCGTCGAGTCCCCAAATGGACTCGTCGAGTAGGTCACTTAACACGCGATCCCATCCCGCTGCTACTCGACGAATAGGTCAACCAACTCGTCGAGTAGAGCTTAACCCAATAAATCTTATTTAAGCAATACCTGAGAATCGGGGCGTTACACCTACTTAGTTCCAGACTTCGGTCCGATGCATTGGTCAAGGCCGTAGTCAGTTCCGGACTTCGGTCCGATGTAGTGGTCAACGCCCATTATGTGCTTAATATGTTATTGCATGGTATGTGGTAGTTTGGGGGAGCTCACTAAGCTTCGTGTTTACAGTTGCAGTTTTGTTTTTAGGTTCTTCAGCTAGCAAAGGGAAGGGCTCAGGATGATGGCGTGGCACACACCACAGTTTTAGCCTGGGAGTTAGACTCTGATATTTTTGGCATGATCTTGACATCAATTTTGATATGAGACATATTTTATGACATTTTGAGACACATGACTTATGGTTTTCTTATATGATATTTGGATATTATGGTTTTAGTAATGTTTTCAAACGAAATTTTTGGCTTGTATTTTTGGGATGTTTCAACACCCTTGATGATCTTGTAAAAATGGTGTATTTCATGGTGAACATCAAGAGTTTCTAGTATGTAACAAGATAAAGAAAGAGTACTCACGTGTTAGAAGCTTGAAAGGGTGTTTAAGGTCCAAAAACTTAGTGTGTGTTCTTGGTGTTCATGAAGATCTAACCCGAAAAGATGAATTTCATGGATGAAATCAAAGGGTGTAGCTAGTTAAAGCCATGTATCAACAAATCAAAGCATGAAAACACTTATTTGAAGATCAAAGTGTAAATCTTGAAGATACTTGAGAGAGAAATCCTGTTTCAAGGCTTGTAAGAGTGTAAAGTGATGAAAAATGGAAGAATACATCATATATACACATGAGTGTATGGCTAGGATGGGTATATAGCCGTACACCCATGTGTGCGGCCGCACACACCTCATGAAGGCGTGTTTGGTTCAATTGAAAGGTATTGAACCCAAATACACTCATCCCTAGACCCATACCTTGATTATACTAGGCTTTGAACACTCAAACAGACCCTAAACAGTGCTAAAAGATAGCAGAAACGAATCTAACTTTGATTGAATTGGATGTTGGTACAAGATAGAAATTTCGGGTTGTCATATCATCCCCCCGTTAGAGAGAATTTCGTCCTGAAATTAGAGTTTAAGAAATTAAGTAGTTACAAATAACTAAGCAAAAAAGATGAGGATATTTCAATTCCATTTGATCCTCGCCCTCCCAAGTGAATTCTGGTCCTCGCTTTGCATCCCAGCGAACCTTCAGTATCAGGATATGACTTTTCTTTTATTGCTTGACGTCTTGGTCCATGATCTCTACTGGTTCTTCCACGTAGTTGAGACTCTCGTTGATCTCGATCTCATCGAGTGGGATTACTAGAGTCTCGTCAGACAGACACTTTTTCAAGTTCGAGATGTGGAAAGTAGAATGTACGTTACTGAGTTTGCGAGGTAGATTGATTTTTTAAGCTACATGGCCAATTTTAGCGTGGAATCTCGAAAGGCCCTACGTATCTTGGATGTAGTTTTCCATGCTTTCCGAATCGTATCAATCTCTTTCAGGGTGAGACCTTCAATAGAACACGGTTGCCCACCTGGAATTCCAAAGGTTTCCTTCTCTTGTCTACGTAGCTTTTCTGTCGGTGTCTAGAGGCTTTCAATTGTTCACGGATTTGAACAATCTTCTCTGTCGTTTCCCGAATGATTTCCGGACCTGTGAGAGTGTTGTCAGGAATGCGTCCTTTAGCTAACTGAGTGTCACCCACCTCAGCCCATCACAGAGGGGATCTGCACTTTTGGCCATATAGGGCTTCAAATGGAGCAGCCTTTATGCTCGTGTGATAACTATTATTGTAGGAGAACTTGAGAAGGGGTAAATGAGTATCCCATGCCTTCCCGAAGTCGATCACAGAGGCTCTCAACATATCTTCCAAGGTTTGAATAGTCCTCTCACTTTGTCCGTCGGTTTGCGGATGGTAGGTTGTACTCATGTCCAACCTAGTTCCTAGGGAATTTTGTAGCGACTGCCAAAACCTTGAAGTGAATCTACTATCTCTATCAGAGATAATGGATATGGGAACACCATGCAGTTGTACGATCTCCTTAATGTAGGTTCTAGTGAGTTTCTTCATCTTGTCAGTCTCTTTGATGGGTAGGAAGTGTGCGGACTTTGTTAACCTGTCTACGATCACCCAAATGGTATCGAGACCACCCGTTGTCTTGGGTAACTTGGTTATGAAGTCCATTGTTATCCTCTCCCACTTCCATTCCGATATCTCTGGTTGCTGTAGTAAACCTGAGGGTTTCTAGTACTCGACCTTAACCTTTACGCCAGTAAGACATTTACCTATGAAGGTAGCGATCCTCGCTTTCATGTTAGGCTACCAGTATAGCTTCTTTAGGTCAAGATACATTTTATCTGAACCTGGGTGGACGGAATATCGAGCGTTGTGCGCTTCGGTCATGACCAAGTCTCTGAAGCCACCGTGTTTTGGTGTCCAGATCCGGTCCATGAGATATAGCGCTCTGCCACCCTTGACTTCCAAGTTTTTAGCCATCCCTCTTAGGGATTCACTTGCCACATTTTCAGGTTTCAAGGCTTCAAGTTGAGCCTCCTTAATTTGTGTGGACAGATGCGAATAGATAGTCATTGTCAATGATTTGACTCTACGACCAGAGTATTCTTTCCGACTTAGGGCGTCAGCTACTATGTTGGCTTTACCGGGATGATAACGAATTTCACATTCGTAGTCATTGAGTAGCTCAACCCACCGTTATTGTCTCATATTGAGCTCCTTCTGGTTGAATATATGTTGAAGGCTTTTATGGTCTGTAAAGATAGCGCTTTTTGTAACATAAAGATAGTGTCTCCAGATCTTCAGAGCAAACATAATTGCTCCTAACTCAAGATCGTGTGTGGTATAGTTGACCTCATGCGTCTTTAGATGTCTTGAGGCATAGGCGATGACCTTACCTCATTGCATAAGAACACAGCCTAGTCCTTGATTTGATGCATCTCAATAGAATACGAAGTCTTCTATTCCTTCAGGGAAGGATAGTATCGGTGCGGTGCATAAGGCTCGTTTCAGCATTTCAAACGCCTTCTCTTGTTTCTCTTCCCAGTCAAAGGCCACGCCTTTCTGAGTTGGTGTAGTAAGCGGTTTCGCGATCCTAGAGAAGTTCTGAATGAACCTACGATAATAGCCAACGAGGCCTAGAAATTGACGAAATTCTGTAGGCGTCTTCGGTGCTGACCAGTTCTCAATGGCCTTTATTTTGGAAGGGTCCACATGAATTCCCTCTTCACTAAGAACATGACCCAGGAATTCGACTCTTCGAATCAAAAACTCGCATTTAGAGAACTTCGCGTAGAGCTTCTCTTATCGTAATGCTTCCAAGATCCGACGTAGATGCTTGCTATGCTCTTCTTTATTACGAGAGTAGATAAGTATGTCATCAGTCAATACAATGACGAACTGATCCACGTAAGGACGGCATACCCTATTCATTAAGTCCATGAATACTGTGGGCGCATTAGTCAATCCGAATGGCATCACTACAAACTCGTAGTGTTCATAACGAGTTCGGAAAGTTGTCTTCGGAACATCCTACTCAAGCACTCGTAACTGGTGATACTCGGATCTCAGATCTGTCTTGAAAAGTAATTCGCCCATTGTAGTTGGTCGAACAAATCATCTATGCGAGGCAGAGGGTAACGATTCTTAATAGTAAGCTTGTATAGTTCTCTGTAGTTGATGCACATACGAAACGATCTGTCTTTCTTCTTCACGAACAAGACCGGAGCTCCCCACGGTGAGAAGCTTGGTCTAATAAAGCCCTTGCTGAGTAGCTCGTTAAGTTGACCGAATAGTACCTGCATCTCAGTTGGTGCTAGATGATAGGGTGATTTGGCTACTAGGGTAGCCCCTTGAACTAAGTCGATTCTAAACTTGACTTGGCACTGTGGAGGTAATCCTAGTAGTTCTTCTGGAAAGATGTCGGGAAAATCGCGTACCATTGGGATGTTCTTTATGTCCTTCGTCTCTTGGATCACATCACCAACATGAGCAAGGAATGCGCGACATTCCTTTCGCAAGTACTTCTGGGCTTGAATACTCGAGATGATACGAAGGTTCGTGTCGGGTTTGTCGCCATAGACAACTAGAGTTTTGCCAGACGGCAGATTTAGGCGAACGGCCTTTTCATAACACCTGATGTAGGCACAATGAATACTCAACCAATCTATGTCGATAATTACGTCGAAACTTTTAATTGAGATCGGCATGAGGTGGATTGAAAATGAATGGCTATCTAGAGTTAGAGTACATCCTATGTATATACTACTAGTGCTCTTAGTCTTTTCGTTAGCCATTTCTACAGTGAACGCTTCTTTAAGTGCATGTGATTTTTGCTTAAGTAAGTGAGCAAATTTTTGGTTCACGAAACTCCTCTCTGCTCCACTATCAAGTAATATGCATGCATATGAGTTATCGAGGCGAAACGAACCAGTGACCGATGTGGGGTCGGCAACTGCTTCCTCGTGGCCTATAGCCAAAACTCTTCCCACTCTGCCAGCTTTCCCTGCCTTCAGGCAGTTCTTTTTGTAGTGACCCACCTCGCCACATCCGTAGTAAGCCTGACGCACACCAACGTCGAGGACTTGGGTGATTGGCCTTGCCGGAGCTTTGCAGAAACGGGCAGTGTGCCCTTTCCTGTTGCAGTTATTGCACTGCATTTCCCGGTAGCGTCCATTGTGATGGAAGCTGCACTTTTTGCATTTAGGCAAGCTTCCCGCATACTGTTTCATCGGCACAGTAGCAGTAGGGATTATTGCAGCATGAACGACTACGACTTGTCGCTTTTTGGCAGAGTTATGCACCACATACTTTTTCTTGTTATCCCAGAACTTCCGCTTGTTGTCAGCGGCTTTGGAGGGTTCTGGGATGGCCAGGGTTGTTGTTGTAGTTGGGGTGCGGACTCCATCATCAATGAGCTGTTGTGCCAAACGCTTGGCACTATCGAAGGTAGTGGGGTTTAAAGCTAAGACATTCCCCTGAAATGGAGGCACCAACCCCCAAATCTACCTCTCTATCTTCTTTCCCTCAGTAGGGACCATTGATGGACATAGTGCCACCAGATCGTTGAATTTGGCAGTATAAGCCACTATGTCGGAGCCCTTCATGGTCATGCTCCAGAGTTCTTGTTCAAGTTTTTGAACTTCGCCCCTCGGACAGTATTCCTCGATCATGAGCTCCTTCGAAGCTTCCCAACCCATAGCATTAGCCTCTATTAGAGTTAGTGACTTGACATGGATATTCCACCACATTAGGGCTCTATCCGCGAACGTGCATGCAACAAAATTGACTTTTCTTCCTTCCGGACAGGAACATATCTCGAAGATCGATTCTGTCTTTTCGAACCATTGCGAGAGGGCAATGATTCTGCCAGTCCCGTTGTAGGACTTGGGCTTGCAGTTGGTGAAGTCCTTATATGAGCACTCCTTAGAGCGCATTGAAGCATCACCTTGAGTGGAATGAACAGTCGTTCCACTCTCGCTAGTTCCACTAGCACTGAACTGAGTTAGGGCTGTCATAACAGCCACATTTACCGTAGCTTGGATAGCCACCAGATTGTATTGTGGAGGAGGTTGAGTAGGAGCTATCGAAGGATTACGCCTCGTCACTCTTCGAGGAGGCATCGTTCAACTAAAAGTTTACGAAGATGAAGATGATAGTAAAAATCAATTGAAAGTATAATGAGAGTGGTTCATGTACTAACTCTCCATAGTCCAACAAAACAAATGAGAGTACGATTGATATAGAGATCTATTAGTTGAAGTATGGAAGTACTTGGATATGGATTTCCCAAAAGATTAGATGATTGTCAATTATATTGGCATTAATGATGTAGCAAGTATGGAAAAATGACCTAAAAGTAAGTCTTACATTAACCCAAAATAAGAAAATTTTGATAGTATTAAGACACTAAAAGACTAACAAGTTCAAGTCTTATCATAGACAAGAAATTAAACTAGAGCTTTTACATAGACCTAAGTTATATCCAAAAGAGAAAGTTAAGTAGGCTCTATCTGCGACAAGAACCACTAGAATGAGTCCTTGATTCTGACAAACGACGCTCCATATCTCTCATGCGCCTTTCAAATGTTGCTTGATGAGCTTGAAGTTCCCTGACTTCAGCTTGGGTTGCTGTAAGATCTCTCTGCAGGGCTACATTCTGGTTCTGAGTTCTTTCATGAGCAAACTTCAGATAGCGAATGCGAACTGTATTGACTCCCGTATCGGCATCAACCTCCATGATTCAGTTGATGGCCGCCCTACCCTGCTCATTATTACGAGCAATCCTGCGAACCAGAATAGGCAGGACTCTGTCTGCTGAGCCTCCCTTGCTCAGGTTGTATAAAATTTTCCTCTGTTGTAGGGTAAGGTTTGACCCTATTCATGACTCCATCTGTTCAAGTTTGTTGCCTATTGAGGTGTGCTGCCTTGAAATGTCGGACGAGGGTTAGGATTTGGGATTGAAGCCACCGGGGGTAGGTTATTGACCTCTGGCTCGGAGTCAGAATCCTCCAAAAAGTTCTCTGCAAAGTCATCATCCAAAGGGATTGGATGATTCTCTTCTGGCTCATCATCGATCCATCCACCATTGCCTTGGTTGGGGAAGTACGGGTTGCCAGGGAGATTGAATCCAACCATGTTATCTACGTGAGAATAGGGGTAAAAGAAATAGTTAATAGACGCGCTATATATGATAATTATAAGATGATCGTTATCAGTTACTTCAATACTTGCATAGTGCATACCAGCTACATGTAATCCAAACAGGATAGACCGTCGAATAAGTGACCCTAACTCCAAATCCACAACCAAACAAGGAAAAGGAAATAAAGCAAAGATCACAGATTCTAAGTCTATGACACCTTAGTCACATATAACCTTAGCATATCCACCAAGCAACTATTGACCTACTAATAAAGACCTTTAGTTCACATATAACTAATTATAGTAACACAAAATAATCCTATAGTATTTTAAGTTTATGTTCTGTTCTAATTTTTTCATTATAGTAGTGTTGGTAAGTTTTTAGACTTGCTGCAACACCACAACTATTCCTAGACACATGCTAATCACTTCTAGGAAAGATATAGTTGATCAGGCTATATCACTCCTAGATCTAATGATATGTCCCCAAGCCTAATTGTGCTTTCCAACAACCGCAATACTTTTATTCTGTCCTAGTGACACTGATTTTAGTATGAATGCAGGTGTCTATACTTAGTTAAATATTTTATTATTTAAAAGTATAAACTCTTGGTTAGAGTAGTATAATCCCGTTGTGTTTATAGTTTGTATATCTTTTATGCGTTGATATACTCGATTCACTATAAACAAAGCTCTGATACCAATCTGTCAAACCCCAAAACCAGAACGGCGGAAACGTTCTGGGGCGGAGGACGTCATGTACAGTATCACAACAATGCATAATAGTAAAAAAGCAACAACAACATCCATTGCATTAATAAGATAATTTTAATACAAGTGTGTTCTGTGTATAGTTTATAAGACACCAAAAATGAATAAAGAAAATAAAGACGAATCTTGAAAGCTCAGTCTTCTCAAAAACTTGGTCATCGGTACCTGTCTGCTGGTGACCTGAGAATACAAGTTTCTTTTGAAAGAGAGGATCATCATTTAAGCTGGTGAGTTCATAAGTATTTTACTGCCATGTTTGTATGAAAGTGTTTGTAAATGTTTGATGTAAATGTTTGTAAGTGTTTGGAGTAAATGTTTGTATCTCCTAGAAAATCCTATATTTTCTACTAAAAAGTAGCGTTCTACCAAGGCCCGAATGTTCTGTATGTTGTTTGTTTGTAAAAGTGTGTTTCTTTCCCAAGTATGACTATCATTACCAAAATATAGTTTACCTTACTGTTTATGTGAGAATATCACAATGTGAATGCAATGGGAAAATAACTATGTACTATAGTATTATATATATAAGTAACTACTAGTGTACAGACTACCTTAAACCAATTGTTAATTAAGGTAAAATGTGATGAGGTTGTAACGATACTTGATTGACTAGTAAAACACGATGATCAAAGACGTCGAAATGATATGGCATTCGTCACCCGTAGACATGCAAGTCCCACTGTAGCTAGCAGCAAGGTGTAGGATGGGCAGTCCCGTATAGATCTGTACACGAACTCACGCTCTCCTTCCAGGAGAATTTGGTTACAAAACATGACGCAGCAGTAGATTGCCATGCCATGAAGTAGTGGCTCACATTAGTGTTATAGTATTCAGTGTTTGAATAGTATGCTCTAGTGTATTGTATATTCTCTCTGTTCTAGTGCATATTATGTTCTCTTTGTATAATGTAGTGTATGTTCTCTTAGTATAGTGTAGTGTATGTTCTCTTAGTCTCTCATCATAGTATGTTCTTTCAGTTTTTCATAATAGTAAGTTTGTATTGACTTGTGAATGAACTGACTCTTGTATGTTTCATTGTACTAGAAGTAGTGAGTAGTAAACCTCTAAACTATACCTATTATAGTTTAATAGTAATGTTGTTTGAATGACTAAGCATGTTTGTACACCTTTGCTACCCAAAGGTGCTGAACTGATGTAAGAAATTTTATATCTATACATATATACATAACATATAACTAAGATTCAAACGACACTCGGATAAATAACCAGATACTCTAAGTCCACAACTAAACAAGGAACAGGAAATAAAGTTAGTCATCAGTCTTAAGTCCTTTCAACCTTACTTATATAACTATATAACTACATATATATATATATATATATATATATATATATATATATGTATGTATAGACATGATTTTGACAATATATTTAAGTTTAAAAGAGTTTAACATATAAAAGAGTTTTAACCATTTGAATGGTAACCGATGACTTGATGTTAGTTTATAAAATGTTTTGAAGAGTTTGTTTGATAAAACAGTTGAAGTATAAGAAAATCCACTTGTTTGATGGTTATTAATCACATGTGATTGATATAACAACTATAATGTTATCAACTTGTATTCCCCCCCCCCCCCCCCCCATAAAAGCATTTAAAATCAATTAAAAGGTAGATTAAGGGGTATCAACTCACCTGTAGTGAGTGATGCGAATGAAAGATCGGTATAGGATGCTAAGTGTCACGTGAAGACTTGAGCACACACGAATCCTATTTAGCTTATAATGATACACATAAGGATATAATTACTGTATGTAACCACTAATAAAGATAGGGAACCATCCCAGGGACTGGGAAACACTTATTTTGAAGTCTTACAATCACATATGATTGCATATAAGGGGTGTATGACCACACATTGATGTGTACGGACATAATGTTATGCTTCATGTGTGTGTACGGCCGGAGTGTACGGCCCAAGTGGTTGTGCGGCTGCACACTCATGGTGAAACATGCCAATGAGTGTTTTAAAGTCCTATTAAGCATCTAGGGAGTGTGTTTTGACCAATAATTAGCCTTAATGGAAGATTATTACCATTTTGGACCTCAAAAAGGGTGTGTACGGCCACACAAGGAGTGTACAGCCACACACCCTTGATGATCTTGTAAAAATGGTCTATTTCATGGTGAACATCAAGAGTTTCTAGTATGTAAAAAGATATGGAAAGAGTACTCATGTGTTAGAAGCTTGAAGGGGTGTTTAAGGTCCAAAAACTTAGTGTGTGTTCTTGGTGTTCTTGAAGATCTAACCCAAAAAGATGAATTTCATGGATGAAATCAAAGTGTGATGCTAATTAAAGCCATGCATCAACAAATCAAAGTATGAAAAAACTTACTTATTTGAGGATCAAAGTGTAAATCTTGAAGATAACTGAGAGAGAAATCTGATTTCTAGGCTTGTAAGAGTGTAAAGTGATGAAAAATGGAAGAATACGTCATATATACACATGAGTGTACGACTAGGATGGGTGTATGGCCATACACCCATGTGTGCGGCCGCACACACTTCATGAAGGGGTGTTTGGTTCAATTGAAAGGTGTTGGACTCAAATACACTCTTCCCTAGACCCATAACTTTATTATACTAGGCTTAGAACACTTAAATAGACCCTAAACAGTGCTAAAAGATAGCAGAAACGAATCTGACTTTGATTGAATTGGATGTTGGTACAAGATTGAAATTTTGGGTTGTCACAAAGGTCATATGTTTTTTGTAGGTGTTTTATTGTTCCTGTGGGAAGAAATAAAAAATTGGTGGCATTGCTTAGGTCCTCTTCCCCTATGTTATAGTGAGCTGCATATCGTAATTTGGAGGCCGGTCGGCCGTTGTTGAAGTCCACAAATCTATCTATCTGATTATTAATTGGGTGATTTTGTCATTTAGCAACGACAGAATGTTCAATTCAACTTCCAAGGCTTGCACGACTTTGGCCTCATAAGTTTAAATTTTGGCATACTTTTATACTAATGTTAGGAAGAGAAAAGGTGGTGAGCTGATATTGAAAGGATTGGATTGATGGTCAAGTTTTGGAGAGCTTGAAAAGACTCAATTAAATCTTTTGTATTGTCTTTATTTTAGTTTGGATTGTTTTGTTTGTGCTTTGGTTGTATTTTCTCTAGGTTATTGCTAGTTTTTTCAATCAATTTTGACAACTGTTAAACAAACTGAAAAGACATTTGGAATAAAAATGTGGGCCCATCTTGGTTATCTCATACTAATGAAATATTAGCCTATAATGTCTTCTTTCCTCTTAATGATTCTATTCCTTCACAACCTCATAAATGAAGTCATGTACTCATAAACAACTTATTTCTTCAACTCCAACCTTACGATATCTTCTTGATTACTTTATTGGGCATCCTTTTCTATACACCATCAATATAAATTGGTTCGACCCTCTTAAATGTAGTTGTTAGTTGCCTCATATTCATATATTAAAAAACAGCAATCCTCCTTCGCTTAACTTCTTAGTGATCAATTACACTGTAAGAAAATTTTGAATTTTCATATTCAAATTAGTTTTTAAAACAAAGTTGGTAAACTCTTGTGTTTTCTCTCCAATTTAACCATCCTCATTTTAAATAAGGGTGATAAGCTCAAACTTAAAACCACATCCTTTTTGTATTATGGATCATAGATACTTGACTATTTCATTAGAACCTAAAACTTGGCCAATGATATACAACTATCATAATTCATAATTTTGCTCCAACCTAACATTAGATTATATATATTTTGCAATGATATTAAAACAATGAATATAGATACTAGCAAAAAAGCAATAACCATATGCTACCAAAACTAACTAAAACTAAAGCGAAATCAGAGTAACGCATTACAAACTATGTAGCATGTACAAATTTCATTAGTAGAAAAAGAGGTATCAACGATAGAATAAGTGGTGAAAGTATTCCCTTGCTAATCAGTGACAAACTTGCAAGGGATCAACAATAACAACACTGGGATTTATATGTCGTAAATTTTACCCCCCGACATGGCAAACGGTTTAATCGAAGCATGTTTCCCGACATATGAAGACCGCGATGGGTCGGTTCTTAGTGTGTGCCGCAACGAATATTTTATCATGATTAACCTCCATTTTACTTCGCAACCGTGTCGCGCCAATACTTGCCACGACACGGCAACACCCAAGATATATTGTTTTTCAAGCTGTGAAATGCAACTGTCCGCTTACTTCTATTTCCAAGAGTCCACTTTTTTCAACAATGATGTTCAGATTCTGGAAGTATTCCAACAGACAAATACATGTTTGGTATCAATAAAGAAGCCCATGAAAGTCAATCCAATCACATAACTATATACCCTAGGCTAGGTGGTTCTTTTTCTCTATTTTTTATATATGATTTAATTGTTATTATATACAATTAGGGCATTGCAAAACTTAAGTGATGGGTAACGGATGAGAAATAGGAAAACAAGCATGCTAGATTTATAAAAAAATATATATATGCTAGATTGAAATAGATATTGAAAAAAAAAATAAAGACTTGAAAAATAGTCTAAAATAGGAAAATCAATAAAATTTTAAAATTTTGTTTTGTTTTGATTTGATTAAGTTGAAAATGAGCTTACTATTGTTATGTGGGATAATTTGATGTGAATTATATGGTTTAGTTAAGCAAATATGTTATAATATAGTTGTGGATTCCTAGTTATTGTGAAATCATTATACAAAAATGCAAACTTGTGTAGTTTGAAGGATATAATATATTTTGCATCGTGTACTAAAATATATCCAGGATAATTTATTTAATCATTACATATTACCATATCATTAGACAATAAAGGTCGAAGTTATGTTTTCAAGCTTAGGTATATGCTTTTCTAGGTTTTTAGTAGAGAGAAAGAAAAAAAAAAGAAAAAAAAGTGAAAACAATTGTGAAAGAAGAACAAAATTGTGAAACTTTATTGAGTAAAAGAGCTTAGAAAGTATAAGATCAAGAATAATGAAAAAATACAAAGGTCAAAAGTTGCAAAGATCGAAAAAGTTATATTAAAGTTGTATTTTTATTTCTATGTCATTTTTATTATGCTTGGAAAGTTAACAAAAACACCTTGAGGATAAAGAATCATTTGATGATGTATTCAGAGGTATGCAAAAATAAATATTGTTCAAATAAGTGGGGAACGTTTATGAGGAATGTGCATATTTAGGACTTGAGAAGTTATTAGGATCTAGACACAAATATATGTATTGAGGCGATACGTAATTGGTGAATTCAATTTGGATTATTATATGTGAAGTTGGTGAGCAAGATATTAATGTGCATTATTCAAATGAAATCAAAATAATGTTGTTTGCTTGAGGACAAGCAAATATAATTGTGCGGTATTTTGTTATGACATTATTTAACGATATATTTTAGGATATTATCTTAGTATATCCAGTTAAAATATTATATTTTAAGATATATGAGAATTAATATACTTTGAAATGTTGAAAAACAGTTGAAATTGAAGTTGAGATGAAAAAGGAAGCAAATGTAGCTGAATTCGACGAAAAATGAAGAAAACCAGAAAATCAGTGAACGACACGTTGTTCCCTTCCAGCAAAACAAAAAAATTCTGGATATGTTTGTGTCGGTCTATGTGTTCGTGTGATAAAAGGAAACCTGTGACATCCCCAAATTCACAGTCATTTTAAAAATTTTATTTATGCTTATTTTAAAATCAGAGTATCATTTTGAAAGAACCATGTTGCGGAATTTGTTCCCAGAAAAATATGATAAACATGTTATTAAAGCATTTCCGAAGAAATGTATTTTATTCATTTTAAAACTTTGGGATGTCATCGTCAATACATAAACATAAACATAAACAGAACTTACATTCATTTACACTTGTGAACAACATCTCTTTAATCTATCGGTGTAGTGTAGCTTTATATCGACACCTGTGATACAAATAAACTGACTGAGTCAGGTTGGAAAACCTGATGAGTACATAGGATTTTCAACCCACAATAATAAAGTTGTTATGTTTAATCATCCAACAATACACCAAATTTCTCATCCCTATTATCTTCTTTATTCTTAAGTATCTTCCCTAAGAATCATATATTCATCATTATTTAGTCCTACAAATTATCCTAAGGAATAGGCACGATGTCCATCGTTGTCAGGGTTTATATAACAGGCGCTAAGTTCATAGCTGTCATAGTTTATCTCATTTATTGACAATATTATTTTAGGGAGTGCACTGGCAATACATGTCAATGGAGTTTTAGAGCACACCGGGTGAACACATCGTTCACAACACATACATGTTGCGACCCTACTAGTATTCCACTAGACTGTCTAGAAGAGTCTGTGGTTGTCATCTATACTATGCTAAATGACGGGGTCGTCGCTTGGGTCATCACTTGGTTCATCGCTTGGCTCATCGCTTCTCATTATCTTTTACCACTTATATATCATGGCTCATCATTCATCTTATTCTTCATCGCCCATCATTCATCTCATCTTAATCTACCCATCTTTTACCCATCATAATTATAAGTATAAAATACATATACAATTTAAAACAATTAAAACATGTATATTTTTGTTCATCCAGCATAGATATCAGGAACAAAAATAATATGCACGCATAGCACGTAATTTATATTAAATACTTCATATCTATGTATAAGATGAAAATAACTATGCACTCACTTGTTAAAGTGATGATTCCAAACTTAGACAGCGCTTCGCTTCTTAACAATATAATTTCCGTCGACGAAACCTAGTATTATTACCACTAGATTTTAGTCTAATATTTACCGTGACTAATTACTAGTCGTAGCATTATTATTATTATATAAACGTTTAAATAATATTTTCCAACCACTATATACAGACAGGGGTAAGACATAAAACACCGGAGGGTATGACCATTTTAACATATAGCACTTCTGAAATCCAACAACCCTATGCGACCCTTTAAACCAGATTCTCCGTACCGCGAGTAGTTAAAAAGATATTATAACGACACTTATATAAGTCATCATAATAGCCCAAATATTTATTATAAGTTTATAATAAGAATACTAACTTTAAATATAAACTATATTTAAAATAGGGTAAACATAACTTACTTACAAGGGGGTTTTAGCTAGGAGTCGGGCTCTGTAGGGGCATAACTTCATCGCGGAATATTTCTAAGAAAGATTCTTGCAGCGCTTCAGCGCTCACCTTACTATACTAAAACTACAGAAAGAGAAGTCGAATGACGAGGGACTGAAATGCTCGGGGGATAAGAAGAGAAAGACTCTTGAATTAAAGAGAATGGTGCAAGAAATATGATAGCCTAGAGACTCTTATTTATAGTAATTGAATTTTCAAAAATCACCCTCTATATTTACTTAAAGGACTAAACACCCCTTTATAATAGAATTTTAAATAGATTTAATGATATTTGTACTAAATTAATGTTGAAAGGACTCAACACTAGTCTTATAATGACCACATCGTCGATACCTTTCTAATGATATATATATATATATATATATATATATATATATATATATATATATATATATATGTATATGTACATATGATTTACACTATATAATATGTAAATGTCTTATTAAAAGTTATAACTCGTTCATAAGAATTCTGTTTTGACGTTCTTTATATCCACGCGTAGCTATCGACGAGATCTACAACTTTCGTTTAGACTCCGTTGGCTAATTTTGAATTTATATTATTGTCCATATTTTTATAAAATTAAATAATTTTGCTAAAATCATAACTCTGTCGTACGGACTCCGTTTTTTGCATTCTTTTTTCTCAAAATTCCTATTTGAAGGAGTACTATGATTTTCTTTTTGGTCGCATAAGCTAAAAGTCAACCATTTTCTACGTAACTTTTTACGTCATACATTCGTTGTGGGCGACTAACTTTTATATCTTATATAAAACATATCTAATTCATACGGAGCCAAATTTCTATGAAATTTATATTTTTGGGATCGGGGGGACGTGTACTTTGTGTGTGTGTGTGTGTGTGTGTGTGTATATATATATATATATATATATATATATATATATATATATATATATATATATATATATATGTTTTGGCACACTTATTTTTACGATTTACGGATGATTCAACTGATTTTTCCTATTTATATTATAATAATCATGAAACATATAATATTCACATAATTCTTCTTTATTAAATCAAAATAGGTTACAATTATTGTCCATAACTATTACTTTGGTTAAGAGTATTTATCCTAGATAAAAAAATAATAATTTTAACGCTTATTATTGAGTAGCCCAAATCAGCAGGTGTTACAAAACCTAATCACCATGCCGATGTGAGACCTTTACCCTTTCGTGGTGTCAAAAACTAAAAATAGACGAGATTCTCAACCCTAATCATGTCCAGCCATTAGCGTTTTAGGCTGCGAATTTTACTTCGTTTTTGACTTCCAAAAACCTTTTAGGTATGATTTTGAAACTATATAGTCGATTGAAGCAGGGATTTTGAGATTCATGCGCTATTTGTAATCTTTTTCTACTTTAGTTTACTTATTATGGTGTAAAAACTTTTAGTTTCGCTAGATGTATATGAACCTACGTTAATATGATTCGATTCCATTAGTAGGATTATTTGAGTTTGTTCAATACTTGCGTTCGATTGATTGTTTAGTTTTTGTGTCAAACTTATGATTTTTAATGTCTTTTGTTGAGTTATGTGTTGTTAAGAAGACCAATCTAATTAAATTAACGTGGATCTTCACTGTGTTATGATCGTTAAATAGTTAGGACTACAAATTGATCAAATCATAGGCTTAGTTGATATTAATTTGGACTTGATTATGTTAGAGAGTCATAGATATCCATTATATGCGTTGATTTATTATTGTGATGATTGATAATAATCGCTATACAATATCATTCCTAGTTTAAACATATTTATTTAATTAGGTGGTCACTAATTACACATTCTTTATGTTAGTTGTTCACTAATTTTTAATTTAGGAAATTCGATCAAGATAACTAGTCATATTACAATTCAGTAATCAATTTATTAATCCATTGCACTTCAATATATATAACATAAAAACATTGGAGATTCGTATTCTACTGGAAATACTTTTTATCTATTATTTTAATCTAGTTCTTTAGTTTATTTGCTTAATTGTAAAAACTAATTTAATTTAATTTGAACAAAACACTCCTTTTTATTTTACTATTATCCACCAAACTTAAGTGTTCATAAAAGGCAAATTAATATGTTATATAATGACCTTTTTTTGGAGATTATATATACCTCTTTTTCACAACAAAACAAACGATTTAATTGTAAAAAAAATCAACATATTTATGTGTCTACTCTAATAAATGAAATTTTCTTTTGTTACATCTCACACTCTTATTCAATTTATCAAATATCATTATTTGGTTATTTTGAATTAATTTTTCTTTCTATATGTCATTTTATGAGTTTTTCTATTTTATTAAATTCAACATAATATTTTAATATAATAATTGCAATAAATATAGTAATAAATGGATATCAATTTCAACTTAACTTTTAGTTTCAAAATTCCAAAATTAAAGCTCATTAGATTCTTTTGTTTATTTATTTAAATTATTTTTTTAAGTTTAAAAGATAAAAAAAAAAAATTCAGTTATAATAATTCTTATTTTTTTTTCTTATAAATTCAAAGTTGTCAAATATTTTGACATTTATATTTAATTTTTTTTTAAAATTAACTCGTATATTACATGAGTTTCACAACTAGTTTTTTTTTTTTATATACAAAATATGTTTTATTGTAGAAAAGTCATAGCAAAATATAGCCGCAAATTAGCAATTATAGTCAAATTCTTTAATATTCCGATAAGAATTTATGTGAGAAATTAAATATGAACCTAAATTTTTTTCCTAATCATTTTCCTACTAATATTAAATGTTGATATGTGTCATATTTAACAAAATTGATAATATTTTCATATCCATGCCATCATTTGACATAGATAAAATAATAAGTAGTAAAATATAGGATTACATTTTAATTTCTCAGTGTATAAAGATGGTGAGCAAACTAAACGTTGAGATTGTTTTTTTAGTGTAAGGAACTTAAAAACTTGCAAAATTCGAAATTTGGGCTAAAATATTTATTTCAAAGAAAACTAAAACAAAGTGATGGTTAAAATAGAATTTATTTTTCATAAAATACCCTATATTTTAAATTTTTTATAACCTAAAGCTTTTCCTGTTTTCATAAAAAAACACAAATTTTATCTATTACTTGTTTCATCCACATCATATTATAAACATGTACGTTGATTTTTCTGTCATAAAAAATCCATCATTTTGCATTTTTCCATTATAGACCCAAATAAATTTTTTTCTCAAAATAAACTATACTGTAACTTATTTATTGTTATATCATTAATCGAGCTGGTAGTGGTAATCAACAAGTAACCTTAACTCATGTGCTCCGTAATCAAGGATCAACTAAAAAATTATTGATTGCAAAATGTTAGGTCATTTTTATTCTTCTTCTTCCTCTTGTTTACCATATTGGATCCCGTAAACTAGCTTTTTTTCCCTCTATTTACTTCAAGTCCCAAGGCTACTTTCACAAATTTGATTATGTTTTCAAAAGTTGTTTCAAGGCAATTTTCATAAGATCTGATCATATGTTTATTTTAAAAATGTATTGAGACAATATTGCAAGTTAGTTTCTATCATTTATCTTTAAACCCATTTTGTCAATATTTTACAAAAAGTACTTAATTCATTCAAAAGTATATGTATGGAGGATCTCACACAAAAACTATTTTTAACGTTTGTAACCACCAACAAGAAGCTAACGTTTGAGATCTTCCATCCATACAATGTCGAATGGATGTGATTTCATGTTATAGATACATCGGTAAAAAATAGTCAATGTCTTAGATTCTCCATAACTACAATAACGAATAAATTTAATACTGATTGCAAAACACTGATATATAATTGAGATAAAATGGGCTTAAAGGTAAAAAAAATATCAACTTGGAAAACTATCATGGCACATTACAAAAATAAACATACCATTAGACTATGTGAAAATAGTCTTTGGGGAACATTTAAAAAGTAGACTAAACTTTAGATAGAGGTGTACAATTGAAATCAATTTTTTAACCAAACAAAAAATAACCTAAATCATGGTCACACTATTATGGTGTCGCCATTTTTGATTTTTGTAGGAGTATATCCCAAGAAACGACTAATGTTAGCTTTATTATTATTTTTTTTCATATGTGACTACATGTTTCTATTCAGATCCCTTGGTCCAATGCCAACATTCTGTAACTGACATCATATCAACTTCTATTATTTTTCATACATTGATCATTAAAGTACTTCCTTTTAGATCCTCCTTTTAATGGATCTTGACTAATCAACACTTGGTCATTAGTTGGTTAAACTTGTCTTTCTACTTATATTTTCTATTCATTAGATCCAAACATTTATTTTATTTAAGGTCTCAACATTTATATAACTAAAAATTCATTAAATTTAACTTAAAAATTATTTATTTGTTTTTTTTATTATTATTTAAATTTTAATTATTTTTAAATTAATTCATTTCTAAATTTTTAATTTCTTATAAAAGGAAAAAAAGAAAAACGCCTATGCTCGGTTTTAGGTTATTACAATTACCCACCCCTTGGGAATGATTCCTTCCTCAGAATTTTCACAAAACTATGTTAATTCCCCTTGAATCTATATACTCTTGTTTGGAGCTTACATCCCAACCTTGCAAATAAAGTTCATTCTTGAATACACTTTGTGATTCTCCTTTATTTATTATTATGTAGTGATATCTTCTTGGCATTGACATCTTAAGTACAATAATTATTTTACTAGAAGATATTCCAACAAAGACTCTGATCACTACTTCAAAAGGATCGTCAATCATGTGTATTTCTATAGGTTCATAAAGAGCACTTTCTTATCTTATCTCATACCATTTTCGTCTTGGATAACTTATTTACTCACATGAAATTCACATAAACACTTTACTTTTTATAAATTTATATGTAACTTTAAATTTATCTTTTCTTCAATTCTCTAATATCAGTGGCTAGCATCCTAAAAAAATAGATAATAAATATGTATCACAAATTTCAAGTAAGTTCAACTTCCTTTATCTCCATGGTTTTTTTTTTCCACACTTAATAATACATGATCTCATCTTTATCTTTCATAACCAAACCAAAATTTTGTTGGAATCCAATTACTAAACTTATAAAATTCTAGTCCTTTCTCTAGATCATCTCTATTACTATATACATGTTATCTCAAGTCTAGCAAATGTTCTTTTTATGGTCTTATCTTATATAAGCTACTATGTTTTTATATGAAATGAAAAATCAAAAGAGTTTACACAGATTGTATTCCTAACGAACATAAACCATCGTTTGAGTTATTAGGTACCCTATATTCTTTTACGAAATATTTTGTCTTCATATCTAGACAACCAACCTATGCCCCAAATGACATTGACTTCTCTATGTTTTATAGGTAAAAGATTTTCATGAAATTTAAGACAACTACCCTCGATTTTAGCATTTACATATTATTTCCTAACCGCAACGGGTTTTCCATCGACTATATATGACATAACTCCTACTTTTAAAGTAGACAATGGAGTTTTCAAATTACTAGAAAAATCTTTCAACACATAAGAATAAGTTTTAGCCGAGTAAAAAAAGTAACGACGCATGCACTTAATTTATCAAGAATGTACCAGAGACAACATCTGCCTCATCATGTCGGGTCCTTCCGTTTGGACCAGATGTACCTGATACATTTAAACATAAAACAGTAAGAGAAAATCTTAGTGAGCTCCACAAAACACCTCGTACCACTCATAGTAGTGGGCCCAGTCCTAAGGGCATATTTCAACCCATATGAATGTCATATTCCAAGCATAGTCTTACAATCACTTCCGTTGCTATATCCCAACTACAATATTTCCTGCCATGATCCAACAATGGTATTCCATACAAGTGTTGTGATCCAACCACAATCTTTCATACAAGTGATGTGATCCAACCAAAGTATTTCGTACAAGAGTAACAAACACCATCTAGCATCTTACAAAGTATACTAAGAAGACTCACCTCACAATGTAGTCGACAACTTACAAGCTCATATAGTTGAAAAGTGGATTGTACATATCTCCTACGGAAACGTACAAGATAAACCCTTAGTCTACCCTCTAAAACTAGCAATTGGTTAAAATTCAACTAGATCAAGAATCAACGGACCAAGTCAACAACCAAAGTTAACTCTAGTTGGCCTCCACGTCGTGGCCAACCCCTGGCCACGTAATTGACATTTAACTTGATTGCGATCCAAAATCCGCTACCGCATTGTGGTAGGTATGCGACCAAGTTGTGGCATCGTCTAAGCATAACAGTCACGAAGCCCACAATTGCCACGTCGTGGCTATTGCACTTGGACAAGTTAATGGATTTACTCCTAAACCCATTAAAACTATTCTTCATACTTTCTAGTAAGCTTCTTACCCTAATGGTACATAGAAATAGAAAACTAAATCCATGAAGACCATTCTTCATACTTTCTAGTAAGCTTCTTGGGACCCTAATCGTACATAACAGTACAAAATTTATGGACATGCATGCCCTTCACCCAACTAGGTCAAAAGATGAGAAAAATAGCCTAAATCTCATGCATAACTCTTAAAACTCATTCAACTTCGAGATACATAAGATATAGTGACCAAGGGACCAAAAAGAGCTATAAAGTTGCAAACTTTATCTCATAGAACCATTCAAATCAAAACTATGGTCCCATAAATGCAACCAAAACCTAGTTCTACTAAGAAGGAACCAAAAAGATCAAGTCTTGAGGTCTTACAAAGGTCCAAAGAGTGATTCCAAAGATAGAGATGAGTTGCTTGATTGATCCTTGTACCAAACATTCCTTCTTCTTCCATCGAAGTGCACCAAAGACAACAAAATGAGCTCAAAGCTTGCAAGGAGTCTAGGGTTTGCTCAAGAATACTTTTGGAGCTGATGGAGGCTGAGGGTGGAGGAAACTCTGGCCGACATTTCCTTTAAATAGGCCTTAAACTTGAAAAATTAAGGTTTTACCTTCCAGCTTTTACCATGCTATTGCCAATACATGCCCACGTCGTTGCTACTTGAATGGAGCACATGCTTCATGTAGATGCGCCACGTCGTGGTGATCCCTTTACCATATTGAGGCCAATTAAATACTTCAAAATTACCAATTTTTTTAATTCAAATCTGAAACCGGGCATTACACCTCTTGTTACTTGCGATTTTAGTTCTATCCTTATCTTGTTCTTCCAAAGTTCTATCCTTAAATTGACTAAAATAACCCTTGAGCAACCTTGACACATTTGATACCTTCCAGTAGCTTATTTTCATCGTATAATCTTATATTTAAAAATTAGAAGCAATCCGAAGTCGGATGCAACATTTATCAAAACGTTCCCAATTATTCACCTGTGATTTCATACGGGACATGTGAAATTTCATAGGATTTCACACTGGGTGTGTTGAATTTGTAGATCTTCAAATTGTGTAGTTTTTCTTATTTAGGCATTAAAATTTGCACAAATTACCACCGATGGCTACCAAACTTCACTAAATAACGAATATGGACTAAAAAATATATTAACCCTAAATATACACAACTAAGTCCTTACATCATTTTTGACTTAATCATTAAAGTATTTAGAGGTCACATAATGTTACATTCTGATTTATAACCCAAAATTTTCATTTTTATTTATTGAAATATGTCATAGTTTAATTATATTTGCAAAAAACATTATACAAATGCACATGTGTACAGTTTAAATTTGCCCCTTTTAGAAACCAATGAAGTACCTAAAAACATTTATAATCAAATGGTTAAGCATGAAGCTTAGTGATTTACCCAAAATACTATATCCCATAATACATATACAAAGCATACACATAATGACCTTTAACATAAAGTTGGTTCATCTTTTGGCCTTCAACATATTGATGGTCTGCCCTTTTTACATTCAACATAAAGTCGTTCTACTACTTTGGCCTTTTGCATAATGCTAGTCTACCCGAGTCTATTGGCCTTCAGCTAGTAAATGGGTTGCCCTCAACTCCCCACATAATATATCAACACAAACATCAAACTACATTCCATAACTACAAGTAACTAACTAATCTTGTCTAATTTCCTACTACAGGGTACATATACACATTGGATATATATTGGAGCACATAGTATAGTGAGAAAACTCACCTAGATAATTACTTACGCGATTGACAACTATCTGTGTGATCTTACTTGTGATCCAACTGGCGTATAACACGCTTAACCAGCATTAACCTATAACACTTTAACTTATTAATCTTTATGAAAATTTGGTAATGAAAGCTAGATATTTTGTTAATCCTATTGAATACTAAGAGTTCTATCAAATAAGGATTAACTAGGCAGGAAAGTTGGGATGTAGGACCATTTCTACACTTAGGCTTTCTTAAACACAACCAAGCTAACGTGGTCATTCTAGACACATCTCACGTAAGTATATCAATAAGTATTATAATTGGAATTACTAATAAATGTTATTTATACATTCATAACAACGACTATATATATATATATATATATATATATATATATAAGTTACAATTAAAGCGTAGTAAGTCTACCCTAACTTACAGAGAGTTTCTAACTAAATGTAGGAAGATTGCAGACAGAACTTCAATACTACACACCATATCAGTCACGCATGATGAAGCCTCCAAACCTTGCTACAAGGAAGTTTCTTTTTCGCCCTAAAGTTCCCCAAAGTAGGTTTTTAGAGAGAGTTTGGTGTGAGACTGAATTGGGGGCTGGGGGGAGGGGATTGACAATTATTTATACTAATTTTTAGGGAAGCGTGTCGCTCCATTGGGTGTCTTCATTCCTCTCGTTGGTCTCCATGTATCAGGTAAGGATTTGTCCGTGTAGCCACCTTCAAGAAGCATGCGCCGTGCATATGAGTGCGTGACACAAAACATGAATTTCGTAAATTCCATAACCTCTTTATACGTTCTCTGTTGGCGACCTTGTTTATGTCCACGTGTAACTATCGACGAGATCTACAACTTTCATTTAGACTCCATCAGCTAATTATCACTTTTTTTGAAGGGCTTAGACAATTAAAACATGTATCAAAATCATAGTTGTTCCATACGACGTCCGTCCTTGATTGTTTTTATATTGACGAAATTGTATCCATGAAATCTTGTACTCCTGTTTAGATTGTTTCGGCTAGCAATCAACCATTTTGCATTTCGATTCAGTGTCATGCACTATTGCGCTAAAATATCTAAAAATCATAACTTCCTCATATGAAATAAGATTTAGACTTTCTCTATATGCACAATCTCACTTTTACGATTACTACGACTTTCATTTAGAATAGTTAGGCTAATAAGCAATCTATCTCTGATTCATATATTACGACGTGTTTTTCCGTATAAGGCTGAAAGCAAAAGCTTCAAACACTCATAATTTCTCCATATGAAGTTAGATTTGAGGGTTCTATATATCTATGAAAATTAGTTAACGTTTCTTAGTTGTTTATGAACATTATTGTGGCTAGAAAGTAATATATCTCCATTTCGAATTTTATAACCAATGGTTTATAGTGATTCCTATTGAAACGCGAAAACGGGGTGTTATCTAGTTCGTTTCACATAAATCATTTTTTTATTTTATATTCATTAACTTAGAGTCCTCCAAAGTTGGAATATCGAAGTTGAAAATTATTAGTTTTTCATCTTTTTCGTTGGTATTTTGTGAAAATTTTAAAACAAGCATATATAGTTCGTTTGAAGTCGGATTCACATGAGATTTTTTCCAACATGTAGTTTAGAGATCATACATGATTTTAGACTACAATTTTTTCATTTATAGTTTAATATTCAATGACTTACAGTCTCCTATTCCGGGATATCAAAGTTGGAAATTTTTAGCTTTTCTGCTATTATTTTTTGTACTTTGTACTCTTTGAAAATTTTAAATTATACATATCTTATTAGTTTAAACTCATATTCACATAAGGGTTTTTTCAACATGTTGTCTAGAGTTTGTATATGATTTTAGACTATACTTTTGACGTCTTTCGTTTATTATTCAATGACTTATAGTAGCCCAAAGTCGGGATATCAAATTTGAAATTTTTTCAAAGTTCAACCTGCTATTTAATTATCTAAAAATTCCTGTTTTTGCGATTTTTCTGGTTCTAGACCAACTCAGGCCGGTTCCATCCTACCTAGTTTGATGTTTCCAAGGTTTCCATTTCTATACCGATTTTAACAAGAACCATACTA
This sequence comes from Lactuca sativa, assembly GCF_002870075.4. Taxonomy (NCBI): domain Eukaryota; kingdom Viridiplantae; phylum Streptophyta; class Magnoliopsida; order Asterales; family Asteraceae; genus Lactuca; species Lactuca sativa. Next base: position 387,806,381 of record NC_056626.2, read on the forward strand.
AGAAATGGTTCCTATGTACCGACCCGGTTTCGATCCTACAAGGTCTTGTTAACCGGTTTCCAGGTTTTCTAGGTATTGGTCTATTCGGGCTAGGTTTGCACCCACTTTCATCACTAGAAAGATCAACTCGCTCGATCTTCTTGTAGATGGAGAATTATACTTTTTGATGCCCACTTAGGATTTTATTCTTCTAGAATCATTTTGGCACATCACTGCATCTAGCATGCTAAAAAGGTCATTTAATATATACTAAGAAAAAATTACATAAAATTTGTTAATATATGAGAAGCAGATGTGGTGAAGGACATCTTTCCAACTACTTTTCTTGTTACCTACGAGGCAAGATTTCCTCAAAGCCTATACTTTACGTAAATGTTTGGATTGGATAGATTTTTGAAAGTAGTGTAATTTTTCATCCATAATGAAATGTTAAATTAAATTATTCTGTATTCCTTAAAATAGAGTTGTTGCTAAGAGAATATCGACTATGCATCGCGCTCGGTTATTCTTTAAGAAATCATCTATGTATTCATGATTTTAAACCATTTATCATTGTAACATCCCCTTCTGGCACGTTTCACAATATTGTCCGCTTTGGGCTCCCGACGCGAAAACTTCCTAAAGGGTCACCCATCCTTGAATTGCTCTCGCCTAGGCACTCTTAACTATAGAGTTCTTATGGGATCTGCTGCCTTCATGACTTTAAACACGTTGTGACAAAGAAGGTATCACACCCCTTATAAGGAAATATTTTGTTCTCCTTCCAAGCCGATTTGACATCAGGATCAACCCACCTTCACCCCATATTATAGGGTTCGGCATCCTCGTCGAACACATCGACTTGTGCCCCAGCTCTGATACCATTTGTAACATTCTCCTCTAGCACGTATCATAATATTGTCCCGCTTTGAAGTTGTAACGCTTGGAAATGGATATATTCATAGTTGCCCTTCGTAATTAAAGATTTCCAATGTGATCCTTGAAGGCAGTATGCGGGGCGTACCATAGAGTATGCTCAACGTACTGATGGAAGATGGTCACGGGTCCGAGGCCTCATACATTGGGCGTACGAGGAGTATGCTTGGCATACGAGGGGATAACAAAACCCTATTTTTCGGGAATGTACTCTATATAAGCCATAAGCTAGCTTATTTTTGCCTTGTTTAACCAGCCTCATCACCTTTAAAAACCCTAATTTGTTCCATAGCCGTTGTTTGGTGTTTTTGAGCTCTTGTGAAGCTTTTGTGGAGGATTTTGTGTATCTTGAAGGGAATGAAGAAACTTGAAGACTTATTCTTTGGAGGAGGGCTTTGAGATCCAGCTTAGGAACCTTTTTTTGGTGGCTTGTGAGGTATAAAGTTCAAACATTGCCATTTCATTTCTGAGATCTACTCCTTGGCATGTTTTTGGTCATTTTGGTTGGTGATTGGGAGTTAAGGCTGTTTTGGAGCTTAAACTCATAGATCTTGACATATTAAGGGTTCGTTGGGCATAAAGGTTAAAACTTTATGGTGGTTTTGGTCTCATGCATGTATTAAGTCATTTATTAAGCTCCTTTGAGCACTAGAGCCCCATTTAGCCATGCATGCACAAAAGTTGGAAACTTTATGTGATTTACCACCTTAGGGAAGTCAAATATGAGTTTAGATCGAAGTCTTTTAGTTTAAAAAAAAGTATTTCATCTATTGTTCGAAACATAGCCACCAATGGGTTGCAACATATGTTTAATTAGCTAGAGTTTCTAGATTTGGGTGCGTTTTGAAGCAAATTTGATTTGAGACTTAATATACAACTAGTTGTCACTCTTGAAAACCACAAAAAGGATTTCACCACACAACGAAGAGACACATCAAAGATGAATAGTAAGATACCGAACACCCTTTTTCCGTATCCTATAACTCCATCATGCAACCTAGCTCGAAATATCATCAAATCTTTATATCTATCCCAAAGAACTTATAATCTGGAAGGCATATGGTAGTCTTTCTCTTGATTTGTAGTCATGTGGAATTGTTACTGTTACTATTTAAAAAAATTCGAGTCACTAGCCGTTTCATTCTTTTGGACACAAACATGAATTTAGTATTGTTTCATCCAATGACAAGTTCTACAATCATAGTTCTACATATAAACTTTTAGCTCTATAATTGCTTTTATATATATATATATATATATATATATATATATATATATATATATATATATATATATATATATATATATATAAGAGCAAGTGAGGATTTAAGAATTGGTATGGACCGCGATAACAATTTTCAACCTTATGATTGGAATAAAATAATTCGATGAGATTTAATTTTAATTATTGTCAAAGTCTCATGAGATACTGTGACATTTTGATAATTACTTGCGAGATATTGGTAGATTCCGACGAAAGATAAATGTTTCGAGGATTAAAATGGAAAGAAAAAAAATCAAAATAAAAAATTCAGATTTTGCATAGTAAGATATACCTCAATGTCATCCCCCACATTCTCCCTCTGGTATGGTTGGGGTCTTATTTTTTTTTTTTATAGATTTTAATATTGAGCTATATTTTTTTTTCTTTAAAAGAAACATGAAAAAATAACATAGTTCTTAAAATTTATTTCTTTACAAAATGAAAACATTTATGAAATTTTGAAAAAAGAAAAATATCATTTTTAATTTTTACATAAAATCTTCAAAAATCATGAAAATTTAAGGGTTACTTCTACAAATTATACTAGTGACATTAAAAAAAACCATTAAAAGTTTGTGATTTTTATATTTTTTAATTTTAAGAAATATTTTTTTTATAAGATATAAATAAAATAAAATTTTCATCAAAATTCAAAAAAACCAAACGATTAATTTCTTCGTAATACTATTTTAATGAATTTGTAAAAGTAACTTTAAAAAAATGATTGTTAAGTATATCAACATTTTGTTTTAATGATTCAAACTTTTTATAAAAATTAAGATGTGAAAGTTTTTGTTTTCCAAATTAATATATATATATATATATATATATATATATATATATATATATATATATATATATATATATATATATATATATATATATATATATATATATATATATATAATAAGAGCATTATGAAAAGAAAATTTTTAAAGCTACAATTGTTTAGATACAAAACTTTGTTTTTTTAGGCCATGAGTATAATATGATATAAAATGAGACAATTCAAAATCTATATAATTCAAAAAAACTGATTCAACAAGTTTTTTATTCTAATTTGTTATGATCTAAAAATATTTTGATTAAAATATTTTATGACGGTTAATTATATATTTTATGATTCGAAATTAAATGATTCGAAATATAATGATCCAAAATTTACTTTTGAACAAAAATATCATTTAGTTAAGTATATTATTGATCCAAAATAATATGATTCACGACTAATAATATACAGTTCACTATTGAATGATATTGATGTTTATTTAGAACCTTCGATTGATGATCTTCAAGTATTATGCGAACATGGGGTTGAAATATATGATATCCTATAATTTTCACAACCAATAATTTTTCTTTACGCTTTAAAAATCATTTATTTATATTTGCGGAAAAACACAGTACCAAAGAACATTTTGACTACAAATGTTTGTTTCCAAAATGTTAAAACCTTAAGGATGTAATAATCAATACAATTACATAAGTTACAGCGTAAAGACCTCATGGCCATGCATATTATTGCATGTTGTCTGTTAATCACTCCGCATTCTAATCCATTTTCAAAAACTTAAGTCTTGATACCTATGATGCATATACACTAAGTGGGCGAGGGTGGGGAAACCTGGTGAGATACATAGGGATTTCAATCCCACAATATTGATATTATAATATTCCTTAATTATCATATCTGCAAAACAAACCGTTACCATACTATATCCATATAGGCTTATATTCCTAAATATCCATTCCTAATGATCCTCATAGATCCTAGGATTATCAAGGGAAAATTATATCGCCTGATAAACCATTAAAAGATTGACTAGATATTTAGACGCTTCAATGACATGTGTAAATCATAAAGAATATGTAGACATACCATTATAGTTGTCTAATCATGACCTACTATTTCAGGTTATCCAAGAATATGCATACATATCATTACAATTCTCTAACCGGGACCCACCATATCTGGTCATGCCAAGGGGAATACTATATCGTACTCCCGTACGAAGCTACCTTACAAAGACACCTGAAAGTGTCATAGAACAGAACTTTACTCTCCGTTCCTAGGTTACACACATTGTCATAATGAAACTACGTTATATCAAACTTAATTGAACTGGGTACCATCCACAAGTATAAGTTTATCCCTAGACTAGATTACAATGCCTATAGCCATCTTTTAATACCAACTCTATTCTTAGGTGACACTAACCCATCTCTAGTATATTTATATTCCCTATACAACATTAGGTATTATTATTCTTTTTTTCTTCTAAGCAATGCTACTTTTAATACCATTATATGATATTATCTATTTAATCCTAACATAAAATAGAACTCTATATGGTTCGCACATAGCACAGTATATACATATAATAGCATATAATCTAGGAAATAAGCATATAATTCATATATGATTCCCAACATATATTTAATACTTTAATTTGAAAATTGTATTAAATCATGTTCATGATATAAACTATGCATTCACCTGACTTATGTGGGTGACTGGTGAACAAGATAGAGTTTTGCCTTACACCTTAGATATTTCTTAACATGACCTAAGTATAATTAATATAGAGTTTTAGTCTAATGATCATTTAGACTAATAATAGTATAAATCCTCACTAATCCCAATGTCTACATTAAGATCTATCAAGTAAGGATCAACCAGGTATATCAAGTAAGGATCAACCAGGCAGGACAGTTGGGAGGCAGGATTATTTCGGCATACAACTTTTATGAAATCCAACAACTAAGCCTACATGACCATTCTTGATACCTTTCATATAAGTAGATCAATAAATATTATATCTTGGAATCACTGATTAATCTTATTTATAGGTTCATAATAATAAATTATGAATATAAATATAGGTTACACTAAAAAGACTAGAGCGTAGCTTAAATTACAATGGTTCTTCCTGAAGAAAGTTAGGAAATTGCACTGACATAGCTTTTACTTGCAAGATACAACTACTTCAGGGATCGGAGGGCTTCACCGAAGACTAAAACTAAAAGATAATGGGCTACAATTGAAAGAAATCGACAGAGAGTGTTTGGGAAGTTGTGGGAGAAAGCATGAGGCTTAGCTTCTATTTATAGACGATTTTGGGATGCACGCCGTGCAAAATGCAGATTTTGTAAATTCCTTAACTTCTTCATATGAGCTCCATATTCGACGTTTTTTATATCCCAGAAAGCTCTTGACAAGAACTACAACTTTCCTTTAGACTTCATCAGCTAATTCTGACTTTATTTTACGCCCCTATATATTTTTTATAATTAAATGATTTTGCTAAAATTGTAACTCTCTCGTACGGACTATGTTTTTTTCATTCTTTTTCTTAAAATTCCTATATTAAAGAGTACTACGATTTCCTTTTGGTAACTTTAGCTACGACTCAACCATTCTCTTCGTAGCTTTTTACGTCACACATTCCTTATGTGTGACTAACTTTCATATCTTATAAAAATCATATCTAAGTTGTACGGAGTCGGAATTCTACGAAATTTATATTTTCGATATCGGTAAAATGTTTACTTTATATATATATATATATATATATATATATATATATATATATATATATATATATATATATATATATATATATCATACGGACTCTATTTTTGGCATTATTTTTCTCAAAATTCATATCTTTAAGAGTACTACGAATTTCCTTTTAGTGACTTTAGCTAAAACTCAATCATTCTCTTCGTACCTTTTTACGTCGTACATTCCTTGTATGCAACTAACTTTTATATCTTATAAAAATCAAATCTAATTCATACTGAGTCGGAGTTCTACGAAATTTATATATTCAGGATCGGGACAATATTCACTTTGTAAATATTATATATATATATATATATATATATATATATATATATATATATATATATAGAGCACTTATTTTTATTATTTACGAGTTGTTTTGCTGATTTTTCCTTGATACGAAACTTGTATTATATAGCGTGCAGCGCGCACAACTATAGATTCTCCTATTCAAGGATTGTAGTTTTAATAATTATTATTTAATATGTGTAGCCTAAATTTATGGGTATTACAAACCATATGATACATATGCAGAAGAAAATTTTACTCTATGCATATTTATTTTATGGACAATAAATGATTACCCCAGACCGTCGCAAACTGTATAGATTTCATACATGTTGAAAAGAACGTGGGTGAGAGTCTTCATAGTACAATGCGAAACATGTCTAACAGTACAAAAGACATATTGAAAGCTCGCAAAGATCTAAAAAGCTTGGGGTTAAAACCAGAGTTATTACCAAAAACAATAGAAGGTGACTAGTTACTCATGCCTGCATCAAGCTGCGCATTAAAATAGGTTCGAACTGGGAACGGGTGACGAGAGCGGTTCAACAACAATCAATTTTATGTTAATTTTTAGATCAGATGAAAACGGACGGTTTCGCAAAAAATCAGGTTGGACTGGTATGATAGATACGTTAAAAAATGTTTGAACTATTTTATTGGATATAGATAGTTAGATTTTACTTAGCCCATTAAGGTGTATATCAAATTAAAAACTCGTTATAAAAGATGACATTTGGTCACTGCTTTCGACCGTCGCACTACTTATCATGAATTTTTTCATGTTACAAATTTAAAAATAAGATTTAATGATATAGTAAAAATGCTAGTAATGTATAAATTAATGCACATAAATATCTTATTGTAGTAAAAATGAATGTGTTTTACTATTTGGATGTTGTTTATATTCTTACCCTCATAATTGTAATGGTTAATTTATTATTTGAATTCAAGATAAAGTGTTTTGTATTTTATTTAAAAATAACTTATTGATTTGTGGCTTTTTGGAAATTCAATAAGCCAAAAAAATTGTTTGTCAATATGATTAAAATAACATTTCACCAACCCTTCAAAAATGAGATTTGAAAACTCATATTATGTATTTACTTAATATTTATATCCATCTAAACTAGGGATCAAATCACTTAAAATGAATCTTGGACACATTATACTTATTTATCACCTTATGTCTTTATGTCTCACTTAATACCCAAGTACATATAACATAAAAAATGCATTATAAAAGATGACATTTGGCCACATTTTTTGGCCATTGCACGACTTGTCACGAGTTTTTTCATGTTAGAAACTTCAATATAAGATTTAATCACATCAAATGAAACTTCAATACCTTATGTCTCGCTTAATAACCGATACAAGGTAAATGTACATATAAAATAACAAAACCCATTACTAAAGAGGACATTTGGCCATCGCTTTCGATCGTCACATGACCTGTCACTTTTGTTTTGATGTAAAACTGATGTTAATGTCCAAAGTCTGATTGGCAATGATGACTCGTTTTTAGTAAAATTTCATTGAAACAATCATGTGAATTACTTTATAACCTTTAGTGATGAGAAATATAAAATTTGAGACCAACGAGTTTTCAAAAATCGACACCATAGCATAGTTTTGTACTAGTGATATATATATATATATATATATATATATATATATATATATATATATATATATATATATATATATATATATATATATATATTAGTGTTGTAAAAATCCCGACTAGGTTCCAAAATAACTTCGATTAATACCTAGGCACTACCCGACTGAGTAGAGGGCATCTAACAATTAATACCTACCTACACAATGAGTATAGTAGTAGAAAACAAAGAAAAATTAACACTTTGAAGAATTTCTATCTCAATAGAAAATATTTGAGGATTGATTATTGTTGTATTAATGATATTAACATATTTTGTTATGAAATTAGTGGTATTTACGAACTTTGTTATAATATTAGTCATATTTATTTATTTAAAATTCAAGGAATTAGTAATTTATGGTCCCTGATTCATCTACGCATTGCCGTTTAATCTTTGAAACTCAGTCCATTAACTAGCTAACGTCGAACGTGTTTTATAACATTGATATATATATATATATATATATATATATATATATATATATATATATATATATATATATATATATATATATATATATATACATATATATTTACTATCTTATAAAATAAATTTCACTATTTCTAAAAATAGATTGAATATAATAATATTATTTTTTTAAGACATTCAAATCATTAAGCTAATAGTACAAATAGTCATCAATAAAATAATATTAAATTTTAACTTGTGTTTTGAATCCTTATATTTCTCAACAAATTCTATCTCCTTCCCTAAATTTCGAATAATTCAAAATTTGAAACCATCAGAAAATACATGTTGATTCAAATATCAGTCCTGCAGATGGCTCTTTCTTAACAGGTTTTTATTTTAATCCTTACTTGTAATTGATTTTATCATATTTTAACTTTTTGTATTTTTATCTTATAAATATATTGGGTGAAGGGTTTATTATATCAAGTTTGTTCCTAAAAAGGTTTTTACTATGTTTCTTTAATGTGTTGGCTTTGCAGGTTCAAAGAACTCAACCAAGAGGGTCAGTTAGAGCATTATATTATCATTAGTTTGTATATTTTGGCATCTTACTTTTGCAATAAAGAACGGTTAAACACAATATTTGACATGATTAAGGTAGTTTGTATATTTTTCATCTTTTTTGTCTAAAAATGTAATATTTTTCATCGTTGGTCCTTATAATATCAAGTTTCACATGGACTTCCAGATTACGGTGATTATTATCCTTATTATAAGGGTCTATATAGATTTTGTTCAATATTTTAAGGTTTCGAGAACCTAAATGAATATGAATCCTTGAAATACATACCATCGTTGAAAATGTTTTAATTTGTGACCAAACTTGGTTTAAAATCACAATGAAAAAGTTGACACCTGAGTATTTTGGTCTTCTCAAAGGCCTATTTATCGATTTTTGAATCACAACACCTGATATTCTAAAGGTTTATTTTTTTAAACTATTATTTATATATATTAGCATTTTACTTAGTAGGAAATTAAATTAATAAAGGAATTAAGGAAAACGAATAAAAAAGAGGACGATAAAGAATATAAGTGGTTTGGGTATGTATAAATGGAAGTAATAACCATTTAGGGGGTGTTTGGCAAAAAAACTTATTGCTTATTAGTTTATTAGCTTATAAGTTAATAAGTAAGTGTAGGGTCACTTATGAAAAAATAACGTATTAGAGGTTCCCCACCGGAATAAGTTATTTTAATCCAAACACTTTTTAACTTATAGTGATGTGGAACCTAATAACTTGTTTTAAAAAACCTTAGTCAAACACCCCCTCAATATGGTATAGTAATGCTCTTGAAAAATAGGTGTCATTTAATATTCATTTCTCGAAGTGAACGCAAAATGGTTTTAACTCTAAAGAGATCAAATTATTCGCCGTCCGTCGCTTTGCGGGGGTAGACGGCTAGTATATATATATATATATATATATATATATATATATATATATATATATATATATATATATATATATATATATATATATATATATATATATATATATAAAGAGAGAGAGAGAGAGAGAGAGAGAGTAAAATTTTAATGAGATCTTTATATATATTAAGCTCATTAGGATTAAACTTTTAACCAATCGTTTTTATATCATGTTTATAAATTTTCCTTCAGAACACGAATCAAATACCCCTAATCCTCATCTTGTGTAGATCACCAATACAATGTCGCCTCATGCTGCCTTCGTAGTATCGTCGCTCCACATCGCCTTTTCTGCATCATTGGTCCAAGCCACCATTGTTACACCATCGATGTTGAACAGAGAAGGCCATAACCTTAACTTAAATTGTATTCATCGCCCCCTTTCACCTATACTTCTTTAAAACTCCACTATCATGAAGCACTTAAAAACTCCCACCCGTTTTCTTTCAAATCATCCTAAAATTCATGATTGAACTAAAAATTCATTACATATGCTACATAAGAAGTTCCAATTAACATACATATTAAAAATTTATGAAGACCAGGAAAACCTTTGAAGTCATACTAGCTACAAGTTCTTTCCCTTTTCCCTATCTTTGTATGTTGTAAAAAGTTGCAAACACCTAATAGACTCCAATTCTCATTGATAACATGCCCAATAAGTTCCTCTTTCTCTTCATTTTATTTGTTTCCTTTTACCGGTTCAAGGAATGAGTGATTTTAAAAAGTTGAATGCAAAATATTAGAGAATTGAGAAATGTATACAAGGTATTCGTGGAAATGGCACAAAGAGATTTATTAAAGGTAAGCTCCTATTTGAACATTTTGCTTAGTTTGATTGTGTGAGAGGCTAACTTATGGTCATGTGTAATCACCAATTTAAGTAGGTTTGTCAATTTTAGATGGATTTGTTTTCTTTTGTTGCTTAAGGAATAACAAAACTTGATAACATCTTATAGTTGGGTGTATTTGATTATGAATGCTTTCTAATAGAATGGTTACACAATTGACATAATTCTATGCAAGTGGAAGCATGGGATACAAGAGTAACATCTCAACATTAGAGGTTGTTGAACAATTAGAAATACATGCACCTATGGAATAAGGCAAATGTGCTATGTGGTTTCTAAGAAAGAATGTATCAAGAGGCTTACAATCACCATCATTGCTATTTTATTTCCTTCGTGTTGAAGCTTCGTCGACAAATTGATTATGGTGTCATCGTCTATATTTATTGAGATTTAATACATGTGATGGATGTATAAATGTAAGTATGGTTATTTATCCCGAATTCTTTGTGATATATCTTAATTTTATTTATTTAAAATTAGAATAATTTCATTAGATAAGAATGAATTTGAACTTCATATTAGGATAGGATTTTGGTTTAATGGTTTAGTTGTAAAAGAAATTACAAGAAATAGAATGAATTACTAATTTTTTAGTGAGAAGAATGAAAAAAGGTGTGTGTGTGTGTGTGTGTGTGTGTGTGTGTGTGTGTGGGGGGGGGGGGGGGGGGGGGGGGCTTACATTAGCAAATATAGGATCTAGGAAAAATGAAATTTAGATTGGTTTATTATAGTAGATAAAATAGAAGATTGGTGTGTGATCCTATATTTGAAATATGCCACTCAGAAATTAAAATTAAATATATTCCTATTTTTTCTTCCGATTCATCATCCTATCACTTTTAGATGATAATAAGTCTAATGAGAATCTATTAATTTTATTAAATATAAAAAAATGTCATAATGTTAAATGTGTAATAAGTCTAATGAAAATTTATTAATTTTATTAAATATAAAAAATATCATAATGTTAAATGTGTAAGAAGATGGTAAGAATAAATATAGGATCTAGGAAAAATGAAATTTAGATTGGTTTATTATAGTAGATAAAATAGAAGATTGGTGTGTGATCCTATATTTGAAATATGCCACTCAGAAATTAAAATTAAATATATTCCTATTTTTTCTTCCGATTCATCATCCTATCACTTTTAGATGATAATAAGTCTAATGAGAATCTATTAATTTTATTAAATATAAAAAAATGTCATAATGTTAAATGTGTAATAAGTCTAATGAAAATTTATTAATTTTATTAAATATAAAAAATATCATAATGTTAAATGTGTAAGAAGATGGTAAGATTAAAAAAAAATGAAGAACATTTGATTTCTATATGCTATCAACCAAATGATATAGGGTTCCATTCAACCCTAACATCTTTTTCCTACTTTAAAGCCCATGGACCTTAATCCGTTAAATAGTAAATTAGTTATATGATCTCACAAAGTATAAGCCCATATGAAATCCTAACATGGTATCCACAGAAATTTTCTCAAATAATCATCATAAGTGGGTAGGATCCAACCGTTCTAACAAGAAGTTTGGCATTTGAACCAAAATTCAATGAAATTTATAAATGCTAAAAAAACTTCCTTTCTTTGGTTGACAAACGAAACTTCATTAGAAGGATATCAACATATTATATATCACCTAGTAAACTGAGTTCCAAAAAATGTTTATGTGTGGCATTGTCAAATCTTGTTTGAATTCACTTCAAACCACGTAGGAACACGATAATCAGGAATAAATAATATTAAACAATTCGGTTAATCAATAATGAACAATTTTACACTTACTACATCCTTACAATATAAAGCTCTAGGTCCCCCCCAAATGAACTAGTGCAAGAAGATGACTACTAGATCCGGTTACTGGCTCAAACCCAGATTTTCTCCTGCATTTCTTTCAAACTTGTGTTAGACAAATTAAACAAAGAAACGAAAGTAAATGAAATCTTGCAGATTTGGGTAACCCTAATTACATAAAAAACATTTTTTCCACAATTGATTCGTTGTAATCACTTTGTGATTCTATCTGACCCCAAAAGCTCGACTGAATAGTTAAGTTTGAAGAGCTTACTGCATGACAAGAGTACTCATCAGGAAATTTTTTCAAATCATATTGTTGCATCTTAATCCGCATTTTTTCTTTTGTCCTTTCTCTAGCCCTAGCTCTTGCCTCTGCTCTTGACTGCTCTCTCGCAACATCAACACGATGCCCGGATTTCTGTTTTTGAGTTATCTTCTTCATTTTTCCATTAACAAACCTGAATTCAGACTTGTTCTCACCTTCATCGTCATCAAGAAAAGCTAATTCACATTGACCAGTACTCACAGTTGATGACGATGAGTGCTTTGTTTCTTTAACCAGCTCCTTAATGGCGACCTTGGATTTCGTAAACAACCAATCGAGGGTTTTGCTTGCTTTGTCGAACCCTAGCATGTTCTGAAGCTCAAAAAACTTTCGAGCAATATCAATGGACAATCTCACCCTCCGATCTCTAGGGCCTTGAGCTGTGTTGATTTTACTATGCCCATCTTTCTTACTGTTCACTGTTTTCTTCTTACAAGGATAAACTATCGACTCTAAAAGATCATCATAATCATCACTATACTGCAACACAGATCCTTCTTGAACCTGCTGACAAGTCAAATCTTGCGTATTTGCAGTGACTTCCGGTGGTGGCGATGAGGGTGGTGGAGACACAAATGGGTTACTGTTGTTTTCGTGGTGGCTAAAATAAAAACCAACTTTTTCGAAGAAGGAACTGAAAGTAGGAGAGACATGGCTTGAAGAAGGAATTTTTTGGGAAAGATTTGAAGAAAACATTGTATTTAGAAACAAAATCTGAAAATTGATGCTTTCTTAATCAAAAAGTTCAAATATAATATTATAAAAGAAGATCTTGGTAAGATTGAATTTAAAGGATTTCCTCCAATCGTAAGCTTTTGCACTGTGCATCTTCTGTTTTAGGGCACAAGTCGGATCATACATGAAAAAAAAAAGGCATAGACTACAGGTACTATCGGATAGAAACTGTACTACCTTTACATTTCAAGATAATTAATTATATAATATTAATAAGTTGAAAAGAATAAAAACCTAGATACAGTTTAAGTATATGTATACATAAGTAAGAATGCTCATTCACATGACTCTTGTTTTCATATGTACCAATTTAGTTAGCGGGATATGATTTCATCACTGCATAGTTTTACTTGGTAAAGAGCTGTTATATAATATTATAATATATTAAATTGGTCAACACTAGAAAAATATAATATTCAGTAGAATCGAACACCCAGTTCATCAGACCTTATGTGAGTCTGTGACCTATATAATATATATGCAATCTAATGATATGACCACATTTGTTGAGTCATTGTTATAAGTGATAGATAGATCGGTGAAAACAGTATTTTAGGTCTTAATATGGACTCGGGCAAAAAAATCATGCTTGTGAAAGTGTTTCTTACATATTTTAAAGGTTAATATCAACATATAGCAACCTACTATCACGAATTTTGGCTTAAAGTCACTAATTTATATTTTAATTTTAATCAATAGTTTTTTTTTTTAGTTTTAAAAAACATAGCAATATAAGAAATTTTATCGGATAAACCAGTAACGTTAGGTTCCGTATAAGCATTCTTTAGGACATATTTTGTTACTGTTTGATTCGTATTATATCGACCATGATGTGGATATTCGATCCACTAGACTTTTTTAATTTAATTTTAGTTTTTACAAATTAAAAAAAAATATATTAAATATTTTTAACAAAATTTTAAAATAAAATCATCGACACCAAATGGCTTGATCCCATAAAAATTGAGACAGTTGCTTAATACTCCAGAATGAAATAGCTTAATCATGAAGAATGAAATGGCTTGATGATCCAATTTAATTTAGAGTTTGTTCAAATCAATTGCACAAAATCCCATAACGTTTACAACATTACAGGTTATAAATAAATGATTTGGCAAACTTTGCAATGGAGATTGATATCTAACGGGCCATGCATTAGAGTCCAAAGGACCATGCATTCTAATGTCGTATCTCCTAAATCCACAAATGTTAGTTTTCAAAAGAATTGGTTTTGTCATCCAGAAAAAGCTAGCGGCGCAGCTTGTTGTCCGTTTGCCTTTTAATCGATATGTATTGAACTATAATATTTTCTCAATATATTCTAACTATCTACCATCTTGTGTACTTATGCTTCAATAATGATATATTATCTCACGATTTTAACATGACATGCAGATATATAAATATGTTTTCAAACTCTTTAACGAATTGTGTAACGAGTGGTAAATTTTCTATTCCTATTAGTTTTTTTCTTACTTTTTTTCAATAGCCAACCAATCATTTTATTCAAACCACGCCTAGCAAGGCCGTCCACAAAAATTACGAATACAAGTTAAGTGATCCGGTGTTTGGCCCATCAACCAAAACTTATGTGAAATATAAACCTAGCCAGGCATGCAGTGTAGCTTTTTATTTCCTAAGAATGATAGTTTTTTCTCTACTACGAAGGATACCACAAAGATAGTCTTATGGGAAAGAAATTCCTTTCGGGAATGATAGCGTTATGGTAGGATATCTTGTTTTGAATAAAATTTATCATATCTTGTCATTTTCATATTTTATAAGACATTTTAGGTTTTATGGGATATGTCTAGATATGGGTCGAACCAGGAACCGGTGGCGAGAGCAGTTCAACAACGACCAGTTTTATGTCAAATTTTATATCTGATCAAACCAAATGGATTTTTTAGGAATACTGGTTGAACCAAGTGTGATAAAACTTGTAAACAATGATTGCAACCGGCTAGTTTATCGGACTTCGATATTTGAATTTCACTTAGCTCGTTAGTAACAATCTATTTCCAAAACAAATTGAACAACTCGCTTTATCAGGTTATGGAAAGTGTACGCAACTCGAAGGACAACACACGACATTACCGAACAAGACTTAGACGCACACAAGACACCTGCCAAACATCGATCTTCTGAACATTAAGACAAATTTCTCAACTGTTATGTTCGAAACTGGTTTAGCTTTATATTTTCAGGGGTTAAAGATGGACTTTTTGGGAAAAAATTTATGCCACGTCGTGGAGCACAGATGCCTTCCACGTGGCTGCGGTTAAAAGCACATGTATTTTATTGGGCCGCCACGACCTAGTCAAGGGTTGCCACAACGTGACATCTGTTCTAGCCCAAACCCATGATATTTTTAGGCTTTCCTTCACATTGTTCTTTGCCAGTCTCAAACACCCTTTTAGCTCAGTAAATCCCTTGGTGATTTGTGGCCTTTTGGAGCATTTGTTGGTTTGGAGAAAAAGAGAATAATTTGCTCTATTGGTGGATCTTGAAAGGAAACAACATCATCAGCATCTCACATTGCTTCTAGATCTTTGTAAGTGTCAAAGCCTCAAACTTTATGGCTTGAAGTGGTTAGATCTAAGTTGTTATCGCATGTTTTTCGTGTTTAAGAAAGTTTGAATGGAATAAACACGTAAAGTTGGCAACTTTATTCTTTCTAAGGGTCCTTGAGTATGATAATTCTCAGATCTAGGAGTTGGTTGAGGATTAGGTTCATGCATATGAGGTTTTGGTCACTTTTAGCTCATTTTGACATAGAATGGATTCTAGACATGTATTGGATATGCATGTCTATAAAGTTTTCACCTTTATCCTTTACCCGTTATTAGAAATTCTCATGGAGTGGTTCTTGTATTAAGGGCTTAATGGTTTAAACATGGTTATATTTTTCCTTGATTGGACCGACGGTTTGAGATCTTGATATATTTGGGTGAATTAATGGATAAAGCTGGAAACTTTATCCATTTAAGCCATATCACTAGTACAAAAGTCTCATATGACCCAGTTAAATCAATTAAATACCTCGGTTTTGAACTGAGTCCTTGTTAGGTTTTAGTATACTACAACATCCTATAGTGTACATACAACCCTAAAAGCTTTGGATCTATGTTTTCTCTAATTATACATGGAATATTATTTCCAAAGCTTTAAGCCTACAACTAGCATACAAATGACATAAATAATATGAAATACTAGTTAGGATGACATAACTCTTATGTAGCATGAAACCTTGTTGTATTTGGCCTTTAAAAACATAGCCCGAATAGTGTGGAAGCGTCAAATGGAATCACAACACATCATGGACAAAGGTGGAACTTGAGAGAGAATTCGATGCACCCAACAACACCCATGAACTCCAAGAACATGCATGTAGATGCTTTTTAGGTTAAGAACATGTATTTATATGTTGGATTTCAAGGGTCATGGGTATTACTCAAAACGATACCCATGGATTTATGATTCATGGTTCATGTGACCCAACTCTTTATGTATCCATACATAAACTTGGTCTAACATGGATCATAAGCCCAACACGGATCATAAGCCCACCACATATAAATATAAATATAACTAATTACCATAATTATTCCACATAGATTTAATTAGTCTCTTTTGATCACTAAATTAATTCCAAATTGATTATTGATCAATACTAATTAAAACATATGATTTCATATTAATATATTATAACTTATAATATATTAATAAATCATATATATTAACTTTCTCTCAAGAATCCATCCTAACAAATTGTCTTGATGACATGCAACCCAAATGGACCATACTACTCTCGGGTCAACTACATACCAATAATAGTTATGGGCTTAGACATATAATCCAACTGTCACATCCATAAATTTACACCAAATTTAAATTTTTTCGGTCATTATAAAAATTAAATAGCATTGTTTACAACAATGTTTTCAAATCAATATCCATCAGAGTGTCCCAAAAATCATAACATAAGGATGAGGAGCGGTACGGTCATGCCTTCGCCTTGCCATGATCCCCTGAAGTACCTGAAACTATAAACTGAAAACTGTAATCCCGAGGGCTTAGTGAGCTACCCCCAAAATACCAATACCACACTGACAATGCCATATCAGTAACAATCAATCAATCAACATGCATACTGGCCATCGACCTGAATGGACCGCCCTACTAGGCCTACAGTCTATATGAATCTATCTTGAGCCTTCGGCATGACTGGTCCGCTTCGTGCGCCTGCAGTCTCCCCAGACTGCTCATAGGGTATGTTGGTCTTTAGCACAAAGCAGTACCGCTTCAACCCAACCAACAAGCAAATAACCATATGCGCATAACTATCACATACGGGCATATACAAACATCAACATCTCTATCACACTGATCATCAATCATAGAATTTTCTCGTAACTACAGTACCGACCTAGCAGGTCACTAACATACCAATCCTTACAGATCATTAGAGCATAATATACTGCCTATCCTGATTCCAATCTAACAGATCATAACCACATGTAGCATACCATAACATTAACAACTAAAGGGCCGACCTTGGTGTCGTAGACCCTATCGATATAGTGAGGATAACTCACCTTGAATATGTCGACTCGGAAGATAAACTCCAACTCTCGGATCACTCAACACAGGCTCCACCACCTATGATCATAACACAATATACACATAAGTCCTTAACCTTATAAGGAACTCCATAACCCACCAATCAACCCCTGTTCAAAGTCAAAGTCCTCAATCAAGGTCAACAGTCCATTTTGACCCCAACTCGCCGAGTTCCTTGAAGTACAATCCAACTTGCGGAGTCATCGAGGTGACTCGCCGAGTTCCTTCGATCCTCGTTCAAACTTTAAGGCCACCCGTCGAGTTCCCTCCTTGCAACTCGACGGATACACACGCATACATAATCCAAGGAAAACTCATCCGACTCGCCGAGTTGTTCTTCAACTCGTCGAGTCTTATGATAATCTTCATCGGACTCGCCGAGTCATTCATCCAACTCGTCGAGTTCATGGCCATCTTCAAGTGACTCACTGAGTCAACCTTGCGACTTGCTAAGTCTATTCAGTCCTCTTTCCATACAGACTTGTTTTGAGCCATGCAACGGCTCCAAATCACAGATCCAAGCTTCTAGGGCACGCTTATCACGTAAAGTTGCAAACTTTACGTGCATGCATGGCTTTAAAGACTCTAAATGCCTATTTTAAGTTCTTAATAGAACTTCATGCTCAAGAGGGACCTTAATCATGACCAAAACTAAAACTTTATGCTTCTAGAATCCAAGGAGGGTCCAGATATGCAGTTACAACCCCAGATCTAGCCCTTAGCTCATATTTCCAACTTAATATCTCACCAAAAACCCTAAAACTCAACCAATAAAAGAGATTCACAAGGAAAAAGGCGATGAGGTTACCTCCAGAAGATGATAACTGAGATAGGAGTTGATTCCCACACTCTACTTGCTCCAATCTCCTTCTCCTCCAAGCCTTCTCCCTCTAAAGATCCTCTTTTCAAGCTTCAACACATAATGGGCATAAACACATGCGTATTAGGGTTTTAATGGGCTTTCAAAGACTGCAAAGAGGCCAAAGGTGGCTGAGGCTCCTTTAAATAGAGGTGCAAACCCCAGGATTTAGGGTTTCATCGGCCAGCTCCTACTCGCCGAGTCCTAATATGGACTCGTCGAGTAGGTCACTTAACACGCGATCCAACCCCGCTGCTACTCGATGAGTAGGTCAACCAACTCGTCGAGTAGAGCTTAACCTAATAATTCTTATTTAAACAATACCTGAGAAGCGAGGGCATTACAACTCTATCCCACTAAAACTAGACTTCGCCCTCGAAATAAGCTAGAATAAAAAATGTCGGGTAATGCTCGCGTATCTCCGCCTCCGGCTCCCATGTCCACTCGAATCCCTTCTGATGTTCCCACTGTACCTTTATGAAAGGTATTACCTTGTTCCGAAAAATCTTCTTCTTCTTTTCCAAAATAGCCACAGGCCTCTCCATATAGTTCAGGCGCTCATCGACCTGAACGTCATCCAACGATGCCACTGCCTCCTGGTCCATAATGCGTTTTTGCAATTACGAAACATGAAACTTGCTATGGATCCGGCTAAGCTCCTCCGGAAGCTCTAGCCTATAAGCCACCCTGCCAACCCTGACAACAGCCCTGAACGACCCAATGTAACGAGGACCCAATTTTCCCCTCTTCCTGAAGCGGATCGCACCCTTCTAGGGTGAGACCTTCAGGAGAACCATGTCACCAACCTGAAATTCCAGCTCAGATCGGCGTCGATCGGCATAACTTTTCTGCCGACTCTGAGCGGTCTGCAGTCGTTGTCTAATCTGCTGTATCATCTCGGTAGTTTGCAGAACTACCTCTGCCCGACCCGTCACCTTGTGCCCAACCTCACTCCAGCAGACTGCGGTCCTACACTTCCGCCCATACAACAGCTCCAAAGGCAGGGCGCCAATACTGGAATGATAGATGTTGTTGTAGGCAAACTCTGCAAGCGGTAAGTGAGAATCCCAACTCCCACCGAAATCAATGACGCACGCCCTCATCATATCCTCGAGGGTGTGAATGGTCCACTCACTCCGCCCATCGGTCTGCGGATGGAACATCATGCTAAAATGCAGTCGTGTACCCAGTTCCTCATGGAACTTCTGGCAAAAACGGGAAGTAGACGTGACATATCGATCGGAAACGATAGAAACTGGAACCCCATGGCAAGAGACAATCTCTCTGACGTACAGGTCGGCCAACTTCTCTACCGACGAACTATCCTGTATGGCTAGGAAATGGGCACTCTTGGTCAATCGATCCACGATGAACCATATACCATCGAACCCTTTTGCCGTCTTTGGCAACTTCGTGACGAAATCCATCGCGATCCGTTCCCATTTCCACATGGGAATCTCTAGAGGCTGCAGCTTACCATGCGGCCTCTGATACTCGGTCTTAACCTTCCTACAGGTCAAGCACCTCTCAACAAACCAAGCGATATCTCGCTTCATGCCAAACCACCAATAACTCGAACTCAAATCACGGTACATCTTGGTGGCTCCCAGGTGAATCGAAAAACGAGACTTTTGAGCCTCCTCCATCACTGTGTATCGGACCCCTCCGGACATCAGAACCCAAAGCCGAACATAACGGGTCAATAATACACAGCTATCCTGAACAATCCGGGTGCTTTCTCCCTTAATCCTCTCCAACTTCTAGTTCTCTGGTCTCATACCCTTAATCTGAGCATCCCTGACGAAACCCACCAGCTGGGAATCCACTGCTATCCTCATATACCTGGCTGGGGTCGAGGACCCAGCTGACTTGCGGCTCAGAGCATCCGCAACTACGTTCGCTTTACCAGGATGGTAAAGGATCTCGCAATCATAGTCCTTGACCACATCTAGCCACCTGCGCTGCCTCGTGTTCAGGTTCGGCTGATCCATGATGTGCCTCAAACTCTTGTGATCCGTGTAAATAGTACATCAGACCCCGTACAGATAATGTCTCAAAATCTTGAGAGAGAAAACCACCGCTCCCAACTCAAGATCGTGCGTAGGGTATCTCGTCTCATGTAGCTTCAGCTGCCGTGATGCATAGGCTACCACCCGTCCTCTCTGCATGAGGACTGCCCCCAAGCCTATGATGGATGCATCACAAAATACCACAAAATCCTCAACTCGCCGGGGAGTGTCAACATCGGCACTTCACATAAACACTGCCAGAGGGTCTCAAACGCCCTCTGCTGCTCAGGGCCCCACCAGAAATCCACCCCTTCCTCGTTAGACAAGTGAGGGGTACGACAATCTTGGAGAAATCACGAATGAATCTCTGATAATACCTTGCCAAACCCAAGAAACTCCTGATGTCTGAGGGAGATCTCGGAGTCTCCCACTGGATAACCGCCTCCACCTTGGCCGGATCGACCAAAATCCCTCCTGGTTAACGAGATGTCCGAGGAACTAGACCTCTCATAAGCAAAACTCGCATTTCGAGAACTTGGCATACAACCATTCTCGCCTCAGAACCTCCAGCAGCTCCCTGAGATGCTCCTCATGCTGCTCTCGGGTCTTGGAATACACCAAGATGTCATCTATGAACACAATGACCGAGTGATTGAGCATCGGTCTGCAGACTCGGTTCATCAAATCCATGAACACTGCTGGCGCATTAGTGAGCCCAAACGACATCACCACGAACTCGTAATGACCATAACGAGTCCGAAATGCGGTCTTCTCCACGTCTTCCTCCCTCACCCTGACCTGGTGGTATCCTGATCTCAAATCAATCTTGGAAAACCAAGATGCTCCCTACAGCTGATCAAAAAGATCATCTATCCTCGGGAGCGGATAACGGTTCTTCACCGTTAACTTTTTTAGCTCCCTCTAGTCAATGCACATCCTATGCGAACCGTCCTTCTTCCTGATGAAAAGGATCGGTGCTCCCCAGGGTGAGCTACTCGGACAATAAACTGCTTACTCAGCAGCTTCTGCAACAGAGATGATAGCTCCTGCATCTCCGGCGGTGCCAAACGGTACGATGCCTTGGCGATAGGGGCCGCACCTGGCACTAGATCAATCCTGAACTCAACCTGCCTCACCGGAGGCACTCCGGGTAACTCATCCGGAAACACATCAACAAACTCTCTAACCACGGTGACCTCTGAAACTAAGAGCTTCTCTCTAACCTGCATATCTACCACATATGCCAAATAACCGGCACACCCGTGCTGAATATACTGTCGAGCCCTGGCTTCCGAACAAAACCGTGATCCCGACCTGGTTCCCTCACCATATACTACTAGTTCTCCCCCACTTGTGGTTCGAACCACCACCAGGTGTCCCTCACAGTCGATCATGGCGCCAAAATAGCTAAACCAATCCATCCCTACAATCACGCATACATCCCCCATGGGGATATGAATCAAATCTATCGGGAAGGACACCCCGAAAATCTCCAACCCGCATCCCCGGTAGACCGAAGAAGTAGAAACCCCGTGCTCGTTGGCGATCGAAACTCGCAATGGACACTCAAGATCATCTATCGGCACACTGAAACCTGTAGAGAAGGTCTGAGATACAAACAAACGACTCGCCCCCGAGTCAAATAATACCAAAGCAGGCAATGAATTCACTAAAAACGTACCTAACCACAAGTACAATCAATCAACATAACACCAATACAATAACTGAGACAAAGAAAAGAAAGGTACCAGCAACCACATCCGGTGCTGCCTTGGCCTCTTCGGCCGTGAGATGGAAGGCGCGACCCTGAGCCTTCGGACGCTCCACCTTTATTGGCCTCCCATCTCTAATCCTCACAGTAGCTGGCGCGGGACCTAGCGATGGCTTGGCGGCGAGCTGCGGACAGTTGGTCTTCATATGACCAACCTGATGACAATGGTAACAAATCCTCATATCTGTCGGAGGAGGCAGACTGACGGCAGCCCCTGGCATAGTGCCCCTCCTTACCACATTTGTGGCACCCACCTCCTGCTCGACAAACTCCCGAATGACCCCGGCTACACTTTCCATAAGTGTGGCTCTGCTGACTCCTAGATCGAGTATCAGCGGTCTAAGACCGCTTAGGCGTCGGCTAACACTATGCCGGTGCCTGACGCTGCTCCTTCATCTACAGCTCTATCTCCAACTCACGCTGCCTCGCGGCTTCTTGTAGATATAGGAGGGTATCGCAACGCTGTGTAGCCACAAACTGCCGTATATCCGTCTTGAGAATACTCAGATAACGAGTCACCTATGACTGCTTTGACGCAAACTCCGGGCAAAACATAGCCCTCTTAGTGAACATCTGGGTAATCTCCATCATGGACTCCCCATCCTGCCTCAACATCAAAAACCCCTGAGCAAGCCGCTCCCGTTCCACGTGTGGAACGTAGCGGGTGAGGAACATATCCCGGAACTACACCCAAGTAATAGCAGCCCGCTGATCATCAAAATATGAACCTGTCGTCAATCTCCACTAGTCCTTTGCCCCGAGCCTAAGCAGGTTCAGAGCACACTTGACCTTCTGGTCAGCAGGACATGAGCACGTGAAGAGACAACCCTCCACGTCAGACAACCACCACATAGCCCTGATCGCATCCTGTGTACCATCAAATGTCGGGGGCTTTGTATTATTGAAGTCCCAGTAGTGGAAAGCCCTGCCGGCTCCTCCTCCAACCCCTGCACAGTTACAGCCGAGGTGGCTGCAGTGGCTGCTGTCTCTACCAAAGCTGCATATTGCTCATCAAACTACTCAACCATCGCGGTCTTGATCGACCCAAACATCTCTGGTAGTTGCGCTCGGATAGCCACAACGACCTCATTGTGCAGAATCTCCCGGATCCTGGCATCTAGCTCCTCAGTCCCTATCTGAACCATGGGCTCAGGTGGTACCGGCACCTCTGACCCTCCGTCTCCCGACCCTGACCCTGATCCGAATCGCGACCTTAATCCAGACCCAGCAGCAAAACGTCTCGTCACCACCATACTGAAAAGTACAATCAAGACATTAGATAAACAACATAATACTGGGAGACCCAAACCCACAAATCCTAGGGGTTGTGACTTCCTTGCTATGCGTATGGGTCCTGTGCTTCCAGTAGTACAGGCCCATACTACCTTCCACACCTACCCATATTTGTCTCAAGTGTCACCACAACGCCCTAATACTACACTCAACATAATGTGCACTCAACCCTCACTACTAGGGGACATCGCCTATTTCACAACTGATCCCACAACTCTGCACAACTCACACCTTCATGGAACTTCCATCAGCCCCTGCAGCGCTAGTGTATGCTAGCCGCACATAACGCTGGACCCGATAGACTTTCGAATATCCAATCCTACCCTAAGGTCGAATCAGACATTCTCAGGCTATAAGATTTTGACTATACATAGCCGTGATGCATATACTAAACATCTACTGCTATGATGTCAATTCCATATATAAGAAACCCTAGGCTAATAGGTATCATATAATTAGGCAAATCTATCATGCGATTCCTGATGATCCCTAGCCTAGCACTAGCATGCTGTTCTAACATATCAGAATATCAAATAACTGTATGGTATTTTGGGGTTTACTTACAGGCTTCGGCTGATCGTAACCTCTTCATCCTACATCCTTTATTTTGAAAACCATTTTTAAAACTTAGTTTCCGAAAACCTCCTTGATTTGAGACTGGATTTACACGAGTGTTCCTCCAATTCACCAAGGCTCTGATACCAACTTGTCGCATCCATAAATTTTACACCACATTTAAACTTTTTCGATCAGAATAAAATTCAAATAACATTGTTTACAAAAATGTTTTCAAATAAATATCCATCAGAGTGTCCTAAAAATCATAACATAAGGATGAGGAGCGGTACGGTCACGCCTTCGCCTTGCCATGATCCCCTGAAGTACCTGAAACAATAAACTGAAAAATGTAAGCCCGAGGGCTTAGTGTGCTACCCCCAAAATACTAATACCACACTGACAATGCCATATCAGTAACAATCAATAAATCAACATGAATATTGGCCATCGGCCTGACTGGACCGCCCTACTGGGCCTACGGTCTATCTGAATCTATCCCGAGCCTTCGGCATGACTGGTCCGCCTCGTGGGACTGTAGTCTCCCCGGACCGCTCATAGGGTATGTTGGACTTCAGCACAAAGCAGGACCGCCTCAACCCAACCAACAACCAAAAAACCATGTGCGCCTAAGTATCACATACGGGCATATACAAACATCAACATCTCTATGACACTGATCATCAATCATAGAATTCTCTCATAACTAGAGTACCGACCTAGTAGGTCACTAACATACCAATCCTTACGGATCATAAGAGCATAACATACTGCCTATCCTGATTCCGATCTAACAGATCATAACCACATTTAGCATACCATAACATTGACAACTAAAGGGCCGACCTTGGTGTCGTAGACCCTATAGATATAGTGAGGATAACTCACCTTGCAAATGTCGACTCGGAAGATAAACTCCAACTCTCGGATCACTCAACACATGCTCCACCAATTATGATCATAACACAATATGCTCATAAGTACATAACCTTATAAGGTACTCCATAACCCACCAGTCAACCCCTGGTCAAAGTTAAAGTCCTCAGTCAAGGTCAACAGTCCATTTTGACCCCAACTCGTCGAGTGCACTCGGCTACTCGCTGAGTTCCTTGAAGTACAATCCAACTCGGCAAGTCATCGGGGTGACTCGTCGAGTTCCTTCGATCCTCATTCAAACTTTAAGGCCACTCGTCGATTTCCCTCCTTACAACTCGACGGATACGCACGCATACATAATTCAGGGAAAACTCATTCGACTCGCCGAGTTGTTCTTCAACTCGTCGAGTCTTATGGTAATCTTCATCGGACTCGCCGAGTTGTTCATCCAACTCGTCGAGTTCACGGCCATCTTCAAGTGACTCGCCGAGTCATCCTTGCGACTCGCCGAGTCCAGTCAGTCCTCTTTCCATACAGACTTGTTTTGAGCCATCCAGCGGCTCCAAATCACAGATCCAAGCTTCTAGGGCACGCTTATCACGTAAAGTTGCAAACTTTACGTGTATGCATGGCTTTAAAGGATCTAAATGCCTATTTTAAGTTCTTAATGGAACTTCATGCTCACGAGGGACCTTAATCATGAGCAAAACTGAAACTTTATGCTTCTAGAGTCCAAGGAGGGTCCAGATCTGAAGTTACACCCTCAGATCTAGCCCTTAGCTCATCTTTCCAGCTTAATATCTCACCCAAACCCTAAAACTCAACCAATAGAAGAGATTCACAAGGAAAAAGGCGATAAGGTTACCTCCAAAAGATGATAACTGAGATAGGAGTTGATTCCCACACTCTACTTGCTCTCATCTCCTTCTCCTCCAAGCCTTCTCCCTCCAAAGATCCTCTTTTCAAGCTTCAACACACAATGGGCACAAACACACGCATATTAGGGTTTTAAGGGGGTCTCAAAGACTGCAAAGAGGCCAAAGGAGGCTGAGGCTCCTTTAAATAGAGGTGCAAACCCCATGATTTAGGGTTTCATCTGCCAGCTCCTACTCACCGAGTCCCAATATGGACTCGTCAAGTAGGTCACTTAACACGCGATCCCACCTCGTTGCTACTCAACGAGTAGGTCAACCAACTCGTCGAGTAGAGCTTAACCCAATAATTCTTATTTAAACAATACCTGAGAAGCGGGGCGTTCCACCAACACTCTCCCACTTGGATAAGTCTAAAACTATTATTGTAAGTTCGACTCCAAAACCCGACTACCAATCGTAGCTCTTAAAAGCCGCTGTCGAACTCTAACCTAGTGAATGACGTGTCCATTAGATAAGGGATCATATATTCCTCCATTCTAGATACCATATGGACTGAGACATGGATTATAATCATACACTCTATCCATCTGTTGTTTTTCGATTTCCGATTTATGATGACCGACTAATTGAACAAATCAAATTAGTTCAGGCTCGGCCGAGCACTTAGGGTTGTCATCACTAAATCATCGAGGGGCCCAAATATATCGCTTTTATTCACATGGGGTAAAAGGAACGGATAAACATCCTTCTTGCATTAAGATTTCTAATCTTACACAAATTTAATGAATAACTTCCACCTATGGAAACATTTCCATATTCCCATTTTGACTATCACTTATGAACAAGAGTTTTCTTTTTCAGAATATGTCAATATGGTCCTTCCAAAATTAACACTATACTTCCTAATGTCCATGAGCAACCAATCTCTGGTAAACCTCAGATTGTCCTCGACAATTGCTTAATCATTTTAGTCATATCCAGTTCTAGTCTTTTTACCTCTTAATGCCCTAGGCATTTGGAAAATTTAGAATGTATGAATATTACAACACATATAATTGATCCTATATCGGAAGCATATGGGACACGATTCATGATGTCTCACATAAAGACATGATACTAGACCAGTCTTTTGCTATTATATTTCTATTTCTATTTGCCATGTTCTCATAATTCGAATTAAGAAAGGGATGTCGTAATCATAATCGAATTTATTAACGCAAATTATATTTCCATATATAGAGTTTCCTTATGTTGATCCATTCCAACATAACATTCATATATATATATATATATATATATATATATATATATATATATATATATATATATATATATATATATATATATAAATATATATACATATACATATACACCTTACTAAATTTGATTAAAATCTCAATCTAATCTTGTAGAATTGAAATGAAGTATGAATTCCTCTCCCTTAATTATAGCAAAACAAATTTTCAACCCCTGCAACTTTGCGAATTGAAAGTTTTGTTTTCTATAATTAACATTGCTAACTTGAAACACTTAACATAATTAATTATGCTCCCACTAGCATGATTATTATTTCCATACTAGCGTAACACTTATGCTCCCACTAGCTTTGACATGTACTCAGAAATCAGCTGGACTTCTAGAAATCAATACTTTATTGACTTTCTTAACAAAGTTCAAATTTCTGATGCGAGACACTTCAATAAGACTTTATCAAAATCATACACATTTCCTTAGATTGCTCACATGTGTGTCTAAACAATTATGAAAAGGGATGTCGTAATCATAACGTTTATACCTTTTTGCCATTTCTCACAATTCGAACTATGAAGACGGATGCCGTAATCATAAACGAATTTGAAAAATGCAAATATCACAATTGTTAAATATTTAAAATCTACTTAGTGAAAGCATTTCCTCATCATCATTTTTCATGAATAGGAGGGAAACCTTATGACACTTAGATTTTATGGTTTATGTGTTTCTATCCATATGAATTTTTCATAACCATAATCTCAAGAAAATGTTAGTGACAAATCCAAGCTCATATGGACTGAACTTGATCAATCTTAATTTCTTGCCACTTGGCAGCTCAAGGGCCTACCATTGCTTCCAAGTAGTTATGCAAACAACTGAGAACTCACAGAACCCACATACATAGTCAACTTTAACTGGAATGTGCAAAGAAACAAGAATATGTCAACACGATAGGTTACAAACCTCAAGTCGTCTGCTAGTGTTTAACAATAGGTGTACTCTTGATTAGTTCTTGAAGCTTTCAAGTTATTTAAGACTCCCAATGACCTCTTGACATATAAGATTTTGTATGTCAATAACCATTTCTTGACAAACAAATATTCACGAGTTAGTGCGGATTCTTATCAAGAAAACACTTCACACTATTGGTCTTGGTTGGTCTTTGTTTTATCCAAAACATCACAACCTACCAATTTCAAATGTATAAAAGTATAAAAAAGTTTACTCTATATTTGGTAAGTGTTTTGAACCTTCTTAACATTATTTCACTCAAGGTTACAATCTTGGAGTATGACTTTAAGACTTGTTTTGGGAACGAAGTATGATTTATCTTTTGATTTAACTTATACACTAAATATAAAAGCTATAATATTATCTATTCAACATCTTCTAACAGTAAATAACTATATTGGATGCTTATCACCTGCAATCATAAAACACTGAGAGGGATAAGCAGTGACGCCTAGTGCATTCAATAACAATTACAATATAACAGTATGCCATATATATATATATATATATATATATATATATATATATATATATATATGTATATATATATATATATATATATATATATATATATATATATATATATATATCAATATGACAGAACCAAAGGGGGACAAAGTACAACAAAGGCAGATGAGTATTATATGACAGGCTTTCCCTATCAACGAATAATATGATTTAAAGATTTACAATCAATGAAAAATTACAACATGATATACATCAATAAGACTTCAACCCATGTGGCATAGAAAATAAACGATTTCTGAATTATCATTTTGCTAGCATTTACAGGCTTTCAGCCCTACCTAGCCTTCTGCCAATGCCAAAGTGATGCTTAGGCATTCACTTCATGGTAAAGGCTACATACCAATACCAAAGTGATACTTAGTCATTCACTTCATGGTCAAAGGTATATCTCCATTATAATAATAACAAAGGAAAGCACATTGCACGTATAACACATAACATACAATTGTCCCTATATTGAACTCACCGTGAAATAACCGAATAATAAAATGTTGATTTGGGAAGCACTTTGTCTCTAAAAATGACTTTATTTGACTAAACTAGGGATTTTGTTGAAAACTGGGCCTTGCACAAGCAAAGTTTCAACTCGAAAAAACTCTTTTCTCGAGATCTTCGGGGCTTGCTTACGATGCTAGGATAATATTCTAGGCTTGGGGTACTTTTTGTAGCTAATAAGGAAGTAGAAGTTGGAAGAGTGTAAAATTTTCCAAACAATTTCGGAATGAGTCATACCCCTTTTATAGTGCCCGAAGCCTCGCATTACGCTGGGCGTAATTCTTCGGTACGCGGGGCGTACCGGCTTGAGGAGTCCTATGCGGAGCATACCCTCGTACGTTGGGCGTACCAGGCAAACGTGGCTTGTGTTCGGTTCTTTTGCCTCAGACGTGTCAAGATAAGTGTCTAGCGAAGGAAGGGAAACGTGACTGACTCCTGATCGAATACGTGCGAAGTACGTTGGGTGTAATCTTGATATATGTTGGGCGTACTCATTCGGATCAGCCTCGTAATTTGTTCCTAAAACTTCAAAAATTCATATCTTTCACATACGGGCTCCGTTTTTTTACGTTCTTTATATCCACACGTAAGTGAAATTATGCTCTACAATTTTCATTTAGACACCGTCGGCTAATTTTGATTTTATTTTTAATATTATATTTTTAATAGGTCGGGACAGGAAAAGTCCATTAAAAATTCATAACTTCTTCATCTGACGTCCGTTTTCGTCTGTCTTTTTACCGTTCTACTACTATTAATGAGATCTTCGGTTCTCGTTTTGGTTGTGTGGGCTCAAAATCACTCGATCTTTATTTCGAGTTTCGAGCTGTGTACTGCTTGACTGAATCTTAGAAAAATCATAACTTCCTCATACGAAACTAGATTTGGATGTTCTTTTTATGAAAGTTATCGGTTTAACGAATACTATGACTTCCATTTAGATCACTAAAGCTAAAAAATATTTTATCATAAATTTACTTTTTAATTCATATGGCGTCGTGTCAGTTCTGTCGCGAAACCTCAATAAGTCATAACTTCTTCGTTATAACTTGGATTTCAGTGAGGTTATCGCCTAAATGTTTCTAACGAGATAATTTACAGCTTTCAGTAACATTAGTTTTACTTATTTCCAACTTAAGTTTTGCATTTTTGTTAGTTTAAATATTTGACGTTTTATTGTAATCTCATAAGACTTCCAATACTTCCCGAATGATTCTAAACATAGTTTTACTTCAAATCTCATAAAACTATCTTGTTAGAATTCAATGCTCAAAACCATATAATATTTATTCATATTCATTTTTAAACTAACAAAACACGATAAGTGAACGTGTATGTTACACCTTCAGACCCTATTCCTGATTTCTTGCCAAATGACATTGAGCGTGTTGTTCGCAATGTTGATCACATTTCGGCTCTCAATCTAACTCTGAAGATAATCTTGTCATCTCTAAAGAATAGAATCCATCTAGTGAGGAAGATGTTGTTCCAAATAACTCCAATGAATCTACTAATCCTAGAATTTTTCTAGATCATCCTGAATCTCAAGTAATTAGAGATGTAAATTGTGGGATTCTTACTCGTAGCAAAGTTAGCACTAACTTCTTTCATGTTGTGAATTTTGTCTTAAAGATTTAACCAAAAATGCAGTTGATTCCCTGAAGGAAGCTTACTGGGTCAAGGCTATGCAGGATAAGCTAAATGAATTTGAACGTCACGGTGTGTGGACTCTTGTTCACAAGCCTCAAGGAAAAACTATCATTGGCACTTGATAGGTGTTCACAAACAACATGGACAAAAATGGGATCGACATTAGCAACGAAGCAAGACCTGTTGCCCAAGGATTTTTTCAACTCGAAGGGTTAGACTAAGAAGAAACGTTTGCCCCTGTTGCTAGACTTGATGCGATTCGTCTGTTTCTTGGTTTTGCTTCATTCAAGAACTCAAAGTCTTTCAAATGGATGTTAATACTGCCTTATTACATGGGGATCTTCAAGAAGAAGTATTTTTAAAGCAACCTCCGGGGTTTGAAGGTGAAGAATGTCAAGATGATGTATATCATCTTGATAAAGCTATCTATGGTTTGAAGCAGGCACCCAGAGCATGATATCACACATTGGCGAGTTATCTTCTTGAAAATGTATACAAATGAAGAACAGTTGACAGCACTTTGTTAGCAAGCGTTTAGGATCTCACATCATTCTTGCTCAAGTTTATGTTGATGATATCGTTTTTGGATCCATTGATAAGAAACTAAGTTTGAGTTCACTGAGGTAATGGATAAGAAATTTGAGACGAGCATGATGGGAGAACTAACTTTTTTTAGGTTTCTAGGTTAAACAACTAACTGATGTATTTTTTCTTTGTCAAACTAAATATATATTGAAGATATACTGAAGAAGTTTCGCTTTTCTGATAGCAAACCAACAAAGACTCCAATGTCCTCATCAAAATCTATTGTCTTTGATCCAACTGGCGTTGCCGTTAATGTAACCCTATACCGAGGAACAATAGGTTCACTACTCTATCTTACTGCCATCTATCCTGAAATTATGTTTACTACCATATTATATGGTTGTTATCAAGTCAGACCTAAGGAATCTCATATTCTCGCTGTGAAAAAGATCTTTTGTTACTTAAAGCATACATCTAATCTTGGATTATGGTATCCTTGTGACTCTGAGTTCAAGCTGTTGGGATACACTGACTTGGATCATGGTGGATGTGGCATTGATCACAAGAGTACATCAGGAGGGGCTCAAATTATAGGAGATAGATTGGTGAGTTGGTCCAACAAGAAGAAGACATCGTTGGCTTGCTCTACTACTGAAGTTAAATATGTAACCACTGGAAGGTGTTGTGCTCACATTACATGGATTCAAAATCAGCTCTTAAATTATGGTCTAAGCTTCTCAAAGACTACTATCTTCTATGACAACACTAGCGCCATTCAGATGATACAAAGTCCAGTGTAGCATTCTAAAACCATGCACATCGACATTCGTCATCACTTCATCAAGGGCATTGTTCAAAAAGGAAAAGTGGAGTTGTTTTACATCACATCCACTAATCAATTGACTGACATTTTCACTAATTCATTGGATGAGAATACTATAAACAAATTGATTGCATATCTTGTCATGCTTTCTATGATTTAATCTATTTCAAACTCGCTTAAAATACTTTTTCTTCTACTTGCTTTCTATGAACACAAAAAAATATAAACAAATAAAAACCACAAAAGCAAGTGTTGCTTTTATTTTGTTTTCCCCTTATAGAACTTTACATAGTTTGCTTAATCTTTGTTTCAAATGTTGACAAGTACTCTCTTTTCTCTCTGTTATCTATCTTTCAGGCCTATCTACATTTTATATGCATCTCTCCCTTCTAGGGATGAAAATTTCACGCAACCCGGTAGAGAACCCGGTTCACCTGCCCCAATCGGGGAAGGGTATTCCCCATCAAAACAGGCACCAAGTACGGGGCCGAGGATCCCTATTATGCTAAAACCGGGGATGGGCCCAGGGCCGGGTATAACAATCCCCGCCCTGCCCCGCCACCACTTTGATGACTATATATATATATATATATATATATATATATATATATATATATATATATATATATATATATATATATATATATATCGATAATTTATTGAATTTGAATTAAGTCAACTAAAAAGAATTATCTATATTAGGCCATCAGAGATAGAGTCTATATATCAAATTATGTTCCCAATTCCAAAAGTTCGTCAATCATCACTTCGTTCGACGATCTTGATACCAAATCGTCTCTTTTCGTTTTGATGCTTGTTAAACTTGCTGATTGATGCAAACAAAATCTGATTATGTGATCTGGTTTTGATCACTTATTTGACTTGGTTTTTTTTTGTGTAAGTTGAGTATATTATGTTGATAGATTGGGGATTGGTTGGGGATGGGTCGGGGATGGACTGGGGAAAAGCCCAAAATACAAAAGGGAGGGGATTTGATTCCCCGGATCCGTCGGGGATGGGGATGGGGATGAGGTTAGACACTCGGGGATGGGGACAAGGATGGCCAATCCCGCCCCATTTCCTTCCCTACTCCCTTCCAGAGTTAGAAAGAGTTGGGATCATTCAGAATGTTTTGAATGCTCTAATTGTTGACAAGAATATCGGCATCAAATCTTCCTCTTATTGATAATACTCTTTATCTCCTCCACTCATTTTTATGTATGCAAGAAGCAACAATCAATACAATGAGTCTAACTTTCATATACTAACTGATAACCTGATAAAACCATGAATGCTCTTGTGTTGATGTTGTCAACATGATGTTTACACGGATTTGAGCCAGTTAACTCGTAGGTTACAAAGACTAGTTCCAGTTCTTTCCTTGCTCCTGGGGAACATGAAGCTTTGACTCTACTGCAACATCTCAACGATTAATAGCTTCATCATTCTTGTTTTGTAGTAATTTTTATTATATATTAATGTGCTTGTTATTTCTTGTGTTTTCTTTATAGCAAAATTGAAGGATATAGATATCAAAGAATGGGACTTTATTAATGAGTATTTATTTCAAAAGATCTCTCTTCAGTGATTTTATTCAAAAGATTTTATGTGTTTATAACTACTAAAAAAGGGCTATGTCCATGTCTTCTGTAAAAGCTGCTCAAATATCGCTATTAGAATATTTCCTTGTTTGACTAACTCTTTTGTTTTTACTCTTATATTATTGATTATTTTGTCTTAAACCATTTTAAATGAATTGATGATGAACCTAAAAGTTCTATACTACAAGTCAACTTTATGATATGGAAGTTAAACCACTTCTTATTGATGAGCTGACATTCCACCTCAGTGTGACTAAAACAATCTATTCTCTCCTTAACTTCTTCTCAATAAAAAATTATGATTTACTATGATATACCACACACCGATAAAAGTTTGAAACTATGTGTCGATGGTTAGTCTATGTACCGTATACTATGACACGCACAAATCCCTTCTTGCCTTTACATTCTTCTTTAAGGATTTCTGATTCAACATAATGTATGATAAGTTGATGAGAGCTTTAAAAAATCTATGCTGATGGCTAAGCTAAAATACCATAGCTTATCACATGCACTAATCCTATCACACATGATATTCTTCTTTAGAATTTAATGATTCATCATATGAAGCCAGATGCTGATGAGAATTTAAAAAATCTATGTCGGTTGGTATATCATTATTTGTGATTCACTATTTAGCCATACACTGATAAAACTTCTATTTAAGAGGTTGGTGATTCACTATATTAGCCATACACTGATAAAACTTTAACACCCTTTCCTGATGGGTAAATTTCATACCGGAATGCATTACACACATCATTCCATTCTTTCCCTTTATTCTTCTAATAAAATAAGTTAATGGTTCATCCTGAAATACCACACGTTGATGAGACCTCGCAACACTATGTTAGTGAATTATAGTTCAAACCCATACTAACAGGAAACAACACAATCTTACTTAATAATCAGTTGCATCCTTGATTTATTCGGATACGTTGATCGCTTCCGCCAGTACCATATATATTGTTGATGTCAAAAATAGGGAGAAATAATTATATACTCAAGCGAATTCATGATATCAATACTATTCATTTGCTCAAGGGAGATACATATGGAACATGGTCTTCGATACGTTGTCTTCAATATACCTTCATCGGTGATCGGGCAAATATCTCAAAGCGGAGAATAGGCAATGCTATCAATTTCAAGAATGAAAGTTCACAACCCTTGTGATCCCTCAAGAGCTTAGCAACATCCACCCTGTCTTCCACGTCTCTAATCTTAAAAAATGTTTATCCGATGAAACCCTTGTGATCCCTCTTGATGAGATCGAGATCAACAAAAATCTGAACTTTGTGGAGGAACCAATCGAAATCATGGATCGGGAGATCAAACGAACGAAACAAAGCCGCATCTCGATAGTGAAGGTTCGTTGGAATGCCAAGCGGGGACCCGAATTCACTTGGGAGCGCGAGGATTCAATGAAACAGAAATATCCGCATCTCTTTTCAAATCCATGATTTGTATCTTATTTCCAAATTTCAGGAAAAATTTCCTCTAACGGGGGGATGATGTGACAACCCGAAATTTATTCCGTCAATGTAACCCACTTCCGTTTATAAAATTTATTTTTATTAAGAATTTTCCATTAACTTTTGAGTTAAGTAAATATGTTTGGGTTATTGTTGTATTTTTCAAATACATCTGAAAGCAATAAAATCACGTGAAATACCCTCAAATTCTTTCGTAAAAGTTTCTAGTTCACGACTAAGTCGGGTTACGGCCATTTAATCGGGTACAATCTTAAACTCCGTTTAATGTCGGGATTGGGTGGATCCCCACATGGCCGTGAACTCAACCCTATATAAGGGTTGAGTGGTCTCCATTTGAACCTTTTTCACCCACCTTAGAGCTTTCTCTCTCTACTCTCTCTCTTTACAACTTGGGATTTGATCTAGAAACGCCCCTTCAAGCTTCATAATTGTAAGTTAACCTTCCTAGCTTGTTGTTTAGCCTAACATACTTGAAAATCCGTGGTTGAATCATTCAAAAACACCAAGAACATGTGTTTATGGTTTGGGAACATCCCAAACCCGTAAACACCCTAAAAGGGGGTTTTTATGCCCCAAAACCTTTCCAAAACCTTTCTAATGCTTGGCTTATGACCTTGAGACTTGCATGGATGATCTAAGAACCCCAAAACATGAATTTAAGGGGGGTAAACATTTGTTTACGGTTTGGGGATCTCCCAAAACCATAAACACCTCCAAAAGGTGTTTAAGTGCCCTTAACACCTTATATGGCTTATATTTGGGTCTAGAACTTTGCATGCTTAACCTACAACCACCAAAACACATGAAAAATGGACAAACATGAGTTTACGGGTGTAAACTCATGTGTTTAGGGCCGTAAACTCATGTGTTTACGACCGTAAACTCCCCAAGGAGTGTTTTAGAAAACCGTAAACTCCATAAAGGGACCATTTCAAGCCCCAAACACTTCCATGACCTTTGATTCAACCCTAGGACCCTTCCTTGTGAAGCATAAGACCTTTGAGCACCCAATAACACAACTCCCATGAGTTTACGGCCATAAACTCATGGGGATATGGTCTTGAAACTTTAAACACCCCCTAAGGGCTTACACTGAAGAGTAAACTCCTTAATGAGGCCATACACTCCTTAGATGCAACCCGTACCATTCCTAACACTTGAAATAAAGTGTTTCCCCGCATTAGAGTGGATTTACTTGCTTCATTAGTGGTTTAATGACTAATTAGATACAATTATGTATCACTTCATGTTACCTAGGACCCTCGCATTTGTTCAAGTCCTAAATTGACACCTAGCGTCCAAACCCGGCACACCCACGTCAGGTGAGTTCATACCCCTACCTTTTTCTGAGTTTTTCATGCTTACAGGGGGGAATACAAGAAAAAGTACAAGAGAACTTGTACTCAAAACTTATTATTTCATATGAAATGTTTATATGTTCAGCATGCATTTAACACAAAAAACCATTTAACCAATCGAATAAGAAGTTAACTTGTAGAGTTAGTTTTCAAATCTAAAACAAGGAAACTTGAAAGGCTTATCATAAAATGTTATATTTTATATTTTACAAAGGATTCATGCCAATCATAAAACGAGATTTTCCATATTATTACTTGTAAATGCGTTATTCTTAAGATTGGATACTGTCCTTGGTATCACTTCCTCGGATTCGAGAGTGTAGGACTAACCCTGTAACCAGAATCTCCTGGAGGGAGAAAATGACTTATGTGTATAGATCTATACGGGACTGACTATCCCGCACCTTGCTGCTAGCTATAGTGAGACTGACAGGTCTACGGGTGACAAAGTCATAAAATGATACTGGCCCTCGTTACGAGCCATATCTAGTTTATTGAATGGTTATAGAACTCGCAACTTAGATAATGGAGATTTACTTTCAATAATAATGAACCTAGTGAACTAACCTCAAAGTAATAATTGTTTTGATTACTAGAGGGTATCAGCAATACCCTTAGGAATTAGTTCACTACCTACTTATTAGTTTTATGTATGTGTTAAAACTAATGTACTTTATCAAGATTAACCTAGCTTTCAAGGAAACCTCACCTAACAATACAAGTATGGTAGATACTTGTACATTTCATTTCCTGATCAATAACCAACCATTGACTTTTAAGGAAAATATGGGTTTTTCCTGGGATAACTAAACTTTTCATAAAAAGGTTGTTTAACAATTGGATAACCAAACTACTTTTATAAGAAAATTTGCGATTTTATTGGATAACAACTTTTTCATGAAACCAAAGGAACGTTTTCTTTTACCAGAACTCAACTACTTATGAACTCACCAGCTTTATGCTGATATTTCTAAAACTTCTTGTATTTTCAGGTTCTCGTTAGGCAGGTATCCCGCTTACTTGTGGAGAAGACGGTGCATATAAATATGTAATGTAATGGTTGTGTTTACTATGTACAATGGTTGTGATACTACACATGACGTCCTCCGCCCCGGAACGTTTCCGCCGTCGGTTTCGGGGTGTGACATTAGGTATACTTGTATACTTTTTTATAAAAATACTTATATTTTTGAAAGTATACTTTTACTTTAGAGCACTTAGGCCCCTTAATATTTATTGTTGTATACCATGTAAGGTTTAGTATACTTAGTTCGCTATAAATAAGGGCTATGATACCAATCTGTCACACCCCAAAACAAGAATGGCGGAAACGTTCTTGGGTGGAGGACGTCATGTATAGCATCACAACCAATGTATAATAGCAATAATAGCAACGCAACCATTACATTGAATACTTAAATAAAAATGTTTACATAAATTTGGAAATTGTCTGAAACTTGTTTGGATTTCGTCATACAGAATATATATAGAATATAAACATTAAACTCTTATTGCTCCTACTCCTCATAAACCCAGCAGGCACCTGTCTACTGATTTCCTGAGAATACAAGCTGTTTAAAAATATCAGCATAAAGCTGGTGAGTTCATAAGCAGTAGTTTGTAATGAAACTTGTTGATGAGCTAGAAGAAATGTTTGTATAGTTTTAAGAAAATCCGATATTTTCTTTAATGAAAATGTAGTGTTATTAGTTTTGTAGTAAACCATGAATATCTGTATGTTTCCAAGAAAATCCGATATTTTCTTTAGTGAAAATGTTGCGTTATCGATTTGGTATAAAACCATGAATGTTCGTTACTGAAAGCTGTAGTGATATGCACAAATACTACCTCATGTAACTAGCTAAAGCTAATCATGAAGTATAAATATTTTGTATGTGAAGCCATTGCATAATTGGTTCTGTTTGAAAACCATGGCTTTGGCCAGTATACGTAGTGTGTTTTAGTTCTATTTAGTATAAATAAAGCCATTGAAGAGTGTCAGATTGTAAACTAAAGGTGATTTATAAATAATGTGAGTCGTATAACCATACATGATATGACTAGAGACCTTTACAACGTTTTTCAGGCGTCGATTTAAATGACATTTGTCACCTTGGGCATGCCTGCCCAACTGTAGCTAGCAGTTCGGGTGTGGGATTGTCAGTCCCGAATAAATCTATTCACAAATATCACGCTCTTCCTCTAGGAGACTCTGGTTATACTATGATAGGATTTATCCCTATACACTTAAGAGTAGAGTAGTGAAGTAGCGCCTCACAGTATCGTACAATCTAGTTTACATGTAGTGTAGTAGCGTTCTATCGTAGTGAAAATCCGAATGTATACCGTTCGTAGAGATAATTACACTTATGAAAACGTGATAGAGTAGTGGTTCAAACTGTAAACTATTCCTGTTCTGAGTGCATAAGTTTAGTAGTGAATGTCTTTATACTTGTTATGTTTAGAAAAATACCAAACTATACCGATTATAGTTTGAATGAGTAACGTAGTGAATAGCGAATCCGGAAAACTATGAAATTTCAGTGAAAAACGACCCTTATGCTCAACACAGTACAAAATGGTTAAAGTATGAGAATTTCATGAGTTTTGAAAACATTTATGTTTAGCTTGTATTCCCTCCTGAAAACATTAAAAATACAGAAAAATGTAGGGGTATGAACTCACCTCGGGTGATTTGAATGAAGGATCAATACGGAATGCGGGATGTTCAAGTGAAGACTTGAACACGATTTGATCCTAATCAACAAGTAATGACACATAAAGGAGTCAAATGATGGTATTACACCACTAGATGTGACGAAGGACCATTCTAAGAACTTGGGACTACTTGCACTAAGTGTTGGGACCTCAAAGGATTGCATGAGTGAGGTGTATGGCCACTTTTAAAGGTGTATTCAAGGTCCATAGTTGCATCCATGAAGTGTCCTAAGCCCATACTTGGTTTTAGAACAAGTTTAGGGTCTTAGAAATGGGTATGTGGTCTTATGGTGTGTGTATGGTCGCACAAATGAGTGTGCTGCCGCACACATGAGTGTGTAGCCGCACACACAAGTGTGCGGCCGCACATACGAGTGTGTGGTCGCACTCCTTCAACGAGATTAAGAACATGACGGGACTTTCATAATTCAAGGCGTAGATCAAGAGGTTCTTCTAGTATACCAAGCTAAGGGATGGATTACTCACATTTTTGAAGCTTTGGAAGGTTCAAAGTTGGAGAAAATTAAGAGGAAATGATGGTGTGTGCTACCAAGGTGTTAAAGGAATGAAAGGAAGGGGGCTACCCTTTATATAGGGGTAAAGGTGCTGCCCAAAAGTGAGTGTGCCGCCAAGGGAGTGGGTGTGCGGCCGCACAACCGTGTGTATGGCCGTACACTCCTCCAAGAGGTGTGTATGGCCCAACATTACTATTCAACATTCCGACTCATTCCTAAACTCAACCTTGGTTATATATACAAGCTTAGAACACTTAAATGACCCCTTGAATAGCACTAGAAATCGACGAAACAAGTTGAATACGGATTGAATTGATTAACTGTACAAGATTGAAATTCCGAGTTGTCACATGATCGACCAAAAATACTCGGACTCAGTCAACCTCGAGGTTACTCGATCAAACTCAGCTCCAATTTGGTCAAACTCGAAGAAAATTAGTCTAACTCAGTTAACTCAGACAATTCGAAAAAGCTCAGTTAAATTCCAAAAAAACTCGAAAATGGGACTTTTATAAAAACTATAATTCTTACTGATATTCATCTATTTTTTATAATTTATATAAACTATGAATATTTATTTTGTATAATTTTACCAAAATTAATTTCTTATCATTAACCTATATGAGTACTCCCCGAGTAGTCCCCGCCTAAATCGAGTACTCATTACCAGCTAGTCTATAAGGGGTGTTTAAGGAAATTGCCTATAAAATGGCGATTGAATGGGTATCCACTCTTACCCACCGCACTCTTTACTAGTGGAGGGTCGTTAGCTGAACAGGTAGGATAGGACGAAACCTTCCATTATAAGTATAGTGAAGTATAAAAGTAACTAAATGTTTTTCAAATTCCTAATCTTAGTTACTTAGGCAAAGTGAATTGATGCAATTCCATGAAATTACACTTTGTGCCCTTTGCGAAGACGTTAGTGGAGCGTGTGTAGTTTACCGACACACTAAATGGTTCTAAGCAAAGGTAGCAAAGGGTGAATCAATTTTTGTCATAGTTCGGTGGAGCGTGCGTGGTTTACCGGCACATCGAATAGGTGACTGTAACATGTGAGGGCACCATGTAAGTTTGCAGGGTTATTCACACCCGCTTTGTGATCCTCGGCATCCCAGTCACAAACAAGAGGGGTATATCGAGATTTAAACATGCCATTGAAATGTTCAATGAATCTCAAAGGATCTAGGAGTTTTCATAGATTTAAAACTTAAATTTCTTTTTCGTTTTTCATAGTGGAAATTAGTGAATCGTCATTCACTTACCTTCAAATATTCTGCAACTAGATTACGACACCCCTTTTATAGGTTGTAGCATATTGTGTTGGGTCCTAGCCTCAGTATCTCATTTGGGTGATTTACTAAGGACTCAATTGATCAACTAACTTGAATTCGTTTTCTCCCGTTTTGTAGATGTCAAAGTTCGACAACTATGGTCTTCCCAAATCCCGTGGAAGAAGCATTCCACATGAAGATGGTATTCCATGATTCGATCGAGGAACAAGAAATCATGCTTCACTTCCTCCACCTCCTCCAATTGTTCTCCCTAACCCACAAGATCGAAGAATTGAAAGGTTCAATATCATTAAAGCCTTATTAGAAATGAAACATGAAGATGGTAAACCCGTGTGTGCCC
Source organism: Lactuca sativa (assembly GCF_002870075.4). NCBI lineage: Eukaryota > Viridiplantae > Streptophyta > Magnoliopsida > Asterales > Asteraceae > Lactuca > Lactuca sativa. The sequence continues at coordinate 387,848,169 of NC_056626.2, forward strand.
ACGTTCTAGGAATGAAATCACACATTGATAGGTTGATAATGTTGGGTGTGTCATTTCCGGATGAGTTGGCTGTGAATTGGGTTTTGCAGTCACTTCCTGAATCATATAATGAGTTCAAAAGAAAGTATTATATGATGGATCATGACGACAACCTCATTGACCTAACTTACATGCTAATTGCTGCTGAATCAGAAATGATTTGGCGAAGCAATGGAGCGTATTTGTTGGGAAAGTCAACCGACCATGCTTCCGAGGACGTTCTAGGAGAACCGACATGAGTTTGCTACCAAAAGAAAGGGCGTTGGATACAAGTCTGCCCAAAGAGCCTGAAGAGTCCAGAAGATGGGAGAGTCAAACAGTATGGCTGCGGTTCAGGTAAAATCCACTATCTAACTCCGTTAAGTTCCTATTCATTGATTCTTAATAAATGATGTGATAAGATTGCATTTGAATGTTTTGCAGGATCGGTGAAAAGAAAGGAAGCTTGGTGAAAGAGTAAGATGAATCTAATCACAAGGAATGGATCTTGATCGCATGGACTTGAAGATTAGATTTTGAGCTTAGATAGTTATGATAGAGTTGTTATAAATTTTCCTTTTGAAATACATAGTTTTCAATGGATTTTGCATTGTAAGGACAAATGTTTTTCCGCTGCTTTAATAAATAAAATAAATTTTGGTTTGACATATTTATTTATTTGTTTATTTCCTTGCAATGAAATCGCTATGAAAATTGGTGTTTGCATATTTCTACAACAAATGGATATGATTCTTATTTATGGTGTTTATGGAAAGGTCGAGAATTTACCAAATAGGGAGAATTTCTCATCGCCCAAGTTCAATTGGACAGAAATTTGGAATCACGCAACTTGGTTGCATGATGAATGAGAAATTTCATATTTGGAAATTAGACTAATTCGTTGACAAAATGTCAAGTGAAGGACTAGGAGATCGAGTACACAAAGTTGTGTGTTGATCAAAGTCCACCATAAGAGTAACAAGATATTCGTCATGATTTACTAAAAGTTTAGTAAATATGATTATACTTATAAGATTAAGTGTAATTCGGAATTGATTAAAAAGGTTTAAATCAATAGCAAAACGAATAAGAAGAATCATGTAGGCAGAAAGATAAAAGTTTCTCCATTCTAAGAAGAAGGGAGAGTAGCTTTTATGCTTTATGATGGGTCTTAATGATTAAGAAATATATCTCAATTGATCCTCTAAGTGAGTCGTAGTACAATTGTATGTTTAAGAAGAGGAATCAAGGATTGAAGAAATGTCTAAATCAAGAAGTCAACCATACTTTGTTCCAATAACAAGTCTTAAAGTTAAGATTGTGACAATGAGTGACAAGTATTAAGAAGGTTTATAACATTCATCAAATGTAGAATATGGAAAAAGGTTTTCTTGTTCTCGCACATTTGAAATTGGTAAGCTGTGATGTCTTGGATAAGACAAAGACCAACTAGGACCAATTTATGAAATGTTTTGATAAAAGCTACACTAACTCTTGAATATTTGTTTGTTAAGAAATGGTTATTAACAAGAGAATCGTATATGTCAAGGAGTCAGTGGGAGTCTTAATGGTCTTGAAAGGGTTCAAGAACAAATCAAATAAACCTTACCGATCATCACTAGCACACGAGTTGAGGTTTACAACCTATCGTGTTGACATTATTTTGTTTCTGTGCTATTCCAATTGAGTTAATTATGCATGTGAGTCCTATGAGTTCTCATTTGCATGCATAAAAGGCAAGGACCTTGATCAATGAAAGGTACATTGGTAGGAAAAGGTGAGCTGCTTAACTACTTGGAAGACATGGTGGGCAGCTGTACTACCATAAGGCAAGAAATCAAGATTAAGAAAGTTCGGTCCATATGAGTATGAATTTGTCGTAAACTTTGATTTTGACAGATTCACATGGATAGGAACACATACACCGTTTAAATCTAAGTGTCATAAGATTTCCTCCTTCATGAAAATGATTGTGAGGAAATGCTTTCACTAAGAAAGATTTTAAGAAGATAGTGATTGTAAAATTGCATTCTCGAATTCGATTATGGTTACGGTATCCCTTTCCATGATTTGAATTGTGAGGTTTGGCAATTAGTCTTAATTGTTTAGACACACATATGAACTATCTAAGGCAAAGGTGTATAAGTTCAAAAAGCCTTGATAAAATATTATCAAAGCATTAAGTATTAGAAACATGGACTTAAGAAATTCAATAGGTATTGTTTTTCTGAAAGTTAAGATGTTTATGAATACATGTCGAAGCTAGTGGGAGCATAAGTGTTATGTTTATAATAATCATCATGACAGTGGGAGCATAAATGTTATGATTGTATGATTATTAAGGCACGTATTGCAAGTTGGCAATATTAATTATAGAAAACAAGAGTTATACTTTGCAAAGTCGCAAGAGTTGTAAAGTTGTTTTGCTATAATTAAGGGAGTGAATATTATGCCTCATTTCAAATCTAAATGCTTAGGTTGAGAAATGTTAATAAATTTAGTCAAAGGCATTCCTCTTCACAATTCGAATTTTGAGAACATAGCAAATAAAACATTATGGCAGAAGATTGATAAAGTATCAAATCTTTATGTAAGACATTATGCATCGTGTCCCATACGCTTCGGGTATAGGATCGATTGCAAATGCTATAATATATGACCATTCTAAAATTTTCCAAATGTCTAGCGCATTTAGAGGGAAAAGGACAAGAATCGGTTTTGACTAAGATAATTAAACAACTATCAAAGGACAATCCAAAGTTCGACGAGGATTGGTTGCTTGTGAGTAGTTGGAAGTATAGTATGGGATGGACCATATCGACATTATTATGAATAGATAAGATTCTAATAAGAATGAGTTGTCATATGGTAAGTATGGAAAGGTTTCCATATTGGGAATTGAATATTGAAAATCTATGACTAGATTAGAAACTTTTATGCAAAAGGATGTTCAAAGGAATGTACTTTGAGTGAGAGACATCATATCTAAGGAATTGTATTGTAACAATTTCCGATAGAGGACTTTGTAATATCATGGGCAATAGTCTTTGTGACTTTGGTGTAGTGACATTATGAAAGGATCATTGTATAAAATGTTAGAATCTAGCATATTCTATAAGTAGCAAGAATTTGATATTCTTTCACTTATGAAAAAGGATTTGGAGTTGTGAAATGAGAATGATTGGAAGTGTGTTCAATTTGATCTATTTCACAAAGTAAGAACCATAGGTAAACATCGTGTGCATGCTAAGAGCATGGGACAAGTGTAATAATTCAAGTAAGAAGTTGATTACCCGAAACGACAAATAATGAGTAATCGATATGGTGATAAATAAAAGGTGTTTTATTTATAATGGGATTAGTATTATTCTTGTGTTTCACTTTGCATGTTTTAACTTCCAGAATAATTTTATTGGTTTAGAACAGTCAAATTATTCGAACGGGCCACAGTCATTCATATGTTGGAAGTAGGTATGACTGAAGACTGTCGTGAATTGGTCTGTGGATTTTCTAAAGAGCATTAGACATGAGCAAATGTTTGCTGCAACGTTCATGAGTGCTTATGAATATGATTTGAGCATTGGCTTAAACCCACACTCACTTAGATCACTTCATGGATTGTTATCACGAGTGATTGGTGAGACGATAACATCTTATATTCTTGAAACCGAGATGTGTGAGTTGTATCTTGCAAATCGGTTGCACATTGATAATATGTAAACGCACTAGTAACTTGGTGTTATAAAACATATTGTTGTGTGTAATTCGGTGAGTGAGTGCAAGCAAACATTGTATCAAAGTTTATCCGTTCCTTTTATCCAAAGTAGGATAAAAGCGATATCTTTGGGCCCCTCGATGATTTAGTGATGACAAACGTAAATGCTCGGTCGGGCTAGGGCTAATTTGATCTGTTCAATTAGTTAGTCGTCATAAATCAGAAATCGAAATAGTACAAAGAGAATGATTTGAAATCATGTCTTATACAATATCTAGAATGGAGGAATATATGATCCCTTATCTAAAGGACACGCGTATCTGATATGATCAGAGTTAACAACGGCTTTGGAAAGCTACGATTGCAGATCAGTATCTGAAGTCATACGCATAATAGTTATTAGACTTATCCAAGTGGGAGACTGTTGGATTAGTGTCTAAGTCCATAACTATTTTGGTATGTACTTGACCCGATGGTGCATGGTCCTTTTGGGTTGCCTTCACCAAAGCTACTTGATATGATGAATTATGGAGAGAAAGGATTAAATATGATTTATTAATATATTATGAGAATAATATATTAAATGAGAAATCATATTGTTTAATTAGTATTAGTCAATAATTAATTGGTAATTAGTTTTGTGACTAAAAGAGATTAATTAAACTTAAGGGACTGGAATTGTAATTATAAGATAATTGAAATTTGGGCCATGGATTGCCTTATATTAAGGAGTGGACGAATTCTATGGGGAAACCCAAGAAGAAATCGTCCAAGGCCTTAAGGAAAGGAATCTATGGGTTGCTTAGGGCTTAAGCATCCAATTTAGGGTTTCCTTGTTAGATAACCCTAATAGCCTCCTATATATATAGATCCCTTATGAACCAAAAACGTGGCTAGGACTCCTTATAGGGTTTCACATGTTTTAGGGCAGCCTCCATCCTTTCTCCTCTTCATCCTCTTGCTCTTGGTGTTTGTGAACCATTAGAGGAGTGACATTTGTGACTCTAAGCTTTCTAATGTCAATACAAGGAGGAATTGGGATTGTTATTGCTACATAACAATCAAGGTATGATCTAAACCCTTATTATATGTTATATTGATTATCATATGTTAGATCTAGGGTTTATAGTCTTGGATAACTTGCATGTACAATAGAGAAACCTAGATCCAAGCATTAGTGTTTGTATGAGCACATAGGATGTTATTATGACCAAAACCCATCAATACCTTCCCATAGATATTCATACAAAACCTTGATAAAAAAAATCCAAGACAAACAACGTGATCGAAGGCACAAGATCTGACACCATATGTAAAGACAAATTTCTCAACACAAATGTATATAATATGGCACTAGATCTAAATACAAATACCTGGTTGTGATACATTTTCACTATTTTCTATAAATATCCAAGTTTTTCAAACCTAAAACCATATACCATCATATCCAACACATACTAGATATACCATACGAAGAATATGAAAGGTTTTATAGGTTACAAAAAAAAATCATGTGGCGGAAAATAACTTAACTTTTAAGTTCACATGCAAACTAATTGGATCTATGTATTCACTATTGAATGCTATAATCTATGAACATCAAATAACCCTATCGAACCGCTAGTATTTTCAAAAATAATAAATAAGTTATGGTTTACATACCTTCAGATTGTTCTTGAAAATAACCAATCAAATCGTTCTTTAAAATCTCTTGGAAGCAAGCAACAGAAATCTCGTGCCTTTGATGGTTCACACCCAAACCCTAGCAACTAAGAAAACATAGAGAGTGAGCGAGCGGGAGAGAGAGAGAGAGAGAGAGAGAGAGAGAGAGAGAGAGAGAGGAGATGGGACAATTTTCAGCTATCCTTATGAAGGAATGAGTGGCCGAAAATGTGTTGCATAGGGATCCTATTTTTAACTGATAGGAAAACGCTAGAAATCTTAATTTGAAATAAAATAATATTATTTCAAATTCAGAATTCTATAGTTTCCTAATTATTCATATTATCTATATAAAATATTCCAAAAAACCCTAAGGAAATCTCTAAAATTTCGCTCAACCTGGGATTCTTCTAGATTTCTCTCTTGTTCAACTATTCAAAAATTACAACTTTAGTCCTTACACTTTTAATTAAACCAATTAATCCTGAAATTAATTTTAATTAATTTCTTATTAATTCATAATTAAATAATATTATTTCTAATTAATATAATATTCCCATCATATATTAATAAATCATTTATTAGTATTTATTAATCATATAACAATCAATAAATCGATATCTCTCAGCAAAAGTCATCATATTCAATTACTAGGTTTAGGGGCAACTTAAAAGGGATTTGCTTATAATTCAAGTATATACAAATTTAGTTATTGGCTTAGACACCTAATCCAACAGTCTCCCACTTTGAAAAGTCTAAAATTATAAGCGCTAGTATAACTTCTAAATAAAACAGCAAAGGGTGCATCCCAAAACAACTCCAGACTCTGATCTAATCAGACATTAGTCCTAAGATAAGTGATCAAATATTCCTTCGTTCTACAAGATATTGTATAGACACAAGACATTCAAAATTCTGTTTTCTAATTTCTGATTTGTGATGACGTCATAAGACTAACTAATTGAACACATCAATTCGGTCCTCGATGGGCCCAGCACTATAAGTCAGCACCAAGTCACTGAGGGGCCCAGAGATATCTCTTTTCCTATTAGGGAAAAAGGAACAAATAAAATTTGACTCAAATGCTTGTATCCTTTACTTACCAAATCATACATGACACTAAATTTTATAACATCAAGTTACTGATGCGTTTTCGCAATATCAACGGACAATCAACTTGTAAATTACAACTCATATATCTCCATTTTAAGAATATAAGATATTATTGTCTCAAATTACTCGTGATATAATCCATGAAGTAATTCTTTGATCGTGGGTTTATCCAATACTCAAATCTCCATTTTCTAAGTACTAATGAATGTTGTAGCAACACAATTTCTCTGTCTAATCTCCTTAGATAATCTACAATCCAATTCATGACAATCTTCATTCACTGGTTACTTGCTAAACTATGAGCGACGGTGGAGTTTTAAATAATCAAATCATCCAGGAAGTAAAACATGCAAATCGAAACACAAGAATACATAATTGAGAAAGACGGTAAACAAAATCATAAATAATCTCTATTATTTAATCACCAAAATAAATTACATTTATTCTATTACAAGTTTCAAACTAATCGTCTAACTACTAAAACTAATATCATCTCTCAAACCAATGCTCCTAGCATGTTGGTTATGTTTAACCCTACTCAAAGCGTTTATGAAAGGATCTGTAGGATTATCTGCTGATGATAATCTTTTCACTATGATATGACCTTCTTTAACTTTATGTCAGATATAATGGTACTTTATGTCAATATGTTTGGATTTACCATGATCTCTCGGTTCTTTGATTAAAGCAACCGCTCTTTTATTATCACAAAAAGTTCTATTGGCTCCTGAATGGTCGAAACTACTCCGAGATCGCCGGTGAAATTCTTCTGCCAAGCCGCTTCCTTTGATACTTCACTTGCTACTATGTACTATAATTCACAAGTAGAATCAGCCACCGTGTCTTGCTTGGAACTTTTCCAAGAAACTGCTCCACCATTTAATAGGAATACCCAGCCAGATTGAGAACGAATATTCTCTCTATTAGTTTGAAAGTTGGCGTCACTATATTCACTCACTCTGAACGTATCACTTCCACTAAGGACTAGAACTAAGTCCTTTCTCCTTTGTAGATACTTGATAATGTTCTTCATTACTATCCAATGAGCTCTGCCAGGATTTCCCTAAAAGTGACTAACCATTCTTAAAGCAAAAGACACATCATAGCGAGTACATGCCATAGCGTACATGATCGATCCTACGGTCGAAGCATATGGGACTCGACTCATTTATGCTATCTCTTCATCTCTACTAGGGCTTTGAGTCTTACTCAACTTAGCATTGCTTTGAGTAGGTATATCTCATTTTTTGGAATTTACCATACGAAAACGTTTTAGTACCTTATCCAAGTATGTACTCTGACTAAGACAAATTACTCATTTTCTTTCTATCCCTTAAAACTCTTATCCTAAGAATATAGGATGCTTCTCGCAGATCCTTCATAGCAAAAAAACACTTTCCAAGCCAATACTTTACTTCTTTCAGAGTTAGAACGTCATTTTCTATAAGGAATATGTCATCAACATACAATACTAGAAAAAGTCACTATACTCCCACTAGCCTTGACATATACACAGGGCTCATCTTCACTCATACGAAAACCAAATTCTTTTACTTTCTCATGGAAGCAAAGATTCCAGCTGCGAGACGCTTGTTTTAATCCATAAATGGATTTCTCAATCATTTTCGCTACCCTTGTGCTCGACACTCTTTTTTACCATAACTATACTATTTTACGATTTGGTACACTCTTTATTGTGTGACAGTTTGGTTAAGATAAATTAGGATTTATAAATTTAAAGCCTGATAATTTTTATGTATAAAAATCACACATTAGACAACCTCACCCCTCCTGCCCCAGATCTAAATTCGATCAACTGACTGTGGAACAAATAAGACTCAACTGAAGTCCTGATAAAGAACAAAGAGTGAATCACAAAAGAGTTACCTAGTTTTGATACTATGATAAAAACTGAATAACTTGTATTTATTTAAAATGTAAAACAGATTACAGACAAAATCTTATTAAATGATCAGTCACACTCAATCCATCTAACAAAAATTCTAAATCATCACTTATGTTTCAAACAAGATGAGGAAAACATTATGAACAAATCCTAAAGCCCTAAATATTTGGGGGTGGGGGGGGGGGGGGGGGGGGGGGGGGAGAGAGAGAGATTTATAAACAAACCACAAAAACTCATCCTATTAATTACACACTAGGTTAAGGTCTACTTGGTCCACATTCTTCATCTTATCTACACCACTTGCCCTTCATGCAAAATCCTTTACAAACTACACTTTTTATGTTTATACATTTTATACCTTTATCTACTAAACATGAACAAAAAAACAAGTTAACCTAATATCATTTCTACTCAGTGTTAATCTTGTTGATTAAGTGCATATTCTCAACAAGAATCATAAATCACGAACAACTTTATGATATTTGATTCAATATTATTGACAAACATATTATTTTTTAGCTTTATAATAATGAAAAAATCATTATATTATTTTTTATATACATTAAATGCAATATATAGTTTAGTTCTGGTTAAATTAATGTTTTGCAAGTGGATAACCAAAAAAGATTGATTGCATAGGTATAAAAAAATATTACGTAGTATTACACTTTTTCCAAAAGCTATAATTGCTATTTTAGGAAATTGCTACGACCTTTCTAAAATAGTAATAATATTAGCGATGCACAATATTTTTCATTCCACACGTGTTATATATCAGTTTTTTTTGGTTTATTTGGTGCTAATAGATATATGTTGCATCATACAAGTAAAATCTACGTTTTACACGTTAATCAAGTTGATAAAATGATGCCATTTCGTAAAATGTTGTTGTACAATAGATATTAAATATAAAATTGCATAAAATGATATTTAGACATATAGGATATATATCGTTTGACTTTTTTGATTTATAGGTTCTGCAAAACTAGCTGGTAGCCGGTAGCCAGTAGCCAGTAACAAGTAGCGGATATCGTTTGATTTTTGAGCGTTTTGTTTACGTTAAAAATTAAATGCTCCTGTCGCCGAACGAAGATTTTTCATTTTTACTAACGTTTTTTTTTTTTTTTTAAATCTAGAAATCGGAAACTCTCAAACGATACGTGCCGAAGACGTCTATACCTAAGAATAGATCGATACCGAATGAACTATTACAGATTTCTTTGTATCACCATTTATACACTTATTACATCAAGATATTTCAAATTGATCACTTAGCTTTTCTCTGTTTGTACGAATTCACTAATTAAATTTCTTTTTGCAATTATGTTTAAATTCCCTCAATTCAATTCGCATTTGTTTCGATATTGAAAGTTGTAAATCGACGACGTTACATAAAATGAGTAAGCCACATATTGTTTCAATGAATTATTTTTATTTTATTATTATTTTCTTTTGGAACTTCCTTGCATATATTTTGCAACGATACCAACATCTTAGACTAACTTTCAAATATACAACTTTTACTTTATTTTCTAAAAAAAATCTTATCAATTGATCCCTTTTCATTTGGTCAAAGTCGAGACGACCTTTTCACGTCCAGAGCCGGTCCTGACGGTGGGCAACCCGAGCGACCGCCCAGGGCCAAGTCTCCAGGGGGCCTAAATTTTTTGGGCTATGTAGTGTATATATATATAAAAAATTATTATCTAAATGATTTTTAGGGCCTAAAGTTGGTTCAAACTCAAACTAGTTCAAAAGATAAACAATTTGACTTGTTTGTTATTGCTAATTGAATGCGTTTATAGTGAACAATAGATGATATTTTTTTTAATCTTTATTATATTTGTCGGTAAGGGGCCCTTTTTTTCATTTCGCCTCGGGCCCGATATACGTTTGGACCGGCCCTGTTCACGTCCCTCGACCATGTATCACATATATAAATTCTAGAATATCAATCAATGAAATAATCCATTTACACTTTATACATTATAAAAGTTTAATTCACCATCCCGGTATCTCTATTACAATAAAAATTTGGATCGTACTCTCATTTATGCGGATATATATATATATATATATATATATATATATATATATATATATATATATATATATATATATATATATATATATCAATCAATGAAATAATCCATTTACACTTTATACATTATAAAAGTTTAATTCACCATCCCGGTATCTCTCTTACAATAAAAATTTGGATCGTACTCTCATTTATGCGAATATATATATATATATATATATATATATATATATATATATATATATATATATATATATATATATATATATATATATATATATAGAATATCAATCAATGAAATAATCCATTTACACTTTATACATTATAAAAGTTTAATTCACCATCCCGGTATCTCTATTACAATAAAAATTTGGATCGTACTCTCATTTATGCGGATATATATATATATATATATATATATATATATATATATATATATATATATATATACAGAGAGAGAGAGAGAGAGAGAGAGAGAGAGAGAAAGAGGTAAGTTGAATTGAGAAAATAAAAAAGGTTGAGAATGGGGAATCGTTCTCAGCCACTCATTTATTTTTGCCGCAAAAGCCTTTGTTGTACTAGCGAAAATGGATAAGGAATACACATGTGTTTCCAACAAAACATGTTTCCTTAAACTATATTAATCATTACTTTAATATATACAAAAACATAGTTTTTTTTATTTAATTCTTAAGAAGATATTTATATCGAAAAATGATCTTTAAATAAACCAAAATTCGTGATTTTTTTTTCTCTACAAATAGACATCAATATTGATATACTTTTAAAATAAAATAATTTTTTTTTTGTATTTTCCGCTATCGTTATTCATAAGTGAATAAAAATGTATCAGATTTTTGCTACAGTACATTCGTCATTCACTTATTAATAAAAATATATAATTAACTTTTTTTTTTTATAGTTTAAATATCATTTATACTATTTATTGATACATGAATAACAAATTAACTGTAACAAAAATCTGAAAAATGTTTTATTCATATATGAATATAAAATATGATTACAACTAATATACGTTTTATTCATATATAATATAATATATGATGAAAGATAATGTAAAAAATATATTTTAAGTAAAAAATCTTTATTGCGTGTCATATTCATATATGAGTGATACTTAAACTATAAACAAAGTTACGCATACGTTTTATTTATAAGTGAATAACGAATATATTGTAATAAAAATCTGATAGATTTTTTTATTCACTTATGAATAACGAGAGCTGAAACTCTAAAAAAAATAAATTTTTTATTTTATTTTAAAAGTATATCAATATGAATATCTATTTATAGAGTATAAAATATTATGAATTATGATATATTTAAAATAATTTTTCGATAACAATGGGTTTCTAAAAATAAAAAATAAAAACGAAAAAAAAATATGTTTTTGTGTATATTAAGGTAATGATTAGCATAGTTTAAGGAAACATGTTTGGTTGGAAAACACATGTTTATCCGTTATCCATTTCCGACGATACACCTAAGTGTTTTGTAGCAAAATAAATGTGTGGCTGAGAATGATTCCGTCATTCTCAATCTTTTTTTTTCTCAATTGAACTCTCTTCTATATATATATATATATATATATATATATATATATATATATATATATATATATATATATATATATATATATATATATATATATATATATATATATATATAGGTTCTATGGAAAACAAAAAACCCTAAAAATCATAAAAATGCATAAAAAAATACTTAGAGATCACATAACGTTTTTTTGAATTTTTTTATAAAAAATCGCAGCTTTTTATAAAAATTCGCTGAAAAAAAAATCAATTTTTTTTATAAAAAAAAAAGTTTTTTTTTTTCAAATTTTTTTCAGCGATTTTTTCTTAAAAAATGTCAAAAAAAAAAAGTTTTGTGATCTCTAGGTATTTTTTTATGCATTTTTATGATTTTTAGGGTTTTTTTTAAGGTTTTTTTGTTTTCCAAATAACATTTATATATATATATATATATATATATATATATATATATATATATATATATATATATATATATATATATATATATATATATATATATATATATGAAACCTAAAAATGTCACGTGTCCATTTTTTAGCATGTCTTTTTGACTCGTAGCATTTTCTAAAACTTTTACAATTTTTTTGTTTTGGTAATAAATCAACTTCAATTCAAAATTTGAAAATATAAAATCATATCCTAATAACATTTTTGAAATTATGATAAAGTATTATGTTTATTTTACTTAACAAATTAATTCATAATTACTTACAAACGACTATACACTAATTCTTTTCTGACATTTATTATTATTTTTATCTAATATATTTATATAAATCATACCAACCGTGGTTTCCACGGGTTATACACTATATATAACAAATGCCTAAGTTTTTTTGTAGATGGTCAAATTAGGTGGAGTGAGTCAACATCGGTCTCGGCTTAACTACACAGTCGAAATTTACAATTTTTAAAATTTTAAATTTCTCTAATAATATTTGAAAGTTTTCAAATATTTCAAAAGAGTTTTCAAAATCTCAAATTTTAAAATTTTAGAAATTTATTTCCTAAAATATATTAATATTTTAATAATGTTTGAATAAGTTATTTATATCCTAACAAAATAATTATAACCATAGAAAATTGTGATATTTATTAATTTTGTTAGGATATAGATAATATTTATATTTTTAAAAATGAATTTTAAAACAGCTACAAGTTCCTTCCTGTCTAGACTGATTCTCCGATTGACCCTAGTCTACTGTACGACTACCACCTAATGACTTTAAAACTTATATATATATATATATATATATATATATATATATATATATATATATATAATAACTAGAAAGGTTACCCCCGCTACGCGGGGGCCAAAAACTTTCAATATTGTTTCCGAATCGATAAATATGACAGACGTTAAAAGTGCAAGGATGAAAGGCCCGAAATTTGCCCCGAACCGTTTTTTTTTTCATGTTTTTATAAAAAAAATGTAAAAGTTTTGACTGCAAGGATCAGAAGTTTCAAAACGGTTAAAGAATTAAAGGGATAGGAATTAGCAAATTTTTAGAAAAGGGATCAAAGTTGTCAAACCGTTAAAATTTTGTGACCAAACTTTAAATATTAAAAGGTTCCAAAAAAGTGTAAAAATATTGATTGCAAGTACCAAAATTGTCAAATAGGTAACGAATAAGGAGTAAAATGTCGGTTAAAGAATTAAAGGGGTAGGAATTAGCAAATTTTTAGAAAATGGATCAAAATTGTCAAACCGCTAAAGTTTTGTGGCCAAACTTGAAATATTAAAAGGTTCCTAAAAAGTGTAAAAATACTAATTGCAAGGACCAAAAATATCAAAATAGATAAAGAATAAGGAGTAAAATGCAGGGACCATTTCTACTAAAAAATACCAAGTTTACTATTATTAAGCTTCATATCTTTAATATATATATATATATATATATATATATATATATATATATATATATATATATATATATATATAATAATAATAATAATAATAATAATAATAATAATAAAAGGCATAGAAAAAGAAATTGAAAAGAATAATAATAATAATAAAGAAGAAAAAAGTCTATAAACATGGAAAATATTGTAAAGCAAGTCAAAATTTGTTTTCAGAACATATAAAGGTAAATTTGGAGCTTGTGAGAAATCTAAAGGAAATTATATAGGGTTTAGGTCATCATTAAATTTTGTTTAAGATTTAGAAAAGTCATTCAAATTGTTTTATTCAATTTGTTTATTCTGATCCGAAGGACGAAGTTTTCGATGTACAACTCATTGTCCGTTTGTCATCTTACTCATTGTACGATCAAAATTAAAATGAAATGAAATTATTACTCTCTGATGGTTTTTGGTTATCAAATGTAACGAACTTTTTTTTTATTACTTTTTGCTATATACGATCCTTAGAACATTTGTTTACAATAAGTTTTCTTACAAATATTTTTAACAAATTTGTTTTTACAACTTATGTTTTTTCTTGTTTTCTTCAATATATTTTTACAACTTCATCTATTTACTTGGTATTTATATGTTTTATTAAAATTCATATTTACAACTAAATGTTTAAATGTTCTTTGACAATTCGTGTTTATAAATTACTCTTTTACTTAGTTTTATTGTCCTTTTTAATAGTCCATTTTCGCGATTTCTTTTTTCGCTTTGTTTTTACATGTTTTTTCATAATGTGTTTTTACAATTTCATTTTTATTTGCTTTTAAATTTTTTTTACAAGTTCATCATTTTTACCTCATTTTAGATTGTTTCCACAATTTGTTTTTACAACATCATTTGTACATAGTACTTTCACGATCCGTTTGTTAAAGACGAATTTCTAAAAATACATTAAAATTAATAAATAAATATGTAAAAATAGATTGTAATAAAACATGTAAAACTAAAGTTGTAAAAACCAATTTGAAAACCAAATATGTAAAAGTGAAGCAAAAAAAAAAAACCAAGTCATAAAATTGGACTGTAAAAAACAAGTAAAACAAAATAAAAATGAAGTTGTATGTAGTAAGATATTGTGAAGAAATATTTAATAATGAAGTAAAAAAATTAATTGGTAGAAATGAATAGTTCTCAAATGTCACGTCGAGACACTCATGTCGTCGCTCCTTGAAACTCAGCTTAAAACCCTATTTTATTTAGTCCTTAATCCTTTAAGACAGGAGTTAGAAACTTCAAATTTGAAACTCCTAAACTTCTTAATGAATATTGTTTCCAATTCCTAGATACAGCATTATGAAGGTGTAAAGAGAAGAACTTGATACTCACAAAAGGTCCACAAGATGATTTGTTTATTGGAGTACTAAAGACTCACACTCTAAGACCTTCCATTAAGCTTCTACTTCCTTGAATCTCCACTAAAAGCACCAAGAACACACACAATCAAAATAGAGGCCACGGTTAGGAGGAGAATGTTCTATTGGTTGGAAGATGATGAATGAGATGAAACCCTAAGGAAGTGTGCATTAATAATGCCCAAATCCTAATGTTTTTAGGGTTCTTCCCATCAGACTAATTACGCCACAATTCTTATTTAAGGTCGCATTGTGATTTCTGTAGTGTCGTGAAACCTAATGTGGATTACACAGCTGTCCATGGGAATCTTTAAGCTCAAATCAAATGTGGGAGGCTACTAGCACATGATCACATATCACCGGGGTAGGAAAACTAAGCATTCCTTATAATGAGCTTGGATACCTTCCCTCTCACAACCTGTTTTAAATCTGTGAGGGCAATAGATCCATTAAGAACTATGAAGTTAATTATATCCAACAGAGAGCAATTCCAGGATGGTTGACCCATTGGGATGTGTTTGTATCGGGAGCCCAAATAAAATAATATTGTGATACATGCTAGATGGATATGTAACAAATAGTATCAAAGCTAGGGCTTGGGTCGATGTGTTTAACAAGGATGTCGAACCCTATAAAGGAGGTGAATGTATGTGGCTACTTGCACTTGATCCCACATCAGATGGATACGACAACTAATCATTCCTTATAAAGAATGTGGATACATTCCCTATCACAAAGCATTTTAAATATGTGAGGGCAATGGATCCCATAAGAACACCGAAGTTAAACGTGCTCAGGCGTGTGGAATTCAAGCATAGGTGACCCCCGCAGAAGTTTTCGTGTCGGGAGCCCAAAGCTGAGAATATTGTGATACATGCTAGATATGTATGTTACACTATTCGTAGTATGTATGAAACTGAGATTAATCTTTTAATTATGACAAGTAAGTAAGAAAGAAAGATATAAGCTATTAGGACGTAATTTATGGTTTATACTTTACTTTTGATGATTTTTAGTGTTCTCGGTTTAGGACCGAAAACACAATGTTCTCGGTTTAGGACCGAAAACACAATGTTCTCGGTGGTGTTTGGACTGAAATCACCATGTGATTTCGGTGGGCTCAATGAGGATTTCGGTTGGGTTTTTGGTCGGGCCTTTGTAATTAGGTCTAGGTATATATATATATATATATATATATATATATATATATATATATATATATATATATATATATATATATATATTGTTATTTTAACTGTGAAAATGGTTGGTCATTCTAAAGAGTTGTGATCGAGTTCTAGAGAGAAAGAGAGAACCTAGAGCAAATTTAGAATCTTGTATACTATACTATTATCAATATAGTGTGCATTGAAGATTGATAACTGTGTTCTTAAATCATAATAACTGTTTTTGGGTTAATCATTGGATTGGGATTCCGCATCAATTCTAGTGATTTTCGATTTATACTATATATTGGGTTTTACAATTGGTATCAGAGCAAGGTTTTGTGTCAATCGAATTGACAAGTTTTTTTTTTAAAACGAATATTGGAATTTCTCTTGGTATGTTAAGTTCTTGTTGACGAAAAACTATTGCCATTGTTCTTCGTGTGCTTCACTATTTTTAAGTTTTTGATCGAGATTGGTTGTGATAGATTGCAAATTTTGTGTTTTTTGCATATTTTGGGAGGTCTTCGGTCAAAATCTAAGAGTTCTCGGTGGCAGGCTCTCGTCCTCGGTTAGGGTTTGAAAGTTCTCGGTGGCAGCGAAGGTTCTTGGTTAGGTCAGCTTCTCCTCTTGGTCGACATCTTCGGTCAAACGTCTTCGGTCTACTTATTTGGCTTCACAGTCTCGGTGAGCATCTCGGTTTTTTGAGATTTCGGCTATCATTTTCGGTCTAGAAGCCTTGTATTTGGTCGAGAAGCCTCGTATTAGGCCAAAGTTCTCTGTCAAGTTTTATTTCGGAAAAAAGGTTGACTTTCAAGGTTCTCGGTCAAGTGCTGACGATTGGTGTTTTCGGTCAGAGAAGCATTTATTTTGATTTTTAACCAAATTCCATTTACATAATTAGATTTCTCTTGTTGGTAAATAATGAGTTCGTACAACAATACCAGGAAGGTAAGTTAAACCACATGTTCTTAGTCCTGTGAAGATAAAATAAATAAATACCGTGAGCATAATGAGTTATTAGTTAGAGAAGTTTTTGACCTTAAAAATGTAATCTATGAAATTAAAAAGGTAAACAAACCTCTTAAAGAAAAACTAGATGCTCAAAATAAAGATTTAATTAAGATTAGGGAGGAATATAGTACCAAATGTGTTCATCATCGTTATGCTAAAGAGGAAATTGCCAAATTAACTGTCAAACTTGATGTGTTAAAAGCTAAATTTAAAGATGCTGAATGTAACTTTAAGAAATTTGATGTGTCATGTGAGATAGTTGAATCTATGATAGAAAATAATTGAGATGGAAAGATAACCAAAAAATAGCCTAGGGTATCATATTGTTCCACCTCCTTCTAATGATAATTATGTTTCTGCTTCTGAGACCATTGAAGTAGAAAGACCTGCTCAATGTGGCCAACCCCATGTAACCGCCTCCATCAAGACTAAACAATTCGGCCCAATTGGTAGTATTGATATGAATAATTCTATTGCTTCTACTTTATGTACAGATAACGTAACTGTGCAAGATGGTTTCAAGCAAAACAAAAATAATTCTAGTTCTGCTGAATCTGCTTCAAAAACTTGTGATGTTAATAATCCCACTATTGAAAAACTCAAGCCACAAAAATTTGTTAAACAATCTAATAAATGTGCTTGTGCTTGTGGAAGGTCTTTGAAACAAACTTCATTTAGCCAAGGACCAAGCCACAATCTTATTTATTTGAAAATACAAACTTGTTTTAACTGTGGGACTCCCGGTCACATTGCTTGAAATTGCCCACATTGCTCATATATTCCTTACTATAAATAAGGGTGGCAAAACGTGCCAATGGGGAGATCTTCCAAAAGAATTCATTCGAGGTCACGTTCATGCAATGGTGATTGGAATGCTAAAAAGGCCAAGAATAAAAGTCCCAAGGAAAAAAGGGCATCTTGGACAAGAAGCCTAATTCGAGAGATGGTTCTGCCAAACTGAATTTGGTGAGCTCGAAGTCATCTCAAGGGTCGTCCTCTAGCTTACACTCACAACACAAGACCAAATCAAAATATAGTCCCAGCCTAAAGCTAAGTGAAAAAGGTCTCATTCGGTCCAACAAGAAAGTACACAAACTAAATTACCAATGGGTTCCTAAAGGTCACATTTCAAAATCGTTTAAAAGTCGTGTAACCTTTATATGTTGCTTATCTAATAAACAAGATATGTCATGGGAAAGAGTATCTTGTGTAGATAGTAATGGTAAACCCAGTTTCAAAACGGACTGGGTACCCAAAACCAATTAATCCCACAACTCTGTGCCAAAGCAGCAATGAATGAATATCATCAGACTTTGGTATGTTGATAGTGGCTGTTCCATGCACATGACAAGAGACATCTCTCAACTGCACGACATTCAGAACTTTAATTGAGGGTATGTGTCCTTTGTAGGAAGGGAGAAAGAAAAGATCACTCAAATAAGGACCGTACTTAACGACGTGATGAATTTTGAATATGTTAACTTCGTTCCAGAATTGAAACACAACTGAGGCTAAATATGTTGTTGTTTCTAAATATTGTTGCTCTCAGATTATCAGGATGCATCTTCAATTGCTGAATTATAGTTTGAATTTTCTTGATACTCCTGAGTTTTTCTTAAAATGGTTCGTTTTGAGGACTGACAGAAAATTTTGTTTTGTACATCATGTATTTTATTTTTGTTTTTGTTGAATTTGTTCATATTTTTCCTCTATGCACAAATTTAGGGGGATAATTAAAACCAAACAAAAATCATAAAATCCAAAAAAATATTTTTGTTTTATTTCTTTTTCAGAAAAATCAAAAATCCAAAAATATTTTTATTGCTTTCGAGATTATTTTAATTTTATTTTCTATTCTTACTTATTTTTATTGTGTGCTAAGTTTATTTTATTTTTATTTTTTATCTAAAAAAATTCATTTATCTTAAAACGCGAATTCAAAAGAAGAAGAGACTCATGGTGATTGTGTCGGAATTTTCTATGCAAAAAAAAAATCTTTAAAGGAATTAACGGAATTATACTTAACACTACTTTCACAAGAATTTGAAGGCATGAAACCGTACAAATTGTTAGTTAGACAGTTTCTCTCTAAGAATTGTCGTATTCAAAGAATTAAAGGCATGAAACTCTACAAACTGTTAGTTAGGCAGTTTCTTTCTAAGAACTGTCGTCTTTAAGGAATTGGAAGTTTGAAAATGTACACATTGTCAAAATTGGTCTTTTCAGTTATCTTTACCTAAGAACTGTCATGACACCAGAACGATTCACCAAACCGGGAAATAGATATCACTGAACATCCCACCCAGGGTTTTGACATTCCTTTTGTCATGCAAAACTGCGGAGACTCAAATGTATTTTCGGATACATTCTTCGCAGGAAAAGAATTAACGATTATTGGCACTAGGGCGATGTACCTCGCCAGGCACGATTACCGCTGAATGTCCCACCAAAGGGCCTTGATCTCGTGTCATGCTAAACTGTGAAATATGTCTTCAGATATTTTTGTCACATGATGGTTTTGTGAGTTATTCCTAATTAACTCTCACTGGCACTAGAATAGTACATTCAACTGAGATTTAGAAACCATTTAACGTCTCGCCAAGGGCCAAGTTGACTTGTTAACTTGAAAAACTGCACTGAGATCTTTGATCGAGGATATGCAGGGGCTAACATCAAAAATAGCCATGAGTAGTTCTCCGATACTCAACAAATTGTAGTGCGTTCCTCCGTGTTCACATAGATACTGTGAGTAGTCTCCATCTGAGCCAAGGTTGGGTCCTTGAAAAACTATGGTGAGAAGGGCTTTTATGACTCTGTGAGCCACATGGACTTTATAGTTGTGGTTACTTTTAAGATGCATCTATGATCGAAGAAGAATACTCATTTAAAGGAACAGGAAGTGAAGATTATTTTTCAACACACAATCTTTCTGTTGGGTTTTAAGCATTCTAACACTCCTATGGTGTACATGCAACTCTAAATATCTTGGATCTATGTTTTCTCTATTATACATGCAAATATGAATATTCCAAGGTATTACCCTATCTAGCATACAATCTTTGATACTTGGGTAATAAAATAGATAAAATACATACCTTTTGATGTAACTTGTCTTCATGAAGCTTGAGTGCCTAGTGCCCCAAGTGTGACACCTCAAATGGTTCACAAAACACCATGAACACTTGGAATGACCTTGAGAATAAGGATACTTTGGTTCTCTCTAGTGAAATCGGCCTTGCCCTTTTGTGTACCCACACTAGTGCCAATTTCACCAACCAAGGACATGTTTATATAGTATGGAGACTAGGGTTAAACCCATGACCTTTCATTTCATATGATCCATGGGTTAAACACTCCATGGACTATCCATGAAATCTTAGCCCAACCTAAATGAACTTGGCCCACCACACATATGTATCTAAGAGTCCACATTTAATTAGTTCCTTTTGATCACTTAATTAGTTATAAATTAAATCTTGATCAATACTAATTAAATAATATGATTATATATTAATATATTAGAACTTATAATATATTAATATATATATCACTAGTATCCTTTTTTCCTCATTTTGTCTATCCAATTGTCCCGATGCCATGCAACCCAAATGGACCATGTTGGGTCGGGTCAAGTCTTATCAATTATAGTTATGGACTTAGACACTAATCCAACAGTCTCCCACTTGGATAAGTCTAAAACTATTATTGCGTATGACTTCAGGAACCGATCAGCAATCGTAGCTCTCAAAAGCTTCTGTCGAACTCTGACTTTGTCGATGAACTCTGACCTTTGTCAATGACTTATTGATATGTGCATATTTAGTGTGTATTTAGTATAGTTTTTTATTCATATATTAGCTAAATTGTTGCATATTATGGACAAAAGGTACTTAAAAGTGTTAAATTGTGTTTTTCAGTCCAAAGATGAAGCTCGGAAGCGAAAGGAAGCAAGAGAAGCGGTTAGAAGATCAAGAGTGGAAAGAAGAAAGAAAACAGCCAAAATAAAGCTTCTACTCGTCGAGTTATCTCTTGACTCGACGAGTCCGGTCGCGGATTCAGAGAGATAAGCATTCGGAAATCAAGATAGTTATCCGGTTACGACTAATGTGAGAGGGACTCGACGAGTCGCCATATGACTCGACGAGTCGGTATGCATATATAAAGATAACTCTTTGATGCGAAAAAGGGAGAATCCTGGAAAATTTCAGAGGTGTTAAGCTGCGAATAAGAAGCCAGAAGAACCCTAGAAGTCGACCAAAGAAGCTAGCATCCAATTCCGGGAGTAATTAAGGCGTAATTTCATCATTCTACTTAATTCTCTTGTTTTGTCAATATGATTAAGCAACTTGAACTTATTTGTTTGCTGTTATTCACCTTAGCTATGAACTAATTTCTTTAGACTTCTGTTTGGGGATACAAAGTTGACAATATGGTTTGATTGATTGGTAGGATTAATTCTAAGTTGGTGATTAATTGTTATTTTAGCTTGCTAAAGATCCTTGTGTATGAATGATAATTTATTTTCTGTTAATAGGAAGATAGTTAATTAGTATGAACATCTATTAATTATCAACCTCATATGATAAGTGACCACTAAATCATATGTCTAGGATTAATGAATATGAAACTAGGATTAATAAGTAAATTGAGTAAATTCATGTGCAAGCTTGTAAGATGACTATTGAACAAGAGGTTAATTAAGAATAACAATTTAATTAGCTATTGCAAGTCTAACTTAACCCGAATAATTAATCTAGTAAATATAATTAAGTTAAGCAATTGGCCACTGTTTGAATTAGTTTATTTGCTAAGGATTAAGGTAGTGAACACAACTTAATCACTTGAATCGGTAACCAACGGAAGAATTAATCCATTGCACTATTACCTTAAAAGCAACCATAAAGTTAACCGAGTTGAACTAAACAGAAGTTTCTTTCCCATTATTGAATCTAGTTAATTTGTTCTTTTCTAGCCTTGCATTAGTTTTGTTTAATAAGTTTCTAGTCTTGTAAAACTAGAGAAAAACCCTTATTTGCTAAAGTAATTTAGATAGAATTAGTTTTTAATTTAATTTGCCGTTCCCTGTGTTCGATACCCTGCTTATTTAGCTATACCACAATTGATAGGTTCACTGCCTTTTGTGTGTTATTTGATAATTAAAGTAGGATTAAAACTAAGTGAGTTTTACACACAGCACTTATCCATTAGATAAGCGATCATATATTCCTCCATTCTAGATATCATATGGACTGAGACATGGATTATAAATCATTCTGTCTGTCCATTTGTTGTTTCCCAATTTTCGATTCATGATGACTGACTGATTGAACAAATCAAATTAGTCCTGGCTTGGCCAAGCACTCACATGTATCATCATTAAATCATCTAGGGGCCCACATATATCGCTTTTATCCAGAAGGTAAAAGGAATGGATAAACTTCGACTCATATGGCTTGCTCTACTACTTGTTGAATCATACACAAAGGCACGTTTTATAACATCGAGTTAGCAATGCGTTTTCATGCGATCAATGTATAACCAACTCATAGTAACAACTCATATCTCTAGGTATGAAGAATATAAGATATTATCGTCTCATGATCACTTGTGATAAAATCCATGAAGTGATTCCAATGAGTGCGGGTTGAGTCCAATACTCAGAACTTATGAGCACTCATTAGTGTTGTAGCACAAATTTGTCCACCAACTTGGACCTCTTCAAGCCAACCCATGACAGTATTGATTCATATCTACTTCCAACATATAACCGACTGTGGATGGTTTGAATAACTTAGTCATTCCGGAAGAATAACCTAGTTATTATGGAAGTCAAAACATGCAAAGTGAAACACAAGAATAAATGAATCTAATATGGTATCAAAACCTATGAATATAAATAAAAACACTTTCTATTTATCACCATACTGATTACTCATTATTCATTGTTTCGGTTTTATCAACTTTATACTTGAATTAAAACACTACGTGTCCCATGCTCCAAGCATGTACACTATGTTTTTCTAAATAATAGATTTTCCATAAACCAAGTATGAACTCTATGTTTGTCTATGATCCTTTTCTTTGTGAACTTAGATCAATTGAACATAATTTCAATGATTCTCATTTCACACTCCCAATTCCTTACTGCAAATGCAAGAATTCCAATCTCATGCCATTTACTGAAATATGTTAGATTCCAAACTTATATGCATTGATCCTTTTGTAATGATTATGCACAAAGTCACAAAGACTTGACAACAAACATTATAGAGCATTCCAAAGGAGATCAACTCCTTGGAAACATCCATCTTGCATTAAGTTTCCTAATCTTAAACAGATTTATTGAACAACTTCCACCTTCCCGTATTCCCATTTTGACTATCACTTTTGAACAAGAGTTGCCTCTTTTCAGAATATGTCAATATGGTCCCTCCAAAAATTAACATTATACTTCCAACTGTCCGTGAGCAACCAATCTTTGGTAAACCTTAGATTTTCCTCGACAATTGCTTAATCATTTTAGTCATATCCAATTCTAGACCTTTTTCCCTTCTTAATGCCCCAAGCATTTGGAAAATTTTAGAAAGGATGAATATTATAGCACATGCAATCGATCCTATATCCGAAGCATATGGGACACGATTCATGATGTCTCACATAAAGACATGATACTAGACCAATCCTTTGCTACAATATTTCTATTTGCCAAGTTCTCATAATTCAGATTATGAAAAGGGATGACGTAATCATAATCGAATTTTAGAACGCAAATAATAGACCCATATATAGAATTTCCTTATGTTGATCCATTCCAACACAAAATTCATATATATCCTTGACTAAAGATGATTAAAACCTCAATCTAAGTTTATAGATTTGAGACGAAGTATAATTTTCTCTCCCTTAATTATAGCAAACCAACTTTTCCCAATTGAAACCTTTTGTTTTCTATAATTAACATTGCTAACTTGCAACCTTTATCATAATTATCATCCTCCCACTAACATGATGATTATTAGCATAACACTTATGATCTCACTAGCTTTGACATGTACTCAGAAATCAGCTGGACTTCTAGAAGTCAATACTTTACTGACTTTCTTACCAAAGTTCAGATTTCTAAAACGAGACTTCCTTGATAAGACTTTATCAAAATAATACACCTTATCTTAGATAGCTCACAGGTGTATCTAAACAATTTTAGAACTATGAAAAGGGATGTCGTAATCATAGTCTCAATTGTTTAAACCTTTGCTATCTGCTTCAAATCTACTTGGTGGAAGTGTTTCCTCACCATCATTTTCATGAATCGGAGAGAAACCTTATGAACCTTAGATTTTATGGTGTAAGTGTTCTTATCCATGTGAATTTGTCAAAACCATAATCACAAGACACGGTTAATGACAAATCGAAATCCATATGGACTGAACTCAATCTTAATTTCATGCCATCTGGCAGCTCAAGGGCCTGCCATTGCTTCCAAGTTGTTGTGTAACCAATTGAGAGCTCTAAGAACTCATATGCAAAGTCAACTTTAACTGGAATGGGCACAGAAATAGAAATATGTCAACACGATAGGTTATAAACCTCACGTTGTGTGCTAGCGATAAACTTACAGGTTTTTTTATTCTTGATTATCCTTTCAGGATCTTTAAGACTCCTACTATCCTCTTGACACATAAGACTCATTTTCCAAATATTCAAGAGACAGTTTGGATTCTTTATCAAGAGAAACACTTTACACAATTGGCCTTAGTTGGTCTTTTTTTATCACAACTTACTAATTTTAAATGTATAGAAGTAGAGGATGAATTACGATAAGGTCTCTTAATCATTAAGATGATCATATGACATGATACTAAAGTACTCTCCCATCTTTTCAGATTTGAGAAAATTTTATCCTTCTGCCTAATTTGACTCTTCTTATTCACTCTGCCATACATTGGAACTTTTCCAATGTATCACAATTACACTTAAGCGTGTAAGTATAACCATATTTACTAAACTTTAGTAAATCATGACGGATAGTCTTAACGATTATTTGTGGTGGGCTTGATCAGTGCACAAGGATGTATACTCGATCCCTTAGTCCTTTACTATACTCACACATCCATGTGAACAAGTAAATAGTCTTAATTTTCCAATGCTTGAAAGTTCTCGTTCATCATACTATAAAACTTCCATGATTCCATGTTTCGGTCCAATTGAGACTTGGGTGATGTGGATCTTTCCTTATTTAGTAAATTTAGACATTACCACAAATGAAAGAATCAATTTCATATTTCCACTCTTGCTATTAAGGGAATCATATAAGCAACAAATTTTTTTTCCTCAAATGCCATTGTACGGATATTTTAAAATAAATAAAATCATCATTTTTCCTTTTATTTTAAAAACTTTGCAGAAAAACTATCCTTACAATGCAAAAGAGGATGAAAACTTTGTTGTTTTCTATTCCTATGCAATATCTCATAACTCCTAAGAAGTAGCTCAAGAATCCGATCTTCAAACTATGCGATAGAAATCCATCTACGCGATTAGATTCAGCATATTCTTTCTTTTAGTTTCTTCACTTTTCTTTGATTCTTAAAACATCAACATGTGACCCAGTCACATCATGTATCAAGAATCTCACAATAGAAACTTAGCAGAGTTAGATAATGGATTTTACCTGAAGTAGGGTCAAACTTATTGACTTTAACATCCTTAGGTAAAATTGGCAGCTTCACAACTAATGCCCCTTCCTTTGGCAATATAAACATATGGACCCTTTGGTAATGATACACAGGACTATCACAGACTTAGCTTTTCTCTTTACCATTTGGTCAACCGAGTTGACTATGGTCGATCCCTTTCCATTAGGAAGAGAATGCTTTTCTGGATTTCCAGTGTCATCATTGTCAATGTCCATAAAGTTTTTGGAAGTTGATCTTAGAAAATAGATAAGATCATTAAGGGTCTTGTCATAGTCTGTTTCATATGAGTCCTAAAGGAACTCACAATGTGACATAGAAAGTGATTGAACCACCAACTTTCTCAAGACTTTGACAACCAACTCTCCTAGCTTGTCAATATGTGACTTCATCTCCAAGATGTGATCACACCTAGACCTTACCTTGCCAATAGGGCTTGAGTGACCTTGAACTTGTGGGTAAGGGAGAATAATTGGAGGAGGTGGAGGAGGTGGAGGAAGTAAAGTTCCAAGAGATTTGGGACGATCATAGATGTCTGAACTAGACATCTTTTGGGAGATATTCAAGATAGTTGATTTAAAGTCCTTAATATAACACCCAATTTGAAATATTAAGGCTAGGACCCTACAAACTATTTTATAACTTGGAAGAGGGATGTGGTAATCCAAGCTATAGAATATTTGAAGGTAGGCGAATGACGATTCACTAATTTCCACCATGAAAACGAAATAATTTAATTAGGTTTTACTTGGATTTGAAACTCCTAGATCTTTTGAGATTCATTGAAGTGTTATATGGCATGTTTCATTCTCGAGTGTGCCTTTCAGGTTTTGTGACTGGGATGCCAAGGATCACAAAACAAGGTGTGAAGTAACCATGCAAATATACTTGGTACCCTTAATATTTACCCCTTAATTGATGTGCTGGTTAACCACACACGCTCCAGCGATACTATGATAAATATTAAGTTACCCTTTACCTACCTTGTTAAGTCCATGTTAGTGTGCCGGTTAAGCACACACGCTCCACTAACGGCTTAAACAAAGTGCAAAGTGTAATTTCATGGATTAGCACATTATTCACATTTTCCGAAGTAACTAATATTACGAATTTATAAGTGTTTAGTTACTTAGTATTTATCATTAATACTTTTAATGAAGGGAGAATTACAGTTCTTGTCCTACCCGTTCGGTTAACGACCCTCCACCAGTCAAGGAAGCGGTGGATGAGAGTGCACACCCATTAAACTGCCATTTTATAGGCAATAACCTTATACCCCCTTATAGACCGACTTCGTGAATAAGACCTACTAACGGTAAGACTGACTTTAATCTTATACATATATATAAATATTATTAACTTATAATATTATAAAGTATAAGGGTTGAATTTTAACTTTTAAAATTCTAAGGGCTAACTTGGAATTAAAGTATTCATAAGTGAAAACTTTTTCAAATTCCAAAACTTGAGGGCAAGTTTTGAAACTATTTAAAACTAATTAATTCCATAACTTATGTGTTTAAAGTAGTTTTAGTTAAAGACTCTTCAAGTTCCATAACTTGAGGACAAGTTATGTAAGACTTTAAACTAATAAAAGAATGTACCTTTTCTTTATTTTGTAACTTATGGAATTAATTAAGGTTACACATTTTATTACTTAATGAAGTGACTCTTGAACCTCCATAACTTGAGGACAAGTTATGGAGTCATAAAACCATTTAATGAGAACAAGACTCTTCATTTTGTAACCTTTGCCATCTTTTATAAGATTTAAGAAACTTAAATGCGTCCTTTCATGTAACTTGAGGGCAAGTTACACAAGAACATTTTAGAATCTTCTCTTAGATTAAAATGGATTGAAAACATATTATCACATAATTTTCTATTAATCTAAATCAACTCATAAGATCAAGATAATTCAAAAAATACTTTTAGATTCCACAACTTATCGAGTTTAGTGTTTGTTTAATGATGAAACTTTTCATGTTCCATAACTTAAGAACAAGTTATGGAATTCTTTAAAACATTAACACCAATTTTTTTAACTCCATAAAAAAACTTTGAATCAATTTTTTTAAAACCTTTTCATATCCATAACTTATGGATGTTTCAAAAAAACTCTTTAGATCAAACTTTTAAAACTATTAAAATAATCATATCGCTTTGTCTTTTACTAAATTTGACCTAATTTAACTCATATAGAAAATGATTCAAATTTTACAAATAATTAGTTTTTCATAAAAACAAGTAATTATCTTAAAATTTGACAAACATCATGTTTTTTTTTTCAGCTTTGAAAATAAAACATTTGCATCGATATAACAGAAAACAACCCATGGCTCTGATACCACTATCGGGTTTTAAGCATTCTAACACTCCTATGGTGTACATGCAACCCTAAATACCTTGGATCTATGTTTTCTCTATTATACATGCAAATATGAATATTCCAATGTATTACCCTATTTAGCATAGAATCTTTGATACTTGGGTAATAAAATAGATAGAATACATACCTTTTGATGTAAGTTGACTTCATGAAGCTTGAGTGCCTAGTGCCCCAAGTGTGACACCTTAAATGTTCACACAACACCATGAACACTTGGAATGACCTTGAGAATAAGGATACATTGGTGCTCTCTAGTGAAATTGGCCTTGCCCTTTTGTGTACCCACACTAGTGCCAATTTCATAAACCAAGGACATCTTTATATAGTATGGAGACTAGGGTTAAACCCATGACCTTTCATTTCATATGATCCATGGGTTAAACACTCCATGGACTATCCATGAAAGCTTAGCGCAACCTAAATAAACTTGGCCCACCACACATATATATCTAAGAGTCCATATTTAATTAGTTCCTTTTGATCACTTAATTAATTATAAATTAATTTTTGATCAATACTAATTAAATAATATGATTATATATTAATATATTAGAACTTATAATATATGAATATATATATCACTAGTATCCTTTTTTCCTCATCTTGTCTATCCAATTGTCCCGATGCCATACAACCCAAATGGACCATGTCGGGTCGGGTCAAGTCTTATCAATTATAGTTATGGACTTCGACACTAATCCAACACTTTCAACCCCAGAAGTAAGGCGAAGCTGTTTTGGAAGTTGTGTGACGAATTGCATTGAAGCCTCCTCAATCAATTTATTGCTATCTATGAACTTGCAGAATTGATCTAGAAAAATCGGTTTCTCTGTAATTATCTCTGAAGTACTTCAAAGCTGAAAGTACTGATTTTGAAGAACCTATACAAGAAGCATTTATACCCAATGTGCGTTCAAAGTCAAATTTTTAAAGGAAGTCCAACTATTCAGGATGAAGTCATTCATGCAGAAACTCATATGTTCATCTTGAAGTTGTGAAAAAATCAACAAAAAGAGTTGAAAGTCATGATCAAAGAGAAGATTTAAAAGAAAAGAAAGCTATATACCAAGGGGGAGATTGTTATGGCATAATTTATGGTTTATACTTTACTTTTGATGACTTTTAGTGTTCTCAGTCTATGACCAAAAACATAATGTTCTCGGTGGTGTTTGGACCGAAATCACCATCTGATTTTGGTGGGCTCAATGATGATTTCGGTTGGGTTTTGGGTCGGGTCTTTGTAATTAGGTCTAGGTATATATATTATTGTTTCAAACGTGAAAATGGTTGGTCATTCTAAGGAGCTGTTATCGAGTTCTAGAGAGAAAGAGAGAACCGAGAGCAAATTTAGAATCTTGTGTACTAGACTATTATCAATATAGTGTGCATTGAAGATTGATAATTGTGTTCTTAATTCATAATAACTACTTTTGGGTTAATCATTGGATTGGGATTCCGCACCAATTCTAGTGATTTTCGATTATCAGTTGATATATAGAATCATAATCGAAGACTAAAAATGTAAATAGATAAACAAGATGAACAAAAGAGCAATCTTGTATTTCAAGGTAGATTGTCTTACAAACACATGGGAAACGTGTAAGGAGAACCTGACACCAATTACCCTTTTATAGACACGAAAAAGGGTAATATTATAAATAAATTCTTACACCAGATATAGATAAGATCCTATAAAGCAGTTAATGTTGGGTTAGGTGTCTAAGCCCATAACTATAATTGGTAGATACTTGAATTAATGGTAGCACAGTCCTTTTGGGTTGCCCTCAAAACTAGCAACTAGACATGATAACTTTTAGAGAGAGGTTGAATTTATTATTTGATTAATGAATTGAAATAAAAGATTTATTAATGTATTATGAAAATAATATATTAATTATAAATAATGTTATTTAATTAATAATTAATTAGAAATTAATTGGAATTAATTTTGGGATTAATTGAATTAATTAAAAATCCCGGGACTGTTTGGTAATTTAATGATAGTTGAGGAAAGAGGCTCTAGATCCTCCCTAGAAGAGGTTGGACAAAAACTTCTAGGAAGGCCTTAGAATTTTCATCCAAGGGCTCTTGGATGGGGATTCTTGGGTTGCTTGGTCCTAAAGCTAAGGGATTAGGGTTTCCTCTTAAAACCCTAGCTTTGGCTCTAAGCTACCTCACATGTATAAGGAGCCTTACGCCTTCTCATTTTCAGCCATCTAAGAACCCTAAAGGAATAGAAGAAAATTATCAAGCCACCTCTCATCTCTCTTATATCATTTTCTTACTTGCTTGGGTGTGAGCCTTTAAAGGCGTGACACTTGTGACGCTTGCTCTTATGGTTTCAAGAAGATTAGAATTTGATAGTTATTGCTATATAAAAATCAAGGTATGTTTTCTTAACCTTATTTTATAGATTTCGAAAATATACTAGTTAAATTAGGGTTTTCAATTTGATGTTCAAAAGTTGTAAGTTCAATTAGAGAAAACATAGATCCAAGAATTAGGGTTGCATGCACAGATAGGAATTTGTTTGTTATGCTCAAAACCCAACAGTGGTATCAGAGCCTTAACTTGTTTTCTAGTGAATTGATTACAATTGTTGAACTTCATCAATTAGGGTTTGTGGCAATTAAACCCTTTTGGACTAAGGGATTTTCAAAATTAGTGTTTCTTAGGCCCTAAGTTTTGATAATTAGGAAAGGGTTTTAACCCTTTGCCCTGCCCTACAAGTTTCGAAATTTAGAGTTTCCTTAACCCTCCAGATTTTCGAAATATAAAAAGGATTGAAATCCTTTCCTTCCTTCCCAAGATTTCCCATTTTAGAAAATTAGGGTTTTTGTAGGGTTTCATATTTTTGGTAATTATCTCCTTATTTGATTAACTAGATAATTATAATTTTTTTATTTGTCCCTCCCATTTTTTGAAATATTAGGGGTGTGGATTAGATTAAATTATCTTGATTAATTTAATTGGCTAATCCTCATCTGATTTAATAAATTAATTAAATATTTAATTAAGATAATTATTAAATCATGTGGTTTAATTTTAAATTTAAATTAAAGGTTTTAATTTTCAAAATTTAATAATTAAACCTAATATTTTGAAATGTTTAAAATACACCTTATACTATATGTAAAATTAAATGTTTAATTTTTCACTATATGTATAAGACTAAGTGAGTCGAACCACTACTACGCCTCATTCACGAAGCTGATCTATAAGGGGAGTTTAAGGAAAGCGGCCTATAAAATGACCTTCATTGGGTATCCACTCTTACCCACCGCGCCCTTCATTGGTGGGTGGTCGTTAGTCGAACAGGTTTGATACGAGATAACCTCATTAAAAAAATAATGATGAAAAGTAACTAAAGTATTTTTCTAGATCCTACTCTTAGTTACTTTAGGAAAATGTGAATTTGATGGTAATCCATGAAATTGCACATTAAACTTTAAAATTCATTAGTGGAGCGTGTGTGGCTAATCAGAACAATTATATGGGACTAATAAAGAGTGGTAATGGTTGTGTCAAAAATTATCGGTGATTAATGGAGCACGTATGGTTAACTTATACATTAAAAGGAGATGATAAATAACATCGAGAGTACCAAGCTAATTTGCATGATTATTCACATCTCATTTGTGATCCTCGGCATCCCAATCACAAAAGTGAGAGCATAATCTGAGATTAAACTTGTCATTTATTAGATCAATAAATCTCAATAGATCTAGGAGTTTCATAAGATTGAAATTGGTAAAAGCCTTACCTACCTAAAATAGATTCGAATTTGATTACGGCATCTGTCTTCAAAGTTTGAGTGAAATATATGGATCCCAACCTTAATTGAAAATTATGGGTTAATTATTAAGGATTAAAAATCAAATAACTTGAATTCTCTTTTCTCCTATTATAGTTCAGAGAAAATTATGGGTTAATTATTACAGATTTAAAATTATGGGTTAATTAAGGATTTAAAATTGTGGGTTAATTATGCCTTAATTTAAAATTATGGGTTAATTATTAAGGTTTATTAATATATTATATGAATAATATATTAAAGGATAAATCATATAATTTAATTAATATTAGACAAAAATTAATTATGTGGCTAAAAGAGATTAATTAAATAAAGGGGACTACAAATTTCAATTGTGTGATAGTTGATTTGGGTTGTGAATCCTTTTGGATTAGGGCATGGACAAAATTCAGATGGAGCCCATCTTGAAATTGTCCAAGGAGTCCTTATTCTAGAAGGTTCTCAAGCTGCTTAGGGCATAAGTCATCCAATTAGGGTTTTGACTGAAACCCTAGCTGCTCAGCTATATAAGGGACCCTAGGGCTTCAAGTTTCAGCAACACCAATAACTTTAGAGTTACTATAGCCGAAATTAACCCTCTAGATCATCCTCTTGCTTTTGGTGTTTGTGAGCCATTAGAGGTGTTACACTTTTGACACTAAGCTTCTTGAAGATCAAAGGATTCTTGCAATCATTGAAAGGTATCATCTAAACTAGTATATTATAGATTTCGATTTCAATG
Organism: Lactuca sativa; assembly: GCF_002870075.4. Taxonomy (NCBI): domain Eukaryota; kingdom Viridiplantae; phylum Streptophyta; class Magnoliopsida; order Asterales; family Asteraceae; genus Lactuca; species Lactuca sativa. The sequence goes on from NC_056626.2 coordinate 387,881,267, forward strand.
AATGCTAGAAGAGGGTATTCAAGTCTTGGATGAATTGCATGTACAATAGAGAATCCTAGATCCAAGCTTTAGGGTTTTTGTATGAGCAGATAGGATTGTTCTTTTGAATAAAACCCATCAGTGGTATAAGAGCCTTGATTAGCTTCTGTTGTTTTTAATGCTTTGTGTTTCATTCATGCTTGACAAATCGTTTTCTTGGTGTTCTGCTTAACAGACTCGGTGAGTTCCAAAGTGGGCTCGACGAGTAGGATGAACTCGACAAGTTCATAAGGGGACTCTCAGACAAAGGGTGGTTATCCTTGCCAAAATAAAAGATAATTTCAAATTAATTGAATAATTATTTCTTTATACGATAAATGTTCATTATTTGAATTTATTTGATCATTATCTTGCATAAAATTGGATTAGGTCAAAATTAGATAATCACCATAATTAATTGTTTAATTATTTATTTGAATTTTGATATAGTTAGTTTTGAAATGTTTCAAAACTTGCCCTCAAGTTTTGGAATTTAAGTTTTTGAATAAAAGCTAAATTTTGAAATTATTAAATTCCAAACCCTAGAATTTTACAAGTTTAAAATTCACCCTATACTGTTATAATATTAGAAGAACAATTATTATATATGTGTAACTTAAATGCTAGTCTTACCGTTAGTAGTCCTCATTCACGAAGCCGGTCTATAAGGGGGTATAAGGTTATGGCCTCTAAAATGGCCGTTTAATGGGTGTCCACTCTCACCCACCGCTTACTCAATTGGTGGAGGATCGTTAGCCAAAAGGGTAGGATATGGAAAACCTTTCCTCATTAAAAGTATAATGAATTTATAAAGTAACTAAATGTTTTTTTTTACAAAATTCCCAATCTTAGTTACTTTAGACAAAAGTGATTTTGATGCAATTCCATGAAATTACACTTTGTACCCTTGCTAAGACGTTAGTGGAGCGTGTGTGGTTAACCGACACACTAATTTGGCTCTAAGAAAAGGTAGCAAAGGGTGACTCGATGTTTGTCATAGATCGATGAAGCGTGTGTGGTTAACCGGCATGTCGATAAGGTGAGTGTAACATTGGGGGCACCATGTACATTTGCATGGTTATTCACACCCTGTTTGTGATCCTCGTCATCCCAGTCACAAACTTTGAGTGGCATATCAAGATTTAAACATGCCATTGAAAAGTTCAATGAATCTCAGAAGATCTAGGAGTTTTCAATGCATCTAAAACTTAATTTATTTTGTTTTTATGGTGGAAATTAGTGTATCGTCATTCACTTACCTTCAAATTATTTGTTGTTTAGATTACGGCATCCGTCTTCTAAATTGCAAATAATGTTATTGGATCCTTGCCCTAATTTTTCATTTGGGTGTTTAATTGGGAATTCTTATCTAATCAAACTTTGTCTCTTTTCTTTTTCAGATGTCGAACTTGATCAACAACGCTTCCAGCTCAAACACCTCCGGCTCATTCTCACTCATGAATTCTTGTTGGAGGGTGATTTTCGACGGAAACAATTTTAACGATTGGATCCGTAACATAAGAACGGTCACCCACTACGAGGACAAGGAGTATGTCCTCGACAAGGAGCTGAAAGAGGTGGACATGAACACTGCCACTCCCGAATAAATCGCTGCCTTCGAGGCCGATGAGTGTGATGCCACGAAAGTCCGTTGCATCATGCTAGCGAAAATGACTGCTGAACTCCAAAAGTCCTACGAGGAATTCTATCCCTACGAAATGCATTAGGACTTGGTTTAAAGGTATCACCAAAGTGCGAGGAATGAGAGGTACGAGATCATCACTTTGGTGATCATGACTAAGATGAGAGATGAAGAGTCTGTCACTGCTCATCTTCAAAAGATGCAGAGGTATGTTGACCGCCTGCTAAAGTTAAATGCTAAATTCGACGAAGAGCTGGCGATTGACATCATTCTTCATTCGATGTCACCCTGCTTCAACCAGTTTTGCATGATCTACCACATGAACAAAGAGGAAGTCACATTGAGCAAGCTGCAAGGTCTGTTGAGGAATGCTGAGAGTAACCTCAAGGACAAGTCCGTTGCACAAACTCCTATTCCTACTGTTGTCCCAGTCTTGGCTATTAGGCAAGGAAAAGGTAAGAAGAGGAAGGCTCCTTCAAAGAGCCACCATAAAGGAAAGTCCTGTGATGCCACCTCTTCTAGTGGAACCAAGGCTGGTTCTACTGGACCCACCTCCAATCCAAAGGACGCATAGTGCTATCACTGCCACGACGTAGGGCATTGGAAACGAAGTTGCCCGGAATATTTGCATGACATCAAGGATGGGAAAATCAAGCCGTCCTTTGCAGGTATTTATACTATTTAATCTAATGATTCATCACATGCTATTTCTTGGGTACTTGATATAGGATGTGGTTTTCACATTTGTTCTGATTTGCAGGGCCTAAGAAGAAATATGGATGTGGAGCATGGGAAGATAAGCTTGATCATGGGGAACAGAAGATTGTCGCCTGTCACCAAGATTGGAGTTTACTCTTTAGTGCTTAGTAATGGATTAGGAATAGATTTGAATAATTGTTGCTATTCGCCAGAAATAGAAAGAAACATCATTTCTTTTCATGGTTTGTATAGACAAGGATTAAGATATTCATTTGATAATGAAAAGGGTTCTATTAATGCTTATCTTAATGGTGTTTTCTATTTTGTAGCATTGCCTTGTAATGGAATATATGAAACTGTGATGGTTGTAGATAACTTAGGAAATGATGTGTTGCATATCGAATCTTCCAATAGTTTGGACAAAGCATGCTTGTGGCATTGTCGTCTAGGACATGTCAACAAGAAATGCATAGCTCAACTCCAAAAGGATGGAGTGTTGGAGTCATTCGACCTTAGGAACCATGACGTGTGTGAGTCTGGTTTACTTGGAAAGATGACGAAGTCAACCTTCACTGGTACTTGTGAATGGAGTGAGTGTTTATTGGATCTCATACACACCAACGTGTGGGGCCCTTTAGGTCCACCACAAGGGATGCGATCCGCTTCTATGTGACTTTCACCGATGATTATAACAAATATGGGTATATCTACTTAATCAAGCACAAGTCAGAAACCTTTGAAAAGTTCAAAGAGTTTAAACAAGAAGTGGAGAATCAGTTGGGAAGGAAAATCAAGATGCTTCGATCCGATCGAGGTTGAGAGTACCTAAGTCTTGCATTCCACGACCAACTCAAGGAATGTGGAATCGTTTCACAATTGATGCCACCTAGGACACCGCAGTTGAATGGTGTGGCTGAGAGGCGTAATCGAACCTTGCTAGACATGGTTCGTTCCATGATGAATCGTGCTTTGCTACCTATCTCATTCTGAGGGTCTGCCTTAGAGACTGCCACCCATATCCTTAACTTAGTCCCTACAAAGAAGGTCGCCAAAACACCTCACGAGATGTGGACAGGGAAAGCTCCCACTTTGGCACATATCAAGGTTTGGGGTTGCGAGGCTTTCCTAAGACGAGACATGACAAGCTTGAGCCTCAAAGTGAGCGGTGTATTTTCATCGGCTATCCATTAAAGACTTTTGGATATCTCTTATATAGACCGAGTGACAATGTTGTCTTTGTTGCGAGGAGAGAGGTTTTCCGATAGCGAGAACTCATAAGCCAAGCGGACAGTGGGAGGCAAATCGATCTTGAAGAGCTTCAAGAGTCGAGTGATGAAGGAACTGATGGGTTGTGAGCAAAACATCATTCCTATGGTGTACATGCAAACCCTAATAGCTTTTAGATCTAGTTTGTGTAATTAACATGCAATTGAATATCCAAAGCTATAAACCCTAGATCTAGCATACAATTAATCATATTAACATATGAAAGGGTTTTAGATCTTACCTTGATTGTTATGTAGCAATAACAATCTCAAATCCTCCTTGTAATGGCTTTGGAAAGCTTAGAGTCACAAGTGTCACTCCTCTAATGGCTCACAAATACCAAGAGCAAGAGGATGAAGAATGATGAGAGAGGAGGCACCCAAAAACGTGTAGAAACCCTAAGGAAACTCTTATCCACTATTTGGTGCTCTAGGGATCCTTAAATAGTGAGGCTATTAAGGTTATCTAACAAGGAAACCCTAATTTGAATGCTTAGGCCCCAAGCAACCCATGGACTCCCTCCTTTGAGGCCTAGGACGATTTCTAGTGGGTTTCCCCATAGAATTCGTCCACCCCTCTAATATGGAGTCCATTAGCCCAATATTCAACTATCATACAATTGACAGTTCTAGTCCCTTAAGTTTAATTTATGTCTTTTAGCCACAAAATTAATTCTTAATTAATTATTGAGTAATATTAATTAAACAATATGATTTCTCCTATAATATATTATTCTCATAATATATTAATAAATCATAATTAATCCTCTCTCTTCATAATTCATCCTATCAAGTTGCTTTGGTGAAGGCAACCCAAAAGGACCATGCATCATCGGGTCAAGTACATACCAAAATAGTTATGGACTTAGACACTAATCCAACAGTCTCCCATTTGGATAAGTCTAATAACTATTATGCATATGACTTCAGATCCTGATCCGTAATCGTAGCTTTCAAAATCCGTTGTCAACTCTGATCTTATCAGATACGCGTCCTTTAGATAAGGGATCATATATTCCTCCATTCTAGATATCGTATAGACTGAGACATGGATTTAAATCATTCTCTCTGTCTATGTGTTGTTTCCCGATTTCCGATTTATGACGACTGATAACAGACTACAATTGAACATGTTGGGTTGACGATTCGTTCAAGGGTTGCGTCTTTGGGCTCGGCTATTTGTTTATTTAATTTGTATTCCGGTTTGGGCCTGTCCAACCGAGAGCCCATTATGTTTATTATATAAGTATATGCTTGCATGCATATTAGGTTAAGGATTGATCTAGAGCATAACGATAGTATTTACAGATTTCTTTCATCCTTCTTGTAAACCTACCAATCCTCTACAGTTGATGTTCTTAATCGAGCTCTTCTGAGGATTTTGTTTTAATCATTTGACACGTTTGATTCACTCTTGCCTTGTTCTTATTTTCGTGTTCTTGCTGTTTTATATTTACTTACCTGTTTAAGATCTAATCGATCTTCAAAGATTAAAGTTTTAATCTCATCAATTGGTATCAGAGCAGGAGGCTGTGTAATCGATACACATCTTTTCTGTGAAAAGATTTGAATTAGGGTTTTTCCGCAACTACCGATATTTATTGAGCCGTCATCTCATTATTGACGTATCTTGATATTTATTGTTTTGCCCTAATCTGCTTTATTACAAGTCTGATCTTTGAACAGGTTTTTCGATCATAATGGATGAGTCGTAATCAAATCCTATCAATATTTCCAACAGCATCGGTTCAACCACAAAGATTCCAATCCTATATACCCATGACTATGAAGTCTGGGCGCATCACTTTGAAGACTACGTGATAGGATCTGAGGATAATGGATACCTCATATGGGAAGCTATCATTAATGGACCTTTTTCTCATTCTGCAACGTCCAGGATTATCAAAACTCAAAAGGAGTACAATGATCTGCTGAAGGATGTTAAAGATATTGCACAAGATGAAAAGGATAAATTCCAGTGCAATATCAAGGCGTTAAGATTGATAAGATTCGCCCTTCAGTCCGACACCTTCAGGTTTGTCAGCTCATGCACGACGGCAAAGGAAGTTTGGGATAGACTTCACGAACTGTACTCTACAGACGAGGATCTTGAACATTCTATCCAAACCTTGCTCTTTTCTGAGTTTGGAGAATTCAGGCAAGGAGCAGAAGAAACAGTGACCCAGACGTTCGATCGCTTTAATCATCTTCTCAGCAGGATGATCAAACATGACATCGAAAGGAAGCTTATCGAGCAGAAGGTTACATTCTTAAATGGTCTGAGGTCTGAATGGAGAGCAGTGGTGTCTACAGTCAAAGCCCATGAGCAGTTTAAATCATATTCTTTGGCGAAACTGGTGGGTATTCTCAAGTCCCAGGAGAAGATTGTACTGCAGGAGAAGAACGTTGTTTCAAGCCTTGGTTCGCTGGCCCTCCTGTCAAAAAGTAAAGCTGTGATGGAGGATGAAGACCTTAACTTGGAGGAGTATGACCTCACGTCTGAGGATTATGCTATGATGGTGTCTAACCCCAAGAGGTTCATAAAGAAGAGATTCCCCAGCAATAAAAACCGAAAATGGCAGGGGAGTTATAGTTCAGAAAAAGTTAACAATGAACCGAAGGTTGAAGAGCCCAAGAAGGAACCGAAGGTGGATGGTGATTCTGGAGTAAGCTGTTACTACTGTGGTGGGAAAAACCACTATGCTAAAGATTGTGTCCTTAAAAAGATGGCTGAAAAGGATGATGAAAAGGATGAGGAAGCTGTGCTGCAGAAAAGGCTCGATGAGATGAGAAAGAAGAAGTCTACCGCTAACCCTTCCATGAATGCTCTTATTGTGCAGGGTTCGGTTGCTGATGACGAGTTCGGTAGCGTGGAAGTTTGGTCTACCGACTCAGAAGACGATGAAGTGAGGAAGCCTACTCATGGAAAGGCTTATGTGGCAAAGGAGGAGAGCAGTGGAGGAAGATGCTTCATGGTGTCTGATGTATCTCAGATGAGGGGATACAACACTGATGGTTGAAGCAATGAACCGAAGGGGCAGGAGGACATGTGCTTTACAGCCAAACCACTCAGCCAGCAGTTCAATGAGCTTGATGAACTGATAAAGAAGGTACAATCGGTTTTCATTTCATTTAAAGTACCACAATCCTCATATTAGAAAGAACTAAAAAAATGTTAATACAAGAATTTCTCATCTAGATAGTAGCTTAACTCAAACTCGACTCACCAATTCTAACCTAACTGATCAATTAAGCAGGGTGTCTTCGAAGAGTGAGGAGCGGCGCATGTGGATCGAGTTGAAGGAGTTTGAATTAGTTAAAATTAAAGACGTAAACATTTATTTACAAAGAGACAATTTAAAGTTGTTAAAACAGCGGAATGTTTTTTGTTTAATTGCAAAACGTCTTTATTCTAATATTACTCAGCTTCACTTGGACTGTGAAATAGGCCAAAAGATCCATCGCATGATTTTGCCCTTCCTTGAGTTTAAGGAGGATGAAATTGATGCCGAAGCTTATAACTGTGAGAGTGTGATATCATCTGACGATGTCAATCCGACCTACATGTATGGACTGGACAAAATTGAGTCCTTCATTAAATCCAAGGACCACAAGGACATGCTTAAAAACCTTTTGGATGAAAATGATAGACTTAAAATGAGAACCGAAACCATACAAAAATTTGATTCTTTAAACGCCAACGTAAGCTCAGAAAACAAAATTGATGTTGAAAATGCATCTGAGCTTAACGAGGACGACAACATGAGTGAAATTTCTGTAGAGGACACGGTTGACTGCTCAGAATTTGTAAAAAGCGAACCTAAAAACCACAAGAATCTAATTTCTGAAAATTCAGTGGAGTTCGCTCGATTGTCCCAACAAAAGTCCCCGATCTTAGCAGAGAAAGCAGTTGTGTATCAAAAGGTCAGGACCACTCCAAATCAAGTATACAAGGTCACTGGAGTAACCGAACATCAGACGGATGAACTCACAGCTATTGTAAACGAAGACAATGCTGATGGCTGTGATGAGTACTTCTGGTCAGCTCCAATAGATAATGCAAACGAAACGGTAGGCTTATCAGAAAGAACCTCTTGGATGAGTAAAGGTAGATACATACCTGAACCCTTGAACAAGCCAGATAATTTCGATGAGCCAAGCACCAGTGGTACGAAAGACATTCCTCAGGAGAATGAAAGTTCGGCAAAAGCAGACGTTCCCTCTACTTCCTCAGTTCAAAGTGAAACTCATACAGTTCAAAATGAACCAGCCAAGGAGAAACCGAAAATGAAAGCTAATATTCATCATCAACCGAAGCAGATGAGGAATAAGAAACGTGAAAGGAACCAAAGATACAGGAAGAATCTCTCTGAAAGGAGGCAATTCTGGCAATCCCAGAATGCATACTTCTCACATCAAGACAAGAATCTGAAGTATGAAAACAATCCTGTCGGAAAGCCTGAGAGCCACAACAACCGAAAGCAAAGGTTCGGTTCTGAGAATGACTTCAACCGAAAGCAAAGGTTCGGTTCAAAGAACGATTCCAACCGAAAGCAAAGGTTCGGTTCTGAAGTCAGAAGAGATCAAAACTCTAAGGTCAGTCCCTCCAATGATCAAAAGCAAAAGGGTCACCTAGAGTCTCCAGCCAAGAAGTCCTCTCAATCGAAACCCACTCCTTCTAGTTCATCTAATTCTTCTACTTCCACCAATTCATCTCCATTTTGCTCTAAAGCTCATTCTGTTCATTCTCAAAAATCTCATTCATCGGCTGAACAAAAGGGCAAACAGAAGGTTTCTACATCCACACCAGTGTCTAAACCGACCGCACCCAATCCTAATAAAATAAAAGTTTTTACCATTAAAAAGAAAGATGAAACAACACTTATAAAACGAACATATCTTGTTGACATCTCTCTTACTGTTCCTGTTCCCATGAAAAGCTCACGTTGACCCAAGAAACTTTGGGTTCCTAAATCTGCTTAATTTTTGCAGGTTATAAGTGACGAGCAGTTTGACGAAGAATGGTACATCGATAGTGGCTGCTCACGTCACATGACAGGGAGGAAAGAGGAGCTCAGGGAATACAGATCTCTTACAAATGGTGGCAATGTCAAGTTTGGAAACAATTCTTTCGGCACCATAAAGGGATACAGAATGATAACTAATGGTGATTTCACTATAAGGAAGGTGGCTTATGTGGAAGGACTCCAACACAACCTCATCAGTGTATCTCAGCTTGTTGGAGGTACAGGTCTCAAAGTCTCATTCGATGATGAAGGTTTTGAAATTATTGAGAAAAAGACAAAGAAAGTAATTCTCAAGTCGGAGCGAAAGGGTGAAATGTTTCCTCTAAACCTTAAACCCATCAAAGGAAACCCAACTATATGCTTGTTATCAAAAGCTCAATCTGACGAAAGCTGGTTGTGGCACCGAAGACTGTCTCATCTCAACTTTAAAGATATCAACCGACTTGTCACTGGAGGTCATGTTAGGGGTCTTCCATTGCTCAAGTTCGATAGAGATCATTTGTGTGCTGCATGCGAAATGGGGAAGCAGAGTCGTCAAAGTCATCCATCTGTAATTAACACAAAAGTTGTTGAACCACTCGAATTACTTCATATTGATTTGTGTGGTCCTTCATCTATCGAAAGCATCGGTGGTAGCAAGTATATTCTTGTTATTGTTGATGACTTTTCACGATTTACATGGGTGTTCTTTCTAAAGCTCAAATCTGAAGCGACTCATAAGCTGAAAATGTTTATCAAGCAAATTGAAGTACAGCTCAAGAAGGTCGTTCGCAACATCAGGAGCGACAATGGTCTGGAATTCAAAAATAGGGAATTTGAAGAATTTCTAGCAGAAAAGGGAATAAGTCACAACTTCTCAGCTCCTTACACACCTCAACAGAACGGAATAGTCGAAAGACGAAACCGATCTTTGTGTGAAGCTGCCCGAACTATGCTAAGTTTCGCTTCCTTACCTCTTTATTTTTGGGCTGATGCTATTTCTGCTGCTTGTTTTACACATAACAGGTCCTATCTCAACAAGCGATTCACGCTCACACCTTATGAGATACTAAACAACAGAAAGCCCAATATGAAATTTTTCCATGTATTCGGCTCACGGTGTTTCATCTTTAACTCTAAAGAACACCGCAACAAGTTCGATGTCAAAGCCGACGAGGGAATCTTTCTGGGCTACTCTCTCACATCCAAAGCATACAGAGTCCTAAACAAGCGTTCAAGAAAAATTGAAGAGACATATTACGTGACCTTTGACGATAGCTATGTCAAAAAGCTACAAGCCAAAGAAGACACCGCTGGGGAAATCTTTCCTCAAACTGGCCAAGTCACAGTCTCGATCGCTAATCTATACGAGAAATTTCTGGAGCTCGTTGACGAGCCAGAGAAAGCTTCTCTCTCAGAAGCAGGTGCAGCAGACAACAAGGTAGACCACATGAAGCAAATTGTCGAAGAAGCTGCCAGGAGAATGAATGAAGGAGGATCGACTTCTGATGAACCTCCATCCAACGATGGTTCAGTCGAGGGGGAGCCAAGCTCACAAGTCGAGGGGGAGCCAAGCTCACATGTCGAGGGGGAGCCAAGCTCTACAACTGCAACCGAAAGTGCTTCTCCAACTGAAAGTGCTTCTCCAACCGAAAGTGCTTCTCCAACCGAAGGTGCATCAACGCCTGCAAGTCCAGTATCACAAGAAACCTCTGAACCTCAAGTTTCTCAAAGCTCATCAATCGAGGGGGAGCATGATGATATGACGCTTGACTACGATAGCCAGTCCGAGCCAGAAGAAATGATCAATGCTGAACTAGACCCAACCTTTGATCCAAATTATCCTCCTCTTACCAAATGGACCAGAGATCATCCTATCTCTCAAGTGGTTGGTGATGTCTCTGAAAAGGTTCTGACCCGATCACAACTGAAGGCAAAACACACATCCTTATTTTCAAAGGTTGAGTTTTGTATGTTTAACTCATTCGTATCAAAAGTTGAACCGAAGACATTTAACACTGCCCTTGATCACTCTGATTGGGTTCAAGCAATGCAAGACGAACTGAACGAATTTGAAAGGAACAAAGTCTGGCGCCTCATTCCAACTCCTCCAGATGCTTCGGTTATTGGTCTCAAATGGGTCTTTAGGAACAAATTGGACAAGGAAGGGAATGTTATAAGGAACAAAGCTCGTATGGTAGTAAAGGGATACTGTCAGGAGGAAGGGATTGATTATGAAGAGACTTTCGCTCCTGTAGCTAGGCTGGAATCTGTAAGAATATTTCTTGCTTATGCTGCCCACAAAAACTTTGAAGTTTTCCAAATGGACGTCAAGTGTGCATTTCTTAATGGAGAACTCGAAGAAACCGTGTATGTGGAGTAACCTCCTGGGTTCGTGAACGAAAAGTATCCAAATCATTGCTATATTCTGGATAAAGCTGTGTATGGCCTCAAACAAGCTCCGAGAGCCTGGTATGAAACGCTAACTAAATTCTTAAAGATGTCTAAATTCAAACAAGGTTCGGTTGACCCAACCTTCTTTCGCAAAAAGGAAGGTAACCACCTTATGATAGTTCAAATTTATGTCGATGACATTATCTTTGGCTCTACGAATCCCAGCTTAACAGCTGAATTCAGAAAGATGATGGAGACTAAATTTGAAATGAGCTCAATGGGTCCTATTAATTTTTTCCTTGGTTTAAATATTAGACAGGGACCCGAAGGCATCTTTATCAATCAGGAAGCTTACACGAAGTCTCTCCTAGCAAAGTTTGGTATGATGGGAGACTCCAAAGTCAAAGTCCCAATGGCATTCGGCACCAAGCTAACTCCATCCCTAGACAAACCGGCTGTTGATATCACGCTCTATCGTCAAATGATAGGCTCACTAATGTATCTTACTGCTAGCAGGCCTGACATCATGTTTTCTGTGTGTTATTGTGCTCGATTTCAGGCAAACCCACGCGAACCTCACATGCTTGCAGTGAAGAACATTTTACGCTATCTCAAGCGAACCACCTCCTTAGATCTATGGTATCCTTCCAACTCAGGCTTCTTCGTTCAAGCCTATTCAGATGCTGACCTTGGAGGATGTGGACTCGACAGAAAAAGCACCACTGGTGGCTATCAATTCCTTGACGGGAAGTTGGTCAGCTGGCAATCCAAGAAACAAACGTGTGTGTCGTTGTCTACTGCCGAAGCGGAATACATAGCCGCTGCATCCTGCAACTCTCAAGTGATTTGGATCCAGAGTCAACTTCGAGACTATGGACTCAATATGAAGAAGATCCCACTATATTGTGACTCAGAAAGTGCAATTAGGATCTGTCATAACCCGGTGCAACACTTTAAAACCAAACACATAGCACTGAGGTATCACTTCATCAAAGATCACGTGGAAGATGGAAACGTCGAAGTTCACTTCGTAAGAACTACTGATCAACTGGCTGACGTCTTTACCAAAGCTCTTCCTGAAGCATCATTCAACGGAATACTGCAAGGGCTAGGTATGATGGAATCAGAGTCAGTACCTCACACTACCTCTCAACCTCAAACGTAAGAAGCGAAATTGACCGAACGCTCAGGTTCGGTTAAATAATCTGACTCGCTCATCACCACAAAGGTAGTTTTCTTGATTGTATATGTCTTGTACAAAGTTGTTTATCTTATTGTTAAAAGTATTTTCTGATTGAATGTCTAAATTCCTTGGTTTCTTAAAATTTTCCAAACCCGAAACCTACCGAAGGTTCGGGTTCGGTTTTTCAAAATTTTCTGGAACCGAAACCAACCGAACGCTCGGGTTCGGTTTTTCAAAATTTTTCCAACCGAACGTTCGGGTTCGGTTTTTCAAATTTTTTCCAAAGTTTTTTTTTACTCTTTCTTAGTCTTATTTTTTTTCTTACATATTTTTTTTTATTATTTTTCATTTTTTTTAATATATCTAAAAAAAAACTCCAAAAATATTTTTCTCTTTTATTTTTTTTGTGTGTTCGTTCGTTTATGGGTGTATAATTGTTGGATTACTTAAGTGTCCCTAGAAGCATGCTGCTGTATGTGTCCCAAGCCTCATAAGATTTTGAATAATAGCCTTCATGACCTGGTATAAACAAACCTTGTCTTCCCAATAAGGCTACCACATTTATTCTAATCGTGAGCTACCTCACTCTCTTCTCACATGAGTTAAGAGTTTTCTGCTTGGTCCTTCTTTTCGCAGCAGAGGTACTTTAATTTCTTACACCATCTCCATTACATTTCTCCATTACATTCGTTTCATCAATGTAACCCTTGAGACTCTCAGAAATTCCCACTGAGGTTTATGGTTACACAACATCTGTGTTTATGATCTTAGTTTCGTGTCACTACGAGCTGAGTGAAACCCAAAATTCAACACCAAATCTGAATTGACGGTGATCAATTAATTTGCTCAAGTTTTCACCAAAGAATTGACGAATATACCTTCATGAAATCTCAAATTTTATTTTGTGTGATTCCTATGAAATTGTTAAACACCATAACATTTCTTCCCTTGGGATCCAGTTTTTATTTTTTTGAGATTTTATATTTTCCAAGCCAATTTAATATTAATTCCCACCTACTTGTTCAATAGACTACACCGGTCTCACAAGTACTTTATTCACATTCTTTCTTATTTCTAGATTAGAATTGTTGAATCAAAGCGAAAGCCACCCTTAAGTAGCCTAATTAAAAGAAGCCTTTCAACATTTATTAATAAGTGTTTGATCGTTATTCAACGGGAATCCACATTAACACTTTAAGGTCTCTCTTGACCTTGAAGGAAGAGATTCGTGCCCGGGATCATTTGTTTCGTGTCATTATTGACATCACAGTCATTCCTAAAAAGAGTTGCTTTATTTCTTTTCTTTTTACACTCTTAGCACGAAAATCTTTGATTTTCCAAAAATCCGGTACTAATTAATTTCAGGCTGATTTATTGCATTGGTGATTAATTATCGTGGTCAACAATCATCCACGTGGGCCATTTATTCAAAAGATGCGATTCAAAAAGATAAGACGAAGGGTTGCTGACTCAGGCGGGAAATAAAAGGATTGAATTTCAACCGGTGGTAAAAAGGGGCGCGTGTGAATTTGAAATGTCCACTCTTTTACTGACAAAGTGGACGCGTGTGCGAATTTCAAGCGACTCCTCTCTGGCATTTAAAGGCGCGTGAGGATTTGAAACGGTTTGTTCTGAAACGACGCTTGTTGGGCGGTGTGATCCTAGGAATCTGACACTCTCTCTCCTACGTGATCATCGCATGCCTTAACTGTCACGCATAGAAGATTTGAACATATTTTTCTCTCTCCTTACAATCACTATAAAAGGCAGTCTCCACTCCCATTTACCTCTTTACTGCCTCCGAAATATCAAAAGAACAAAAACTCCCAAAAGCTTTCCTGTTCATCATCTTCTTCAATCTTCAACAATGGCAGAATCATCCTCAGTCCATGCTACCTTACACATCCTTCCTATTCATCCACAACAATGCTTGGTGATCGATCTAAATCCTCTGGCGTACGACTCTTACATGTCGCCGATCATCGAGTGCCTGAAGTACTCCCAAATCGCTCCAGCTCTCTCCAGGATTGAGTCTGTGCCAATGGTGGTTCTCTCGCAGGTGTATGCGACTGCCTATTACGGCAAAGCAGTCGAGCGGGTGTTCTTCGAGGTTGCTGATCACAAGACCTCTATTTCTCGACAGCGATTTGGTACTTTGCTTGGTTTGGCTGCTGACCCATCGAGAATTAATCCGGAGACGATTCCGATTGGGCATCTTTACAACATGTTCTATAACATGGGGTACACGGAGGCGCTCGTCTCTGTCGCAAAGTTCAAGAAATCCTGCTTGCCGCCGCCGTGGAACGACATGTTCACAGTCCTCTTCAAGGGCTTGTCTGAACGGAGCTCAGGATCCGATGGTGCTAGTCGACTGTTCTTGTCGATTATGTACGCAGTTTACAACGGAGTCAACCTAGACTTTGGGTTGGTCCTCTGGCAACAGCTCATCCAGAGCCTTTCGTCTTCATCACGACATTCTGAGGTGTCGTTTGCCCGGTTCTGGATTATTATCACCAAATGGGCGATGGATAAGTTGGATATTCCCACTGCTGCTGGTGCAGTGATGTCTTCGGTCGGTACTTTTCATACCACCAAGATAATAAACATCCAGGTTCTCTTTCATTGGCTCTATTCCGGAGACAATGTATGGCGACGTCCCATCCGACAGCAGGATCATCCGGACGATCAAAGAGTTCAAGGCATCTGGTCCTAGGGAACTTACACCGGAAATGCTAAAGTCCATCCATGATGCTGACAAACCGGTGCCCAGGGGCAAAAAGGCGGACAAAGGGAAGCAAGCGACCAAAGCTCCTAAGGGTCCTTCTCCCAAGAAGAGGAAACAGACAAAAGCTGCACAGTCCCCACAGCCGAAGAGGAGGAAGACTCAACCGAAGCGCAAGCTTGTTATTCCCTCTTCTTCGAGTGACTCTGAAGGCGAGAGTTCGGACTCGGACGGCTCTCAAAGAGGCGAAACCCCTCCAAGAGGCAACACCCCACCCCGATCTCCTACCCCAGATATGGAAATCCACAACTCACCCATTCCTTCACCCACTCAAACCATTCCTACTTCCATTCCCACCATAAACCCCACTACCACTATTCCTCCAACATCTTTCCCTATACCACCACCCATTTTCACAACTGCAACCGAAACACCACCTGTAACCGAAACCCCACCCGTAACCAAACCACCTCAAACCGAAACCCATACAACCGAACCTACCCACACTCAACCACCACCCGAAACTACCCCACCCCACACTCAACCTGAATCCACAAAATCTACAACACCCCCAGCTTCACCACCCCAACCATCTCCAGATCATGCCTCTGATGGAGATAACCCGTTCCTTGGCGGTGATAACATGACCTTCGATTCGGTCTATTTTAGTCCGTTTCAGGTTGAGAGTGATGAAGAGGATGATGCTCCAGTGACAAAGAAGCATCTTAAGGAGCTCAATGAGAAGGTTGACTTACTTCTCGCCTCATTTTCCAACCAACAGTCCTCTGTATCTGAAGCTGCACTTCAGAAGATTGTTGATGCCTTCTCCAGGGCTCAACATGATTCGGTAGCCTCAACCACTGCCGCCATCGACGCCTCTACCAAAGCCTGTGAGGCTGCAACCGCAAAAGTCGATAAACTATTCAACGACGCCTCATCCCTGTTTAAGTCCTTACAGGAGAGTGCGGATTCTACCAAGACAACTTTGGAACCGATTGTTCAGCAATTGGCAAAGTTCGTCTCAACGGAGTTGACCTCGTTCGCCAACCTTCGCCAATCAATATGCGATGACAACTCGGCCCTTCGTGCCTCCATTGATGAGCGCCTAGCTAAGCTTCAGGAGGATCTCGCAGCTGAGAACTCATTGATGGACGTTCTGGCAAGCAAAACTACCGCCCTAAAGGTCAAGAGCACTCAGCTATCAAACTCTCAACAACAGCTTGAAGCTCTTCGATCCGAAAGGGAGGTCATCAAGACATGTGTTTCGGATGTACACGCTGCCTTATCAAACATCCTAGAAGCACACGATCCAATTCTAAACCATTCGGTGAGGCGAACCCTTGCTGAAAAGCTTTCTCCTGCCATGGACCTTCTCAGCAAAATCGAAGGCTTACCTAGTTTCGTGTCCAATCCGAAACAAGGGGGAGAAGAGAAGAAGACTGGATCGAAACCACCTCCTTCCTCCAAAGCTACTCACACAACCGAACCACCTCCGACTGGTCAAGCTTCGGGTTCGGGTGTGAAAGACAAAGGGAAAAACATAGCTGAGGAAGAAGATGAAGATGAAGATAAAGAAACCATTGCTGACATGTTGAAACGAAAGAACAGTCGCAATGCTGATGAAGATGTTAATCGTGTGGCGCGAGAGGCTGAAGAAGCCGAACGCAAGCAGAAGGAAGCCAACGATCTACGCGAGAGCAGGAAGAATCTCTTCCCTGCCTGGACTCGGGAGCGAATGATCAAAGAGGCCATAGACACTCCCAACATCTTATGGCTCGAGCCGGTGATGTCGTTCGACTGCAATAATTCTGTCGATTCGCAGTTCGACATGCCGTTGACTCGAAAGGCGTTTATCTTCCACGCCTTCTCAAATATTTATGAAGTCCCTCATCCGAACCCTGAGGTTGATAGGGAGCTCATCGACTTCTATCTGAAGGCTGCTCGTCCTCAGTATCTAACTTGGAGCGCCCAGAAGATAGTGAACGTCCGGGTACTGAAGCCTTACACCGAAGGTAGATTCATTAATGTTCGGTTCAAGGTGATTCGAGGATCTGCAAGAACTGCACATCATATCTCCCTGACAGATCTACCGAACTTAAATCCTCATGATTGGATTGTTTTGCATAACATCCTCTTGACAAATGAAGCTGAATATGTTCCGATCATAGACCATCTCAAGAGGATGATTGTCTGTTATATCATGGAGGTAGCCCTTATGGATCAGGAGGTAGCCACTGTCTTCAAGAAGAAACCGAAGATAGCTCCTGTGGGATCGGAAAGTGATCTCAATCAGATGAAAATGGGCATGATCGACCCGAGACGCAATTCGGTTATGTTCACTAGAGCAGAAGGACAGAAATGTCTCTTTGCTTTAGCTGACAAACATCTTTACACCACTACTTGTCTAGAGCACGTGTTGTCGATCGTTCGAAGGTGTAAAGAGAATGCAGCGGATGATGTTAAGTACTTCAATGACATGATCCAGTGGTACATCAGGTTTAGGCAGACGATTCTGGCTCTTATCTCTCGTCTGTTTAACACCATGAAGAAGAAGGTACCTGCCTCCGCTGCTGGCCCAAGTAACAAGTGAAGATCTCGCTCTAATTGATGCAAAGGGGGAGATTGTTGGGTTGACGATTCATTCAAGGGTTGCGTCTTTGGGCTCGGCTATTTGTTTATTTAATTTGTATTCCGGTTTGGGCCTGTCCAACCGAGAGCCCATTATGTTTATTATATAAGTATATGCTTGCATGCATATTAGGTTAAGGATTGATCTAGAGCATAACGATAGTATTTACAGATTTCTTTGATCCTTCTTGTAAACCTACCAATCCTCTACAATTGATGTTCTTAATCGAGCTCTTCTGAGGATTTTGTTTTAATCATTCGACACGTTTGATTCACTCTTGCCTTGTTCTTATTTTCGTGTTCTTGCTGTTTTATATTTACTTACCTGTTTAAGATCTAATTGATCTTCAAAGATTAAAGTTTTAATCTCATCATAACACATCAAATTAGTCCCAGCTTGGCGAAGCGCTTAGGTGCCATCACTAAATCATCGAGGGGCCCAAAGATATCGCTTTTATCCCACTTTGGATAAAAGGAACGGATAAACTTTGATTCAATGCATGCTTGCACTCACTTACCAAATCACACACAACAATATGTTTTATGACATGAAGTTACTGGTGCGTTTACATATTATCAATGTGTAACCGAATCGCAAGATACAACTCACACATCTCGGTTTCAAGAATATAAGATATTATCGTCTCACCAATCACTCGTGATAAAATCCATGAAGTGATCCAAGTGAGTGTGGGTTTAATACAATGCTCAAATCATATTCATGAGCACTCATGAACGTTGCATCAAACATTTGCTTATGTCTAATACACTTTAGACAATCCACACACCAATTCACGACAGTGTTCATTCATACCTACTTCCAACATATGAACGATTGTGGTCCGTTCGAATAATTTGTTTGTTCTGAACCAATTTAATTATTCAGGAAGTCAAAACATGCAAAGTGAAACACAAGAGCAATACTAATCCCATATGGCCCCAAACTCTGGATATAAATAAAACATTTTATTTAATCACCATATTGATTACTCATTATTTGTTGTTTCGGGTAATCAACTTCTTACTTGAATTATTACTACACTTGTCCCATGCTCTCAGAATGCACACAATGTTTACCTACGGTTCTTACTTTGTGAAATAAATCAAATGAACACATTTCCAATCATACTCATTTCACAACTCCCAATCCTTATCATAAGTATAGGAATATCAAATTCTTGTTACTTATGCTAGATTCTAACATTTTATGAAATGATCATAGCTCTAAATCATCAAGAGTTGGCCAATCTCTATCAGAAACAATTCTATAGATATGATGTCTCTCACTCAAAGTACATTCCTTTGAATATCTTTCTTGCATAAAAGTTTCTAATCTAGACATAAATTCTTAATATCCAACTCCCAATATGAAAGATTTCTACATTTGCCATACGACAATTCATTCTTAATAGAATCTTATCTATTCATAATAATGTCGATATGTTCCATCCAATATCATACTTCCAACTACTCACAAGCGACCAATCCTTAGCGAGCTTTGGATCGTCCTTTGATAGTTGTTTAATTATCTTAGTCAAAACCGATTCTTGTCCTTTTTCCCTCTAAATGCGCTAGACATTTGAAAAATTTTAGAACGATCAAATTTTATAGCATCTGCAATCGATCCTTTACCCAAAGCGTATGGGATACGATGCATAATGTCTTACATGAAGATCTGATACTTTATCAATCTTCTGCCATAATATTTTATGTGCCGCGTTCTGACAATTCGAACTATGAAGAAGGAAAGCATAATCATAATTGAAATTTAAGAACACACTATGTATCCTTTGACTAAATTTATTAAAATTTCTCAATCTAAGCTTTAGATTTTGAAACGAAGTACAATATTCTCTCCCTTAATTATAGCAAAACAACTTTTCAACCCTTACGACTTTGCAAAGTATAACTCTTGTTTTCTATAATTAATATTGCTAACTTGCAATACTTGCCTTAATAATCATACAAGCACAACATTTATGCTCCCACTGTCATGATGATTATTATCATATAAGCATAACACTTATGCTCCCACTAGCTTTGACATGGTTTAGAAAATAACTGAACTTCCAGAAAACAATACTTATTGAATTTTTGAAGTTCATATTTCTAATACTTAATGCTTTGATAATCCTTTATCTAAGCTTCTTAAACTTATACACCTTTGCCTTAGATAGCTTATATGTGTGTCTAAACAATTCAGACTAATTGCCAAATCTCACAATTCGAATTATAGAAAGGGATACCGCTTCTTAAAATCTCTCTTAGCAAAAGCATTTCCTCACAGTCATTTTCATGAAGGAGGGAATCTTATGACACTTAGATTTTAATGGTGTATGTGTTCCTATCCATGCGAATTTGTCAAAACCAAAGTTTGCGACAAAACCAAACTCATATGGACCGAACTTTCTCAATCTTGATTTCTTGCCTTATGGTAACACGAGTGCCCACCATGTCTTCCAAGTAGTTAAGCAGCTCACCCTTTCCTATCAATGTAATTTTCATTGATCAAGGTGCTTGCCTTTTACGCGTTCAAATGAGAACTCATAGAACTCATATGCATAATTAACTCAATTGGAATGGCACAGAAACAAAATAGTATCAACACGATAGGTTGTAAGCCTCAAGTCGTGTGCTAGTGATGATCGATAAGGTTTATTCTTGATTTGTTCTTGAAACCTTTCAAGACTTTTGAAACTACCACTGACTCCTTGACATATAAGATTCTCTTGTCAACAAACATTTCTTGACAAACAAATATTCAAGAGTTAGTGTAGCTTTTATCAAGACAAAACACTTCTTGAGACTTGTCACTCAATTCACAATCTTAACTCTGAGACTTGTTTTTGGAACGAAGTATGATTGACTTCTTGATTTAACCATTTCTTCAATTCTTGATTCCTCTTCTCAGACATAGAATTGCACTAAGACTCACTTAGAGGATCAATTGAGATATGGTTCTTAATCATTAAGACCTATCATAAAACATAATAAAAGGTACTCTCCCTTCTTCTTAGAATAGAGAAACTTTTATCTTTCTACCTACTTGATTCTTGTTTATTCGTTCTGCTATTTATTGAAACTCTTTCAATCAACTGAGAATTACACTTAATCTCATAAGTATAATCATATTTACTTAACCTTACTAAATCATGACGAATATCTTTGTTGCTCTTTTGGTGGACTTGATCAACACACAACTTGTGTGCTCGATCTCTTAGTCCTTCACTTGTCACTTTGTCAACGAATTAGTCTAATTTCCATATATGAAATTTCTCATTCATCATGCAACCAAGTTGTATGATTCCAAGTTTCTGTCCAATTGAAACTTGGGCGATGATAAAACTTTCCTTATTTGGTAAATTCTCGACATTCCCACAAATAACATAATTAAGAATGAAATCCATTATTGCTAATAATAGAAACCTTCAAACATCAATTTTTCATACACTCCATTGCAAGGATAAATAAATAATATAAAATCAAAATTTATTTTATTGCGGAAAAATTTGTCCTTACAATGCAATTTAATTGAAAAACTATGTTAATACATATTTCTTAGCAATCTTATTCTAACTCCAACTAGTAGCTTAAGAATCTAATCTTCAAGCAATGCGATCGAAATCCATTTCTTCATGATTAGATTCATCTCACTTCTTCCCTTAGACCTCCTTTCTTTTATTCGATCCTACAGGACATTGAAATGTAATCTGATCACATCATGCATTAAGAATCTAGAATAGGAGCTTAAAAGAGTTAGTTAATGGATATTACCTAAAGTAGAGCCATACTTTTTGACTCTCCCATCTCTTAGATCTCTTAGGTAAATAAGCCAGCTTCGTCTCCAATGCCACTTCTCTTGGCAATAAAAGAAAATTGACTCTTTTGGAACAACACACAGAACTACTTTTGACTTTGCCTTTCGACTTTTCCTTTCTCTTATGATCAAACTTTTCGATCATGGCATGCCTTTCATTGCCATTGTCTATATCCATAGAGGTCTGGAAGGCAGATCCTCCAATCAACTTTGCTTTTCCAGTGCGCCAAATCATTGCTGATTCAGCAGCAATAAGCATATAGGTGAGATCGATGAGGATTACGTCGTGGTTCATCATATAGTACTCTCTTGCGAACTCTCTATATGAGTCAGGAAGTGACTGAAGAACACAGTCAACAGCCAGCTCCTCACAGACAACAGATCCCAACATTCTTAACCTATCAATGTGTGACTTCATCTCTAGGACGTGTGCACACACTAACTTTCCTTCTTCATGTTTACTTGCCAAAAGGACTTGAGTGAGTTTGAACTTTTCAATCTTTTGACCTTGTGGGTTAGGGAGAACAATAGGAGGAAGTGAAGCATGATCTCGTGTTCCTCAATCGAATCGTGGAATATCATCTTCATGTGAAAAGCTTGTTCCACGGGATTTGGGAAGACCGAAGTTGTCATAGTTTGACATCTACAAAACGGGAGAAAAATTCAAGTTAGTTGATTGATTGAGTCCTTAATAAATCACCCAAATGAGATATTAAGGCTAGGACCCAACACAATGGTCTACAACTTGGGAGAGGGATGCCGTAACCCAAGTTGCAGAACATTTGAAGGTAAGTGAATGACGATTCACTAATTTCCACCATGAAAAACAAAAAAGAAATTTGAGTTTTAAATCTATTGAAAATTCCTAGATCTTTTGAGATTCATTGAACTTTTCAACGCCATGTTTAAATCTCGATATGCCCCTCGATTTGTGATTGGGATGCCGAGGATCAAAAAATAGGGTGTGAATAACCATGCAAACTTATATGGTGCCCCCAATGTTACAGTCACCTATTCGATGTGCCGGTTAACCACACACGCTCCACCAAACTATGACAAACATTGAGTCACCCTTTGCTACCTTTGCTTAGAACCATTTAGTGTGCCAGTTAACCACACACGCTCCACTAACATGTTCGCAAGGGCACAAAGTGTAATTTCATGGAATTGCATCAATTCACTTTTGCCTAAAGTAGCTAAGATTGGGAATTTTTGTAAAAGCATTTAGTTACTTTTGTACTTCATTATACTTATAATGGAAGGTTTCTGTCCTATCCTACCTGGAACCTCCAACGCTGGTGCTCAACCTGAGGAGGAAACTCCAACAGGAACCTCCAACGTTGGCGCTCAACCTGAGGAGGAAACTCCGGTTGAACAAATTGACGAATCCTTACCTCTTAGATGTTCCAGTAGCGTTAGTGTTGCACCTGTGTTGTATGGTTTTCATAAAATAAGTGAAGGTGATACATGTATTAGTGATAGTACACTAATAAATTTGGATGAATCTAATATCTACAAGGAAGCCATGGCAGGTCCGGAGTCTGCAAACTGGAAAGAGGTTATGGACACCGAGATTCAGTCCATGTATGGCAACCAGAATTTGGTTTACAATGTGCCTGGTCGTAAGACGGTCAGGTACAAGTGGATATTCAAGAAGGAGACTGACATAGATGGGAAGATACGCACCTATAAGGTGTGATTAGTTGTGAAGGGCTTTCCTTAAACTCCCAGAGTTGACTATGATGATACCTTCTCACAAGTTGCGAAGATAAAGTCTATTAGGGTGATACTAGCCGTTGCTGCATTTCATGACTATGAGATATGGCAGATGGATGTCAAAACCGCTTTCTTTAACGGAAAGTTGGTTGAGGATGTTTACATAAGTCAGCCATAGGGTTTTGTCGATGAAAAGCATCCCAATAGAGTGTGTAAGCTTGAGAAGTCCATTTATGGATTGAAACAAGCATCTCGGCGATGGAATCTTTGTTTTGATGAGAAAGTTAAAGAGATTGGTTTTCTAAGAAATGAGGATGAATCATATGTATATGTCAAAGCCAGTGGGAGTATAGTTAGCTTCCTTGTGTTCTATGTCGATGACATACTACTCATAGGAAACGACATCCCGACACTACAGGAAGTCAAGTTCTGGTTTGGGAAGTGTTTCGCTATGAAGGACCTCAAAGAGCCTGCTGTTGAGAGAAAAACTTGGAGACACACTTGAACAAACGTTTGAACAGGTATATTGCGGAATAGTTAATCTCAAAGGATCTTAAAGCTCAACAATAATATAGTTAGATAGTTAGATAGTTAGTTGTGGAAATTAAAGAAATATAAATGACAGCAATTGTTATATCCAGAATACACTTAAGCTGATTCATAACAAGGAATGCATTCACTCCGAGTTAATAAGGAAGGTCAAGCTTAGTGATTAAGTCTTAAAGACTTGCTCCGGAGAGAGGTTATAGTTTGATATGTTTCAGTAGCAATTTAGAGTAAGAAGAATAGAAAGATAGAGAAATGAAGAAGATAACTTGGAGAAATATATTCAGAATAATTCACAAGTCATCGAGTGATAAGAGAGATGGTTGAAGAAGAAATTCATGTGTAAGAAGTTGTTTTAATACAACATAATGAGTCTCTACATATAGAGTCTTAGAGCTAAACTAGAACTCTATGAGCAGCTATGCAAGGCATATTGGATAATAGAGTGTATTACATAAAGATAAGAAAAGTAATTAAGTAGACTGGGGATTGATTGCAGTTGCTGATGAAGAGCTGTCTCCGGATGCTGAAATGATTTCGGATGTTGAACCATTGCGGTAGAGAGATGGTTGTGTTAGATGAGTTCAAGAGGGTCACTTTTATGTTTCAACAATTTCCCCCTAAGTGACCTCTTTAACTCTGGTTCAACTATCAAGTTTGAGGAACTTGATTAGAATCCACCAGAACTTCCTGACATTTTCAAGCCATAAGATTCTTCTTGAAATTTCAAATTTGACTTCTGTAGTTGTATGCCTCGATCTTTCAGCTGCGGTCTTGTAGATGTCAAGTTGTTTCTTGGGTAGGCGGTGCATGGCATTCATCGGAATGAAGTATTTGACGTTGTCAGCCTTCCGTTTGAATATGATACCAAGTTCAGGAAAGTTTGTTGCGCCTAGTGATCTTTCTTCAAAGCCTTCGGTAGGCATTGGCATAGGTTCAAGTGGGGGGAGATCAAACTTCTTGATGATGGTGGGGTGGATATCCGCATCAATCTTGGTGAAGTCACAAACTATATCCCTTAGAAAGGATTTGGATTTATCAAGCGCCATTTGCATCTTTGGGTTCTTTTCTGCCTTGTTCTGGAACACCCTGGCAATAAGGAAGATTTCTTCTGGATTCATGCTTGGGAAGTCTGCCTGAGTGCGGATGTAGTCATGCTCTCTTTTGGTAAGGGTATACTGAACGAAGTCAGCCTTCATGAACTTCTTCATCTTGTAGTTTTTGACTGCGGATGGTCTATCATTAGACCATATGTTTTCAAAAGAGGAGCCATGCTTAGCATAAAAACGATTAAGTCTTTCAAACTCCATTGGCAGTCGTTTGTGATCAGGGAGACTGCAGTCAAAAGACTCAAAAACTGCAAAATACTTGGCATTGGGAGAGATCGAAATATCCCAATATCCATCAGAAGGGGGTTCAGGATATGTGAGGTGTGTAGTGTAGTCTTCATCAAGTAGCCTGTGGAGCGGATTGACCCATGATTTTATCAAGGACTCATCAATCATAGTATCGAATTTGCATTCTCTCCATATGAGTTCAGCAAGCTTGGCCGCCTTCCAGTAATGCTTTCTTTGGGCTATGGCAGGGGAGTCTGTGGAGCTTGAGGATGACATGTTTTCCTCAAGATTTTTTAGGTGAGGAGGAGTCTTAGGCTTTTTGGTAGTATCTTTTGGAGATGGTAGTGGAGAGGGCTGCGGTGTGGGGATTTTTTCAGTGGTGAGGGGAGGACTCTGATGAATGTAAGTATCAGAGCGATGGACTTCATCTTCACTTCCCCCTCTTGAGGGATGCAACGGAGGTGCTTCCTCAAGCAATTGCTTAAGTCCATCCACCTTGGCACAAAATTCTTAAAAGTGAGTTTTTATAGACTTGGCCAAATGGGAATTGTTTGGGGTGGAGGAGTTGAAGAGCAGCTTCTATATGTCTTTGGTAAGCTGGAGGATCTCAGGGCCATGGAAATTTGAGGTAAGGGATTTCTGCATTCGGTTGATAGTTGCATGAAGAATAGAGATAGTGGACTCATAAGCAGTATGAATCTCATCTATCACTTTCTGAGATTGTGTAGCTTGATCCGCAATGGCTGCTTGAAGATCCTGTTTGATTGTGGTCACCTTAGTAATGAGGCATTCCGCTGCAGCCATGAAGTCCTGATGGTTAGCCCTACGGTTGTTGTCAAGGGACTGGATCCCTATTTCTACCTTGAGAGAGATGCGCTCAACAGCCATATGCTCTCTCGTCTCAAGTCGTTCAACGCGCTCAATCAATGACTGCAGTCCTGGAATGTCTTCAGGCGGAGGTTGGGTAGGTTTAACCGCAGCCAAAATTTGATAAACTTTGGCTTGGAGCTTAGGAATTCCTTCCTGGTGACAACATCCTTCTTCTTCTTCTTTTTGTTTTCTTTAGGCTTTGAAGTTAAATGCTGAGAACCACTGAACTCCTCTTCTTCTTCAAACATCATTAGGTCGTCGTCTGAAGGGTTTGGTTTGTTGACCTCTTGGATATAGTCATCATCAAGACCGATGGTGGGGGCTGAGCTGAGTTCAATTGCAGGCTCTTCGTCTTGAGATGGGTTGACTGCGGGAGATGGAATAGGAGTTGGAGTAGGAGGAACTTTGGAGGTAACTGCGGCTACGCCTGAAGCTTGAGCTTTTATCATAGTTTCTTCCATTTGATCCATCCAGTTTTGAACCTTTTGGATTGTGGCAACAGTATGGGCACTGCTGATGGCATTGGCCCAATACTTGGCCACGGCCAGTATTTCATGTTCCTTTTATTGTTGTTGTTTGACCTGTTTCTCCTTGCATGCTTGGAAGGCCCTTTTAAAGGCAACATATTTCTTGATTTCGGCATCAGTAGTTGGCTGATACCGACTCCAAGTATCACTTGAGTCATCGCCGTCAATTCTTTGGTTTCGCACCAAGGTGTCCCTTGGGTTCACGGATCCTTGCACATGTGTGCTCACCGTACCTAAACCACCTGTAAAGGATGGAAGCAGAGTAGGATTTCCTGGGCTTCCTTGGTCTCCTTGACCCGTGGTCAAGTATGGCCTCAGCCCAGTTCTGGCATGGGCGAAAGAGATGACGTGCGGATGGATTGGTGTTTCAAGTGTTTGGGATATATTCAAAAGGATGGAGTCTAATTCCTCAGAAGAAAAAATGTGCAGTCGGGAAGCCCTGGAGACCTTAGGGCGAGGTCCATATTTATCTACTTGAGATATAACTGGGGGGCTGTCTCCACATTCAGATGAGGAAGATGATGAAACAATCTCACATGATGAGTTTGAGTGGTATTTGAGTGTGGTATCGAATGGATGTGCGGCCATCCCAAGGACTACCGGAGCCTGTTGAGAGGCTTCAATGTCGGTCCGGTTACGCATTTGGCTAGAGGTTTCAGTTGTTTTCATTTTCTTGAGGATAGATATTGGTTGTCTATCTTCCTCAGAATCACTGCTCGATACAGTGGTGGGTTTGGTTTTGTGTTTCTTTGAGGGTGCGGTTTGTTTTGGAGCAGCCTTCTTAGGTGTACTAGATTTCTTCTTGGATGCCACCAATTATCTCCGTTGAGAAAGGTTAGATAGTGTAGTAGCAGAGGGGACTGCGGTACCCTCAGGGATGATGGTTGCGGATGGAAGAGGTGGGGTAGAAGGGTATGGGGCAATACCCTCCGTGGCCTCCATGTGATCTGAGACATCAGCAGTCTCAAGACCAAGCAAAGTGAGAATGTGGGTGGGAAGCCTGCGGATAGGTCCAAATAAAGTTTGATCAGAAGAGGGATTGTACCTTTTCAGATCCTTAGCGACAAAGAAGTTGATGTCACTGCCTATGTCAATGCCAACATCCGTATGTAAGTCTGAGATGCACATTGACCAGAATCGAGCAAATGTGAGCTCTCTTGGGTTGTCCCTTGGGTGTTCTTTGAGGATATATTGAAGATAATCATCCCAAAGAATCTGGCCATAGTTGACATCGTGGCCTTTGTAGATGCTCCATACCAATTCAAGTAGCTTCAAACCCATGTTGTCAATGCCTCTGGTTCTGTCGGATAAGCATCGAATGACAAAGTGACACACAAACTGCCAAACCGCAGGTAGTTGGTTCTTCTTAAACTCACCAATCCCCCGCATCGGTTTCTGATAACCCATTTGGTATAATGCGGTGGTGATGTCAGATAATGATGGTGTGGAAATCTTAATAGAGGGGTCAATCAGAAGATTAATGGCGGACAAGAACTTCTCTTTGATCAAGATGACCAAAGAATCATTAATGAGGTTGAGATGCACTTCTTGAGGGTTCTCCAATGGACGGTATGCAGAAAAAGCACACTTGAAGAGTGTAGAAACGGGAACAACGTCTGTGAAGGCATCAAATGGACCAAACAGAATATGGTTCTTGAAAAACTTGATCATCAGCTTGGTTTGGGGCATTATACGATGAGTGATGTTGAAAAACAGCTCTGAAGTTGCTTGAAGCTAACGTTGGAGAAGCGGAACCAGTTGGATTCATGGAGCATGAAGACTTGGATTGCTTCTTGGATGCACTTGATTTTGCCATTGTGAGATAAGAAAATGGAGTCCTTGACAGTTGTGGGAGTTTTTGAAGGTTGAGAGAACAATCGATTATCAGAGAGCGTAAAGGATTATTGAGGAAGAAGATGGGTTTATAAAGGGGGTGAAAAGATTTTAACCCTAGGTAAAAGGATAAAAGAGGGTAAGAAGTCGAACGGGGTTTTGGGGGGAATCAATGATTTTATGGATTAAATCTCACCCACACGCAGGTGAAACAGGTTTTAAAAAGATTTTAGGAGATTTCCAAAAGGGGTTTGCATTTAATCTAGGATTAGACGCATGTCAATACATCAGGTAATCGTGGGGAGATGAGAGAGAAAGTTGGAACTGATGGGACGTGGGAGGGAGAGGAAAGGACAAATTAAGGATGAGTTTATTGGAAAATCGTTCTTTTTGTTATCATCCCTAAAATAGGTCTGATACGGTCAAAAAGAGAATGTGACAATTTCTAAAGGGAATGTTGTTTTACTATTATTTAATGAAGGATCATTAAATAGCACACAAAGATTCGAGAGTTAATGAAACTGTTGGATGTTATTTAAGATGATTGTGGATGGAATCATCATTGCGGTTTGAGAAACTCCAACGCGGATGAACAAGGGAAACACTGCAGTGAGGAACTGTGAGAAAAACACTTGTACCAAAGTTAGAAATAAAAGACCATTAGAACCCATGAGAGATACGTATGACATATGGTTGCAGTACCTAGACTGCGGTACCTAAACCATCTATCATATGTGATTCTCAGTTAGAACCACAATGGAGACCAATGATGGTCTGTGGTAGCTAACACTTCAGAAAGAATTGCGGGTTTGGATTCATCATTCCCAACATTTGTAAGAATGCATTGAGTTTTGTAGAGTCAAGTGCTTTTGTAAAGACATCAACAATCTCTTCATGAGTAGGAACAAATATGAGTTCAATATTACCTTTCAGAATATGATCTTTGATGAAATGATACCGTAACTCAATATGTTTTGTCTTGGAGTGCTGAATAGGATTATGAGAGATCGCTATAACACTTTCAGAATCACAGTAAATTGGTATCCACAGCATTCTGTACCCATAGTCTAGCAATTGTGTCTTCATCCAAAGAACTTGGGAACAGCAGCTGGCTGCGGCCACATACTCGGCTTCTGCACTAGATAGAGATACACAAGTTTGTTTTTTTAGGACCAACTGACAAGTCTTCCTCCTAAGAATTGACATCCACCAGATGTACTTTTGCGATCGAGCTTGCATCCGGCATGATCAACATCTGTGAAGGCTTGTAGGCTGAATTCATTGCCTACGGGATACCATAGGCCCATAGATTTGCTTCCTTTGAGATACCGAAGAATTTGTTTGGCTGCAGTCATGTGTGATACTTTTGGATCAGCCTAGTATCTTGCACACACACCAATTGTGAAGACAATGTCCGGTCTGCTTGCGGTGAGCTACATCAGTGAACCAATGATACCTCTATAAGTCTTGTGATCCACCGATTCACCGGAGGGATCAACAGAGATCTTATAACCGAAGGCCATAGGGACCTTAGCAGAAGAGCAGTTGTCCATTGAATATTTCTTCAGAAGTTCATTGGTGTATTTCTCTTGATGAATGAATATTCCTTGCTAAATTTGTTTGACTTGAAGACCTAGAAAGAAGTTAATCTCTCTATTCATGCTCATTTTGAACTTGTTGGTCATGAGCTTAGCAAATTCATCTACCATGCCTTGATCTGTCGACCCGAAGATGATATCATCCACATATATTTGTACCATCATAAGGTGGTCACCATTTGCTTTTCTAAATAATGTGGGATCAATCACTCCTATCTTGTACCCGGATGAGACAAGGAATTCAGAGAGTGTCTCATACCAAGCTCTTGGGGATTGTTTCAAATCGTAGACTGCTTTTTCAACCTTGTAGCAGTGGTCTGGGAATTCAACATTTTCAAATCCTGGAGGTTGCTGAAGATAAACCTCTTCTTTTAGTTCCCCATTGAGAAAAGCACTCTTAACGTCCATTTGGTGTACCTTGACGTTTTTGTGAGCTGCGTATTCTAGAAAGATCCGGATGGCTTCCATGCGTGCTACCGGAGCATATGTTTCATCGTAGTCAATGCATTCTAGTTGACTATAGCCCTTGGCAACAAGCCTTGCCTTATTTCTGAATAATGTGGGATCAATCACTCCTCTCTTGTACCCGGATGATACAAGGAATTTAGAGAGTGTCTCATACCAAGCTCTTGGGGATTGTTTCAAATCGTAGACTGCTTTTTCAAGCTTGTAGCAGTGGTATGGGAATTCAACATTTTCAAATCCTAGAGGTTGCTGAAGATAAACCTCTTCTTTTAGTTCCCCATTGAGAAAAGCACTTTTATCGTCCATTTGGTGTACCTTGACGTTTTTGTGAGCTGCGTATTCTAGAAAGATCCGGATGGCTTCCATGCGTGCTACTGGAGCATACGTTTCATCGTAGTCAATGCCTTCTAGTTGACTATAACCCTTGGCAACAAGCCTTGCCTTATTTCTGATGATTGTGCAAGATTCATCTAGCTTGTTCTTAAAAACCCATCTTGTACCAACAATAGTATGACCTTGTGGAAGGGGAACAAGTTGCCACACTTTGTTTCTTTCAAATTCTTCTAGTTCTTCTTGCATTGCGGCTATCCAGTGTTGTTCAAGTAATGCTTCTTTGATCGTTCTAGGTTCTACCGATGACATAAATGCTGCATAGTGGTAGTGATCAGATAAGTCCTTGGAAGACCGAGTCTGGATACCTGCGAATAGGTTGCCAATAATTTGACCTGGTGGGTGGTCTTTCGTCCATACATGAAGACGTGGCAGCAGATGATCAGCAGCTGCGGTAGAAGGGATATCTTGGATGTCAGAGGAATCTGCGGTTGGAGAGGGCAGTTCCCCCTGGATTTGAGAACATCCTGCTGAATCATCTTGATCTATTGGAGTAGAATTTTCTTGAGTAATCGGGAGAGATTAAGGTTCCCATTGGATTGCGGACGGGAGTTCCTCTGGAACCTGAGAAGGTTCCCCCTGGACTGCAGATGGGAGAGTGACAATCCTTGGATCGGTTCTAGTGTCAATATTCTCTATGAATTCATCATCCGAGTCCGAAGGTTCGTTTGATGTTAATGCTTCTCTTCGGGCAGGAATGTAAGCAACATCAGGTACTGGAACCTCAACAGTTGCGACTAGATCTGGAGTAGAGCTTTCCCCCTCAACCGGAGAGGTGGAAGTATTGAGCGATACTACTTCAAATAGAGATGGTCAAGATACATCAGCATGTTGTTGTTGAGTTGCGGGTGACACCAGAACTTCGGATAGTTTCGCCATTTCAACAGGATAAAAAAGATTGTCATAATTGACTTCAACTAGATTTAAGGGTCCTGAAGAAGTAGGAATGTCACATTCCATGATTGCAGTGGTTTCGGTGGATGGAGGGACGTTGCGGATGTGAGAATCATCAAATTTCACATCAAAGCTTTCAACGATCAGCCTTGTACGTCTGATGAGCACATGATATGCAACCTTGTTAGTGGAATAACCAAGGAAGATACCTTTGTCAGATTTTGGTGCAAACTTGTTGAGTTGATCTCTGTTGTTGATCATGAAGCATCTACATCCAAAAATATGAAGGAAGCGAACATTTGGTTTGCTGTTGTTGAGACCATCATATGGTGTTTTATTGAGACGTTTGCACATGATACTTTGGTTTTGAACAAAGTATGTGGTTGCTACTGCTTCAGCCCAGAAGTAGAGAGGAAGTTGGGCGAAGTTAAGCATGGATCTGGCTGCTTCAACTAGTGTGCGGTTCCTTCTTTCTACTACACCATTTTGTTGCAGTGTATAAGGTGCTGATAAGTTGTGAGAGATGCCTTTTGAAACCATGAAATTGGTGAGAAGATGATTAGTGAACTCGGTTCCATTATCACTACGAATACGTCTAACTGGAAACTTGATCTGAAGTTCGATTTCTTTGATGAAGTTGATGAAGATCTGTGGTGTCTCTGATTTGAGTCTACGAAAGAAGACCCATGTTAAGCGTGTATAGTCATCAACAATAACCATTATATATTTTTTGTGGTGGAGACTGGCTACGGTTGAGGGACCGCGGAGATCAATGTCTAATAGCTCCAGTGGTTCAGAAATATAAGAATCCATTATCAGGGGATGACTTGCTTTTGATTGTTTGCCGCATTCTCAAGCTGGACAGAGATAATCGTTGCTGAATTTGAGAATAGGGAGACCGCGGACTAGTTCTCCAGTGACCAGGTTGTTGATGTACCAAAAGTTGAGATGAGCTAGCTTGCTGTGCCATAACCAGCTTAATTCAGATACAACTTTGGATAGGAAGCACAGCTGCGGTTTACCAATGATGAGAGAAACATCCAGAGGATACATCGTGCCTTCGGAGCGATATTTGATTAAGCAAGTGCTTCGGTCACCCGTCATTATGTAACATAATTGATCATCAAATTCAACATGATGTCCTGCTTTACCTAGTTGGCCAACACTGATGAGATTGTGTTTAAGGCTTTCTACATAAGCAACCTTCTGAATGGAAAAATTTCCCGTAGTGAGAACACCGTAACCTTGTTGCCAAACGTGACATTTCCACCATTACATATAGGCTTGAAATCCCGAAGGTACTCTAACCTTCCGGTCATGTGCAAGGAGCAGGCACTGTCTATTAACCATTATTCTTCTTGTTCCTCCTAGCACAAAGCCTGAGAATTACACAGTTTGTTTAGGCATCCAAACAAGTTTGGAGCCAGGGACAATTGATGTATTTCTGAATGATGCATAGTCCGAGGTTGCATCGACAGGTCTCTTGCAACTTTTAGACCTAGTCGTGGGTGTTTGTTCAGATTTGGATGAGTTTTTTTTAAAAATACGAGGTTTCTGACTTTGATTTGATTTGACATGAGATAAAAACTTTTGACAACTGCATTGACATTTATAAAAAAGAGAATTTGTCATTGAATCTGACATTTTGCTTGGTCAGCGGTTTATAGAATGAATTGTACTTGGTACTGGTTTGAGGTGTGTAAGTTCTGAAAAGTCTGACAGGCATGTTGATTGGTTTCTAAAAAGTTTGTTTTGAACGAGGTTTAGCACGTGTAAATCTTTGAGTCCCTTTAGGTGGATTTGGTAAGATACCCTTCCATTTGTTGAAAGTTTGATGTGATTTTAAAAGTGTTGGAGTGGGTAAAATTCCTTTCCAATTAGGGTCATTTGAGGAATAGACCTGAAAAACGTAGTTTCTTACAAGTTTGACACCTTTTTGGGTTGTGTCAGAAGTAGCAGGAATGACTTTTGAAACTGAACTTCCTTTTTTGCTTGTTTCCATGAAAGAAGAGTTTTTTGAAATGTAGTTTGTGAAAAAAAAATTTCTGTTCTCTTAGATTTTGGAATTCTCACATGTTTCTTATTTTTTCAAAAACTTTGTCTGTTTGTGCCTCGAGATCTAATTTCTTTTTTCAAAGCCCTTTTTTCCAAAGATTTTGGTGAACCGCAGTCATTGTTATTCAACTGCGGTCTTTTAGAATTTTTCGAATGATTTTGAAAACATGGGCTTGAATCATCAGAACTTGAGGATTCTGGAATTTGAGGACATTGACCTACTTCAAAATTTTCTATAGGTAACTCATGAAATATAGGCTGAAGAGTTGTGGTTCCTTGAATTGATGACTTTGGTAGAGATGATTTAACTACCGCAGAGTAGGTTTTAGATGGAACTGCGGTGGAACACTTATGGGACATTTGACTACAATGTGAGACACTGTGGTCTGAGGACAAAGATGGAAAGTCCTTTGAGACGTCGGGGCCTTCAACAACAATCTCTTCATCAATGATGGATGAAGTTTTAGAATTTGAATGGATGTTGCCACTGATAGGAATTTGATCACATGTGTAACCAGAAGCCTCAGGCACAATTTCCTCAATGACACAATTATTGCTTAAATTATGTAATTTACCGAAGTGAGTTTTGATATCTTCGGGAAAAGTCTTGTCATTGACAGGGAAATGAAATTCTCAATCAGGAGGGAGATACAATCTGTCTTTGTTGAACCGGGGTGAGGAATCCATTGCGGTAGGATATCCATTTGACCAACCCCAATTATATGTATTGTCCACGGTTCCATTTTTTATCAAATTTTCAATAGCCTCACTTTCATTAAACAATTTTTCAATTAAGAGATTTAAGCGTACAATTTCTCTCTGAGCTAAATCTCTCTAGTTCAAAGCTATCTCTAATTAGGTTTCACTTAACATTCTAGCATCTTTCTCTAACTCTAAATCCTTCTCTAACATTGCCATCTTAAGTCTCTTTTTATCCAGTCGTCCTCTCACATGGAACATCTCTTGGGACGCAATGTTCTTCTCATCTAAGGCTTTGTTATAGTCTGTAAGGACGGCAGCACAAGTGTCATTAAGATCATCTATATAGGGTTGACAGTCATGAATGCTATAATTTAAAGTTTGGATCATGAGTTTTACCTGTTCGACGGTGCTTAGAGTCCCATCCTTTGCCATGTAGCAGTAGTTTTTGTTCAACATTGTTGACCCATCATCATCCGAAGTGGCCAGCATGCAGATATTCCCTTTTCCTTTAACACTGCTTATGGTCTCTTCTTCGTCTCCGGATGACCAAACTTGATGGTCTCTTTTGATATGGGCCACATATTCCCTTGCCTTTTCCTTTTCTTCCAGCTCTTGAGCCATTCTAAGGTAGAATGCTCTGTCTTTGACTACATTGGCCTTACAATCTTTTGCAAAGTGATTTTCTTTATTGCATTTGTGACAAATCACTACATCTGCCTTGTCTTCTGATTGAGTACTGGAGTCAGTGTTCTAAGGAGACTGCGGTTCCTCCTTTGGTTGATTGTTATGAGAGCCTTTCGAATATCGAGAATGGTTGTTCTGAGAACCGAAGTTACAGTTGAATGGAGGTTTGTTGAATTGTTGATTCTTGCGGAAGGAGGGAGGTGGTATACGGTTGAACTGTTGGCTAACTAGAGCAATAGCCTTCTGAAACTCTTCCTCATCATCATACTCAGAATCCGCTTCGTATGACTGCGGTGGAGTGTCATACGATGAAGAGTAGGGTGACTGCGGTGGGGCTTGTGCTATGAGAGCAAGCGGTCCTCCGAAGTCAGCAAAATCTTTGAGTATAGTGGATTCTTGTGCTTTAAGCTCTCCATAGAGCTTGTAGAGTGACAAAGAGTGAATCTTCATGTCGCTTTGAACTATCATCTTAGCCGTAGTCCAATGTCTTCCTAAGCCATTAAGAAACTGGAGATTGGTTTCATGGTTACTGCGGATGGTACCCGCATTGGGTAACTTAGTGAATATCAGGTTGAACCTCTTGAAGGAGTCTTCCAAAATTTCACCAGTATGAGCTTTAAAGTTATTGAAGTCATTGGGTGCTGTAGTGAGCTTCTTGTCTTTTGCTTGTTCTGAGCCTTCGTACAGATTCTTGAGTACATCCCAGATTTCTTTTGCTGACTTGCAGTTTATGATAATATCAAAGTTGTCAGGAGCAAATCCACATGAAATTTCATAGAAGGCAACAACATCATTTTCCATTTTATCAAGATCATCCTTGGTGGGATGGCTCATGGCTGGTTGACCTCCTCCTAGCCTGGTTGCAATGCTGTCAGTTTGGACAGGTGTATGGACTAGAACATGTGGTCCTTCTTCCACGGATCACCATACATCTCTTCCCAGTCTTCTTAAGTACATCTCAATTCGTTGTGACCAATGATGATATTCATTTGCTACTAGTATTGGAGCTTGGTTAGAACCACCAACACTGTTGGAGACATTCAGAGATAACGATTGTGCCATTTGAGATTTTTTTGTTTTTTTGTTTTTGTGTTTTTAAGAAATAAGCTTTAGTGGTATAGAAGGCCTTATGAAAAATCAGAGTTCCGATATTCAAAAAGCAACCACTTTGGCTCTGAAACCAATTGTTGAGAGAAAAACATGGAGACACACTTGAAAAAACGTTAGAACAAGTATATTATGGAATAGTTAATCTCAAAGGATCTTAAAGCTCAACAATAATATAGTTAGATAGTTAGATAGTTAGTTGCGGAAAGTAAAGAAATCTAAATGACAGCAATTGTTATATCAAGAATACACTTAAGCTGATTTGTAACAAGGAATGCATTCACTCCGAGTTAATAAGGAAGATCAAGCTTAGTGATTAAGTCTTAAAGACTTGCTCCGGAGAGAGGTTATAGTTTGATATGTTTTAGTAGCAATTTAGAGTAAGAAGAATAGAAAGATAGAGAAATGAAGAAGATAACTTGGAGAAATATATTCAGAATAATTCACAAGTCATCGAGTGATAAGAGAGACGGTTGAAGAAGAAATTCAAGTGTAAGAAGTTGTTTTAATACAGCAGAATGAGTCTTTATTTATAGAGTCTCAGAACTAAACTAGAACTCTATGAGCAGCCGTGCAAGGCATACTGGATAATAGAGTGTATTAAATAAAGATAAGAAAAGTAATTAAGTAGACTGCGGATTGATTGCGGTTGCTGATGAAGAGTTGTCTCCGGATGCTGAAATGATTTCGGATGCTAAACCATTGCGGTAGCTGAGTTCAAGAAGGTCACTTTTATGTTTCAACACCTGCCTATATTCTGGTAATAAGGATAGTGAGAAAATAAGAGTAAAAAGCTAATAGGACTTAGTCAGAACACTTACTTAGACAAGGTACTAAAACGTTTTAGTATGGAGAATTCCAAGAAATGGGAGTTACCAATCTAAAGTAATGCCAAGTTGAGTAAGACTCAAAGCCCGAGTACCAAAATCGAGATAGCAGAGATGAGCTGAGTTCCATACGCTTCCACATTTTGCTCAATCATGTATGCGATGACTTGTACTCGCCCTGATGTGGCCTTCGCTTTAAGCATGGTCAGCAGATATCAAGGGAACCCTTGCAAAGCACATTGGACCGTAGTCAAGAATATCTTAAGTACCTTTAGAAAACCAAGGAATGGTTTCTAGTCCTCGGTGGGAGTGATGAGTTAAGGGTGCCAGGGTATAGTGACGCCAGTTTTTAGACCGACCGGGACAAATACCGTTCTCAGTCGGGTTGGATCTTTACCTTTAATGGAGGAGCAGTGACTTGGAAAAGTTCCAAGCAGGTGACCGTAGCTGATTCAACGTGCGAATCAGAATACATAGCAGCGAGCACAACGTCAAAGGAGGCGATGGTTGAAGAACTTCAATGGAGACCTTGGAGTTGTGCCAGCCATAAAGGAGCCCATGGAAATTTTCTGTGATAATGAAGAAGCGGTTGCCTTGACCAAGGAACCAAGGGATCATGGTAGATCTCGACATATCGACAGGAAATATCATTTTATTCGACATCGGTTGGAAGAGGGACTCCTCATAGTGAAGAGGGTATCGTCAGAGGATAACCTAGCAGATCCCCTTATGAAGGGACTGAGTAGGGTTAAGCACTTGCAGCATGCTAGGAGCATCGGGCTGAAGGACAATATTAGTTTAGATTAGATAGTTTCAAAATGTGTAATAGATAAATGTAATTGACATTTGATGATTAAATAAAGGTGTATTATTTATAAGTAAAGTTACGGTCTTATGGTTATTGTTTACTTACTGTTTCACTTTGCATGTTTTGACTTCCTGAATAATAAGATTATTCGAATGTTCCATAGTCGCTCATACTTTGGGAGTAGGTATGAAAGAAGATTGTCATCAATTGGTTTGTAGATTGTCTAAAGTGTATTAGACATAGCAAAGGTTTGCTGCAAGATGATAATATCATATGGTCTTAAAACCTAGATATATCGTTTATTATTTGCGAGTTGGTTGTTCATTGATAATGCATAAACGCATCGGTAACTTGATGCTATAAAACGCATTGTTGTGCATGATTTTATGAGTAAATAGGAAATTCCTATAGGCCGAAGTTTATCTGTTCCTTTTATCCTAAGAGGGTAACATCGATATTTGGGCCCCTCCATGATTTAGTTTGACTTATGTGTCGGGCCCGGTCAGGACTGAATTGATGTGTTCAATTAAGTTCTATGTCAGACAAATTCAGAGATCGAGAAACAAACTGCTGAGTATGACTATGTTCCATGTAATTGTCCGCACGATATCTAGAATGGAGGACTATATGATCCCTTATCTAAAGGAAAGATTACTGATATGATCAGAGTTCGACAACGTCTTAGAGAACCACGATTGCTAATCAGATTGTACATTCATTTTAGCTACTAGACTTATCCAAGTGGGAGACTGTTGGATTAGTGTCTAAGCCTGTAACTATATTTGGTATCTACTTGACCCAGTTGTGCATGGTACTTTTGGGTTGCCTTCACCAAAGCAACTTGACAAGATGATTTATAGAGATGGAGAGAGAGAGAGAGAGGTTATTATGGTTTATTAATATATTATATGAATAATATATTAAAGGACAAATCATATAATTTAATTAATATTAGACAAGAATTAATTAAAAAATAATTTTGTGCCTAAAAAAGATTAATAAAATAAAGGGGACTGGAACTGTCAATTGTGTGATAGTTGATTTGGGCTGTGAATCCTTGTGGATTAGGGCATGGACGAAATTAAGATGGAGCCCATCTTGAAATCGTCCAATGAGGCCTGATGCCAAAAGGTTCTCAAGCTTCTTAGGGCCTAAGTCATCCAATTAGGGTTTTGACTAAAATCCTAGCTGCTTAGCTACATAAGGGACCTCAAGGCTTCAATTTTCGGCTACACCAATAACCGTAGAGTTACTATAACTAAAATTAACATCTCTCCTTCTCTCTTCTAGATCATCCTCTTGATTGTGGTGTTTGTGAACCATTAGAGGTGTTACACTTGTGACACTAAGCTTCTTGAAGATCAAAGGATTCTTGCAATCATTGAAAGGTATCATCTAAACTAGTTTATTATAGATTTCTATTTCAATGCATGCTAGAATAGGGTATTCAAGTCTTGGATGAATTGCATGTACAATAGAGAAACCTAGAGCCAAGCTTTAGGGTTTTTGGATGAGCACATAAGATTGTTCTTTGAAATAAAACCCATCAGGACATGTCTCAAAACTTTCCTTGGACAATAACAATGGCAACAAACCGTTTAACCATGTGGTAAAGAAAAAGGCTAGTTATGAGATACTTGCATGTACAAATCCTAAAAGGTCCATATTTTTCTACTGCTAATTGGAGGGGAATTAGTTACGAAGCTGCGCTGACTACATGAAAGATCTTAGAGATGGTAAAGTGAATTCGTATAACTCCACTTTAGGTACATCCATTATCTAACTCCATTATTGTAACAGCCCGGAATTCCAGGTATCGTTATATTTATGATTTTTGGGTGTTTTAAGAGGGGACTCGGCGAGTTGGAGCTCAGACTCGCCGAGTAGGATCGCGGATCTGGTCGCGGGTTCGCGACTGGACTCGACGAGTCCGGATATGGACTCGGCGAGTCTGCGTTGTTTAGCGAAACCCTAACCGTCCAGGTTTGGGACATATATAAGGGGCCTTATGGCCGTCATTGTTCATCCTAGTCCTTTGAGAGAAACCCTAATTCGATTGTGAGCATCTGGAGCAAGGTAGAAGACCATTATTGATCTTGGAAGTGTTATTGTGCAAGGAGGAGGAGGCTTGGTTAAGGGAACAACAAGAGAAGCCACATTCTGAGGATTGGGGACACAGAGCAACGTTATTCAGGTAATATTTTCGAGTTGCACTCTTCTATGTTGATGTGTATATGGATTTAGGGTTTATTGAACCCTTTTGTGGCTAGATTGAGTGTTTCCTTAGTCCCCCAAGCGATTGGAACCCTATATTGGGACCCTTGGAAGTCCAGAATGTCCCATGCCTGAGCATTTCGGGAATTAATGGAGGTTTTGGATTGGACTCCTTATGCCTTAGGTCAAAACGTAAATTATGAGTCATGGGGTGTATTATGAGCACCGAAATGAGGGCTTTACGTGATGAACCAGTTTAGGAAGGCCAGACCTGTGAATTGTCGGAGCAGATATGACCTTAGAAAGCAGTTTGAGCGGTTGCATGGCATGGACTGATGGGTTTTGAGCATTCTAACACTTCCTAAGTGTACATGCAACCCTAATAACCTTGGATCTATGTTTGTCTAATTATCATGCAAAGTTGAATTCCAAGGTTATATTCCTATCTAGCATACATGGGGAACAATTTTAACTTAAAGTATAGATAGAATAACTTACCTTGTTGTTGTTTGTGTTCCTTGAAACCTTGTGAGCCTAGCACCCCAAGTGTGATGCCTCAAATGCTTCACACAACACCAAATGCTCTTGGAAAGACTCTTGAGATAATACACACTTCTCAAAATCGGCCAAGCCCTCTAGTTTCTTAGTGTTCAACTTGTGTAGCCAATTTTGTGGAGAATGGGACTCTTATATAGTGTTGACACATCTAGGGTTACACCATGTAAACCCTAATGTGTCATGACTCTTCATTTCCATGACCCATGGGTTTGTAACTCCCATGGAGCATCCATGGAGCATCCTATGGGTAGAACCCAACTTGATAATCCATGGAGCCTCTTAGCCCACTATACAAGATATGGATGATTTACATAATCAACCCATATATTTAATTAGTTATCCTTTGATCACTTAATTAATTCCAAATTAATTCTTTGATCAACTAATCAAATAATATTATTAATATATTAGAACTTATAATATATTAATAATCTCCAAGTGTTGTTTCTCTCATTTAGTCTATCCAATTGCATGGTGCCATGCAACCCAAATGGACCATGCCGGGTCGGGTCAAGTACAGGCCCGAAATAGTTATGGACTTAGACACCTTATCCAACAGTCTCCCACTTGGATAAGTCTAATAACTATATCTCTAGTACTTCAGGAACCGACCGGCAATCGTAGCTCTTTCAAGGTCTCTCGGAACTGAGAAGATGATGATACGCCATTTAAGATAAGTGATCATATAATCCTCTGTTCTAGATATCAGCCGGACAAATACATGGAACACTGTCTTGCTTATTGTCCAGCATTTGTTTCTCGATTTCCGATTTGTTTGACATAGAACTTAATTGAACACACCAACTTAGTTCTGACCGGGCCCGGTACATAGGTCAAAACAAAATCATCGAGGGGCCCAGATATCAGCTTCTAATCCAAGAAGGAACAGATAAACTTCGACTCATATGTTTGTTCTACCACTCATTGAATTACACACAAGAGCACGATTTATGACATCGAGTTACCAATGTGTTTTCTCGTACAATCAATGCATAACCAACTTGTAAGTAACAAATCATATCTCTAGGTTTGAAGACTTATATGATATTACCATCTCACGATCACTCGAGATAGAATTCCATGAAGTGATTCCAGTGAGCGTGGGTTGAGTCCAATGCTCAGAACTTATGAGCACTCATGATTGTTGTAGCCTTGTCCAAGACCTCTACAACCAAACATGACAGTCTTGATTCATATCTACTTCCAACATATGACCGACTGTGGAGGTTTGAATAATATGTTATACCAAACAAAATTATTCTGGAAGTCAAAACATGCAAAAAGAAATATAGTAAACGATTGACAAGAGATAGCAACACTTTACTCATAAATAAAACTCCTTTTATTCATCATCAAATGTCAATTACACTTTACAAATTTCGAGATTATCTAACTACTAAATCTAATATCATCCTTCAGCCCTATGCTCCGAGCATGCTGAAGATGCTTAACCCGAGTCAGTCCCTTCGTGAGGGGATCTGCCGGATTCTCATCTAATGATACCCTCTTTGCCACGAGGTGTCCTTCTTCGATCCGATGTCTAATGAAATGGTATTTTCTGTCGATGTGTCTGGATCTCCCATGATCCCTTGGTTCCTTGGCTAAGGCAACAGCACTTTCACTATCACAGAAAATCTCCATTGGCTCTTTAATAGCTGGTACAACTCCAAGGTCTCCAATGAAGTTCTTCAGCCATATCGCCTCCTTTGCTGCTTCACTAGCTGCAATATACTCTGATTCACAAGTAGAATCTGCCACTGTCTCTTGCTTGGAACTCTTCCAAGAAATTGCTCCTCCATTTAGGGTAAAGACCCAGCCCGACTGAGAGCGGAAATTATCCCTATCCGTCTGGAAGCTAGCATCACTATACCCTACAACTCTCAAGTCATCACTCCCACCGAGGGTAAGAACCGAGTCCTTAGTCCTCCGTAGGTACTTGAGGATATTCTTTACCGCAGTCCAATGTGCCTTGCCAGGGTTCGCCTGATACCTGCTAACCATGCTCAAGGCAAAAGCTACATCGGGTCGAGTACACGTCATAGCATACATGATCGATCCTACAGCTGAAGCATAAGGTGTTCGACTCATTTCTGCTATCTCAGCCTCAGTGCTAGGGCTTTGTGTCTTACTCAATCTGGTGTTACTTTGGATGGGTAACTCTCCTTTCTTGGAATCCTGCATCCTGAATCTCTTCAGCACCTTATCCAAGTAGGTACTCTGACTAAGTCCAATTAGTCTTTTACTCCGATCTCTCAAGATTCTTATCCCTAGAATATAGGCAGCTTCACCAAGGTCCTTCATAGCGAAACACTTCCCAAGCCAGGACTTTACTTCCTGCAGGGTTGGAATGTCGTTTCCTATGAGTAGTATGTCATCCACATACAATACCAAAAAGCTAACTATACTCCCACTAGCCTTGACATACACACAAGATTCATCTTCACTCCTAGAAAAGCCAAATTCCTTGACCTTTTCATCAAAGCAAAGATTCCATCTGCGAGGTGCTTGCTTCAATCCATAAATGGATTTCTCAAGCTTACACACTCTATTAGGGTACTCGTTGCTGACAAAACCCTCTGGCTGACTCATGTAAACATCTTCAGCCAACTTTCCATTAAGGAAAGCGGTTTTGACATCCATTTGCCATATTTCATAGTCATGAAATGCAGCTATGGCTAACAGAACCCGAATAGACTTAATCTTGGCTACCGGAGAAAAGGTCTCATCATAATCCACTCCAGGAATTTGAGAGAAGCCCTTTGCAACCAGTCTAGCCTTATAAGTGTGTACTTTACCATCCATGTCGGTCTTCTTCTTGAAGACCCATTTGCACCCTACTGTCTTACGACCTGGTACATTTTCAACAAAGTTCCAAACTTGATTGTCATACATGGATTGTATCTCGCTATCCATAGCCTCTTTCCATTTAGCAGACTCGGGGCCTGCCATGGCTTCCTCGTAGCTGTTAGGGTCATCTTGACTTACTAGTGTCCCATCACTAATAAGTGTCTCACCTTCTGCAGTAATATGGAATCCATAGTAATGCTCAGGTGCACTCCTAACTCTCGTGGAACGTCTCAGAGGTACAGATTTGTCAATTGGCTCAACAGGAGTTTCCTCCTCAAGTTGAGGGCTAGAGTTTGAAGTTCCTTCACCGCTTGATTCTCGAATTTCTTCAAGATCAATTTGCCTCTCACTGTCTCCTTGGCTTATAAACTCTCTTTCTCGAAAGACACCTCTTCTTGCTACAAATACCACATTGTCACTAGGTCTGTAGAAGAGGTAACCAAAGGATCGCTGTGGGTAACCGATGAAAATACACCTCTCGCTTCGAGGTTCGAGCTTATCATGAGTCTCGCGTCTCACGAAAGCATCGCAACCCCAAATCTTGATGTGGTCTAGTTTAGGTACTTTACCAGTCCACATCTCATGAGGAGTTTTGGCAACTTTCTTTGTAGGGACTAGATTAAGAATATGGGCGACAATCTCTAAGGCATACCCCCAGAATGAGATTGGTAGCGTAGCTCGACTCATCATGGAACGAACCATATCTAGCAAGGTTCGATTACGCCTCTCAGCCACACCATTCAACTGTGGTGTCCTGGGAGGTGTCAATTGTGAGACTATCCCACATTCCCTTAGATAGTCGAGGAACTCTAAACTAAGATACTCACCACCACGATCGGATCGAAGCATCTTAATGTTCCTGCCCAATTGATTCTCGACTTCCTGTTTAAATTCCTTAAACCTCTCGAAAGTCTGACTTATGCTTGATCAAGTAGACATATCCATATCTACTATAATCATCAGTAAAGGTCAAATAATAACGATTAGCAATCCTTGTGGCATGTTTGAATGGTCCACACACATCCGTGTGTATAAGGTCCAACAAACCTTCACCCCTCTCACACGAACCTGTGAAGGGTGACTTTGTCATTTTTCCAAGTAAGCATGATTCGCAACTATCATCTGACTTTAGGTCAAACGACTCCAAGACTCCATCCTTTGGAGTTGGCCTATGCGTTTCTTGCTTATATGTCCAAGACGACAATGCCATATAGATGCTTTATCCAAGTTATTATTAGTAGAATCAATACACAAAACATTATTTCCTAAGTTATCAACAACAGATACAGCTTCATACACACCATCACAAGGTAATGCTTTAAAATAAAGAACATTATTAAAGAAAGCATCAATAGAACCAACTTCATTATTAAATGAAAAGGTAAACCCTTGTTTGTACAAAGCATGGAAGGAAATAATATTTCTTGCCATTCCTGGCGAATAACAACACTTATTCAGATCTAAACTAAACCCACTACTTAGCGATAAAGTATAAACTCCAATCTTGGTAACAGGTATAGCTTTTTCCTATTCCCCATGATCAAGTTTATCCTTCCTTGCTCCACATCCTCACTTCTTCTTAGTCCCTGTAAGTCACAACAAATATGA
The DNA here is from genome assembly GCF_002870075.4 of Lactuca sativa. Lineage (NCBI taxonomy): Eukaryota > Viridiplantae > Streptophyta > Magnoliopsida > Asterales > Asteraceae > Lactuca > Lactuca sativa. The sequence goes on from NC_056626.2 coordinate 387,926,227, forward strand.
ATCCACAACCGGTATCAAGGACCCAAGAATTAGAATGGGGTGAGTTATTAGAAATGATAGTGTAAATACCTGCATGGTTGGGTTTAACTTTCCCATCCTTCACATATTGCTGGTATTTTGGGCAGTTCCGCTTCCAATGAGCTTTTTCATGGCAATAGAAGCATTCAGCCTCTTTTGGGTCAGAAGAAGGAGTAATGAAACCTTTTTGGTTCCACTTGAAGAAGAGCCATCAAGGGTCCGAGCCTTGGTACCCTTCGAAGATCTCTTTCTCTTCCTCCCTCGACTTTTCCCGATTGCCAAAACCGGAGTAGAGTTTTGAGTAGGAGTGATAGCAACCGACTTCCCCTTAAGACCTGATTCTGCGGTCTTGAGAAGTCCCTGAAGTTTGCTGAGGGTGACTTCTTCCTTGTTCATGTGATATGTCATGCGGAATTGATCATAGCACGATGGTAAGGAATGCAAAATAATATCTATTGCAAGATCCCCCGGGAAGTTCACATTAAGCTTCAGCAAACGATCCACATACCTTTGCATTTTCTGCATGTGGCTCGTGACGGATTCCCCGTCCTTCATCATGGTTGTTATCATGGAGCAGATGATTTCATACCTCTCTTGTCTTGCACTTTTATGGTATCTTTCCATCAAATCTTGGTGCATGTCATAAGGGTAGGAATCCTCATAAGACTTTTGGAGTTCCGCTGTCATCGTGGCCGTCATGATGCAAGCCACTTTCGTAGCATCCCTTTCATGTGCCCGAAATTCAGCGATCTCCTGAGGAGTTGCAGTGGACTCATCAATCTCCTTAAGCTCCTTGTCAAGGACATATTCTTTGTCCTCGTAGTGGGTAATCATCCTGATGTTTCTGATCCACTCATTGAAGTTGGATCCATCAAAGGTGACTTTCCCACACAAGTTCATAAGGGTAAAGGAGCCATTAGGATTAGAGCCAGAAGCATTGTTGAAAGACATCTGAAGGAAAGAGGACAAGATTAGTTTAGATATAAGAGAGTCCTTAATAAAACACCCAAATGTAATATTAAGGCTAGGATCCAATCACAATATAATATAACTTAGAAGAGGTATGCCGTATTCTAAGCTATATCATATTTGAAAGGTAGGTGAATGACGATTCACCAATTTCCACCACGAAAACCGCAATATTTTAGTATTAGGTTTTTGAATGGTTCTTAGAAATTCCTAGATTCTTTGAGATTCAATGAACTTTTCAAAGGCATGTTTCAATCTCGAGTGTGCCCTCCAAGTTTTGTGACTGGGATACCGAGGATCACAAAACGAGGTGTGAAGTAACCATGCAAATCACTTGGTACCCTTAAAGTTTATCACTCAATCGATGTGCCGGTTAACCACACACGCTCCATCGATACTATAATAAACCCTAAGTCACCCTTTACCTACCTTGTTAAGTCCAAGTTAGTGTGCCGGTTAACCACACACGCTCCACCAACGACTTAATCAAAGTGTAAAGTGTAATTTCATGGAATAGCACCTTATTCACATTTTTCCTAAAGTAACTAAGATTGGGAATTTAATAAAACATTTAGTTACTTTATAATATTCATCATACTTTGAATGAGAATTAATAAGTCCTTGTCTTACCCGTTCGGCTAACGACCCTCCACCGATCAAGCAAGCGGTGAGTGAGAGTGGACACCCATTAAGTCACCATTTTATAGGCAACAACCTTATACCCACCTTATAGACCGGCTTCGTGAATGAGGCGTACTAGCGGTAAGACGACTTTGTTCTTATACATATATATATATAATTATTAAATCATAATAATATAAGTATAAGGGTTGAATTTTAACTTTTAAAATTCTAGGGGTTGGAACTAAAGTTTTAACTTAACTTTACTTGTTCCAAAACTTGAGGGCAAGTTTTGTAAACCTTCAAAACTTTTCATTTCTTGTAACTTATGAGTTTAATAGAGTAATAAAATGAGGACTTTTCATTTTTCCTAACTCTTGTGTTCTTTTAATGGTTTTTAATCCAAGAGACTTTTGGTTTTCCATAACTTGAGGACAAGTTATGGACTCCATTAAAACACATTATGATCATGAATTAATCTACCACATAGGTTACAAATAATTCCTATGATCATCTAAACATCATAAGAACAAGATCATGAACATGAACACTTTCATATATCAAAATCACATTTAATCTTTGAAATTTTGATAACTAGTTGTTGTAAATGAGTTAGAAAAGACGTTACACCTTCTAAAACAAGTTTTCAAGTACCAAAACATTTTAGGGTAATGATTCTAATCCATTTCCAGCAACTCAAGTCGAAATTCTGCACTCTGTCGACTCTACTCGCCGAGTGCAGAAACCTACTCGCCGAGTAGGTTGAAGATACACATGAACTCGACGAGTCCTCCCCATGGACTCGTCGAGTCCATCAGTTAGACAGTAGAATTTTCGACTTTCTTCAACTTTTAAGCACAAATAACAAACAAACAAGCCTAGGCTCTGATACCACTGATGGGTTTTGAGCATTCTAACACTTCCTAGGTGTACATGCAACCCTAATAACCTCGGATCTATGTTTGTCTAATTATCATGCAAAGTTGAATTCCAAGGTTATATTCCTATCTAGCATACATGGGGAACAATTTTAACTTAAAGTATAGATAGAATAACTTACCTTGTTGTTGTTTGTGTTCCTTGAAACCTTGTGAGCCTAGCACCCCAAGTGTGATGCCTCAAATGCTTCACACAACACCAAATGCTCTTGGAAAGACTCTTGAGATAATACACACTTCTCAAAATCGGCCAAGCCCTCTAGTTTCTTAGTGTTCAACTTGTGTAGCCAATTTTGTGGAGAATGGGACTCTTATATAGTGTTGACACATCTAGGGTTACACCATGTAAACCCTAATGTGTCATGACTCTTCATTTCCATGACCCATGGGTTTGTAACTCCCATGGAGCATCCATGGAGCATCCTATGGGTAGAACCCAACTTGATAATCCATGGAGCCTCTTAGCCCACTATACAAGATATGGATGATTTACATAATCAACCCATATATTTAATTAGTTATCCTTTGATCACTTAATTAATTCCAAATTAATTCTTTGATCAACTAATCAAATAATATTATTAATATATTAGAACTTATAATATATTAATAATCTCCAAGTGTTGTTTCTCTCATTTAGTCTATCCAATTGCATGGTGCCATGCAACCCAAATGGACCATGCCGGGTCGGGTCAAGTACAGGCCCGAAATAGTTATGGACTTAGACACCTTATCCAACAGTCTCCCACTTGGATAAGTCTAATAACTATATCTCTAGTACTTCAGGAACCGACCGGCAATCGTAGCTCTTTCAAGGTCTCTCGGAACTGAGAAGATGATGATACGCCATTTAAGATAAGTGATCATATAATCCTCTGTTCTAGATATCAGCCGGACAAATACATGGAACACTGTCTTGCTTATTGTCCAGCATTTGTTTCTCGATTTCCGATTTGTTTGACATAGAACTTAATTGAACACACCAACTTAGTTCTGACCGGGCCCGGTACATAGGTCAAAACAAAATCATCGAGGGGCCCAGATATCAGCTTCTAATCCAAGAAGGAACAGATAAACTTCGACTCATATGTTTGTTCTACCACTCATTGAATTACACACAAGAGCACGATTTATGACATCGAGTTACCAATGTGTTTTCTCGTACAATCAATGCATAACCAACTTGTAAGTAACAAATCATATCTCTAGGTTTGAAGACTTATATGATATTACCATCTCACGATCACTCGAGATAGAATTCCATGAAGTGATTCCAGTGAGCGTGGGTTGAGTCCAATGCTCAGAACTTATGAGCACTCATGATTGTTGTAGCCTTGTCCAAGACCTCTACAACCAAACATGACAGTCTTGATTCATATCTACTTCCAACATATGACCGACTGTGGAGGTTTGAATAATATGTTATACCAAACAAAATTATTCTGGAAGTCAAAACATGCAAAAAGAAATATAGTAAACGATTGACAAGAGATAGCAACACTTTACTCATAAATAAAACTCCTTTTATTCATCATCAAATGTCAATTACACTTTACAAATTTCGAGATTATCTAACTACTAAATCTAATATCATCCTTCAGCCCTATGCTCCGAGCATGCTGAAGATGCTTAACCCGAGTCAGTCCCTTCGTGAGGGGATCTGCCGGATTCTCATCTGATGATACCCTCTTTGCCACGAGGTGTCCTTCTTCGATCCGATGTCTAATGAAATGGTATTTTCTGTCGATGTGTCTGGATCTCCCATGATCCCTTGGTTCCTTGGCTAAGGCAACAGCACTTTCACTATCACAGAAAATCTCCATTGGCTCTTTAATAGCTGGTACAACTCCAAGGTCTCCAATGAAGTTCTTCAGCCATATCGCCTCCTTTGCTGCTTCACTAGCTGCAATATACTCTGATTCACAAGTAGAATCTGCCACTGTCTCTTGCTTGGAACTCTTCCAAGAAATTGCTCCTCCATTTAGGGTAAAGACCCAGCCCGACTGAGAGCGGAAATTATCCCTATCCGTCTGGAAGCTAGCATCACTATACCCTACAACTCTCAAGTCATCACTCCCACCGAGGGTAAGAACCGAGTCCTTAGTCCTCCGTAGGTACTTGAGGATATTCTTTACCGCAGTCCAATGTGCCTTGCCAGGGTTCGCCTGATACCTGCTAACCATGCTCAAGGCAAAAGCTACATCGGGTCGAGTACACGTCATAGCATACATGATCGATCCTACAGCTGAAGCATAAGGTGTTCGACTCATTTCTGCTATCTCAGCCTCAGTGCTAGGGCTTTGTGTCTTACTCAATCTGGTGTTACTTTGGATGGGTAACTCTCCTTTCTTGGAATCCTGCATCCTGAATCTCTTCAGCACCTTATCCAAGTAGGTACTCTGACTAAGTCCAATTAGTCTTTTACTCCGATCTCTCAAGATTCTTATCCCTAGAATATAGGCAGCTTCACCAAGGTCCTTCATAGCGAAACACTTCCCAAGCCAGGACTTTACTTCCTGCAGGGTTGGAATGTCGTTTCCTATGAGTAGTATGTCATCCACATACAATACCAAAAAGCTAACTATACTCCCACTAGCCTTGACATACACACAAGATTCATCTTCACTCCTAGAAAAGCCAAATTCCTTGACCTTTTCATCAAAGCAAAGATTCCATCTGCGAGGTGCTTGCTTCAATCCATAAATGGATTTCTCAAGCTTACACACTCTATTAGGGTACTCGTTGCTGACAAAACCCTCTGGCTGACTCATGTAAACATCTTCAGCCAACTTTCCATTAAGGAAAGCGGTTTTGACATCCATTTGCCATATTTCATAGTCATGAAATGCAGCTATGGCTAACAGAACCCGAATAGACTTAATCTTGGCTACCGGAGAAAAGGTCTCATCATAATCCACTCCAAGAATTTGAGAGAAGCCCTTTGCAACCAGTCTAGCCTTATAAGTGTGTACTTTACCATCCATGTCGGTCTTCTTCTTGAAGACCCATTTGCACCCTACTGCCTTACGACCTGGTACATTTTCAACAAAGTTCCAAACTTGATTGTCATACATGGATTGTATCTCGCTATCCATAGCCTCTTTCCATTTAGCAGACTCGGGGCCTGCCATGGCTTCCTCGTAGCTGTTAGGGTCATCTTGACTTACTAGTGTCCCATCACTAATAAGTGTCTCACCTTCTGCAGTAATATGGAATCCATAGTAATGCTCAGGTGCACTCCTAACTCTCGTGGAACGTCTCAGAGGTACAGATTTGTCAATTGGCTCAACAGGAGTTTCCTCCTCAAGTTGAGGGCTAGAGTTTGAAGTTCCTTCACCGCTTGATTCTCGAATTTCTTCAAGATCAATTTGCCTCCCACTGTCTCCTTGGCTTATAAACTCTCTTTCTCGAAAGACACCTCTTCTTGCTACAAAGACCACATTGTCACTAGGTCTGTAGAAGAGGTAACCAAAGGATCGCTGTGGGTAACCGATGAAAATACACCTCTCGCTTCGAGGTTCGAGCTTATCATGAGTCTCGCGTCTCACGAAAGCATCGCAACCCCAAATCTTGATGTGGTCTAGTTTAGGTACTTTACCAGTCCACATCTCGTGAGGAGTTTTGGCAACTTTCTTTGTAGGGACTAGATTAAGAATATGGGCGACAGTCTCTAAGGCATACCCCCAGAATGAGATTGGTAGCGTAGCTCGACTCATCATGGAACGAACCATATCTAGCAAGGTTCGATTACGCCTCTCAGCCACACCATTCAACTGTGGTGTCCTGGGAGGTGTCAATTGTGAGACTATCCCACATTCCCTTAGATAGTCGAGGAACTCTGAACTAAGATACTCACCACCACGATCGGATCGAAGCATCTTAATGTTCCTGCCCAATTGATTCTCGACTACCTGTTTAAATTCCTTAAACCTCTCGAAAGTCTCTGACTTATGCTTGATCAAGTAGACATATCCATATCTACTATAATCATCAGTAAAGGTCAAATAATAACGATTAGCATCCCTTGTGGCATGTTTGAATGGTCCACACACATCCGTGTGTATAAGGTCCAACAAACCTTCACCCCTCTCACACGAACCTGTGGAGGGTGACTTTGTCATTTTTCCAAGTAAGCATGATTCGCAACTATCATCTGACTTTAGGTCAAACGACTCCAAGACTCCATCCTTTGGAGTTGGCCTATGCGTTTCTTGCTTATATGTCCAAGACGACAATGCCATATAGATGCTTTATCCAAGTTATTATTAGTAGAATCAATACACAAAACATTATTTCCTAAGTTATCAACAACAGATACAGCTTCATACACACCATCACAAGGTAATGCTTTAAAATAAAGAACATTATTAAAGAAAGCATCAATAGAACCAACTTCATTATTAAATGAAAAGGTAAACCCTTGTTTGTACAAAGCATGGAAGGAAATAATATTTCTTGCCATTCCTGGCGAATAACAACACTTATTCAGATCTAAACTAAACCCACTACTTAGCGATAAAGTATAAACTCCAATCTTGGTAACAGGTATAGCTTTTTCCTATTCCCCATGATCAAGTTTATCCTTCCTTGCTCCACATCCTCACTTCTTCTTAGTCCCTGTAAGTCACAACAAATATGAATCCACAACCGGTATCAAGGACCCAAGAATTAGAATGGGGTGAGTTATTAGAAATGATAGTGTAAATACCTGCATGGTTGGGTTTAACTTTCCCATCCTTCACATATTGCTGGTATTTTGGGCAGTTCCGCTTCCAATGAGCTTTTTCATGGCAATAGAAGCATTCAGCCTCTTTTGGGTCAGAAGAAGGAGTAATGAAACCTTTTTGGTTCCACTTGAAGAAGAGCCATCAAGGGTCCGAGCCTTGGTACCCTTCGAAGATCTCTTTCTCTTCCTCCCTCGACTTTTCCCGATTGCCAAAACTGGAGTAGAGTTTTGAGTAGGAGTGATAGCAACCGACTTCCCCTTAAGACCTGATTCTGTGGTCTTGAGAAGTCCCTGAAGTTTGCTGAGGGTGACTTCTTCCTTGTTCATGTGATATGTCATGCGGAATTGATCATAGCACGATGGTAAGGAATGCAAAATAATATCTATTGCAAGATCCCCCGGGAAGTTCACATTAAGCTTCAGCAAACGATCCATATACCTTTGCATTTTCTGCATGTGGCTCGTGACGGATTCCCCGTCCTTCATCATGGTTGTTATCATGGAGCAGATGATTTCATACCTCTCTTGTCTTGCACTTTGATGGTATCTTTCCATCAAATCTTGGTGCATGTCATAAGGGTAGGAATCCTCATAAGACTTTTGGAGTTCCGCTCTCATTTAGTCTATCCAATTGCATGGTGCCATGCAACCCAAATGGACCATGCCGGGTCGGGTCAAGTACAGGCCCGAAATAGTTATGGACTTAGACACCTTATCCAACATGGACTCGCCGAGTCCGATGAACAGACTCGGCGAGTAGCTTGAAGATTGCCTTAGAGTGGTCCTGTCCGGGTTATGAGTTGGATCGGTGAGTCAGGGCGAGTTAGAGAGGGTTAACAGGTGGTCTGAGTCGAACTGGGACTCGCCGAGTTGTTCTTCAGACTCGGCGAGTTGAGTCGGGGTGGCCCCGCGATTCTTCCAGGAGGAACTCGTCGAGTCAGGGGGGATACTCGACGTGTAGAAAAGGAATCTTAGAGAATTGGTGAGAATGTGTAGACTCGCCGAGTCGCCCTAGCACTCGCCGAGTCCGGTCCAAGTTGACCGTTGACCGTTGACCGTTGACCAGAGTGGACCTGTGTTGACTTCTTAGGGATAGTCAACATTAGAGATATAAAGTGTTAACTAGGGGCATTATGATGTTATAGGAGGATTAGAGCTCGGAGAATCGGGCACGAGGGATTCCCAGGTTGTGAGATATCGAGACATGCGAGGTGAGTCTTCTCACTATACTTTACCTTGAGTAGGTAACCAGAGTTTTATGATAGAGTATTTGTATGCTATGTATGTTATGTGTTGCACTGCATTCTTCTATGTGATTTATGCTATGCTTGTTTACAGAGTTAGAACCTGAGGGTTCACAGAGTATGGGTGCACGGACCCACAGAGTTATAGCCTCGAGTGGCTAATATGTGTTATATGGTATTTTGGGGAACTCACTAAGCTTTATGCTTACAGTGTTGGTGTTGTTTGTTTCAGGTACTAGTGAGGATCGCGGGAAGGCGCCGGCCTGATCAGTGCACACACGCGGGATTTTTATATTATGTGATCTTGGGGTTTTTATATATGTTATGAAATGAATTACAAACAATGATGTTTTTATGAATATTAAATGAAGTTTGTCTTTATTAAATGCGAAAAATTATTTTTAAATTCTTGGCGTTACAATTTGGTATCAGAGCCTTGGTTTGAGGGATTCGAGTACACCTTCGGGCGTATTTAAACTCAAACTGAGGATTTGAGATGTAATTTTCAAAAGATTAAAAGATTTTTGAAAAGACGCAGAGCAAGAGATGTGTGTACGATCAGTCTGCGCCCGAACGGTGATTTCCCAAAATACCCTTACATTATGTGATGTTAATATTGATATGATGTATCTGCATGCTAGAGTAGGCTAGGCATTGCTACTAGGAATAGATTGGCCTGATTTGTGATGCCTTAGTCTAGGGAGAGGTGAGCTGCTATGAGATGCTTGAGAGTGAGTAGGTAGCAGCGAGGGACTTATGATAGATATATTAGAGAGTGGTCTATGCATGATAGAGTACTTGAGACCTGGAATCCGAAGAGGAGGACTTGGAGTGTATTCTGGTGCGGTGCAGACAGTAGTATTGGGCCCGTACTACTGGAAGCACCGGAGCGGGGTGCAGCCCAAGTAAGAATCTTTGGAATGCCAAGAATCAAGGAGGAAAGAGTTGACGAGTGTGAGTGTGTTCGTGGGGATTCTAAATTTATTGTATGTCGTATTTCAGCGGTAGATCATGGTGAGGACACGTTTCACGTCCGAGAACAGTGGTACCAGTGAGGAGGATATCCGCCGGATCATCCAGGAGGAGGTAGCTGCAGCCATCAGGGCCGAGATTCCGGAGATGTTTGGGTCCATAAAGACCACACTGATTGAGACGTTCGACGAGCGTTATGCCGCTCTTACTGAGGCTGCTGCTGCAGCGGCTACCGCAGCGGTGACTGCTGCAAGGCCATAGGGTGGGGAAGCGTTACTATTCCGGGAATTCAGCAACACAAAACCACCAGAGTTCGATGGGACCCCCGGTCCGGTGGCATCGATGAGGTGGATATCTGATATTGAGGGGTGCTTCTTCACTTGCTCGTCTCCTAAGCATTTGAAGGTCTGATTCGTGCTGAACCTGCTTCGCTTGGGAGCGAAGGACTGGTGGAAGTTTGCAACGGCGCATTATACGTCTGCTGAGCTTTCTGCGGTGACCTGGGAGAGGTTCACCACCATATTTCGAGATGAGTACGTTCCCCAGGTGGAGAGGGAGCGTTTAGCACAGGAGTTTCTGACCCTCAAGCAGGGTACTGAGTCTGTTACAACAATCATGAGGATGTTCCACGAGAGGGCGATGTTCTGCCCTGAGCACGTGCCCACTGAGCAGGCACGTATGAGCCGCTACTTGAGCGTCTTGAGGCGGGATATTCGGGAGTTCGCTGCAAACTCCTCGTACCGGACATTTGCCGAGCTTCAGGAAAATGCCCGTAAGAGGGAGATCGAGCTTGAGACTCAGGCCAGGGAGGAGGCGGAGTCTCAGGGGAGGGATCGGCGACCGGCATAGTCGCAGCCGGCCGCCAAGCGGGCCAAGCCTGCTGATCCGAGACCAGGGAGCCAGAAGGGCCGCACTTGCGAAAAGTGCGGCAAGGGGCATGACGGATTTTGCCGAGCGGGGTCTTGCTACAAATGTGGCAAGGAGGGGCACATGGCCAAGGACTGCCCCAAGGGGTTTGCAGTGTGCTTTCACTGCAACCAGACTGGACACCAGAAGGCTGAGTGTCCGCAGCTGCGCGGAGCACCTCAGGGATCTGCTCCTGCCGCCATCAGAGCTACAGAGAGTCGGCCTATGAAGACCGAGGCACCGAGAGCTCAAGGGAGAGCCTTCCAGCTGACTGCGGAGGAAGTCCGCGCTGCGCCCGATGTGGTGGCTGGTACGTTTCCTTTCATGTATTTATACTGATGTTGAAATATTATGCTTATATTAGGTTATGCGTAGGTACCTTCCTTGTGAATTCTGTGCCTGCTTTAGTGTTATTTGACTCGGGTGCGAGTCGGTCTTTTGTATCTCTGGCCTTTAGTCAGCATATCAGTGTTAGTCGTGAGGCATTGAGTCGGCCTCTGAGAGTTTCCATAGCTGATGATAGAGTGATTTGTGCCACGGGGGTTTTCCGGGGATGTGTGTTAGAGATTTTTGGGGTTGAGTTTCCGATTGACCTAATTCCTATCGCGATGGGTGATGTCTGTGTCATTGTAGGCATGGACTGGTTGAGCCGATTCAGCACAGTCATCGACTGCGAGCGTCAGTTGGTGACTATACGAGACCCTAGTGGGGGAGTTCTTTCGGTGTACGGCGAGGGTACGCATTCGGGATCAGCCTTTTGTTCGGCCGCCAGAGCGAGGCAGTGTCTACAGCAGGGCTGTAAGGGTTTTGTGGCGTATGTGATGGATACGCGAGCGACTTCCGAGAGACCGAGTTCAGTTGAGGAGGTACCGGTGGTGCGTGAGTTTCCAGATGTCTTTCCCGAGGAGCTGCCGGGAGTACCTCCTGTGAGGCAAGTGGAGTTTGGTATTGATTTGATTCCGGGAGTCGCGCCTATCGCTAAGGTGCCTTATCATCTTGCACCTCCAGAGATGCAAGAGTTATCCTCGCAGCTTCAGGAGTTGCTGGGGAAGGGATTCATTCGGCCGAGCAGCTCGCTGTGGGGAGCACCTATTCTGTTCGTCAAGAAGAAAAATGGTTCACACCGGATGTGCATTGATTACCGGGAGTTGAACAAGTTGACGGTCAAGAACCGTTACCCATTACCGAGGATCGACGATTTATTTGATCAGTTGCAGGGAGCATCTTGGTTTTCCAAGATCGACTTGAGGTCGGGATATCATCAAGTGAAAGTGCGGGATGAGGACGTACAGAAGACAACATTCAGGACGCGATATGGGCATTATGAGTTTGTGGTGATGCCTTTTGGGCTCACCAACGCCCCGGCTGTATTCATGGATCTCATGAACAGGGTATGTAGGCCGATGTTGGATCGGTCAGATATTGTATTTATCGATGATATTTTGGTGTATTTGAGATCTAGAGAGCAGCATGAGGAACATTTGAGGGAGGTCCTTGGGGTTTTGAGATCGGAGAAGCTTTATGCAAAGTTCTCCAAGTGTGACTTCTGGTTGCGGGAGGTCCAATTCCTAGGGCATGTTGTTAATCAGGAAGGGATATTGGTCGATCCGGCCAAGGTTGAGGCGGTGATGAGTTGGGAGGTGCCGAAGTCACCCTCTGAGATCATGAGTTTCCTTGGATTGGCAGGGTATTATCGGAGATTTATTAAGGACTTCTCCAGAATTGCAGTGCCACTTACTAGATTGACCCGAAAGGGGGTTGCATTCTCATGGGGACCCGAGCAGCAGACCTCTTTTGAGACACTTCGCCAGAGATTGTGCGAAGCCCCGGTGTTAGCTCTCCCAGAAGGGATGGAGGATTTTGTAGTTTATTGTGATGCATCTATTTCGGGGTTGGGTGCAGTTCTGATGCAAAGAGGGCATGTAATAGCATATGCATCGAGGCAGCTGAAGCCTCACGAGACGAGATATCCCACGCATGATCTAGAGGTGGGGGCGGTAGTGTTCCTCCTCAAGATTTGGCGTCATTACTTGTATGGGGTTCGTTGCACGATATACACGGACCATAAGAGTTTGAAGTACTTGATGGACCAGCCCAACCTAAACATGCGTCAGAGGAGGTGGTTGGATGTGGTCAAGGATTATGATTGCGAGATCATGTACCACTCGGGCAAAGCTAATGTGGTAGCAGATGCGTTGAGCCGTAAGGGGGAGAGCACTCCACTACGAAATGTGTGTTTGAGGTTGACCGTGATAGCTCCAGTACTGGATGCCATTCGTGGGGCACAGTCTGAGGCTATGCAACCGGAGATGCAGAAGAGAGAACGGGTCGTTGGGTTGGTTTCAGAGTTCGTTACCGATGTTCGAGGGTTGATGACCTTTCAGGGTCGGATTTGGCTACCGTTTGTGGGCGGTACGCGTACTACTTTGATGTAGGAGGCACATCGATCGAAATTCTCGATCCATCCCGGGGCTACAAAGATGTATTTGGATTTGAGGAGAGAATATTGGTGGCCCTGCATGAAGAGGGACGTCGCGTGGTTTGTCGAGAGGTGCTTGACCTGCCGTAGGGTTAAGGCCGAGCACCAGAGACCGCATGGCAAGTTGCAGCCATTGGAGGTTCCCGAGTGGAAGTGGGAATAGATCACTATGGATTTCATCACCAAATTGCCGAGGACTGCCAGAGGAGTTGATGCAATTTGGGTGATTGTAGACAGATTGACGAAGAGCGCTCACTTCCTTGCCATTAGTGAGAGTTCTTCAGTAGAAAAATTGGCGGAGGTGTATGTGAGAGAAGTAGTATCTCGGCATGGGGTGCCGATCTCGATTGTTTCAGATCGTGATGTGCGTTTCACTTCTAGGTTCTGGAAGAAATTTCATGTGGAGTTGGATACTAGATTGCATTTTAGTACCACATATCATCCCCAGAAAGACGGTCAGAGTGAGTGGATGATTCAGACGCTCGAGGACATGCTTCGGGCGTGTGTGTTGGATTTTGGGGGTAGCTGGGATGCGTATTTGCCCTTGGCGGAGTTTTCCTACAACAACAGCCATCATTCGAGCATCGGTATGCCCCCGTTTGAGCTGTTGTATGGTAGGAGATGTCGGACCCCCATTTGTTGGGGACAGGTGGGACAGAGAGTGATGGGCAGTACAGAGATCGTGCTTCAGACGACAGAGCAGATTCAGCAGGTTAGACAGAGGTTATTGACTTCCCAGAGCCGACAGAAAAGTTATGCAGACAGACGCCGATCCGAGCTTGAGTATCAGGTCGGCGACTTCGTACTCCTGAAGGTCTCTCCTTGGAAAGGAGTGATTTGATTCAGGAAGAGGGGCAACCGTTTGGAGTTTCAGGTTGGGCCTTTTCGTGTGATTGCGAGGGTAGGCCGGGTGGCCGACCGTTTGGAGTTGCCAGCGGAATTGAGTCAGATCCACGACACTTTTCATGTGTCGCAATTAAGAAAGTGTATAGCCGATGAGTCGGCAGTGGTTCCATTAGAGGACATTCAGGTGGATGCGAGCCTGAATTATGCCGAGAGACCAGTGGCCATCAGAGATCGAAAGATCAAGGTTCTGAGGAATAAGGAGATACCTCTGGTGTTAGTTCAGTGGCAGCACCGAAAGGGATCAGAAATGACCTGGGAGCCGGAGCGTGAGATGCGGGAGCAGCATCCGGAGCTATTTTCAGAGTGAGACTTCGAGGGCGAAGTCTAGTCCTAGTGGGGGAGAGTTGTAACAGCCCGGAATTCCAGGTATCGTTATATTTATGATTTTTGGGTGTTTTAAGAGGGGACTCGGCGAGTTGGAGTTCAGACTCGCCGAGTAAGATCGCGGATCTGGTCGCGGGTTCGCGACTGGACTCGACGAGTCCGGATATGGACTCGGCGATTCTGCGCTGTTTAGCGAAACCCTAACCGTCCAGGTTTGGGACATATATAAGGGGCCTTATGGCCGTCATTGTTCATCCTAGTCCTTTGAGAGAAACCCTAATTTGATTGTGAGCATCTGGAGCAAGGTAGAAGACCATTATTGATCTTGGAAATGTTATTGTGCAAGGAGGAGGAGGCTTGGTTAAGGGAACAACAAGAGAAGCCACATTCTGAGGATTGGGGACACAGAGCAACGTTATTCAGGTAATATTTTCGAGTTGCATTCTTCTATGTTGATGTGTATATAGATTTAGGGTTTATTGAACCCTTTTGTGGCTAGATTGAGTGTTTCCTTAGTCCCCCAAGCGATTGGAACCCTATATTGGGACCCTTGGAAGTCCAGAATGTCCCATGCCTGAGCATTTCGGGAATCAATGGAGGTTTTGGATTGGAATCCATATGCCTTAGGTCAAAACGTAAATTATGAGTCATGGGGTGTATTATGAGCACCGAAATGAGGGCTTTACGTGATGAACCAGTTTAGGAAGGCCAGACCTGTGAATTGTCGGAGCAGATCTGACCTTAGAAAGCAGTTTGAGCGGTTGCATGGCATGGACTCGCCGAGTCCGATGAACAGACTCGGCGAGTAGCTTGAAGATTGCCTTAGAGTGGTCCTCTCCGGGTTATGAGTTGGATCGGTGAGTTAGGGCGAGTTAGAGAGGGTTAACAGGTGGTCTGAGTCGAACTGGGACTCGCCGAGTTGTTCTTCAGACTCGGCGAGTTGAGTCGGGGTGGCCCCGTGATTCTTCCAGGAGGAACTCGTCGAGTTAGGGTGGATACTCGACGTGTAGAAAGGTAATCTTAGAGTATTGGTGAGAACGTGTAGACTCGCCGAGTCGCCTAGCACTCGCCGAGTCCGGTCAAAGTTGACCGTTGACCGTTGACTGTTGACCAGAGTGGACCTGTGTTGACTTCTTAGGGATAGTCAACATTAGAGATATAAAGTGTTAACTAGGGACATTATGATGTTATAGGAGGATTAGAGCTCGGAGAATCGGGCACGAGGGATTCCCAGGTTGTGAGATATCGAGACACGCGAGGTGAGTCTTCTCACTATACTTTACCTTGAGTAGGTAACCAGAGTTATATGATAGAGTATTTGTATGCTATGTATGTTATGTGTTGCACTGCATTCTTCTATGTGATTTATGCTATGCTTGTTTACAGAGTTAGAACCTGAGGGTTCACAGAGTATGGGTGCACGGACCCACAGAGTTATAGCCTCGAGTGGCTAATATGTGTTATATGGTATTTTGGGGAACTCACTAAGCTTTATGCTTACAGTGTTGGTGTTATTTGTTTCAGGTACTAGTGAGGATCGCGAGAAGGCGCCGGCCTGATCAGTGCACACACGCGGGATTTTTATATCATGTGATCTTGGGGTTTTTATATATGTTATGAAATGAATTACAAACAATGATGTTTTTATGAATATTAAATGAAGTTTGTCTTTATTAAATGCGAAAAATTATTTTTAAATTCTTGGCGTTACAATTATAAGTTCCTATTCATGGATTATTAATACATGATCTGATGATCAAATTATGATGTTTTGTGTTAGGTGTTAGATGGTGTGTCATCGATCCTGTAAGAGTTAGTCCACTTTGTATACGGTATTGGGCTTGTCCAAGCCGTGACATTTATTAGGGTTTAAGTATTAATAGTGCGTGCATGCACCTTAGATTGTTGACACTTTTTCTATGATATACTTTGTAAACCGTAGCACGCCTCTACAGTTGAAATTCTTCATCGAGTTCATTTGCGGCGTGACTTTTTATCATTCAACATCAGTTTGATTAACTTTGTGTTCTTTACTTACCTGTTTAATCTAATTCGATCTTTAAGGATTTACATCCCAAAAATTGGTATCACAGCAGGAGATTGTGTAATCTATACGGATCTTTTCTGTTTGTTGGGATACTAGGGTTTCCGCTAATATAGGATCTTGTTTAGTCGTCTTTATTGTTTTTCTGATGGCTTACTCTGATCTTTATATTACCCTATTATTTGTTTAGTTTGTGCATCTGATTCGAAATAGGTTACAAAGATCTTGTTAAAATGCAATATGACGACTCTAGCATTAACTCTTTGAATATCTCAAGCATCATTGGATCAAGTACAAGGATCCCAATACTCTTCCCTCATGAGTATGAAGTTTGGGTGCTCCATTTTGAAGACTATGTTCTTTGATCAGACGATAATTGTAATCTGATATGGGAAGCCATTACTCTAGGTCCATTCGGCCACATAGATACCAAAAGAACCATTAAAACTCAGAAAGAATACAACCAACTTCTTCTTGACGTCAAAGACGTGCCTCAAGACGAGAAAGAAAAACTTCTTAGCAACGTTAAAGCAATGAGGATCATAAGATTTGCTTTGCAAACATACATGTTTCGTTTGGTTAGTTCATGTGATACTGTGAAAGCTATATGGGATAGGCTCAAGGAACTTTACTCCACTGACGCAGATCTTGAGCATTCGACTCAAACACTTCTTCTTTCGAAGTTTGAGTCAGACATTCAATCGCAACAACCATCTTCTCAGCAAGATGACCAAACACGCGATTGGACGAGAAGTGATCGAGTAGAAGGTTACCTTTATGAACAACCTTAGGTCTGAATGTATGGTAGTTGTATCTATAGTTAAGGCGCACAAGCAATTTCAAAGTTACTCTTTGGATAAGTTGGTTGGAATTCTTAATTCACATGAAAGTGAAGTGTCGAAGGAAGCGAAAGTTGTTGCCGGTATGGGGTCTCTAGCTCTTCTTGTGAAATGCAAGATCGTGGCAGAAGATGAATCTGAATTCGATCACTCTGAATGTGATCTTACAAATGCGGAGTATGCCTTGATGATTTCGAATCCCAAGCGGTTTGCAAGGAATAAATTTCCTTTGAACAAAAACAGAAATTGGCATGGAAGTTATAGCTTAGAAAAGGTGAAAGAAGAAAGTAAAAGTGTTTCTCAAAAGGAATATGAGAAAAAGGTCATTGGTGACTCTGGCTATGACTGTAACTATTGTCATGGCAAAAACCATTTGGCCAAGGATTGCATGCTGAGGAAGTAGAATGAGAGAAAAGAGGGAGAAGATGATGAGACATACCACATGCGAAAGTTAGATGAGATCAAGAAGAACAAAACTACTGATAACTCTATGCCTGATTTGATTTTGCAGGAAAATGTTGCAGAAAATGAGGTTCGCAAACCCACAGACGGAAGGGGGTTTGTTGCGAAGGAAGATAGTTCCCAGTTTGCTGGTAGGTGTTTGATGGCGACAAATGATGGGTCACAAACGCAGAAGAGGTCACTGGAAGTGGAAGAGAAGATGGCAACTATTTCACATCATGACCACTTCCAAAGTAGATCAATGAATGTGAACAACTGATTAACAAGGCACATTCCATTCTCGAATTTTTACATGTACCTGTTTCTAAATATGAAACCGAATTAAATGATCTAAAATTCACTTTTTCATGCGTTAGTTATAATTGGAAACGAACATGGTTAACAAACTCTAACCTAACCGATCAATTGAGCAGGGTTTCATCAAAAAGCGATGAGAGGTGAATGTGGATTGAGATGATTGAGTCGGAGCCGTCTAAGTCTTGGGATCAATTAATTTACTTGAAACGTGACAATTTGAAGCTTTTAAAACAACGTAACATTTTTTGTTTAATTGCTAAAAGGATTTACTACAACATTACTCAGTTGCACCTTGATTGTGGAATTGGTGAGAAAATTCATAAAATGATCTTAGCATTTCTTGAATTAAAGGAAGATGAAATAGACGCCCACTGTTACAATTGTGAATCCATAGTTTCATCAGAAGAAACTTCTGATGCATATAGGGTTGGACTAGAACGAATTGAATCTTATATTAAGTCCAAAGACCACAAAAATATGTTGAAACAACTTTTGGATGAAAACGATAAGAAGCAAATCAAATCTGATACTATTCTGAAATTTGACTCATTGAATGCCAAATTAAATTCAGAAAATAAAATAAGTGTTGAAAGCACCTCTGAATTCGATGAGGACAATGATATGAGCGAATTTTCAATAGAGGACGAAGTGGATTGCTCAAAGTTCGTTAAAAACAAACCTCAACCAGTGAAATATTTGATTTCTGAAAATTCAGTTGAATTCACGCGTATTTCTCAAAATAAGCAATAAACATTAAAAGCGAAAGCAACTGTTTTTCCTAAAGTCCAAATTGTTCCCAATCAAGTATTTGCCACTAGAAGATTAGACAAAAATCAAACTATCGAACTAACGTCCATCCTTAAAGAATACAACAAATATGGTTGTGATGAATTCTTTTGGTCCGCACCAATTGATAATGAATACGAAACAAAAGGTCTATTTGAAGAACCTCTTGGAGAGTTAAAGGTCAATATGTGGCATAACCATTGAACAATTGTTCGACATTTGAGATGGGTAGCCCAAGTGGTACCAAGGAAGTTCAAAGAGAAACCAATCCTCAATCAGCGAAGGATGAAACCTATGCCAAGAAAGTGAAACCTTAAGTGAATGTTCACAAGTCCGCTAAACAACTCATTGAGCAAAAACGATTAAGGAATCGAAGTTACCAGAACAACCTCAAGGAAAGGAAGAAATTTTGGCAATCCCAAAATTCCAACT
The DNA here is from genome assembly GCF_002870075.4 of Lactuca sativa. Lineage (NCBI taxonomy): Eukaryota > Viridiplantae > Streptophyta > Magnoliopsida > Asterales > Asteraceae > Lactuca > Lactuca sativa. Next base: position 387,945,190 of record NC_056626.2, read on the forward strand.
ATGTTCATAGAGAAAAACCTTTCAATCAGAGTACGAAAGCTCTTTCGAAGATGAATCCAAGTCAGTGTTCTCGTTGTCACTCCTGCAACTCTAAGGCGAACTTCGTTCAAAAACCCTCTTTTCAAAAGAAGCACACTGAGAAAGCAAAAAGTCATCCCTCAAATGCATCATCAAATGATGTCAAGGGAAAGGGAAATTTAGTCTCAAATTCTAAAGCTCAAACAAAGAAATCAACTGCTAACCCTAAGAAAGTTAAGAAAGAATTCGTCAAGAATGAAGCTAAAAATAAACAAATCAAATATGATTCTGAAGAAACGAAAAACATCAAGATCAAGGTTTTCACAATAAAGAAGAAAGATCAATCAACTTTAATTAAACGAACCTATATGATTGATCTCTCTATTGCTTATTCAGTTTCTGTAAATGGTTCACGAGGACCCAAACACCTTTGGGTTCCTAAATCTGCTTAATTTTTGCAGGTAATTCGTGATGAACAGTTTGACACTGAATGGTATATCGACAGTGGCTGTTTGTGTCACATGACAGAAAGAAATGAGGAGCTAAGAGAATATAGAGAACTAAAGAATGGTGGTCTCGTGAAGTTTGGCAACAATGCACTTGGAGAAATCAAAGGATATGGCATGATAACGAATGGTGACTTCTTGATTCGCAAGGTGGCGTATGTTGAGGGATTGCAACATAACTTAATAAGTGTTTCCCAGTTAGTAGTGGGTACAGGTCTAATGGTCTCGTTTGATGATGAAGGATCTAAACTTATTGAAAAAAAAGACGAAATCAGTGCTGCTTAAATCTAAATGAAAAGGCGAGATGTATCCATCAGACATCAATACAAAACAAAGGAAACCTTCTATTTGTTTGCTCACAAAGGCTGAAATAGGCGATAGTTGGCTATGGCATATGAGACTTTTGCACCCAACTTCATAGACATCAACAAGCTAGTTCTTGGTGATCATGTGCGAGGACTTCCTCTCTTGAAATATGACAAGGATCATCTTTGCGCTGCATAAGAAATGGGAAAGCAAAGTACAAAAGTCATCCTTCTATAGTGAACACGAAGGTCATTGAGCCACTCGAACTACTCCACATTGATCTTTGTGGCCCATCTGCAATCAAAATTATTGGTGGTAACATATATTCTCGTTATTGTAGATGATTTTTCTCGATTCGCTTGGTTGTTATTTCTTAAAAAAAAATCATAACCGACTCCTAGGCTCAAAGATCTCATCAAGAAAATAGAGTTACAACTGCGAAAGGTGGTTCTTAATGTTCGAAGCGACAATGGTCTGGAGTTTAAGAACCAAGCGTTCATTGAATTCCTCACTGATAAGGGAGTAACTCATAATTTTTATGCTCCCTATACTCCACAGCAAAACGTCAACATGCTTTCGTTCGCATCATTGCCTCTTTACTTCTGGGCTGATGTTGTTGCCACAGCCTGCCTTACTCAAAACAGATCGCTTTTTAATAAAAGATTTTCAATCACTCCCTATGAAATCATCAATAAACGAAAACCTAACGTAAAGTTATTTCATGTTTTTGGCTCCAAGTGTTTTATTTTCAATTTAAAGGAACAATGAAACAAGTTTGATGAGAAGGATGACGAAGTCATTTTTCTGGGATATTCACTGACGTCGAAAGCATAAAGGGTTCTAAACAAATGATCCAAAATGATTGAAAAAACCTACTATGTCACATTCGATGAGAATTACTTAAAGAAGATTCAAGCGAATGATAGCCAGGAAAACGAGATCTTTCCTCAAAAGAACCAAGTGATTCTTCCTTTGGCTAATCTTTATGAAGAATTCATGCTTCTATTTGACGAACCTGAGAAGGCCATCACATATGAAGCAAAGGCAGCTGATAACAAAGAAGATGATTTGAAGAATATAATTGATGAAGCCACGAATAACATGGATAATCAGCCACCAACGACGAACGTGCCTCATGACACGAGTACTCCAGTCTAGGGGAGAGTTTCGATTCAAATACACATCCTCAGGGGGAGCAATCGACTCCGCAAGAAACAAACATTCCATCGTAGGGTGCAGGAGATACTTCAATTCCTAATAAAGAAGATCACTCGTCATTCGAGGGGGAGAATAAGGATGCGACTGACGATTCGGATGTTCAATCAGAGTTCGAAGAAGTAAATGCATAATTAGATCCTTCTTAGGATCCAAACTATCCGCCACTAGTCAAATGGACCAGACATCACCCCAAAACCCAAGTCATTGGTGAATCTTCTGCAGGTGTTCTCACGAGATCTTAAAAAAATGCGAAACGAACTGTTTTATTCTCCAAAGTGGAATTCTGCATGTTCAATTTGTTCATGTATAAGATAGAACCCAAAACCATCAACACTACTCTTGATCATTCTGATTGGGTGTAAGCGATGTAAGACGGACTCAATGAGTTCGAAGGAAACAAAGTTTGGAGGTTAATTCCAACTCTACATGAAGCATCAATTGTTGGTTTGAAATGGGTGTTTTGTAATAAGATGGATAAAGAAGGGAATGTAATAAGGAACAAGGCAAGACTTTTTGTTAAGGGTTACTGCTAGGAAGAGGGTATCGACTACGAAGAAACCTTCACACCTATTGCAAGGTTGCAGTCAATTCGGATATTCTTAGCATATGCAGCTCATAAGAACTTTGAACAACCACCTAGGTTCGTTCATAAGAGGTATCCCAACCACTGCTACATTATGGATAAGGCAGTTTACGGACTGAAGCAAGCTCCGAGAGCCATGTATGAAATTCTTACTCGCTTCCTTAAAATTTCTAAGTTTAAACAAGGTTCGGTTGATCCAACCTTCTTTCGAAAGAAAGAGGGTGACCACTTAACGATCGTCCAAATTTATGTTGATGGCATCATCTTTGGATCTACTAATCCCAACATCACAACTGAATTCCGAAAGTAGATGGAAAGTAAGTTTGAGATGAGCTTAATGGGTCCTATTAACTTTTTCCTTGGATTGAATATAAGACAGAGACCAGAAGGTATTTTCATTAATCAGGAAGCATATACGAAAAATTTGCTCTCTAAGTTTGGCATGATAGGAGACTCTAAAGTGAAGGTTCCAATGGCATTCGGAACGAAAGTTACATAATCTCAGGAAAAAATAGTTGCGAATATGACCCTTTTGTTGGAATAGTGTCTAAGGCTACAACTATATTAGGCAAGTATTTGACCCGGTTGTGCATGGTCCTTTTGGGTTGCCTTCACCATAGCAACTTGACAGGATGATTTATAATGAGAGAAGCAATATTATTAATATATTATAAGAATAATATAAGGAATCATAATATTGTTATTTGATTAATATAAGTCATAAATTAATTAGGAATTAATTTAATGATTTAAGGAGATTAATTGAATAAAGGGGCATAAACTGTCAAATGTATGATAGTTATAATTTGGGCTATAAATCCCTTATAAGGGTGGCTGGTTTTAAGGACTTTGGATAAGCCTTAAAATCGTCCAAAGGTTTATCATGAAGGGATTAGGATTGCTTAGGGCCTAAGTTATCCAATTAGGGTTTAAGGGTAAAACCATAGGCGTCTAACTAGTATAAATAGACCCTAGGAGTCAAGGGAAATCGGCACTTGTGCTTAGAGAAGAAACCCTGGCCAATTTGATCGCCTCTCCTCTCTCCTAACTCATCCTTTTGCTAGTTGGTGTTTGTAAGCCATTAGAGGAGTGATAATTGTGACTCTAAAGCCTCAAGGACAAGAAGATCAAGCAAGTGATTAAAGGTAAACTTCTAAGCTCTGATTTCATATTGTCATTATACTCTATTAGCCATTAGAAGTCTTGGATTCAATGTATGTTCAATTAGAGAAACCTAGATCCAAGCATTAGGGTTGCATGTGCACATAGGAATGTTCATATGGCCAAAACCCATCAGTGGTATCAAAGCCTAGATTGGTTTCTATTGAATTGATGCATTGATTGCTTGTTTGTTGCTTCAAAAATCGTTTTTTTGTCCTCTGCCTGATGAACTCGTCGAGTAGGCTCAACTCGGCGAGTCCATCTAGGTACTCGGCGAGTTCGAGAGTCAGAAAGAGGAAACTTTAGGATTTCTTGCTGTTTATCTTTGAGATACTTGCCTTAATCATATTAGATCAATATAAATCTGATTTTATCATATATATATATATATATATATATATATATATATATATATATATATATATATATATATATATATGAGTATATTCTTGACCTAATTGAAGATATTTATCAATTAATAAAATATTTATTTCCTTATGTGATAATTGATTAATTATTTTAATTTAATTGGTAAATTGTTTTGCAAGAAATCATTAAATAAATCAAATATGGATAATTGTGTGATTAATTGTTAATTTAGACTATTTGTTATTTGATCCCCTATGTTTTAAAAGTTTAATACTTGCCCTCAAGTTTAGAAATTTATGTTTTGTAATTAAAAGTTTAATTTGGACAATTTAAATTTCAAACCCTAGAATTTTTACAAGTTTAAAATTCAACCCTATACTAATATAATATTACAAGATTAATATATATATATATATATATATATATATATATATATATATATATATATATATATATATATATATATATGTAATTAAAATGCTAGTCTTACCGTTAGTAGGCCTCATTCACGAAGCCGGTCTATAAGGTGGGTATAAGGTTGATGCCTATAAAATGGTGCTTAATGGGTGTACACTCACACCCACCGCTTGCTTGATCGGTGGAGGGTCGTTAGCCGAACGGGTAGGATAGGGAAAACCTCATCTCTTCATTAAAAGTATAATATGAAATACAAAGTAACTGTAACACCAAGATTTCCAAAAACAAAATTTTTATTTAAATAATCAATTTAATATTAAAAACACTTGTTTAAAATCGTATTCACATTCGAATTACAAAACATGGTTTCATTTTCATTATAATAGAAGACCAGGATCCTCCAAAACACAACTCTTTCTTCGGTGTGTACAATCGAACCGTTGCCATCCCGCGTTACTGTAAGAACCTGAAACAACATAACATAAACAACGTAAGCACGAAGCTTAGTGAGTTCCCCAATATACCTTACGCACATACGCCTTCCGGCCCGGATCTTTCGATCCACATAATATCGCCTTCCGGCCCGGATCTTTCGATCCACATAACATCGCCTTCCGGCCCGGATCTTTCGATCCACATAACATTGCCTTCCGGCCCGGACCTTTCGGTCCACAAGATAATCGCCTTCCGGCCCACACATATATAACACATAATACAAATACTCTAACACATAAAGCACATATATCACATATCATACCTGACCTTTCTGTCACATAATACCTTGCCTTCCGGCCCATATATAAGCATGTATATCACGCGTAGCAGCTAACTTTCCATTCATAGCATATAAACATAACACACACATACTTGACCTTCCGGTCACACAATCAAACCCTTCCGGGTGAGGTATAGTGAGAAGACTCACCTCGCGGACACTGGAAGATAGCAACTCCTAAAATCCCTTGCACTTGATCCTCCGAGCTACAAGCTCCCTGTAACATCATATATCCCTTATTTAATACTTCTATCTTCCACGTTAACTGCCCCTAAGAAATCACACCAGTCAACTCTGGTCAACAGTCCAATGTCAGCTCGACTGGACTCGGCGAGTTCCCTGGCGACTCGGCGAGTCTGGTCGTCCTTCAATCCTCTGAGATTCCCCTTCTACTCGTCGAGTATCCTCTTTGACTCGACGAGTCACTCCTGGAAGAATCGCGGGGCCACCCCGACTCCACTCGCCGAGTCTGAAGAACAACTCGGCGAGTCCCAGTGAATCTTCAAGCTACTCGCCGAGTCTGATCATCCGACTCGGCGAGTCCACGCCATGCAGTCAATCGAACTGCTTCCTGAGATACATATATTCCCGAAAAACACACCAATGGGACTTCTGGACCTCTAATCATCCTATTACTAGGGTATAAACTTTTGTATAACAACATAATAATCCATCAAATCACCAAATGGGTTTCATAAACCCTAATTCCATAACACATCAACATAGCAGAGGATAATTCGAAATATTACCTGAATAACACCCTCTCTGTGTCTCCAAACCTCAGAACTCGATCCTCTTGATATTCCTTTGGCCAAAACTCTTCTTCTTCTTGCTTAACAAATTCTTCAAGGTTCTAAAAGCTCCCTCTCCTGCCCTAGACGTCCACAACGATTAAGGGTCCTTCTCAGTCGGCCAAAAGGCGAACAATGGAGGCATAAGATCCCTTAAATACTTCCCAAACCGAACGGCTAGGGTTTTCCACTGAACAGCGTCGACTCGCCGAGTCCATACCTGGACTCGTCGAGTCCAGTCGCGAACCCGCGACCAACTCTGCGACCCTACTCGGCGAGTCTGGCTCCAACTCGCCGAGTCTCCCCTTTAAAACACCCCAAAATGCAATTTAGCAATACTTGAGATTTTGGGCTGTTACAACTCTCCCCCACTAGAATTAGACTTCGCCCTCGAAGTCTCACTCTGAAAATAGTTCTGGATGCTGCTCCCGCATCACACGTTTCGGCTTCCCTAAACACTTCCGATATCTTCCGAGGTCGCTACTGAACCAATACCAGAGGTACCTCCTTGTTCCTCAGAACCTTGATCTTCCGATCTCCGACGGCCACTGGTCTCTCGACGTAACACAGGCTCGCATCCACCTAATCGTTCCCTAGTAGAACCACTGCTGAATCATCCGCTATACACCTCTTCAACTGCGACACATACCAGTGTCATGGATCCGTCCCAATTCCGTTGACAGCTCCAAACGATAGGCCACCCTTCCTACCTTCGCACCCTCACGAAAAGACCCAACATACCGGGGCCCCCCATTTACCCCTCTTCCTACATCGAAGCACCCCGTCAGAAATACGAAGTCGCTGACCTGAATCACATACTCGTAACGGCATCTGCCTGCATAACTTTCCTGTTAACTCTAGACGATCACTAACTCTCTTTAACCTGCTGAGTCTGCTTTGCCAACTAAAGCCCGATCTCCGTACTGCACATCACTCTCTGTAACCGAAAATTACCCAAGATGCAACTCTGCTCTAAATCTCGACGATCACTCGACCCTTAAGGGTTAGGAAACCATGAACCACCGGATCCCCGATCCAAAGCCCACTTTGCCCATTCCAAACCGACTGAGAGATCCATTCTCCCTCTCAGATCAACTCTCACAAGTTCCCTCTTGCCATCACATACACATACTGAACTAGTTCCAACACTCGCAGGTTGAAAAACCCGACACACTGATGATATTCTCGAACATCTTCCAAGATGAACCACTACATCCACCCTACACTCTGATCAGATTCACACTGAGAATTTAAAATTTTCTCTCTCCATGCATCCCTTCTGAGCCTCAACAGACATCCCAACCGGATGGGTTCCTACTCCACTGCCGCGAACACGATGCTCAAAACCATACTCGAAATACTCTAACCATAACTCTGCTCTGCAGCTTTCACTTTCGTGAACTTGCACCCCCTTCGGAGTTACATACCCTCCTCTTTTCCTTTTCCACGGAACTCTCTTGAACATAATGCCACTCCAACCGGTTCCACGGTGCTCGCCCCAAGCGACACCACCCTTTTTGCGTAACTGCTATTCACATACTCTGGTTCTCATTGCAGGGACTCTCAATCCCATGTACTCTCTCCACTCATCAAAATCACTGCCTCCGCTAAACAAGATCAATAACCCGGGGCCAGACCTTCCAATGCAATCACACTGTAACATACGCGATCCGCGAATCTCAAACTAATCCAGCAATACCAACAGAGTCTCCAGTATGACTGGACCGACTCTCATAACACATACTAGCCACTCGAGGCTATATCTCTGTGGGTCCATACACCCAAACTCTGCGAACCCTCAGGTTCTAACTCTGGGAACCTTCCGGTTCCAGCTCTAAAAACATGCACAACATAATCCCGTGGGATTAATGCAGTACCACCCATCACGTACCTCAAACGTACCAATACTCTGATCGCAACATTCCGATTACTTACTCAAGCTTGATCCCGACCTCCTTTCAGGCCTCCACAATCAAATGCCCTAGGTCTGTATCTCGCCCCGCATACCCAACACCCGCTCTCGTCGGCCTATACTTTGCGCTGACAAACACTGCTGAATCCTAACAGCTAAGCACCCTTACATACTCATCGATCTCCCGGAGAATTTTACAATTCTCCCCCACTAAAGCACTGACTAACTGCCACCGATCGTCATTAACGACCTTTCAGAACTATCCTGCACCAAGAGAACATTTACCCTCTGACTGCTTCCCACAAGCATAAGCAACCCTCAGCAAAACACCTCTCCTCCCTGATCAATCCGCTCAAAAGAATCCGATCTTTCAATTATCCACTCCACAACTGCAGATGCTACCCATCATTCAACCCAGTGCCGCATCTCCACTAACAACCCCCACCAACGATAACCAACGAAATTCTCAACAATAATCCGTAACCAAAACCCGCAATCTGCCAAAGGATGGATACCACATCGAAAACCGCACAAAGTTATCGGCACTAAAACACCAGACTATAACCATACCAAACCATTAGGGAACAACGAATGCCAAAGCGAAACCTGAAGCACCAATCCATAACCATGCCAATCCCGCGAAACAACGAATACCGCATCGAAATCCACACTACCAGCACAAACAATACGCCACAATCAACGCAAGCTAATCAAGACATCAAGACAACATCATACCCGCAGCTGCCCCCGGCACTGCTCCGTCTCCCTCTGCCGCAAGCCGATAAGCACAACCCTGAGCCCTTGGGCTCTGCTCCATACTGTCCTCCTCCTGAACTCCTCAAGGTGGCCGATGCTAGAGCCTGCACCGGTCCTGCAGGAAACTGAGGACGGTTGACCCTCAAATGTCCAACCTGCCGACAATGATGACAAATCCTGAAATCCCGAATTGGCACTGACTGCCGACAATCCCGTGCACCATGCCCCTCCTTTCCGCACTTGCGGCATGCACCACTGGGCCAACAAGCTCCGGTGTCATCTCTCTCACACTTCCCACAAGTGTGACCGCTCCGATCCCCCATTCTAACGTCTACGGTCATGGACCGTTTCGGCGCCGGCTGCGACTGCATCGGGGCCTGCCTCATCTCACGCTACTGCAACTCAACCTCTAACTCGCGCCACATGGCGGCCTCCTGCGATACCAACACGGTCTCGCGTCTCCGCGCATACACGAACTGTCTGATACTCCCTTGAGCATACTCAGATATCGGGGCATCTGAGCCTGCTCCGAAGCGAACTCAGGGCGAAACATCGCCCTCCCAATAAACATCCTGGTGATCCCAGTCACCGACTCCAAATCCCGCTTCAGCTCAAGGAATTCCCGAGCCAATCTCTCCTTTTCATCTCGCGGAACATAGCGAGTACTGAACATCCCTCTGAATTGATCCCATGAAACCGCAGCCCTCTGCGCATCGGAAAATGACCTCGTGGTCAACCTCCACCAATCCTTCGCCCCGAGCCTCAATAGGTTCAGAGCACACCCCACCCTCTGATTAGCAGGGCATAAACTCGTGGAGAAACACCCCTCCATGTCTGGTAACCATCTCATAGCAACAATCGAGTCCTGAACTCCATCGAATGTGGGAGGCTTCGCATAATAGAAGTCCCGATACTGAAAACCCCGACTAGCCCCTTTCTTTGACGTCGTTACAGCCGCTGTAACCGCCGCGGCAGCCGTCTCTGCGAAAGCCGCAAATCGCTCATCAACCTACTTCAATCATAGTGGTCCTGTTCGACCCAAACAATTCTGGCGACTCAGCCCGCAACAATGCAGCAACCTCATCACGCCGGATCTCGCGAATCCTCGCATCCCGCTCGCTCGTGCTCGTCCGATCGATAGTCGGATAACAAGATGGCCACAAGCATCATCCACTACGAACCATGGTACTCATCCCATGACATCTTTCCTCAACATGCTTCAGTGTATGGTACCTGAACCATAGCACCACTCCTCAATCTGCTCCAATGTATAGCACTCGAACCACAACATCTATCTCAATCTGTTCCGATGTATGGTGCCCTGACCATAACATCACTCTGTATCCGCTCCGATGTATGGTATTCGAACCATAACATCACTCCTCAATCTGTTCCTTAGGACCTTCAGAATGCCCCCTGTATCAAGTATGGGTCCTCTGCTTTCGGTAGTACGGGCCCATACTACCTGCCACATCTACCCATACTTTCCACACGAACCATCCCAGAGTTCCTAAGTAGCTGATAAACCTGCTCTTTCACCCATCTCATCGCGCGTGCTCGCTTTCCAGCGAAATCCTCTACTCTACCAGCGCACTCATCTGGCTAGGTTTACTCCCTAGTCCCTTCCGCTGTCCTCCCACTTCTTTGCTATCAGCTGCTGAAGAGTTCCTAATGATGCCAGCCCTCTACCTCCTGAGTATCGTCATACTCACTTAGTAGCTGACTCCCATCATCGATAACTCCACAAAGCACAAAGCAAGCAGCATTCGAGCATTGAAGCATACATAGGACTCCCCATCTGTGGTAGCTCCACCTTCTCGGCTCATCCTCGGAAGTACCTCTGTACCCCGTAGCTTTACCCTTGAGCGTTCCAACTAGATACTCTCACTCATCACATACACACCAAAAGCATAACGCACATATAACAGCAAACCCTAGACTAAGGCATCACAAATCAGGCCACTCTAGTCCTAAGATATGAAATACCTAGTCTGTCTCTTGCATGCAATAATATCTCATAAAGTGCATAATAGATATTTCATAATACAAAGTAAGAGTATTTTGGGAAATCACCGTTTGGCTCTGGCTGATTGTACACACTGCTCTTTCTTGCTTTCTCTTTGAACTCTTATTTACTTTTAGAAAACCATTTATTTGGAAAACTTTTTCTTACTTCCTCAGTTTGAGTCCAGATTTACCCGTAGGTGCGTCCGAATCCCTCAAACCAAGGCTCTGATACCAATTTGTAACACCAAGATTTCCAAAAACAAAATTTTTATTTAAATAATCAATTTAATATTAAAAACACTTGTTTAAAATCGTATTCACATTCGAATTACAAAACATGGTTTCATTTTCATTATAATAGAAGACCAGGATCCTCCAAAACACAACTCTTTCTTCGGTGTGTACAATCGAACCGTTGCCATCCCGCGTTACTGTAAGAACCTGAAACAACATAACATAAACAACGTAAGCACGATGCTTAGTGAGTTCCCCAATATACCTTACGCACATACGCCTTCCGGCCCGGATCTTTCGATCCACATAATATCGCCTTCCGGCCCGGATCTTTCGATCCACATAACATCGCCTTCCGGCCCGGATCTTTCGATCCACATAACATTGCCTTCCGGCCCGGACCTTTCGGTCCACAAGATAATCGCCTTCCGGCCCACACATATATAACACATAATACAAATACTCTAACACATAAAGCACATAAATCACATATCATACCTGACCTTTCTGTCACATAATACCTTGCCTTCCGGCCCATATATAAGCATGTATATCACGCGTAGCAGCTAACTTTCCATTCATAGCATATAAACATAACACACACATACTTGACCTTCCGGTCACACAATCAAACCCTTCCGGGTGAGGTATAGTGAAAAGACTCACCTCGCGGACACTGGAAGATAGCAACTCCTAAAATCCCTTGCACTTGATCCTCCGAGCTACAAGCTCCCTGTAACATCATATATCCCTTATTTAATACTTCTATCTTCCACGTTAACTGCCCCTAAGAAATCACACCAGTCAACTCTGGTCAACAGTCCAATGTCAGCTCGACTGGACTCGGCGAGTTCCCTGGCGACTCGGCGAGTCTGGTCGTCCTTCAATCCTCTGAGATTCCCCTTCTACTCGTCGAGTATCCTCTTTGACTCGACGAGTCACTCCTGGAAGAATCGCGGGGCCACCCCGACTCCACTCGCCGAGTCTGAAGAACAACTCGGCGAGTCCCAGTGAATCTTCAAGCTACTCGCCGAGTCTGATCATCCGACTCGGCGAGTCCACGCCATGCAGTCAATCGAACTGCTTCCTGAGATACATATATTCCCGAAAAACACACCAATGGGACTTCTGGACCTCTAATCATCCTATTACTAGGGTATAAACTTTTGTATAACAACATAATAATCCATCAAATCACCAAATGGGTTTCATAAACCCTAATTCCATAACACATCAACATAGCAGAGGATAATTCGAAATATTACCTGAATAACACCCTCTCTGTGTCTCCAAACCTCAGAACTCGATCCTCTTGATATTCCTTTGGCCAAAACTCTTCTTCTTCTTGCTTAACAAATTCTTCAAGGTTCTAAAAGCTCCCTCTCCTGCCCTAGACGTCCACAACGATTAAGGGTCCTTCTCAGTCGGCCAAAAGGCGAACAATGGAGGCATAAGATCCCTTAAATACTTCCCAAACCGAACGGCTAGGGTTTTCCACTGAACAGCATCGACTCGCCGAGTCCATACCTGGACTCGTCGAGTCCAGTCGCAAACCCGCGACCAACTCTGCGACCCTACTCGGCGAGTCTGGCTCCAACTCGCCGAGTCTCCCCTTTAAAACACCCCAAAATGCAATTTAGCAATACTTGAGATTTTGGGCTGTTACAGTAACTACACGTTTTCAAAATTTCCCAATCTTAGTTACTTTAGGAAAAGTGAATTGATGCAATCCCATGAAATTACACTTTGCACCCTTGCTAAGAAGTTAGTGGAGCATGTGTGGTTTACCGGCACACTAATTGGTTCTAAGCAAAGGTGGCAAAGGGTGATTCATTGTTTATCATAGTTCGATGGAGCGTGTATGGTTTACCGGCACATCGAATAGGTGATTGTTACAATGAAGGCACTATGTGAATTTGCATGGTAATTCACACCCACTTTGTGATCCTCGGTATCCCAGTCACAAACGAGAGGGGCATATCGAGATTTAAACATGCCATTGAAAACTTTCAATGAATCTCTTCCAAACCTAGGAATTCTCAATACATTTAGAACTTAAAGTTATGTTTTCATGGCGGAGAATTAGTGAATCGTCATTCACTTACCTTCATATTATTTGCATGTTGGATTACGGCATCCCTTTTCTAATATGTGAATATTGTTGTTGGATCCTAGCCCTAATTTTTCTTATTGGATGATAATTAGGGATTCATATTCTAATCTATCTTTGTCCTTTCTATTTGTAGATGTCGAACGCAAGCAACGTTGCTGCTGGTTCATTCACATTGATGAGCCTTTGTCAAAAGGTGACTTTCAATGGGACGAACTTTAGAGAATGGATAAGATACATTTGCACGATTGCTCGCTACGAGGACAAGGAGTATGTCCTCGATGAGAAGCTCGAGAAAATCAACCCAGAAATCGCTACTCCGGCTGAAATGACTGCTTTTGAGACTCATGAACATGATGCAACAAAGGTACATTGCAACATGATAGCCACCATGAATGCCGAATTCCAAAAGTCCTATGAGGACATGTATCCGTACGAAATGCACCAAGACTTATTGGAGAGATACCACCAAAACGTGAGGCAAGAGAGTTACGAGATTTTCACTAACATGATTTCCGCCAAAATGGGTAATGGAGAATCTCTTACCGTGCACCTGCAAAAGATGCAAAGGTATGTCGATCGTCTTCACAAGTTGAATGTTGACTTTGGGGAAGACATGGCGATCGACATGGTGCTTCACTCTCTGCCTCTATGTTACAATCCATTTAGGATGACCTACCACATGAACAAATAAGAGGTCACCCTAAGCAAGCTCCAAGGTCTCCATAGGGTTGCTGAAAGAAACCTCAAGGACAAGTCTGTTGCACCCACTCCCAATCCACCCGTTGCTCCTGTTTTGGCCATTGGGCAAGGGAGAGGCAAGAAGAGGAAAGCTCCATCTAAGAGCCACCACAACGGAAATTCCCGATATGGTTCCTCCTCTAGTGGGACCAAAGTTGATCCTGCTAAACCCTGTCCTAACCCTAAGGAGGCAGAGTGCCATCATTGCCATAAAATAGGGCATTGGAAGAGAAGCTGCCCAGACTACCTGCAAGCCGTCAGGGAAGGAAAGATCAAGCCATCTTTCGCAGGTATATATACAATTAAATCTAATGACTCATCTCATTCTATTTCTTGGGTCCTTGATACCGGTTGTGGTTACCACATTTGTTCTGAATTGTAGGGGCTAAAAGGAAATAGGGATGTGGAGCATGGAAGAATAAATCTAATCATGGGGAACAGAAGATCGTCGCCTGTGACCAAGATTGGAGTGTATTCTTTAGTGCTTACGAATGGTTTTTGTTTAGATTTGAACAATTGTTGCTATTCGCCAGAAATGGCAAGAAACATCATTTCATTTCATGGTTTGTTTAAACAAGGTTTTAGATTTTCTTTTTATAATGAGAATGGTTCTATTCTTGCTTATCTAAATGGTGTGTTATATTTTGAAGCAACACCGTGTAATGGAATTTATGAAACTGTTATGATTGTAGATAACTTAGGAAATGATGTTTTATGCATGGATCCTTCCAATGGTATGGATAGAGCATCCTTGCGGCATTATCGTCTTGGACATGTCAACAAGAAGCGCATAGCCCAACTCCAAAAGTATGGAGTGTTGGATTCATTCGACCTTAGGGAAGATGACACATGCGAGTCTTGTTTGCTTGGGAAGATGACTAAGTCACCCTTCACTAGTACATGTGAAAGGGGTGAGGGTCTATTCGACCTAATACATAACGATGTATGTGGACCGTTTAGATCAACCACAAAGGATGGGAACCGCTTCTATGTGACTTTTACCTATGACTATAGTAGATATGGGTATATCTACTTAATCAAGCAAAAGTCAGAAACATTTGAAAAGTTCAAAGAGTTCAAGAATGAAGTGGAGAATCAATTGGGCAGGAAAATCAAGATGCTTCGACCCGATCGAGGAGGAGAGTACCTAAGTCTTAAATTCCACGACTATCTCAAGGAGTGTGGAGTAGTTTCACAATTGACGCCACCTAGAACACCGCAGTTGAATGGTGTGGCAGAAAGGCGTAATCGAGCCTTGTTGGACATGGTTCACTCTATGATGAGTCGTGCTTCACTACATATCTCTTTTTGGGTGTATGCCTTAGAGACTGCTGCCCATATCCTTAACCGAGTCCCTAATAAGAAGGTTACCAAAACACCTCACGAGATGTGGACAGGGAAAGCTCCCTCGTTAGCACATATCAAGGTTTGGGGTTGCGAGGCTTTCGTAAGACGAGATACTCACGACAAGCTCAAACCTCGTAGTGAGCGATGTATTTTCATCGGCTACCCGCATAAATCCTTTGGATATCTCTTCTATAGACCAAAGGACAATGTTGTCTTTGTTGCGAGGAGAGGAGTTTTCTGAGAGCGAGAACTTATAAGCCAAGGAGACAGTGGGAGGCAAATCGAGATTGAAGAGATTCAAGAATCGATAGATGAAGGAACCTCTACCGCTGGCGCTCAACCCGAGGAGGAAACTACGGTTGAACCGATTGACGGGTCATTACCTCTTAGACGTTCCGAAAGAGTTAGAGTTCAACACCAGTTTTATGGTTTTCATATTACTACCGAAGGGGACACGTATATTAGTGATGGTACACTAATAAATCTAGATGAACCTAATAGCTATAAGGAAGCCATGGCAGGCCCGAAATCTACAAAAATGGAAAGAGGCAATAGACAACGAGATTCAGTCCATGTATGACAACCAAGTTATGAATTTGGTTGATAATGTGTCCGGACGTAAGACCGTTTGGTGCAAATGGATCTTCAAGATGAAGACCGACGTGGATGGAAACGTACACACATATAAGGCGCGATTGGTTGCGAAGGGATTTACTCAAACTCCCGGAGTTGACTATGATGACACCTTCTCACCAGTTGCGAAGATAAAGTCTATTCGAGTGATGCTAGCTATTGCCGCATTTCATGATTATGAGATTTGGCAAATGGATGTCAAAACCGCTTTCCTCAATGGAAAGTTGGCTGAGGATGTTTACATGGCTCAGCCAGAGGGTTTTGTCGATCCGAAGCATCCGAATAGAGTGTGTAAGCTTGAGAAGTCCATTTATGGACTTAAGCAAGCATCTCGCAGATGGAATCTTTGCTTCGATGAGAAAGTCAAAGATTTTGGATTTGTACGAAGCGAAGATGAATCATGTGTATATGTCAAAGCCAGTGGGAGTATAGTAAGCTTCCTCGTTTTGTTTGTCGATGACATACTACTGATAGGAAACGACGTCCTGACTCTGCAGGAGGTTAAGTCCTGGCTCGGGAAGTGCTTCGCTATGAAGGACCTCGGAGAGGCTTCCTATATTTTGGGAATAAGGATAGTGAGAGAACAAAGTAAGAGACTAATAGGACTTAGTCAGAACACTTACTTGGATAAAGTACTGAAACGTTTTAGTATGGAGAACTCAAAGAAGGGAGAATTACCGATACAAAGTAATGCCAAATTTATTAAGACTAAAAGTACGAGTACCGCAGCTGAAATAGCATAAATGAGCCGAGTACCATACGCTTCCGCAGTTGGCTCAATCATGTATGCTATGACTTGTACTCGCCCTGATGTAGCCTTTGCTTTGAGCATGGTTAGTAGATATCAAGGGAACCCTGGGAGAGCCCATTGGATTGCAGTTAAGAATATCCTTAAGTACCTTCGGAGGACGATGGAATGGTTCTTAGTCCTCGGAGGGAGTGATGACTTGAAGGTGCGAGGGTATAGTGATGCCAGCTTTCAGACCGACAGGGACAACTACCGTTCGCAGTCGGGCTGGGTCTTTACCCTGAATGGAGGAGCAGTAACTTGGAAAAGTTCCAAGTAGGAAACCGTAGATGATTCAACGTGTGAATCAGAGTACATTGCAGCGAGCGAAGCGTTGAAGGAGGCAATATGGTTAAAGAACTTCATCGGTGATCTTGGAGTTGTACCTGCCATAAAGAAGCCCATGGAGATTTTCTATGATAATGAAGGAGCGGTTGCGTTGACCAAGGAACCGAGGGATCATGGTAGATCTCGACATATCGACAGAAAATATCACTTTATTAGACATCGTGTAGAAGAAGGACAACTCGTAGTGAAGAGGATATCATCAGAAGATAACCTAGCAGATCTGCTTACGAAAGGGCTGAGGAGGGTTAAGCACTTGCAGCATGCTAGGTGTATTGGGCTGAAGGATGATCTTAGTATAGATTAGATAGTAGTAGAAACGTGTAATAGATAAATGTAATTAACATTTGATGATTAAATAAAAGGGTATTATTTATGAGTAATGTTACTGTCTTATGTTAATTGTTTAACTATTGTTTCATTTTGCATGTTTTGACTTCCAGAATAATTGAGTTTATTAAGAATAATCGAATTATTCAAATTGTCCACAATCGTTCATATGTTGGAAGTAGTTATGAATGAAGATTGTCATGAATTGGAGTGTAGATTGTCTAAATGGTATTAGACATAGCAAAAGATTGATGCAACGTTCATGAGTGCTTATGAACTAGTTTTGAGCATTGGAACAAACCCGTGCTTGCTGGAATCACCTTATGGAATGTGATAAAAAGGGTGATCGCAAGACGATAATATCATATAGTGTTAAAACCAAGATATATGGTTTGTTATTTGTTAATTGGTTGTACATTGATAATGCGAAACCACATCAGTAACTTGATGTTATAAAACGCATTGTTGTGTATAGTTGATTAATGAATAAGTAAATGCATATAAGTTGACATTTATCTATTACTTTTATCCTAAGAGGGTAAAAGCGATATCTCAGCCGCTCGATGATTTTATTTGACTTATGTGTCGGGCCCGGTCAGAACTGAATTGATGTGTTCGATTAAGTTCTATGTCAAATAAATCAGAGATCGAGAAACCAAATGCTAGACAAATTGTTCCATAGAATTGTCAGCATGATATCTAAATAGAGGACTGCAGGATCCATTATCTGAAGGACAAGATTGATTAGATCAGAGTTTCACATCATCTTTGAGAGCTACGATTGCTAATCGGATTATACTTGTGTATGTAGTTACTAGACTTATCCAAGTGGGAGACTGTTGGAATAGTGTCTAAGGCTACAACTATATTAGCCATGTATTTGACCCGGTTGTGCATGGTCCTTTTGGGTTGCCTTCACCATAGCAACTTGACAGGATGATTTATAATGAGAGAAGGAATATTATTAATATATTATAAGAATAATATTGCTATTTGATTAATATAAGTCATAAATTAATTAGGAATTAATTTAGTGACTTAAGGACATTAATTCAATAAAGGGGCATAAACTGTCAAATATATGATAGTTATAGTTTGGGCTATAAATCCCTTATGGATAAAGGGTGGCCGGTTTTAAGGACTTTGGATAGGCCTTAAAATCGTCCAAAGGTTTATCATGAAGGGATTAGGATTGCTTAGGGCCTAAGTTATCCAATTAGGGTTTAAGGGTGAAACCCTGGGAGCCTAACTAATATAAATAGACCCTAAGAGTCAAGGGAAATCGGCACTTGTTCTTAGAGAAGAAACCCTGGCCGATTTGATCCCCTCTCCTCTCTCCTAAATCATCCTATTGCTAGTTGGTGTTTGTAAGCCATTAGAGGAGTGAAAATTATGACTCTAAAGCCTCCAGGACAAGAAGATCAAGCAAGTGATTAAAGGTAAACTTCTAAGCTCTGATTTCATATTGTCATTATACTCTATTAGCCATTAGAAGTCTTGGATTCAATGTATGTTCAATTAGAGAAACCTAGATCCAAGCATTAGGGTTTCATGTGCACATAGGAATGTTCATATGGCCAAAACCCATCACCTCTATCGTCAGATGATTGGTTCCTTAATGTATCTAATAGCTAGTAGACCAAACATTATGTTTTCCGTTTGTTATTATGCAAGGTTCCAAGCAAACCCTTGCGAACTCACATTGTGGCAGTGAAGAATATTTTCAGATATCTAAAACGAACTTCATCTTTAGGCATATGGTATCCTGCGAAAGGTCAAGCATTTTCGGATGCTGACCTTGGTGGGTACGGCTTAGATAGAAAAAGCACAACTGGTGGATGCCAATTTCTTGATGGCAAATTAGTTAGTTGGCAGTCCAAGAAGCAAACATGTGTTTCGTTGTCAACAACCAAAGTCGAGTACATTGCTGTTGCATCTTGTACCTCTCAGGTCATATGGATTCAAATTCAATTGCGAGATTATGGCATGAATATGAAGCGAATAACACTCTACTATGATTCTAAAAGCGCAATTCGAATATGTCACAACCCGGTGCAACACTCAAAGACAAAACACATAGCACTGAGGTATCATTTCATCAAGGATCATGTATAGGATGACAACGTTGAGATTCATTTCGTTCGATCAGTAGACCAATTGACTGACATATTCACAAAAGCCTTGCTGGAATCATTATTTAATAGAATACTCCAAGGCCTAGGAATGATGGAGGCTGAATTAGTTCAAAAACCACTCTTGCATTCTAAGTAGCTCGTTCTCTTTTGGGTTACTTGTTCGCTTTCGTTCTTACTTTTCAAAGAAGCGAAATAAAACGAATGCTCGCTCTATTTCGTTTCCAATTTTTCGGGTCGCGAATTGAGACGAACGTTCGTGCTATCTCGCGCCTCAAATTTTTTTTAAATGGCGAATATCAGTTGTCTAATCTTTGTATATTTTGTACACTACGCTCGTTTCGTTTTATTTTTTTTAAAAGTTTTCAAAAATATAAAAAAAATATTTGCTTTGTTTATGTTTTTGTATTTCATATTTAAAATACAAAAATATTTTATTTTGTTTATTTCTCTTTTAGCAATTATCAAAATACAAAAATATTTTCTTTTCTTATTTAATATTTTTTGTGTACCATTGCAGGTTATTTTGCTAAAACGAATGATGGGACAAGTATAATTTCCATATCTTTGTACTAATTAGGTGTCACTAGAAGCATGTTGTTTCATGTTGTCCTAAGCCTCGATAGACTTCACGTGAAGCCTTAACGAATCAAATCTACCCTTCGTTTCTTCCCAACTAGGCTGTTACATTCACATAAGTCACGAGTTGCCTTACTCTTCTCATATTGAGTTAAGAGTTATCTACTTGGTCACATTCGCGTAGCAAAGGTACATCTACTTCTCTAGATCCACCTTATCTTTTCTCCAATTGCCTTCACGCTCATATTGATATAAGAGATACATTTCCTTACTCTTCTCATACTGAGTTAAGAGTTATCTGCTTGGTCACATTCGCGTAGCAGAGGTACATCTACTTCTCTGGAGCCACCTTCTCTTTTCTCCATTTTCCTTCACACTCATACATGTAACCCCTGAGACTCTTAGCTATACCACTGATGTTTATGGTTACGAAACATCTGAGCTCATGATCTTAGCCTTGTTCACCATTAACTAAGTGAAACCTGACATTCAACACCATTAAATGAATTGACGGAGAATCATTGAAAATTCTAGATTTTTAAATCTATGGATTATACCGCGAAATCTCTTTTTCTTTTTTCGTGATCTTTATGAATTGTTCTACAACCAAGACTTTTTTACCCGTAAGATCCAATTTTAATTTTTTTTAGATTTCAAAGTTTCACTTAGTCACTAAAATAATTCCAAATCTACTCGTTCAACTGACTACACTGGTCACACGAGTACTTCATCCAGCACTCGAACTTATGTCAAGTTCGTTGTTTAAATGGAGATTTAACCACCCTTTCAGCCTAACTTTAAATGATGCATTTCATTTTTTCTTCACAAACATATGATCGTACTTCAACGGGAAACCACATAGACTCTTCTTAGTCTCTCTTGACTTAGAATGAAGAGATTCGTGCCTGGGATCTTCAGTTTTGTGTCTCTATTAACATCACTTTAATATCACTGATATACTTCGCTTTATTTCTTTATCTTTGGCACACTCTTGCACGAAGATATTTATGATTTTCAAGAAGACTGGTTCGTGACACTTATGGCATTTTTCAGTTTCGCAGATTCGCTTTTATATGCACCTTTGACGTTCGTTTCTTAAAAGCGAAAGGTACTTGTACTTTTACAAGAAATCCACGAGTTTGAAGTGTTGGAGATAAAGGTTTCTGACGCAACATTTGAAGATAAGATTTTGAAATAAAAGGCGCATGGAATTTTAAATGCTTCCAATTCTCACGCCGCCTGCGGTCATGATGACAACTTGTCAGCCACTACAGTTATCAAATCACGCTTTTCTAGGCGTCCACTCAGGGATCGTCACACAATCATCGCTTGGTTTTCTCTCTCTCATTATATATACTTAAATCAATTAACGATTCAACCTTTATCACTCTCAAAGAAATTTCGAACCCTAATGTAACAGCTCAAATTTTCTAATAAATTTTTCGTTAAAAATAAAACATCATTATTCGACAAAAGGATTTTATTCCAAGTTTATTTCAAAATAAAAATAACAAATCTCCAGGATCTCCAACAGTGGCAGTGTGTACGTGTCACGCCGGCGCCTTCCCACGGTCATCACTAGTACCTAAAAAACATAAACACAACTAGTAAGCATAAATGCTTAGTGAGTTCCCCAGTATACGACTTACCCACATACGCCTTCCGGCCCGGACCTTTCGGTCCACATAATATTGCCTTCCGGCCCGGACCTTTCGGACCACATAACATTGCCTTCCGGCCCGGATCTTCCGATCCACATAACATTGCCTTCCGGCCCGGATCTTTCGATCCACAAGATAATTGCCTTCCGGCCCATACACATATATAACACAAAATAAAAATACTCTAACACATAAAGCACATATATCATACCGTTCTTTCTAACACATAAAGTCTCGCCTTCCGGCCCGTATAATCATACATCACATATAAGCACACATCGCATATAAAGCATCTATCTCTCTAGACATAGCATGAATATAACACACGCGACCTTCCGGTCTAACAGTCAAACCCTTCCGGGTGAAGTATAGTGAGAAGACTCACCTCGTAGTACGCAGGCTATAACCTCCTCGAGCTACTCGCACACAATCCGCTAGTCCGCAGGTTCCCTATAATACCACAGCCCTAGTTAATGATCTTATCAAACAAGACAACTGACCCCTCTAAGATATATACAGGTCAACGGTCAATCTTGACCGGACTCGTCGAGTACAAAGGGTAACTCGACGAGTATAGACATCCTGACACCACTCGCCGAGTCCGAAGAACGACTCGACGAGTTCCAGTAAGTCTTCAAGCTACTCGCCGAGTCTGAAGAACAACTCGGCGAGTCCTAGTGAATCTTCAAGCTACTCGCCGAGTCTGATCATTGGACTCGGCGAGTCCTCGCCATGCAGTCAACCAACTGCCTCCTGTAATTCGCATGATTCCGTAATATATAGATATGGGACTTCCTGGACCTTTACACATACTATTACTGGGATTTAAACCCTTGTAACAACTCTATAATCTATCAAATCCTTAAATGGGTTTCCTAAACCCTAGATTCGTGTACAACACCAAACTACAGAAATGATCCGAGGATTACCTGGAAAACGTGATCCTTGCGTCCCCAACCTTCAGAGCTCAACCCCTTGATCCTCCTTTGATCACCACCTTGCTTCTCCTTGCCCAACAACCTCTTTAAGCTTCCACTAGCCTTCACCCTTGCTCCAGATGCCCACAGCCGTTTAGGTTATCTTCAATCGGCCAAAAGACGAGACATGACGGCCCTTAAGACATTATATACGATCCAGAATCGAAACGGCTAGGGTTTCAGCTTGAACAGCGTCGACTCGCCGAGTCCCTAATGGACTCGTCGAGTCCAGTCGCGAATCTGTGACCAAGACCGTGGTCCTACTCGGCGAGTCAGGCATCAACTCGCCGAGTCCCCCCCTAAATATTCCCCAAATTAATTTAAAGTAATACCTGAAATTCCGGGCTGTTACAACTCTCCCCCACTAGAACTAGACTTCGCCCTCGAAGTCTCTCATTCTGCGAATAACTCCGGATGTTGCTCCCGCATTTCTCTTTCCGGCTCCCAAGTCATCTCCGATCCCTTCCGATGTTGCCACTGAACCAACACCAGAGGTATTTCCTTGTTCCGTAGAACCTTGATC
This sequence comes from Lactuca sativa, assembly GCF_002870075.4. Lineage (NCBI taxonomy): Eukaryota > Viridiplantae > Streptophyta > Magnoliopsida > Asterales > Asteraceae > Lactuca > Lactuca sativa. The sequence continues at coordinate 387,968,408 of NC_056626.2, forward strand.
TTCCGATCCCTGATAGCTACTGGTCTCTCGGCGTAATTCAGACTCGCATCTACCTGGATATCTTCTAGCGGAACCACTGCTGCCTCATCGGCTATACACTTCCTCAGCTGTGATACGTGGAAGGTATTGTGAATCTGATTCAGCTCCGCTGGCAACTCCAACCGATAAGCTACCCGACCTACCCTCGCAATTACCCGAAATGGACCTATGAACCGGGGCCACAGTTTGCCCCTCTTCCTGAACCGAATCACCCCTTTCCAAGGAGAAACCTTTAGGAGAATGAAGTCGCCGACCTGGAATTCGAGCTCGGACCGGCGTCTGTCCGCATAACTCTTCTGTCGGCTCTGGGCGGTCAATAACCGCTGCCTCACCCGTTGGATCTGTTCAGTCGTTTGAAGTACGATCTCTGTACTGCCCATCACTCTCTCCCACTTCTCCCCAGCAAATGGGAGTCCGACACCTCCTACCATACAACAACTCAAAAGGTGGCATACCAATGCTCGAATGATGGCTGTTGTTGTAGGAAAACTCAGCCAGCGGCAGATGCGCATCCCAGCTACCCCCGAAGTCTAACACACACGCTCTAAGCATATCTTCCAATGTCTAGCTCGTCCGCTCGCTTAGACCGTCGGTCTGGGATGGTATGCGGTACTAAAATGCAGTTTAGTACCCAACTCCTCATGGAATTTCTTCCAGAACCTGGAAGTGAAACGTACATCGCGGTCCGAAACGATCGAGGTCGGCACTCCATGCCGAGATACTATCTCTCTCACGTACAACTCCGCCAACTTCTCTGCTGATGAACTTTCACTAATGGCAAGGAAATGTGCACTCTTTGTTAGTCTATCCACAATCACCCAAATCGCATCGACTCCCCTGGCAGTTTTCGGCAATTTGGTGATGAAATCCATCGTGATCTGATCCCACTTCCACTCAGGGATCTCCAAGGGTTGCAACTTACCGTGCGGTCTCTGGTGCTCGGCCTTAACTTTACGGCAGGTCAAACACCTCTCCACGAACCAAGCCACGTCTCTCTTCATGCAAGGCCACCAGTACTCCTTTTTCAAATCCAGATACATTTTCGTAGCACCGGGATGGATCGAGAATTTCGATCTATGTGCCTCCTCCATCAAAATGACACGCGTACCGCCCACGAATGGCACCCAGATCCGACCCTGAAATGTCAGAAGTCCCCGCCCATCCGTAACGAACTCTGAAATTAACCCGACGACCCGCTCCTGTTTCTGCATCCCAGACTTCACCACTTCGGCCTGTGCCCCACGAATAGTATCTAATACCGGAGTCACCACCGTCAATCTCAAACATACGTCCCGCAATGGAGTACCCTCCGCCCTACGACTCAATGCATCGGCTACCACATTAGCCTTACCTGGGTGGTATAGGATCTCACAGTCATAATCCTTAACCACGTCTAACCATCTCCTCTGGCGCATGTTTAGGTTGGGTTGATCCATCAAATACTTCAAACTCTTATGGTCCGTGTATATGGTACAACGAACCCCGTACAGGTAGTGACGCCAAATTTAGAGGGCGAACACTACTGCCCCCAACTCTAAGTCATGCGTGGGATATCTCGCTTCGTGAGGCTTCAGCTGCCTCGATGCATAGGCTATCACATGGCCCCTCTGCATCAACACTGCACCCAGTCCTGAAATCGATGCGTCGCAATATACGACGAAATCCTCCATCCCTTCAGGAAGGGCTAATACTGGTGCTTCGCACAGTCTCTGACGAAGTGTCTCGAAGGAAATCTGCTGCTCGGGTCCCCATGAGAATGTAACACCCTTTCGGGTCAATTTGGTAAGTGGCACTGCGATCTTGGAGAAGTCCCTAATGAACCTTCGATAGTACCCTGCCAACCCAAGGAAACTCCTGATCTCCGAAGGTGACTTTGGTGCCTCCCATCTCATCACCGCCTCCACCTTGGCCGGATCGACCAATATCCCTGCCTGATTTACAACGTGCCCCAGAAATTGAACCTCCCGTAACCAGAAGTCACACTTGGAGAATTTTGCATATAGCTTCTCCGACCTCAGTACCTCAAGGACCTCCCTCAAATGTCCCTCATGCTGCTCCCTAGACCGTGAATACACCAGAATGTCGTCGATGAATACAATCACAGACCGATCCAGCATCGGCCTGCATACCCTGTTCATGAGATCCATGAACACTGCTGGGGCATTGGTGAGCCCAAAAGGCATCACCACGAACTCGTAATGCCCATACCGCGTCCTAAAGGCTGTCTTCTGGACGTCCTCATCCCGCACCCTTACCTGATGGTACCCTGATCTCAAATCAATCTTGGAAAACCAAGATGCCCCTTGCAACTGATCGAATAGATCATCGATTCTTGGTAACGGATAGCGGTTCTTAACTGTCACCTTGTTCAGTTCCCGGTAATCGATACACATCCGGTGTGAACCATCCTTCTTTTTGACGAACAAAATCGGTGCTCCCCACGGCGAGCTACTCGGCCGAATAAATCCCTTCCCCAACAACTCTTGAAGTTGCGAGGACAATTCTTGCATCTCCGGAGGTGCAAGACGATAAGGCACCTTCGCAATAGGCGCCGCCCCTGGAACTAGGTCGATACCAAACTCCACTTGCCTCGCAGGAGGTATTCCCGGCAAATCCTCGGGGAAAACATCTGGAAACTCGCGCACCACTGGAACCTCCTGCAATGTCTTCGGTCTCTCTGAACTCTCCCGCGTATCCATCACATACGCCACGAAACCGTTACATCCCCGCTATAGGCATTGCCTCGCCCTAGCAGCCGAACAAAAAGCTGATCTCGAACGGGTACCCTCGCCGTACACCGTAAGAACTCCCCCACTAGGGTCTCGCATAGTCACCAACTGACGCTCGCAGTCGATGACAGCGCTGAATCGGCTCAACCAGTCCATGCCTACAATGACACAGACATCACCCATCGCAATAGGAATTAGGTCAATCGGAAATGCGACCCCGAAGATCTCTAGCACACATCCCCGAAAAACCTCCGTAGCACAAATCACCCTCTCAGCCGCAATGGAAACGCTCAAAGGCCGACTTAACGGCTCACGACTAATGCCGATGTGCTGACTAAAAGCTAACGATACAAACGATCTACTCGCACCCGAATCAAATAATACTAGAGCAGGCATAGAGTTCACAAGGAAAGTACCTACACATACATTAACATAAGCATAACATTTCGACCTTTAATTAAATACATGAAAGATAACATACCTGCCACAACATCGGGCGCAGCGCGGACCTCCTCCGCAGTCAGCTGAAAGGCTCTCCCGCGAGCCCTCGGGGCCTCGACCTTCACCGGTCGGGTCTCAGTAGTCCGGGTAGTAGGTGTAGCTCCCTGACGAAGTTGCGGGCACTCGGCCTTCCGATGGCCTGTCTGGTTGCAGTGAAAACAAACCATAAACCCCTTAGGGCAATCCCTGGCAATATGTCCGTCCTTGCCACACTTGTAGCAACCACCAGTTCGACACGCCCCCTCGTGACTTTTGCCGCACTTCGCGCAAGTGCGACCCTTCGAACCTCCCATCCTCGAACCAGCGAACTTAATCCGCTTGGCTGCCGGCTGAGACTGGGCCGGCCGTCGATCCACCTGCCGAGACTCAGCCTCCTCCCTCGCTTGAGTCTCCAACTCAATCTCGCGCTTCCTGGCGTTCGCCTGAAGCTCAGTGAAAGTGCGATAGGTGGAGTTTGACACAAACTCCCGAATCTCCCTCTTCAAAACACCCAAATAGCGGCTCATCCGCGACTGCTCCGTAGATACCAGCTCGGGGCAGAACATTGCCCTCTCATGAAACTTCCGTGTGATCACTGCCACGGAATCAGTACCCTGCTTAAGGGTCAAGAACTCCTGAATCAACCGCTCCCTCTCTACCGGGGGAACGTACTCATCCCTGAACATCTCCGTAAACCTCTCCCATGTCACTGACGTAATCTCTGCCTGAGTGAAGTTCACCGTCACGAACTTCCACCAATCTTTCGCTCCCAGACGGAGCTGGTTCAAGGCGAACCGTACCCTCAAGTGTTCCGGGCATGAGCAAGTATAGAAGCACCCCTCGATGTCGGCGATCCACCTCATGGCTGCAATCGGATCCTGCGTCCCATCAAATTCAGGGGGTTTCGTGTTGCTGAATTCCCTGAATGGTAATGAATCACCCCCTTGCGGCCTGGCAGCAGCCACCGCTGCTGTAGCGGCAGCAACTGCAGCTTCAGAAATTGCGGCGCACCGCTCCTCAAACTCCTCCATCAACGTGGTCTTAATAGACCCAAACATCTCCGGGATCTCAGCCCGGACCGCCGCAGCTACCTCTTCCTGAATAATCTGACGAATCTCCTCGTCACTCGCACCGCTCGAACTCGCCCCATTGCGTGTGACAACCATGATGTCTCTGAAATACAACATAAAATCATCAGAGACTCCACCAAGTACAATTGTACTCAATACGCGCCCTACCTAGTCTCCGATTTCCAGGGATTCTTATTTGAGTCTTCCACTGATCCGGTGCCTTCGGTAGTACGGGCCCAATACTACCGACCACACCGTATCAGTATTCGTCCCAAATCTTCCTCCCCAAATCCCGAATAACGGGTACTCTACTTCTAGTATGTACTATTTACTTGCACGCTACCAAATATCTCATACAAGCAATCTCCCTAGACTAAGGCATCACAAAACAGGCAATTCTATTCCTATCATGTATACCTAGTCTTCTAGCATGCATAACAATTCATAATTCAGTGCATAACATAACATCGTAAGGTATTCTGGGGATCTTTACCGTTCGGACGCTGGCTGCTCGTACACACTGTTCCACCCTTGTTTTTACCGCCTTGCCCCTTATAAAATGTTATGTCCTTATTATTTTTTAAGAAAAAGTTTTTCCTCAAATCCCCGGTCTGAGTTCAGTTGCACCCAAAAGTACACCCAAATCCCTCAAACCAAGGCTCTGATACCAATTGTAACAGCTCAAATTTTCTAATAAATTTTTCGTTAAAAATAAAACATCATTATTCGACAAAAGGATTTTATTCCAAGTTTATTTCAAAATAAAAATAACAAATCTCCAGGATCTCCAACAGTGGCAGTGTGTACGTGTCACGCCGGCGCCTTCCCACGGTCATCACTAGTACCTGAAAAACATTAACACAACTAGTAAGCATAAATGCTTAGTGAGTTCCCCAGTATACGACTTACCCACATACGCCTTCCGGCCCGGACCTTTCGGTCCACATAATATTGCCTTCCGGCCCGGACCTTTCGGACCACATAACATTGCCTTCCGGCCCGGATCTTCCGATCCACATAACATTGCCTTCCGGCCCGGATCTTTCGATCCACAAGATAATTGCCTTCCGGCCCATACACATATATAACACAAAATAAAAATACTCTAACACATAAAGCACATATATCATACCGTTCTTTCTAACACATAAAGTCTCGCCTTCCGGCCCGTATAATCATACATCACATATAAGCACACATCGCATATAAAGCATCTATCTCTCTAGACATAGCATGAATATAACACACGCGACCTTCCGGTCTAACAGTCAAACCCTTCCGGGTGAAGTATAGTGAGAAGACTCACCTCGTAGTACGCAGGCTATAACCTCCTCGAGCTACTCGCACACAATCCGCTAGTCCGCAGGTTCCCTATAATACCACAGCCCTAGTTAATGATCTTATCAAACAAGACAACTGACCCCTCTAAGATATATACAGGTCAACGGTCAATCTTGACCGGACTCGTCGAGTACAAAGGGTAACTCGACGAGTATAGACATCCTGACACCACTCGCCGAGTCCGAAGAACGACTCGACGAGTTCCAGTAAGTCTTCAAGCTACTCGCCGAGTCTGAAGAACAACTCGGCGAGTCCTAGTGAATCTTCAAGCTACTCGCCGAGTCTGATCATTGGACTCGGCGAGTCCTCGCCATGCAGTCAACCAACTGCCTCCTGTAATTCGCATGATTCCGTAATATATAGATATGGGACTTCCTGGACCTTTACACATACTATTACTGGGATTTAAACCCTTGTAACAACTCTATAATCTATCAAATCCTTAAATGGGTTTCCTAAACCCTAGATTCGTGTACAACACCAAACTACAGAAATGATCCGAGGATTACCTGGAAAACGTGATCCTTGCGTCCCCAACCTTCAGAGCTCAACCCCTTGATCCTCCTTTGATCACCACCTTGCTTCTCCTTGCCCAACAACCTCTTTAAGCTTCCACTAGCCTTCACCCTTGCTCCAGATGCCCACAGCCGTTTAGGTTATCTTCAATCGGCCAAAAGACGAGACATGACGGCCCTTAAGACATTATATACGATCCAGAATCGAAACGGCTAGGGTTTCAGCTTGAACAGCGTCGACTCGCCGAGTCCCTAATGGACTCGTCGAGTCCAGTCGCGAATCTGTGACCAAGACCGTGGTCCTACTCGGCGAGTCAGGCATCAACTCGCCGAGTCCCCCCCTAAATATTCCCCAAATTAATTTAAAGTAATACCTGAAATTCCGGGCTGTTACACCTAAACAACTCCTTCTCTCTCAACTGTTCATATACTTCTCCATCTTGCAACAATGGCTCACTCTTCATCGATTCAAGAACAAACTGCGCAATCCTATCTCCTCAGTATCAAGCAAAAACAAAATTTGATTCTCGATTTGGCTCTGTTTAAATATGATGCCTTTATGTTGCCGATCATAGAATGCTTGAAGTATTGACCTTTGGTCATCGCTCTAACCAAGTTTGAATGTGTTCCAGTGTCGTTGATGACCAAAGCTTACTCTACCGCTGCCTATGTCAAGGAGGAAGAACGGATCACTTTTGAAGTATTTGAGAGGAAAACTCCACTCATAATGGCCAGGTTATGCTCTCTTCTAGGGCTTGCTCATGATGATACACTGATAAACCCATATTCGATCTCTACTGCACAAATCATCGATATGTTCTACCAAATGGGGTACACAGATCCCATTCCCTTAATCACCAAGTTTAAGACAACAAACCTTCCTACACTGTAGAATGGTCTCTTTACCCTTCTCTTCAAGGCGTTTTCTGAAAGGGTCACTGGTTCAGATTGCGCGAGTAAATCATTCATGATGATCCTCAATGGCCTCTACCATTTGATTAGCCTCGACTACGGTACAGTCTTATAGGCTCAACTAGTACAAAGCACACACTCCACCACTCGCCATAGCGAAATCGTTATGGGTCGATTTTGGACTATTGTGGTCCAACGTTCAATCGTGAAGCTCAACATTCCAGTCATGGACGATTCATTAAAGTCTTCGATTGCTACCTTTCACACTACAAAGATCATAGTTACTGACAATTCTAAGTTTACCTGTGTGGGTTCAATTCCCAAATCCATGTGCCGGTGTGTGTCCGGGGGAAAGAAAGCTGATTGGGGACTACAAAAAGTATCCAGTCTCCGGTCCTAGAATCCTCACTCTAGAGATGCAACAAAATCTTGATGAGGCTGACAATGTCAAGAAAAGGGGCAAACTAAAGCAGACGAAAAAGGGTCTTTCTACCCTAAATCTGCCTTCGAAAAAGCGAAAGCCATAAGGTGATTCGTCCGAGCCTGCTCCCTCATCCCCGATGCGAAAGCATGTGAAGAAGCATGTTCGTAAGATTCGCGTTCCCTCCTCAACCTCATCTGACAGCGAATCAGAAGATGCACATCGAGACGAATCTGATGATGATGTCAACAGAAACGAACAAGAAGTAAATTTCATCCCATCTCCTCCACCATCACCTACTTGCATGTTTGTTCCAATTACAATAGCACCTTGTCCACCACCTATCACTACTCAATCACCACCTATCACAACTCAAACAACACCTATTACTACTACACCACCCACTTATATTCCTCAGTAAACTCCCATTTTCACTAAAACGACTACATTCTCCACCATAGCCAAACCTCCTGTCAATGTCAATGCATCTGATGCGAGGGAAAATACTTCAGGTTTTGTAACTACCACCACCACCTCTCCCATTTCACCTTAGCCTCAACATAGTTATGAAGAACCTCTCGGTGCAGATGGACCGGACATTGGTACTTTTCATTATAGTCAATTTTCCATTCAAGAAGACGGTGATGATGATGCTCCTCTCACTCAAAGGCATCTCAAAGAGTTGAACGCCAAGCTGGATACGCTTCTGGCATCTTCTACTGCTTCCTTGAGCCAAGCTTATTCTGAAGCTGTAGTTAAGGGTATGCTCGATACTCTGGTCAAGGAGCATGCAACAAACCTTGCTCAAGCAAACAAATCCATTGAGGACTATACTCTTTCCAATCAACAAGCAACCGGAAAAGTCGACACACTAATCTACGAAACGAAGTGTTTATGACAGACCTTAATGCTTCAACTGAAGCGAATGTTGTCAACGCTAATGAAGCCATTTCGAAGCTTAACACTTTTCTTAAATTTAAACATGAGAAGTTAGAAAGGCTTCGTTTAGGTACCTCTGATGACAACAAAACCTTTCACTCTTTGATTTGTACGGCGCTCACCAAGTTCCAAGATGATATGGCTGTTGAAAGAAAACTCATGGACGAGCTTGCTCTTCGCACCACACAATTCCGTGATCAAACAATCAAGCTCAAGCATGCAAAGTCAGAAGTCGACGAGCTCAAATCTAAACGAGCAATTATGAAATCCGTCATCAACGATGTCAATTCCTGGTTGTCTAATATTACTGAAGCGCATGATCCAATTTTGATCATCACCATTTGCAGACACTTAGCTGATAAGCTTCATCTTGCCTTCACTCTTCTGAATTGAATTGAAGGTGTTCCTGAGGCCCCTGTCCCTCCGAAACAAGGGGGAGAAGATAAAGCTGCTAAGGCAGGGGAGAAACCAAAGAAAAACGAACCAAAGGTTAATGTAGTTTCGGGTTCAAAAGGAAACAATCCAATGGTTGTTGACGATGAAGAAGATGAAAGTGAAGAGGATCAGCTAAACAAAAAATCACGTGAACATGAGATAAATGAAAGTGCTCGCATTGCGAGAGAAATTGAGGAGAAGGAACGAAAAGATAAATAAACTCACGACACCTTGGAATGCAGGAAAACGCTCTTTCCATTGTGGACGTTGGAGCGATTAATGCATGACGCAGTTGAATTCCCCAATGTTCACTGGTTGGAGCCAGTGATTTCTTTTGATATGGCTAACATGAAGGAGTCTCAGTTTGATATGCCAATAACGAGAAGAGCCTTTGTTTTCCACTCTTTTGATTTGATTGCTGATATTCCCTCTCCTGATGCGAAGGTGGATAAAGCCTTAATTGAATTTTATCTCACTTATGGCAAACCTTAATACTTGACCTGGAGTACTCAGAAACTAACAACAATCCAGGTCACAGGGCCAATCGCTACAGGAGGCTTCATGAATGTAAAGTTCAAGGCGACAAGGGGTTCAGAAAATAATTTGCATGAGTTCACGCTTGCTGATCTGTCCGACCTTAAACCACATGATTGGATTTTGTTGCTTAACCTTCTACTGACCGAAGAACAAAAATACGAACCCATTCTTGCTCATCTGAAGCGAATGTTGGTTTGGTATATATATGAAGTGGCGAACCTTGACATTGAGATTGCTAAAGTTCTGAAGCGAAAGCCTATCGTAAATCCGATTGGAAAAGCCAGTGACATGAGCAAAATGAGTGTGGATGAAATCGATACTATTCATTTGACTGTGATGTTTTAGCAAGGGACTGATGTTCCTGGAGCTTTTCAGAAATACCTCTTTGCTTTACTTTACAAACACTTATTCTCCACAACTTGCTTGGAACATATTTTGGAGATTGTTAACAAGTGTACCTTGAATGATGATGCTGCGAAGAAGAGCTTTAATGATATGATTCGGTTATATATCTTGTCTCGCAGAACTTTGCTCACTGTGATCCCAAGCTCTTCAAGACAATCAAGAAGACTCGGCAGTGAAGAACCTCTCGCCTCAACTGACGCAAAGGGGGATTTTGTTAGGTGTGAGATGTTGCATCATTTGGATTGTAATAGTTAGTCCATTTTTATATAGTATTAGGTATGTCCTAGCCGTCACATTTATTAGGGTTTAAGTATTAATAGTTCATGCATGCACCGTAGATTGTTAACACTTTTGCTAAGATATACTTTGTAAACCCTGGCATGCCTCTATAATTGAAATTCTTCATTGAGTTCATATGGGACGTGACTTTTAATCATTCAGCATCAGTTGGATTATCTTTGTGTTCTTTACTTACCTATTGAATCTAATCGATCATTAAGGATTTACATCCCAACATTTTCTAGGATCTAAGAGAAAGAAGGATGCTTAAGAAGAGTTAGCTGAATTTGATCGTGAGATATGGATTTTGGTCGCATGGCTCGATGATCAGATTTTGGAAGCTGTTACTTGGAAATTATGATAATTTAAGAGATTGCTTAGGAAATGTCTAGAAACATTGTTTTCATATTTTTGCATTGTAAGGACAAACGTTTTCCGCTTATTATTAATAAAAGTGAATTTCTTATTTATTTGGTTTATATTACCTTGCACTGGAATTTATGAGTTCTATGGTTCTTATTTGACAACAAAAGGCAAAGCATGTTGGTCAGTCATAGTACATTGACCAATATATGTGAGTTGCTTAACAACATTGATGCAATGGTAGGCCCTTGTGCTACCAGAAGGCAAGGAATTAGGAACAAGTAAAGTGCAGTCCATTAAAGATAAATTTGAATTTGAATTTGTCATAAACCTTATCTTATGATTGTATACTGGAAATGATAGATTCACGTGGATGGGGACACATACACCATAAAATCTAGGTGGAAAAGTTTTCGCTCTAATTCATGAGAGTGATTATGAGCAAACACTTTTGCTAGAAGATTTTAAAGATATGACAAATATCATTATGGTTAGTGGTTGTGATAATTGCATTCTCAAATTTTCAATATGATTATGACATCCCTTTTCATAGTTCGAATTTTGAGCAGTGGCAAGGAACTGTTTGAACGTTCATGACTTATAGCTATAAGTTCTGAAAGTGTTTAAACACACACATATGCTATATAATGAAGGTGTATAAGCTTGAGAAGTCTAGATGAAAACTTATCGAAACGTCATGCATCAGAAATCAACATGTTAGTAAGGAAGTCAAAAAGTATTGATTTCTAGAAGTCTGGTTGATTTGTGGATACATGTCAAAGCTAGTGGGAGCATAATTGTTATGCTAGTGGGAGCATAATTGCTATGCTAAGTGTTGCAAGATGGCAATATTGTTTTTAGGAAAAAAAGTCTACAAATTTTCAAGTTGAAAAGTGATGAGTTAAGAAACTCTTTGATTGTTTAGAACTTCTAACAGGTTAATCACAAAAACGATAAACAGTAATATAAAACACAAGAATGAATCAAAATATGTCGAACGATTCAATAGATTCAAGCCTCAGCAGAGCTCGATAAAGAACTTCCGCTGTAGAGGCTGTTAGGGTTACAAACGATAAAGATTAAATCTTTCAGAGTAATTGACTTCAAAAACTTATGTACTAGGATGCATGCAAGCACCTATAAATACAAAACCCTAGATATAACTCACGGATGGACAGGCCCAATCCGGAGACTAAATGGACGAAATAGCAAGCCCAATATGCAACACTTTCCAGACCCTACAATCTCCCCTTTTGCGTCAATTGGAGCGAGATTATCACTTCGCCTTGTTGGGTCCCGGTGCAGGAACTTTCTTAGTGGTATTAAACAGACGTGGGATGAGAGCGAGGATGGTCTGCCAGAAGCGAATGTACCACTGAATCATGTCATCAAAGTACTTCTTGTCATCTGCTGAATTCTGCTTGCATCGATGAATGATTCCCAAAACATGTTCCAAGCATGCAGTGGTGTAAAGGTGCTTATCTGCCAAGGCGAATAGGCATTTTTGGCCTTCGTTCCTTGTAAACATGACATAATTCCGCTTCGGGTCAATTCTTCCCATATACATCATGTTCAAATCACTAGTAGAGCCAGCAGGAGAGATAGTAGGCTTTTTCTTGAATATGCTAGCGATCTCCCGATCCATCTTGACAACCTCCATGATGTAGCATACGAGCATCTGTTTGAAGTGATCAATAATTGGACCATACTCTGCTTCGTTAGTGAGGAGGATGTTATGCAAAATAATCCAATCATGTGGATTCAGGTTGGGAAGATCAGCAAGTGATATCGCGTGTTCGGTTTTAGCAGAACCCCTCAACACTTTGAACCGAACGTTCGTGAAGTTCCCCTCACGAAACGGCTTGAGGACCCGAACGTTGATGATTTTCTGAGCGCTCCAAGTCTGATATTGTGGTTGAGCAGACTTCAGATAGAATTCGACAAGTTCCCTATCAACCTTTGGATGAGGATGAGGGACATCAGCAATGTTATCAAATGCATGGAAGATGAAGGCTTTTCGGGTCAGTGGCATGTCGAACTAAGAATCGACAGAATTGATTCGATCCAAAGAAAACACCGGTTCGAGCCACATAATGCTGGGAGTTTCAATTGCCTATTTTAAAAGCTTCTCAAGAGTCCACGGAGGAAAAAGAGTTTTCCTACTTTCAAGAAGGTCATGAGCCTCCTTCATCTTTCGTTCGTTCGCCTCAAACTCTCTGGCAACGCGAGCGCTTATGTCAGCATCTTTATCCCGGCCTTGTTTCTTTAAGAAATCAGCAATGGTCTCTTTATCATCATCATCGTTGTCTTCAGCAATCTTCTTTCCTTTATCTTTGACACCCGAACCTGAGGGTTGACCTGCTGGAGGAGGTTCGGTTGCTGTAGTTGCTGTAGAAGTGGGAGCGGTTGTGACATCCCCAAAATCTCGGCCAGAAAAGACCGATTTTCATTTATGCTTATAAAATAATTTTAGAGTAAATCCTTTTGATTTGAAAGAGTTGCAGAATTTGTTGCCAAAAACAAAATATGATAAAACAATGTTTACCAAAGCATTTCATAAAAGAAATGTATTTTCATTATATTTTCAAAACTCGGGGTGTCATGTTCCGATACAAACCAATAAGCATAAACGATAACCTTACAAGTCATCAACAAATATATACATATACAGACTTGTAAACAAAACAACTTGATGGTTCATCTATCTTATGCCCTTGCTCCACTTCCTGTAATACAAATAAAACTAAGTGGGTCAGGCTTGGGAGCCTGGTGAGCATATAGCGTTTTCAACCCACAATAAATAATCATATTTAATTTTCACCAATCAACAATAACCAAATTACCCATTCCCGTTATTCTCACTTTATGTCCCTAAGACAAGTAACATAAGGGACCTAGTCTAAGAATATTTCATTGGGGCGACAACACATGCTTCGGGGGTTCCTCAGCAATATAAGTCAAATAAGGCAACCATGAGGGGGATGGAGTACAGCGAATGAACACCCAAGTTCATTAACACCTACAGGTGGCGAACCTGCTAATGTTCCACAAGACTGTCTAGAAACGTCTGTGGTCGTCATCTAAACTCCGCTAGATAACTGAATCAAACAACAACGAGGCCTCTCATCTGTTTATTACACACCAACTATCTACCCATGTTCTACCCAACATATTAGTAGATAAAAATATGCATTTTTATACATAGATAAAAACTTGTATAGCATGCTTTGATCAATACATATTCCACATAACAGATGAGGCACACACACATAACACGTATTTCATAGAAAACAAATCAGATCCATGAGATAGAAGAGAGTAAATAGACATTCACACATATAACACAAAATATACACATAACACGTATTTCGTATAAAATACTTCATAATTATGCGTTAGAAGAAAGTGACCACACACTCACACCTATAAACTACAATATACTTAATACACTCGAACCATACTTGTATTATTATCGTGTTTATGAGAGGTAGTATACACTCACTTGATCAGAAGATGATCGGACAGCACTACGACTTGCAGCAGTAGTAATCCTCAACAGATCTGGAAGATCTTCACAAAAATCGAACTTCTCGCGGGCAGAGCTTCGGCTCGGGAACCGCACTTCTCGGGATCTTCGGGATCTCGGGACTTGCTTCGAGGCTCGAGAATAATACCGGGGCTTCAGGGTATTTCTGGCATGCAAATCGATGCAAAAAGGGAGAGAGAAGAGAGAAAAATAGCAAAGGAGTCGGCTGCCTTCGGATTTTATTTATAGGAGGCTGGAGCCTCGGAGTACGCGGGGCGTACTGGTCCGAAATCGTCACTGCTTACGTATCCGAAGTGCTCGACTGCGAGTGTCGACATACCTCGGTGTACGCGGGGCGTACATCGGATGAGTCCGATGACTCCTTTTCGGATAATGCCGGATTTTCCAATTAAATTTGAATACAAATTATTTAATAAAATTCGGAAATTCATATCTTCTTCATACGAACTCCGTTTTCGACGTTCTTTATATCCACGCGAAGGTGAGACTACGCTCTACAACTTTTGTTTAGACTCCGTCGGCTAATTTTAAATTTATTTTTATTATTTATTTATGATAGGCTGGGACAGAAAAACTCCGTTATAAATTCATAACTTCTTCGTTTGACGTCCGTTCTCGCCTAAATTTTTATCGCTTCGATACCAACAACGAGACCTTCGATCCTCGTTTAGATTGCTTCGGCTAAAAACCGCTCGATCTCAAATCGAGTATTTCAGGCTGCATACCGCTAAGCCGAAACTTCGATAAATCATAACTTCCTCATACGAAGTCAGATTTGGGCATTCTATATATATTTGGAAACCTCGTTTCAACTACTACAACATTAATCGAAGATATCAAGTTTATTTTACACTTAAATTTTGACGCTTATTTTTATTCTTAGTTAATCAAACCACGTAATTTAGCAATTAAGCACAAAACACATAGTACTCAAATAATACAATCTTATTATTTCAAAACGGGTTACAAAGGTTAACCTAGACTATTACATTGCTAAAAATGGCAAGCCCGGAAACACAGGCGTTACAGCGGTTGAGACACATCTTCTCCCCCTTGTTTCGGATGGGCCACGAACTCAAGAAGCCCTTCAAGTTTGCTGATTAGAGCAAGGGCAGGAGCATGCTTCTCTGCGAGAGTACGCCTCACTGAGTAATTCAGGATCGGATCATGTGCTTTAAGAATGTTGGAAATGGCGGCGTGGACATCCGAAACACACGAGGAAATAACCGCACGCTCAAATCGAAGAGATGCAACTTCCTTTTCAGATTGGAAAAGATGAAGACTCTTGACCTTAAGAGCAGTGGTCTTGCGAGCGAGATCATCCATCACTGAGTTCTCTGAAGCGAGATCTTCTTGCAGCTTTGTCAGGCGCTCGTCAACAGTCGCCTGAAAATGTTTGTTGTCATCGCTGAGAGATTGATGAAGACTGGCAAAGGACTCCAGTTCGGAGGCAACTGAAGTGGCCAACTTATTGAAAAGTGAGTCAAGCTTCTTTTCATTGGAATCAACAGTTTCCTGTAAAGACTGCAAAATAGAAGTAGCATCAACAAATAGTTTTTCCACTTTTTCGGTCGCAACAGCACACGCCTTGGTAGAGGCATCGATAGCGACAGTGGCAGAGTTGATAGAGACTTCATGAGCCTTAGTAAGCGTATCAACGAGCCCCTGAATAGCCACCTCTGAGATAGTAGATCGAGAGGAAGAAGAGGAGGAAGCAATGAGATAATCAATTTTCTCATCAAGCTCTTTGAGATGCTTCTTGGTGACCGGAGCATCATCATCATCATCATCGCTTTGCATTTGATACGGACTGTAATAGACCGAGTCAAACGTCATGTCCTCTCCTCCAAGAAAATGTTCTTCATTATCTGCGGAGTGAGCAGGAGATGAGGGTGAGGGTGTGGGTGAGTGTGGAGGCTCGGTTGTGGAAGTAGGTTCGGGTACGGATGTATGTTCGGTAGCGGGAGTGGGTTCGGGTGCTGTAGTAGGAGCTCCCGTATCAGATACATTGGTTCTAACTCCAGCGGTGGTTGTGGTGGTTGCTTCAGTGAAATTAGGAGGTGATACAGGGATAGAGGTGGGTGGTATTTGAGTAGTGGAGGTTATGGGGGGAATGGAAACAGAGACGGAGATTGGGGGAGGAGACACAGGTCTAGTGGAAACAGGTACCTCAGGTGTAGGCGAACGTGGAGGAGTATTACCTCTACCTCAGGTGTAGGCGAACGTGGAGGAGTATTACCTTGAGGGGATTCTTCGGAGTCTGAACTCTCTTCCTCAGATTCGCTGGAGGAGGAGGCAAGAATAAGCTTTCGCCTGGGTTGAGTCTTCCTCTTCTTTGGTGGAGGAGATTGAGCTGCTTTGGTAGGTTTGCGTTTCTTCGGAGAAGGACCTTTCGCTCCTTTGACAACCTTCTTGTCTTTTCCCTTTTCATTTTTCTTTCCCCTGGGAGCAGGCCTATCAGCATCATGGATTGACTGAATCATGTCAGGAGTGAGCTCTCTAGGACCAGAGCGACGAAACTCCTTGTAAGTTTTGATGATGCGGCTGCTGCTTGGAACACACCCATACATTGACTCAGGGATTGAGCCAACAAACTGTAATTTAGATGAATCAGAGACGATTATTTTTGTAGTGTGAAAGGTTCCGATTGAGGAGAGTGGAGAATCAGCAACAATGGGAATGTGATACTTGTCCATCACCCACTTTGTGACCAGCGTCCAGAATCTGGCATAGGAGATCTCTAAATGGCGGGAAGTTGACGCTAGACTCTGAATCAGCTGTTGCCATAAAACCGACCCATAATCAAGGTTGATGTCGTGGTACAGACCATAAAGAATGGTCATAAACAGACGACTTGCCTCGTCTGAACCTGCACTGCGTTCTGATAACCCCTTGAACAAAACAATGAAGAAGTCGTTCCACTGAGGAGGTAAGCAAGATTTCTTGAACTTTGTCACAGTCGTCAGAATTTCAGTGTAACCCATGTTATAAAACATGGAGAACAACTGTCCCACCGGGATGGATTCAGGATTAACCCTAGACTCGTCAGGTTCAAACCCGAAAAGCGAACAGAAGCGCAGTTTGGAGATGGAGGCCTTGTGATTAAGAATGTCGAAGAAGATTCGATCGACAGACTTGTCATAGTGGGCTGTGGAGAAGATTTGCGATAGACACTCCATTGGAACAGTGTCGAATTTGGTAAGTGTTGGAACCAGTGGCGAATGCTTGAGACATTCCACGATTGGAAACATGAACGCATCGTAAGCTTGTGGAGTGAGATCGATGATCAGGCTTTATTGAGGACGGATGAGCAGAATCTGAGAAGTAGCATGAACTAAAGAGGATTCCGCCATTGTTGAGAAGAATTTGGGGAAGATGATGAATAGTAGGAGAAACAAATCTTTTCTTGCTCTCTGAATATTTGGTGCAGTAAAGAGGTAAATAACGGTAGAAGGAACCTTTTATACCGAGGTGAAAAGAGAGAGAAAAATTTGTTCCCAAATCCTCAAAGAAAATACGAAGTGTTTCCTTAGGTGATTGACGCGTGACAGTTTAGAGCCCCGATGATTACGCAGGAGAGAGAAAGATTGTCCCGTTTCACACGCCTTCCCATCAAGCGTCGTTTGAAATGTCAAAAACGGTTCCGCTTCACACACCTTCCCATCAAGCGCCGTTTGAAAAATTAAAGTGATTATACTTTCGGCTGAGTCATCAACTTATCCCCTTAGAGTGAGCTGTCAGCATAGCGCAAAAATAACTACGTGTAACATTGTGAGCCACATCTCTTTTATAACCTTAAATCCCATAGCCAAAAATTGCTTGAATTTAATGAAACCGGATTTTTGGAAAATCAAAAAGATTTTTGTGCATAGAGTGTAAAAGAGAAAGAAATAAAGCAACTCATTTGTGGGAAATTGTGATGTCAATAAAGACACGAAATAATAGATCCCGGGCACGAATCTCTTCCTTCAAAGTCAAGAGAGACCTTAAAGTGTTTGTGTGGTTTCTCGTTGAATTACGATCAGACACTTATTAAGAAGTGTTGAAAGGCATCTTTTAATAAGGCTAATTTGGGAGGCTTGCGCTTCAGTTCAAAATTCCTGATCTTGACATAAGACAGAAATCGACTGAAATACTTGAGAGACCAATGTGGTCAGTTGAACAAGTAGGTGTGAAGAGAATTTAAGTGGAATGTTGAAAATACTTTTAGGTGAAATCTCATAAGAAAATTAAAACTGGATTCTAAGGGAAGAAATGTTATGGGATTTAACAATTTCATAAGAATCACACAAAAAGAAATTTTAGAGATTTCAAGGTACAGCCCCATGGGTGAATTCGTTAATTCATTAGTGAAAACTAGAGCAAATTTAACTGTTCACCGTCAATGCATAGTAGGTATTGAATTATGGGTTTCACTTAGCATGTAGTGGCACGAAGCTAAGATCATAAACACAGAAATTGTGTAACCATAAACCTCAGTGGTGATTGCTGAGAGTCTCAAGGGTTACGTGTATGAAGCGAATAGGATGGAGAAAAATATTGGAGATGGTGTAAAGAAACCAAAGTACCTTTGCTGTTAAAATAAGGACCAATCAGAAAAATCTTATCTCATGTGAGAAGAGAGTAAGGTAGCTCATGATTAGAATAAAAATAATTGCCTAATTGGGAAGACAAGGTTTGTATATACCAAGTCAGTAAGACTTTTATTCAGAATCAGGTGAGGCTTTGGACAACATACAACAGCATGCTTCTAGGGACACTTAACTATTAAAATATGTGAGAACAATACTTGCCCCATTGATTAACAACAAATGATAAAAAAAATTTAAATAAATAAAAAAAATTAACGAACAAAACAAAAAATATTTTTGGAGTTTTTAAAGAGAAACAAAAATAAAACAAACAACAAAAAAAAATTTGGAACTGAAACCGAAATAGACCGAACGCTCGGTTCATTTCGGTTTCAAAAAAAATGTTTGAAAAAGAAAAAGAATTGGAAAATAAGAGAGAACTAATTGAGAAATAAGGGTACAAAAAGTTTACAACCAAAGAAACTACCTTTATGTGATAAGTGAAGACAGGTGAATAGGACCGAACCCGAACGCTCGGTTCATTTCGGAACTCATGTGAACCGAACCCGAACGTTCGGTTCATTCCGCTTCCAACTTTTAGCTTTGAGAAGTAGTTTTTGGTACTGACTTTGATTCCATCATACCTAGCCCTTGTAGAATTTTATTAAAACATGCTTCAGGAAGAGCTTTGGTGAAGATGTCAGCCAGTTGATCAGTAGTTCGAACAAAATGAATCTCTACGTTTCTGTCTTCTACGTGATCTTTAATGGACTGATACCTCAATGCAATGTGTTTCGTTTTGGAATGTTGCACTGGGTTATGAAAAATCCTAATTGCACTTTCTGAGTCACAATATAGTGGGATCTTTTTCATATTGAGTCCATAATCCCGTAGTCGGCATTGGATCCAAATCACTTGAGATGTGCAAGAAGTTGCTGCTATATATTCTGCTTCGGCTGTAGACAGTGAAACACATGTTTGTTTCTTAGATTGCCAGCTCACCAACTTCCCGTCGAGGAATTGACAGCCTCCTATAGTGCTTTTCCTGTCTAAACCACATCCTCCAAGGTCTGCATCTGAGTAGGCTTGAACAAAGAAACCTGAGTTTGAGGGATACCAGAGACCGAGAGAGGTGGTTCGCTTCAGATATCGGAGTATATTCTTCACTGCTAGCATGTGTGGTTCACGAGGATTCGCCTGAAACCTAGCACAATAACACACAGAAAACATTATATCAGGCCTGCTAACTGTGAGGTACATCAGAGAGCTAGTCATTTGGCGGTATAGTGTTATCTCGACTGCCGGTTAATCCAAGGATGGTGTAAGCTTGGTGCCGAACGCCATTGGAACTTTGACCTTTGAATCTCCCATCATGCCGAATTTAGCAAGAAGTGTCTTGGTATATGCTTCCTGGTTGATAAAGATGCCTTCGGGTCCCTGTCTAATGTTTAAACCAAGGAAAAAGTTAATCGGACCCATTGAGCTCATTTCAAATTTAGTTTCCATCAGCTTTCTGAATTCAGCTGTTAAGCTAGGATTCGTTGAGCCAAAGATGATATCATTGACATAGATTTGAACTATCATAAGGTGCTTACCTTCCTTTTTACAAAAGAAGGTTTGGTCAACCGAACCTGGTTTGAATTTAGACATCTTTAAGAACTTAGTTAGTGTTTCATACCATGCCCTAGGCGCTTGTTTCAAACCATAAACTGCCTTGTCTAGAATGCAGCAGTGATTTGGATGCTTTTCATTCATAAAACCAGGAGGTTGCTCCACGTAAACCGTTTCTTCAAGTTCTCCATTCAGAAAGGCGCATTTCACTTCCATTTGGTAGACCTCGAAGTTCTTCTGTACAGCATAGGCAATAAATATTCGAACAGATTCCAGCCTTGCTACCGGAGCAAATGTTTCTTCATAATCAATTCCTTCTTCTTGGCAGTATCCTTTCACCAGGACTTTCGGGTGTAGCCGTGCTTTCGGGTGCAACAGGACTTTCGGGTGTAGCCGTGCTTTCGGGTGCTATAGGGATTGAATTCCCCCTAAAACTGTGAGTCCGATTGATTTGAAGAGAATTGATTCTCCCCCTCAACTGAAGTGCTGTGCTGAGGAGGTTCGTTTCGAACTGGTTCTCCTTCTCCTATTTGTTTGGCTGCATCTTCGACAATCTGCTTTAGACGATCGATTTTGTTGTCTGCCGCCTTGGCTTCCGAGAGAGTGGATTTCTCAGGTTCATCAAATAAGTCTACAAACTGATCAAATAAATTAGCAATCGTGGCTGTGACTTGACCTGGTTGAGAGAAAATCTCTCCAATTGCTTCTTCAGTAGTCTTTAGTTTCTTGACGAAATTATCATCGAACGTCACATGTAGGTTTCTTCAATATTTCTAGAACGTTTATTTAAAACCCGGTATGCCTTTAAAGTAAGAGAATATCCCAGAAAAATTCCTTCGTCAGCTTTAACATCAAACTTGTTACGATGTTCTTTGGAGTTGTAGATGAAGCACCTTGAACCGAATACATGGAAGAATTTTACATTCGGCTTCCTGTTATTGATGATCTCATAAGGAGTGAGAGAGAAACGCTTGTTGAGATAAGACCTATTCTACGTAAAACATGCTGCAGCAATAGCATCAGCCCAGAAATATAAGGGAAGAGAAGCAAAACTTAGCATAGTTCGGGCCGCCTCACACAAGGATCGGTTTCGCCTTTCGACAATACCATTTTGTTGGGGCGTATAAGGGGCTGAGAAGTTATGACGGGTTCCTTTTTCTGCCAAGTAGTCTTCGAATTCTTTGTTCTTGAATTCCAGTCCATTGTCGCTCCTAATGTTTCGAACGACTTTTCTCAATTGCACTTCAACCTACTTGATAAACGTCTTTAGTTTAGGAGTGGCCTCAGATTTGTGCTTCAGAAAGAATACCCATGTAAAACGTGAGAAATCATCAACAATAACAAGAATATACTTGCTACCGCCAATGCTCTCTATTGATGATGGACCACACAAGTCGATGTGAAGCAACTCAAGTGGTTCAATAAATTTCGTGTTTACAATCGATGGATGACTTTGACGACTTTGTTTCCCCATTTCACATGCAGCGCACAATTGTTCACGATCAAACTTGAGCAATGGAAGACCCCGAACATGACCTCCGGTGACAAGCTTGTTGATGTCTTTGAAGTTGAGATGAGAGAGCCTTCGGTGTCACAACCAGCTTTCGTCTGAATGAGCTTAGGACAAAAGACTTATGGTTGGATTCCATTTGATCGGTCTGAGATTCAGAGGAAACATTTCGCCTTTTCGATCTGATTTGAGAATGACCTTGTTGGATTTCTTCTCTATAATTTCTGAACCTTCTTCGTTGAATGAAACTTTGAGACCGGTACCTCCCACCAGTTGAGATACACTGAGGAGGTTATGCTGCAATCCTTCTACGTATGCCACCTTTCTGATTGTGAAGTCTCCATTGGTTATCATCCCATAACCCTTTATTGTTCCATAGGAGTTGTTACCGAACTTGACATTGCCACCATTTTGAAGTGATCAAAAATCCCTTAGCTCTTCCTTCCTTCCTATCATGTGACGCGAGCAGCCACTGTGAATATACCATTCTTTGTCAAACTGCTCATCACTAATAACCTGCAAAAATTAAGCAGATTTAGGAACCCAAAGTTTCTTGGGTGCACGTGAGCCTTTCACAGGAACAGGAATAGTAAGAGAAACATCAACAAGATATGTTCATTTTATTAAGGTTGTTTCATCTTTTCTTTTAATGGTGAACACTTTGATTTTATTAGGATTAGTTGCATGCTTTTTGGATTTAGATTCTGGGGTATGGACTCTAGTCTGCTTTCGGTCTTCCTTGGCTGAGGAAATCTTCCCTTATCCTTTCAAGTTCGTTGATGATCTTGAATGTTGTGTAGGAGCAGAATTGGGTTTAGAAGAAGATTGAGAATGAGAAGAATTAAAGGAAAAGAAATTAGAATGAGATTCTTTCCTGACTTGAGGTTCAAAATGACCCTTTCGTTTGTGGTCATTAGAGGGACCGAACCTGGACCATCGGTAGCAGCTTGATGATGAGCCGAAACTGGATTTTTGGGTGTTGCTGGTTGGTGGTTCGAAACTTGATCTTTTATTATAAAAGCTTGATGGACTGAAATCAGGTCTTTCCCTGTTATTATTTGGCGGACCGAAACTAGCTTTTCGGTTGCTGTTGTTTTCTGGACCGAACCTATCCTTTCGGTTCTGTTCTTCGTGTGGCCCGAAAGTCTTTCTCTCTGAATTAGTATCTTTATCATGGTAAGAGTAATGAGGGTTTTGAGAGCGCCAAAACTGCTTCCGCTCTGAGAGATTTTTCTTGTATCTCAGTTTTCTCTGCTGCTTTTGATTTTTCACCTGTTTCGGTTGTCTGTGGATATTAGCTTTTTGTTTCAGCTTCTTGGCAACCGGTTCACTCTTCATAGATGAGGTTTCGCTTGTGGAGGTGACTTCTTCTATAGGAATTTCCTTTGTGCCACTTGTACTTGGTACGTCGAAGTTGGTAGGCTTATTCAGCGGCTCGGGCACATATCTACCTTTGGTCTTCCAGGATGTTCGCTCCGACAGACCAACCGTGTCGTCTGCATTGTCTATGGGTGCTGACCAGAAAAACTCATCACAACCATCTGCATTATCTTTGTTCACTATGGCAGTGAGTTCGGCTGTTTGATGTTCGGTTACTCCTGTGACCTTATACACTTGATTGGGAGTAGTTCTAACCTTCTGAAACACAAAGGCTTTTTCTTTAAGGGTTGGGGACTTAGTTGTGGACAAACGAGCGAATTCCACAGAATTTTTAGAAATCAGGTTTTTATGGTTTTCGGGTTCGCTCTTGACAAACTCGGAACATTCGACTTCAACCTCTACAGAAATTTCACTCATATTATTGTCCTCATTAAGTTCAGATGCGTTTTCAACATCAATTTTGTTTTCTGAACTTAAATTGGTACTCAATGAGTCGAATTTTTGTATGGTTTCGGTCCTGAGTTTCAACTTATCGTTTTCATCCAAAAGATTTTTAACCATGTCCTTATGGTCTTTGGACTTTATAAATGATTCTATTTTGTCCAGACCATACATATAAGTAGGATTAACATCATCGGAAGATACAACACTTTCACAGTTGTATGCTTCGGCATCGATTTCATCCTCCTTAAACTCAAGGAAGGGTAGAATCATGCGATGTATCTTCTGCCCTATTTCACAATTTAGATGAAGTTGAGTAATGTTAGCATAAAGCCTTTTAGCGATCAAACAAAAAACATTCCTTTGTTTTAACAATTTCAAATTGTCTCTTTGCAAATAAATGTTTTGATCTCTAGACTTAATTAGCTCCGACTCCTTCTGCTCAATCCACATCCTTTGCTCCTCACTCTTGGATGACACCTTGCTTATTTGGTCAGTTAAATTAGAATTTGTGACCCGTGTTTGAGTTAAACAACTATCTATATTTGAAAGTCTTGAATTCAGGTTATTTAATTCCTTTTCATATGATTTTTGTGGAATTTTAAACGAAACAAAAATAGATTGTACCTTCTTGATCAATTCATCAAGTTCACTGATCTGCATACTGAGAGGTTTTGCTATAAAGCATAAGTCCTCTCGCTCCTTGGCATCTTCATTTCCACTATCAGTGTTGTATCCCCTCATCTTAGATAAATCGGTCACCATCAGACATCTTCCACCAGTTTCACCATCTATTGCGACATAAGCCTTTCCATGAGAAGGCTTTCTCACCTCATCATCTTCTGAGTCGGTCGACCACACCTGTACGCCACCGAACTTGTCATCCTCTGCCGAACCCTGCACAATAAGAGCATTCATAGAAGAATTAGTTGCAACCTTCTTCCTTTTTATCTCTTCCAATCTTTTCATAAGACTTGCTTCTTCATCTTTCTCTTCTTCTTTCTCTGCTATTTTCTTCAGCACACAATCCTTTGCATAGTTATTTTTTTCCTTACAGTAGAAGCAACTGACACCAAAGTCAGCTTCACCCTTTGCTTCCTTTTTCGACTCCTCAACCTTCGGTTCATCTTTCACTCTTTCGGAATTATAGCTTCCCTGCCAATTACGATTTTTGTTGGAAGGAAACTTTTTCTTGATAAACCTTCTAGGATTGGACACCATTAAAGCATAATCTTCGGCTGTCAGATCGTGATCTCCCAGATTAAGATCCTCTTCATCTTCTTCTACACTTTTACCCTTGGACAGAAGCGCCAGAGACCCCAGAGTAGAAACCACGCTTTTCTCTTGCAGCACAATCTTTTCTTGGGATTTCAGAATTCCCACCAGTTTCGCCAGCGAGTATGATTTAAACTGCTCGTGTGCTTTAACTGTTGACACAACAGCTCTCCATTCGAATCTTAGACCATTCAGAAAAGAGACCTTCTGTTCAATAAGCTTCCTTTCAATATCATGTTTGATCATCTTCCTGAGAAGATGATTGAAGCGATCAAACGTCTGTGTAACAGATTCATCAGGATTTTGCTTGAACTCTCCAAATTCAGATAGAAGCAAGGTCTTAATTGAGTGCTCCAGATCTTCATCTGTAGAATACAGCTCTCGCAGCCGATCCCAGATTTCGTTAGCAGTACTACAGGAACTTACCAATCTGAACGTGTCAGATTGAAGAGCGAATCGAATCAGTCTCAATGCCTTGATGTTGCACTGAAACTTCTTATTTTCGTCCTGAGCAACATCTTTCACATATTTTAACAAATCATTATACTCTTTTTGAGTTTTAATAATTCTGGATGTTCCTGAATGAGCAAATGGTCCAGACACAATAGCTTCCCATATCAAATAACCATTATCTTCAGATCCAATGACGTAGTCTTCAAAGTGATGCGCCCAAACCTCGTAATCTTGAGTGTAAAGAATTGGATTCTTCGTCGTAGATCCTATACTGTTTGAGATGTTGATAGGATTGGATTGAGAATCGTCCATTCTTGATCGTTTAACCTGTTGTAAGATCAGACTTGTAATACGTAATATTAGGGCAAGATGAATAAATACTGAGATGCGTCAATTATGGAGTGACGGCTCAATAAATATCAGCAAATGCGGAATACACCCTAATCACTTCTTTCACAGAAGAGATGTGTATGAATTACACAGTCTAATGCTCTGATACCAATTGATGAGTTAAGAAACTCTTTGATCGTTTAGATATGCTAATAGCTTAATCACAAAAACGATAAACAGTAATATGAAACACAAGAATGAATGAAAATATGTCGAATGATTCAATAGATTCAAGCCTCAGCAGAGCTCGATAAAGAACTTCCGTTGTAGAGGCTGTTAGGGTTACAAACGATAAAGATTAAATCTTTCAGAGTAATTGACTTCAAAAACTTACGTACTAGGATGCATGCAAGCACCTATAAATACAAAACCCTAGATATAACTCACAGATGGACAGGCCCAATTTGGAGACTAAATGGACTAAATAGCGAGCCCAACATGCAACACTGTCCAGACCCTACAAAAAGTTTGGAAATTGTTTCACTATAATAAAGGCTCAAGGGAGAGGGCACTCGTACTTCGTTTTGAATTTAAAAAACATATACAAATAATAGCATGACCTGGGTCCACAGCTAAAAGACTGGATTACCCCTAAGCCCACAGTATGAGTTTGGCTTCCCTATCTGGCCCACAAATCAAATCTAGCTTGCTCCTGAGCCCACATCGTAAGTCTGGCTTGCCTTCGAGGCCCACGACTTATGCGTGGCTTGCTCCATAGTCAAATCAATAACCATATCAGAATACAAATGTTCGGCCCTCAGTATGAGTCAAGCTTACCAACCGGTCCTCAGCTCGTATTTAGAATGCTACCGAGCCCTCAACATGAGTCTGGCTTGCCCTACCCGACCCTCAGCTCATATCTAGAATGCTCTAATACCCTTAGGACCTTAGTTCAAGACTGGCATACCACCCGGTCCTTAGCTCGTATTCGGAATGCATATGAGCCCTCAGTATGAGTCTGGCATGCCCCACCCTACCCTCTGCTCATATCTAGAATGCTCTAAGGTTTGTTGGCTACAACACGAAGAGGTACAACCTCAAACCAACATAATTTGTCTATAAATAACAACATATACATATAATCATGTAGATAGAATCATAGGTGGTCCTACCGATCTACCAAACTAGCATAATCATGCATATCTATCCCATGCTCAACATATAAGCAAATATCAAGTAATCAAACTAATGGGCCGGCCTTGGTGCCTTCAACCCGTAATTAAAGTGAGGAAAACTCACCTCTCGATCTGATCCACAACTGATGAGGACAGACTCCAAATCTGAACTCTTTAACTGATACATGTTTCTACCGAGTGACCAATTCCATCAAAATCTAAAAATACCAAAAATACCCTCAAGTCCCAACTTGGTCAAAGTCAACAGTCATGGTCAACGGTCCTTGTTGACCCAATATGCCATGTTTCGCCTGCACCCAAACAATCGGGAAAATCACGATCAACACCTCATGTTAACTTAGAACATGTCGTGTTTGCCGAAGATCCAACCGCTTAATACATTAAGCCGTTTTCCTTGATTCCAAGAGCTTGAAAGCTCAGATCTAGGCCAAAATGTGATCCGTAAGGATAAAGTTTCGAGCTTTATCCATTGGGACCACTCAAAAAGGTCCAAAAACCAATCCATGAAGCTTAGAAATGCAAAGGCTTAACCAATAAAGCACTTAATCCTTAAAGTCTGAAGTCCATCTTTTCGCCAAGTGACTCTAACACCAAAACCATCCCAAAGGTTGGTGGTTTATAGACATACATGTCCAATGCATGTCTTAAACCTATATTAGGTCAAAATTAGAATTTATGACCTAATCTCTATGCATGGCGTCAAAACTTGATTAAAGACCAAATCCAAGACACTACTAGGTCACCTTGACCTAGGGATTCATAAAGTTGCAAACTTTATGAAATCTAACCGTTCCAAACATCAAGAACAAGAAGCCAAAGGGACAAAACTCAATATCTAACATCTTTGAACGATAAAAATCAAGTCATGGACACTTACCAAGGTCCAAAAGGGTGCCAAACTGAAGAATGGGGTTTGCTTACTGGATATTTGTTTCCTTCTTCCACCTTCTTCCTTCCTTAGCTCCAAAAACGCCAAACTAGCCCAAAAATGGGAGGAAAACATGATTAGGGTTTCTTTCAGGACTTGAGGCGTTGATGGGGGATGAGGGTGAACAAACCCTAGCCTCCACATTCCTTTAAATAGGGAGGGAATACCCAGATGATTAGGGTTTCATTACCATCCATCAACATGTTGTGTTCCAACAGGGAACACGCAGTGTTGTCCTTGATAAAATCCATATTTCCTCATATTTGGACACGTCATGTTGGTGCCTCCAACACGCCGTGTCAAATCCTCAAAAAGTGATTCATTCCCAAAATTGCTCCTCATATTTCTGGGTGTTACAATATCGTGTTGAAATTGTTCAATGTATGAAATTTGATATATGAAAATAATATAGCAAGTAACTGAACAAATATCAGGTCTCTATGTAAGAAATTATGAATCAAGTCCCATATGCTTCAGATGTAGGATTCATTACATATGTTATGATATTCAATTATTCTAATTTTTCCAAATTCCTACGGAATTGAGAGGGAAAAGGACTAGAACTTTATGTGGCTAAAATTTTTAAACAACAATCAAGGACATTCTAAGGTTATACCAAAGTATTCGTTGCTTTTGGACAGTTGGAAGTATAATATTGGTTGAAAGGACCATATTGACATGTTTTAGATTTGGATGATTCTTAATCAAAATTGATGGTCATATGGGAATATGGAAATGTTTCCATAATGGGAGTTGATTATTAAAAGTTATATGTGAGTTAGGAAATTTAAGGCAAGGAAGGTGTTCAAGGAGTGTACCTTGAATTTGAGACTTTGTTACCATAGAACTGTTTTAAGTGACAAAGTTTCAATGGAACATTTTGTAATATCATTACCAAAGTCTCTATGATTTTGAAGCCTCGACATCACAAAAGGATATTGCATGTAAGGTTAAACTCTAACACATTTAGTATTTACGAGAATTTGGAACTAGTATCATTGGAATAATGTCCAATCGATATGTTCGCTAATGATGGACCATCGAGAGACATAGTATGCATGTTTATAACATGGCAAGACTGATGTTTAATTCAAGTGTTTATTTATATTCAATTGGTTTGAGACTATATTTAGTTAGGTTATTATTGTGTTCACTTCGCATGTTTCACTTCCTAGATAATTGGATTATTCAAACTCCACAGTTGATCGTTCTTTTGGAAGTAAGTAGAGAATTATGACTGTCGTGAACTGGATTGTAGATTGTATATGGAGATTAGACATAGCAATAGTTGTGAGGCAATGTCCATGAGTACTTGGAAAATGGGGATTATGTGTATTGGATAAACCCACGCTCAGAGAATTACTTCATGGATTTTATCACGAGTAATTTTGAGACAATAATATCTTATATTCTTGAAACGAAGATATATGAGTTGTAGTTTACAAGTCAATTGTGCATTGATAATACACAAACACATCAGTAACTTGATGTTATAAAATATATTATTTTGCATGATTTGATGAGTGAATAGTGAAATCATATAAGTCGAAGTTTATTCGTTCCTTCTACCCCAACGGGAAAAGAAATATATCTGGGGCCCTCGATGATTTGATGTCGACATCTAAAGCGGTTGGCCAAGTCTGGACTGAATTGATGTGTTGAACTGGTAGTCTGATTTTAGTCCTCATAAATTAGAAATCGAGAAACAAAATCTTGGACAATGATATTGATTATAATCCATGCCTCGTGTTCGTACGATATCTTGTAGAACGGAGGAATATGTGATCACTTATCTTAGGACATGTAAGTGATTGGGTCATAGTTCGACTGCGGCTTTGAAAGGTACAATTTGCTAACCAGTTTAGAAGTTATACTAGTAACTATAGTTATTAGACTTATCCAAGTGGGAGACTGTTGGATTAGGTGTCTAAGCGCATTACTATATCTGGTGATGGCAGCATAGTCCTTTTGGGTTTCCCTCAAAACTAGCAACTAGACAGGATGAATTTTGGAGAGAGTTTAAATTTATTATTTTATTAATAAATTTAAACAAATGATTTATTAATTTTTTATGAAAATATTATATTAATTAGAAATTATATTATTTAATTAATAATTAATCATGAATTAATTGGAATTAATTTTTGGATTAGTTGAATTAATTAAAAGTGCAAGGGCTATTTGGCAATTTATTGATAGTTGAGGAATGAGGCTCTACAACCTCCGTAGAAGTGGTTGGACGAAAACTTCTAGGAAGGCCCTAGAGTTTTCGTCCAAGGGCTCTTGGATGGGGATTCTTGGGATGCTTGGTCCTTAAGCTAAGGGATTAGGGTGTCCTCCTAAAACCCTAGCTTTGGCTCTAAGCTACCTTACCTATATAAGGAGCCTTACCCCTTCTCATTTTAGGCCATCTAAAACCCTCAAGGAATGGCTGAAATTTCACAAGCCCACTATCCTCTCTCCTATATCATCCTCTTGCTTATTTTGGTGTGAACCATTAGAGGCGTGACACTTGTAATGCTTGCTCTCAAGGTTTTAAGAAGACTAGGTTATGATTGTTATTGCTATATAACAATCAAGGTCTGTTTTCTTAACCTTATTTTATAGATTTTCAAAATATACTAGTGTAATTCAGGTTTTCCATTTGATGTTCAAAAGTTGTATGTTCAATTAGAGAAAACATAGATTCAAGAATTAGGGCTTCATGGATACATAGGTGTTAGATTAGATGTCTAAGCCCATAACTATTATTGGTATTTACTCAACCCGAGAGTAGCATGGTCCATTTGGGTTGCATGGCATCGAAACAATTGGATAGTCAAATGAGAAAAAGTTTATTTATGATTTATATTGATATATTATAAGTTCTAATATATTAATATGAAATCACATTATTTAATTAGTATTGATCAAGAATTAATTTAGAATTAATTTAGTGATCAAAAGTAACAAATTAAGTATGGACTCTTATATATATAGGATGGGCCAAGTTCATTTAGGTTGGGCTAAGCTTGCATGGATAGTCCATGGAGTTTTTAACCCATGGATCCTATAGATATGAAAACTCATGGGTATTAGGGTTTACATGAATGTTACCCTAATCCTCCACACTATATAAGGAGGTCTATGGTTCATGAAATGCCACTAGTGTATATACACAAAAGAGGGCAAGACCGATTTTCATAAGGTGTACCTAAGTAACCTTCTTCTCAAGTTATTCCAATTGTTTTTGGTGTTATGTGAGCCATTTAAGGTGCAACACTTGGGACACTAAGCTCTTAAAGGTTCAAGACTTCAAGCTCCATCAAAAGGTATGTCATCCAATTAGACTTTTGTAGCATAGTTGCTTCATTGTATGCTAGTTAGGATGATGCCTTGGAATTTAGTATATTTGCATGTATAATAGTGAAAATATAGATCCAAAGCACATAGGGTTGCATGAAAACCATAGGAGTGTTAGAATGTTTAAAACCCATCAATAGGAATTTGTTTGTTATGCTTAAAACCCATCGATGAATAACGAACATCTTTACCAACTGATAGATAAAGACTTCTAACATTAAATGACAAAATACATAATTCGACTTCCTCTGATGCGCTACTAAAGATGATACTTCTCTTTGGAGAATGCAATTTTTTGGTCAACAACTATATTTGAACTTTTGCAAAGGGTCACTTTAAGGTTCAAGAATCTCCCCTAAGTGATAGTAGAGGCTCTTGCTTCAAATGTATTGAGAGTTTTTCAGAAAATCAAATATCCTCTTGTAAAATCTTCTGACAACAAAAACCCACTAAATTTTTCTAAAAATTTTAATCTTCATTCTATCAGAAGGTTCATGTGACGCTAAAGCAACATTCATAATACTCTTAAAGAAAGATTTTGAGCAATTATGCTTCTAGTTGAGCCTGAAAAAGTGCTTCTTTCTATATCATTAACTTGAGGAACAACTGTGAGTTCAGGAGTGTTAGTGATTCCATTGTCTCTTTCTTTAATTTGTTCCAAGCTGGAATCTATTTCCTCAAAGTGTGGCAAAGGAATAATGGAGTTTACCTCAAAATCGACCGAAGATATCTCAAATGCGAGTCTTAGTAGAAAAGTTTGGATCGAAATTAGAGCAGACCTTGCTACTATTTTGACGACATTCTTCTCTTCAACTATTTTTCAACGCATAGGAGATCGGTAGGATTGGCAATGGGAAAGTTAGCTTCAGTGAGATAGTTTTCATGTTCATTCGTATAATGTATGTCTAATGAATAGTATGGAGTAATTTAGATTGATCATGATTAGAAGGATTTGACTTTAAGGATTCTTCTATTTGACCACATATAGATTTTATGTTGATACTTGGTCAAAAAGTCACTTAACCTTTTTATTTCCTCATACACTAGATTACTCTAAGTCTTGAGAAATTCAAGAGGATGAAATATTAGGAAGTACTAAGCATCAGGGGAGTTCAAAATATCCCATTCAAACTTTGGCTTGGGAGGAGCATCATACGTGCAGTGAGGAAGCATATCACCATTTTCTAACCTTTTGATGATGTATCACCATGGAAGTAAGATAGGATTATCAACTTTTATTTCTTCATCATTATTATGCTCAAGAGATTCCAGATGAGTTTGATTTAGCTATTCTTTAAGGAAAAGAGCAGCCAAGCGTACCTTTTGTTCTTGTTCCAAGGAAATTTTCTTCCATGTCTCTTACTTCTTCTTTGAATAATATGAGAGGAGTGAGTATTGACTTCTTCTTTTTCTTCTATGATCTTTTTTGGGATAGATCACGAGGTGGAGTTTTATCAGAAGACTTTATTGATGACTTCTTGGGAGAAGAATGGGACTAGTTCTCTTGTTTTTCTTCATCTTCAACAGAGATTTCTTCAATGGTGACTCATTCTATAATTTTGTTTTGTTCAGAAGTTTCACCAGTCTTCTTCAGTGAGTTGTGTTTATCTTCTTTACCTCCTTCTCCCCTTTTCATGAATGAAGGTCCATATGTATTCAATAACTCTTTTCTTAAATCATCCTATTTTAAGGACTTTGATAAATGGTTGAGTCCTAGTTTTGGAGAGTGCATCCACAAAAGTGCCAATATCGGCATTTTCATGAAATTCGCCCACTTTATTGATGTATTAACACATCTTATCAGTTTCTTTTGTAACATCTAGAAATCAGGTATTGCTATTTAATCCCTCTTCTTTTGCAAGTTGTCAAAACTAGTCCATGGAAGAATATTGTTGCAAATGAGTACGTTGGGCGTACTCAAGAGTACGATGCGCTTACTCATGTGCTTGCTCTTGATGTGGATACTACCAAGTACGTTGGGCGTACCATAATGTACGCTGGGCGTACTGGGCTCAGAAAAGAAACACTAATTGAGACTTGAGCACTATAAAAGGAATGTTATGGCCTCCATCCCAGCCACCATTTCTAGTGAGTGAAACCCTAAAAGAGCCAACCCTTGTTCTTGAGCTTGTGTGTGTGTGTTTAAGCTTGATAAAGTGTTCTTGTGGAATTTTGAAGAGAAGAAGGGCCATTGTAGAAGCTAGAGTTGAAATGTAGGCCTTGGATTTGAGCTTTACAGAGGGTGAAGCATCATTTGAAGGTAAAAAGCTTAAAGCATTCTTAACCTTTCTGGATATGTGCATTATGGGTCATTTTAAGGGTTTTTGTCCCAAAGATGGAGACTTTATGTGTAAATGGTCTCCATAAGCCTTGATTTTCCCCATTTCAGTATAAAATGTGTTGTAGATCCATAGAAATCCAATCTTGATCGTTAATATTGAGTCATGCATGAGATAAGGGCTTAATGAGGAAAGAGGATAAGAGTTTGAAGTGATTAGTGACCTTTACAATCATGCAAAGGCTTAAAGGCTTCAAATTTATGGGTTAAGAGGCATTAGAAGGACTAGATTTGGAATATGAGCTTGTGTCTTAACTGTTTCAGACCAAAAACCATTAAGAGTTGGTACGTTCCACGTACTGACCTCTGTTGACTTTTAGGGTTTGGTCAATAATTGGACATTTGGACCATTGGAGGGGTAAAATGATCTTTTCCCCTTCTGAGATATTATAGGAAGGGACTAGCCTAGCCATTGAGAATCGTTGTTAATTAGCGGTAAACTAGTTTATGTGATTAGGTGGAGGCTAGACCAGTATTTTGAGTTCGAGACTTTCCGAGAATACCCGAGGTGAGTCTTCTCAGTATATATTACCTAGAGTGGTATCTATGTGCAGACCGGAGGGTCTTATGTGTATGTGTATGTTTGAGATTTATGTTCATTGTGTTATACGTATATTATGTGTTATTTAGACCGGACCAGAGGGTCCAATGACTCATAAGGCCAGAGGGTCCTCGATCAGACCGGACCGGAGGGTCCAACGAGCTTGACCGGACCTGAGGATCCAACGAGCTAGATCGGACCGGAGGGTCCAACGAGCTAGACCGGACCAGAGGGTCCAACGAGCTACGGGACTGGAGGGTCCCGCTGAGACACATTAACCGGAGGGTCATACTGAGTTATAGTCTTGAGTGGCTTATGTGATGCATGTGGTATTTTGGGGAACTCACTAAGCATTCATGCTTACCGTGTTATGTGATTTGTGTTTCAGGTACTAGCGAGGATCGCGGGAAGGCGTAGGCATGATTTGTACACACTAACAGGGGATTTTGTATTTGAGATTCTGGGATATGTTTTACCGTGATAACATTGATACACTTAAGTTTCAAATGATTTATATGAGATAGGTTACGTTTGGAAAATGAAAAATTGTTTTAAATTTTGACGTCGTTACATCTTCTTTGGGCCACTTGGTTATTTCAAGAAAATTGTTGAAAAGCTTTGTACAAACACTAGTCATGACGATGATATTAACTTTTTAGCCACAGAGGTTTTGTCGTAGTTCTTCAACCTTATCTCCATGCTTCTTTGCAAACTGAATAGAGAACAATCCAAATACTTCTTGAACACATTTATTGTGCTTAGAAAGCTCAAAGGAGATCTCTATGATAGATGTGGAGACAGAGGTGTCTAGTTCTTTGAACTTCTAGAGTCTGGCTTCTTCGGTATTGGTAGAGGTTAAGATCCACTTTTCAGGTGTTGGTTCCAGTTCGTCTGAGGTTATTGACTATTCTTCCAAAGGAGCTGACTTTGGTAATTGTTGAAGAAACAAGTCACATTTGGCTTCTAGAAGTTTGAAGTTTCCTGAATAAGATTTAATTAGGTCTATCGGAGACTTTTAAACTGTAGCATATTTTGAAATTGTTCGAGGCATGATGAACATGTATTTCTTAATTTTGATTAACTAAAAAAATATTCTTTTGGGTCATTCCCAAAGAGATTTAATTTTGAGGTGATTTGAGTGTTGGTTAGTGTTTTAGATAAGGACTTAAGTGATGTTGAGGTTTTTTCAACAAACTTCAAGAATGGTGAATTGTAACACCCTATTCTGAGTCGTTTCCTAATTCGGGGTTGTGACCCGAATATCGGCTATCATAAGGCTTAGGGCCATTGGGAAATAGAGATTTAGACTCATTTAGGTTTGGGTAATGTAATTTAGATGATATGGGAGTTCGATTTGTGTTTTCGGGCCAATGGGTATATCGGTGAAGTGTCAGTTCAAGCTTTTTATGAACTTTGGATTTTAGTTCGGGAAGTTTTAAGTGAAAAATGAGTTAATAGAAGTGTAGAGCCTCTTGTTACTTTCCGTGGATATAAGAATCATTGAAATCAATCTTAGAATGAAGAAGATATGGCATTCGTAAGTTTGAAGGATTAAGGGATAGCCTAGTATATGGGGCGTACTTTGGAAGTACGTTGGGTGTACTAGGCAAGGGTGTCATGATTCCACCTTGGAGTACAATGCGCGTACTAGAGCTATGCATGGTGTACTCCAGTTAGACCCAAACCCTAATTTAGGGTATTAGACCCTATTTAAGCTCCTTAATTCAACACCAAACCCTATTATATTCAGCATCCATCCCTTTAAACCTAAGAATAGATAACCTAGCATCCATTGGTGTGGTTCTTGAGCTTTTGGTGGTATTACATACATTTTGGTGATTTTTGAAGAAGAAGGAGCTTCTTGGAG
This sequence comes from Lactuca sativa, assembly GCF_002870075.4. Lineage (NCBI taxonomy): Eukaryota > Viridiplantae > Streptophyta > Magnoliopsida > Asterales > Asteraceae > Lactuca > Lactuca sativa. The sequence goes on from NC_056626.2 coordinate 388,004,203, forward strand.
AAGTGTAGGATTGCTTGGAGCTTTTAGATCCAACCTTTGTGCATCTTGATCTCTCTTCTGGAGGTATAAAGTTTCTAACTTAATGAATCTAGGTGTTGGATCTATTTTAAGGAGTATTTTGGGTTCATTTTGGTCCTTAGAGTCATCCTTGTGACTATGGGCTACTCCAAGAGCTTAGTATGTTGGATCTTGACATTTGGGAGGTCCCTTGTTCATAAAAATGTCATCTTGATGAGTTATTTTGGTGCATGCATGATTTTGAGTGTTTATCATGGATTGTATTAAGGTTTTGGTCCCATTAAGCCATGCAAAGGAGTAAAGGTACCAACTTTACGTGTTAATACATCATTTAGGGTCAAGATAAGTGTTTGGATGCTTTTGTCTTAACCATTAAGAGCTTATTTCAGATTTTGGGCCTCTGATAAGTATGTTGGGCGTACATGGGAAGTACACTCAACATAATGCATAGAAATCTTGTACTTTGTGCTTCGAGGGTGAGTATGTAGGGTGTACTCCCCAGTAAGTCTATTTTAGGACTTTTAAGGTTTGGGCCTTGTTGGGCCATTGGATTTCTGACTTTGGGCCATGGATAATCTATAGGCTTTCTTGGTCTTTATCCCATGATGTTTTTGGTCCCAATTAGGAAGTTGGGCCATATTAGGCTTAGGGTTGCCATTTACAGATTTGGGCTTTTTGTGCTAAAGCGTTGGATCTTGGTTTTGGGCGAAGTAAGAAAAGGGTAAAATGGTATTTTACCCTTTGGGAAGTTGGATTATAAAGCGGGTCTCGGATTTTGGGTTATAGGATTAATTATTAATTAAGGTTGTATTTATTATTAGCTGGTGCGAGGTTATCCAGCTTAGCCACCCGAGTAGTTAGTTGGTTATCAGAGGTTTGAGGTGAGTCTTCCATCAAAGTATCCATGGGTCGAAGGCACCAATGACAGTCCACTGCTTTATGATGTAGTGTGATGATTGTCTTTGTAACAGTTGTCAGTTATGCCTGTATTTTCTTGATGATTATGTGATTTTTGATGATATTATGTGGTAGTAGTAGCGGGTGAAATAGACTCGGTATCCGGTTGAAATAGACCGCAAGGGTAGGTAAGCACCCAAATATGCTTCACAGTATCTGGTTGAATGACCGAAGGGGTAGCCAAACACCCATATATGCTTGTTAGTATCCGATTGAAATAGATCGAAGGGGTAGGCAAGCACCAAGATATGAATGGCAGTATGTTTGATTAGTATGTGGTATTTTGGGGAACTCATTAAGCTCCATGCTTATGGTTTTTAGTTTATGTTTCTGGTACTTCCAGTTTCAAAGGAAAGAGCATGAATTGATCGCAACCCATCCACCCATGTTTCCGCATTGTGATTATTTTGGGATTGTACTCTGATGACTATTTTATTTTTAAATACTTTTAGATTTTCGAATAAAAATAAAATTAATGTTTGATAGAATTAAAAGTGAAATTTTTACCTCATAATTTTCTAGATGTTACATGAATTGTATCTTTTAAATGGAGAGTTGAATGGCAAGAAGGATGAATTTGAAAAAGTGATGGAATAACACGTTGGATTGAAAGATTTTCTGGCCGAAATGGAGGAGGAAGCAAATAAATTTATTTCCATCTCGGTGTTAAAAGTCAGGTTGAAGATGATGGATGACATTCAAGAAAGCAAGATGGATATTTGGGATAAGGGGAGAAATAGGACAGAGCTCTAAGGAATTTTAAAGGTGAAATAGGGCCGAGTAGAGCAGATGATGAAGTGAGAGATAATGTGAAGGATGTTGGAGTAGAAGGGAAGGATCAAGACATTTAAAGTTCTTCAAGAGAAGAGTAATTTGGTAGTTATGTTTCTTGGCTTTAGATTTTGAATATGTGGATTCTGGACAATGTTAGATTTAAGAACTACTTGGTATGTAATTGTTTTATCTAGGTTTTGAATATATATATATAAGGAATAACAATTTTGATTTTTTGAATGGTATGAATGCAGAATGGTAACTTTAGCAAATATTTTTCAAAGAGGAAAATTTTAAGAATAAAAAGCAATCATGAAAATGAGTGTATTTTGCTTTGATAAAAATATTAAGCAAATAAGAGGTAGAACATTGATTGATAGTTAAAGTTTTTATGCATAAAAGTTGTTTGGATCCTAAACATAGTGAATTTACAAAAGATATAGATCCGAAGTTATAGTCTTGGAATAATTTCTAAGCAAACCAAGTATTTTACAAAAGATATAAATCCGAAGTTATAGTCTTTTAGAAAGTATTTGAATGTAGATATAAAGATGGTTGAAGAATTATGTACCTGATTGTTAACATTACCCTGTATGGTCACGTTTAACTTAACGGAAGGCCTAGATGGAGCGTTAACATGCTAGTACCTTGGTCTAGACCCGATCTTGGCCCACACGATCCAGCGGCGGGTTGATAGCTCACTTTCCATCATAAGGAAAGAACAATCCAATATGATTAACGTTACCATAAATGGCCCCGTTAAATGTAACAAACATCATAAACGAGACGTTATCTCGTCAGGACTTTGGCCAAGGCCCGGCCTTGGGTAAGGCAGTCTAACACCGGGGTGGCAGTTCGTTTCCCTCCATCAGGGATGAATATCCCCCGCAATCTACTCATTCACTCATGACCAATCAGGACGTTACAGAAAGCTTAGGAGACGCTCAGAGTTGATGTCACTAGGCAGTTAGTTAACATGCGCATGATTCTCCCAGTAAGAGGAGGCCATATTTCATGCTCATCGGACGAGGTCCTCATGATCCTTAGAAGCGGGTATAAAAGGATCTCTTCCACCTCAAGTACGGGATCCCATCTTTTCTCTAAAAAGGATTACCCTAAAACTACCTATCTCAGAAATCTAACTTGATCGTCGGATCGACGTCCCAGGAGAACACCTTGACGTCCTTTAACGATTCTTCTCTGTGTTGTGTTCTCATGAATGCTCTCAAGGAAGATCCATCATCCGACATCTAAACCCCCTGAAACATGTCACAACATTTGGTGCCATCCGGACGTATCCTCAGAGTGATACAGCCAATTAACGACACTAGTTCTTCACAAAACGGCGATCTAAGCCCAACAACACCTACACATGCTGTAGAAGATCTGTTTCAAATCGTTGGTGATACCCAGAGGACACCACAACGAGTATAAGTCACTGACCCTAATCCAGGTGCTCAAGGCACAGATCTCACCGGCTACGAGGCCAGTACTCCAGTGCAGTTTCTGGAAGTTGTCATCGGACATTTAACCGCCTTAGACATCTATATTGCATCCTGATTTGCCATAAGCACTTCCGCACGATTGCATGGAAGTACTTACATCTCTAATTCTCGGAAGAGAAACACGAATCACCATGTAGGGGACCAAAATAGAGGTACTATCAAGAAATCTACTCAATATCAGTTTTTCGAGCAACCAACGAACTGGGATCCATGAGATCTGCCCCTCATATCTGGATTCACTCGTAGCACAAAAATCCATCGAATATATATATATATATATATATATATATATATATATATATATTGACAATGGTAGTTGCTCTATTATACTCTACGAGCACTGCCTTAGACAACTACCAAAGGCGCAGAAGGAGGGGCTAAAGCCCCCATCCTGGTGGGCCATTGATAGGGTTCACTGGACACAATTTATAGCCATTGAGCACAATTCAACTGCCCATAACGATTGTTAGTCATGACAAGAGGGATCAAATCACAAGAATAATCAAATTCTCTATAATCTGAAATCCGGCAGAACACAACATTCTACTTGGACGGTCGACAATCTCCTCACTACACCTCATACGATCAACGATCCATGGCATCGTTAAATTTAGCACATGCTAGGGATCAGCGACGATCCTCTCCGAAAATACCAGGGAGCAACGCTTTCAAACAAAAAAAAGGGGGCCTTGAAGCAGACCGGAACAGGGATGTAAACACAGAAGTGGCTGACCTGGTGAATGCTGGCATCCTCTGGGAGGTCATGTTCCCAACGTGGATAGCAAATCCTGTCATGGTAAAGAAAGCCAATGGGTCGTGGCAAATGTGCATTGATTATTCAGATCTTAACAACACCTGCCTAAAGGATTGTTAACCCCTACTGGAGATCGATCAGAAGGTCCAGTCTCTTGAAGGTTTTTGGCTCAAATGTTTCCTTGACGCGTACAAGGGTTATCACTAGGTAAAGATGAAAGAAGAAGATGAGGCGAAAACAACCTTCCATATAGAAAAAGGCATCTTCTGTTACGAAAAAGCCATTCGGGCTCAAAAATGCAGGTGCTAAATATCAAAGGCTGATGGACAAGGTATTCGCCGATCAAATTGGTAGGAATATCGAAATCCACACCTACGACATGGTAATCAAGAGTGGTGATGAGGAAACATTACTCCAAGATGTGGAAGAAACCTTCAGACCGCTAGTTAAAGCACAGATGAAGCTAGACCCATCTAAGTGCACCTTTGGAGTCAATGAAGGGCAGTTCCTTCAATGGATCCACTCCAATCCTGCTAAAATACAGGAGTTCCTCAAATAGAAAGCCCCCCACAATCTCAATGGGGTACAAGAGACCGGCAATAGGTTGAAGGAATAAGGAAGGTTCATTGCCAGACACTCAAAGGATGTTTAGACAAAAAGCAGTTCAAAGGGACATAAGAAGAATATGTGGCACTGCAAAAATTGAAAGAACTCTCGAAGCTGTACCCATATGGCACGTCATGTAAGGAAGGCTCAGGCGCATGCCTCATCCTCCAAAGCCCCAAAGGCGTTGAGATCACCCATACTGAGCGAAGTCGGTAAGGAACACTGGAAGTTGTACCTCGATGGCACGTCAAGTAAGGAAGGCTCATGTGCAGTCCTAATCATCCAAAGCCCCAAAGGCGAAGAGATCACTTATGTTTTGTGATTTGAATTTCAAGCATCCAACAACGAGGCAGAGTACCAAGCACTCCTAACAGGTATGAGGCTTGCCAAAGAGCTTTATCCATGCAAGGGCGGACGCTCTTAGCAAATTAGCCTCAACTTCCTATGATCACTTAACAAAGGCAGTGCTAGTTAAAGTGCTCCCGGAGCGAAGTATAAATAACCAAAGGGTCAATACAGTATCGAGTGCACCAGAATGGACCAAACCGTATGTCGATTACTTACACCATGGCGTACTACCAGATGGCCCTGAGGAGGCAAGAAAAGTCAATATTAGGTTGTCACATCTTGCAATCAGGGATAACCGATTATACCGAAGAGGATATCTCTATCCATGATTAAAGTGCACCTCCAAGTAAGAGGGACAGACATTGCTAGCAGAAAGTCATTCAAACAACACCTTTCACTTGATGGCGCTCGAGCACTCACAGGCAAAGTACTCCGCCTATAGGTATATTGGACAAATGTGTACAACAACGTTGTAGCCCTAACCAAGAAATGAAAGGAATGCCAGGCATTCGCTCCTTTCCAAAATCAACTGGCGATGCCATTGACCGGCATCACTAGCCCCTGGCCCTTCCACCAATTGGGGAATTAACATAGTTGGACCTTTCCCACCTGCACCAGGATGTGTGAAATTTTTCCTAGTAGCAGTGGATTATTTCACAAAGTGGATAGAGGTAGAACTAGTGGCCACCGTAATTGTCAAACAAATGATAAAGTTCATGAACACGAATATCTTGGCCCATTTTGGCACACCCAGAACCCTCATAAGTGATAACGGCACACGATTTGAAGGAAGTACCTTCAGAGAATGGTGCGAAGACAAAAAGATTCATCGTCGTTTCACGTCAGTGGTGCACCCTCAGGCCAATCGGAAAACCGAAATACCGAACAAAACCGTAGTTAATGGTTTGAAGAAAAGGTTACTCAGATCAAAGTTCGCCTGTGTGGATGAACTCTCGACAGTGTTTTGGTTCTATCGTACCACATCATGGTCAAGCACGGGAGAAACACCATTTAGCCTAACCTACGGGACAGACGCGGTCCTTGCACTAGAAATTTTGGTCGGCTCCCTACGAATACGGAGTTTCGAAGAAGCTGCCAACGAAAAAGGGCAACGCAAGGACTTGGACATGCTCGATGAAAAACGTGAGGCGGCACAGCTGCGCCAAACATTGTACAAATCAAGAACTGAGAACTATTACAACCACCAAGTCTGGGTCAAGAATTTCAAAGTTGGAGAATGGGTGCTAAAACAGAGCGAGTCTAGCCATGCTGAACCATTTGGGAATGGGTGCTTGTGTCCTAGAAGCTTAGGATGGGCGTGCCATTCCAAGAACATGGAATGCGCAGTGCCTGCATCACTTTTACTCTTAAAACAAGTATTAAAGGTAGAATCAATGCTAGTAAAGACATTGTGAATTAATTTTAACATGTAAATGTAATCAGCAAAAATTACTTTACTACTTTCAATTTTATTATACTCTAACCAAAACTAGAGTAAACAGAAAGGGCAATTCAGATGCACCTTATTTCAAACTTGAAAAACAAAACAAAGAGGCTGTGTACATTTACTGTGTGATAAAAAGGACTGATCATCCAACGTGACACGAGAGAAGTCATTACATGGAGGCAGCCATGGAGTTTTCACATAGAAGGCTCATTACCTTCCTCCCAAAACATGTTCATCATTCACATCATAACAAACACACAAATGAACATATGACATGAGTGTTGAAAGATCATAACCTTACACCAATAAAAACAAGCGTAATCAGGTGAGCCTTAATATTGCGATCTTGGCTACACCTAGGGTCTTTAAGCAGCATATAAGAAAAAATTTCTTAAAGACCAGCTTTGCTAAAGCATAAGGAGTTCACCAATAACAGAACTCAAAGCAAGGGTGCAAGCAAACCCTGCGTAAATACCATGTGATGGCTAACATAAACCATACATGAAGCAACCAAACAAAAGTAATAGGCACGGTAATATCAAAACATTCATGCCAGTAAATATAAAGAAAATATTGTCATAGTTGTCGGACTCCCGAATATTTTAATGGCCACAGAGGGCAGAAAAGACCATAGACAAAAAAGAAAAATAAAATATTGTTCAAGGAGAGAACAGCAGAATAAACCATAAGATAGGGTTACTTATCACTAGGAGCAAAGCTTGGGTCGGAGTCTGACCCATCACTATGAGCTTCTTGACAGAGAATATGGAGCCCAGCAATGTCCAGACTGCCCAGGTGAATGTGGCTGGCAAAGTCTATTTCACTGAAAGACACCAGGGCATCTTCCATCTCTTTTTTCCTGGAAGCCACATTCTCTTCGGACTTTGGGTCAGACTCCCCGACAGTTACCTGCTCCCAAACGATCCTTTTTCCCTGTTCTACACCCACAACAACACAAGCTTTCTGCACATGTACCAAGCCTTGGAGAAATTGAGGGCTCTCGATTAACTGATCCACCACCCTGCTAAGCTCCTTGCTAAGGATCAAATAAATTTCCTTAGCCAGCACCTCTTTTTCATTGCCCTCAGTAAGTAGATCAAAATCTAGTTCTATTGTACGCTTACTTAGCCCCGCATTATCCAAACTCAACACCCCTACACGATCATCCAGACTCCTCGCCTCTTCCTCCAGCTGTGCCACTTGATTAGCCAAGCCTGCCTTCTCGAGTAGCACCACCTTCTTCTCGGCCTCCTAACTACACTTGTCAGCTTCTACCTTCGCCAACTAGGCCCTCAACTCTTTGCATTCAATACACTTCTAGTCAGAATCAGACTGGAGAGTCTCCATGTCAGAGAAGCACCCATCGGCTGCGACCAAATAAGATGACACCTAGACGGCAGCTTAGCGCAATCTTTCAGCCATGTGTTCATCTGATAGAACCTTTAGTGACTTAGTGGTAGCGGTAGGAAATGCGTTCCGACACCACTCAAGACCAACGTCATGATCGGAGACAAGGGCTTGGGCGGTTAGCTTCCAAGCCGGCTTGTAGGCATCCAAAAGGGAACCTGAAAAAAGGGGGACAGTTGTGGTCACATCAGAAGAAGCTGACGCAAGACCATGAGAAGGCGAAGACCCAGCCTTCGACCTGACTCCTCCACTGGTGGGGCAGGGCTGACCTTTTCGGTGTTTCCTTCTACTATATGACCAGACCATTAAGTTTCCCGATTGGATACCCCCTCTGGCAGTTTTGAAGGACCTTCATCGGGGGTACAGGTGCAGTTCCTGGAACCCTCAAGCAGGAAACTCATATTGTGTTTCTTGTGAATAGGGGGCTTAGAGCTAGCCGTCTTTGCAAGACCGCCAGCAGAGGCTTCCAGAACAGCAAAGCGCCTCTTAACACAACAAAGACTTCTTGGAGACCCAGAAGGGGTAGGATCCTCCTAGGAAGCCCCAGTGATAACGATTTCTTGGAAATCTGAATCATCGTCACCAACAGCACCACCACCACCGGCACCGCTTGCACCAGCGGGAGAATCATGTAAAACCTCAATTCCTTGGCTAGAAACAGGAGGCGGCAGAGCTTCTACAAGGTCAACTTCGCGGGATTGAATTTTCCCTCAAACAGACCCTGAAGAGCCCTCTCCAAGAATATAATCTCCTCCACATCTGGAAACAAAGCGAAAATAATGACGGTTACCTAAAACCCTGACTTCAACGCATTTTGCCTAAAAAGAAATTGGGGGGGGGGGGGGGGGGAGAGAGATAAAGGAAAAAGAGCGTTTTTCATACCACCCACAAGAACTTTTCTTGCCAGTTCTTCTTGGACTGTTTGTTGTGAATAAGGGTAGGGAGTCCCCTTCAGTGAGAAAGGGTTTGGGTCCCAGACTGGGTGGAAGCGTTGAAGAATTGCTTGAATTCCGGAATAGTTGGTTGACGACCAAGAGAACAGAAGAGGAGCTCAAAACCTACTGTCTTTTTTATAGAAATGTGAGTCAACTCCCTCAATAAAACCCCATATTCATGGATGATCAAATTAAAGAAGTCGACGGTAGGCAAATGAAGACCTACCTCAAATAAGGTGATCAGAATCCCGACTTTGCCCTCAGACAGGCTGTAAAGTGACGCGTCAGAAAAAGGAGTTTGTACGCCGTTTTTGGGAACAAACCCGAATCAAAATTGAAAAGATTCCCAGTCTTCAGCAGTGAGATTTCTCCCCAAAGAACGAGAGGAAGCCATGAAAGAGTTTGAAGGAAAAGACGAAAAGGTTTAATTGAGTAAGAACTTAAAGAAAGAAAGGCAGTAGGTGAAGAGGATGTGCCAGGATACGCAGAGGTTTAAATACCAAAAAAAAGGGGGAAGCGAATCATTTCCATGATAAGACTGCGGAAGAGCGGCGATTTCGCCCTGACAACCGCATAGGCCATCAATAGCAGTTCGCCACGTGCCTGGGAATAAACCAGAACGACGTCGATACATCACGCACGCAGACACCTACTGGTCTAAGGGACTTTGTTAACATTACCCAATATGGTCACGTTAAACTTAATGGAAGGCCTAGAAGGAGCATTAACATGCTAGTATCGTGGCTGAGACCTGATCTTGGCCCACGCAATCCAGCGCCCGATTGATAAATCACTTCCCATCATAAGGAGAGAACAATCCAATATGATTAACGTTCCCATAAATGGTCCCGTTAAATGTAACTGACACCATAAACAAGACGTTATCTTGTTAGGACTTTGGCCAAGTCCTGACTTTGGCCAAGGTAGTCTAACACCGAGGTGGCAGTTTGTATCCCTCCGTGAGGGACGAATATACCCCAGAATCTACTCATTCACTCACAACCAATCAGAATGTGACAGAAAGCATAGGTGACGCCCAGAGCTGACATCACCAGGCAGTTAGTTAACGTGGTTTTGGGTCAAAATATGGTTTATACTTTGCTTTTTTGGGCAATTGTATTTTTCTGTAATATTTTAGGAGTTTACGGTCATGTTTACGGTTGAGTTTAAGGCCGTAAACACCTTACGGCCGTAAACCCATTTACGACCCATGTTCACCAAACCCATGTCCCCTTGTATAAATATAGGTGTTAGGTTGTGAGGAAGAGATTGATGAACCCTAGAGAGTTTATGGCCAGAGAGACAGAATAACTATTGTGTGTTAGTGTGTGTGTGAATCTCTTGTATCCGGATCATCATTCTATTCATTAATACATTAAGATTCATCATCTACTTCTTCTCATTCTCTTCTATTTGATCTGACATCATCCGTTTGATTGGGATTCCGCACCATCAAACGGATCTGATTGATACACATGCATTTTTGGGGACATACAATTGATATCAGAGCCAAGTTGTATCAGTCAATTTTTTCAGATTTGGGGCATAATTTGATCTTATTTTCAAAATATTCTTGCGTTTTTGGATAGATCTTGCAAAAAGAAGGGGAGTTTGTTCTTCGCGTTTTTCAAAAAAAAGGTTTTTGATCGAGTTTTGGAGCTTCAAAGTCGAAAAATCGGTGTTTTTGGTCGGAGTTTGCGGCCGGCGGCTAGGGTTTCAGATTTCATGGCCGGAGTTTACGGCCGGAAACTGTTCACGGTCGCGGAGGATTGCGGCCGGTGTTTGCGGTCCGAGGAGTTCACGGCCTCGGTTTGTGGTCCAAGGAGTTCACGGCCGGTCCGAGCTTGCGGTCTTCGGTTTACGGGCTCGCACCTCGGCCTCGCAGGAAGCAGTCTTCGCAGCGTCTATTAAAAAAGAAGAAAGGGGCGGACGGATTCGGAGGAGCTGGGGTTCGAACTCGGAACCTCCGGTTCATTACCTCTGCGCCTTACCAACTCAGCTAGGCCACTTGATGATTCAACTCTTCTGATTCTTATTCAAATAGACTGCTTCTCGCTTCCAACTTTCGAATTTTGACACTTTTAACCCAAAAACTCAATTTCTTTTAATTTTAAATTCCTGTTTTATAAAAATAAAAATAAATAAATAAATTAAATTAAATTAAATTAAAATTAATAAATAAAATTATATTTTAATTTATGACTTTTTTTTTTTTTTTTTAACTTTTGACCTTAAATTTTGACTTTGACTTTCAAGTTTGACCTTTGACTTTAAACTTTGACTTTTTCGTTTAACTTTTAAATTATTAAATTTAGCTTTTCGGTTTGACTTTTTAAGTTTTAGTTTTGAGTTTTACTTTTTAAATTTGACCTTTAAGGTTGATTTTTGAGGTTTATAATCAAAGGGCATTTTTAAATTTAAGTTTGACTTTTAAGTTCTAGTTGTGCTTTTAATTGATTTTAAGGTCTACGAGGGAGTTGAAAGCATGAAAGAGAGTCGTCAGGATATGTTAAGACAAAATTTCAGCATTTTCGATTAAAATCTGTGGAGAAACCCTCGAAACTCAGTTGCAGCGATTTACTACACTTACTAGTGAGATGAATATAGCCGGGATCTTCTTGACTAAGTCTGAGATAAACAAAAAGCTGCTAAATTCACTTCCGAAATCGTGGGATATGAAAGTGGCTATCATCAAGAAAACAAAAGATCTCAATCATCTTAGTCTTGCTGATGTAATTCAAGAACATGATGCTTTGAAGTGTAGAGAAACAATGAGTTCTGAAAACATTCCGGTCACTAAAGTTACATGTACTCCAGCTTGTGAGGCTACGATTAAATTTCTTCGGGAACAAATTGATTTATTTAAAAGAGAAGTTGAGGACTTGAGATATGAAGGATATCAACTCAAGAAAGGACAGAAACCCCTGAAGGCTGAATTAGAAGCAAAAACCAAGGACTTTGGGAAACTTCAGGAAAAGTATAACAACAAGTGTGAAAATTATGATTATAGTAAGAGACAACTTGCTGCTGTAACTGAAGAACTTGACGCTTTAAAAATTAAGTGTGGAAAAACAGATGTCAGTTTCAAAAATTATACTGTGTCAAGTCAGACAGTCGTGTCCTTATATGAAACCCAATTAAAATTCAAAGAAAATCAAAACAAGGGTCTAGGGTATGATAGTGTACCTCCTCCTTATAATCATAACTACACATCCATCCCTATGACACAGGATGAAACTGACAGGGAGCCACATCTTCAATATGGTAAACGAGATGGATTTGTGTCAGGAGGAGTTATTAGTGTTGAAAATACTAATGTTTCTACTTCATGTGCAGGTAAAGTAGCAGAAGATGAGAACAAGGAGAAAACCATTGAAGAAACCAACATCTCCTTGAACTCTGAATTTGTTGCTTCGAACTCAACTGCTTCTGATCAACCTGCCGTTGAGAAATACAGGCCACCAATTCCAACGCAATAGAGTTCTTGTGGCAAGTGTTCATTTGGGAACAACAAGAGACAAGGCAAAGATACGCCACCAGGGGCAGAAAGAAACAATTTCCCAGTGAAAAAAAAGACTTGTTTTCACTGTGGAACACCTGGTCATATTGCCCAAAATTATCCAAATCGCACATATGTTCCTTACTATGCACAAGGCTGGCAGAACGCGCCAAGAGGGAGATACTCCAAAAGAAACCCCTCAAGGTCACGTTCAGACCATGATGACTGGAACGCGCAGAAGGCCAAGAATCAAACCCAAAAGGCCAAGCATCCAACTCCCAAGATCAAGAAGGGAATGTTGGCCCAGAAGTCTAGTTCAAGTGATGCTCCTGTGAAGCCAAGACTGATTAGGTCAAAGTCATATAGGCAGAAGGCTTCAAGTTCCAAATCAAGTGCCGAGGTACCCATCGGATCGAACAAGAAATGGGTTAAACCTGAATATAGATGGGGACCAAAGGTGAAAACTCCCAAATCTTCTAATGACTCTAATATTTCATCGTCTTCTATTTGTGATAAGCAGGATATGTCATGGGAGAAAGTGCCTTGCGTTGATGAAAAAGGTCGACCCAGTTTTAAAATGGACTGGGTTCCTAGGACCAACTAATCCCGCTCTGTGCTGGAGCAACTATGGAGGCATATCATCAGACTTCGGTTTGTTGGTAGTGGCTGCTCCTGGCATATGATTGGGGACATCTCTCAACTATACAACACTCAGAACATTATTTGAGAGTATGTGTCCGTTGCGGGAAGGGAAGGAAGGAAGAGATAAAAAATGGGGTTAGTGCTTAATGATATGAAGAATTTTCGGATCTGTTCTGAGATTATGCGTGTTGTTCTCAGACCTTCTGGATGCAGATTCAATCGGTGAATTACGGTGTGCGTTTTCTTCTCTATACTACGGAGTTTTTCTTAAGCTGATTCGCTTTAAAGACTAAATTTTGTTTTAGCATAGCTTAAATTTGCGCATTTACTTTCGTTTCTCTCCTATGCACAAATTTAGGGGGAGAAATAAAAACAAAACAAAAATTTTAAAATTTAAAAAAATCCAAATACATTACAAAATCAGAAAATCCAAAAAAATATGGTGTTAATGGAATGGGCTTGCAGGAGATGTTTTGGGAAATAAAATTAGCAAGTGATAACGGGCAATCTGAATCGGCGTAACGTACCTACGTTGAATCGCCTATGCTCTGTGTTCGATGCGCTGGTAGGCACGAAAGATTTTAAATGGACTTAACTAGGGAGAGTTGAAATTAATGAATTCAAGGACTTGACAAACCTTAACCTAGTTAGATCCGTTTAACCTGATTTCACGACGCTCGGATTGGTTGATCACGGAGATATACATGGGAATCTACCGGTCACATTAAATAACTCGTATCTAGAACTATGGTTTCACTTTTCCTCGATATGCGGATTCTGTCCTTAATTCCGGTTGGATGGGGCGACTGGTAAATTCCGATAAATTAGGTCTGTAGAAAATCGTTTTCTTTCTTTCTATCTGTTAGTCATATGTTGTCTCCTTTGCGTGACTTCCAATCCGACCTGGTACACAACATATGCAACTCTATTTCTCTACAGGCTATATATATGAAATTCCTCTCATCTGTTAGCCATATGTTGTCTCCTTTGCGTGACTTCTAATCCGACCTGGTACACAGCATATGCAACCTTCTACTTCTCAACCCCTCTGAAACAATAAGTAATAGAATTCTTAATCTATCCTCTCTCTAAATGATTGTCTGCTCACCCGGTGTAAGGAGTACTCTGGAAGTTCTTGATTGCTGGGCATATCATGAAGCGGGAAACACGTTCTAGCACACTTAAAATTGAACACATACAGATTGTCTATAGATCTCGCTGCTTGATTTAGGTGGACAACAATATCCCTGGTTGTAGTCAGTTAAATGGTCATAAGAAAATTTTATTTAAGATTTAGGGCCAATCATGATGATATAGTTATAATTAGATATATGCATGTATCATGTCATTGGTAAATTGTCCAAAATTGTCACAATTTTTTCGTGTTTAAGTGGACAACAATACTGACGATCGATCAGACGAAGATGTGAAGATAAGGGTACTGATAGGTAGACTAAGATTTTCCAACAACTTTGATCCTAAATCACTCTTAAAGTTAGCTATTATTTTTTTTTTGTTAAGTTTGTTCATAGTGTTCTTCTAATTTAAATATTAGGGGAGAAATAAAAAAATTCAGAAGATTAAAAATTTTAAAAAAAAATAGTGTTATTTCTATTTTATTTCTTTTTCAGAAAATATGAAAAATCCAAAAAATATTTTGTTTTTGTTTTAATTTGTGTGCTAAGTTTTCTTTTAGTTTTGTTTTGTCTTGAAAAGTGATTTCAGGTGAATATGAAACTCATAGAGTTTGTGTTGAAGATTTATGAGCCAAGGCTTCGTTCGTGAGCATCGAAGAATTCTCATTCGAAGGAGCAAGAAATGAAGATTATTCTTTCAACATCCAATCTTTCAACCCCAGACGCAAGGTGAAGCAGAAATTCAAGATTATGTGACATATTGCATTGAAGCCTCCTCAATCAGTCTGTTGCTATCTTTGTACCTGCTGAAGTGATCCAGAAGATTTGTTCTCTATGATGTTCTTTCTGAAGATTCTCAAGCTGAAAGTGCCATCTTTCAAGAATCAGTATGTCAAGCCTCCTCATCCAATGTGCGTTCAATGCCAAATTCTGAAGAAAACCTCAAGTGCTCAAGATGAAGTCATTCATTGAAGATTCATATGTTCATCCTGATGCTGTGAAGAAATCGAAGGTTAAAGCTGAATCCAAGCTCCCATTGAAGATTAACAAGAAGAGCCAGCTACTTTTTAAGGGGAGCTTGTTGGGTCATTTAAGAAAAGAAAGCTATAGACCAAGGGGGAGATTGTTGGGTCAAAATATGGTTTTTACTTTGCTTTTCTGGGCAATTGTATTTTCTGTAATATTTTTGGAGTTTACGATCATGTTTACGGTTGAGTTTACGGCCGTAAACACCTTACGGCCGCAAACCCATTTACGGCCCATGTTCACCAAGCCCATGTCCCCTTGTATAAATATAGGTGTTAGGGTGTGAGGAAGAGATTGATAAACCCTAGAGAGTTTACGGCCAGAGAGACAGAAGAACTATTGTGTGTTAGTGTGTGTGTGTGTGAATCTCTTATATCCGGATCATCATTCTATTCATTAATACATTGAGATTCATCATCTACTTCTTCTGCTTCTCTTTTATTTGATCTGACATCATCCATTTGATAGGGATTTCGCACCATCAAACGGATCTGATTGATACACAGGCATTTTTGGGGACTTACAATTGGTATCAGAGCCGAGTTGTATCAGTCAATTTTGTCAGATTTTGGGCATAATTTGATCTTATTTTCGAAATATTCTTGTGTTTTTGGATAGATCTCGCAAAAATAAGGGGGGTTTGTTCTTCGTGTTTTTCATAAAAAAGGGTTTTTGATCGAGTTTTGGAGCTTCAAAGTCGAAAAATCGGTGTTTTTGGTCGGAGTTTGCAGCCGACGGCTAGGGTTTCGGAGTTTACGGCCGGAAACTATTCACGGTCGCCGGAGGATTGCGGCTAGTGTTTGCGGTCTGAGGAGTTCATTGCCTCGGTTTGCGGTCCGATGAGTTCACGGACGGTCCGAGCTTGCGGTCTTCGGATTACGGGCTCGCAGCTCGGCCTCGCAGGAAGCAGTCTTCGCAGCGTCTATTAAAAAAGAAGAAAGGGGCGAACATAATCAGAGGAGCTGGGGTTCGAACTCGGGACCTCCGGTTCATTACCTCTACGCCTTACCAACTCAGCTAGGCCACTTGATGATTCAACTCTTCTGATTCTTATTCAAATAGACTGCTTCTCGCTTCCAACTTTCGAATTTTGACACTTTTAACCCAAAAACTCAATTTCTTTTAATTTTAAATTTCTTTTTCATCCAAAATAAAAATTAATAAATTAATAAATTAATTAAATTAAATTAAATTTAAATTAATAAATAAAATTATATCTTAAATTATGACTTTTATTTTTTTTATTTTTTAACTTTTGACCTTAAACTTTGACTTTGACTTTCAAGTTTGACCTTTGACTTTAAACTTTGACTTTTTCGTTTAACTTTTAAATTTTCAAATTTAGCTTTTCGGTTTGACTTTTAAGTTTGACTTTTTAAGTTTGACTTTTGAGTTTTACTTTTTAAATTTGACTTTTAAGGTTGATTTTTGAGGTTTATAATCAAAGGGCATTTTTAAATTTAAGTTTGACTTTTAAGTTCTAGTTGTGCTTTTAATAGTTTTTGAAGTTTACGAGGGAATTAAAAACATGAAAGAGAGTCGTCAAGAGATGTTAAGACAAAACTTCAACATGTTCGATTATATCTCTGTAGAAACCCTCGAAACTCATTTGCAGTGATTTACTATACTCACTACTGAGACGAATATAGTTGGGATCTTCTTGTCCAAATCTGAGATAAACAAAAAGCTATTGAATTCACTTCCGAAATCGTGGGATATAAACGTGGCCATCATCAAGAAGACAAAAGATCTCAATCATCTTAGTCTTGCTGATGTAATTCAAGAACTTGATGCTTTGAAGTGTAGAGAAACAATGAGTTCTGAAAACATTTCGGTCATTGAAGTTACATGTACTCCAGCTTGTGAAGCTACAATTAAATTTCTTCGGGAACAAACTGATTTATTAAAAAGAGAAGTTGAGGACTTGAGATATAAAGGATATCAACTTAGGAAAGGACAGAAACCCCTGAAGGCTGAATTAGAAGCAAAAACCAAGGACTTTAGGAAACTTCAGGAAGAGTATAGCAACAAGTGTGAAAATTATGATTATATTAAGAGACAACTTGCTGCTGTAACTGAAGAACTTGACGCTTTAAAAATTAAGAGTGGAAAAACAGATGTCAGTTTCAAAAATTATACTGCGTCAAGTCAGACAGTCGAGTCCTTGTATGAAACCCAATTAAAATTCAGAGAAAATCAAAACAAGGGTCTAGGGTATGATAGTGTTCCTCCACCTTTCAATCATAACTACACATCCATCCCTATGACACAAGAAGAAATTGCCAAGGAGGCACATCTTAAATATGGAAAACCAGCTGGATTTGTGTCAGGAGGAGTTATTAATGTTGAAAATACTAATGTTTCTACTTTATGTGCAAGTAAAGTAGCAGAGGATGAGAACAAGGAGAACACCATTGAACAAACCAAAATCTCCTTGAACTCTGAATCTGTTGCTTCAAACTCAACTGCTTCCAAACATGAAGATGAAGAGACTCCTGCTCAAAAGACTCAAGTTAATGATGAACTCGAATTGCAATCTATTCAGGTTCAGAGTGACTACAATGAGGAATCGAGAAAAGATGACAAAGAAGATGAGAATGTTGATTTATCAGGATTTGATCGAGATGATATTCCACAGATATTTGGTGGAAATGATGACTTTCTGTCTGAGTTGAACGTTGACAACTTGCTTGACGATCTCAATGAAGTGGTTCCTGTGACCACTAAGACAAGGATTGAAGAAGATGTTTTTGTAGTCTCTCCTCCTGCTTCAAGTCCAGCGGCAGAAATAGTTATTCCTATGATGACAGTGTTAGGGATTCCTCCCCTTGACACTGGCCTACCTACATCATTGCCAATGGAAGAATATTTTTCCACCTCTCAAGCCACTTATCCTCCTAACAAACGTCGTAGACTTGTACTGAGGTTAGCAACTCAAAGTACAACAACACAAAATGCTACAGCTCCACCAACAATCACACCAGCTATTGTCTCAACCGAACCCATCAGTGAGGGCCCCTGTAATGTATTTGAAGCTGGTGGTCCGTCATTTCAAGCAGATCCCTCATCTCCTAGAGCAAACGAAGATGATGCCTCAGTCAAGCTAGCTCATCTATTAGCTGAAGATCAATTTTCGACACCACCTTCTCATGGCAAGGGAATCTTTATCAGAGATGACAACACAAGAAATGACTCCTCCTCTCTCCATGGACTTCAAAGCCAGCTCGACGCCATCAAACAGAAAAATGTAGAACTTGATCAAAGAAATATTTAGCTTGTTACAAAGGTCGCAGATCTCCAATCTGATAATATCGAGCTCAATATTCAAATGTCCGAACTTAATGAAGAAAATACTTTGAAGAGCAAGCAAATTGCAGATCTTCAGACTCAATATGGTCGTCTGGCTGCAAGTTTCCTAGAGTTGCAGAAAAAGCTTGAAAGCAGGTTTGGTGATGATTTCAGAACAACTGCTGCTGAACCTCATGTCGATCCCCCTGTTTCAGATACTCATCATGTTGATGCTCTAATCTCTTCTCAACCAATCAGATCCCCAATCGTCGTAGATCGTTTTGAAGTGGATCCAGAACAGACCTCCAGAGCTGCAAAGGCAAAAGGTACTAAAAGAAAGAAAGAAGTCAACTGACAAGAACAAATGGTTATTTAAAAGAAGTGTGGATGATAAATCTCCTTGGGATAGGCCTCGCATAACTTTCACTACCCTGAGCACTCAAACTTTCAAAGACGTATATGGTGATAGGTCAGGAATTATATCGTGGGGATTTCATGATACGCTTGATATGTTTATGGTACGAAGGAAGAGTGGGAATAAAGAATTGTACAAGGATGCTCATGATTTCCACTCCTTTACCAAGGTTGATCTTATTGAGCTATCTAAAGCTCCCTTCTCAAATCCGTCAAAGAATCCCAAGGCTAGCCAATTCAAATCTTTCTTGGAAGATCAAGTGGCCAAGGGTTTTCCATCAATGAAAAATGCGGAGTCTTTTGTTGTAGTTCACAAGCACGTTTTGGATCATGAAACCAGCAAGCCTATTCGGGCAGTGATGTGGCCTGCCACTGCTCAAGTCAAACACATCCCTGTTCCTCAAAATTGTCCTGATGGATCTCTACACTCTATGCTTTATTAGGTGTATGATGAAACATCAGATGATGCTGTTTTCAAGCTCAAAGAAGATTGCATTCGCTTGTATGACAAAAGGGATCTACTCCAGTTTGGTGAGCGGGACATTCATCAGCTTGCAAATCATCAGATTATTGCTGTTGATGAGTTATTTGAACCTGCTGCAAAGAAATATACAAGGATGGTGGCTACGATTATCGACAAGAGAATATGGAATGGAGATATGGGGATATCCGAAGTGCTGGTTGTTGACAAAGACTAAATCCAAGCCTGCTCCAAACCAAAGGGGAGATTAAAGGGTCATATAAATGGTTTGGGCTAGGCTTAGCATGTCATTTGTTTTGGTTTATGTCTATAATTGCACTTTTTGTTAGTTTGTATTTTGTGGTGTTTACGACCGTAAACACGTTTATGGCTGTAAACGTGTTTACAGCAGCAAACTATGTTTCCGGTCTTGTCTAGTATAAATAGTCTACGAGTTTGTCTTTTCGGAGGGCTTGATGCTCTAGAGTTTACGGCTGGTATTTGAGTTGTATCTGACAATTCAAGTGTTTAATTGTATGCAAGCTCAATTCATTCATCTTATTTGTGTTATTCTTGTCTCATGATTGTTTGATTATCAGTGATAGATCCAGATTCAGACCTAACACGTGGGCATGATTCTCCTAGTTAGAGGAGGCCAGGTTTCACGTTCATCGGACGAGGTCCCCACGATCCATTAGAAGCAAGTATAAAAGGATCAATTCAGCCTTAAGGAAGGGATCCCATCTTCTCTCTCAAAAAGATTACCGTAATATTACCTATCTTAGAAATATAACTTAATCGTAGGATCAATGTCCCGGAAGAACACCCCGATGTCCTTTAACGATTCTTCTAGGTGTTGTGTTCTCAGGAAAGCTCTCAAGGCATATCCATCACCTGACATCTAAACCCCCTGAAACATGTCACAGCACTGATGCAAGTGAGAATTATTATGGATGACATCTTTAGTAAAGTTTTCCTTAAATATTATCTTGGGATGCCCCCATTTTTTTTATTTCTTTGGTTTAGTTTAATATCTTGGTTTTTAAATATTCATGAATCTATATTTCTTAGCATTCTGAACACAATCAAGTCCAAACCATAAGACAACATGAAAATGATGGGTCCTTGGGATAACCTCATCCTAGGATTGTTCCCTTGTGTCTTAGTTTAAAATGTCAATGTTAAATGCATGGGTATAAGTTCTCTTGCATCTTTCAGGTTCCTTAGAGATTAACCTATTTAGGCCCGCAACTCAACCTGTCAACCTTTGAATGTCTTTGGTTGAAGATAGGAGTGTAGATTCAAGATAGCTTTAATTTGTTTTGGGATATCTTCAATTCCTCTTTTTGTTACCATGTAACCGAATGACTTCCAAGCCTTGACACAAAATGGCATTTAGAAGGGTTGGGCTTCATGTTGTGTTTATCCATGATATTGAATGCTTCTTTAAGATCTTGTAGACGATTCTCAGCTTTCCTGGATTTTACTACCATATCATCTATATGGACTTCCATGGTTTTTCCAAGTTGTTGCGTTAACATATTTTCTACTAGTCTTTGATATGTAGCACCTACATTTTTAAAACCATAAGGTATTGCTATATAACAATATATACATGATGGGGTTCTGAAGGCCATATCTTCTTAGTCTGAAGGCACTATATCAATTTGCTGAAATCAGACCAAAACCATCCATGATGGTAAATATTTCATGATCTGCAGTTTCATCTACCAAAGAGTTTAGGTGTGGAAGGGGAAATAGATATTTCAGTCAACATTTATTAAGATTCATTAAATCCATACTCTCCATTTTCCATTCTTCTTTTTGATTACCACCACGTTGGCTAACCATCTTGGGAATTTTACTTCTTTAATCATCTTGGCCTTGAGCAATCTTTCAACATCTTCTTGGACAATCAAGTTTTTTTCAATTGTAAATTTTATTCTTTTTTGATGAATTGGCCTGAAAATTGGATCAACATTTAATTTATGAGTTATTACATTTATGGATATACTTTACTTATCCCCATGCTTCCAAGAAAATTTTGATTTTCCTATCCTTTAGGAACTTGGTATGATCATTCTCAAGATCTTGATCAAGATCCACGGCTAGTAGCACTTTGATGTTAGGACTTTCAGTATTTAGCAAGACTTATTTGACTTCACTTCCTTTATCTTCTAGAGCATCTCGTGCTTTTTTATTTTATTGATATGATTGCTTGGGAATGATTGAGTTTTCAGCGAAATGGTATAGCAATCCTTAGCTTCTTGTTGGTCGCTATTAATCTTGATCAATCCCCATGGTGTAAGATCTTCACACATTGGTGGCAAGTCGAGTGGACATTTTTCATGACATGGATCCAGGGCTGCCTAATATAATATTATAGCATGACAAGGGATCAACAATACAAAAACATTCGATATAGTTAACTCCTTATAGGTATATTGGAAATTTGATTTCTCTAATTATATTAATTGTTTCACCACTTAATCCTACTAAGACTGAAGATCTTCGGAGTATCTTAGAATCTAAGATGTTCATCTTGTTGAGTGTTTCTAATGGGATGATTTTGACTGGGCTGTCACCATCTATTAAGTTCCTTTGAATTAAGTGGTTAGCCACATATAGTGTTATAACTAGACCATCATGTTGTGGGTCTAGTGCATTCTCCTTGTCATCTTTGTCAAAAGAGATCTGCTTTTAGTTGGTCAAGAACACATTCTTTCTTGGTTTATCTTCCTTATCCATCCTGGAACTCTTTGCATGTCTTTTGGCTGCAGAATAATAAGTTCTATAGATGTCGGATCCACCATAGATAAAACTAATTACCTTTGCAACCGAGGGCGGATACGTTATTCTTTATGGGAGGAATCCAAGATCCGGGGTCTTTTGACTGTTCTCGGCTTTTTGTCTTTCCAAGAGTTCCTTCAAATGTCCTTTGGTTAACAAGTAACTAATCTGCAACATGACGGCGAAACAATCTCCGATAAGATGTCTAAAGTCTTCATGATAAGCACACCATTTGGATTTATATTTCCATATTGGTGTCCTATTATGTTTCTTGGGTCATCATTATGTGCTTAAAACAATCTTCGATAAGACATCCAAGGTCTACTCAGTGCAATGCTGACCTGAAACATTAATAGAAAAACAATAGTCAGAAATCTTCATCTTCCAGATCATTAACTCTATAATTCTCAACTCTTGAGTAAGGTTTAGATCTGTAAGATTTTTGGGAGGAAGACTCATTCTTCCTGTTACGATTATCATAGGACATGTTATTCCTTTTCTAGATCTTCTTGTCTTCTTCCAGCTTGATAAATTATAGTGCTTTATCTGCAATTTTTTGTAAGGCTTAATGACAAAATACTTGTAGATGGAGAATCTTTCTTTAGTCCCATCTTGAAAGATCCTACTGCTGTTGCAACAGCTAGATGTGGATATATAGGCCATCTTTCCCAACCCGCTAACATAATCTCTCAAGGCTTCATCATTGCCCTGAACTTTGTAAAGGTGACTCATTAGTTTTACAAAAGTTCTACTACAAGAAAATTTGTAACGTTTGGTATAAGTTAATACAAGTTTAGAGCTTATCATTATCATTTCGTCGATATAAGGATCGTCAGAAACGGACTTGTAACAAAGAAGTTATGGCCTTCAGAAGATTGGTGAAATTAGGGTTTCACCATGTAATCGGGGCGTACATGAGTGTACACATGGCATACTAGAAGGAGGGCCAGTACACGGGGTGTACATCTTGAATATAATGGGCATACTAAGCCAAGTGGTAGCGATCATCCCTTGAAGTGCGCATGGCGTACAGGAAGTATGTTGGGCGTACTCCAATCAGTCCCAAACCCTATTTTAGGGTCTTGGAGCCTATTTAAACTCCTTATCTCATTACATAACCCTAATATTTTCAACCTTCATCCCTCTAAACCCTAGAAATGAAACCCTAGCCACATTTGAGTTGTTTTTGAGTTATTGGGTGTTGTTTCATGCTTTTGGTGTTCATAGAAGAAGAAGGAGCTTCTTGGAGAAGTATGGGATTACTTAAGGCTTTTGGATCTAGTCTTGTTGCATCTTGATCTATATCTTGAAGGTATAAAGTTTCTACCTTGGTGATCTTATATGTTAGATCTAGTTCATGAAGTATTTTCTGCATTTTGGAGTCTTGATGTTAAATATGGGTTTTTGATCTACTCCAGAAGCAATGGGTGCTAGATCTTAGCTCCATTCAGTCGCTAGGTTCATAAAAATGAAAGCTTTATAGTTTATTTTTGTCCATGAAAGCATTAAGAAATTTATTAAGCCCTTATTGATCTTTTGAGTCCCTTTTTTTCCACACAAGCACGTAAAGTTGCCAACTTTGCGTGATAAGTAGTCTTATTGAATCAACTCTGAGAGTTTGGCACTTTATCTTCACCAATTAAGGGCTTATTGGATTGAAAAGGCAGTTTGAGGAGTACGTTGGGCATACGTAAGTGTACGCTCATCGTAATGCTGGATTTGTGCTTAAAGGACTTGTACTCTGTGCTTCGAAGTCGTGTACGTGGGGCGTACATCTTGAGTTTGATGGGTGCACTCCCCAGTTCAACATTATTGGGACTTTTGAGTTTGGGCCAATGGTCTTTTGTTTTTGGGCCATGTTTAGGCTGTGGACATTCTTGGTATTGGTCCCTTGAGAATTTTAGGGCCAATCAGCAAGCTGGGCCATATTGCGCTTTTTTTTTTGCTTTTGTCTTGAGTTTTGGATTGCCATTGTAGGTTTTGGTCTTTCTATGCATGTTGGGATGGGTTTTGGTTACGGAACAAGTAAGGAAAGGGTAAATGGTCTTTTACCCTTTAGGTAGTTGGTTATGTATTAGGCCTCAGATTTTGGGCTATCAGGTTATTCATTAATTAAGATTGTATTTATTGATAGTTGGTGCGAGCTTATCCTGTTCTGTGGTCCGAGCAGTAATTTGATTATCAGTAGATTGAAGTGAGTTTTCCTTACTCTACTTATGGGCCGAAGGCACCAAGGCCGACCCTTTAGATTGTTATCCTGGATTATCATATGATTGAGTACTATAGTGATTTGTTATATATGTATCTTGGTAGATAGGATGGGGCTATGCTTAGTTGTCTGTAAGGTCTATCTTTTTGTTATTGGTTGATTATTAGTATGCTTGTTTGTTTTATGTGTGTATGTGTGTCTCAACATGGTGTATGTGTGGTTGGGTTGACGCATTCCTGCTTTGTGCTGAAGGTCAACAGACCCAGGGTGGCCTGGATAGACTGAAGGCTAGTGGGGTGTACCAGTCAGGCCGAAGGCCTAGAGAACAATCCATAAAAGTTGCAAGCCCGATGTGGCGTACTAGTCATGTTGAAGGTTCTGTGAACGTACCAGGTAGCCTGTAGGCCGGTAGGGTGTTCCAGTTAGACTAAAGGCTCTGAATACACGTTGTTTGTTGGTATATGTTACATGTTTTTGTGGTGGTACTTTGAGGGAACTCACCAAGCTTTGTGCTTACAGTTTTGATTTAAGGTTTCAGGTACTTCGGAGAATAGTAGCAAGGCGAAGGCCTAACCTTAAACATCTTGATTTTATGTCATTGATCATGGGAGACGTTGATTTTTAAATAATTTTTTGGAAATAATGTGTTGTAAACACTTTTATTAGTAAATGGCTTGTTTTGAAAAGGTTTAATTGGTTGAAATTTTTGGGATGTTAGAAAATTGATTATTAAACAAGTTAACCAAATGTGCAAAAGAAGTAATAGAGTAAGGAGGGACATTTAGGATCCACTTTAGTGCGGATCTTGTAAGGGTTAAACCAAAACCCTTGCATAAACATTCTTTCTTAAGATGTTGAGGGTTTGGAACTCTCTCCATGCATTCTTTATATTGGGAGATGTGTTCTTCAGGATCTATGGTTCCATCATACATCTTCATGTTGGGCGTCTAAAACCTTTTTGAATCTCCAATATCATAAATAGGAGGTGCTAATCTTGAAACCCTATGGTTGATAGGTGACACCTCTTGTATAGGTTGAATGATGTCTTGTATAGTTGAGATCATATCTCTTAACTTCTTGACTTCCTTTTCCATCATTGGACTTATCCCAGGATCTTAGGTTTTAGACGAGATGTTGAATATCCGTCCAATATTTTGGGAGATAGTACCTCAAATGCTAGGAGTTAAACCATTTGTAAAGATAGGCGCCTATTTTGATAAATATAACGCCCGCATTTCCAATTACTCTTAGTAAGCAAACATGCAACCTTTGTGGTCAATTAATGTAGTCATTTTGTGAATGAATAAGACATGATTATTCATATATTTTTTGCTTATGTGTTTTATATGATAGTAAGATATATTATAAAATAAATAAGATTTAAAATACACGTCAAAAATAAAAGACGACTTAGGGAAAATAATCTCAACCTAGTATTCATAATTAGGATCCTGTACATATCTAGAACGCCTCAATCCACCCTAGAATGAAGAAGTTAGGAAGCGCCAAAGTCTCACAATAAAACCGACACAGCTACGGATAGTATAAATAGTGAATCTTGGTTAGATTGCTTTTTAGCCTAGGAAGTCTAAACAGATTTCATCGATGTAGTAAAACCGAATTTGTGCGTATAGGTATCGTCTAAATCTAACTTCACTAGAGGATGTTTTCATTTTTGTGAAATCCGGTGCAATACTGTGCGTACCGATATCAAATTTTAGATTGATAGATTGTTAGCCAAAACAATCTAAATGAGAGTTAAATATCTCACTGTTAGGATTCCAACAATATAAAAACAATCGAAAATGGACGAGGGATGTGAGCTAAAGGAAAGTTGTAGATCTCGTTGAAATCATTCCATGGATAAAAGGAATGTCAAAAATGGAGCTCGTATGAAGGAGTTATGCAATTTTGAAAATCTAGAAAATGTCACACGCTCATGCGCGTAGTGCATAGCTTGCACGTGAAGTCAACCATGTAGCCCCACCCTGATCGTGCCACATGTTGGCAACTCAATGGATCGACGTTACCCTTATACGCAACATGTCTCCCATCGCACGATGTGCAATAATTGAAACTCACTTATAAATAACAGCTCTTTCTTTCACTCCTCTCCACACCCTCCAGTTGATATCTCACTGAAAATTTTGATATTTAGCCCATTCATCTTCATTCTAGCCTGGCACAAATCCCTGCAACACCCACGAGTGCTCAGCTTTCCATAATCTTCATGTAGGAAGGACCTAATTTAGTATTCTGCTTGGTTATCATCTATTGTACTTTGTAAGTTAGCTACCCTTACTCTGCCTTATGTAATTTATAATTATAATTGTAAATCGTTACTATGATCTTATAACTAAGATTTATCAACGATTCCAAGTTGTTATGTTGATTGATCTACTATTGGAGAGGTGTCTAAAATGGTCATGTCGGCTTGGTTATTGGGTTTAAAAAAGACTATATGTCAAAATGATCCTTCCTCCTAGCTTTCTTTCCTGATTGATCCTTACTTGTTTGATCTTGAAGTTGACTTTGGAATTGTTAAAGGATCTAAACTCTTGAGATAATACTTCCACATAGTATGAAACTAGACTAAGACATAGCGTTATGTACATCTAGGTCTTCGAGAAAGGTGTCAGGCGAAGCTTTACCTGATTCACCAATCACCAGACACGTTGTCAAGTGAATGTGTAGTTATTATCAGAAACATAATATTAACTTAAAAATATCCATATAATAAATGTTGCTTGTATTATCTGTGTTATGTGTTATTTCTAAAAATAAGATAGTAACATTTGGATTAAGAATTATTGTAGAAATCAATTTCCTTCATATATAGGGCTTACCTTAGATTAGGAATAAGACTTATAAAGGATTCCTTAGAGTTGAATAGGATTGACATTGATTAGGTATCATAGTTAGCTTAGAGTGTGGGACTAGATCGGAGTGTAATCCTCCCCGTCTTGGGATGACCAAAAATGGTGGGTCCCGATCAGACAACCGGACGGTATGTCTGGGTCATCAACCAGAGTAGATGACCAAAACTTTTCTGTTCTAGGAGGTCTTGTGAATTATGTTACTAGAATGGATTTATAACCCATGAATGTAGATGATATCGAAATCCATACTCATCAAAATCTATGAACATTTGTTGCCTAATATGACTTACACTAGCCAACAACTCCCCTAGCAGTTGTGGTCAAGCAATTACTTAGACAATTCATTCAGTAAGGTGATTCTTTCAGATGATTGTAAAATTAGGATCTGTAAGGATCAGTTGGGATTGGGTAGATAGTCATAGGAAAGGTTATATATTTATACCTGATATATGTCTTGTAGGAATGATATTTTATCATTAAAATATTATAGGCTTGAAAACCGTATGTATCTCACCAGGTTTCCTAAACCTGACCCACTCATTTTATTGCATCACAGGTAGTGTAGCCAAAGTTAAAATTGCCTAGTTAGGATGTTGATTGGAATAAAGGATATGTTTGCATTATTTATTTCGGGACCTTTTTATTTACTTGTAAAGTATGATCGGATATAAACGAATGACATCCTGAAGGTCTTATTAAAATAATTTTTGTTATTTCAAAATGTTTATTTAACCAAGAACTTTCGCAATTCAATACTTAAAAGCATGAAGATATTTTTTAAATTGGTTCTAAAAAATGGGGGATGTCACACTTGGTATTAGGGCATTAGTTTATGTGAATGAGGAATTTAGGAAAATTAAAGACTTAAATATAGATACTAATTATGATCAGTAAGATGTGTGATAGATGCCTTAATTGGTTTAGACACTTGCCCTAGGACACTATATGGAGATGATTTAACTATATGCTAAATATATGTGGTAGACATTCAAATTCTCACCTCTACAACTTTAGTACTTGAACGCTATGACCATCACAAGGAACGGTAGAGCCGTCACGAGTGAAGGAGATCCAAAACCTCAAAACGTCGGATAAACTTTTCTGCAAATCCTGGTGAATAAAGCTCGGGGGATGATGCAAGAAATGCTCAATCAGCATCAACATGAGTTTAGTGAGTTATTAGATTATGAGCTAGCTAAGATTAGAGGAAGAGCGCTAGTAGTCAATGAGTCGGTAGTGGTTGAACAAGTCAAGAATGGACCAATTCCTTCACATGCTGCGATGGTCCAAGAAGGAAATAATGATGACTTGGAGAGTTATCAGGGACCGGAGCAGCCTGGTGTTCAGAGAAATGATGAACCTAGAGGCTGCTGCAAGTACAAGGATTTTATGTCTTTCAAGACATCATCATTTAACGGGAAGGAAGATCCCATAGAAGTCATGGATTGGATATTGAAGATGGAGTCGTCTTTCCTAACGTGTGGATGTACAGGAAAGCTACAAATCACCTTTGTTGTGAGGCAGTTCAAGGGTACGACGATGTGTTGGTGGAACACATTGGGGAAGATTTTGAGCCCTAATAAGCCATTACAGCTGACTTAGGATGAATTCTTGACCCATTTCAAGATAAAGTTATGTTCGGTTGAGAAGATGCTGGAATTGGAGAATCAACTCCTGGCTTTCAAAAAAAAAGGAAGCATATCAGTGGATGAGTACACCAACTCCTTCACTAATAAAATGGAGTTTGCCCTACGAATCGTTCTGGACGAACTGGCCAGGATTGTTCGGTATGCTAAGGGGCTACCTTGGGAGTAAACTGTGCTAGTACAGCTGGCACCTACCTTCGAAGCGGTCGTCTGGGCTGCAAAGTCTATCGAAGAAATGATGAAGAGGAGAGCCACCGACATAACTGAGTTCGGTGAGAAGACAAAGGTTGAGGGAAGTAAAAATAAAAACAGCAAGAAGAAGAATAAGTTTACGAAAACAAGCAACAAATCTGGAAGCAACCAAGAAGGGAAGTCATTTGACCAATGCAAAAAGAAGCATTTCGGTGACTGTTTCGTTTGATTCAAGCATAAGAATCCATGACATATTTCCACAAATTGACTTGTGAAAGGAAGAGTTCTTTTTAAATGTGGAGAGGAGGGGCACATGAAAGTGGAGTGCCCAAAAGTGGAGAAGGTGATCCCGAAGATCTTGCCACCAAAGCCCAATGGTCAGAGCAACCAGAAGACCCTCAACGAGATTAAGGAAGAAACCAATGTTGATTTAGGTACATTATTAGTTAATCAAATTCCTGCAAATATATAATTTGATTGTGGAGCATATCATTCATTTACACCACATGAATTTGGTAGGAAACTTAGACTATCACCGCATAAACTATGTACCCCTATCTTATTAGAAGTTGTTGCTGGTAGGAATATAGTTGTTAGCATAGGTTAGAGGCTGTAACTATAGATGTGAATGAATTCTTTCGAGATCTTTTTACCCTTTGTGTTAAGTAAGTTCGACATCATTCTTCGCATGGATTGGTTGGGACAGAACCTCGCAGACATCTTGTGTGGATGGAACATGGTGCGCATCAGTCCACCTGGAAGAAAGCCATTCATCGTTTACTGAGATAAGAGTAGAGTGAAATCTGGAATCATCACGATGATGAAGGACAGAATATGCTTATTGAAGGGATGTTCGGCATTTCTAGCATATGTAGTTGGCTCGAAGAAGGAGAAAAAGGCAATAACTGATATACATATGGTGCGACACTTTCCTGAGACATTACCAGATGAATTGCCAGGATTACCACCAAAGAGGCAGGTAGAATTCAGAATCGACTTGTTGCCGGGCACAGCACCAATTACGAAGGCACCATATCGTTTAATGTTGATGGAGATAAAGGAGTCAATGACACAACTCCAAGAGCTATTGGACGAATGTTTTATAAGTCCTTGTTCATCACCCTAGGGAGCTCCTGTACGGTTCGTAAAGAAGAAGGACGATAATATGAGAATGTGTATTGACTATTAAGAGCTAAACAAAGCTACGATCATGAATAAGTATCCTTTACCTATGATAGATGATATGTTCCATCGATTGCTGGGAGCAACCATTTTCTCCAAAATTGATCTCATGTCAAGTAATCACCAGTTAAGGATTAAGGAGCAAGATATAGAGAAGACTTCCTTTAGAACTCAATAAGGATATTGTGAATTCCTCGTTATGTCATTTGGACTAACAAATGCTCCAGCAACATTCATGGATCTGATGCATCTAGATTATGAACCTTTTCTTGATAAATTATTAATATTATTACAGACGACATATTGATTTACTCCAAGAACAATGAAGATCATGGAAAACATCTCCGAGAAGTACTGGAAGTCCTTAAGAGGCAGAAACATTATGTAAATTTCTGCAAGTGAGACTTTTGGGTATGAGAGATTTAGTTCTTGGGTCATGTAGTCAACTAGGAAGGCATTATGGATGACCCAACAAAGATAGAAGATGTAATGAAGTCGGATACACCAAAGAGTCCCACTGAAATCCATAGTTTTATGGGATTGGCAGGCTACTATTGAAGATTCATCCAAAATCATCTTCTATTACGACTCCATTGACATCCTTGATCAAAAAGGGAGTTCTCTATGCTTGGAGCGAGTAGCAAGAAAGAGCTTCTTGTGAGGTGAATAAGAGATTATGTAAGGCACCAATCCTCGTTCGACCAAAAGGAACGGAAAATTTTGTACTTCTCAGTGATGCTTCTAAGATTGGATTAGGATGTGTCCTTACCCAAAAGGAAAAAGTAGTAGCTTACGCCTAAAGACAGCTAAAGCCTCATAAGTAGAATTATCCGACTCACGAACTAGAGCTTACAACAGTGGTTTTGACCTAAAGATATGGAGGCATTATCTTTACGGCACCAAATGTAAACTCCATACGGATCATAAGAGCCTTTAATATCTCTTTGCTCAGAAATAGTTGAATACGAGACAATGGCGATGGATGGAGCTACTCAAGGACTACGATTGCGAAATAATTTACCACCTAGGTAAATCAAATATGGTAGCCAATGCCCTAAGTAGAAAATTGATTCCTGAAGGAAAGAGAGCTAGATCGTTGAATATGGAAGTAATCTCTACGATTATAGATAAGATCAAAGAAGCTCAGACAAGGGCTCTGGCTGAGAGTGATCTGAAAGAGGAACTTCTAGGCAATATGTTCATGTTTGAAGAAGACAAACAAGGGTTGAAGACATTTAAGAATTTCATTTGGGTGCTAAAGATGGGTGGGATATGGGATCTTATCATGGAAGAATCTCATAAGACTATATATTCTACACACCCAAGCAGCACCAAAATGTACTTAGACTTGAAGCCCTATTATTAGTGGCCATTAATGAAGGTCGGCATAGAAACTTATGTAGCAGAATGTGTAACTTGTGCGAGAGTGAAGGCACAACATCAGAATCCATATCGGAGTCTAGAACCCTTACTAGAACCCATAGGGAAATGGGATGATGTTACCATGGACTTCATAACAAATTTTCCGAAGACAAAGAGAGGTCACGACATGATATGGGTTGTAGTAGACCTACTTACGAATATTGTGCATTTCATTGCCGCGTGAGAGAATTGGTTTATGTAGAAGTTGGTAGAGACCTATGTAAAGGAAATCATAAGGCTTCACGGAGTCCCCTTATCTATCGTTTCAGATAGCGACAGTAGATTCACCTCTAGATTTTGGAAAAGTCTGCAGGAGGAGATAGGCACGAAGTTGTGTTTGAGTACAGCCTATCATCCACAAACAGATGGACAGAGTGATACAACTATCCAAACCTTGGAGGATATGTTTTTGGCATAAGCCTTAGATTTTTTGGGTAGTTGGGATGATCATCTATCATTGGCCGAATTTGCTTACAAAAACAGTTATCTCTCAAGCAGCAAGATGCCTCCCTACGAAGCCTTATATGGAAGGATGTGTTGACGCTGTCACGTTGGCTAGAAGCGGGAGACAAGCATTTTGCGGGTCCGCATATAGTACATCACACCGCCGAGAAGCTTAAAGTCATTAGAAAAAGGATGTTAGCTGCCCAAAGTTGTCAAAAGATCTACACATATAAGAAAAGAATACTGAGAACATTTGATGTGGGTGATCAAGTGTTACTTAAAGTGTCTCCATGGAAGGGGCTTATTAGATTTGGAAAGCATGGGAAGTTGAGTCCTCGTTTCATAAGACCGTTCAACGTACTTCAAAGGATAGGGAATCAAGCTTAGAAGCTTGAATTGGCTTCAAACTGGAAGGTATCCATAATACCTTTCACATTTTTATTTGAGGAAGTACTCGGGAGAAGAAGTTGATATGATTCCACTTTCAATGTTAAGGATCAAAGAAGATATGCAGCTCGTTACAGAGGCTATTGAAATCGTCCATCGTAAGACAAAGAATTTACATCGTTAGACGATTTACATAGTGCTAGTGCGATGGAAACACCCAACATGGTCAAATATCACCTAGGAAACAAAAAGTGATACAAAGAGTCGACATCACATCTTTTTGCTAACACATGATTCTAGGATGGAATCATCTTAAGGGGGGAGAATTGTGACGTCCGCGTATCTACCTAGGCTTAGTAATGAAACATGTAACCTTTGTGGTCAAGTCATGTAGTCATTTTGTGAATGAATAAATTATTCATATATTTTGTGCTTATGTGTTTTATATGATAGCAAGATATATTATAAAGTAAATGAGATTTAAAGTGCACGTCAAAAATAAAAGATTACTTTGGGAAAATAATCTCAACCTAGTTATATTATTCATAATTAGGATCATGTACATGTCTAGAACACCTCAATCCGACATAGAACGAAGAAGTTAAGAAGCACCAAAGTCTCAGGATAAAATCGACATGGCTACGGATAGCGTAAAAAGTGAATCTAGGTTAAATTGTTTTTTAGCTTAGAAAGTCTTAACGGAATTCATAGATGTTGTAAAAGCGAATTCATGCGTATAGGTATCGTCTAAATCTAACTTCACTAGAGGAAGTTATGATTTTTCTAAAATTCAACGCAAGAGTGTGCACACTGATATCAATTTTTAGATCGGTAGATTATTAGCCAGAACAATCTAAATGACAGTTATGCATTTTATACGGGATTTAGTAGGCTATGCCTATGTGAATAAAATAAAGTCAAAATTAGCCGAAAAAGTTTAAAGGAAAGTTGTAGATCATGTCGAAAGCTTTCCATGAATATAAAGAACGTCAAAAATAGATTTTGTATGAAGGAGTTATGCAATTTTGAAAATGTGGAAAACGTCACATGCGCATGCGCGTCACGTATAGCTTGCAAGAAAAGTCAGCAATGTAGCCCTACCCAAATCGTGCCATGTGCCGGTAGCCAGTTGATCTACGTCACCCTTATATGCGGTGCGCCTCCTGTTACATGACGACCAAGACTCCAAACTCACCTATAAATACCAACTCACTTTTTCACACCTCCCCACACCATCTGGTCGATATTTCTTTGAAAATTTCGATAGTTAGCCCATTCTTGTTCATTCTAATGGATTTTGAGCATAACAAACTAAAACCTATGTGTGCATGCAACCCTAGTTTTCTCGATCTATGTTTCTAATTGAAAATACAACATTTGTGTAACGCCCGTAGATTAGGGTTAGTCGATTTAGAGACGATAAGCGTCAAAATGACTTTTTGATGGAAGATTATTTATAAGGAGTAATCTTAACTAAGTTGTAGTATATGTTACAAGGATTCTGTACATATAAAGAACGCCGAAATCCGAGTTATAACGAAGAAGTTATGACATGTCGAAGTTTCGCGACAGAACCGGCACGACACTGAATGACGTAAAAAGTGAATTTACGATCGAATGATATTTAGCCTTAGTGATCGAAATGAAAGTTGTAGAACATCTTCTGCCCTACGCGTGGATATAAAAAACATCGAAAACAGAGTTTGTATGAGGAAGGTATGAATTTTTGAAGTTTATAAATAATTAAATTATTTATATTTAATTATTATTTCGGATAATATCCGAATCCGAGGAGTCACCGATCCAATCGGAAGGGTACACCCAGCGTACCTAGTTGTACGCCCCACGTACATGTCAACAGTGAGGAACGCCCAGCGTCTGAAGGAGTTACGCCAACTGTACTTCGATCTTGCACGGTCCGGAGGAGGCCACGATCCACCACCTGAAGCTCGACACGTGGAAGTCTGATCCGAACTACACCCCGCGTAGTGCCTCGTATGCCCAGCGTACGTGCGAGGTTCAGACCTTATATATAGGGTGCGAGGTCAGCCGAGTTCTTTGCAAATTTTCTTTCTTTCTCTCTTATTTTTTGCATCATTTTGCGTGCAAGAAATACCCTGAAGCCCCGGTATTAATCCCGAGTCCTGAAGAGAGTCCCGAAGCCCCGAAGATCCCGAGAAGTAGAATTCCCGAGCTGAAGCTCTGCCCGCGAGAAGCCCGATTTTTTGATAAAACATCCGGTTTCGTCGGAAAAGATTATTCCAAGAGATGAGGCATTGTCCGATCATCTTCTGATCAAGTGAGTGTATAGTTACTTTCTTCTAACACATAAATATAAAGTATTAGCTATGAAATATGTGCTATGTGTTATATATTATTTTTCTTTTTGTGATGGGCTTGGAATTGATATTTTTATACGGGTGTTAAATGATTTAAACTGTGTTTGTATTTATATCTACAAAAATGTTGGGTAGAACATGGGTAGATGGAATAGTTGGTGACGATGCAACTTCATGCCTATTGAGTAAGCTTTGGTGATGATGTGACTTCATGCATATTGAGTAAGCCTTGGTGATGATGTTACTTCGTGCCTATTGAGTAAGCTTTGGTGACGATGCGACTTCGTGCCTATTTGATAAACCTTGGTGACGATGTGACTTCGTGCATGTTGAGTAAACCTTGGTGACTATGGAGTAAGCACCTGATAGCTATGGATTTAGTATCTAATAGATAAACTTTGGCAGCAATGGACTTTGTGCCAATTCCTTAGGTAAATCCTTAGGAATGAATGAATGAAAGATAATTAGTTCTTAGGGTAAACCCTTAAGAAATAAAGGAGATATGGGGATGGGTATTTGGGTTAATTGTTTGATGATTGAATAATAAATGTATTATTATGGGTTAAAAACCCTATATGCTCACCAGGCTCCCAAGCCTGGCACACTCAGTTATCTTTGTATCACAGGTATCAATACAAAGAGATATTTCACTGAGGGATTAAATGATATGTAAATCATTAATGTAAATAAATGTAAGTTCTGTTTATGCTTATGTGTCTGTATCGGAACATGACATCCCGAGATTTTGTTATATAATGAAAATACTTTTCTTTAAGAGATGCTTAGATTAAATTTTATCATATTTTGTTTTGGGAACAAATTCCGCAACAGTTTTCTTTAAATGCTTACTCTGATTTTAAAAACAAAGCATAAACAAATTGGTCTTTTCTAGCCACGAACTTGGGGATGTCACAGTTGGTATTAGAGCATTAGTTTAAGCAAACTAGGAATTTGTAGGATTTCTAGACTTAAACTTAGAATTCTAAGTGAAGATTGTGAGATTTGTGTCTGTTATATTTTAGACACAGCACTAGTTTATTTTAGGAGAGTTGCCTAAAATTCTTTTATGTGCTAAATGTTATATGTTACCATATATGATATTATTTGTGCAGATCTATGGTCTGTTGCCGACCGGATCGGGAAACCTTATGTGTTTAGGATTCTAAACGTATGTGTACGATATTAGAACTAGCATGTAAATGTTTCGGAGTGATAAGGATGATATATGTATCTATCATGAATGAGGATCTAAATTCACCTTATTCGGTGTATAGATCAAGAATGGCAAGAAATAGAAGCGGAGTTGGAAACGCAAATGAGAACAGGAATCAACCACCAGTGATTGAGCAAATACCTGTTATAGCTGCAGCACCTGAGCCAATGATGATGGTTGGTGTACAAGCAATGATGCAGGCGATGTTGGATCCTCAAATGGAGGAGACTAGGCGGTTGCCTCGCCAGAATCGTGAAGAACTGTCAATTCAAGTGAGAGAGCCCGAAGTAAATGGAGGGCATTCGGAAGGATGGAACTACAGTGGGACCGTTGGTAAAGCCAACCAACCAATAGTTCTCCAAAACAACCAGGATGGAGGAAATGACGGACGTGGATGAAAGTACAAGGATTTCATGGCATCCAAACCACCGTGTCTTTTTGGGAGCCCAACACCGGTGCAAGTCATGGATTGGATATCTGAGATGGAGACAATGTTTGAAAGTTGCGAGTGGAGCAATAGACAGAATACCGCACTTGCAATTCCTCTGTTAAAATCTGGAATATTGAGCTGGTGGATGTTACTGGCTGGTTCGATGCCCAAGGGGGAAGCTAGCAAAATGTCTTGGGCAGAGTTCGTGGTGCAACTGAAAATGCAATACTGCTCTGAGCAGGATCTTCTAGAAATCAACAATGAGTTTCAGAATCTGAAGAAGGGAAAATTAAGCGTCACTGAATACGCTACAAGATTTACGGAGAAAATGAAGCTTATTCCATACCTAATTCCAACTGAACTTTCCAAGGTCAACAAGTTTTCCCATGGATTACCAGCGGACTTTGGTACGATAGTCAAGGAAGAAACCACTCTGAAAGCCGCCATCTGGGCAGCAAAAAATGTTGAGACCCAAATAAAAGAAAAAGGTCTAGAGAGAGCTAAAGTTGGAGAGAAAAGGAAACATGAAGGATCTTTAATGATCTACAAAGAAACCAAATTCTCGAAATCTGGAGGAAGAGATGAAGCTATATGGTGTGAGAAGTGTAAAAAGAAACACATCGAGAAGTGTAGCGAGGAGACGACCTACTACAAATGTGGGAAGACAGGGAATTTCACCAACAAATGTGCAACTAACAAGAAGGTGTGCTACGGATTTAACGAAGAAGGGCATATTTCTAGAGACTGCCTAAAGAAAAACGCACCGCCACAGCCAAGGGCATTCCACATGCTCCTCGACAAAGCAGAAAACGATGGGAGGATTAAACGATGAAGACTTCATATCAATATATAAAGTCTGTATCAGGAAGTGTAGCCTATTAGTGGCATAGTATAGGGTAAACTTGAACCTTTGTGTAATCGTTTCAAGAAATAATATAAACCCTGGTTTTGTTATATGATATGTTGAATGATTATATGATTTATGTATGGTGACTTGGTTGACTGCGAGACAATACTTGGGACGAGTATAAGTACGTGTGATTGGTAATAAAGATATATACTACCAGAAGCACAGGACTCACACTTGGATCAGGGAAAGTCACAAGGTTACCAAGAAGCTAGTAATTGATTCCATTTTATTCAAGTATGTCATTGCCCTTGTTTCGGTAATGGCTAATAGGATGATGGTTATTCCGACCCTAGTGGTCGTATTAAATTGAGTCCGACTACGATGAGAGGTCATCAGACAACGACCGACCTGTCTGCTACAATAGATAAAGGAATGTATTTATCCTAAGAAGAAAAAGGAGTCCACAATAAGGATTTATTTTGTAACTTGAAGGTTACGATTGAAAGTCCAACATAGTATGAAGAGTAAATGAAAAATTGAGCATCACGGTTATTAATTAGGATGGAAAGTTAATGTATGGAATCATTGTTGTAGCCCTGTTTCGTTGATGATTCCGGGACATAATCATGCTAAGGGGGAGATAATTGTAACGCCCATAGATTAGGGCTAGTCAATTTAGAGACAATAAGCGTCAAAAATGACTTTTTGATAGAAGATTATTTATAAGGAGTAATCTTAACTAAGTTTTAGTATATGTTACAAGGATTTCGTACATATAAAGAACGCCAAAATCCGAGTTATAACATAGAAGTTATGACTTGTCGAAGTTTTGCGACATAACCGGCACGACACTGAATGACGTAAAAAGTGAATTTATGATGTAGCGATATTTACCTTAGTGATCTAAACGAAAGTTGTAGAGAATAGTCTCACCTACGCGTGGATATAAATAACATCGAAAACGGAGTTCGTATGAGGAAGATATGAATTTCTGAAGTTTATAAATAATTAAATTACATATATTTAATTATTATTTCGGATAATATCCAAATCCAAGGAGTCACCAATCCAATCCGAAGGGTACGCCCAGTGTACCTAGTTGTACGCCCCGCGTACATGTCGACAGCGAGGAACGCCCAACGTCCAAAGGAGTTACACCCAACGTACTTCAATCTTGCACGGTTCGGAGGAGGCCACGATCCACCACCCGAAGCTCGATACGCGGAAGTCTGATCCGAACTACGCCCCACGTAGTACCTCGTACACCCATCGTACGTGCGGGGTTCAGACCCTATATAAAGGGTGTCAGGGCAGCCGAGTTCTTTTCCAATTTTCTTTCTTTCTTTCTCATTTTTGCATTGTTTTGCATGTAAGAAATACCTCGAAGCCCTGGTATTAATCCCAAGCCCCGAAGCGAGTTTTTGGAGAAAACATCCCGGTTTTGTCGGAAAAGACTATTCCAAGAGACGAGGCGCTGTCCGATCTTCTTCTGATCAAGTGAGTGTATAGTTACTTTCTTTTAACACATAAATATACAGTATTAGCTATGAAATACGTGATATGTGTTATATATTATTTGTCTATTTGAGATGGGCTTGGAATTGATATTTTTATATGGGTGTTAAATGATTTAAACTGTGTTTGTATTTATATCTACAAAAATGTTGGGTAGAACATGGGTAGATGGAGTAGTTGGTGATGATGCGACTTCGTGCCTATTGAGTAAGCCTTGGTGATGATGCGACTTTGTGCCTATTGAGTAAGCTTTGGTGACGATGCGACTTCGTGCCTATTTGATAAACCTTGGTGACGATGTGACTTCGTGCCTGTTGAGTAAACCTTGGTGACAATGGAGTTAGCGCCTGATAGCTATGGATTTAGTATCTGATAGATAAACTTTGGCAGCAATGGACTTCGTGCCAATTCATTTGGTAAATCCTTAGGAATGAATGAATGAAGGATAATTGATTCTTAGGGTAAACCCTTAAGAAATAAAGGAGATATGGGGATGTGTATTTGGGTTGATTGTTTGATGATTGAATAATAAATGTATTATTGTGGGTTAAAAACCCTATATGCTCACCAGGCTCCCAAGACTGACCCACTCAGTTATCTTTGTATCACAAGTATCAATACGAAGACATCTTTCACTAAGGGATTAAAGGAGATGTAAATGATTAGTGTAAATATATGTAAGTTTTGTTTATGCTTATGTGTCTGTATCGGAACATGACATCCCGTGATTTTGTTATATAATGAAAATACTTTTCTTTAAGAAATGCTTTGATAAAATTTTATCATATTTTGTTTTGGGAACAAATTCTGCAACAGTTTTCTTTAAACGCTTACTTTGATTTTAAAAACAAAGCATAAACAAATCGGTCTTTTCTGGCCGCGAAATTGGGGATATCACAATTTGAATATATATTAGGAAACCCTAGGAAACCTATGTTATTTTTGAAATTTAGATCTATGGTTAAAAACCATACCTCTGATTGTTATGTACTAAAACCAATAAAATCCTAGTCTTCTTGAAACCTTGAGAGAAAGCGTCACAAGTGTCACACTTCTAATGGTTCACACCCAAACTAAGCAATAGTATGAGAGAGGAGAGAGGAGAGAGGAGAAGAGTGCTATGGATTTTAGCTATTACTCTAAGGAATCAAGTGGCCGAAAATGTGAAGGGGTAAGTCCCTTTAAATAGTGAGGTAGCTTAGAGCCAAAGCTCGGGTGTTAAGAGGAAACCCTAATTCCTTAGCTTAAGGACCAAGCAAGCCCATAAACTCCCATCCAAGAGCCCTTGGATGAAAATTCTAGGGCCATCCTAGAGATTTTCGTGCAACACCTTCTAGGCAGGTTCTAGAGCCTCTTCCCTCAACTATCAATAAATTGCCAAACAGCCCCTGCACTTTTAACTAATTCAATTAACAACATTAATTCCAATTAATTTCTGATTAACTATTAATTAAATAATATGATTTCTAATTAATTTATTATTTTTATGATACATTAATAAATCATGTATTTCAATTTATTAATCAGATAATAAATTCAACATCTCTCTCCAAAAGCCATCATGTCTAGTTGCTAGTTTTGAAGGTAACCCAAAAGGATTGCGCTACTATCAATTCAAGTATATACCAATTATATTTATGGGCTTAGACACCTAATCCAACAGTCTCCCCCTTGGATAAGTCTAATAACTATAGTTGCTAGTATAACTTAAAAAACTGATCATCAAATTGTAGCTCTCAAAGCCGTTATCAAACTCTGACTCAGTCACTTACGTGTCCTAAGATAAGTGATCATATATTTCTCCATTCTACATGATATCGTATGGACATGAGACATGGATAATAATCAATCTTATTGTCCATGTTTTGTTTCTCTATTTTTGATGTATGACGACTGAAATCAGACTACAAATTGAACACATCAATTCACTTCGGGCTTGGACAAGCGCTTTAGATGTCAACATCCAATCATCAAGGGGCCCACATATATCGCTTTAACCGTTAGGGCAAAAGGAACGAATAAACATCAACTTATATGCTTGTACTATTCACTCATCAAATCATACACAAGAATATGTTTTATAACATCAAGTTACTGATGCGTTTAGGTATTATCAATGCACAACTGACTTGTAA
This sequence comes from Lactuca sativa, assembly GCF_002870075.4. Taxonomy (NCBI): domain Eukaryota; kingdom Viridiplantae; phylum Streptophyta; class Magnoliopsida; order Asterales; family Asteraceae; genus Lactuca; species Lactuca sativa. The sequence goes on from NC_056626.2 coordinate 388,045,052, forward strand.
ACAACAACTCATATATCTCCGTTTCAAGAATATAAGATATTATTATCTCAAAATTACTCGTGATAAAATCCATGAATTAATTTCTGAGCGTGGGTTTATCCAATACTCAAAAACCCCATTTCCAAGTTCTCATTAACATTATAGCAACACTATTGTTATGTCTAAACCCTTAAGCAATCTACAATTCAATTCATGACAATCTTAATTCGCTACTTATTTCCAAGAGTATGATCGATTTTGGATGTTTAAATAATCCAATTATTCGGGAAGTAAAACATGCGAAGTGATACACAATAATAACCGAACTAACTATGGTCTCAAAACTATTGAATATAAATAAAACTCTTATTATTTTATCACCATATTAATTAGACTTTATTCATTGTATAATGTTTCGATTAATCAACTAAACACTTGAATTAAACATCATTCATGCCATGTTAGAAACATGCATACTATGTCTCTCTATGGCCCTTCCTTTGTGAACATATCAATCGGATATTATTCCAATGATACTCATTCCACAATTTCTAATTCTTGTCTCTACTACTTGTGTTAGAGTTCAACCTTACATGAAATGATCCTTTTGTGATGACGAGGCCTCAAAGTCACAGAGACTTTGCTAACGATATTACAAAATGTTCCATTGAAACTTTGTTACTTAAAACAATTTCATGGTAACGAAGTTTCAAATTCAAGGTACACTCCTTGAATAACTTCCTTGCATTGAAGTTCCTAACTCACATATAGATTTTAATAATTAAATCCCATTATGGAAACATTTTCATATTCCCATATGACCATCAATTTTTAATCAACAATCATCTCAATCTAAAATATGTCACTATGGTCCGTCCAATTTAATACTATACTTCTAATTGTCCACAAGAAACCAATCTTCAGTAAACCTTAGAAGTAAATCTCAGAGTGTTCTTGAGAGTTCACATCCAGTTCTAGTCCTTTTCCCTCTCAATGCTCTAGGCGTTTGGAAAAATCAGAACAAGTGAATATTATAGCATATGTAAACGATCCTATATCCAAACTATATCGGACTCGATACATAATGTCTTACATAAAACATGATATTTGATCAACCACTTTCTATAGTATTTGCATATATCAAATTTCCTATGTTGAATCATTTCAACATGATATTCATATATGTCTAAAACTGAGTTTTATTAAAACTTCAATCTAAAAAAAAATTAGATTTAAAATGAAATATGAGTTCCTCTCCCCTAAATCTTTCTGTAGTGAAACAATTCCCAAACTTTGCAATTTGCAAGTTTGAAATCTTTGTATCCAACAATCAATATCGCCAACTTGCAACACTTAGCATAACAATTACACTCCCACTAGCATAACGATTACGCTCCCACTAGTTGTGACATGTATTCAGAAATCAACTGGACTTCCAAAACTCAATACTTTTTGACTTTCTTACTAAATTGCAGATTTCTGATACGTGATGCTTTGATGATTGTTCATCTAGACTTCTCATGCTTATATGTCTTCATTAGATAGCATATGTGTGTGTTTAAACCCTTTCAGAAGTTATAGTTATAAGTCTTGAATGTTCAAACTAATTGTTGCCATTTCTCACAATTCGAATTGTGAAAATGGATGTCATAATCATATTGCAAATTTGAGAATGCAATTAACACAACCACTAACCAAAATGATATTTATCAAATCTTTAAAATCTACCAGCAAAAATATTTCCTCATAATCATTTTCATGAATTAGAGTGAAACCTTTTGCCACCTAGATTCTATGGTGTATGTGTTCCCATCCATGTGAATCTATCATTACCAACCTACAATCATAAGATAAGGTTGAGGACAAAACCAAAATCAAATCTAGTTTTCCTTTCATGGACCGAACATTGCTTATTCTTAATTTCTTGCCTTCTGGTAGCATAAGGGCCTACTAGTGCTTCCAAGTTTGTTTAAGCATCTCACTTCCATTAACCAATGTCCATCACTAACCAACATGCTCTGCCCTTTGTAGTCAAATGAGAACCAGAGAATTCATAAGCGTTGCCGACTCAACTAATGGATGCACAGAAACGAGAATGTGTCAACTCAACACAATAGGTTATCAACTTCAGATTGTGTCCTAGTGATAACTAAAAGGTTCATTCTTGATTAACTCTTGAAACTCTTCAAGTTCAATAAGACTCCTACTGATTTCTTGACATATAAGTGTTTCTACCAAGGAACAATACTTGAAGACGAAAAACACATATTCAAAAGTTAGTATGGATTCTCAACCAGAAAAACACTTCATGGAATTGGGCTTAGTTTATCCTTTGTTTTAAACAAAACATCACAACTTCCAATTCCAAATGTGCTAGAATAATAAAATGCTATTACTCCATATTTCATGAGGTGTTATAAACCTACTTAGTACGAAACACACTTCAAGATACGATTTTTACTTATTAGAGTATGACTCTAAAATTTTAATTTGTATACGAAATATGACTCATCTCTTGATTGAACCATTTCAATAATATCCGATTCCTCTTCTTAGTCAAACAATTTCACTAAGATGTTCTTCGAGGATCAATTGTAACAGTTCCATAAACATGATACTAAAGTATTATTCTTTCCTTCCAGATTGGATACACTTTTATGTTTCTGCCTAATAGATTTTTCTTATTCATTCTGCTACTCTTTGAAACTTTTCAAGGTGTTAGAATTATGCTTAATCTTATAAACACAACCATCTTTACTTGAAACATTGGTATGACGAACAGAGTTATTGTCATTTATGGTGGATCCTAATAGTCCATATCAATATGTACTAGATCCAGTAGTCCTTCACTTTGACTCACATAAACATGTGATCAATGAATTATTCATAATCTTCCAAAGATATAGATTCTCATACATCACACAATTCGAATTATATGACTCTAAGTTTCTATCTAATTGAAACATCGGTGATGAAAATTCCTTTTCACTTGGTTGATTATGACATTTCCAAAAGCGACATAATTAAGAATCAAATTCACTTTTAACACTGTTAATAATAGAAATATAACCACCAATTTTCATAAATGCCATTGAAAGGAAATATAAAGTAAATAAATCAAAAATTCAGTTTTATTGATAATAAGTGGAAAATTTTGTCCTTACAATGAAAATATATAAAAACCATGTTTCTAGATATTTCCTAAGCAATCCATTAATCTATCATAACTCCTAAACAGCAACTTCCAAAATCGGATCATCGAACCATGCGATCGAAATCCATCTCTCATTATCAGATACAACTTACTATTCTTAAGCTTCCTTCTTTCTCTTAGATCCTGCAAAACATCAAAAAGTTACTATCACATCAAGTATTCAGAATATATGAATAAGAACTTAATAAAATAATGGAGTTAGATAGTGGATGTACCTAAAGTAGAGTCACACGACTTGACTTTACTATCTTTAAGATATTTAGGTAGTCTGGGCAGCTTCGCATCCAATGCCCCTTTAATTGGCAATAGAAACATATGGACCTTTCAGGAATAGTACATGGGACTATCTCAGAAGTAGCCTTTCTCTTTACCATATGGTAAAATGGTTTGACTTTGGCTGATCCCTTTCCATTGGGAAGAGAAATCTTTTCTAGACTACCATTATTACCATTATCAATGTCCATGTAAATTTTGGATATAGATCCTTCAAACACTTTTTCTTGACTTGTGCTTTTAGCATTTATGCTTCAGCAGCAATCAACATATATGTTAGATGAATTAGGGTCACATCGTGGTCCCTCACATAGTAGTCTTTAACGAACTGACACCCAACATTCCCAATCTATCAACTCAATGGCTAGATCCCTAGGGAACATGACACCCAACATTCCCAATCTATCAATATACGATTTCATTTTCGGAACCTGCACACACACACAGACTTTCCGTCTTGATGTTCAAATGCGAACAGGGCTTGAGTAACTTCGTAAATTTCATCTTGAAGGAACATGACTTGGGGAGAGTCATTGGAGGAGGAAGATTTGAGGAAGCATGATCTCGAGTTCCACTTTTGATCGAAAAAGGGAACATTCTTTCACTTTGCTCAACATGTGGAAGATCATCTTCAGATAGAGGAAACACATTTCCAGAAGAACGAGGAAGACCGTTGCTGTCTAAATTTGACATCTATAATAGAAGAAAAGAGAATTCAAGTTAGTTGATTTTAATCCTTAATTATTAACCCACAAATTTAAATTAAGGATATTATCCTTATTTTTTATTCGAACTTTGAAGACGGATTCCATAATCAAATTCAAATCTATTTTTGGTGGGTAAAGCATTTACCAATTTCAATCTCATGAAACTCCTAGATCATTTGAGATTCATTGAACTATTCAATGCCATGTTTAATCTCGATTATGCTCTTCCATTTGTGACTAGGATACTGAGGATCACAAAGAAGATGTGGATAACCATGCAAATTAGTTTGGTACTATCGATGTCATTTATCATCTAACTAATGTGTTGGTTAGCCACATTCGTTGTATTTAATGATAATTTACAATACACCCATTACCACCCTTTATTAGTCCATCTAGTGTGCCGGTTAACCACACACGCTCCACTAACGACTTATAAAGTACAATGTGAAATTTCATGGATCAACATCAAATTCACATTTTTTCCTAAAGTAAGTAAGAGTGGGATTTTAGAAAATAGTTTAGTTACTTTTCATCATTATACTTTTAACGAGGTTAAGCCCTATCAAACCCGTTCGGAGTACGACCCTCCAACAATCAAGGGAGTGGTGGGTAAGAGTGGATACCCAATGACCGTCATTTATAGACCGATTCCTTAAACACCCCTTATAGACCGGCTTGGTGAATGAGGTGTACTATCAGTTTGACTGACTTATTCTTATACATAGAGTAAATATTAAACATTTAATTTTACATATAGTATAAGATGTATTGTAAATTATTTAACATTCCAACGGTTCAATCTTTTAATAAATTAAACTTTTAATTAAATTAAATTGAAACCATCTTATGGATTTATTGATTATATTTTAATTAATCATTTAATTAAATTAATAATAAAATCCATAAGGATGTATTTTAAACTTTTGAAAATACTAGGTTTATTAAATTTTAAATTTAAATTTCGAAGTTAATACAATTTAATTTAAATTTAAAAATTAAAAAATGATTTAATAATTATCTATTAATTAGACCTTTAATTAATTTATTAAACCAATTAAGGATTATACAATTAAATTAATCAAATAATTTAACCTAATCCTCTCCCCTAAATTTCGAAAATCATGAGACGGATAACGCAAAATTTATAATTATCTAGTTAATCAAACAAGGAGATAACTACCAAAAATAAGAAACTTTACCAAGAAACCCTAAGTTTAGAAATTTAGAAAATCTTAGGGAGGAAGGTAAGGATTCCAATACTTGCCTAAATTTCGAAATCTTCGGGGGTAAGGAACCCTCCTCAAAATTGAAACTAGAGGGACAAAGGAAAGGGGGAAGATCCTTTCCTAAAATTTCGTTATCTAGGGTTTAAGAACCCTAGAATTGAAATTCCTTAAGTCCCTAAAGGGTTTAATTGCCATAAACCCTAATAGATCAAATTTAAACAATTGCAATCAAATTCAATAGAAAACAAGCCAAGACTCTGATACCACTGATGGGTTTTGAGCATAACACACAAAAACCTATGTGTGCATGCAACCCTAATTTTCCCGATCTATGTTTTCTCTAATTGAACATACAACATTTGAACATCGATTGGGAGACCCTAGGTAACCTACGTTATTTTCGAAATTTAGATCTAGGGTTAGAAAACATACCATTGATTGTTATATAGTAATAACAATGAAATCCTAGTCTTCTTGAAACCGTGGGAGCAAGCGTCACAAGTGGCCGAAAATGTGAAGTGGTAAGGCACTTTAAACAGTGAGGTAGCTTAGAGCCAATTCTAAAGTTTTAATAGGAAACCATACTTTCTTAGCTTAAGGACCAAGAAAGCCCATGAACTCCCATCCAAGAGCCCTTGGAAGAAAGTTCTAGGGCCTTCCTAGAGATTTTCATCCAACCCCTTCTAGGGAGGTTCTAGAGCCTCTTCCTTCAACTATCAATAAATTGCCAAGCAGCCTCCAAACTTTTAATTAATTCAATCAATCCCAAAATGAATTCCAATTAATTTATGATCAACTATTAATTAAATAATATGAGTTCTAATTAATATATTATTTTCATAATACATTAATAAATCATTTATTTCAATGTATTAATCAAAAAATAAATTCAACCACTCTCTCCAAAAGTCATCATGTCTAGTTGCTAGTTATGAGGGCAACCCAAAAGGAGTGTGCTACTATCAATTCAAGTATATACCAATTATAGTTATGGACTCAAACACCTAATCCAACACATTCTAGCATGCGGCAATGCCCTACAACACCCTCGAGTGCTCAACTTGCCATAATCTTCATGTAGGAAGGACCTAAGCTAGTATTCTGTCTGCATAGCTCCCGATTCTCTTCTATTTTACTCTGTAAGTGAGCTACACTTACTCTACCTTGTGTAAGATTTATCAATGATTCCAAGTTTTTATGTTGATTGATCTACTATAGGAGAGGTGTCTAGAATGGTCATGTCGACATAGTTGTTGGATTTCAGAAAAACTATATGTCGAAATGATCCTGCCTCCTGACTGTCCTACCTGGCTGATCCTTACTTGTTTGATCTTAAAATAGACTTTGCAATTCCTCAGGAATGTAAACTCTTAAGATAATAGTTCCATGTAGTGTGAAACTATACTAAGACGTAGCGTTACGTATATCTAGGTCTTTCGAGATAGGTGTAAGGAGAAGCTTTGCAAGATTCACCAACAACCAGAAACTTTGTCAATTGAGTGCGTAGGTATTATCAAGAATATAATCTCAACTTAAAAATATCCATATTAAATGTTGCTTGTATTATCTGTGTTATGTGCTATTTGTAAAAAGATAAGATAGTAACATTTGGATTATGAAGTTCAAAAAATCAATAAAAATGCTATTGCCTTAGTTTTCAACGTTCACAAGACTTTCACCATATTTTATTGACATGGTCGACCCATCTCTAGTCAAATATTTAGTTCATGCACAAGATATTACAAGAAACGTGGTAGCAATCCATATATTGATTAAATCTAAGATCTTGGGCTTCCCCATGATGTTAGTACAAGTTCAACATAAAAATAGTAAGTTGAAAATTTTATCTATAACAACAATTATCGGGTAAAATATGCAAAACCGGACAAAATGGTTGATTTGAAATTTTTACCTAGTAATCAAAATTAATATACTATTTAACCAAACTCCACTTCTGGCACTATTCTAATTACTAGGTAAAAGTTAACCAACTATTTTCAATCACTTAATACAGGGTTAGATAGTATATTAATATACGCTTAAATAAGTAATTAATCGAAATTAATATAAGGTTAAAAAAGCAATACAAGATTAAATCTAAACTGTTAAATTATTATGGTTTTGGAGTGAATCAGGGTTAAAATCTGCTCTGTTGACATATCTATTTATAGTGAAGTAAAGATTGTATACCGATATTCATAACCTAATTATATAAAGTTCACAAAATCAATAAAAATGCTAACTAGGTTGTAAACATAATCAAATTTTGTAACTCTTTTTATGTTATTCATATTATTTTTCTATTAAATATATTATTATAAACAATAAAATACATACTATACTAAAAAATATTATATAAGATGACTTTTTTTTCTTTTGGTCATTTTACGTGCAAAATTCATCAACATTGAAAAACAACTTATCAATTTAATATTTTTTGATACTCAATAAGTTAATACAAAATTTTTTACAAAACTTAATTTTGACAATAGTTATCAAATGGCATTTAATCTAGTAGTATGAAGTTGTTAAACTTGTGTTCCTCTTCTATCAGATTGAGGGTTCAAATTTCGTAGTGAACAAAATAAATAATTATGTACAAAGATGATTTTGAGTGTATGTTAGTGGTTTAAAAAAATTATCTTTGTATTTGAAAAAATTGCAAAAACATTCTCTGTGGTTTTTCATTATATCTGGCTAAGGTCCAAACATTTGAAAAGTTCTAGATTTGGTCATTTTCAACAAGTTTTGTTGTGGTTTGAGCCCTTTTCCGTTAACTTTAACAGCTTGACTGTTAACCTTTTCAAAATGTCTATTTTACCCTTATGGACCATTTCTCCAACCAAACTACAAGCACCAGTTCTACATATCATTTTTTTTTAGGTTTATTGAACTATTATATATTAATAAATGTTTATTTTTAATATATAATATTTATATATTAATAAATATTGTTTTATTACATTATTAATTTCTTTTAATTATTTTTTTTTAATTTCTTTGTTGTCAGATATTTTAATTGGACTATTATATGTTGATACATAAAGTGGTCCTCTTAAACTTGACGATTCGCAACCACTTCTCCTATCGCAATCTATTCTTTCTACTGCAATCTCTTTTTCTACCCCAACCACAATATGAAGATGTCTTCCGCAACTACCCATCCGCAATGAAGATTTTAGTTACATCATCTAACTTGTGTTTTATGCGTTATTTTATCCAGTGAACCTTGCATGGTCACGTTAAGTCAGAAGTTTAATACTTGTTTATTTCCAATGTAACTTTTTGAGGCTCTATAAATAGAGTCTTCATCTTCATGTAACTTAAACCTCTGAATACACATCTCTACATATCTTATCTTATATCTCTTACCTTTCCATTATCAATCTAAAAGATCTTTCTGAACTTTCTCTCCAAATATTTAGATCGTCCTCTTATCTTATCTAGTCTTCGAGACTCCTTTCATTTTAACTGATATCAAATACTAACTTGTGTTTGAATGTAAACCTTGTTAAGAATCATTTTAGGGTTTACTTGATATATAACTTGTTGTCATTTATATTTCTCTTACTTTTCACACTTTACATTTCCGCAACTAACTATCTAACAACTCTAACTTATTATTGTTGTAAAGCTTTTATGATCCTTTGAGATTAACTTATTCCGCAACCTTATCTTGTACTAACATTTGTTCAAGTGTTTCTCAAAAAAATTTCTCTCAACAATTGGTATCAGAGCCAAAGTGGTTGCTATTTAAGCAAAACTCTAATTTTGAAAAGTCTTCTATACCACTGAAGCTAAAAAAACAAAAAAAACAAAGGAAATATGGTACAAGCTTTATAACTAAACGTTTCCAACAGTGTTGATAGTTCAAACAGAGCTCCATTACTTGTGGAAAATGAATATCATCACTGGTCACAATGGATGGAGAGGTATCTTTAAAGACTTGCAAGAAATGTATGGAGATCCGTGGAAGAAGGACCTCATGTCCCTATTCTTACTCCAGTTCAAGCTGACGGTGCTCAAGTTCAACTAGCTGGTGGTCAAGGAGCAATAAATCGACCAACCAAAGACGATCTAGACAAAATGGAAAATGATGCCATCGCTTTCTCTGAAATTTCATGCGGTGTTGCTCCTGACAACTTCGACATTCTCATCAACTGCAAATCGGCGAAAGAAATCTGGGATGTGCTGAAGAACCTCTATCAAGGGTCAGAATAGGCATAAGATAAAAAACTCACCACTGCCCTAAATGAGTTTAACAACTTCAAATCTATTCCCGGAGAAAGCCTTGATGATTCGTTCAAACGTTTCAATCTCAGCATCACTAAATTGTCAAATGTTGGTATAGTCCAAAGTAACCATGAAACAAACCTTCAATTTCTCAATGGTTAGGGAAGACACTGGTCTACTGCAAAGATGATTGTGCAAGGTGATAGAAATATTCATATGTTGTCATTATTCAAGTTATATGGAGAACTCCAGGCGCTAGAATTAACAATGCTAAAAGACTGTGTGATCTCGGTGGTCCACTTGCCCTAATAGCTCAAGACCCACAAACCAAAACCCCACAATACTCATATCCTACTGAATCATCCTACCCACTTTCATATGACAACTCCCCGCATTCATATGAAGTAGATGTTGAATATGATGATGAAGAAGAATTCCAAAAATCCATTTCCTTGGTTAGCCAACAATTCAACAGGCTACCACCATCTTCATTTGGAAGAATCAGCAGTTTACTAAACCACCATTCAACCGAAACTTCAATCCTCAAAACAACTACACAAGATATCCCCGAAATCCCTACCATCCACCGCAACCACAAAATGAACACCACACAAAAGAAGTACCGCAGTCCAACAAACCATCAGACTCTGGTACCATAGTTAAAGAAAATAGTTAAGTCATCATTTGTCACAAATGCAACAAGGAGAATCACTTTTCCAAAGTTTTTAAGGCAAACACAGTTAAGGAAAAGGCATTCTACCAAAGAATGGCCCAAGAAAATGAAGTAAAAAGAAAAGGGGAGGGCGTATGTTGCCCAAGTGAAGAGAGATCATCAAGTGTGATCATCCAGAGATGAAGATGAAGAAGCTGACAACAAGATGAAAGGAAAAATATGCATGGTCGCAATTGTGGATGAACATGGATCAACAAAGCTGGAAAGAAACTACTGCTACATGGCCAAAGATGGCACCCTCAACATCATCGAACATGTAAAAATCATGATCCACTCTAATAAATTCAGCATGCATGATTGTGAACCATACTTAGAAAAACTTAATGACACATGCGTTGCCATCCTTTTAGACTAAAACAAAGCATTAGATGAAAAGAATATAGCGACCCAATACTTAGGATCCTTTTCATCAGTGTGGGCCAACTATGCAAAGTTGGTCATCGGGTTGAATTTGATAATGAATACTGCTACATCATGATAAGTGATAGAAGCATCTGCTTGATCAAATCCAAGTCCGAAGAGACAATGCATCCTTTGAATATTTCATTGATCATTTGTGAACCGCTATTGTGCTTTCTGTCCAAAGTAGTATCCGAAGTTAGCTGGTTATCGTACCGCAAGCTAGCTCATCTAAACTTCGGGTATATCAACAACCTGGTCACTAAAGAACTCGTTTGTGGTCTCCCAATTCTGAAATACAACAAAGATACACTTTGCCCAGCTTGTGATTATGGAAAACAATCAAAGGGAAGCCATCCTCTAGTTATTGTTTGATCAATTTCTGAACCTTTAGAGCTACTTCATATTAATCTCTATGCCATCACAAAAAAAATATATTGGTTATATTTTATGACTTCACTCATTTCACATGGCTCTTCTTCTTAAGGCTCAAATATGAAACACTACAGACTCTCATCAACTTTATCAAAGAAATTGAGCTCCAAATCAAGTTACCAGTCCGAAAAATCAGAAGTGACAATGGAACCGAATTCACTAATCATCTCTTGAATAGCTTTTTGATTTCCATAGGCATCATTCACAACTTTTCATCTCCATATAGACCGAAACAAAATGGAGTAGTAGAGCGAAGAAATCGTACTCTGGTCAAAGCAGCCAGGTCCATGTTAAACTTTTCAAACCTTCATCTATACTTCTGAGCCGAAGGAGTGGTAACGGCGTGCTTTGTTCAAAACCAAAGCATCATTTGCAAGCGTATCAACAAAACTCCATATGAGAGTCTTAACAACCACAAACCCAATGTCAGATTCTTCCACATATTTTGGAGCAGATGTTTTGTGATCAACAACAAGGATCATCTTAACAAATTTGCACTAAAATCAGATGAAGACATTTTTCTTGGCTACTCAACCAATATGGTAGCCTACAGGGTTCTCATTAGACGTACGAGACTGATAGTCGAAAGCTTCGATGTCAAATTTGATAACTATTACGTCTGCAACACTGCTCCATCAAATTAAACTAAAGTTATCCCTGAAAGTGATATCCCAGCCTCTTCGGGTCCCTTAAACATATTTGAAATCAAATATGATGATCTCTTTGACCCCGTAGAGACGGCTCATCTCTCAGAAATTCTTGTGTCTCCGGTAGCTCAACAACAACATGCTGAAGTATCTGGTCCAACCTTGTCCGAAGAATTGTTGCATGATACTTCCACCTTGTCGGTTAAGCGGGAAAGTTCAACTCGAGGTTCCAGTGATTAAAGACACAGCTCCGGTATCTACCCGCAAAGTCACAACTCAATCAAATGTCTCTTTAGGCTCTGACGATGAAGAAATAGAGAACATAGACACAAGAACTGATCTGAGGATTATCACTCACTCATCAATCCAGGGGGAACCATCCTTGGTTCAAGGAGAACTCCCATCCTTAGTTCAGAGAGAACCTCAATCAAATGCTGATCAAAATCCTACAGTTCAAGACACTTCCATAGACAGCTCACAAGTCGAGGGGGAACTACCTTCTCCAACCGTAGAGTCCTTTGAAGTTGAAGATATTCCCTCCACTGCAGCTGCTGATCACCAACAAAATCGTCTTCAAATCGAGAGGAAGGATCACCCACCGGGTAAAATCTTTGGAAACCCATTCGCAGGTATATAAACTCGATCTTCTAGTGACTTAACTAACCACTACCACTATGCAAACTTCATTTCCTCAGTCTAGCCTCAAACCATAAAGGAAACACTCATGGAACCCAACTGGATCATTGCAATTCAAGATGAGTTAGCATAGTTTCAGAGGAATAAAGTGTGGAAACTTGTACCGAAACAAAATGGCCACACAATTTTTGGAACAAGATGGGTATATAAAAACAAGCTTGATGAATCTGGTGCGGTGTAAGAAACAAAGCAAGGCTAGTTGCTAAGGGGTACAGTCAACTGAAAGGCATTGACTATGATGAAACATATGGCCACATAGCCAGAATGGAAGCAATATGCATCTTCTTAGCGTATGTGGCACACAAGAACATCAAAGTACATCAAATGGATGTAAAAAGTGCCTTCCTTAATGGTGAACTAAAAGAGGAAGTTTACTTGCAACAACCTCCTGGCTTCGAGAGTAGAGAATTTCCCAATCATTGCTTCAAGCTTGAAAAAGCAGTCTATGGTCTGAAGCAAGCACCAAGGGCATGGTATGAGACTCTTTCTGAGTTTCCTGTCACGTCCGGTTACCAAAAAGGTGTGATTGATCCTACATTATTTAGAAGGGCAAATGGTAATCACTTGATGCTCATCTAAATATATCTGGATGATATCATTTTAGGGTCAGCAGATCAAGGTACGGTGAATGAATTTGCAAAGGTCATCACTAGTAAATTCCAAATGAGCATGAATAGACAGATTAATTTCTTTCTAGGAATTCAAGTGAAACAAGTCCCTCAGGGGATATTCTTTCATCAAGAGAAGTACACCTCTGACCTGCTGAAGAAATACTCATGGAAAATTGTTCCGTAACCAAGGTCCTTATGGCCTTTGGATACAAGATTTCAGCTAATCCTTCAGGAGAATCAGTTAACCACAAAACTTATCGTGGAATGATTGATTGGGTCATTGATGTACATCACCGCAAGTAGACCGGATATTGTCTTTGCAACAGGCTTATATGCTTGGTACCAAGCTGATCCTAAAGTATCACACTTGACCGCAGTCAAGCAAATTCTCAGATACTTAAAGGGAAGTAAAGCTTTAGGCCTCCGGTATCCTGTGGGAAATGATTTTAGCCTTCAAGCCTTCACAGATGTGGATCATGCCGGATGCAGATTAGATAAAAAAAAGTACTTCCTGTGGTTGTCAATTTGTAGGAGGAAGACTAGTCAGCTGGTCTTCAAGGAAGCAGAATTGTGTCTCTTTGTCTATCGCAAAGGTAGAAAATGTGGCCGCATCCAGCTGCTGTTCCCCAGTTCTGTGGATGAAAACTCAACTCATCGATTACAGATACAAAATGTTGCGAATACCGATTTACTTTGATTCAGAGAGTGTTATAGCAATTTCTCACAATCTTAATCACCACTCGAAGACGAAACACATTGAACTCCGATGCCACTTCATCAAATATCACATTCTCAAAGATAACATCGAATTAATTTTTTTTCTTACTCACGAAGAAATTGCTGATGTTTTTACCAAGGCACTTGATGCTATAAAGTTGAATAATTTTCTGGAAATGCTAGGAATGCTGAATCCAGACCCGCAATTCTTTTTGAATTGATAGGTACCGCATGCCACTTCTGGTCTCCGCTACGGTCCTAGAGTAATATACTTATCATATATCTTTTCAATCTAACTTATATACCGCAATCATATATAATACTTATATTCTTTGGGTCTTTAATTTCTGTTATTGCTAACCTTTTATCAAGTGTTCCTATCAGCTTCCACTATCGTAGTCACACTTCTCTCCACCGCAGTCATCAAAATCCATTCGTAGTTACAATAAATGATCCTGCAATCACTTCATAAATTCCCTGATAACTTTATGTTCTATTTAATGATCTTTATTAAATAAAAAAATTCCTCATAAAACATCCATTTTGTAGAATACTTCCTTTCAAAATCACCTTTATGTGTCAGACCTATTTTAGGTTAAATGAAAATTAAATTGTTATTTTCCATAAAAGAAATCTTTTAACAAATCTTTTTTCTTAGTCTGTCACATCTCATAGCCTCCAAACTGTCTAATTTGTTTCAACTTCTTTTACAATGGATAAACCCTACTCATTACACGTTATTCAAACGTGTGAACATGGGTCTGACAGTCATTAAATGCCCCGATTTTCTAGTAAAACTTTTCCTTTTGATTTAATTTTACTTGTGGCTGATAATGGTTAAAACCAAAGGGTTTTACCGTTAACAGCGGTAGATAGGTTAATTCGAACAAAAATTTGAAATCCGGTGATATAAAAACCCCCTTTTCTTCCCAAGAATGCTTTACGCTTTCTGAATCCCTAAATGACAATCTTCATCTTCTTCCCTATCGCTAAAATAGTTTTCTTGCAAGTTCTTAAAACTTTTCCTGCAACAATGGTGAAATCAAGCATCTCCAAGAAACAGTCGAAGGCCTCTGGATCTGCTCGACCCACCGACTCTGAATCCACAATCAAAGATCAATCCCCTTCCATTGCCTCAAGAAATTTCAGAGCTATATTTTCCGATCATCCCTCCTATAATGATGCTATCAAGCTAATGATCCAGTTTCTCTCAAAACACCTACTATTTGGACCATTCAACGCCTTCACTGAAGTTGTTCAATTACCAACTTTGTTCAACTGTGCATTCTCTGATTTCCGACCATCTCACAACCTTCAAGAAGTTCATCTCAGTCTGGTGGATGACTCTCTTGATGTTCTAACCAAAGCCAAATTCCTGGAAGCATTCAATCTAAGGGTCTTGCCTTCTACAAAGTTCTTCTCTCCAAGCCCTACCGATATGATCACAACCATATCAGATGGGTTATCAGAAGAAGTTATGAGGATTCGGAGAATTCAATAAGAACAATCTCCCAGTGGTGTGGCAGTTTGTGTGTCACTACATCAATAGAAGCCTTTGCGGCAGAACAGGTGGTACCGATAACATGGGTATCAAGCTTATGGAATTGGTTTGGCGCATATTCACTTGGAATCTGGTCAATTATGCTCAAATACTTTGGGATGATTTTCTTCAATATATCCCCAAAGAGTCTCCTAAAGAAGGTGCAATCAAGCTCACATTTGCTCATTTCTAGTCGCTCTGCATTCTTGATCTTAGCAAGCCAATCTCAACATGGGAGATGATTCAAGTCTCTTTGTCGCTCGCGATCTTAAAAGGTACACTGCCTCTAAAGATAAATCTATTTTTGGACCCCTTAGGAGATTACCTGGACACATTTTGGATTTTATTGGACTCAACACTTGTGAAGTCACAGATCACATTGAGGCTACGGATGGTATTGGCCCATACCATTCTTCCTCGCGTCATCCTAGTCAGTCTATCATAGCCCCTACCGCAACCCAGGTCCCTCCTACCGTAGACACGACAGAACAACCCAAATCCAAGATAGTGAAATCTTTTGCAGTAACAAAGAAGCACCCAATAAACATTATGAATAAGGGTGCTACCCCTTCCAAGAAAAGAAAATCCAAGACTGCAGGCTCTTTTATTGTGGTGATTGAACCACCACTGGACGTTGCTGATGAACCTCAAAAAGATTCTTCAACATCTTGACAACTTTTCAAAAGGAAGAAACTCAAACTTAACCCAATTCCTAGCCAAATACGTGACCCGACTCATACCACAGTCTCTCAACAGACTCCAATGGTCGTTCGAGCTACCGTAGGCTAATCTGTTCAAACCCCATCTCACCACTCAGATACAGTAAGTGTATCTATTTCATCTCTACATGGAGACACACATCCAGTTGACTCCTAAGTGGATCTAACTGAGAAGAGACGCGCTAAGGTCTCCAGTGCATCACGTGTACACTATTTTGAACCTAAGGAGTTGCGCTCCATTCTCTTTCGTGTCACACAAACACTTGAAATACCAATCGCACTCCAAGTCACTTCTTCCGCCTTTGCCAGAACTGAGCCAAGGCCAAACTTGACTGCAGGTCAAGGAGACCGAGGAAGCTCAGGATATCCTATTACACTACGATTACTTCCAAGTGGTCTAAGCGTGGGGAGCACAATGGTGCAAGGAGTCACGAACTCGAAGACACCTAGGAGTCACGAACTCGATCATATGATTCATGGACTCGGGATCAACCAACTACTGATTCTGGAATCCGAAAGTATGAAGCTTTTCAAAGAGCATTCAAAGCAAGGAAAGAACAACAAATTCAACAACAACAACAAAAAGAAAGAGATCTTCAAACAGTTACCAAGTATTAGGCGGATGCTTTCAGCAATGCAAAGACAGTACCTGATATCTTGCAAATTCAATATTCGGTATCAAAAATGGAATCCACAGTTCAACAAGCTCAAAATCTTCAAAGTGGTGTTGGTCCATCTATGCCTCCTTCAACTGCTGAAATCCACAATTCAAACGATGATGGAACCGCAATTGAGATGAACGCAGGTCCAATGTTTGGACTTGATGACATTGATCTTGAAGATGTTCAACAACCCCCCCCCCCCCCCAATTCAGATGAATTTATGATGGTGTTTGATGACAAAGAATCCAGTGGATCCCAACACTACACTTCAAAGCCTAAAACCAAGAAGAAGAAGTGAAGTTTGAGATTACAAGGATAATTTAATGGCTTAGTGAAGTTAGGAAGTTTTGGTGGATTCTCATCAAATTTCTAAAACTTGATAAGTAAGGAAGAAAAGTTGAAGAGGTCACTTTGGGGGGAAATGTTGATACATAAAGTGACCCTCTTAAAGTTAACAATCAGCAGCCACTTCTCCTACCGCAATCTCTTTTGCTACCGCAACCGTAATCTGAAGATGTCTTCCACAACTACCCATCCGTAATGAAGATTTCAGTTACATCATTTGACTTGTATTTTATGAATTATTTTATCCAGTGAACCTTGCATGATCACATTAAGTCAGAAGTTTAATACTTGTTTATTTCCAATGTAACCTTTTGAGACTCTATAAATAGAGTCTTCATCTTCATGTAACTTACACCTCTGAAAACACATCTCTACATCTCTTATCTTCTATCTCTTACCTTTCGATTATCAATCTAAAAAGATCTTTCTGAACTTTCACTCCAAATATTAAGATCGTGCTCTTATCTTATCTAGTCTTCGAGACTCCTTTCACTTTAACTGATCTCATATACTAACTTGTGTTTGAAGGAAATCCTTGTTAAGAATCAGTTTAGTGTTTACTTGATATATATAACTTGTTGTTATTTATATTTCTTTTTTTTTCGCACTTTACATTTCCGCAACTAACTATCTTTTTTTTAACCGGCAAATCTAATCTAAACTAATAACACCTAATTCCATCTATATCCACGACGAGACTTGAACCCTCGACCTCAAAGATGGAGGGCATCACCTGATACCCTTTGGTCGCAACTAACCATCTAACAAATCTAACTTATTATTATTGTTGAGATTTTATGATCCTTTGAGATTAACTTATTTCGCAACCTTATCTTGTACTAATGTTTGTTCAAGTGTTTCTCAAAAGTTTTTCTCTCAACGTTATATATGAATAAATATTATTTTTAATATATAATATTTATATATTAATAAAAGTTATTATATTGGATTATTAATTTATTTTAGTTAATTTTGTTTATTAGAGTAATTCTTATTTATTAGATTACTAAATAAGAATATATATATATATATATATATATATATATATATATATATATATATTATTTTTAATTTATAATATTATATCCGAATAAATATTATATTATCATATTATTAATTTAATTTCTTTTAGTTAAGTTTTTAATTCTTGTTTATTGGAATACCACTTTTAAGTTATTCTTTTGTTTATATAATAAATATTAATTATTATATTATTAAATTTATTTTTATTGTACAATATATATATATATATATATATATATATATATATATATATATATATATATATATATATATATTAGTTCCACCATAAAATTATCGGAATACGCAAACCTCTCATCAATGAAAATTATCAGGATCATCGCCAAACATCTTCAATGGAGGTCTGATGTAAACCCTACTAACTTTTCCATCCAACACCACCGGTAGCCACCTGGGATAACCTCTTCACAATCTGTTGTAATCCATCATATCCCACATATGCGGAACAAACTCTTATAAACATTAAAAGTGGTGTTGGTGATCGGGTGATGGTAGAGGTGTTATCGTAGGTCACTACCGACATCTTTGTAGTTTTATCAGAGGTCGAACAAAAACTCACTAACCTTTTCCAACCAATGATGACGGTAGTCACCTGCGATAACACCACTCCCATCAAGCGGATCTCCACATCCACTTTTAATGTTTATAGGAGTTTGTTGCACATTGTGTAGGATATGAAGGATTCCAACAGATTGTGAAGAGGTTGTCTTAGGTGACTACCGGTGATGTTAGGTGAAAAAAGTTAGTAGGATTTACGTCGTACCTCCGATAAAGGTGTTTGACTGTGATCCCGACGACTTTCATTGATGAGCGGTGCCACTTTTGCATATTCCAATAACTTTGTGATGGAACTCATAAAATTAAAAAAAAAATTAATATTATACAATAAAAGTAAATTAATAACATAATAAATAATATTTGTTATATAAAAAATAATATATTAAAAGTAATATTCCAATATAAAAGAATTAATCCAAAAAAAAGTATTAAAAAATTAATTAAAAGAATGTAATAATCTGATAATGTAATATTTAGTAGGATATAAACATTATTAGCTAAAAATAATATCTATAAATATATAATAGTACAATAAAGAAGAATTACTCCAATAAGTAAAAGTAACTAAAATAAATTGATAATCCAATATAATAATATTGATTAATATATAATTCTTATATATTAAAAATAATATTTATTCATATATAATAATCCAATTAAAATATCCGATAACAAAGAAATTAAAAACTTTAATTAAAAGAAATTAATAATCTAATAAAGTAATATTTATTAATATATAAATAGTGTATATTAAAAATAACATTTATTAATATATAATAATTCAATAAAAATAAAAAGAAGATATGTAGAAATGGTCCTTATAATTTGGTTGTAGAAATTGTCTCTAAAGATAAAATAGTCATTTTAAAAAACTTATCAGACAAGTTGTTAAATTTAATTAAAAAGTGAACAAAACCATAACAAAATTTATTCAAAATGCAACTTTTCAAAGGTTTTGAGCTTATATACATAAAATGAGAAACCACATGGACTATTCTTGCAATTTTGTTTTTATTTATTTATTTTACTTTTTTACATTGGTTAAGTTAATAAACAGTTTTATAAATAAATAGAAAAAAACATTTTAAATAAGCAAATCCCAAACAGCCTTTAACATGCCAAATATGCCAGATTAGTGGTGTTTTGTGATATTGTCCCGAAAACATTTTTTAAATCGGTATTTTGTGATTATCTATCTCAAAATATATTGGTAAACATATATTTCTAATATAATATAGAAGGATATGTTTTAAATAAGATTTATAATGTATTATTGAAATAGGAAAAAGAAAATTCTGCGAATCATCTTTATATGTTTTTTTAATACAGGGACAAACATGGCCTGATAAAATTAAAATCATTGAAACTAAATCGATATGAAATGTGAGTGTCAAAAGCTATCATATTGGTACTTGGTATGCGAAATAGAAAATGATGTTACGTGGGATATGTTATTTTTTTGATTGTAATAATTTGTTGCCAAACCAAAACTAGAAAGATCTGAATGAAAGAGATCACGAAAGCGACACCTTCTTCGTTATTCTTGTAATAAGATCACATGTTAAGTAACTTGAGGCTTGTCATGTCAATTTAATATATATGTTCTCTTGTCACTTTACTGTATTAATTTCTTGAATGAACTGTGCAGATATATATTTGCTACATATCTATCAAAAATATCTTCTAGGGAAAATGATTTATACGGTAACTATGTTTTAAAATCGTTCAAAAAATATTATTCAAGTTTGGTGTGTCTAAAAAACATCATCCAAGTAAAACATTTGTATGAAAAACACCAATGAAATACGTTATTTGTTCAAATTTGACATTGTGGTAACTGGTAAAAAATAAGTAAAGGAAAAAAAAAAAAAACAGGAAATGACTCAAAGGGGTAACTATGTTGCAAAATCGTTCAAAAAAACATCATCCAAGTTTGGTATGTTCAAAAAACATCATCAAAGTAAACTTTTTGTACAAAAAACCCCCCAACAAACTATTTGTTTTGTTCAAATATTACCCACCGGTAACTGACTTTTACAGGTTAAATAATGACTTGACTTAACTATTATGACATGGCATAATAATTATTGACAAAACAATAAATGATATATTCCTCTATTAAAAAAACGATTTAGGGTTTCTTCATGAACGAATGACGTTCTTCTTCTCCTTTGATTGCTTTTCTTCTTCTAAAGTGATGATCTCGAACTCAAGTCCAAAACCCTAATTCTTGACTTAAGGCAAAAATGGCTACTTTACCCCTGCCTCAATGGGCCTCCCTCCCCTAAGGCGTAAATGCATCCAAGCCCAGCTACAAGGCCTCTAAGGCCCAATATGGCCCAAGAACCCCCAACATGGCCTTAAGCCCAAAAAATGACATGCTACAATCAGGTGAGCCCAAGGCCTAACTTAAACAAGTCTATGCATCCGCCTAACATATGATGAAGCCTTTGCGATCCTGATGTCGAGCCAGTATGCCCGGCGTACTCCTAGCGTACGCCCAGTGTACTCGGCTTGGGTCAAGAACAGCTAATCTTTTGAAGGCCATATCTTCTTCACTCTAAGTCAAATTTCGTCTTTCTTTATATCCATGGGAGCTAATTTAGGCATCAGATACCCATACCGAGGGTTATGACCATCGGATTGCAATTCTTAGTATTACCTTAATGCTAAATTAGATTTCGTCGTCCTGGGGTCTAACCGAGTGTTATGGCCTTCGGAAACAGAATCACAATCTAATTTGGACCCTAGCACAACTCTTTGATGCCTAAATTAGATTGCGGTTCTTAGTGTTACCTTAATGTCATGTATGCTATCTCTTTTTTGCTTTACCTTACTCTGCCTAGGATATCATGGCTTAGGGGTATTTATAGCCTGATCGTTGTTAGAAGAGTTTATAGTCTTAACCGGTCCTTCATTTATTATTCGGTCTACAGACAGGCACGTCTCTTGTCCTCTCCTTGTTAGTTTATTGTTTCATACCATTTTCTTTTGCTTTTTATGGATTTGGGCCTTAGGGGAGGGAGGCCGATTGAGGCAGGGGTAAAGGAGCCTTTTTTTTGCCTTTAGTCAAGATTTCGAGTTTTGGACTTGAGTTCGAGATCAACTTTAACATCTTGATTTCCCAGGTATATTATTTTATTTAATTATTTTGGAGTTTGTAGAGGAACTCGGCGAGTTGGAGCCAAGACTTGCCGAGTAGGGTCGCAGATGTTCATCCGGGTTCACGTCCGGACTCGGCGAGTCCACGCTGTTTAATGAAACCCTAATCCCCCGGGGTTTAGAGCCTATTTAAGGGCACTTATAGCCTCCCATTGCGGCTACCAGTCCCTTGAGAGAACCCTAAGTGAGCCAAATTGTTATGAGGGAGAAGAAATCACTTTTTGATCCTTGTACCTTTGGTTTACCAAGAAGAAGGTGACAAGAGCAAAGAGGAGGTACGATTCAAGCAGTTCCAGAGTTCAGAGACTTCATTTTGAGGTAATAGTTCGAACCTCCTTCAGTTTTGGTGTTGATCATTAGAGTTAGGGTTTTCTTACCCCTTTGGAGAGTGATTATGTGGAGCAAATGGTCCCTCTTCGAGTTTGTGCCTTGGATCTGGACTCAAAGAGGTCCAGAGACCTTAACCCTTGGAGCTTTATGGATCAGTTTGGGGTTATTGGACTTAGGTTGCCATTTTTGGGACTAAATCTCCTTTTGATGCCTTGTTGTGGTTATACAAGCATCAAATTTCGAACTTTACGTGACATTCACGCTTGGGGAGGCCAGATCTATTGTTTGGGGAAACAGATCTGACCTCAGCAGGTCAGTAGAGTTTGTGCATGGAATGAACTCGCTGAGTTGTTCTTGAGACTCGGCGAGTAGGGTTAGGGTTTCACATAAATTACTCAGTGAGTAGACTTGCCGAGTTGGGGGATGACTCAGTGAGTCAGGAGGGAGTTAGAGGACTGAATTTCAAGGCGGTACTCATCGAGTTGTTCTTGAGACTCGGCGAGTTGAGTCGGGGTGGCCCCGCGATTCATGACTGGTATGAGTCGTCGAGCATAGGGAGGGACTCGGCATGTCAAGCGGGACAAAGAGTTAGAGGACATGTGTGAACTCGCTGAGTCACCAGGGTGCAGTCGCCGAGTAGGGTCAAAGTGTGACCGTTGACTTTTGTTGACTTTTAGGGTTTGGTCATCAATGGAGTCCTTGTGACAAGAGGGGGGTAAAATAGTCTTTTACCCTTCTGAGGGTGCCAATGGCAAGTTGAGTATAGTCTCGAGAGTTATATTTATAAGAGTATTTATTTATGTGAATAGGCGGACGCTAGGCAATATTTTCCATCGAGTCTGAGATTTACCGAGACGCCTGAGATGAGTCTTCTCACTATACTTTACCTAGTGTGGTAACAGAGTTATGTGACAGAGTACTATAGAGTTATATGCCAGTGTATTTGCATGTTATTTATGAGTTGTGATTTATTGTGATATGTGATATGCATGACTCAGAGTTACAGAGTTGGGACTTTCGAGTCCCTAGAGTTAGGGCCAGAGGGCCCACAGAGAGTTGGGGCTGGAGGGCCCCACTGAGACACATTGACCAGAGGGTCGACAGAGTTTCAGCCTCGAGTGGCTATTATGTGTTAGAGTGATATTTTGGGGAACTCACTAAGGTTATGCTTACAGTGTTACGTGTTATGTGTTTCAGGTACCAGTGATGACCGCGGGAAGGCGCCGGCTTGATTCGTACACACACATGGGATTTTATGTATTTTGATATTGGGAGATATTTTGTGAAACAAAGACATGATACTATGACATTTTATGAATGAATGAGTTTGTAAAAATGTATTTGAAAATGCGAAAAATTGTTTTAATTTTTACGGTGTTACATCATCACTTTAGAAGAAGTAGAGCAATCATAGGAGAAGAAGAAGTCATTCGTTCATGAAGAAACCCTAAATCGATTTTTAAAGGAGGAATATATCATTTATTATTTTGTCAATAATTAGGCCCTGTTTGATATGCATCTGACCGAGTCAGGTCAGACATTTTTGGCTGACTCGGTCAGACGAAAGGTGTTTGATAGACAAAATATTGACGTTTGACTCGGAAAGAAAGGTCTGACCAAGAAAGAAGTTGGAAGATGGCTGACTCAGAAAGAAAACAAGGGTTTCCAATAGTACCCTTGACTTTGATAAAAATTAGCAGCTAATGAAGGTTACAGGAATAGAACTTGGGTCTCCTTTGTAGAAACAATGGTGTTTACCAACAAGCTAAAGGGCTTTTTTGTTTTATCTCTAAAATAATATATTTAATGTTTATTTTGCTGGAAGCTTTTGTATACATTATTATTATTATTATTATTATTATTATTATTATTATTATTATTATTATTATTATTATTGTTGTTGTTGTTGTTGTAATTGTTGTTGTTGTTGTTATTATTATTATTATCATCATATTGCATAGAAACGCGTAGAGCATCGGGGTAAAATGGTCATTTTGCACCAGTCAGCACATTCAGTCAGATTTTCAATCTAACAACATGATTTCTTACTCAGTCAGAATTTCTTACTCAAACAGAAATTTCTCAGTCAGCACTTTCTCATTCAGAAACTATCAAACGGGGCCTATGTCATGTCATAATAGTTAAGTCAAGTTATCATTTAACTTGTAAAAGCTAGTTATCGGTGGTAATATTTGAACAAAACATATAGTTTGTTGGTGTTTTTGTACAAAAAGTTTACTTGAATGATGTTTTTTGAACATACAAAACTTGGATGGGGTTTTTTGAACGATTTTGAAACATAGTTGCCCCTTTGAGTCATTTCCTCTTGTTTTTTTTTTTTTTACTTATTTTTTACCGGTAATTGTCGGTTACCACAAGGTCAAATTTGAACTAAAAATATACTTCGTTGGTATTTTTTGTACAAATACTTTACTTGTGTGGTGTTTTTTTAGACACACCAAACTTGAATGATATTTTGTGAACGATTTTGAATCATAGTTACCCTATCTTCTAGTTTATCAACTTATAATTCGTGATCACTTTTTTTTTTTATTTGTGTTTATTGTAACATATAATCACTACAATGAATAAAATTAGAGGATATTGAACAGACATTTTGCAAAATGAATATTAAACATTGTTTCTTGCTTTGGCTATTGCATAGAGAATGGTAATCATTCCAATCTCATTATAACCGACTCTAAAGTAAGATCTATTATTAGGATGATAAGATTCAATATCATCTTAATATTTTACACTGAAATTGATTCCACCACCCCATCCTTCCTTTTTTATTTTTTATTTTTTATTTTTTTTCTTTATTCTATTATTTAAGCTTTTAATCTTTAAATGTACTAAACAGTAGACAATTGGTTATTTCTTTTCAAACACTCATTCATAGCCTGAAATTGAGCTTTAATCAACAAGTTTATGGGCAAGAAGTTAAAGACAAGTTCAGGTTGTAGCATCTTCTAATCGTGATCCGATTTTATGATCATATAATATTGCAATGCATAAAACTATATAGGTAAGATTTCGATTTTAACAATTTTGACTACAACAATCTTTCGCTTGAAATATATTTAATAATCAATTAACTGATATTTGCATGATGGCTTTTTGTAATTTATGGTCATAACTTCGGGTTTCACATATCATCAGTTTGCGAATTGATTTATGTATATATAAAAATTTTAAGGATTTTGAATGTTATATATCATCTATTCTTTTGAACATCTAAACTCAAAATGTTGACCTCTTATATCATTAAACAAAATTTCTTTAAAAGAAAACTGTGTTAATTTATTTGTATTGAAGTTAGTGTTCTATTGTTTTTTAGGCTAGCCCAATTTTGTTTAGCCCATCTCTCTCTCTCTCTCTCTCTCTCTCTCTCTCTCTCTATATATATATATATATATATATATATATATATATATATATATATATATATATATATATATATATATATATATAAGGGACAGTTCAAATAAAAACAGTAAATAGTGTGAGAACGTAAAAACATTTTTTTATATTATTATTCTATAATAAATTTTGTATCGACAACTTTATTTCATTATTTAGCAAAGAATAAATGAATAGTCAAAAGTTAAAATTAAAATTAGAATTTACTACAAAAATACACATACATAAGTTTATAATAGAATAATAACATTGTATCGAATATATGACTAATCGAAAGTTAATATTTATATGGAAAACTACAATAAAACCCCTACATATTGGTCTTATAATCGATTTAGTCCTTATATATTTTTTTTATTCAGTTAAGTCCCAAATACCGGTAATCGTATTTAATTTAACCCTTTGATCAGGTCAACAGGTCATCCAACTTTCAAAAATTACATTTTTGGCCCAGATTTCAAAATTTTATTAAGAATTTGGTCCAAAATTTACACTTTTGGCCCAGATTTTAAATTTTTTTACAAATTTGGTCCAAAATTTACACTTTTTGCCCAAATTTTAGAATTTTATTATGAATTCATCCTAACTTTAGTTTTTTTTACAACTTTTTTTTCTCAAAAATTTGGTTCTAATATGTTTTTTCTTTATAAACTCATACTTATACAAAAAAAAAAAAAAAAAAAAAAAAAAAAAAAAAAAAAAACATATTTTCACATAAAAATCTTATTTTTTCTATATAAAAACTTTTTTTAAAAGGTTTTTTGTATATAAAGTATTTAGTTATAAAAACAGGTTTAGACTATTTGTGTGATATCTCTTAAAAAATCAATTAAGAAACTAAAAGTAACCCTAAATTATAAAAACAGGTTTGGATTATTTGTTCTTTAATCACATTTATATGAAAGTTTAAACTAGTTACATTATATATGAAAGTTTAAAATATATATAATATAATAATATTATATTTTATTCGTAAAATTTTTTTAAGAAAAAAGTTAAAATCATAACTTTGATATATTTTTTTATAACTTTTTAATAAATATGTTATCTAAATAAAACATATACATTCATGGCACGTGTCCGATCTAGATTGTGATTTTTTATTGTCAATCAACCTTTTCTTATTTGGATTATTTACAATCTTGTATTTCCTTTATTATTTAATGTCTGCTATATGAAATATCGGTTGCAATTTATTATCGATACGCATGTTTGTAAGGGAGTGAGAAATGATCAAAAATACAATAGCAACATAAATATATAAAATATTATAACTATCAATAACACAATAGAATATTTTAACTAAAGTTCTAAAGAATTTACACATGAGTTTGGTTAAAAAAAATTCCTTGTGAAGCTCAACTCAAGCATTTTTCAGGTCTTTGAGTAATTTTTTTAACCAAACTCATGTGTAAATTCTTTAGAACTTTAGTTAAAGTATTCTATTGTGTTATTGATAGTTATAATATTTTATATATTTATGTTGCTATTGTATTTTTGTTCATTTCTCACTCCCCTAAAAACATGTTTTTCGATAATAAATTGCAACATGTATTCCATATAACAGACATTAAAAATAAAGGAAATACAAGATTATAAATAATCCAAGTGAGAAAATGTTGATTGGCAATAAAAAATCACAACCTAGATCGGACACTTGCCATGAATGGATATGTTTTATTTAGATAATATATTTATTAAAAAGTTATAAAAAAATATATCAAAGTTATGATTTTAACTTTTTTCTTAAAAAAATTCTTACGATTAAAATATAATATTATTATATTATATATATTAAACTTTCATATATAATGCAACTAGTTTAAACTTTCATATAAATGTTAGTAAAGAACAAATAATCCAAACCTGTTTTTATAATTTAGGATTACTTTTAATTTCTTAATTGATTTTTTAAGAGATATCACACAAATAATCCAAACCTATTATTTTATATACAAAAAAATTTTAAAAAAAGTTTTTATATAGAAAAAGTAAGATTTTTATGTGAAAGTAAGTTTTTTTTGTATAAATATGAGTTTATAAAGAAAAAAACATATTAGAAACAAATTTTTGAGAAAAAAAGTTGTAAAAAAACTAAAGTTAGGATGAATTCATAATAAAATTCTAAAATTTGGGCAAAAAGGGTAAATTTTGGACCAAATTTGTAAAAAAATTAAAAATCTGGGCCAAAAGTGTAAATTTTGGACCAACTTTGTAATAAATTTTGAAATCTGGGCCAAAAATGTATTTTTTGAAAGTTGGATGACCTGTTGACCGTGTTAAAGGGTTAAATTGAATACCATTACCGGTATTTGGGACTTAATTGAATAAAAAAAATATATAATGACTAAATCGATTATGAGGCCAATATGTATGGACTTTATTTTAGTTTTTCATATTTATATTAGAATTACTTCAACAATACATATATACAAAATTGATTATAGAATAATAACATAAACATAGTGTTTTTACGTTCTCACACTATTTACTGTTTTTATTTGAACTTACTTCTATATATATATATATATATATATATATATATATATATATATATATATATATATATATATATATATATATATATATATATATATATATATATATATATATATATATATATATATATATATATATATATATATAGCCGTTTACCCGTGCAAAGCGACAGGTGTGAATAGTTTGTTTTGGTAAATTATTAGTTTCAATTCAACGATTATTTTTCTTTAGGATATATGTTATATTAAAAATAAAACGCAATGTATTAACAAATAGTTTCAATTCAACACTTCATTTTCTTTGTGACACACAATGTATTCTTTAATGTATTTTTCGTGTATGTGGATGTTGGATAAGTGTTTTCGTATAGTTGATCTATTGATTCGAAAATAGGTTATTTCATAGTTCATGATAATATATTTGAAAAAAAAACATTTTTTTTTCATTTGTAACTTTATAGTAAAAAACATAGTTAAAGTATATTATTGTTTTGTTTAAAACTAAACATATGTTGTTATTTCGTTTATAATATAATTGAAAATTTTATGTGGTTTTATTTGAAAAACAAAAACTTTTATTGTTTAACCATAAAATACCATTTCAATGGACAAACCGAAAAAAATGGTTTTATGAAATTCAGTCCGACTTCCATAAGGATAACTTTATATCGATTAAATTATATTTTTCAGTCTTTAAGTTTGTTGGATTTTGTAAGTTAGTTCTAAAAACTAACTATTTTTTCCTTAAACCAAAATATATAAAATATACCATCGGGCGATATTTGTAAGTTTTTTTATGTGAAATTTAAAATATTTTCGATCTATATTGTAAATTGAATGATTTATGAGTATCAATGTTTTGAATCGACATATTCAGTGGAATAAATATCTATGCCTTTTTATATTTTTAATACCTAAGTTGTATTACTTATAATTATAATAGTATAATAATATAAAATATGGACAATATGACAATTTGATAATGATTAAGACAATAATTATTTTTAATTTAAAAAAACTATTAAAGACTTTGCCTTATTTTGTGGGGAAGTTTCGCATGTACTCATATCATTGATATATAGTTGTAGATAATGCATTTGATACTAAAAATATGATAATTCGATATTGTTTGAGCACCTTGAATTCACCTGAGCATTGAGTTTTACCTGCATCTTCTTAAAGAGAGTGTACGTGAAGGAGAAGAAAGTATTATTGTTAGTAGATCAAATCCGAAAGAAAGCACATCTCCATCTATTGCAATTGTTCAATCAATTGAAACTCTTACAAGATTTGGGAAAGAAAAAGGAGTATAAGCTAAGGATTTATCTAGTTTGGAATAATAATCAGTTAAAAGAAGAGAAATTGAATAAAAAAAGAGAAAGATTGCACCTTGTTGATTAGTTTGAAAGAATAAGAGATCCAAACAAAGAGAATCAAGAAATAGAAAACATGTGCAAAATAAAGTTTTTTAGTTGGATGTAAGAGAGAGACGTACAAGATAAATACATGAATTTGGTAGTTAAAGGCGGTGTAAATGATAACGATTGTTGGTAATGTTCTGCTACATTGGTCGTAATAGTCGCCATGGCTTTCAGAAGAGGCGGGAGAGAAAAGGAATTTGAGGCGGAGGGGCGGGCGAAATATGGAGTGAAAGAGTGTAGCGTTTATGAAGAATGGTAGAGATGTGGGTTTATGGAGAATGGTAGAGGCATGTATCTCATGTCAACTGAATTAGTAGGCTGAATAATGTGAGGAGCAATTCAATTTTGACTAATTCATGTTTTGGAAGAGTTTTTCAGTTAAGATATACTCGACCTTATCTTTGACTTTTTTTTTAACTTTATCAACCAAATAAAATTGCAATGCATAAATTCATTGTACAAATATATATATATATATATATATATATATATATATATATATATATATATATATATATATATATATATATATATATATATATATATATATATATATATATATATATATATATATATATATATATATATACATAGAGATAGAGAGAGATGTATGTTCAAACGTGGATTGACATCTATTGTGCGGACGTGTGCACAGTGCTATCCTGTGAGAATGGCAAAGAAAATATGTTGTTTTATAATATGAATACGTTTAATCTTACATAACTATTGTCATTATCTTACATTCTTACTAATTAAATCGTCTATAAGGTTATTATAGAATTTTCATTATTATTCTCATTCTGCTGGAATATAGGCAGAATGTTTATTGAGTTGTATTTTGTTAAATGAAAATGAGTGAAAAACGATGTATAAGAACAAAAATGAATAAAAATTAGTAGGAATGTATGAAAATGAAGATATTTGTGTAATGTTGAACGTATTCGTATTACTCTACAACTTATTCTCTAACTAATTTTATATATATATATATATATATATATATATATATATATATATATATATATATATATATATATATATATATATATATATATATATATATATATATATATATATATATATATATATATATATATATATATATGGTTGAGTTCAAAATGAACCATTTTAAACTTTGGAACCAATGAACCAATCTTTTCTCAACTTTTAGAGCAATTTTTTCATCAAAAAAAAAACTAAAAATGTAGAAATTTATAACTTTTTATCCTCTATCCATTGATATCATATTTGATAAAAACAATTGATCTGTTCAGATTCGCACTGGGAAATCTGTGTTGTGAATTTGTTTAAATTCACATTGTGAATTTTTACAGATTCACCCTGTGTAATCTGCGCTGTGAAATCTGTGTCGATTAAAACAATGAATCTATGCAGATTCATATTGTGAATTTGTGCAGATTCATACCGTGAATTTATAAAAAAAATTAATGCTTTATAGTGTAGAATCACAATGTGAATCTTAAGATATAAAAAAAAGTAAAAAAAAATTACCAAATTTGATATAAATGGAAAGAAGTTAAAAAGTTATGAATTTCTATATTTTAAAATTTTCTTCGATAAATAATAAGATCTAAAACTTGAAAAAAATAATGGTTCACTGGTTCTATGGTTTAAAATGGTTCCTTGTTCAACAAGGAACCATTTTAAATCATAGAACCAACGAACCATTATTTTATCAAATTTTAGATCTAATTATTTATCGAAAAAAAATCTAAAAATATAGAAATTCATTACTTTATATATTCTTTCCATTTCTATCAAATAGATTTTTTTTTAGTTTTTTTTATCTGTTCATAATCATATTGTGAACCTGCACTATAATTCATTAATTTTATATAAATTTACTATATGAATTTGCATAAATTCGCACATAAATTCACAATGTAAATCTGCACAGATTCACAGTGTGAATCTGAACAAAACAATTTTTTTTATCAAATTTGATATCAATTGATGGAGGATAAAATTATGAATATCTATGCTTTCAGTTTTTCTTCTTTTTTTTTTTATGAAAAATTTGCTCTAAAATTTGAAAAAGATTGGTTCCTTGGATATATATATTCACATTGTGAATCTGCACTATAAATCATTAAGTTTTTATAAATTTACTGTATAAATCTGCACCGATTGACAGTGTGAATCTGAACATGTCAATTTTTTTTTATCAAATTTGATATGAACGGATGGAGGATAAAAAG
Source organism: Lactuca sativa (assembly GCF_002870075.4). Taxonomy (NCBI): domain Eukaryota; kingdom Viridiplantae; phylum Streptophyta; class Magnoliopsida; order Asterales; family Asteraceae; genus Lactuca; species Lactuca sativa. The sequence continues at coordinate 388,076,843 of NC_056626.2, forward strand.
TTATGAATATCTATATATTTATTTTTATTTGATTAAAAATTGTTCTAAAAGTTCAGAAAAGATTGGTTCATTGGTTATAAGGTTTAAAATGATTCATTGTTGAACTCAACTGAATATATATATATATATATATATATATATATATATATATATATATATATATATATATATATATATATATATATATATATATATATATATATATATATATATATATATATATATATATATGAAAAGTTCAACAATGAATCATTTTAAACCATACAACCAAGGAATCATTACTTTTTCAAGTTTTAGATCTTACTATTATCGAAAAAAATTATAAAATTATAGAAATTCATAAGTTTTAATCGTCTTACCATTGATATCAAATTTGATATATATATATATATATATATATATATATATATATATATATATATATATATATATATATATATATATATATATATATATATATATATCATACATACTTATAAACCTAGCATTTTTTCTTGAATCTCATGCATTTGAAACTCACATTCTTTTTTCCTTTCACCACATTCATTTGAAACTCCCATGACTTTTCAATTTCTTTATAATAATAATTATAATTTGGTAATTAGGTTAAATAAATATCAAATCTAAAGTGTATTCATATATAAACTAAATTTCAATATTAAAATAATATCTTTAGTTCTACTTATAAAATTATGGTTTTTAACTTTTAACATATTATACTTAATTTATTAGTTTTAATATATTGTTGGATGTAAACCATTATCATTTTAAAGGTATAATTTTTGAAAATTTTGTATAAAATACTTAAATTATTAATTAAAACATAACATTATAGGCTCAACTTAAATATAAATTTTATTTAACTCAAACAACCCAAATATTATTTGATAAATAGTTACAAGTGTTAAATTGTAGTGTCTTTCTTCTAATGATTGTAAGTTGGTTAATAATGTTAAATAAATATCAAACCTAAAGTGTAATCATAAATAGAATAAATTTCAATTTTAAAATAATATCTTTACTTCTATTTATAAATTTATGTCTTTAAATTTTAACATATTGATGTCTAACTCGCGAGTATAAGTCATTCAAACGATTGAGATTATAACGTTATAATAGATTTATATATTATCATATAATTCAAAATAATCAATATATTATATCAAATTAATATACGAATTATTATATCAAATTTAACAACAACGTTAGTGTTATATTTTAAAAAATATATATTTGTAAAGAATTCAACTATATAAGTGTTTCTGCGCATTACACTGTCAACTTAAATATAAATTTCAGTTCCATTTAAAAAACTAAAGAATATTTTGTAAATAGTTAAAAGTGATAAATTGTAGTGATAAAAGCAAAAACTAAATTGTAATTTCAATTTAACTAAAATATTTCTTAAATATATTTTTATAATCGTTAAAAGTTTCCAAATAAATAGCTTAAAATAACTTACAATAACCGTAGTTAAAAACAACTCTATATAAATGATTATATTGTTAGCTTTAAAATAAAAAACAATGTTTGATGTTTTAAATAATTATAATGATAGAAATTGAAACATTAAGCAAATAAGTTTTAAAAAATTAGTTAACAATAAAAACAATTATAAATAACATAAATCATATATTATATTTAATTTTATTCATTTGTAACTCGCGGGTAAAAGTCTTTCAAACGATTGAGATTATGAAGTTATAATAAATGTATATATTATCATATAATTCAAAATAATCAATATATTATATCAATTTAGTATATACAAATTATTATATCAAATTTAACAACAACGTTATTGTTATATTTAAAAAATCATATATTTGTAAAGACTTCAACTATATAGGTGTTTCTGCGCAACGCGCGGACATTCGCCTAGTATATATATATATATATATATATATATATATATATATATATATATATATATATATATATATATATATATATATATATATATATATATATATATATGGTGAAAGGATCAAATGAGAACACCTAAAAGGTTGAAAATGTGAGAACAAGTATATTCGTTTGTGATTCCATGTATTCATTTGTGGAGAAATGATAAATTTTTACGCACAATCAACATGAATATGTTTTTTCTCTTCAATTGAAATTAAAGGCGTAAAAATTTATCATTTCTCCACAAATGAATACATGGAATCGCAAATGAATATACTTTGTTCTCGCGTTCTCAACCTTTTTGGTGTTCTCATTTGATCCTACTCCTATATATATATATATATATATATATATATATATATATATATATATATATATATATATATATATATATATATATATATATATATACATACATTTTTTATTTGTTCCGATTCACATTCTGAATCTACACTATAAATTATTCATTTTGTATAAATTCATTATATGAATCTACATGAATTCACAGTGTGCATCTACACAAATTCACAGTGTGAATCTGCACAAATTTCACTAGGTGAATCTGTATAAATTCACAATGTGAATCTGAACAAATTCACGATGTGAATTTTAACAGATCAATTTCTTTTTATCAAATTTGATATCAATCGATGGAGGATAAAAAGATATGAACACCTATAGTTTTAGTTTTATTATTATTATTATTATGAAAATTTTGCTCTAAAAGTTGAGAAAAGATTGGTTCCTTGGTTCTAAGGTCTCAAATGGTTCCTTATTGAATCCAACCCTATATATATGAATTGGGTTCAACAAGGAACCATTTTTAACCTTAGAACTAATGAACCTATCTTTTCTCAACTTTTTAGAGTAAATTTTTAATAAAAGAAACTAAAAATATAAATATTCATAAGTTTTTATCCTTCATGCATTGATATCAAATTTCATAAGAAAAAAAAAAGAAAAAATTGATCTCTTTAGATTCACACTGTGAATTTGTTCCGATTAACATTACGAATATGTACAGATTTAGCCTGTGAAATCTATGTAGATTTACACTGTGAATCTGTGCAAGATACACACTGTGAATTTGTGCAGATTGATACAGTGAATTTATATAAAATTAATGATTTATAGTGCAAATTCACAATGTAAATCTGAATAGATAAAAAAAAGTAAAAAAAAAAAATTATCAAATTTGATATCAATGGAAAGAAGATAAAAAGTTATGAATTTCTATATTTCTAGAATTTATTTCGATAAATAATAAGATCTAAAATTGAAAAATAATGGCTCCTTGGTTCTACGGTTTAAAATGGTTCATTGTTGAACTTTTGCATATATATATATATATATATATATATATATATATATATATATATATATATATATATATATATATATATATATACATATGTGCTGTAAAAAATGTTCGACGGTAGCTAGTGAGTGGACTGTGTTAAAGTATTAATCGGCTTGGAGGAGATTAATCAGGTGATTAAACGGCGACCTTAAATTGTTATTTCGTTGAACTTTAAAAAATAAAATATGATTAATATTGTAACAAAGTTTGTAAGAACCACTAATATCATAGCAAAATAGGTTAATATGATTAATACAACACTAATAATTCCACAAATAGTTTCTATTGAGATAGATCTTTTTCAAAGTGTTAAAATTTTATCGTTTGCTACTGCTTCACTTATTTTGTAGGTAAGGATTAATCTTTGGGCACCTTCTACTCGATCGAGTATCGCCTAGGTATTAATCAGAGATTAATCGAGACGTAATCGGGATTTTTACAACACTAATATATATATATATATATATATATATATATATATATATATATATATATATATATATATATATATATATATATATATATATATATATATATATATATATATATAGAGAGAGAGAGAGAGAGAGAGAGAGAGAGAGAGAGAGAGAGATAGAGATAGGTTCATATATTAACTTTATATATTGTGTGAATGTATGACTTATTCCGGACCAATCATTTCAATAGGGGCATTATGGTAAAATTTATTCATTAGTTCATTACCAACCAATAATTTAGGAAAGGTAAACAACTATCGTCAATTTAAAATCCGTTTATTTAGGCAATTTAATTGAACTCATCAGGTCGTCTTCAAACACTTATCCTCATTAGCATCTACACACCTTGCCATTGCCGATATCGACACCTTAGTTGCGATTGAATTTTATCGTCAATCACCACCCATGTCATTTTAGTTTCGTTCAACATCAACATTACCTTTCATCATTTTACCTTAACCATCCACTATCATCACAGATCCGCCATACCCATCATCGTTATTTCGTTATTTAACCAACTACAGCACAACCTTCTTCTTTACGCCACCCTTTTTACAACCGCGAACTGCATGTATAACGTCATCAGAAGGCAGGTTGCAATGCATTAGCACCATTTTTTCAACGAATTAATGATGATTAGAATCTGAGTTTTGTAAGATAGAAGTCACAATTTTTTTTCATTTTTTATGTGTTTGGTTAATGCCTGCCAACTGCTCGACGAATTGATCTTGCAACTTTACATATGAAATTTTGTTGCGGGCTAGACGATTCCATGGACTTTGAGCAAGAACTATGTTTCTTGTACAAATCAGGTAAAACATGATAAGTACTTAAGTATGTATTGGGTATCTGTGTTTTATTGTTCAAAAGTCGTTTTTCATTACTGATATATGGTTAGACTCATTACAAAGTTTTTATTGATTAAAACCCTTATTGATTTATCATTATCATAATGTTTCTAGATCTCCTGGAAAGAAGTACCACCAGCCTAGCATGAGATTTATACATGAAGCATCTAATTCTCAAAAATCTGTAAGAACTTTTGATTTTCGATTGATGAGAATTGTTCGTTCAAGCTTTTCTCTATAATAAATTTTCATATCTAATATATTTGGTCTATCTTATTGCAGACCTCGGGACATTTCATGTTTAAGAAGAAAGGAAAGGTAACAATTTATTCATATTTACTAATATAAATGGATATTTATTAATTTATTTTTGTTTGTACTAATTTCATTCATGTCTCCATTTCGGGATTAACAACTATTTCTTGTATGTGCTCATTGTGGTATGGATTCCAATTATGTAGTGTTCAAAAAACGGTCACACTACTTCGAATATCACTCAGCTAGTCAGCTTCTTTACTATTTTCAGCTCTTGCTCTGTTGGTATGTACCTCCTAATTTGAGTCTTTTTGTATTTGTGGTACTATGTCTCCCACTAATAGATTTAGATAGGAAGTAAAAAGATTATACAATCGAATATTAAAGAGATTTCATTTATTATTCGGTACAAGTCTTCATGTAAATATGATTTGAAAACACATAGGAGTCTTTTGGTTTGTGTGAGCAATCAAAATCAAAGCAAGATTATACTTGATTTATTATTTTACTTTACTTTATTCACTTTGTTTATTCTTTTATCATATAGTAGTATACTATTCATTTTGTTCTATTTATTTTATTGTAAATTGTGTTTTTACTTATTCAAAGATGTTCATTATAATTATTATTAATTTCGAAGTCAAAGGCACACATTAACTATGATATTCTCAAAGAATTTTGACATACAAAATCTTAAAAAAATATTATTGGCAAATGTTTCTATAATAATATAATTCTTAAAGAATTTCATATGAGGATAAAGAAGTTTTGTTTTACAAGTTTATATTTTAGAGAACACGATCTTTAAGATTTGTTTTACAAGTTTGCATTTATGTCATTCTTAAAGAATCAGATATTGGGAAAATATTATCATATCTTAAAAAATTAAGGAACTTTTTTGCACGAATTATTATCTCACTCTTAAATAATTCAAGATTTGTTTTCTCATGGACTTTAATTGTTTATACCAATTTAGGAATATTGTTTACAATAATTATTGATTTATAGATTTTTTTTTCTTATATGTAATTGCTATCTCATTCTTAGAGAATCTGATTTGTAGATATAAGAGTTTAACGAATATATTTTAAAACCAGTTATTGAAGATGGAATTCAGTTTAGAGAATCTGATTGTAGATATAAGAGTTCAACAAAGATATTTTGAAACCAATACTTGAAGATGGAATTCAGAAGAATAGAATGCAAAATGGAAACTAAGTATTGAATTGAGTTGCAAATAAAGGATGCTTACAATAAGAATGTTTCATATATTTGTATTTGTTTTCCTTTTCATTTTTTATGTATCATTAGTTAAGAATTTTTATTTATTTTTTCCCAGAATGTTATATTATTCTTAGAAAATGTAAGTTATGCATTTCAATCATGTCTTGTTATTCAAGAATGTCATTTATGAACATGATATTCTTATCTTATTCAATATATTCTAAAAGAATTATCTATAATTCTTACAGAATTAATTCCGATTCTTATAAGAATGTCAATATTAAGTATTCTCATCATCAAATTTTAACTAAAATAATCGATTCGTAACGATACTCATGATATGGAACAAGCTTTGAATTAAAAAATAATTATTTTTAACCATGAATGTTACATATTCTTCAAGAATAGTTTAGACTATATTATCCTATTATTAAAGAATTCAATACATAAATAATTTCCAATATGAAAATTTTATATATTATACCATACTTTAAGAAAATACGACCAAAAATAATCAACTTTTTGTTTAAAAAAAAGTTCTCCAAACTTCAATAATAGTATTAAAGAATATTGAAGCTAAATTAAAATATAAAAAGAATAATTTTATTTTTTTTAAATCTATTTTAAAATGAAGTCATTAATATCCTTACCTTCTCCAAATTGTTGTTCACCAATTTGACTAATTTACCCTTATAATTAAATATGTGTAATAACATATCAATGCTATCACATGTTAATACTATGTATCCCTAAATCAGAAGTCTTCATTTTTTATAATCTAATGGTCAAAATTTAGTCATACATTCACACAATAATTGCGATTCACGTTTGATCCTAACCCTATATATATATATATATATATATATATATATATATATATATATATATATATATATATATATATATATATATATATATATATAGGTAGGTAGCTTCCGTTGAGATTATAAAAAATAGAGATGTTGATATTCAACCTCAACAACCTATTTCTCATTTGTTGCTCTAACCCTCCGACGTTAAATAACAGCTAGAGAGTTTATAATCATAAATGATTATGCGTTGTCGTCTGTTCCTTTTTCCTCCAACGCCTTCCCCACCACCACAACTACCACCACCACTTCGCCACTAAGCGACAACAATACTATCACCTCTGTCAACTTTACCATCAATACCTCTGCCACTACCACCTCCTGCCCCACCAACCTCCATAATCATATAATATTAAGCACTTTTTGAACATACATATATGTATAATCATTTATGATTAGAAATATATGTATAAACATGTATAATCATATATGATTTTACCTCTCCGTTATATAATAATTTATGATTAGGCATACCCCGCTGTCGCCAGTGTTGTAGAACATTAGAGTGGAAAATGAGAGATATCTGGCTATGTTTGAATCTCAAGATCTCTATTTTTTTTAATCTTAAATGAACCACCCTCTCTCTCTCTCTCTCTCTATATATATATATATATATATATATATATATATAATGTTTAATGAATGGATGGCTTTCAAGGGAAAATAATCAGATTTCATGGTATTAGAGACTGCTTTCTTCAAAATCTTACATATAGTCGAGCATCAACTTTTAGTTCATTCTTCTTTTCTTCTCTTTTTGTTGCTTATCATCATGTCTGGACTAGACTCTCCCACGTCCAAATTGTCTTCACTCATCTATGAGAAGCCATCTTCTACTATTAATATCAAGCATGCAGTTCTACCGGTTCTTTACTTGGACAAGATGAACTATGATATATGGAGGGAACTATTTTAACTTCATTGTATTAGGTATGGAGTCACTAATCACTTGCAACCTTCAAATGAAATCCAGTCTTCTACTTCTGATCACGATGAATGGGAGAGGTTGGACTCCAATGTCAATTTGTGGCTATACACTATACTTTTATTTCCCTGCTTTAAATGACCTTGAAGAAGAATTGTTATGTGTATGACGTTTCCCAAAAAATTGACAAAGTTTTTTGTGATAATAAGGTTAAAAAAGTTATTCAGATTGATAATGGACCACTTAACATCTATATGGGTAACTTTTCTATAAATAAATGGTGTAACCATATCAAGAACCTTGTAGATTTACTAGTTAACACGGACGCCAAATTACCAGGGGCTAATCTTGTAGCCTACACCTTGAACGAGTTTCTCTAAAATTCTGATACATTGCCATATCCATTCGACTAAGAGATCCCTTGCTTTCTTTTTAGGATACTCAATACATTCTTATTCAACAAGAGCTACATAGTATTCAAGATAAAGTTCATCACTCTATCCAAAATCACTCAAATAACTCGTCCTCTCCGACTGTCTTAGTCACTGATGGAACCGAAAACAAAATTAATTTTTGAGGAGGCTATCATGAAAGACGAGGGGGTCAAAATCAACATGGAGGTCGAGGTAGGGGTCGTTTTAGCGGTCAGGATAATTATTTTGGTGGTCATAGTGGCAAATTTTAGGCCGGTTAGGAAAACCATAGTTTTAGTAGTAGTAATAGAGGTGTCGACATGTGGCTCTCTAGTTAGTACTAGGTTCTGCCTAGTGTTGGTCCATCACAACAATCAGGTATGTTGCCCACTCTTCCAAATGACCCTCAACAACACCAACATCAAGCCCAACAATAAAATCCGACTAACCCATCTTCATCTCAGCAAGTATTTCATGTTGTGTAGCCCACTGCCATGGCTCAGCGTGTCATACCCCCGGCATGGGGAGGAAGCGCTAGGGGTGATGGTGGTACATAGATTACCTAAATCACAGAGTGTAAACTATAAATAACTTTTTATTAAATAACAATGTCTATTACATGGGATAAATAAAAACATATCTATCTTCAAGCTGCTTGTCCTTCCTTGTGTTGATTTCTTCTCCTTCCTAGGAATACACACGATTTCGAAAACATCAACTTGATGTTGGTGAGTTCACATGTTTAACAAATATCGATAAAACTCATTTTGAAAACTTTTTAGGATCTTTATTTATGAATAAGTGTATTTTCTTATTTATCAATTCCTAGGTTTTCCATTTCGTAGCTTCGAAATCCTTTTATTTCTTAAAACTTATCATTTAGGATATATAGTCAATCCTAATATTCTATATCTTTCTTCTTTTACTTTTAGGATATTTTACCAATCCCAAATTATTTTAATATACTTCTAGGAAATTTTTACTAATCCTAACATATCAATATATTTCTAGGATATTCTGCCAATCTTGACTTAAATACTTTATAAGATATTTTACCAATCTAGGATATTCTGGCAATCCTGACTAATCCTAACTTATCAATATATTTTTAGCATATTTTACGAATCCTAATTGATCAATATAATATAATATTCACTACTTGAAGGCGTCCCTTTAGTTAGTTGACTTCCTTAAGTTTTTTGGGATTCTATTACCATGAGCCCGTATAATCAATGTTATGGACTAATATTTTGCATGCATGACGTTTCATCGAACGTCGAATAATGCTTGTATATAAAGAAAGTTATCCTGCCGGGATTATAGCCACCAATCATAGGTGGAGGTTTCAACCCCATATAAATCTATACATATCTTTTTGGCTATCGCAACGTTAACGATTATAGGTTTGGGGTAGCTGAACATAATCAGGCTAAGAATGATTAATAAAAGCTCACTAACACATTAACCTTAGGTGTTTTATCTTTTCCATAACTCTTTTATAAAATCTTTAATTTATCTCTATATAATCTTTTTACTTTATATATATTAATTAAAATCCATATATCTCATAATTATCTTTGTATACATATATATATATATATATATATATATATATATATATATATATATATATATATATTCTTTTACCATATATAAATTATGATTACTTTGGGAAACAATATATTTGGACAGAGTAACACCTAAGTACAGTGCATATCCATGTAATTGACCGCATTACTTCTAGGTACTATGTTATCCTAGGAAATTGTCTAGTATAAGATCTAGGTAAAATCTTTTCCTAGAAAGTTGGACATGATAACTTTTAGGCATAATATCATAGCCTACAACTGGACAGAGTATCTATGAGTATATTATCATAAAGTTTCATTCTTTGTTTAACTACTAGTATATATAAAAATATATTATGATAAAAAAGTTTGATAAACATGTATTCCCCCTTAAATCCTTTAAAATAGTAAAATGGGGTCATGAACTCACCTTAGTAGATTGATTAGAGATATCCTTGCTACTGCATCTAAAGCTTCATGCCATTGGGAGGATTTCTGAGATAGACTAAGAGAAAGAGAGAGATTTTTGGGTATGTAGAATTTAGGAAGTGATTACCTTTATTTATAGTCCATATACACATGACACCCCTGGTGCGTGTCGTGCACATGACTCGTGGCTGCATCGAAAGCTTGCCACGTGTTACACTTATGGTGGTCCATGTCTCTCCAATCTCGACGAATCTTGGTGTCAGACGTGTATGTCGTGCATGGCGCGCACTTCACGTGCATCGCTAAATTTTATGTAAAATTCATATCTTCCTTATATGAAACTTCTTTCTGACCTTCTTTATATATTTGTGTAGCTATCCACTAGTACAACAACTTTCATTAATGCAGCATTGTGAAATTTTAACTTTTATTTTTAACAAATATTTTATATTTTTCCAAAAATCATATCTCCTTTATACGGACCACGTTTTTGATGTTTTTTTTTTATTTTGAAGTTCTTATCTCTCCGTGTACTACGATTTTCCTTTTAATAGTTTGGTCAAAACTCAACCAATTTCTATATACTATTTTGACGTTAATTACGTTAATCATGTAATTGATTTTTATTTTTTGTAAAATCATAACTCCTCCAATTGGAGTCATATTTTTATTAAGTTTATATCATTGGGTTCATTTTATTGTGTACTTTCCAAATATAGTAACCATTATTAGTAATGGTATAACTTTTTGGTCACTCATTTTTGACCCTATTAACATTTTTTACTTATAAATCATAGTATATTAGATTATATTTTCCCAAAATATAAAAAATATATTGCTACCATTTTTATCTAGTGATGATTGTTGACTACAATTTCCCAGTTGTCGCATTCTTCTCTTTTTTTAGGATTTTCATCCTGAAATTCAGACTATAGGGTGATCTTATTAGGGAGACAAGTTTCTTATCCAGGGTTCGATATTTTTTCCTTTTTGTTGGGACAACTAAATTTCCTTTTCGTTGTACTTCTAATTCTTCGACTCTATCCCTATTATTAGGTTTTTGTTTATCTACGTTTTACACCAATAACGTTGGCTATCGGGAGAGTTAGGGACTTGACTTGGCTATTGCACCAAGTGAGGGCTCAGTCTGTGAAAGTGAGTGCTACAAATTTCACTTTGCTAGACTCGAGGCACACACAAATCTCAAATATTTATTCGGTCTTCTCGAGCCAACATGTTAAAGCAATGACACCTTTAGTGCCATCGAAGGACTTGGATTTAGCGTTCGTGAAATTCTTGTAGGAGCACTCCCTTGGGTGCCCTTGACTATCTCCTTGATTGGAGGGCTGGAACCACTACCCGCCCCGCTAGTACCACTTGTATGGATCTGCGACATAGCGGCAGCCTCGGCGGCTGTTACTGCTGCTTGGAAAATAGCATGGTCATACTGAGGAAGTGGCGGCGGTGATGGATTTGTTGGAGGTTTGTTTTTCTTTCTGTTGGACTTCTTTTAGGGCATCTTTTCTAAAAAGATTCAAAAGGAAGTGACGATAAGTCCTCTATAGTGGTCATGAGTCAAGTGACATTGAACAAGATATATCTTAGTCCTAAACATATCATAACCTGACTTTTATAATGCTATATCAGTGATTTACAATAGAGGTTTACTAAAATAAGAAAATAATCGCATATTTTCAATTGTGAGAATTAGTAATACTTGTAATGAATTTATGTAGTGTTATAGATCCATAAAATACTCCTATAGTATTTTAACTTTATGTTTGGTTTGAGAGTTTCTCTTTGTATATAGCGTTGGTAAGTTTTAGACTTGTCGCAACACCACGGTCACTCCAAAACACATGTTCGTCATATCTCGAATAAATATGGTTGTTCAGGTTATATTTATTCCAAATATGATTACATGACTATGCAGGTTTAACCGTAGTGTCCAACTCATCCTAAATACTTTTATGTAGTTCTTACTGTGATATTGTTTCTGGTACGTATGCATATTCGTATACTTCTTGTAAAATACTTATGTTTTAAAAGTATACTTTTAGTTCAGAGCGCTTCGGCCCCATAGTGTTTATAGTTTTATATCTTGTAAGGTTTGATATACTTAGTTCACTATAAACAATGCTCTGATACCAATATGTCACACCCCCAAACCGGAACGGTGGAAACGTTCGGGAGCGGAGGACGTCATGTATAGTATCACAACAATTGCATAATAGTAATCAAAGCAAACACAACCATTACACTGATAAAATATAACATTTACATATGTTCATATCATAGTTTGTATGACATCAAAAGTGTATAACTAAATGTATAAAAGACGCGACTCTATAAAGCTCCACCTTGTCAAAACTCCTGCGGGTGTACCTATCTACTGGTTCCCTGAGAATACAAGTGATTTTGAAAGTGTATCAACATTTAAGTTGGTGAGTTCATAAGTATGTTTATGAGATGGAAAAATTGTCTAGGTTCCTTGAAAATGTTATGGTGTACTTCCAGAAAATCCAATATTTCCTTTAGAGAATGAAATGTAGTCTTAGACATTAAGAACTAAAACTGTATCCTGAAATAGCGAATTGTACTTTGAAATAGTGAGCTGTACTTTGAAGTAGTAGACCATAGTCTGTATTAGTAAAATGAAGTCCTATTAATAAATAAAACTATATCATGAATGTTTCTTGAATTTGTATGTTGTACTAGTGTACCTTATATTTAGAGTGGTAGTGTATCGTAGTAGTAGTGTTTGTATGAAAAACCTATTTTGTATGAATGCCTGAAATCCATCAACTGTAGTGTAAAGTAGTGTACTATTGTTTCATTATTTAAAATAAAACCTTTGAAGTAGTGTTAATCTCGTGAACTAATACTTTAGTTGATACTATTGTGAGTTTTATATAACCATGCTTGATATGACTAGGAGCCTCAACGACGTTCTTTAGGCGTCGGAATGATATGACATTTGTCACCCCAAGCCTGCCAGCCTAGCTGTTCAAAGCAACTCAGGTGTGGGCTTGTCAGTTCCGTATAGATCTATACACAAATTCACGCTCTCCCTCTAGGAGACTCTGGTTATAATTTATGGGTCTTAGTATTGTACCCTGATGGATACCCCGAAGTAGTGCCTCACAACCTTGTATTAACTAGTTTACGTGTAGTGTAGTAGTGTTCTCTTGTACTTGAATTGTTTGTATTACCTTGTAATAGTGTACTTTGTAATGTAAATAACTATACTTAATTAATTATTTAGTAGTGTACCCTTGAATTAGTGAATTAGTGTGGTGTTCCATAAACTATACATATTATAGTTTATATACTTGTTTTTGTATAGTGTTCTTTGAGTTTGTAAAATAGCGTAGTATTTCCCAAAATATACCTATTATAGTTTGAATGTGTGTTCTGTAATCAGATGAAAACCTTTATAGTTTGAATGTGTGTTCTGTAATCAGATGAATGTATGATATCAGCACGTATAAGGTAATGATAAAAGATTTGTATAAAATCCCCTCTTACTCAACATGTTACAAAAGGGTAAACAATATGTTTTATATATATATATATATATATATATATATATATATATATATATATATATATATATATATACATATCTTATACTATATTATAAAGCATATTAGTCATATCTTGAATTTTACGAGGTATAAGTTATAAAACTTTGTGTACAAATCAATTATGCATAAATATATCATTAATACTTGCCAGAAGTTTAAATATTTGCATTAAGGAAAGTAATTAATAAATTCAATTTGGAGAAAATGAAAATTTTAAAATACTGAATTCATGTATATAAATTTATTTACATTTCTTAAACTAGACACAAATATTAATTAATTTACATCAATAGTATAAACACAATATAAATATAAGGTATAAACATAAATATTTTCTTAAAAAATGTTAATTTATTATTACATAATAACTAATAATAAAATCTAATAGTTATTTCACCATAAGAAACTATTCACCAAAACACTATTTATCACCGCCGCTTTGAGCGGGTCGACATCTAGTATATGTATATGTATATATATATATATATATATATATATATATATATATATATATATATATATATATATATATATATATATTCCCAATATATAATCAAGGGTGAAAAGACAGTCGAATAAGTAATTGTATTCTAAACCCACAACCAAACAAGGAACGGGATTTAGGGTGGAGTTTCCAATTCTAAGTCTTTTGAACCCTATATATATATATATATATATATATATATATATATATATATATATATATATATATATGAACATATTTTGTTAAAGTGCAGCAATAAACCGGTTTGTATATTAACACAAAAGTCCTTGTGTTTTACTTGTACTCTCCCCTAAAACATTGAAAATACAGAAAACGTAGGGATATGAACTCACCTCTAATGCGTGTTTGAGTTGGATACTGTATACTGAAAAGATGATCCTCGGGCTAGCATACGCGGGGAGAACGGTATCATTGAATTATTTAAACACGTAATCATATTTAAATTAGCGAGACAATTAATTAATGTATTAGAAAACATTTAATTTATGTAACAGATTTCTTGTACGTATTACCGAAAATGGTATGAAGTGTTGAGGAAGGTTTTCGGTCAAGGCTCCACCGAAATCCTTTATTTCGGTCCAAAATCCGCAACTGAGGACCAGGTTCTCGGTCTAATGGTGTTTTCGGTTGTAAACGAGTTCTTGGTCCAAGTGTTTTCTGCCAGCTTGAAGATTTGAAGATTTGAAGGTTGCTCTTGGCTTTCTCGGTGTTCTTGATGAAAATATGAAGTTTTGAAGGATTTTTCTAGAAGTTATGAATGTTCTTGGATAATACTTGAGAGAAAAATAGGAGTGTTTTCATGTGAAAGAGTGAGAAATGACTTATTTTTCGGGGCAAAATATATATTGTGGTTGAGTTTTCGGCCGGAAAGAGGGTTCTCAGCCAAAAAGGGTTTGTTGTCCGAGGTCTGATTTCGATCCAAAGAGTTCGCGGCCGAGAAGGGTTTCAGTGTGAGGGTTCTCGGTTCCAAAGAGATAAATGTTGATTTTTAAGTGTATATTCTTCTAAGCACTTATATAAAAACATCATTTTTAATTTAAATCATGATATAACCCTAATAAACTTAATGAAACAATTAAAACTCGAAAATTTATTTAAAGGGGTTAGACTTTTCTTGACTTGAAAGTAACGGGTTGTTACAAATATACCGAGGACCCAATTTCTCTCTCTTCCTGAAGCATATCACACCGTTCTAGGGTGAGACCTTCACTAGTACGATATCACCGACCTGAAACTCTAATTAGGATTGATGCTGGTTGACATAACTCTTCTGCCAACTCCGAGTTGTCTGCAGTCTCTGTCTCATCTACTGAATAAGCTCCGTGTTTTGGAGGACTACTTCAGTCCTCCTTATGATTCTGTGACCAACCTCCCCCCAACAAACTAGGGTATGACATATCCGACCATACAGGAGCTTAAAAGGCAGTGCACCAATGTTGAACTGATAGTTTTTGTTGTAAGAAAACTTTGCAAGAGGTAGGTAAGAATCCCAACTCCCACCAAAATCTATGACACAAGCATGTATCATATCCTCAAGTGTTTGGATGGTCCGTGTTGGGTTTTGATCATTCTAACACTCCTAAGTGTACATGCAACCCTGAATACCTTGGATCTATGTTTTCTCTATTATACATGCAAATATGAATATTCCAAGGTATTACCCTAACTAGCATACAATCTTTTGATACTTGGATAATAAACTAGATAGAAACACATACCTTGTTGATGTAGCTTGACTCCATGAAGCTTGAGTACCTAGTGCCCCAAGTGTGACACCTCAAATGGTTCACACAACATTAAATACACTTGGAATAACTTGAGAGAAATGAGATACTTCATGAAATCGGCTAGCCCTCACCATTCCTTCATAGTCTCTCATGGTGGCCGATTTTGACAAGAATAAGATGCTTATATAGTGTGGCACAATTAGGGTTACACCATGTAAACCCTAATTGTCATGGCCTTTCATTTCCATGATCCATGGGTACAAAAACACCATGGAGCATCCATGGAGCATCCTATGGGTTTTAGCCCAACTTGATAATCCATGGAGCATTAGCCCACTATACAAGTATGGATGATTTACACAATCAACCCATATATTTAATTAGTCTCCTTTGGATCACTTAATTAATTCCAAATTAATTCTTGATCAATACAAATTAAATAATATTATTAATATATTAGAATTTATAATATATTACCAAACCTTAAGTGTTATTTCTCTCATTTTAGTCTATCCAAATGCATGATGCCATGCAACCCAAATGGACCATGCCGAGTCAGGTCAAGTACATACCAAATATAGTTATGGACGTAGACACTAATCCAATAGTCTCCCACTTGGATAAGTCTAAAACTATAATTGAGTATGACTTCAAAACCTAACTGGCAATCGTAGCTCTCAAAAGCCGCTGTCAAACTCTGACCTTGTCGATGAACTCTGACCTTTGTCAATGACTCATCCATTAGATAAGGGATCATATATTCCTCCATTATAGATATAAAATGGACTGAGACATGGATTAAAATCATTCTCTTTGTCCATTTGTTGTTTCCTAATTTCCGATTTATGATGACTAACTGATTTAACAGATCAAATCAATCCTGGCTTGGCCAAGCACTCACATGTGTCATCATTCAATCATTGAGGGCCCGCAGATATCACTGTTATCCCGAAGGTAAAAGGAATGGATAAACTTCGACTCATATGGCTTGTTCTACTACTTGTTGAATCATACACCAAGGCACGTTTTATAACATCGAGTTACCAATGCATTTTCGTGTGATCAATGTATAACCAACTTATAGTAATAACTCATATCTCTAGGTTTGAAGAATATACGATATTACCGTCTCATGATCACTCGTGATAAAATCCATGAAGTGATTCCAATGAGCGTCGGTTGAATCCAATACTCGGAACTTATGAGCACTCATGAATGTTGTAGCACCACTTTGTCCAACATCTTAGACCTCAACAAGCCAACCCATGACAGTCTTGATTCATACTTCCAACATATGACCGACTGTGGATAGTTTGAATAACTTAGTCATTCAGGCAGAACGACCTAGTTATTCTGGAAGTCAAAACATGCAAAGTGAAACACAAGAATAATCGAATCCAATATGGTCTCAGAACTTATGAATATAAATAAAACATCTTTTATTTATGAGCATATTCATTACCCATCATTCATTGCATACTGTTTCAAACTATCGACTTTATACTTGAATTAAAACAATAGTTGTCACATGCTCCAAGTATGTACACTAATTTTGTCTATGATCTTTACTTTGTGAAACAGATCGATTGAACATAATTCCATTGATTCTCATTTCACACACCCAATCCTTATATGCATTGATCCTCTTGTAATGATTATGCACAAAGTCACAAAGACTTGACAACAAACATTACAGAGCATTCCAAAGGAGATCAACTCCTTGGAAACATCCTTCGTGTATTAAGTTTCCTAATCTTACACATATTTATTGAACAACTTCCACCTTCCCATATTCCCATTATGACAATCACTTCTGAACAAGAGTTTCCTATTTTCAGAATATGTCAATATGGTCTTTCCAAAATTAACATTATACTTCCAACAGTCCCCGAGCAATCAATCTTTAGTAAACCTTAGATTGTCCTCGACAATTGCTTAATCCTTTTAGTCATATCCAATTCTAGACCTTTTCCCTTCTTCATGCCCAGACGTTTGGAAAATTTTAGTAAGGATGAATATTATAGCACATGTAATCGATCCTATATCCGAAGCATATGAGACACGATTCATGATGTCTCACATAAAGACATGATACTAGACTAGTCTTTTTGCTATAATATTTCTATTTGCCAAGTTCTCATAATTCAGATTATGAAAAGGGATGCTGTAATCATAATCGAATTTTATAAAGCAAATAATAGACCCATATATAGAATTTCCTTATGTTGATCCATTCCAACACAAAATTCATATATATTCTTGACTAAAGATGATTAAAACCTCAAATCTAAGCTTTTAGAATTGAAATGAAGTATAATTTCCTCTCCCTTAATTATAGCAAAATAACTTTTCGACTTCTGCAACTTCACGAATTGAAACTTTTGTTTTCTATAATTAACATTGCTAACTTGCAACCTTTATCATAAGTATCATGCTTCCACTAACATGATGATTATTAGCATAACACTTATGCTCCCACTAGCTTTGACATGTACTCAGAAATCAGTTGGACTTTTAGAAATCAATACTTTATTGACTTTCTTACCAAAGTTTAGACTTCTGATGCGAGATGCTTTGATAAAAACTTTATCAAAATCATACACCTTTCCTTAGATAGCATGCATGTGTGTCTAAACAATTTCAGAACTATGAAAAGTGATGTCGTAATCATAGTCTCAATTGTTTAGACCTTTTGCCATCTACTTCAAATCAACTTGGTGGAAGTGTTTCCTCACCATCTTTTCATGAATCAGAGAGAAACCTTATGAACCTTAAATTTTATGTTGTATGTGTTCTTATACATGTGAATTGTCAAAACCTGTAACATCCAAAAATATGACCCAAAATGTTTTGTTTTAATAATACTAAAAATCACATCATCGATAACATGCCAACAAAAATGTGGAACAAGTATCCCAAAAGATCATAACAAATGTATCAAAACATATCATAGTTTCTAATGAAAACTCCCAGGATAAGAAAAACTGAAGTTGTGGTGTGTGCGATGCTATCATCTCGAGCTCTTTCCCTTACTAGCGGAAGTACCTGAAACCCAAAACTGAAACTGTAAGCACGAAGCTTAGTAAGCTCCCCCAAACTACCACATATCGTACAGTAACACATAAACAACTATTGGGCCTTACTCACTGCATCGACCCGAAGTCCAGAACTGACTGGGACCCCGTCACCTGCATCGGAATGAAGTCTGGAACTAACTGCATCGGACCGATGTTCGGAACTGACTGGGACCCTGTCCCCTGCATCAGACCGAAATTCAGAAACTAGCTGAACATACATATCATAAACATATTGTAACACCGGGTTTCGAAGCTAAGCATTTTTGACAATGTAATAGTCTAGGTCAACTATTGTAACAATTTTTGAAGTAATAAAGATGAAATATTTGAGTATTATGTGAATTATGTGTATTTATGTGCTTATTATTTAATTATAAATGTATAATTAATAAAGAATAAAAATAAGCATCAAAACTAAAGTGTGAGATAAGCCCGATATCTTTATATAAAGTTGTAGTGGTCGAAACAAGGGTTCTGGGGATATGAAGAACGCTGAAATCCGAGTTATAACGAAGAAGTTATGACTCGTGGAAGTTTCGCGACGGAACCGGCACGATATCAGGAAGCGTAAATAGTGAATTTACAATAGATCGAGATTTAGCCTTCGCAATCTAAACGAAAGTTGTAGAATACGTTAAACTGAGAGCGTCCATAAAAAGAACGCCCAAATCTGACTTCGTATGAAGAAGTTATGGTTTTTCGAAGTTTCGGATTAGTAATGTACAACTCGAAATTCGAATAATAGAACGACCTGTTTTTAGCCAACACGACCTAAACGAGAATTGAAGACCTCGTTAAGAGTAACGTAATGAGAAAAATATTGGTGAAAACGGACGTCAGATGAATAAGTTATGAGAATATAACGGACCAATCCTGTTTCGGCCTGTTAATAATGTAACTTTTAAAATAAAATCAAAATTAGCCGACGAAGTCTAAATGAAAGTTGTAGAGTACGTTCCCACCTTTGCGTGGATATAAAGAACGTCAAAAACGGAGCTCGTATGCGAAAGTTATGATTTTTAGAAGTCGAGAAGGAAAATTGCGAAACTGAGATGACGTGGCAACATCCGGACCGTCCATCGCTGATCAGACCTCGCTTCGAATTACGCCACATAGCCCCTCGCATACGCCCCGCGTCCGAAGTCAGTACGCCCCGCGTACGCTCTCCCTTATCTCTTCTGATGTTGCGAGACAGCTGGTCCGAGCTGGCGATCTTATCCGAAGACTACGCCCCGCGTAGCTTCGGTACGCCTAGTGTAATCTGAGAGGATTCGCGCCTATAAATACCTGCGAGGGTCTTCGACTTTTTCACACCAATTTCTTTCTCTCTCTAAATTTCTTTCTCTCTCTAAGGGTTTTAACCCTCCCTAAAGTCTAGGTGAACCCCTAGCACCCTAAGGAAGCCCCGAGGCTCCCGAAGTCTCGAGAAAAATGGTCTTTCGGTTTCGGAAACGCTGCTCGAAGCAAAGCCCGATTTTCTTTAAAATCAAGTGTAAGTGAGCTACACTTATGCAATTTTTAAGATAGCTTTCAAATAATTATAGTAATGTTATTAGGTCCTTAAAATAATTATTTGGGCTATTATTATGAGTTATATTGAGTGTTATTTAACGCTTATATAATAATAATAATAGCTAGACTATTAATTAGTCGCGGTTGACGTTAGACTAAACCCTAGTGGTATTGATACTAGGTTTTTATCGAAGGAAAATTGTTTTAAGAGTATCGAAGCGCTGTCCGAGTGCTGAGTCACCACCTTTCAAGTAAGTGCATAGTTACTTTCAGCTTACACATAGATATGAAGTATTTTATGTAAATTATGTGCTATTTGTGCATATTATCTAAATACTTGCTATCTATGCTGGATGAACATTTTTATACATGTTTTCAATGATTTAAACTGTATATGTATTTTATATCTACGAAAATGTTGGGGTAAAACATGAGTATATGTAATAGGTGATGTGTGATAAAATAATGAGAGGCCTCGATGTTGATGTTGTTGATTTTGTCATCTAGCGGAGTATGGATGACGACCACGGACTCTTCTAGACAGTCCGATGGAACACTAGCAGGCTCGCAACCTGTAGGTGTTTGTGAACGATGTATTCACTGGTGTACTCCATCCCCCACATGGTTGCTTTTAGGACATTTATTGCTGAGGAATCCCCTTAGCAGTAGTGTCCATTCCGATGATAATCCTTAGGCTAGGTCCCTTATGATAGGTGTTTAGGGATGTAAAGTGAGGATAACGGGAACGGGTTATCGGGTAATTGTTGATTGATGAAATTAATAAACTTATTTATTGTGGGTTGAAAACCGTATGTGCTCACCAGGCTTCCAAGCCAGACCCACCTAGTTTCTTGTGTTACAGGTAGTGGCGCATGAGCATAGATGTGATATTTTGGATGAGGGATTACAGATATAGGCCTTTAGATATGAAATAATGTAGTAAGGCTTATATTTTACTCTTTATGCTTTTGATCTGTAACGAACATGACATCCCAAGTCTTTTAATGAAATACATTTCTTTGGAAATGCTTTTGATAAATCTTCATCATATTTTGTTTTGGGACAAATTCCGAAACACTTTTATTTAAAATATTACTCTGATTTTTAAACAAAGCATAAACAAAATCGGTCTTTTCTGGCCGTGAAAATGGGGATGTCACTTTTGGTATCAGAGCATTAGTTTAAGCGAACTATGGATTCGTAGGATTTCCAGACTTAAACATATAATGCTAAGCGATGATTGTGAGGTGTGAGTACTAGCTTATTCTAGGAATTATGCCTAAAATGCTTTTATGTGCTAAATGCTTTGTGCCTAACATGCTATTATTTGTTCGGATCTATGGTCTGTTGCTGACCGGATCTGGAAACCTTATGTGTTTAGGATTCTAAAACGTACAACTACGATATTAAAACTAGCATGTAAAAGTTTCAGAGTGATAAGGATGATTTAAACATCAGTCCTAAATAAAGATATAAATTCACCTTATTCGGTGTATAGATCAAGATGGCAAGGAGCCGTAGCGGAAACGTAAACGCAAATGGAGATAGGAACCAACCCCTAGTGGTTCAGCAAATACATGTTGTAGAAGAAGTTGCACCTAAGCCAGTCACCATGGCTGGAGTTCAAGCCATGATTCGGGCTATGATAGCTGAACAAAGGGAAGAAATGAGACAGATGTTCCACAAAAATAAGGACGAACCTACCATACATGTTGAGCCGACCGAGCCAATTCCCGAACAATCTAAGGAAGGGAACTACAGCCGCCAAGTGAGTCAAGTAGGGACTCAAGGTGAGCAAAAGGATGGCCCAGAAAGGAGAAACAACAAGGACGGGTGGATGTACAAGAATTTCTTGGGTGCGAAACCACCAAGTCTCTCAAGAAGCCCAAAGCCTGTTGAGATTACGGATTGGATCTCCGAGATGGAGATGGTGTTTGAGAGCTGCGACTGCAGCGAGAAGCAGAAGACCGTCTTCGCTGTGAGACAATTGAAAACTGGAGTCTTGAGCTGGTGGAAGCTATTGGCGGATACAATGCCGCGAGGAGAAGCCCTGAAAATGTCATAGGATGAGTTCTTGGAACAACTGAAGGTGCAGTACTATTCGAAGATAGATCTAATTCATCTGAATAATGAGTTCCAAAACTTGAAGAAGGGAAGAATGAGCATCGACGACTATGCTGCTGCATTCACAGAAAAGATGAAGTTGTTTCCATACTTAGTGCCAACTGAACTTTCCAAAATTGAGAAGTTCACAAATGGACTACCAGCCGACTATCGCCCAACAGTCAAGATGGAAAACACTCTGAAATCAGCAGTTCGAGCGACTAAGAATGTGGAGACCCAACAAAAGGAAAGAGGTCTGGAAAGGGATGAGGTTGGTGAGAAATGGAAGTTCGATGGATCCTCGAAGTCCAACAAGAAGAGTATATTCTAGAAGTCTGGTTCGAGAGGAGGAGGATCAGAAGCGAAGTGGTGTGGAAAGTGCAAGAAGAAGCACTCTGGGAAGTGTGACGGAGGGGTCACTTGTTTCAAATGCGGAAAGCCTGGGCACTATGCCAATGAATGCAGCCTCATCCAGAAGGCCTGTTATGGGTGTAATGAAGAAGGGCACATTTTGAAGGACTGCCCGAAGAAGAAGGAGGCAGGAAGACCCAGCATACCACCGAAGCCGAAGGCGAGAGCCTTCCAGATGACGCTCGAGGCTGCAAAGGAAGCAACAGACGTCGCTTCAGGTACCTTTCTTGTAAATGGTTTGCCTGCAAATATACTATTTGATTCCGGAGCCAACTACTCCTCTGTGTCACATAAATTTGGTGGGAAATTAGCATTGCCTGTAGAAAAACTTGATAATGCCCTGATTGTAGTAGTTGCTAGTGGCAAATTCTTACCTGTTAGTAATCGTATTAAGAACGTAGTCATTGACCTAAATGGAAACGAATTCCATGAGGAGCTATTACCCATAGAGTTAAACGGTTTCGACATCGTTTTGGGTATGGATTGGCTTAGCACCAACGATGCCGAGATATTATACCGAAAGAAGATAGTAAGGGTAAACGAACCCGGAAACGAATCATTTATGGTGTACGGGGACAAACGCAATGTGAATTCTGGAATCATCTCCCTGATGAAAGCCAGGAAATGTTTGTCCAAAGGATGTGCATCATACTTGGCATTCGTAATCGATGCTAAGAAGGAAAAGAATGAGGTGCAAAATATACCGGTCGTATGTGATTATCCGGAAGTCTTTCCCGAAGATCTTCCCGGATTACCACCTGATAGGCAAGTGGAGTTTCGGATAGACTTGTTACCAGGTACAACACCGATAGAAAAGGCACCTTACCGATTAGCACCGACGGAGATGAAGGAGCTTATGATGCAACTTCACGGTATATAGTGACACATCTAGAGTCGGGTTGGGTTGTGTTCTGACCCAAAGAGAAAAGGTTATAGCGTATGCATCTCGACAATTGAAAGAGCACGAAAAGAACTACCCCACTCATTATTTGGAGTTGGCAGCGGTAGTTTTTGCTCTAAAGATATGGAGGCATTACCTCTATGGCACGAAGTGCAAGCTGTTCACTGATCATAAGAGTCTACAATATCTCTTTAGTCAGAAAGAATTGAACATGAGGCAAGGACGCTGGTTAGAGTTACTCAAGGACTACGACTGTTAGATACTTTACCACCCCGGTAAAGCAAATGTTGGTGCTAATGCTCTCAGTCGGAAAGTCAACCTTGAAAGGAAAAGGCCAGGAGCGTTGAGAATCGAAGTCGTCTCGACGATTGTGGAAAGTATCAGGAAAGCTCAAGAAGAAGCTTTAGAGAAGAATGACCGAAAGGAAGAACGTTTGGGCAAAACGTTAGTGTTCGGTATAAACAGTCGAGGACTGAAGGTATTCCAGGATCGAATTTGGGTACCTAAGACCGGAGGAATAAGAGACCTTCTGATGGATCAAGCACACAAGACCATGTAATCGATTCATCCCGGTAGCACTAAAATGTATAGGGACCTAAAACCTTACTATTGGTGGCCGACGATGAAACTCGATGTTGCGAAGTATGTGGCTGAGTGTGTGACATGTGCGAGAGTTAAGGTATAACATCAGAAACCGTATGGGAGTTTAGAACCTTTACCTGTACCCATGGGTAAATAGGAGGACATCACCATGAATTTTGTGACTAAACTGCCCAGGACGAAGAACGGTCACGACATGATTTTGGTAGTCGTGGATCATTTCACTAAGAGTGCACACTTCATAGCAGCCTATGACAAGTGGTCTATGGATAAGCTCGCAAATGCTTATGTGAAAGAGATAGTAAGACTTCACGGTGTTCCCCTTACAATTGTATTAGATCGTGATAGTCGTTTCACGTCGAGGTTTTGGAGGAGTCTGCAAGAAGAATTGGGTACAAAATTATGTTTGAGTGTGGCTTACCATCCACAAACTGATGGTTAGAGCGAAAGAACGATTCAGACACTGGAAGATATGCTGAGAGCATGTACCCTCGACTTCCAAGGGAACTAGGATGAGCACTTACCTCTGGTAGAATTCTCCTACAACAACAACTTCCACTTGAGCATCAAGATGGCACCTTATCAAGATTTGTATGGATAGAAGTGTCGTACGCCGTCTTGTTGGCTTGAAGCCGGAGAGAAGTAGTTTATGGGCCCCGAGATAGTCCATGAAACTGCTGAGAAACTAAAGGTGATTAGGGAAAGGATGTTAGCAGCTTCGGATCGTCAGAAGAGCTACGTTGACAAGAAAAGACGACCAATGACTTTTAAAGTTGGGGATTCCGTTTTGCTTAAAGTCTCACCATGGAAGAGACTTATAAGATTCGGGAAACGAGGGAAGTTGAGTCCAAGGTTTATTAGGCCGTTCAAAGTTCTTTAGAAGATTGGGAACCAAGCTTACAAGCTAGAATTGCCCGAAGAACTCGATGGTATACATAACACCATCCATGTGTGTTATTTGAGGAAATTAACGGGAGAAGTTCCCGACATAATTCCAATCTCAAAGTTAAGGATGGATGAGAATAAAAGGCTGTTCGAAGAGCCTGAGGCAATTGTTGAACGTAAGACTAAGAAGTTACGACGCAAGATGGTCGACTTAGTGCTAGTTCGATGGAAACATTCGAATGCGCCGAATCTCACTTGGGAAACAGAGGATGACATGATGAGTCGCTATCCACATCTGTTTGCTGATGCATGATTCCGAGACAGGATCATCCTAAGGGGGAGAGAATTGTAACGCCCGAGTTTTGGGGCTAAGCATTTTTGACAATGTAATAGTCTAGGTCAACTATTGTAACTCTTTTTGAAGTAATAAAGATGAAATATTTGAGTATTATGTGAATTATGTGTATTTATGTGCTTATTATTTAATTATAAATGTATAATTAATAAAGAATAAAACTAAGCGTCAAAATTAAAGTGTGAGATAAGCCCGATATCTTTATATAAAGTTTTAGTGGTCGAAACAAGGATTCCGGGGATATAAAGAACGCCGAAATCCGAGTTATAATGAAGAAGTTATGACCCGTTGAAGTTTCGCGACGGAACCGACATGATACCGGGAAGCGTAAATAGTGAATTTACCATAGAGCGAGATTTAGCCTTAGCAATCTAAAAGAAAGTCGTAGAATATGTTAAACTGAGAGCGTCCATAAAAAGAACGCCCAAATCTGACTTCGTATGAAGAAGTTATGATTTTTCGAAGTTTCAGATTGGCAGTGTACAACCCGAAATTCGAATAATAGAACGAGCGGTTTTTAGCCGACACGACCTAAAAGAGAATCGAAGATCTCATTAATAGTAGTGTAATGAGAAAATGATGGGCGGAAACCGACATCGGATGAAGAAGCTATGAGAATTTAACGGACCAATCCTGTCCCGGCCTGTTAATAATGTAACTTTTAAAATAAAATCAAAATTAGCCAACGGAGTCTAAACGAAAGTTGTAGAGTACGTTCCCACCTTCACGTGGATATAAAGAACGTCAAAAACGGAGCTCGTATGCGAAAGTTATGATTTTTAGAAGTCGAGAAGGAAAATTGCGAAACTGAGATGACGTGGCAACATCCGGACTGTCCATCGCTGATCAAACCTCGCTTTGGATTACGCCACATAGCCCCTCGCATACGCCCCGCGTACCCTCGCCCTTATCTCTTCCGATGTTGCCAGACAGCTGGTCCGAGCTGGCGATCTTATCCGAAGACTACGCCTCGCATAGCTTCGGTATGCCTAGCGTAATCAGAGAGGCTTCGTGCCTATAAATACCTGCGAGGGTCTCCAACTTTTTCACACCAATTTCTTTCTCTCTCTAAGGGTTTTAACCATCCCTAAAGTCTAGGTGAACCCCTAGCACCCTAAGGAAGCCCCGAGGCACTCAGAGTCCCGAGAAAAAGGGTCTTTCCGTTTCGGAAACGCTCCTCCAAGCAAAGCCCGGTTTTCTTTAAAATCCGCTGTAAGTGAGCTACACTTATGCAATTTTTAATATAACCTTCAAATAATTTTTGTAATGTTATTAAGTCCTTAAAATAATTATTTGGGCTATTATTATGAGTTATATTGAGTGTTATTTAATGCTTATATAATAATAATAGCTATATTATTAATTAGTCGCGGTTGACGTTAGACTAAACCCTAGTGGTATTGATGTGTGATAAAATGATGAGACGCCTCGATGTTGATGTTGTTGATTCTGTCATCTTGCAGAGTATGGATGACGACCACAGACTCTTCTAGACAGTCCAGTGGAACACTAGCAGGCTCGTAACCTGTAGGTGTTTGTGAACGATGTGTTCACCGGTGTACTCCATCCCCCACATGGTTGCCTTTAGGACATTTATTGCTGAGGAATCCCCTTAGCAGTAGTGTCAATCCCGATGATGATCCTTAGGCTAGGTCCCTTATGATAGGTGTTTAGGGACGTAAAGTGAGGATAACGGGAACGGGTAATCGGGTTATTGTTGATTGATGAAATTAATAAACTTATTTATTGTGGGTTGAAAACCCTATGTGCTCACCAGGCTCCTAAGCAAGACCCACTCAGTTTCTTGTATTACAGGTAGTGGCACATGAGCATAGACGTGATGTTTTGGATGAGGGATTACGGATATAGGCATGTAGATATGAAATAATGTAGTAAGGCTTATATTGTACTGTTTATGCTTTTGATCTGTAACAAACATGACATCCCAAGTCTTTTAATGAAATACATTTCTTTTGAAAGGCTTTTGATAAATCTTTATCATATTTTGTTTTGGGACAAATTTCGTAACACTTTTATTTAAAATGTTACTCTGATTTTTAAACAAAGCGTCAACAAAATCGATCTTTTCTGTCCGTGAAAATGGGGATGTCACACATATCAATTAGCATAAGCACATATACTACATACTGCATCGGACCGAAGTCCGGAACACATAGCACAAAAACAAGCTTGAATCACAAAGACATCTAGCACACTGAACTACTGCATCGGGAAAAAATCCGGATCTACTGCTAACTAGACGGGTCGGCATTTTGGCCATAGACCCGTTCCTATTGGAAGGAAACTCACTTCGTAACTCTTACTGTTGAGATGCTAAATCCGAAGCTGGATGACTGCTGCTCTGGAATTCTCCGGCTACAATTTCCATAAACACTAAATTAGGTACCGATAACTGAACTGAAGGTATAATGATGATTTTACGCCTGATCAAAGTCAAAGTCCTTAGTCAAGGTCAACAGTCCATGTTGACCTCAACTCGCCGAGTAACCAAGCCTACTTGCCGAGTTCCATAAAACTCCTTCCCACTCGCCGCGTCACCATGGTGACTCGCCGTGTTCTTACGGTTCTCGATCGAAACCTTAAGGCCATTCGTCGGGTTTCCTTCTAGCAACACGACAGACACACACTCATTCATAACTTGGGGACAACTCATCCGAATCGCCGAGTTGTTCATACAACTCGTCGAGTCTATGGCAATCTTCATCGGACTCGCCGAGTTGCTCATCCTACTCGTCAAGTCCACGACTATCTTCATATGACTCGCCAAGTCAACCTTGCGACTCGCCGAGTCCATTCAGTCCTTTTTCTATACAAACTTTCTTTGAGCCATGCAGCGGCTCCAAATCACAGATCCAAGCTTCTAGGGAATGCTCTTCACGTAAAGTTGCAAACTTTACGTGCATGCATAGCTGTAAAGGCTCTAAATGCCTATTTTAAGTTCTTCGTGGAGCTTCATGCTCAAGAGGTACCTCAATCAAGACCAAGACTGCAACTTTATGCTTCTAGAACCCATGGAGGGTCTAGATCTGAAGTTACAACTTTACATCTAGCCCATAGCACTTCTTATCAACTTAACATTTTATAAAAGAAACCCTAGAACTCAACCAATAGAAGAGATCTACAAGGAAATGGCGATTTCGGTACCTCTAGAAGATGATAACTGAGATAAGTACTGTTTCCCACACTCTACTTGCTCCAATCCCCTTCTCCTCCAAGCCTTCTCCTTCCAGAGATCCTCTTTCAAGCTTCAACACACAAAGGGGCACACACGCACACACATATTAGGGTCTCACAAAACTCTGTAGAACTATAAAGAGGCCCAAAGGAGGCTGAGGTTCCTTTAAATAAGGTGTAAAACCCCGAGATTTAGGGTTTAATCTACCAGCTCCTACTCGCCGAGTTCCAATATAGACTCGTCGAGTAGGTCACTTATCACGTGATCCCACCCCGATGCTACGCGATGAGTAGGGCAACCAACTCGTCAAGTAGGCCTTAACCCAAGAAATCTTATTTAAACCATACCTGAGGACCGGGGCATTACAACTCTTCCCTACTTATCTTATACTTCGACCTCGAAGTCTACTGCTGCTGAAACTGAAAACAACTCTGGATAGTGCTCCCTCATCTCTTTTTCGGTCTCCCACGTCCACTCGGAACCCATGTATATTATGTGTTGCACTGCATTCTTCTATGTGATTTATGCTATGCTTGTTTACAGAGTTAGAACCTGAGGGTTCACAGAGTATGGGTGCACGGACCCACAGAGTTATAGCCTCGAGTGGCTAATATGTGTTATGTGGTATTTTGGGGAACTCACTAAGCTTTATGCTTATAGTGTTGGTGTTATTTGTTTCAGGTACTAGTGAGGATCGCGGGAAGGTGCCGGCCTGATCAGTGCACACACGCGGGATTCTATATTGTGTGGTCTTGGGGTTTTTTATATGCTATGAAATGAATTACAAACAATGATGTTTTTATGAATATTAAATGAAGTTTGTCTTTATAAAATGCGAAAAATTATTTTTAAATTCTTGGTGTTACATATCTATTACATGTTTCTAACACTATCTAATCTATGCTAATATCATCCTTTAGCCCCATACTCCTAGCATGCTGCAAGTGCTTAACCCTACTTAGTCCCTTTGTAAGCGGATCTGCTGGGTTATCTTCTGATGATATCCTCTTCACTACGAGTTGCCCTTCTTCTACACGATGTCTGATGAAGTGATATTTTCTGTCGATATGTCTTGATCTACCATGATCCCTCGGTTCCTTGGTTAAGGCAACCGCTCCTTCGTTATCACAGAAAATCTCCATGGGCTCCTTTATGGCAGGTACAACTCCAAGATCACCGATGAAGTTCTTTAGCCATATTGCCTCCTTCGACGCTTCGCTCGCTGCAATGTACTCTGATTCGCACGTTCAATCAGCTACGGTCTCCTGCTTGGAACTTTTCCATGTCACTGCTCCTCCATTTAGGGTAAAGACCCAGCCCGACTTCCTCAACCGAGAAACATGGAAGGTTTTGTGGATCTGGCTGAGCTCTGCTGGAAGATCCAACCGATAAGCAACCCGACCCACTCAGGCCAAAACCCTAAAAGGACCAATAAACCTGGGGCCCAACTTTCCCCTCTTCCAGAACCTGATAACACCCTTCCAGGGTGATACATTCAGGAGAACCATATCGCCCACCTGAAACTCCAAGTCCGAACGCCTCCTGTCGGCATAACTCTTTTGTCGACTCTGCACAGTCTGCAGTCTGGTATGAACCTGCTGGATCAACTCTGTGGTCTTGAGCACCACCTCGGTGCTACCAATTACTCGCTGACCGACCTCACCCTATCACATCGGGGTCCTACACTTTCTCCCGTAGAGCATCTGGAAAGGAGGGCAGTCAATACTAGCGTTATAACTATTGTTGTACGAAAATTCCGCTAGTGGAAGATACGTATCCCAACTACCACCGATGTCTAGCACACATGCGCAAAGCATGTCCTCGAGAGTCTGAATCGTCTTCTCGCTCTGCCCATCCGTCTGAGGCTGGAAAGTGGTGCTAAAAAAAAGACGAGTCCCCATCTCGTCATGAAACCGCTTCCAAAACCTGGAAGTGAACCGGACGTCTCGATCTGATACTACTGATACCAGCACTCCATGCCGTGCTACTACCTCGTGCACATAAATATCGACTAGCTTCTCAGCCGATATACTCTCCTGGATCGGTATGAAATGCGCGCTCTTGGTCAGCCGATCCACTATGAACCAAATCGAATCAACTCCCCGTGTGGTCCTGGGAAGCTTAGTGATGAAATCCATGGTGATATCCTCCAAATTCCACACAGGAATGTCTAACGGCTTCATCTTGTCGTGGGGTCTCTGGTGTTCTGC
The DNA here is from genome assembly GCF_002870075.4 of Lactuca sativa. Taxonomy (NCBI): domain Eukaryota; kingdom Viridiplantae; phylum Streptophyta; class Magnoliopsida; order Asterales; family Asteraceae; genus Lactuca; species Lactuca sativa. The sequence continues at coordinate 388,108,187 of NC_056626.2, forward strand.
CTTGACCTTCCTACAGGTCAGGTATCTCTCTACGTACCAGGCTATGTCCCGCTTCATGCAGGGCCACCAATAATCGGGTCGACGATCTCTATACATCTTCGTCGCCCCTGGATGGATGGAGAACCGAGATTTGTGGGCCTCATCCATCAACACCTGTCGTACTCCTCCCCAACACAACACCCAGACTCTCCCATGAAGGGTCAACAATCCTCGACTATCATAGTCGAAAGAAGCTACTCGACCCACAATCCTCTCACACTTCTGCCTCTCCTCTTTCAGGCCCTCGACATGTGCCTCTCTAATCTACTCCAGCAATGGAGTAATCACTGTCATCCTCAGACATAAATGTCTAATCGGCGTCGCCACCGCCTTGCGGCTCAAGGCATCGACCACAACGTTGGCCTTGCTTGGATGATAAAGGATCTCACAATCGTAGTCCTTTACCATATCTAACCATCGGCACTACCTCATGTTCAAATTCGGCTGGTCCATGAGGTACCTCAGACTCTTGTTATCTGTGTAAATGGTACAGCGGACCCCATAGACGTAATGTCTCCAAATCTTGAGGGCAAACACCACTGTGCCCAGCTCTAAATCGTGCGTCGGATAGTTAGCCCCGTGAGGCTTCAATTGTCTAGAGGCATCAGCTATCACTTGCCCTCACTGCATCAACACTGCTCCTATCCCTGTGATCGAAGCATCACAATAGAGTACAAATCCGTCCACTCCTTCTGGCAGGGTAAGAATCGGTGCCTCGCACAATCGCTGTCCGAGGGTCTCAAATGCTGCCTGCTGCTCAGGCCCCAAGCGAAACACCACCGACTTCCTAGTCAGTCGGGTAAGTGGAACTGCTATCTTGGAGAAGTCCTGGATAAATCTCCTGTAACACCCTGCCAACCCTAGGAAGCTCCGAATCTCAGATGGAGACCTCAGGACCTCCCACTGCATCACGACCTCTATCTTGGCCGGATCCACCAATATCCCCTTCTGGTTGACGAGGTGTCCAAGGAACTGTACCTCGCACAACCAGAACTCGCACTTGGAGAACTTTGCAAAAAGTCTCTCCCTCCTCAAATTCTCTAGCACCTCCCTTAGGTGCTCCTCATGCTGCTCCTGAGTCTTGGAATATACCAACATATCGTCAATAAACACTATCACAGAACGATCAAACATCGGCCTGCATACTCGGTTGTGATGGGTTTTAGCCATAAGAACTTTCCTATGCGCGCATGCAAAACCCTAATGCTTGGATCTAGGCTTTCTAATTAAACATGCTTTGAATCCAAGACTTCTAATGGCTAATTAGGTTAAATAACAACATTGAAACAGATCTAGAACCATACCTTTGAGTTCCTTGTTGATCTTGTGGTCTTGGAGCTTCTAGAGTCACAAATGTCACTCCTCTAATGGCTTACAAACACCAATAGCAAGGAACATGATTTAGGAGAGAGGAGAGGGGAGGAAATCGGCCAGGATTCTCTTACTTTAGGTGAGGTGCCGATTTCCCTTAGCCATGGGGACTATTTATACTTGTAGACTCCTTAAGGGTTACAACCTAAACCCTAATTGGATAATCTTCTCTTAAGGCTATCCAAATCCATTCCATAGATAAGTCATGGACGAATTTAGCTATCCTTTAGCTTCTGGAATTCGTCCCTTGTATATCTATAAGGATTTATAGTCTAAAGCTTAACTATCAAACAATTGACAGTTTATACCCCTTTATTTAATTAACCTCTTTAAGTCACCAAATTAATTCTAATTAATTCTATGACTTATATTAATCAAATAACAATATATTATTCTTTATATTATTCTTATAATATATTAATAACATTTACTCTCTCTTAATAAATCATCCTATCAAGTTGCTATGGTGAAGGCAACCCAAAATGACCATGCACAACCGGGTCAAATACTTGCCTAATATAGTTGCAGCCTTAGACACTATTCCAACAGTCTCCCACTTGGATAAGTCTAGTAACTATATGCACAAGTACAATTCGGTTTGCAATCGTAGCTCTCAAAGACGCTGTCAAAATCTGATCTAATCAATCTTGTCCTTTAGATAAGGGATCGTATAGTCCTCTGTTAGATATCATGTTGACAATCCTATGGAATGGTTAGTCAAGCATTTAGGTTTCTCGATCTCTGATTTATTTGACATAGAACTTAGTCGAACACATCAATTTAGTTCTGACCGGGCCCGTCACATAACTCAAATCAAATCATCGAGCGGCCGAGATATCGCTTTTACCTTCTTAGATAAAAGTTACAGATAAACTTCGACTTATATGCATTTACTTATTCATTAACCAAGTATACACAACAATGCGTTTTATAACACCGAGTTACTGATGCGTTTTCGCATTATCAATGTACAATCAACTAACAAATAACAAACCATATATCTAGGTTTTAAGACTATATGATATTATCGTCTTGCGATCATCTTTTATATCGTATTCCATAATGTGATTCTAGTAAGCGCGGGTTTGTTCCAATGCTCAAAACTAGTTCATAAGCACTCATGAACGATGCAGCAACCCTTTGCTATGTCTAACACTATTTAGACATTCTACACACCAATTCATGACAATCTTCATTCATATCTACTTCCAACATATGAACGATTGTGGACAATTTGAACAATTCGATTATTCCTAATAAACTCAATTATTCTGGAAGTCAAAACATGCAAAGTGAAACAATAGTTAAACAATTAACATAAGATAGTAACATTACTCATAAATAAAACTCCTTTATTTAATCATCAAATGTTAATTACATTTTTCTTGTAACAGCCCGGAATTCCAGGTATTGGTATGTTTATGATTTTGGGTATTTTAAGAGGGGACTCGGCGAGTTGGAGCTCAGACTCGCCGAGTAGGATCGTGGATCTGGTCGCGGGTTCGCGACTGGACTCGGTGAGTCTGCGCTGTTTAGCGAAACCCTAACTTCCCAGGTTTGGGACATATATAAGGGGCCTTATGGCCGTCATTGTTCACCCTAGTCCTTTGAGTGAAACCCTAATTCGATTGTGAGCATCTGGAGCAAGGTAGAAGACCATTATTGATCTTGGAAGTATTATTTTGCAAGGAGGAGGAGGCTTGGTTAAGGGACAATAGGAGAAGCCATATTCTGAGGGTTGGGGACACAGAGCAACGTTATTCAGGTAATATTTTCGAGTTGTTCCCTTCTATGTTGATGTGTATATGGATTTAGGGTTTATGGAACCCTTTTGTGGCTAGATTGAGTGTTTCCTTAGTCCCCCAAGCGATTGGAACCCTATATTGGGACCCTTGGAAGTCCAGAGTGTCCCATGCCTGAGCTTTTCGGGAATCAATGGAGGTTTTGGATTGGAATCCTTATACCTTAGGTCAAAACGTCAATTATGAGTCATGGGGTGTATTATGAGCACCGAAATAAGGACTTTACGTGATGAACCAGTCTAGGAAGGCCATACCTATGAATTGCCGGAGCAGATTTGACCATAGAAAGCAGTTTGAGCGGTTGCATGGCATGGACTCGCCGAGTCCGATGAACAGACTCGGCGAGTAGCTTGAAGATTGCCTTAGAATGGTCCTGTCCGGGTTATGGGTTGGATCGGTGAGTCAGGGCGAGCTAGAGAGGGTTAACAGGTGGTCCGAGTCGAACTGGGACTCGCCGAGTTGTTCTTCAGACTCGGCGAGTTGAGTCGGGGTGGCCCCGCGATTCTTCCAGGAGGAACTCGTCGAGTCAGGGGGAATACTCGACGTGTAGAAAAGGGAATCTTAGAGAATTGGTGAGAACGTCTAGACTCGCCGAGTCGCCCTAGCGCTCGCCGAGTCCGGTCAAAGTTGACCGTTGACCGTTGACCGTTAACCAGAGTGGACCTGTGTTGACTTCTTAGCGATAGTCAACATTAGAGATATAAAGTGTTAACTAGGGACGTATGATGTTATAGGAGGATTAGAGCTCAGAGAATCGGGCACGAGGGATTCCCAGGATCGTGAGATATCGAGACACGCGAGGTGAGTCTTCTCACTATACTTTACCTTGACTAGGTAACCAGAGTTATATGATAGAGTATTTGTATGCCATGTATGTTATGTGTTGCACTGCATTCTTCTATGTGATTTATGCTATGCTTGTTTACAGAGTCAGAACCTGAGGGTTCACAGAGTATGGGTGCACGGACCCACAGAGTTATAGCCTCGAGTGGCTAATATGTGTTATGTGGTATTTTGGGGAACTCACTAAGCTTTATGCTTACAGTGTTGGTGTTATTTGTTTCAGGTACTAGTGAGGATCGCGGGAAGGCGCCGGCCTGATCAGTGCACACACGCGAGATTCTATATTTTGTGATCTTGGGGTTTTTTATATGCTATGAAATGAATTACAAACAATGATGTTTTTATGAATATTAAATGAAGTTTGTCTTTATAAAATGCGAAAAATTATTTTTAAATTCTTGGTGTTACATATCTATTACACGTTTCTAACACTATCTAATCTATGCTAATATTATCCTTTAGCCCCATACTCCTAGCATGCTGCAAGTGCTTAACCCTACTTAGTCCCTTTGTAAGCGGATCTGCTGGGTTATCTTCTGATGATATCCTCTTCACTACGAGTTGTCCTTCTTCTACACGATGTCTGATGAAGTGATATTTTCTGTCGATATGTCTTGATCTACCATGATCCCTCGGTTCCTTGGTTAAGGCAACCGCTCCTTCATTATCACAGAAAATCTCCATGGGCTCCATTATGGCAGGTACAACTCCAAGATCACCGATGAAGTTCTTTAGCCATATTGCCTCCTTCGACGCTTCGCTCGCTGCAATGTACTCTGATTCGCACGTTCAATCAGCTACGGTCTCCTGCTTGGAACTTTTCCATGTCACTGCTCCTCCATTTAGGGTAAAGACCCAGCCCGACTGCGAATGGTAGTTGTCCCTGTCGGTCTGAAAAATGGCGTCACTATACCCTCGCACCTTCAAGTCATCACTCCCTCCGAGGACTAAGAACCATTCCTTCGTCCTCCGAAGGTACTTAAGGATGTTCTTCACCGCAATCCAATGTGCTCTGCCAGGATTCCCTTGATATCTGCTAACCATGCTCAATGCAAAGGCTACATCAGGGCGAGTGCAAGTCATAGCATACATGATTGAGCCAACTGCGGAAGCATATGGTACTCGACTCATTTCCGCTATCTCAACTTCGATACTCGGACTTTGAGTCCTACTCAACTTAGCATTACTTTGTATCGGTAATTCTCCCTTCTTTGAGTTTTCCATACTAAAACATTTTAGTACCTTCTCTAAGTAAGTATTCTGACTAAGTCCAATTACTCTATTACTTCTTTCTCTTACTATCCTTATTCCCAAAATGTAAGAAGCCTCTCCGAGGTCCTTCATAGCGAAGCACTTCCCGAGCCAGGACTTAACCTCCTACAGAGTCGGGATGTCGTTTCCTATGAGTAATATGTCATTGACATATAGAACGAGGAAGCTTACTATACTCCCACTGGCTTTGACATATACACAAGATTCGTCTTCGCTTCGTACAAATCCAAACTCTTTGACTTTCTCATCGAAGCAAAGATTCCATCTGCGAGACGCTTGCTTAAGTCCATAAATGGACTTCTCAAGCTTACACACTCTATTCGGATGCTTCGGATCCACAAACCCCTCTGGCTGAGCCATGTAACATCCTCAGCCAACTTCCCGTTAAGGAAAGCGGTCTTGACATCCATTTGCCAAATCTCATAATCATGAAATGCGGCAATTGCTAGCATCACTCTAATAGATTTAGTCTTCGCAACTGGTGAGAACGTCTCATCATAGTCAACTCCAGGAGTTTGAGTAAAGCCCTTCGCAACCAATCACGCTTTATATGTGTGGACGTCTTCTTCTTGAAGATCCATTTGCACCCAACGGTCTTACGTCCGGGCACATAATCAACCAAATTCCAAACTTGGTTATCATACATGGATTGGATCTCGCTATCCATTGCCTCTTTCCACTTTGCAGACTCCGGGCCTGCCATGGCTTCCTTATAGCTATTAGGTTCATCAAGATTTACTAGTGTACCATCACTAATATACGTGTCCCCTTCGGTAGTAATATGAAAACCATAAAACTGGGGATGAACTCTAACTCTATCGGAACGTCTAAGAGGTAAGGACTCTTCCATCGGTTGAACCGGAGTTTCCTCCTCGGGTTGAGTGCCAGCGGTAGAGGTTCCTTCATCTATGACTCTTGAATCTCTTCAAGTTCGATTTGCCTCCCACTGCCTCCTTGGCTTATAAGTTCTCGGTCTCGGAAAACTCCTCTCCTCGCAACAAAGACAACATTGTCCTTCGGTCTATAGAAGAGATATCCAAAGGATGTCTGCGGGTAGCCGATGAAAATACATCGCTCACTTCGAGGTTCGAGCTTGTCGTGAGTATCTCGTCTTACGAAAGCCTCGCAACCCCAAACCTTGATATGTGCCAACGAGGGAGCTTTCCCTATCCACATCTCGTGAGGTGTTTTGGCAACCTTCTTAGTAGGGACTCGGTTAAGGATACGGGTGGCAGTCTCTAAGGCATACCCCCAAAAAGAGATAGGTAGTGAAGCACGACTCATCATAGAGCGAACCATATCTAATAAGGTTCGATTACGCCTTTCTGCCACACCATTCAACTGCGGTGTCCTAGGAGGCATCAATTGCGAAACTATTCCACACTCCTTGAGATAATCGTGGAATTCAAGACTTAGGTACTCTCCTCCTCGATCGGATCGAAGCATCTTGATTTTCCTGCCCAATTGATTCTCCACTTCATTCTTGAACTCTTTGAACTTTTCAAAGGTTTCTGATTTTTTTTTGATTAAATAGATATACCCATATCTACTATAATCATCGGTAAAAGTCACGTAGAAGCGGTTCCCATCCTTCGTGGTTGATCTAAACGGTCCACATACATCGGTATGTATTAGGTCCAATAGACCCTCACCCCTTTCACACGTACTTGTGAAGGGTGATTTAGTCATCTTTCCAAGTAAACAAGACTCGCATGTGTCATCTTCCCTAAGGTCGAATGACTCCAACACTCCATCCTTTTGGAGTTGGGCTATGCGTTTCTTGTTGACATGTCCAAGGCGACAATGCCACAAGGATGCTTTATCCATACTAGTGGAAGAATCTATATTCAAAACATCATTTGCTAAGTTATCAACAATCATAACAGTTTCATATATTCCATTACATGGTATAGCTTCAAAGTAAAAGACACCATTTAGATAAGCCAAAATAGAACCATTCTCATTATTAAAAGAAAATCTAAATCCTTGTCTATATAAACCATGAACTGAAATGATGTTTCTAGCCATTTCTGGCGAATAGCAACAATTGTTCAAATCTAAACACAAATTATTCCTAAGCACTAAAGAATACACTCCAATCTTGGTCACAGGCGACGATCTTTTGTTCCCCATGATTAGATTGATCCTTCCTTGCTCCACATCCCTACTTCTTCTTAGTCCCTGCACATTAGAACAAATGTGATAACCACAACCGATATCAAGAACCCAAGAAATAGCATGATTAGAATCGTTAGATTTAATTGTGTATATACCTGCGAAAGATGGCTTGATCTTTCCTTCTTTGATTGCTTGCAGGTACTCTGGGAAACTTCTCTTCCAATGTCCTATCTTGTGGCAGTGGTGGCACTCTGCCTCCTTCGGGTTAGGACAGGGCTTAGCGGGATCAACTTTGGTCCCACTAGAAGAGGCACCATCTCGGGCTTTGACCTTGCGATAGTTTCTCTCAGCAACCCTCAAGAGACCTTGGAGTTTGCTTAGGGTGACCTCTTCTTTGTTCATGTGGTAGGTCATCCAAAATTGGTTGTACATCAAAGGCAAAGAGTGAAGCACCATGTCGATCGTCAAGTCTTCCCCGAAGTCAACATTTAACTTGCGAAGGCGGTCGACATACCTTTGCATCTTTTGCAGGTGCACGGTAAGAGATTATCCATGACCCATCTTAGCGGAAATCATGTTGGTGAAAATCTCATAACGCTCTTGTCTCCCGTTCTGGTGGTATCTCTCCAATAAGTCTTGATGCATCTCCTACGGGTACATGTCCTCATAGGACTTTTGGAATTCGGAGTTCATGGTGGCAATCATGATGCAATGTACCTTCGTTGCATCTCGCTCATGAGTCTCAAAAGCGGTGATTTCGGCCGGAGTAGCGATTTCGGGGTTGATTTTCTCGAGCTTCTCATCGAGGACATACTCCTTATCCTCATAGCGAGCAATGGTGTGAATGTATCTTATCCATTCGCTAAAGTTCGTTCCATCGAAGGTGACCTTTTGGCAAAGGCTCATCAATGTGAAAGAACTAGCAGCAGCGTTGTTTGCGTTTGACATCTAAAAAAGAAAAGGACAAAGATAGATTAGAATAAGAATCCCTAATTATCACCCAATAAGAAAAAATTAGGGCTAGGATCCAACAATAACATTTACATACTAGAAAAGGGATGTCGTAATCTAACATGCAAATAAATTGAAGGTAAGTGAATGACGATTCACTAATTCTCCATCACAAAAACTTAAACTATTAGTCCTAAGTGTATTGAGAATTCCTAGGTTCGGATGAGATTCATTGAAACTATTCAATGGAATGTTTAAATCTCGATATGCCCCTCTTGTTTGTGACTGGGATACCAAGGATCACAAAGCGGGTGTGAATTACCATGCAAATTCACATGGTGCCTTCATTGTAACGATCACCTATTCGATGTGCCGATAAACCACACACGCTCCATCGAACTATGATAAACAATGAATCACCCTTTTCCACCTTTGCTTAGAACCAATTAGTGTGCCGGTAAACCACACACACTCCACTAACTTCTTAGCAAGGGTGCAAAGTGTAATTTCATGGGATTGCATCAATTCACTTTTCCTAAAGTAACTAAGATTGGGAAATTTTAAAAATGTGTAGTTACTTTGTATTACTTATTATACTTTTAATGAGAGGATGAGGTTGCCCTATCCTACCCGTTCGGCTAACGACCCTCCACCAATCAAGCAAGCGGTGGGTGTGAGTGTACACCCATTATCGCCATTTTATAGGCCGCAACCTTATACCCACCTTATAGATCAGCTTCGTGAATGAGGCATACTAACGGTAAGGCTAGCATTTAGTTATATATATATATATATATATATATATATATATATATATATATATATATATATATATATATATATATATTATTCTAGTAATATCATATTAGTATAGGGTTGTATTTTAAACCTTTTAAAATCTAGGGTTTGAAATTTAAGTTGTCTAAATTAAAACTTTTAATCACAAATATAAATTTCAAAACTTGAGGGCAATTTTTAAACATTTAAAACATGGAGGATCAAATAACAAATAATTCCAATTAATAATTAATATCCTAATTATCTATATTTGATTTTATTCAAGATTTTTTTGAAAGATAATTACCAAAATAATTAAAATAATTAATTAATTATCATATAAGGAAATTAAATATTTTATTAGTTGATAAATACCTTTAACTAGATCAAGATAATAGTCATATATATCAAAAAATCGGATTTAGGTTGATCTATTACGATTAAGGTAAGTTTCCATAAGATAATTATGAAAAAAGTCCCGAATCTGGCCATTCTTGACGCCTGGACTCGCCGAGTGCACAAAGGGACTCACCGAGTCAGGCCTACTCGCCGAGTCCACTTTGGAACTCGCCGAGTCCACTTTGGAACTCGCCGAGTCCATGACTCAAAAACCAAAAAATCGAATTTTGTAGGTTTGTTTCAGTTAATCAAGCAACAATTTAAAGAAAACCAAGCTAGGCTCTGATACCACTGATGGGTTTTAGCCATAAGAACTTTCCTATGTGCGCATGCAAAACCCTAATGCTTGGATCTAGGCTTTCTAATTAAACATGCTTTGAATCCAAGACTTGTAATGGCTAATTAGGTTAAATAACAACATTGAAACAGATCTAGAACCATACCTTTGAGTTCCTTTTTGATCTTGTGGTCTTGGAGCTTCTAGAGTCACAAATGTCACTCCTCTAATGGCTTACAAACACCAATAGCAAGGAAGATGATTTAGGACAGAGGAGAGGGGAGGAAATCGGCCAGGGTTTTCTTACTTTAGGTGAGTGCCGATTTCCCTTAGCCATGGGGACTATTTATACTTGTAGACTCCTTAAGGGTTACAACCTAAACCCTAATTGGATAATCTTCTCTTAAGGCTATCCAAATCCTTTCCATAGATAAGTCATGGACGAATTTAGCTATCCTTTAGCTTCTAGAATTCGTCCCTTGTATATCTATAAGGATTTATAGTCTAAAGCTTAACTAATTAATTCTATGACTTATATTAATCAAATAACAATATATTATTCTTTATATTATTCTTATTATATATTAATAATATTTACTCTCTCTTAATAAATCATCCTATCAAGTTGCTATGGTGAAGGCAACCCAATAGGACCATGCACAATCTGGTCAAATACTTGCCTAATATAGTTGCAGCCTTAGACACTATTCCAACAGGTTCATGGGTCCATGAACGCGACTGGAGCATTGGTGAGCCCAAACGGCATCACCACAAACTCACAATGACCATAACGGGTCCTAAAAGCTGTCTTCTGAACATCCTCGCCTCTAACCCACATCTGATGATAACCGGAGCGCAGATCAATCTTGGAAAACCAAGATGCTCCCTGAAGCTGATCGAACAAGTCATCAATCCTCGGGAGTGGGTAATAGTTCTTCATCGTTACCTTATTCAACTCCTTCTAATCAATGCACATATGGTGTGACCCATCCTTCTTCTTTACAAACAGGATCGGGGCTCTCCATGGTGAACTATCTCGGTCTGATGAAACCCTTGTCTAGTAGCTCCTGCAGCTGCATAGACAACTCATGCATCTCTGGAGGAGCCAACCGATACGGTGCCTTGGCTATCGGAGCTGCACCAGGAACCAGGTCAATCCGAAACTCCACCTGTCTCTCCCGAGGTATCCCAGGAAAATCCTCCGGGAATACATCCGGGTAGTGTGCACTACTGGTACATCGTCAACAGTCGCCTTGCCCTTCTCCCGGGCATCCAAAATGTAGGTGACGTACCCCGCGCAACCCTGCTAGAAGTAGCGTCAAGCTCTCGTTGCCGAGCAAAGAATCGGTCCGCGTTGTGGCCTCTCCCCCTGAATCACTAACTCTCCACCACCAGTGGTGCGGACCCTAACTAACTGAAGTTCACAATCAATCACTGCCCCATTGGGGCTCAGCCAATCCATACCTAATATAGCCTTATTCCCTCGTAGGGGAATGGGAACCAAGTCCACTGAAAACTTCTCATCAAATAACTGCACCAAACAAGCCCTATGTACTCTGCGACCTTAACGGTCCTGTCATCAGCTATCTAAACCTTAAGTGGACAATCCAGCTCCCTCGGAGCTCTACTGAACCTCTTGCTAAGTGCAAGTGAAACAAAAGATCGGGTAGCTTCCCGAATCAAACAGTACTGTTGCTGATATGGCGTTCACTAAGAACGACCCTATATAAAAACATATAACCATAAGAAACAATCAAAATTAATAAATAGATGAAGGGAAGATACATACACTTCACCACATCAGGAGTCGTTCGCGCCTCCTCTACTGACATCTGAAAAGCTCTCCTCTTCGCCACTGGCGCCTTACTTCGGCCCTGACGGCCGTCTGTAATCCTCAATCTTACAGGGGCAGGTGCTGCCACCTTCCTCGCTGCTGCTGGAAAACTTAGACACTGGGACTTCTTCTGTCCCCTCTGATTGAAATGTAAGCAAATCAGATCAGATACGGTGGTAACGGTGGTAACGGTGGGAGTAACTATGCAATCTCTACTCATATGCTCAGTCCAACCGCACTTGTAACAACTGGGACTCCCTGCCTTGCACGCCCCATCATGCAATCTCCCACACTTGCCACACTGACTATGGCTCTGCTGTCCTCTAGATCTGTGATCTGATACCTTGGGCTTTTTGCCTGAACTCCCTGTGCCAGATACCGCCTCTGGCTTCCTCTTTTTCTCCATCTCTTGATCAATCTCCCTCTCATGAGCCCTAGCAATTAGGTCATCCAGTGTTTTACAGTTGGACCGGCTCACAAATTGGCGGATATCACTCCGTAACGTCTCATGGTAACGAGTTTTCTTCATTTCCTCGTTAGCTGCATACTAAGGAACAAGAAGATCTCTCTCCCCGAACTTGGTGGTAATCTCCGCCACTGTCTCTGTAGTATGAGTAAGATCCTCAAACTCTCTGGCTAACTGTTGCACCTCAATAACTGGTGCAAACTCGGCTCTGAACCTGGTAGTAAAATCAGCCCAAGTCATCACATCAAGAGCTACGTCATCTCCCATCTCATCCCACCAATCCCGTGCCCTGTCTTTCAAAAGACAGGATGCTAGTCTGACCTTGTCCCCCTCGGGACATCTGCTGGTGCGGAAAGCATTGGCAACATCCGCCAACCACCTGGTACTCACTAAGGGGTCCTGCGCCCAAGATAGTCTAGAGCTCCACAAGCTCTGAACTCCCTGAACGTGACCCCATCATGGTCGCCACCTCAGCACGGAAGGTACTCAACCTCTCATCCATCAGCTCCAAAATACCCTCCTTGATCGAACCAAATATCATAGGAGTCTGCTGGAGTATGATGCGAGTAATCTCTGATGAGAGAAACTCCCTAGTCTGATCATCCAAATGCTCGACTCCCGAACCTGGTCCTGATCCCTCACTAGCACCTGAACTGCTGACTGCTGGTCTCGGGCACAAAACCTCCATTCTGAAACACATAAAGACCATGTCAGAAATAATGATATATCTCAAGGGATCACTATTACTACAAGTTTCCTGGTTTCGCCTTGGCCTTCCCTAATTCAAGTACAGATCCTGTACTTCCAGTAGTATGGGCCCCTACTACCTTCCACATCTATCTGTACCTTCCTCAAGAACTTCCTCGACTCCACCAAGTCCCTTCTACTACCACTGCTGATCTCATGCTAATCTAATTCTAGGCTTGCCCTAAGGTTATCACCAACCCACTCTTTGCCATCGGCTTCATAAGAAATCCCTATTTCCTTGTAATGATCGTTTCCGAGGTATAAAAGTTATTTAATTCTTCAGTTTATTTTGGTCCATAATTGAATTAATATTGTGAGTGGACCTTTATTTTGGGCCGAAGTGTAAGCAGCCCATAAGCCGTATGCGGGGCGTAACCCCCTTGTACGCTGGGCGTACTACTTAAATGAAACGCGGGGAGGCTTAGCGTACATGACCAGGTGGCAAACCCTAATTTTAGGTGTTGAGGCATATTTAAACCCCATTATAGCCTCCCATTTGGACTCCTCACTTATCATTCACTCCAGAGAAACCCTAGTTCGTTCCCCTTTGCTCCTTGTTTGTGTGTGTTTGATCTTTGAGCTCATTTTTGTGAAGAAGGAGAAGAAGAGAAGTGGAAGAAGAAGAACTTGAGCACCTTGAGCTCATAGATCTGGGATCATCCTTTCTTTTTTTGCATTCAAAGGAGGTATAAAGCTTCCAACTTTCCTCTTGTAAGTTTAGATCTAGGAGTTTTTGGAAGTTTGGACCTTTTAGGTCAAAAGGAAGGACCTTCATGTTGTAACTTTGTTTTTGGAGCTTGGGATTTCTATCCTTGAAGCTCAAGTGTCCCCATAGCAGTAAAATTTCGATCTTTGTGGCTTATATGGAACCATACATGAGATCTAGTTGGTTTTATGGAAGTAGAATGTTATTTGTGGAAGTTTGAGCCTTTATGGGACTTGTAAGCCATCAAGTAAGCAACTTTATGGCTTAAGTCGTGGAATAAGCTTAGAATCTAGATTTGTAGCTTCTGGATCGAACTATTAAGCACTTAATGGGATGATGGCTTAACAGAGCTGTACGTTGGGCGTACAAGGAAGTACGCGCCACGTACAAGCCAGCAACCAGTACGCTCAGCGTACCTTGGTGTACGCCCCACGTACGCTACCAATTTGGGCTTCGAGTGTTGGGCCTCGGTGTGGGCTGGGTTTCAGGCTTAGGGTCCTTGGGCCTTTATGGACCATCAGTTGCTAAGGACCAAGGATTTAGTATTGGGCTTGGGTAAGGCCCAATAAAAGGGTCCTAGGCCCAATATAGCAAATGGGGCCATTAGTGGGCCTATAGTGGGGCCATAAATGGACTTTGAAGGAATTGAGGTTTTGAACCATGTTGTGTCCCACACCATAGTAGGGGTAAAATGGTCATTTTATCCATAGAGGAATCCCTATTCTGATTTAGAATTTATTTCCCATTATAGCTGGGAAGCAGCCGGAGCAGCAGTCAGGGATCTCTCATTCAGGAGTTCAGCAGTTAGCATCACGAGGTGAGTTTCCTTCTAGTAGGAATGGGTCTACGGCCACAATGCCGGCCCGTTTAGTTAGCAGTAGTTCCGGACTTCTGTCCAATGCATTAATTAGAGTGCTTGATGTCTTTGTGATTCAAGCATGTTTTGTGTTATGTGTTCCAGACTCTGCTCTGATGTAGTATGCAATATATGTTTTCATGCTAGTTGATATGTTTATGCTATGTTATGTTCAGTCAGTTCCGGACTTCAGTCCGATGCAGGGGACAAGGTCCCATTCAGATCCGGACTTCGGTCCGATGCAGTCAGTGCCGGACTTCGGTCCGATGTAGGTAGTTTCGGACTTCGGTTTGATGCAGAGGGCAAGGCCCTGGTTAGTTCCGGACTCTGGTCCGATGCAGTTTTCGGACATCGGTCTGATGCAGAGGGCAAGGCCCTGGTTAGTTTCCGGACTTTGGTCCGATACAGTGGGCAAGGCCCAGTAGATGCTTTATATGTTATTGTACGGTATGTGGTAGTTTGGGGGAGCTCACTAAGCTTCGTGCTTACAGTTTCAGTTTTGGTTTCAGGTACTTCCGCAAGTAAAGGGAAGAGCTCAGGATGATGACATCACACACACCACAACTTCAGTATTTTCCTGGAAGTTTGTTTTGATTCATAGTTTGATTTGGCACAAATGTTCATGACATTTTAATATGGGTTGAGATAATTGACACATGATTTTATGATGTGACGATCGGAATATGATTTTTATTATTATTTAAAACAAAAATTTTTGGGTCGTATTTTTAGATGTTACAAGTTGGTATTAGAGCCTTGCTTTGAGGGATTCGGGCACACTTTCGGGTGTGTCTGAACTCAAACTAAGGAAGTGGTAAAACGTTTTCAAAAGAAAAGAGTTTTAGAAAAGTGAAAAGAATTTTTAGAAAGAAAGGAACTTTGAAAAGAGAAAAGGGGTGTGGTGCATGTGGTCAGCCGAGCTCAAGTAAGTACTCCCAAATTACCCATACGAGTTATGTTATGAGTTATCAGTTTTAGTAGAACGGCCTGCTAGAATAGCGCTAAGGATCTAGGAGGATGCCTTATGTGCCTGCTATATGTGTTTCAACTTTATGAGAATTGCATGCTAGTATTGATTAGACAGTAGTAGGATAGCATGTTTAGGTTATGACTGATAGTATGAGCTTAGCATTGTATGCTAGTACAGTCTCTCGTTATGAGAATTGATTTGCTTGAGTAGTTTCCTGTGTCCGAATGTTGGTTGCTTTGTGATTTGTGGGACTCTGAGTGATGGGAGTTAGCCGATAGGTGAATACGTCACGTCACATGTGATCAGGATTGAATAATCTCAGAGTGCTGGATTTGGCCATATTGCGCAGCTCTTATTTGAGTCTAACCGTTGTAGGGACGAGTCTTTTACTCGAAGGATTATCTGAGCCTCGTCACATGTAATGGTATTCAGGTGACGGCTAATTAGCATTACAGGGAGGCCTTCAGCAGCTGAGGACTGGATTAGGTGGAGTCAGAGATTTCCCTAGGGCAAGCCTAGGATGAGAGTGGCAGAGATCAGTAGTGGTAGGAGTGACTTGGTGGAGTCGAGGCAGTACTTGAGGAAAGTACGGATAGATGTGGAAGGTAGTATGGGCCCGTAATACTGAAAGCAGAGGATCCGTACTCGAATCAAGGAAAGCTGAGATGAGACCAAGAAGCTTGTGGTAGTAGTGATCCATCGAGATATAACAGTGTTCCTGATGCTTTTTTATGTGTTTCAGAATGGTGGTATTACGCCCTAGACCAGCAGTCGGCAGTTCAGGTGCCGGAGGGGGATGAGGACCAGGCCCGGAGGTCGGGCAGTTGGATGAGCAGACTAGGGAGTTTCTCTCTTTAGAGATTACTTGCACCATACTTGATCAGACTCCTGTGATCGGTTCGATCAAGGAGGGTATCTTAGAGATGATGGATGAGAGGTTGAGCACCTTCCGTGCTGAGGTGGCGGCCATGATGGGGTCACGCACGCTTACTTTTAGGGAGTTCCGGGCATGCGGAGCTCCGAATTATCACGGGGCGCGGGACCCCATAGCGAGTACTAGATGGTTGGCATATGTGGCCAACGCTTTCCACACTAGAAGATGTCCCGAGGGGGACAAGGTCAGATTGGCATCCTGTCTTTTGAAGGACAGGGCACGGGATAGGTGGGAGGAGGTTGGTCATGCCATTGGGGATGACGCAGCTTTGGATGCTATGACCTGGACTGATTTCACTGTCAGGTTCAGAGCTGAGTTCGCATTGGTGATTGAGGTGCAACAGTTAGCCAGAGAGTTTCAGGATCTTACGCAGACTACAGAGACAGTGGCGGAGATTACCGCCAAGTTTAGGGAGAAGGATCTTCTTGTTCCTCAGTACGCAACAAATGTGGAAATGAAGAAAGCCTGTTATCATGAGATGCTGCGGAGTGATATCCGCCAGTTCGTGAGTCGGTCCAGCTGTAAGACGTTGGATGACATGATTGCTAGGGCGAGAGAGAGAGAGAGAAAGAGAGAGAGAGAGAGATTGACCTTGAGATGGAGAGAAAGAGGAAGTCAGAGGCGGCTCTAGGTTCAGGGAGTTCGGGCAAAATGCCCAAGGGTTCAAATCATAGAGCTAGGAGTCAGCAAAGCCACGCTAGGTGTGGCAAGTGTGGGAGATTGCACGATGGGGCGTGCAAAGCAGGGAGTGCCGGCTGCTACAACTGATGTCGGACTGGGCATATGAGCAGAGATTGTATAGCCGCTACTACCGCCGTGAACGACATATCAGCTACCGTATTGTTTGATTCCGGGGCTACCCGATCATTCGTCTCTCTTGCACTTAGCATGAGGTTTAGCAGAGCTCCAGGGGAGCTAGATTGTCCACTTGAGGTTGAGATAGCAGATGATAGGACTGTTAGGATTGCAAGGGTGCATAGAGGGTATTCCCTACAGTTATTCGATGAGTAGTTTCTGGTGGACTTGGTCCTTATTCCCTTGGAAGGGAATAAGGTCATAGTAGGCATGGATTGGCTGAGCCCCAATGGGGCGGTGATAGATTGTGAGCTGCAGTTAGTGAGGGTTTGCACTCCCAGTGGGGGAGAGTTAGTGATTCAGGGTGAGAGGCCACAACACGGACCACTTCTATGTTCAGAGGCGAGAGCGAGGCGCTATTTTCAACAAGGTTGTGTCAGTTATGTTGCCTATGTTTTAGATGCCCGGGAGAAGGGCAAGACAACATTTGATGATGTTCCAGTAGTGCGAGACTACCCGGATGTATTTCCGGAGGATTTGCCTGGAATACCTCCCGAGAGGCAGGTCGAGTTTGGGATTGACCTAATCCCTGGTGCAGCTCCGATAGCCAAGGCACCATATTGGTTGGCTCCACCAGAGATGCAGGAGTTGTTTATGCAGCTGCATGAGCTGTTAGACAATGATTTTATCAGGCCGAGTAGTTCGCCTAGGGGAGCACCGATTTTGTTTGTGAAGAAGAAGGACGGGTCACACCATATGTGTATTGATTACCGGGAGTTGAATAAGGTAACGGTGAAGAACCGTTACCCACTCCCAAGGATAGATGATTTGTTTGATCAGCTGCAGGGAGCGTCTTGGTTTTCCAAGATCGATTTATGCTCCGAGTATCATCAAATGAGAGTCAGGGATGAGGATGTGCAGAAAACTGCTTTCAGGACCCGGTACGGTCATTATGAGTTCGTGGTGATGTCGTTTGGGCTCACCAACGCCCCAGCCGCGTTCATGGACCTCATCAACCGCGTATGTAGGCCGTTGTTGGATCGATCGGTGATAGTATTCATTGATGACATCTTGGTTTATTCCAAGACTCAGGAGCAGTACGAGGAGCACCTGAGGGAGGTGCTAGAGATTTTGAGGAAGGAGAGACTTTTTGCAAAGTTCTCCAAGTGCAAGTTCTGGTTGCGCGAGGTGCAGTTCCTTGGACACCTTGTCAACCAGAAGGGTATTTTGGTAGATCCGGCCAAGATAGAGGTCGTGATGAAGTGGGAGGTCCCGAGGTCTCCATATGAGATTTGGAGCTTCCTAAGTCTGGAAGGGTACTAGAGGAGGTTCATTCAGGATTTCTCCAAGATAGCAGTACCGCTCACCCGACTGACTAAGAAGTCGGTGGTGTTTCGCTGGGGGCCAGAGCAGCAAGCAGCATTTTAGACACTCAGGCAGAGACTGTGCGAGGCACTGATTCTTACCCTGCCAGAGGGAGTAGAGGATTTTGCGGTTTATTGTGATGCTTCGATCATAGGTATGGGAGTAGTGTTGATGCAGCGAGACCGTGTGATAGCTTACGCCTCGAGACAGTTGGAGCCTCACGAGGATAATTATCCTACGCATGATTTAGAGTTGGGGGCAGTGGTGTTTGCCCTCAAGATTTGGAGACATTACCTCTACGGGGTCCGTTGTACCATTTACACGGATCACAAGAGCTTGAGGTACCTCATGGATCAGCCGAATCTGAACATGAGGCAGAGGCGATGGTTAGATGTGTTGAAGGATTACGACTGTGAGATCTTATATCACCCAGGGAAGGCCAATGTAGTGGCCGACGCCCTGACCTGCAAGGCAGCAGCGGCCCCGATCAGAGATATTTGTTTGAGGATGACAGTGATTACTCCATTGTTGGAGCAAATCAAAGAGGCGCAGGCCGAGAGCCTCAAGGAGGAGAGACAGAAGTGTGAAAGGATTGTGGGCCGAGTAGCTTCTTTTTACTACGACAGTCGAGGATTGTTGACCCTTCATGGGAGAGTATGGGTACCGTACTAGGGCAGAGTACGGAAGGTGTTCATGGACGAGGCTCATAAGTCTCAATTTTCCATCCATCCAGGGGCGACGAAGATGTGTAGGGTTCTTCGACCTGATTATTGGTGGCCCTGCATGAAGCGGGATGTCGCCTGGTATGTGCAGAGGTGCCTGACCTGCAGGAAGGTCAAGGCAGAGCACTAGAGGCCCCATGGCAAGTTGCAGCCGTTAGACATTCCAGTGTGGAAATGGGAGGATATCACCATGGATTTCATCACTAATCTCCCTAGTACCGCACGTGGGGAGTCGCTCGCGCCTCCTCTGTTGACATCTAAAAAGCTCTACTCTTTGCCACTGGCGCCTCACTTTAGCCCTGACAGCCGTCTGTAATCCTCAATGTTGCAGTGGCAGGTGTTGCCACCTTCCCCTCTGCTGCTGGAAAACTTGGACACTGGGAATTTTTATGTCCCCTCTGATTGAAATGTAAGCAAATCAGATCAGATACCGTGGTAACGGTGGGAGTAGCTGTGCAATCTCTACTCATATGTTCAGTCCGACCGCACTTGCAGCAACTAGGACTCCGTGCCTTGCACGCCCCATCGTGCAATCTCCCACACTTGTCACATTGACTATGGCTCTGCTGTCCTCTAGATCTGTGATCTGATACCTTGGGCTTTTTGCCTGAACTCCCTGTGCCAGATACCGCCTCTGGCTAACTCTTTTTCTCCATCTCTAGATCAATCTCCTTCTCACGAGCCCTAGAAATCATGTCATCCAGTGTTTTAAAGTCGGACCGGCTCACAAACTGGCGGATATCACTCCGCAACGTCTCATGGTAACGAGCTTTCTTCATTTCCTCGACAACTGCATACTGAGGAACAAGAAGATCTCTCTCCCTGAACTTGGTGGTAATCTCCGCCACTGTCTCTGTAGTATGAGTAAGATCCTGAAACTCTCTGACTAACTGTTGCACCTCAATAACTGGTGCAAACTCGGCTCTGAAACTGGTAGTAAAATCAGCCGAAGTCATCGCATCAAGAGCTGCGTCATCTCCAATGACATGTACAATCTCATCCCACCAATCTCGTGCCCAGTCTTTCAGAAGAAAGGATGCTAGTCTAACCTTGTACCCCTCGGGACATCTGCTGGTGTGGAAAGCATTGGCAACATCCGCCAACCACCTGGTACTCACTATGGGGTCCCGCTCCCCATGATAGTCTAGAGCTCCACATGCTCTGAACTCCCTGAAGGTGAGCGTGCACGACCCCATCATGGTCGCCACCTCAGCACGGAAGGTGCTCAACCTCTCATCCATCAGCTCCAAAATACCCTCCTTGATCGAACCAAAGATCACAGGAGTCTGCTAGAGTATGATGCGAGTAATCTCTAAAGAGAGAACTCCCTAGTCTGATCATCCAAGTGCTCGACTCCCGAACCTGGTCCTGATCCCTCACCAGCACCTGAACTGCCGACTGCTGGTCTCGGGCACAAAACCACCATTATGAAACACATAACGACCACGTCATAAATACTAATATATCTCAAGGGATCACTATTACTACAAGTTTCCTGGTTTTGCCTTGGCCTTCCCTAATTCAAGTACAGATCCTGTACTTCCAGTAGTATGGGCCCATACTACCTTCCATATCTATCTGTACCTTCCTCCAGAACTGCCTCGACTCCACCAAGTCCCTTCTACTACCACTGCTGATCTCATGCTAATATCATCCTAGGCTTGCCCTAGGGCAATCACCAACCCATTCTTCGCCATCGGCTTCATAAGAAATCCCGATTTCCTTCCCCTAACTAGCTTGCGAATACTATTACACATCACTCAGAGAGATCCTACCCTATAACGGTTGGACTCAAGCGAGAGCTGCGAAATATAGCTAGACCTAACCTTCTGAAGTTATTTAGTCCTCGCAATGTGTTACTTTACTTACTCGTTTATAGTTAGTGAAAAACAACTAGAACTCCTAAAAGCACAAAGCAAGCAGCGTTCGGACATCGAGTACTTAATCAAGCATATACCACTCTGGTTATCATACTGACTAATCTGCACTAGCATACAATGCTAAGCTCATACTATCAGGCATAACCTAACCAGGGTATCCTACTGCTGTCTACTCAATACTAGCATGCAATTCTCATAAAGCTGAAACACATATAGCAGGCACATAAGGCATCCTCCTAGATCCTCAGTCCTATTCTAGCATTCTGTTCTAATGAAACTGAAACTGATAATCATAACATAAGCTTGTATGGGTAATTTAGGAGTACTTACTTGAGCTCGGCTGATCGCATGCACCACACCCTTTTTCTCTTTTCAAAACTCTTTCTTTCTAAAAAAAAATTTCTTTTCGCTTTTCTAAAACTCTTTTCTTTTTGAAAACATTATACCACTTCCTTAGTTTGAGTTCGGACACAATGGAAAGCGTGCGTGAATCCCTCAAACCAAGGCTCTGATACCAACTTGTAACATCCAAAAATACGACCCAAAATTTTTTGTTTTAATAATACTAAAAATCACATCATTGATAACATACCAACAAAACTGTGGAACAAGTATCCCAAAAGATCATAACAAATGTATCAAAAACATATCACTATTTCTAATGAATACTCCTAGGATAAGAAAAACTGAAGATGTGGTGCGTACGATGCTATCATCCTGAGCTGTTCTCCTTACTAGCAGAAGTACCTGAAACACAAAACTGAAACTGTAAGCACGAAGCTTAGTGAGCTCCCACAAACTACCACAGACCATACAATAACACATAAAAAACTATTGCGCCTTGCCCACTGCATCGGACCAAATTCCGGAAACTGCATCGGACCGAAGTCCGAAACTAACCAGGGTCTTGCCCTCTGCATCGGACCGAAGTCCAGAAACTGCATCAGACCGCAGTCTGGAACTGATTGGGACCCCGTCCCCTGCATCAGATCGAAGTCCAGAACTAACTGCATCAGACCGAAGTATAGAATTGACTGGGACCCCGTCCCCTGCATCAGACCGAAGTCCGGAAACTGGCTGAAGATAGCATATCATAAACATATCAATCAGCATAAGCACATATACTACATATTGCATCGGACCGAAGTCTGGAAAACATAGCACAAAAACAAGCTTAAATCACAAAGACATCTAGCACACTAAACTACTGCATCAGACCAAAGTCCGGATCTACTGCTAACTAGACGGGACAACATTGTGGTTGTAGACGCATTCCTACTAGAAGGAAACTCACCTCATAACTCTAACTGCTGAGATGCTAAATCCGAAGCTGGATGACTGCTGCTCCGGAATTCTCCGACTACAATTTCCATAAACACTAAATTAGGTACCGATAACTAAACTGAGGGTTTTATGACCATTTTACCCCTGATCAAAGTCAAAGTCTTTAGTCAAGGTCAACAGTCCATCTTTACCTCGACTCGCCGAGTACCCGAGGCTACTCGCCGAGTTCCTTGAAACTCCTTCCCACTAGTCGAGTCACCGGGGTGACTCGCCGAGTTCTTACGATTCTTGATCGAATCCTTAAGGCTACTCGTCGGGTTTCCTTCTAGCAACACGACGGATACACACACATTCATAACTTGAGGAAAACTCATCTGACTCGCCGAGTTGTTCCTACAACTCGTCGAGTCTATGGCAATCTTCATCGGACTCGCCGAGTCCACGACTATCTTCATATGACTCGCCGAGTCAACCTTGCGACTCGCCGAGTCCATTCAGTCGTTTTTCTATACAGACTTACTTTGAGTCATGCAGCAGCTCCAAATCACAGATCCAAGCTTCTAGGGCATGCTCTCCACGTAAAGTTGCAAACTTTACGTGCATGCATAGCTGTAAAGGCTCTAAATGCCTATTTTAAGTTCTTCGTGGAGCTTAATGCTCAAGAGGTACCTCAATCAAGACCAAGACTGCAACTTTATGCTTCTAGAACCCAAAGAGGGTCCATATCTGAAGTTACAACTTTAGATCTAGCCCATAGTTCTTCTTATCAACTTAACATTTTATAAAAGAAACCCTAGAACTCAACCAATAAAAGGGATCTACAAGGAAATGGCGATTTGGGTACCTCTAGAAGATGATAACTGAGATAAGTGTTGTTTCCCACACTCTACTTGCTCCAATCCCCTTCTCCTGCAAGCGTTCTCCCTCCATAGATCCTCTTTCAAGCTTCAACACACAAAGGGGCATACACACACACACACGTATTAGGGTCTCACAAAACTCTGTAGACCTATAAGGAGGCTGAGGTTCATTTAAATAAGGTCTAAAACCCCGAGATTTACGGTTTAATTTGCCAGCTCCTACTCGCAGAGTTCCAATATGGACTCATCGAGTAGGTCACTTATCACGCGATCCCACCCCGATGCTACTCGACGAGTAGGGCAACCAACTCGTCAAGTAGGCCTTAACCCAAGAAATCTTATTTAAACCGTACCTGAGGACAGGTGCGTTACAACTCTCCCCTACTTATCTTAGACTTTGTCCTCGAATTCTACTGCTGCTGAAACTGAAAACAACTCTGGATAGTGCTCCGTCATCTCTTCTTCGGTCTCCCATGTCCACTCAGAACCCTTCCGGTGCTGCCATTGCACCTTCACAAACTGAACCACCTTTTTCCTTAAAGTCTTCATCTTCCGATCTAAGGTCGCAACTGGTCTCTCAATATAATTCAGGCTGCTATCAACCTGGATATCCTCCAAGGGCACAACTGCTGACTCATCCACCAAGCACTTCCTCAACTGAGAAACACGGAAGGTGCTGTGGATCTGGCTAAGCTCTGCTGGAAGATCCAACCGATAAGCAACCGAACCCACTCGGGCCAAAACCCTACAAGAACCAATGAACCTGGGCGCCAACTTTCCCCTCTTCCGGAACCTGATAACACCCTTCCAAGGTGATACCTGTAGGAGGACCATATCACCCACCTGAAACTCCAAGTTCGAACGCCTCCTATCGGCGTAACTCTTTTGTCGACTCTGCGCAGTCTGCAGTCTGGTACGAACCTGCTGGATCAACTTTGTGGTCTTGAGCACCACATCGGGGCCCCCGATGGCTCGCTGACCGACCTCACCCCAACAAATCGGGGTCGTACACTTTCTCCCGTAGAGCATCTGGAAAGGAGGGCGGTCAATACTAGCGTGATAACTATTGTTCTACAAAAATTCTACTAGTGGAAGATACGTATCCCAACTACCATCGAAGTCTAGCAAACATGCCCAAAGTATGTCCTCGAGAGTCTGAATCGTCCTCTCGCTCTGCCCGTCCGTCTGAGGCTGGAAAGCAGTGCTAAAAAGAAGACGAGTCCCCATCTCGTCATGAAACTGCTTCCAGAACCTGGAAGTGAACCGGACGTCTCGATCTTATACTACTGATACCAACAATCCATGCCGTTCTACTACCTCGCGCACATAAATATCAGCTAGCTTCTCAGCCGATATACTCTCCTGGATCGGTATGAAATGCACGCTCTTGGTCAGCCGATCCACTATGAACTAAATCTAATCAACTCCCCGTGCGGTCCTGGGAAGCTTAGTGATGAAATCCATGGTGATATCCTCCAAATTCCACACAGGAATGTCTAACGGCTGCATCTTGCCGTGGGGTCTCTGGTGTTCTGCCTTGACCTTCCTACAGGTCAGGTATCTCTCTACGTACCAGGCTACATCCCGCTTCATGTAGGGTCACCAATAATCGGGTCGACGATCTCTATACATCTTCGTCGCCCCTGGATGGATGGAGAACCGAGACATGTGGGCCTCATCCATCAACACTTGTCGTACTCCTCCCCAATACGACACCCAGACTCTCTCATGAAGGGTCAACAATCCTCGACTATCATAGTCAAAAGAAGCTACTCGACCCACAATCCTCTCACACTTCTGCGTCTCGTCTTTCAAGCCCTCGACATGTGCCTCTCTAATTAGCTCCATCAATGGAGTAATCACTATCATCCACAAAAATATATACCTAATCGGCACCGCCACCACGTTGCGGCTCAATGCGTCGGCCACAACGTTGGCCTTGCCTGGATGATAAAGGATCTCACAATCGTAGTCCTTTACCACATCTAACCATCGGCGCTACCTCATGTTCAAATTCGGCTGGTCCATGAGGTACCTCAGACTCTTGTTATCCGTGTAAATGGTACAACGGACCCCATAGAGGTAATGTCTCCAAATCTTGAGGGAAAACACCACTGCCCCGAGCTCTAAATCGTGCGTCAGATAGTTAGCCTCGTGAGGCTTCAACTGTCTAGAGGCATCAGCTATCACATGCCCTCACTGCATCAACACTGCTCCCATCCCTGTGATCGAAGCATCACAATAGAGTACAAAGTCATCCACTCCTTCTAGCAGGGTAACAATCGGTGCCTCGCTCAATCGCTGTCTAAGGGTCTAAAATGCTGCCTGCTGCTCAAGCCCCCAGCGAAACACCACCGACTTCCTAGTCAGTCGGGTTAGTGGAACTGCTATCTTGGAGAAGTCCTGGATAAATCTCCTGTAGTACCCTGCCAACCCTAGGAAGCTCCGAATCTTAGATGGAGAACTTGGCACCTCCCACTGCATCACGACCTCTATCTTGGCCGGATCCATGAATATCCCTTTCTGGTTGACGAGGTGTCCAAGGAACTGCACCTCGCGCAACCAGAACTCACATTTGGAGAACTTCGTAAAAAGTCTCTCCCTCCTCAAATTCTCTAGCACCTCCCTAAGGTGCTCCTCATGCTGCTCCTGAGTCTTGGAGTAATCCAAGATATCCTCAATGAACACTATCACAGAACGATCAAACATCGGCCTGCATACGTGGTTCATGGGTCCATGAACATGGCTGGCGAATTGGTGAGCCCAAACGGCGTCACCACAAACTCATAATGACCATAACTGGTCCTAAAAGCTGTCTTCTGAACATCCTCACCTCTGACCCGCATCTAATGATAACTGGAGTGCAGATCAATCTTGGAAAACCAAGATGCTCCCTGAAGCTGATCGAACAAGTCGTCAATCCTCGGGAGTGGGTAACGGATCTTCATTGTTACCTTATTCAACTCCTGGTAATCAATGCACATACGGTGTGACCCATCCTTCTTCTTTACAAACAGGATCGGGGCTCCCCATGGTGAACTATCTCGGTCTGATGAAACCATTGTCTAGCAGCTCCTACAGCTGCATACACAACTCCTGCATCTCTGGAGGAGCCAACCGATACGGTGCCTTGGCTATCAGAGCTGCACCAGGAGCCAGGTCAATCCGAAACTCAACCTGTCTCTCTGGAGGTATCCCAGGAAAATCCTCCGGGAATACGTCTGGATAGTGTCGCACTACTGGTACATCGTCAGCAGTCACCTTGCCCTTCTCCCAGGCATCCAAAATGTAGGCGACATACCCCGCGCAAACCTGCTGGAAGTAGCGTCAAGCTCTCGCTACTGAGCAAAGAATCGGTTCGCGTTGTGGCCTCTCTCCCTGAATCACTAACTCTCCCCCACCAGAGGTGCGGACCATCACTAACTGAAGCTCACAATCAATCACTGCCCCAATGGGGCTCAGCCAATCCATACCTACTATAACCTTATTCCCTCGTAGGGGAAAGGGAACAAAGTCCACTGAAAACTGCTCATCAAATAACTGCAGCGAACAAGCCCTATTTACTCTCGCGACCCTTACGGTCCTGTCGTCAGCTATCTAAACCTTAAGTGGACAATCCAACTCCCTCATAGCTCTACTGAACCTCTTGCTAAGCGCAAGTGAAACAAAAGATCGGGTAGCTTCCCGAATCAAACAGTACTGTAGTTGATATGCCGTTCACTAAGAACGACCCTATATAAAAACATATAACCATAAGAAACAATCAGAATTAATAAATATATGAAGGGAAGATACATACCCTTCACCACATCAGGAGTAGCTCGCGCCTCCTCTGCTGACATCTGAAAGGCTCTATTCTTCACCACTGGCGCCTCACTTCGGCCCTGACGGCCGTCTGTAATCCTCAATGTTGCGGCGGCAGGTGCTGCCACCTTCCCCGGTGCTGCTGGAACACTTGGACACTGGGACTTTTTATGTCCCCTCTGTTTGAAATGTAAGCAAATCAGATCAGATATAGTGGTAACGGTGGGAGTAGCTGTGCAATCTTTACTCATATCCTCAGTCCGACCGCACTTGCAGCAACTGGGACTCCCTGCCTTGCACGCCCCATCGTGCAATCTCCCACACTTGCCACACTGACTATGGCTCTGTTGTCCTTTAGATCTATGATCTGATACCTTGGGTTTTTTCCTGAACTCCCTATGCCAGATACCACCTCTGGCTTCCTCTTTTTCTCCATCTCTAGATCAATCTCCCTCTCACGAGCCCTAGCAATCATGTCATCCAGTGTTTTACAGTTGGACCGGCTCACAAACTGGCGGATATCACTCCGCAACGTCTCATGGTAACGAGCTTTCTTCATTTCCTCGTCAGCTGCATACTGAGGAACAGGAAAATCTACCCCTGAGCTTGGTGGTAATCTCCGGCACTGTCTCTATAGTATGAGTAAGATCCTGAAACTCTCTGGCTAACTGTTGCACCTCAATAACTGGTGCAAACTCGGCTCTGAACCTGGTAGTAAAATCAGCCCAAGTCATTGCATCAAGAGCTGCGTCATCTCCAATGACATGTCCAATCTCATCCCACCAATCTCGTGCCCTGTCTTTCAGAAGACAAAATGCTAGTCTGACCTTGTCCCCCTCGGGACAACTGCTGGTGCAGAAAGCATTGGCAACAACCGCCAACCACCGGGTACTCACTAAGGGGTCCCGCGCCCCATGATAGTCTAGAGCTCCACATGCTCTGAACTCCCTGAAAGTGAGCGTGCGCGACCCCATCATTGTCGCTACCCCAGCACAGAAGGTGCTCAACCTCTCATCCATCAGCTCCAAAATACCCTCCTTGATCGAACCAAAGATCACAGGGGTATGCTGGAGTATGATGCGAGTAATCTCTGAAGAGAGAAACTCCCTAGTCTGATCATCCAAATGCTCGACTCCCGAACCTGGTCCTGATCCCTCAACAGCACCTGAACTGCCGACTGCTGGTCTCGGGCACAAAACCACCATTATGAAACACATAACGTCCACGTCAGAAATACTAATATATCTCAAGGGATCAGTATTACTGCAAGTTTCCTGGTTTCACCTTAGCCTTCCCTAAATCAAGTACAGATCCTGTACTTCCAGTAGTATGGGCCCCTACTACCTTCCACATCTATCTGTACCTTCCTCAAGAACTGCCTTGACTCCACCAAGTCCCTTCTACTACCATTTTAGTCCTGGCAATATGTTACTTAACATACTTGTTTACTAGTTAGTGAAAGAAAACTAGAACTCCTAAAAGTACAAAGCAAGCAGCATTGGGGCATCGAGTACATAATCAACCATATAACACTCTGGCTATCATACTGACTAATCTGCACTAGCATACAATGCTAAGCTCATACTATCAGGCATAACCTAACCAGGCTATCCTACTGCTGTCTACTCAATACTAGCATGCAATTCTCATAAAGTTGAAACACATATAGCATGCACATAAGGCATCCTCCTAGATCCTCATTCCTATTCTAGCATGTTGTTCTAATGAAACTGAAACTGATAATCATAACATAAGATTGTATGGGTAATTTGGGAGTACTCACTTGAGCTTGGCTGATTGCATGCACCACACCCTTTTTCTCTTTTCAAAACTCTTTCTTTCTAAAAAAATTTCTTTTTGCTTTTCTTAAACTCTTTTCTTTTTGAAAACATTATACCACTCCTTAGTTTGAGTTCGTTCACACTCCAAAGTGTGCCTGAATCCCTCAAACCAAGTCTCTGATTCCAACTTGTAACATCCAAAAATATGACCCAAAATTTTTTGTTTTAATAATACTAAAAATCACATCATTGATAACATACCAACAAAACTGTGGAACAAGTATCCCAAAAGATCATAACAAATGTATGAAAACATATCACAATTTCTAATGAAAACTCCCAGGATAAGAAAAACTGAAGATGTGGTGCGTGCGATGCTATCATCCTGAGCTATTCCCCTTACTAGCAGAAGTACTTGAAACACAAAACTGAAACTGTAAGCACGAAGCTAAGTGATCTCCCCCCAAACTACCACATACCATACAATAACACATAAACAACTATTGGGACTTGCCCACTGCATCAGACCAAATTCCGGAAACTGCATCGGACCGAAGTCCGGAACTAACCAGGGCCTTGCCCTCTGCATTGGACCGAAGTCAAGAAACTGCATCGGATCGAAGTCCGGAACTGACTGGGACCCCGTCCCCTGAATCAGATCGAAGTCCAGAACTAACTGCATCAAACTGAAGTCTGGAATTGACTGGGACCTCGTCCCCTGCATCGGACCGAAGTCCGGAAACTGGCTAAACATAGCATATCATAAACATATCAATTAGCATAAGCACATATACTACATATTGCATCGGACCGAAGTCTGGAACACATAACACAAAAACAAGCTTAAATCACAAAGACATCTAGCACACTGAACTACTGCATCAGACCAAAGTCCGGATCTACTGCTAACTAGACGAGTCGGCATTGTGGCCGTAGACCCGTTCCTACTGGAAGGACACTCACCTCGTAACTCTTATTGCTGAGATGCTAAATCCGAAGCTGGATGACTGCTGCTCCGGAATTCTCCGACTACAATTTCCATAAACACCAAATCAGGTACCGATAACTGAACTGAGAGTATAATGACCATTTTACCCCTAATCAAAGTCAAAGTCCTTAGTCAAGGTCAACAGTCCATGTTGACCTCAACTCGCCGAGTACCCGTGGCTACTCGCCGAGTTCCTTGAAACTCCTTCCCACTAGCCGAGTCACCGGGGTGACTCGCCGAGTTCTTATGATTCTCGATTGAATCCTTAATGCTACTCATCGGGTTTCCTTCAAGCAACACGACGGATACACAAACATTCATAACTTGGGGAAAACTCATCCGACTCGTTGAGTTGTTCATACAACTCGTCGAGTGTATGGAAATCTTCATCGGACTCGCCGAGTTGCTCATCCTACTCTTCGAGTCCATGGCTATCTTCATATGACTTGCCGAGTCAACCTTGCGACTCGCCGAGTCCATTCTGTCCTTTTTCTATACAGACTTGCTTTGAGCCATGCAGCACCTCCAAATCACAAATCCAAGCTTATAGGGCATGCTTTTCTCGTAAAGTTGCAAACTTTACGTGCATGTACAGCTATAAAGGCTCTAAATGCTTATTTTAAGTTCTTCATGGAGCTTCATCCTCAAGAGGGACCTCAATCAAGACCAAGACTGCAACTTTATGCTTCTAGAACCCAAGGAGGGTCCAGATATGAAGTTACAACTTCAGATCTAGCCCATAGCTCTTTTTATCAACTTAACAATTTAAAAAAGAAACCCTAGAACTCATCCAATAGAAGAGATCTACAAGGAAATGACGATTTGGGAACCAATAGAAGATGATAAATTAGATAAGTGTTATTTCCCACACTCTACTTGCTCCAATCCCCTTCTCCTCCAAGCCTTCTCCCTCCAAAGATCCTCACGGATTAGGGTCTCACAAAACTCTCTAGAATTGTATAGAGGCCCAAAGGAGGCTGAGGTTCCTTTAAATAGGGTGTAAAACCCCGAGATTTAGGGTTTCATCTGCCAGCTCCTACTCGCCGGGTTCCAATATGGACTCTTCGAGTAGGTCACTTATCACACGATCCCACCCCGATGCTATTCGACGAGTAGGGCAACGAACTAGTCGAGTAGGCCTTAACCCAAGAAATCTTATTTAAACCATACCTGAGGATCGGGGTGTTACAAAACCATAGTCACAAGACAAGGATAAAGACAAATCCAAATTCATATGGACTGAACTCAATCTTAATTTCTTTCCACCTGGGAGCTCAAGGGCCTGCCATTGCTTCCAAGTTGTTATGCAACCAATTGAGAACTCTAAGAACTCATATGAAAGTCAACTTTAACTGGAATGGGCATAGAAATAGAAATATGTCAACACGATAGGTTATAAACCTCACGTCGTGTGCTAGTGTTAAACTATAGGTTTTTATTCTTGATTAGATCCGGAAATTCTTCTAGGATCTTTATGACTCCCACTATCCTTTTGACATATAAGACTATCTTGCCAAATATTCAAGAGATAGTTTGGATTCTTTATCAAGAAAAAACCTTCACACAATTGGTCTTAGGTGGTATTTGTTTTATCCAAAACATCACAACTTACCAATTTCAAATGTATAAGAGTAGGATACTTTTACTTTAACATTTGACTAGTGTTAAGAAACCTTCCTTTAAGATATGTCACTCAAGTTACAAGCTTGGAGTATGACTTTAAGAATTGTTTTTGGAACGAGGTATGAATAACCTTCTTGATTTGACCCCTTCAAGAATTCATAGCTCCTCTTCTTAGCTATCAGAATGCACTTACAGAATGAATTGTGATAAGGTCTTTTAATCATTTAGATGATCATATAACATGATACTAAAGTACTCTCCCATCTTTTCATATTTGAGAACCTTTTATCCTTCTGCCTAATTTGATTCTTCTCATTCGTTCTACCATACATCGAAAATTTTTCAATTTATCAGAATTACACTTAAAATTGTAAGTGTAACCATATTTACTAAACTTTAGTAAATCATGACGAATAGTCTTATAGATCTTTTGTGGTAGACTTGATCAGTGCACAAGAATGTGTACTCGATCCCTTAGTCCTTCACTTGACTCACATATAAATGTGAACAAGGAACTAGTCTTAATTTTCCAAAGCTGAAATTTCTCATTCATCATACTATACAACTTGTATGATTCCAAGTTTCTATCCAACTGAAAACTTGGATGATGAGAAGCTTTTCTTATTTGGTAAATTTAGACACTACCACAAATTCATATTTTCAATATTGCTAGAAACATACAAACATCAAGTTTTCATAAATGTCATTGCAAGAAGATATAAAATAAAGTAAAACAAACTTTATTTATTTATAAAATGCAGAAAAAACTTTTCCTTACAATGCAACTTTAAATGAAAACTATGCTATTACATGTTTCCTAGCAATCTATCATAACTCCTAAGAGTTGCTTAAGAATCCGATCTTCAATCAAGCGATAGAAATCCATCTTCAAGATCAGATTCAGTATACTCTTTCTTTAAGTTTCCTTCACTTTTCCTTTGATTCTTAAAAGATCAACATATGACCCAGTCACATCATGTAATAAGAATCTCAGAATAGAAACTTAATCGAGTTAGGTAGTGGACTCTACCTGAAGTAGAGTCAAACTTATTGACCTTACCAACCTTATGATCTTTCAGGTGAATTTGGCAGCTTCGCAACCAATGCCCTTTCTTTTGGAAATCGAACCATATGGACCCTTTGGGAATGGTACATGCAACAATCGCAGACTTAGCCTTTCTCTTTACCATTTGGTCAACTGAGTTGACAATGGCCAATCCCTTTCCATTGGGAAGATAAAGCTTTTATTGGGTATCCAATGTAACCATTGTCAATGTCCATTGAAGGTTTGGAAAGTTGATATACTAATCAAATTTGCTTTACCAAAGCTCCAAATCATTGTTGATTCAGCAGTACCAAACAAATAGATAAGATCATTAAGGGTCATGTCATAGTCTATTTCATAGTAGTCCCAAAGGTAACTCACTATGTGACTTAGAAAGTGATTGAACATCCAGCTTTCTTAAGACTTTGACACCCAACTCTCCCGGCTTTTCAATATGCGAATTCATCTCCAAGATGTGAGCATACATAGAGCTTGCTTGCCATTAGGGCTTGAGTGACCTTGAACTTGTGGGTAAGGGAGGATAATTGGAGGAGGTGGAGGAAGTGAAATTCCAAGATATTTGGAAAGAACATAGATGTCTGAACTAGACATCTTTTGGGAGATATTCAAGCTAGTTGATTTAAAGTTCTTAATATAACACCCAATATGAAATATTAAGGCTAGGACCCGACACAATACTTTTATAAATTGCAAGAGGGATGCCATAATCCAAGTTATAAAATATTTGAAGGTAGGTGAATGACAATTCACCAATTTCCACCATGAAAAATGAAATAGTTTATTAGGTTTTTAATTGGATTTGAAACTCCGAGATCTTTTGAGATTCATTGAACTGTTCAATGACATGTTTCAATCTCAAGTGTGCCCTTCAGGTTTTGTGACTAGGATGCCGAGGATCACTAAACAAGGTGTGAAGTAACCATGAAAATTACTTGGTACCCTTAGTATTTACCCCTTAATCGATGTGCCGGTTAACCACACATGCTCCACTGATACTATGATAAACATTAAGTTGACCTTTGCCTACCTTGTTAAATCAAGCTAGTGTGCTGGTTAACTACACAGGCTCCACTAACCGACTTAAGCAAAGTGCAAAGTGTAATTTCATGGATTAGCAGCTTATTCACATTTTCCTAACCTAACTAAGTTTGGGAACTATAAATACATTTTAGTTACTTTATATTTATCATTAATATTTTTAATGAAGGGAGAATTATAGTCCTTGTTTTACCTGTTCGGCTAGCGACCCTCCACCAGTCAAGGAAGCGGTGGGTGAGAGTGGACACCCATTAAACTGCCATTTTATAGGCAGTAACCTTATAACCCCCTTATAGACCGACTTCGTGAATGAGGCCTACTAATGGTAAGACGACTTGCTCTTATATATATATATATATATATATATAATATTAACTTATAGTATTATAAAGTATAAGGGTTGAATTTTAACTTTTAAAATTCTAAGGGTGTAACTTGGAATTAAAGTATTCATAAGGGAAAACTTTTCAAATTCCAAAACTTGAGGGCAAGTTTTGAGACTATTCAAAACTATTCAATTCAATAACTTATGTGTTTAAAGTAGTTTTAAACCAAAAACTCTTCAAGTTCCGTAACTTGAGGACAATTTATGGAAGACTTTAAACTATTAAAAGAATGTGACTTTTCTTTATTCATAAACTATGGAAATATTTATGAGTTTTATGAATCTTAAATGTGACTTTTCATATAACTTGAGGACAAGTTACAAAAACACATTTTAGAATCAACTCTTAGATTAATTTGGATTGAAAATAACAATTTCACATAACTTTTGTATTAATCTAAGCAACTCATAAGAACAAGATAATTCATATCAAATTTTTTCATGTAATTAGCCTAATCCTTAAACTAATACCAAACATGAATCTTTTGACAATTATCTTTGAAATTGGATTAGAATGAACATTACCACATCAAAAACAGGTTTATACATTCAAAAACAGCTTAGGGTAATGATTCTAGTCCAATTCCAGCCTTAAAAGTCAAAAATATGTTGTCTAAGGGCCTACTCGTCGAGTGTATGAACCTACTCGACGAGTCGGATTAGTTTCTTCATGGACTCGTCGAGTCCAGTGCCCAGACAGCCCAAAAACCAATTCTTTCAGCATATTTCAACACTTTGCATCAAGTATAATTGAAAACAAGCCTAGGTTTTGATACCACTGTTGGGTTATGAGCATTCTAACACTCCTAAGTGTACAAGCAACCCTAAATACCTTGGATCTATGTTTTCTATATTATACATGCAAATATGAATATTCCAAGGTATTACCCTAACTATCATACAATATTTTGATACTTGGATAATAAACTAGATAGAAACACATACCTTGTTGATGTAGCTTGACTCCATGAAGCTTGAGAGCCTAGTGCCCCAAGTATGACACCTCAAATGGTTCACACAACATCAAATACACTTGGAATAAATTGAGAGAAATGAGACACTTCATCAAATACACAAGTAGGGTTACACCATGTAAACCCCAATTGTCATGGCCTTTCATTTCCATGATCCATGGGTACAAAAACACCATGGAGCATCCATGGAGCATCCCATGGGTTTTAGCCCAACTTGATAATCCATGGAGCATTAGCCCACTATACAAGTATGAATGATTTAGACAATCAACCCATATATTTAATTAGTCTCCTTTTGATCACTTAATTAATTCCAAATTAATTCCTGATCAATACTAATTAAATAATCTTATTAATATATTAGAAATTATAATATATTACCAAACCTTAAGTGTTATTTGTCTTATTTTAGTCTATCCAAATACATGATGCCATGCAACCCAAATGGACCATATCGAGTCAGGTCAAGTACATACAAAATATAGTTATGGACTTAGACACTAATCCAATAGCCCGCTCACTCTGGTTGTTGTTATGTGGATGATAAGGAGTACTGAAGTCTAGCCTCGTACCTAGTTCCTTGTGGAACTTCTACCAAAATCGGAAAGTGAACCAAACATCTCGGTCTAATACAATGGAAACCAAAACCCCATGACGAGCAACAATCTCTCGAACATACACATCAGCCAATTTCTAGGCCTAGGAGCTATCCCAAATGGCCAAAAGTGGGCACTCTTGGTCAATCGATCCACGATGACCCATATAGCATCAAAACCCTTGGCAGTCTTCGGTAGCTTGGTGATAAAATCCATGTTGATCTATTCTGAATTCCATATGGGAACCTCCAAAGGATGCAGCTTGCCATGCGACCTCTAATACTCGGCCTTGACCATCCTATAGGTCAAGCACCTCTCAACGTACCTGGCTATCTCCCTCTTCATACACGACCACCAGTAACTTAGTATCAAATCTCGATACATCTTGGTGATTCCCGGGTTTATTGAAAAATGAGACTTATGAGCCTTCTTCAAAACTATCTGTCTGATCCCACTAGAAACCTGAACCCATATCTGACCACACTAGGTCAATAATCCCCAACTAATAGTGACAAATCTATCGATCTCAGCCCTGATCCTCTCCTGTTTCCAGTTCAACTTCTTGACTCCTTCTGCCTGTGCCCATCTAATCAAATCCAAAAGTGGAGAGTCAATGGATATCCTCATACACATATCCTCAGCTGAAGATCCAACCGAATTGTGGCTCAAAGCATCCGCAACTACATTCACTTTACCCATATGGTAAAGGACTTCACAATCGTAATCCTTGACCATGTTTTGCCACTTACGCTGCCTCATGTTCAAGTTTGGTTGGTCTATAAGATATCACAAACTCTTATGATACATTTAAACGATACAATGCACCCCATATAGATAATATCTCCAAATCTTAAGGGTAAATACCACTACCCCAAACTCCAGGCTATTAGTAGGATTTCGAGCCTCACGGGGCTTCAGCTACCGAGAATCTTACGTAATCACTCGTCCCCTCTGCATAAGAACTACCCCCAAACCAGTGATGTATGCATCAAAAAATACCACAAAATCCTCGACACCATTCAGAAGGGACAACATCGAGGCTTCACATAGCCTCTATCGCAATGTCTTAAATGGCGTCTACTGCTTAGGGCCCCATAGGAAATCCACTATCATCCTCGTCTGACGAGTGAGGGGTACATCAATCTTGGAGAAATCCTGGATAAATCTCCGATAATATCCTAGCAAACCCAAGAAACTTCTGATCTTTGAGGGAGACTTTAAAAGCTCCCACTGTACCACAACCTCAATCTTGGCAACCATTCTCGCTTCATCACTCCCAAAAGCTCTCAAAGGTGCTCCTCATACTGCTCTCTGGTTTGGGAATACACTAAGATATCGTTAATAAAAATAATAGTTTATCGATCGAGCATCAGACTGCATATCCGATTTATCATGTCTATAAACACCACAGATGCATTGGTGAGTCCACATGGCATCACCACGAACTCATAATGCCCATAACAAGTCTGAAATGTTATCTTCTCCACATCCTCCTCTATTACCCTCACCTGAGGATACCCTTGTTGGAATAGTGTCTAAGGCTGCAACTATATTAGGCAAGTATTTGACCCGGTTGTGCATGGTCCTTTTAGGTTGCCTTCACCATAGCAACTTGACAGGATGATATATTACAAGAGAAGAAATATTATTAATATATTATGAGAATAATATAAGGAATAATAATATTATTATTTGATTAATATAAGTCATAAATTAATTAGGAATTAATTTGGTGACTTAAAGAGATTAATTAAATAAAGGGGTATAAACTGTCAATTGTATGATAGTTGGACTTTGGGCTATAAATCCCTTATGGATAATGGTGGACGATTTCTAGGGCTTAGGATAAGCTTAGAATTCGTCCAAGGCTTATCTATTAGGGTATTGGATTGCTTAGGGCCTAAGTTATCCAATTAGGGTCTAAGGGTGAAACCCTAGGAGCCTTACAAGTATAAATAGACCCCTAGGGTTAAGGAAATCGGGACTTGTGCTTTAGAAAGAAACCCTGGCCGAATTTCACTTCCCTCTCCTCTCTCTCAAATCATCCTCTTGCTAGTTGGTGTTTGTAAGCCATTAGAGGAGTGACAATTGTGACTCTAAAGCTCCAAGGACAAAAAGATCAAGCAAGTGATTCATGGTTAACTTCTAACTCTGATTTCTTATGATATTATGCTCTATTAGTCATTAGAAGTCTTGGATTCAATGAATGTTTAATTAGAGAAACCTAGATCCAAGCATTAGGGTTTGTATGTGCACATAGGAATGTTCATATGGCCAAAACCCATCAGTGGTATCAGAGCCTAGATTGGTTTCTATTAAATTGATGCATTGTTTGCTTGTTTGATGCTTGTTAAAATTAGAATTTTATGTTTCTGTCTGATGGACTCGGCGAGTCCCATGGTGGACTCGGCGAGTAGGCCCGACTCAGCGAATCCATTGGGGTACTCGGCGAGTCAAAGCGTCAGAAAGAGCAAAAGTCGGGATTTCTTGTTGTTTATCTTTGAGATACTTGCCTTTATCATATTAGATCAATATAAATCCGATTTTATGATATATATGAGTATATTCTTGATCTAATTGAAGATATTTATCAATTAATAAAATATTTATTTCCTTATGTGATAATTGATTAATTATTTTAATTAATTGGTAAATTGTTTTGCAAGAAATTATCAAATAAATCAAATATGGATAATTATGTGATTAAATGATAATTTAGATTATTTGTTATTTGATCCCCTATTTTTTGATAAGTTTAAAACTTGCCCTCAAGTTTTGAAATTTATGTTTTGTGATTAAAAGTTTAATTTAGACAATTTAAGTTTCAAACCCTAGAATTTTACAAGTTTAAAATTCAACCCTATACTAATATAATATTACAAGATTAATATATATATATATATATATATATATATATATATATATATATATATATATATCTATATAATTAAAATGCTAGTCTTACCGTTCGTAGGCCTCATTCACGAAGCCGGTGTATAAGGTGGGTATAAGGTTGTTGCCTATAAAAAGGCGCTTAATGGGTGTACACTCACACCCACCGCTTGCTTGATCGATGGAGGGTCGTTAGTCGAACGGGTAGGATAGGGCAACCTCATCTCTTCATTAAAAGTATAATATGAAATACAAAGTCACTACATGTTTTTCAGAAATTTCCGAATCCTAGTTACTTTAGGAAAAGTGAATTGATGCAATCCCATGAAATTACACTTTGCACCCTTGTTAAGAAGTTAGTGGAGTGTGTGTGGTTTACCGGCACACTAATTGGTTCTAAGCAAAGGTGGCAAAGGGTGATTCATTGTTTATCACAGTTTGATGGAGCGTGTGTGGTTTACCGGCACATCGAATAGGTGATTGTTACAATGAAGGCACCATGTGAATTTGTATGGTAATTCACACCGACTTTGTGATCCTCGGTATCTCAGTCACAAACGAGAGGGGCATATCGAGATTTAAACATGCCATTGAAAAGTTTCAATGAATCTCATCCAAACCTAGGAATTCTCAATTCATTTAGAATTTAAAGTTATGTTTTCATGGTGGAGAATTAGTGAATCGTCATTCACTTACCTTCAAATTGTTTGCATGTTGGATTACGACATACCTTTTCTAATATGTAAATATTGTTGTTGGATCCTAGCCCTAATTTTCTTATTAGGTGATAATTAGGGATTCAAATTCAAATATATTTTTGTCCTTTCTATTTGTAGATGTCGAACGCGAACAACGTTGCTGCTAGTTCGTTTACATTGATAAGCCTTTGTCAAAAGGTGACTTTAGATGGGACGAACTTTAGTGAATAGATAAGATACATTCGCACAATTGGTCACTACGAGGACAAGGAGTATGTCCTCGATGAGAAGCTCGAGAAAATCAACCCAGAAATCGCTACTCCGACTGAAATGACTGCTTTTGAGACTCATGAACGTGATGCAACGAAGGTACATTGCATCATGATAGCCACAATGAACGCCGAATTCCAAAATTCCTATGAGGACATGTATCCGTACGAAATGCATCAAGACTTGTTGGAGAGATACCACCAAAACGCGAGGCAAGAGCATTATGAGATTTTCACTAACATGATTTCTGCCAAAATGGGTCATGGAGAATCTCTTACCGTGCACCTGTAAAAGATGCAAAGGTATGTCGATCGTCTTTGCAAGTTGAATGTTGACTTTGGGGAAGACTTGGCGATCGACATGGTGCTTCACTCTTTGCCTCCGTGTTACAATCAATTTAGGATGACCTACCACATGAACAAAGAAGAGGTCACCCTAAGTAAGCTCCAAGGTCTCCTTAGGGTTGCTAAAAGCAACCTCAAGGACAAGTCTGTTGCACCCACTCCCAATCCACCCACTGCTCCTATTTTGGCCATTGGGCAAGGAAGAGTCAAGAAGAGGAAGGCTCCGTCCAAGAGCCACCGCAAGGGAAAGTCCCGAGATGGTTCCTCTTCTAGTGGGACCAAAGTTGATCCCGCTAAGCCTAACCCAAAGGAGGCAGAGTGCCATCATTGCCATAAAAAAGGCATTGGAAGAGAAGCTGCCCAGACTACCTGTAAGCCATAAGGGAAGGAAAGATCAAGCCGTCTTTCGCAGGTATATACACAATTAAATCTAACGATTCATCTCATGCTATTTCTTGGGTCCTTGATACCGGTTGTGGCTACCATATTTCTTCTGAATTGAAGGGACTAAGAAGAAATAGGGATGTGGAGCATGGAAGAATAAATCTAATCATGGGGAACAGAAGATCGTCGCATGTGACCAAGATTGGAGTGTATTCTTTAGTGCTTAGGAATGTTTTATGTTTAGATTTGAACAATTGTTGCTATTCTCCAGAAATGGCAAGGAACATCATTTCATTTCATGGTTTCTTTAGACAAGGTTTTAGATTTTCTTTTAAGAATGTGAATGGTTCTATTCTTGCTTATCTAAATGGTGTCTTATATTTTGATGCAATACCGTGTAATGGAATTTATGAAACTCTTATGATTATAGAAAACTTAGGAAATGATGTTTTATGCATGGATTATTCCAATGGTATGGATAGATCATCCTTGTGGCATGGTCGTCTTGGACATGTCAACAAGAAGCGCATAGCCCAACTCCAAAAGGATGGAGTGTTGGAGTCATTAGACCTTAGGGAAGATGACACATGTGAGTCTTGTTTGCTTGGAAAGATGACTAAGTCACCCTTCACTAGTACGTGTGAAAGGGGTGAGTGTCTATTGGACCTCATACATACCGATGTATGTGGACCGTTTAGATCAACCACAAAGGATGGGAACCGCTTCTATGTGACTTTTACCGATGACTATAGTAGGTATGGGTATATCTACTTAATCAAGCAAAAGTCAGAAACGTTTGAAAAGTTCAAAGAGATCAAGAATGAAGTAGAGAATCAATTGCGCAGGAAAATCAAGATGCTTCGATCCAATAGAGGAGGAGAGTACGTAAGTCTTGAATTCCACGACTATCTCAAGGAGTGTGGAATAGTTTCACAATTGACGCCACCTAGGACACCACAGTTGATTGGTGTGGCAGAAAGGCGTAATTGAACCTTATTGGACATGGTTCGCTCTATGATGAGTCGTGCTTCACTACCTATCTCTTTTTGGGGGTATGCCTTAGACACTGCCGCCCATATCCATAACCGAGTCCCTACTAAGAAGGTTGCCAAAACACCTCACGAGATGTGGATAGGGAAAGCTCCCTCGTTGGCACATATCAAGGTTTGCGGTTGCGAGGCTTTTCTGAGACGAGATACTCACGAAAAGCTCGAACCTCGTAGTGAGCAATGTATTTTCATCGGCTACCCACAGAAATCCTTTGGATATCTCCTCTATAGACTAAAGGACAATGTTGTCTTTGTTACAAGGAGATGAGTTTTCCGAGAGCGAGAACTCATAAGCCATGGAGACAGTGGGAGGCAAATCGAGCTTGAAGAGATTCAAGATTCGATAGAGGAAGGAACCTCTGCCGCTGGCACTCAACCCGAGGAGGAAACTCCAGTTGAACCGATTGACGAGTCATTACCTATTAGACGTTCCGGAAGAGTTAGAGTTCAACCCCAGTTTTATGGTTTTCATATTACTACCGAAGGGGACACGTTAGTGATGGTACACTAATAAATCTAGATCAACCTAATAGCTATAAGGAAGTCATGGCAGGCCCGGAGTCTACGAAATGGAAAGAGGCAATGGACAGCGAGATCCAGTCCATGTATGACAACCAAGTTTGGAATTTGGTTGATAATGTCCCCGGACGTAAGACCGTTGGGTGCAAATGGATCTTCAAGAAGAAGACCGACGTGGATGGAAACGGCCATTACTCTGCTCTGTGCCGTAACACACATGTATATGGATTCTGGAATCAATCCATAATGATGAAACCTACTTGGATCAGAGATGATGATCTTCTTGGTGTGGAATGAGGCGATTGAGGCAAGAAGAACATTCTTCATCATAGGTATCTCCAGAGAATCCATAGCCTTCTTTGTAATTAGCGTCCAGAAACGACCACAAGAAATTTCCGAGTGACGGGTCGTGGTGTTTAGACTCTGAACAACTTGAGACCAGATAATTGAGCCATAATCTAAGTTGATTCCATTGTATAGACCATAGAGAATTGTGAGAAATCCTTTGCTCGTAACCACCACATCGTTCCGCCAAACCCTTGATCAGCAAGGTCAGCAACCCATTCCATTGTGATGGTAGGCACGACTTCTTGACCTTCTCAATCATCGTAAGGACATCGGTGTAGCCCATCTCATACATCATTGTGAAAAGCATCGCTGTAGAGATGAAATCAGGCGAGATAATTGAAGAATCAACTGCAAGCCCTAAAAGCGAACAAAACTTCGCCTTCGAAATAGAGGATTTCTTGTCATGTATCGTAAAGTAGATACGATCTTTGTTCTTGTCATAGGTTGCGGATGAATAAACTTGTGACAACAATGACATTGGAACTGCTTCCACCTTTGTTAGGGCCAACAACAGGGGTGAATACTTCAAACACTCCACAACGTGTAGCATGTATGAATCATACAAGAATGGAGTCATTTCTATGATCATATTTTGATTGGGTTTGATTGTAAGTAGGGATGATGTTGCAGTTTGATCGTGTGCAGAGGATGAAGTCGCCATTGTTGAACGAAGAAGAAGATGAACAGTGTTAACTTTTTAAGAGAGAGATGATTCATGATTGGTAAGTGACGAATAACACGATCACCCCTATTTATACCGTTGCCTGGAAAATCGTGATGATGAGGTAACTAAAACGTCGCCGGAAAAAGCATGATTTGATAGTATGGTATATCCCAGGAAAACGTCAGCACACGTGGGTTTGAAACCAATCAAATTCACGCGCCTAAATCTTATCTTCATACCGTTTGAAATTCCCTTTACCCTTGTTTGGTCACAACTGAAAACTAAAACCATTTACCAAACAGCAATAAGAATGTTGGAAAAATTAATTTTCGTGCATAAGGGTGTGAAAGATAAAGAAATAAAGCAAATGTGTATTGGATGTGAGTGATGTCTTTTTAGAAGACAGAAAGCAGAGGATTCCGGGTAAGAATCACTTCCTTCAAAGTCAAGAGAGACTTAAAGTGCTTGTGTGGTTTCCGAGAAATACGATCAACTGTTTGTTAATAAACAATGAAAGGCTTCTTTTTGATCATAGGCTTTGGGTGGCTGTCCTCTAACCGAACATCAAGTTTCGACATAAAACCGATTG
This sequence comes from Lactuca sativa, assembly GCF_002870075.4. Lineage (NCBI taxonomy): Eukaryota > Viridiplantae > Streptophyta > Magnoliopsida > Asterales > Asteraceae > Lactuca > Lactuca sativa. The sequence goes on from NC_056626.2 coordinate 388,151,467, forward strand.
TTGGTAGAGGTACCTATGAGACCGATGTGATCTATTGAACAGGTAGGTAGGATTTATTTTGTTAATGACTTGTAAGAAGCAGAAATCTAAAAAAAAATAAATTGGACCTCTTTGGGAAGAAATGTCTTGGCTTTAGACGATTTCATAAAAGATCATGCAAAATAAAAAGAGATTTCCATAGGTAACCAGTTACTGCTTGAGTATATCACTCACCGTCAATTCATTTTAGGTGTCGGATTTTGGGTTTCACTTAGAATGTGGTAATCGTATCCAAGATCATAAACACAGATGTTGTGTAACCATAGACCTCAGTGGTAAAGACCGAAAGTATCAAGGGTTACGTTAGTGAACCGAAGGTAGATGGAGAATATAAAGAGGTGGTTAAGAAACCGAATGTACCTTCTGCTAAATAAGCGTGACAGAGCAAAGAAACTCTTAACTCAAATGAGAAGAGTAAGGTAGCTCTAGACCGAGTGATGTAAAATAGCCTAATTTGGAAGAAACGATGGGTATCAATCGAATCATTAAGGCTTACTCAAGATCATAGAGGCTTATGACAACATACAACAACATGCTTCTAGGGACCCTTAACTAGGTTGTGTGAAAGTTGAAACATACCTGCTTTAAATCTATCGTCAGTTATACTTGTATTTACCTGTTAATAACAGACACTAAACAAAACAAACAAGCCATTTGAGAGAAAGAAAATAATTTTTAAGAAAGTTTCTGAAAAAGAAATAAAAACAGAAATATAAAATATTTTTGGATTTTTGGATTTTCTGAAAAAAAAAAAAAAAAACAGAAAGACTTTAAAATACAACCAAAACCTTATCTTATTGATGAGAGCAGCGAAATAAATTGATCATTCAATTTTCCTTTGTTCCGGAGAATTATGGAGCAGAGATAGACAGAGCGGTCTGTGCATTTCGGTTCCTTAAAAATCTAGAGCAGAGATAGACCGAGCAGTCTGTCTATTTCGGAACAAAGGAAATGATACCTAAGTGCAATATGCTTTAGTAAAGATATCAGCCAGTTGATCAGCAGAACGAACAAAATGCACTTCTACGTTCCTGTCTTCTACATGATCCTTGATGAAATGATACCTAAGTGCAATATGCTTGGTTTTTGAATGTTGCACTGGATTATGACAAATCCTGATTGCACTTTCAGAATCACAGTAAAGAGGGATCTTTTTCATACTCAGCCCATAATCTCTTAACTGACCTTGAATCCAAACGACCTGAGAGGTACATGATGCGGCAGAAATATATTCAGCTTCTGTTGTGGATAAAGAAACACAGGTTTGTTTCTTTGATTGCCAACTGACAAGTTTTCCATCAAGGAACTGACATCCTCCGGTAGTGCTTTTCCTGTCCAGTCCACATCCTCCAAGATCAGCATTTGAAAAGGCTTGTATGAAGAATCCAGATCTTGCAGGATACTAGAGACCAAGAGATGAAGTCTTTTTCAGATATCGAAAAATATTCTTCACGGCAAGCATGTGAGGTTCTCTTGGATTAGCTTGAAACCTGGTACAATAACAAACAGAGAACATGATATCTGGTCTACTAGCTGTTAGATACATAAGAGATCCTATCATTTGTCGATAAAGAGTTATGTCCACAGCCGGTTTCTCTAGTGATGGAGTTAGCTTGGTGCTGAATGCCATAGGAACCTTTACTTTTGAATCACCCTTCATTCCAAATTTAGTCAGCAAATTCTTGGTATATGCTTCCTGGTTTATGAACATGCCTTTTGGTCCTGTCTAATATTTAAGCCAAGAAAAAAGTTAATTGGACCCATTGCGCTCATTTCAAATTTAGTCTCCATCAACTTTCTGAATTCAGCAGTTAAGCGTGGATTCGTGGAGCCGAAGATGATATCATCGACATAAATCTGAACAATCATTAAGTGTTCGCCTTCCTTCTTTCGAAAGAAGGTTGGGTCAACCGAACTTTGTTTAAATTTTGACATTTTTAGAAATCGAGTAAGCGTTTCATACCAGGATCTCGGTGCTTGCTTCAGCCCATAGACAGCTTTATCCAGTACATAGCAATGATCAGGGTATTTTTCATTCACAAAACCAGGTGGCTACTCAACATATACAGTTTCTTCTCATTCTCCATTTAGGAAAGCACATTTGACATCCATTTGGAAAACTTCGAAGTTCTTGTGAGTGGCATATGCTAGAAATATTCGAACAGATTCTAACCTTGCCACAGGAGCAAAGGTTTCTTCATAATCAATCCCTTCTTCTTGACAATAGCCTTTAACAACCAACCAAGCCTTGTTACGAATAACATTTCCTTCTTTGTCCAGCTTATTCCTAAACACCCATTTCAAGCCGACAACTGAGGCATCTTTTGGTGTAGGAATCAATCTCCAAACTCTATTCCGTTCGAATTCATTGAGCTCATCCTGCATTGCTTGAACCCAATCAGAATGATCAAGTGCAGCATTTATGGTTTTTGGCTCTATTTTGGAGATAAAAGAGTTAAACATACAAAATTCCACTTTAGAGAATAATGCTGTTTGTTTTGCCTTCACTTGAGATCTGGTAAGAACACTTTCGGACGATTCACCAATAATTTGCTCTTTGGGATGGTCTTTTGTCCATTTTGTTAGTGGAGGATAGCTTGGATCATATTCTGGATTTAGTTCTGCTTCAACTTCAATTTCAATATCTGACTGATTTCCTTCATTTTCGTCAGTTGAACTATCACTTGTTTTCTCCCCCTCGACTGGCGAAGTGAAGCCTGTGTCTTCAGCAGAATCGACAGTGGGTATCTCCCCCTCCATTGGATTATCACCTGTTGATTTCGGTTTAGGTGTTTGACTGGGAGTTGAACTAGTAGAAATTGGGGCGGAATTGTGATTCTCCCCCTTAACAGGAGCTTCAGATGTTTTACAAGTTGTAGAGTTCTCCCCCTGGAATGTTGAATCGGTGTTTGAAGGACTAGATGATGGTTTAGGAGTAGGTGTTTCAGTTTCCATTGATTTGGCAGCTTCATCTATTACTTTCTTCAAATTATCTACCTTGTTATCTGCTGCTGTTGCCTCCGAATGTATTGCCTTTTCTGGTTCATCAAATAACCGAATGTATTCATCAAACAGATTGGATATTGGAACCAAGACCTGCCCAGATTCTGGAAATATGTTTCCTGAAGTATCTTCTATTCTTTGAATCTTCTTCATGTAATTGTCATCAAAGGTGACATAATAAGTTTCTTCAATTCATTTGGAACGCTTGTTCAACACCCGATATGCTTTTGATGACAGAGAGTAACCCAGAAAGATCCCTTCATCGGCTTTAACATCAAACATATTTCGGTTTTCTTTAGAATTAAAGATAAAGCATCTGGAACCGAAAATGTGGAAAAACTTGACGTTCGGTTTCCGATTATTTAAGATCTCCTATAGAGTTATCAAGAATCTTTTGTTGAGCAAGGATCGATTCTGAGTATAACAGGCAGCAGCAATGGCGTCAGCCCAAAAGTATAGAGGCAGAGAGGCATAACTGAGCATGGTTCTAGCTGCTTCACACAGTGATCGGTTTCTTCTTTCAACAATCCTGTTTTGTTGTGGTGTATACGGGGCCTAAAAATTGTGTGTGATCCCCTTATCAGCCAGAAAGTCTTCAAACTCCTTGTTTTTGAATTCCAACCCATTGTCACTTCTGATGTTTCTCACTGTCTTCTTTAATTGAACTTCTACTTGTTTGATGATCATCTTCAGCTTGGGAGTTGCATCTGATTTATGTTTAAGAAAGAAAACCCACGTGAAGCGTGAAAAATCATCGACAATAACCAGAATGTACTTACTTCCACCGATACTCTCTATAGCAGAAGGTCCACACAGATCGATATGCAACAGTTCAAGAGCTTCCACTATCTTTGTATTTATGCGTGTAGGGTGGCTCTTTCTGCCTCTGTTTACCCATTTCACATGCTGCACATAAATGCTCCTTGTCGAACTTAAGAAGAGGAAGACCTCGAACGTGATCACCAATTACCAATTTGTTGATATCTATGAAGTTCAGGCGAGATAAACGTCGATGCCAGAGCCAACTTTCATCAGAGTTTGCCTTTGATAGCAGATAGATAGCTGGTGTCCCTCGAATAGGATTAAGATTCAGAGGATACATTTCTCCTTTTCGTGCAGATTTCAGCAGAACTTTCTTGGTTTGTTTTTCTATTATCTCTGAGCCTGCATCATCAAATGATACTTTTAAACCTGTTCCTACAACTAATTGTGAGACACTGATGAGGTTGTGCTGCAATCCCTCTACATAAGCCACCTTTCTGATAGAGAAGTCTCCATTAGTTATCATCCCATATCATTTGATTGTGCCATAAGAGTTGTTTCCAAACTTTACTGATCCACCCTCCTTTAGAGACCTAAATTCCCTTAATTCCTCCTTTCTTCCTGTCATGTGACGCGATCAGCCACTGTCTATATACCATTCGTCGTCAAAATGCTCGTCACTTATTACCTGCAAATTCAAGCAGATTTAGGAACCCAAAGTTTCTTGGGTCCTGGTAAGTTTTTCACATAGAAGGGAATAACAATAGAAGCATCAACTAAATAAGTTCGTTTAACAAGAGTTGTTTGATCTTTTCTTTTGATGGTAAACACTTTGATTTTAGTTTTATCTACTTTGAATTTTAATTTATTGTCATTAGATGGTTTCGTGTTTTTCATTTGATTCGTAGGTTGTGGGGGGGGGGGGATCTCTTCTTTTTATTCTCAGATACCAGTTTTCCTTTTCCTTTGATGTCCTTAGAGGAATTTGTTTCATTTTGGGACCTGGAGGATCCATTTCTGGAATTGGAACCGAAACTGGTGTTAGAACCGAATCTGGATTGAGGACCGAACTTGGGTAGAGGACCGAACTTGGGTCCAGAACCGAGACGTGACTTTCGGTTTTGGGATTTGTAATAATAGGAATTAGGACTGAAATTTTCCTTTGACTTATCCTTTCCTTTATCCATGGGTTCTTTCCTATGAGGATTATAGTTAGGATTTTGAGAATTCCAATGCCTTTTACGTTCATTCAGATTTGAGGCATATCTTTGATTTCTAAGTCTTTTCTGTTCAGCTAGCTCCTTCTGAGACTTGTGAACAGTGAAGCTGGCCTTTGGTTTCTCTGTCTGAGTTGCAGTTGTCTTATCTTCCATTCTAGTTTCGGTGCTTTCCTTAGTTTGAGCTTCCCGTGCTTCCTGTTTCTTGAGTGGACTTTTCGATTCTTTCCTCTCGATTGGAACATCAGGTTGCATCAATGGTTCTTCTGGAACATCTTTAGCTCCGCTTGTGCTGGGAATATCAAAACTGGATGGTTTATTGATGAGTTCTGGTATGTATCGTCCTTTAACTCTCCATGTGGTTTTCTCAGACAGACCCACAGTTTCATCTGCATTGTCAATGGGAGCAGACCAGAAGTAGTCTTCGCATCCTTCAGCGTTATCCTCGTCAACTATTATCTTTAATTTTGCTATCTGTCTTTGAGTGACTCCAGTCATAGCATAAACTTGGTTTGGCACGGTCTGTACCTTCTGATAGACCAAGGACTTTTCTTTGAGTTTCGGTTTCTGTTCCTTTGACAAACGCGCAAACTCAACTGAATTTTCTGAAATAAGATGTTTTTTCGCTCTTGGTTTCATTGTTCACAAACTTAGAACAGTCAACAACATCCTCTACTGAAATTTCACTCATTTCACTCTCGGTTTCAAATTCAGAAGAATTATCTACATTTATTTTATTTTCCTTGACAATTTTGGCATTTGATTCATCGTATGTTTGTATAGTTTCGGTTTTGATTTTTAGCCTGTCATTTTCATCTAAGATATCTTTTAACATGCTTTTATGTTCCTTAGAGTCGATGAAAGCTTCTATCTTATCTAAACCTAGCCTATATGACATGGATGTTTCATCAGAGGATACTTCTGATTCACATTCTGCTATAACATCATCTTCTTCAAATTCAAGAAAAGGTAAAATCATTTTATGTATTTTCTTTCCAATTTCGCAATTAAGATGTAATTGAGCAATATTAGTATAAAGACGCTTAGCTATTAAACAGAAAACATTTCTTTGTTTTAACAATCTTAAATTGTCTCCTTGCAAATTAATACTTTCGTCCTTAGCCCTAACTAATTCTGCTTCCTTCTACTCAATCCAGATCCTTCTCTCCTCACTTTTTGATGACACCCTGCCGAGTTGGTCAGTTAGATTAGAGTTTGCCAAGCGGGTTTGCATGAGGCTACTACTTAGGTTGGAAAATTTAAAGTTTAGTTCATTTAATTCTTCTAGATATTCAGTTTTGGAAATTTTAAGAGATTCAAGGATAGAATGTACCTTTTTGATCAATCGATCGCAGTCGCTGATCTTCTCACTCACCGGTTTGGCTGCAAAGCACTTGTTCTCAGTCATGTTCGGTTATGTGTCTGCACTTTCGGTTGATGGACCAGTTGTGACGACAAAGCATTTTCCACCAGAACCTTCATTCTTTGCCAGAAACGCCTTTCCATGAGTGGGTCTTCTAACCTCTTCATCTTCAGAGTCTGTTAACCAGACTTCCACACCACCGAACTCATCTTTACCTGCATTTTCTTGTACAATTAGTGCATTCATTGAGCTGTTGGAAGCCTTTTTCTTCTTGACTTCTTCAAGCTTACGCATGTAATACGCTTCATCATCTTCACCCTCTCTCTTCTCAGCCATCTTTCTCAACATGCAATCTTTGGCAAAGTGGTTCTTGCCGTGACAATAGTTGCAGTCGAATCCAGAGTCTCCTGCAAGCTTGTTTTCCTTTTTCTCTTCCACCTTTTGAGAAGAGACTGATGGTTCCTCTTTTGCTTTCTCAGAGCTATAACTTCCCTGCCAATTTCGGTTCTTATTGGTGGGAAATTTTCTTCTTGCGAATTTCTTTGGATTTGTTATCATTAGAGCGTACTCCTCACTCGTAAGATCACATTCTGACATGTCTGACTCTTCTTCTTCCTCAACAGTGCTTTTTGCTTTAGAGACAAGAGCCAGAGATCCCACGCCAGAGACCCCTTTCGCCTCCTTGGTTACAACACTTTCATGTGACTTTAGTATACCAACTAGTTTCGCCAGTGAGTAGGATTTGAATTGTTCATGCGCCTTCACAGTGGAAACTCTAGCCATCCATTCTAGTCTGAGACCGTTCATGAATGTAACCTTCTGTTCGATCAGCTTCCTCTCAATTCCGTGCTTGATCATCTAACTTAGAAGATGGTTGAACTGATCAAAGGTCTGAATGAGTTTCTCTTCAGGCTTTTGTTCAAAAACTCCAAATTCTGACAGCAACAGAGTTTGAATGGAGTGTTCCAGATCTTCATCAGTGGAGTAGAGTTCCTTCAACCTATCCCATATCTCCTTAGCAATTGTGCATGAGCCTACAAGCCTAAAAGTGTCAGATTGTAGGGAGAATATTATCATTCGCATGGCTTTGACATTACACAGGAGCTTATCCTTCTCATCCTGTGGCATCTTCTAAACATCTGTCACCAACTTGTTGTAATCCTTCTTTGTCTTGACGATTGTGTTTGTCTCTGAATGCACAAACGATCCAAGAATGATAGCTTCCCAGATGAGATAGCCATTATCCTCAGATCCAACCACATAATCTTCAAAGTGATGAGCCTATACTTTGTAGTCTTGAGTATAGAGTATGGGAACTCTAGTTGTTGATCCAATGCTGTTTGAGATGTTAATTGGGTTTGTATGCGTATCGTCGTGAGACATGGTGAGCTGCTAGAATCTTACCTGTAAACTTGAGATTAGGGTTTTATCAAAAACCTAGTAGTCGTCATTAAGAAGACAACAGCTTTGATAAAAGCGGAAACCCTAAATATTTGAGAATACAGAAGAAGAGTGTATTGATCACACAATCTCCCGCTCTGATACCAATTGTTAGAACAATGTTCTATCAGGATCGTATGATTCTAAGAAAAATATAAGCAAGAACGTAATAAAGAACACAAGTATTGCACTGAATATGTCGAATGATTAATGCAAAATAACCTAGAAGAGCTCGATAAAGAACTTCAACTGTAGAGGTATATTAGGGTTACAAGAATCAACGTAATCGAATATTCTCTCTTCTTAATACGCATACATGCATGCATATATTTATAATGAAACCCTAACAGTTTATCTAAATAAAAGGAAACTAATCTAGATTAACACGGATTGACAAGCCCAATCCGATTACAATACAAAAGGGCCCAAGACGCAACACCATAATTCTCAACAAGAGGCAAGAAGAGGAAGGCTCCGTCTAAGAGCCACCGCAAGGGAAAGTTCTGAGATGGTTCCTCTTCTAGTAGGACCAAAGTTGATCCCGCTAAGGCTAACCCTAACCCAAAGGAGGCAGAGTGCCATCATTGCCATAAAAAAGGCATTGGAAGAGAAGCTGCCCAGACTACCTGTAAGCCATAAGGGAAGGAAAGATCAAGCCGTCTTTCGCAGGTATATACACAATTAAATCTAACGATTCATCTCATGCTATTTCTTGGGTCCTTGATACCGGTTGTGGTTACCATATTTGTTCTGAATTGCAGGGACTAAGAAGAAATAGGGATGTGGAGCATGGAAGAATAAATCTAATCATGGGGAACAGAAGATCGTCGCCTGTGACCAAGATTGGAGTGTATTCTTTAGTGCTTAGGAATGGTTTATGTTTAGATCTGAACAATTGTTGCTATTCGCCAGAAATGGAAAGAAACATCATTTCATTTCATGGTTAGGAGTAGTGAGCGATGTATTTTCATCGGCTACCCACATAAATCCTTTGGATATCTCTTCTATAGACCAAAGGACAATGATGTCTTTGTTGCGAGGAGAGGAGTTTTCTGAGAGCGAGATCTCATAAGCCATGGAGACAGTGGGAGGCAAATCAATCTTGAAGAGATTCAAGATTCGATAGATGAAGGAACCTCTGCCGCTGGCACTCAACCTGAGGAAGAAACTCCGGTTGAACCGATTGACGAGTCATTACCTCTTAGACGTTCCGAAAGAGTTAGAGTTCAACCCCAGTTTTATGGTTTTCATATTACTACCGAAGGGGACACGTATATTAGTGATGGTACACTAATAAATCTAGATGAACCTAATAGCTATCTGGAAGCCATGGCAGTCCCAGAGTCTGCGAAATGGAAAGAGGCAATGGACAGCGAGATCCAGTCCATGTATGACACCCAAGTTTGGAATTTGGTTGATAATGTGCCCGGACGTAAGACCGTTGGGTGCAATTGGATCTTCAAGAAGAAGACCGACGTGGATGGAAACGTACACACATATAAGGCGCGATTGGTTGCGAAGGGCTTTACTTAAACTCCCGAAGTTGACTATGATGAGACCTTCTCACCAGTTGTGAAGATAAATTCTATTAGAGTGATGCTAGCAATTACCGCATTTCATGATTATGGGATTTGGCAAATGGATGTCAAAACCGCTTTCCTTAATGGGAAGTTGGCTGAGGATGTTTACATGGCTCAGCCAGAGGGTTTTGTCGATCCGAAGCATCCAAATAGAGTGTGTAAACCTGAGAAGTCCATTTATGGACTTAAGCAAGCGTCTCGCAGATGGAATCTTTGCTTCGATGAGAAAGTCAAAGAGTTTGGATTTGTACGAAGCGAAGATGAATCATGTGTATATGTCAAAGCCAGTGGGAGTATAGTAAGCTTCCTCGTTCTATATGTCGATGACATGCTACTCATAGGAAATGACGTCCCGACTCAGCAGGAGGTTAAGTCCTGGCTCGAGAAGTGCTTCGCTATGAAGGACCTCGGAGAGGCTTCCTATATCTTGGGAATAAGGATAGTGAGAGAACGAAGTAAGAGACTAATAGGACTTAGTCAGAACACTTACTTGGATAAAGTACTGAAACGTTTTTGTATGGAAAACTCAAAGAAGGGAGAATTACTGATACAAAGTAATGCCAAGTTGAGTAAGACTCAAAGTCCGAGTACTAAAGCTGAAATAGCAGAAATGACCCGAGTACCATACGCTTCCGCAGTTGGCTCAATCATGTATGCTATGACTTGTACTCACCCTAATGTAGCCTTTGCTTTGAGCATGGTTAGTAGATATCAAGGGAACCCTGGCAAAGCCCATTGGATTGCGGTAAAGAATATCCTTAAGTACCTTCGGAGGACGAAGGAATGGTTCTTAGTCCTCGGAGGGAGTGATGAATTGAAGGTGCAAGGGTATAGTGACACCAGCTTTCAAACCGACAGGGACAACTACCGTTCGCAGTCGAGCTGGGTCTTTACCTTGAATGGAGGAGCAGTAACTTGGAAAAGTTTCGAGCAGGAAACCTTAGCTGATTCAACGTGTGAATCAGAGTACATTGCAGCGAGCGAAGCGTCGAAGGAGGCAATATGGTTGAAGAACTTCATCAGTGATCTTGGAGTTGTACCTGCCATAAAGGAGCCCATGGAGTTTTTCTGTGATAATGAAGGAGCGGTTGCCTTGACCAAGGAACCGAGGGATCATGGTTGATCTCGACATATCGACAGAAAATATCACTTTATTAGACATCGTGTAGAAGAAGGACAACTCGTAGTGAAGAGGATATCATCAGAAGATAACCCAACAAATCCGCTTACGAAGCGACTGAGTAGGGTTAAGCACTTGCAGCATGCTAGGAGTATTAGGCTGAAAGATGATATTAGTATAGATTAGATAGTATTGGACACGTGTAATAGATAAATGTAATTAACATTTGATGATTAAAATAAAAGAGTATTATTTATGAGTAATGTTACAGTCTTATGTTAATTGAATAACTATTGTTTCACTTTGCATGTTTTGACTTCCAGAATAATTAAGTTTATTAAGAATAATCGAATTATTTAAATTGTCCACAATCGTTCATATGTTGGAAGTAGATATGAATGAAGATTATCATGAATTGGTGTGTAGATTGTCTAAATGGTATTAGACATAGCAAAATGTTGCGGCAACGTTCATGAATGCTTATGAACCAGTTTTGAGCATTGGAACAAACCCGCGCTTGCTGGAATCACCTTATGGAATGTGATAAAAAGGGTGATCGCAAGACAATAATATCATATGGTCTTTAAACCAAGATATATGGTTTTTTATTTGTTAATTGTTTGTACATTGATAATGCGAAACCGCATCAGTAACTTGATGTTATAAAACGCATTGTTGTGTATAGTTGATTAATGAATAAGTAAATGCATATAAGTCGAAGTTTATCTGTTACTTTTATCCTAGGAGGGTAAAAGCGATATCTCGGCCGCTCGATGATTTGATTTGACTTATGTGTCGGGCCTGGTTAGAACTGAATTGATGTGTTCGATTAAGTTCTATGTCATATAAATCGGAGATCGAGAAACCAAATGCTAGACAAATTGATTCCATAGAATTTTCAGCATGATATCTGAACAGAGGACTGTACGATCCCTTATCTAAAGGACAAGATTGATTAGATCAGAGTTTGACAGCATCTTTGAGAGCTACGATTGCTAATAGGATTATACTTGTATATATAGTTACTAGACTTATCCAAGTGGGAGACTGTTGGAATAGTGTCTAAGCCTGCAACTATATTAGGCAAGTATTTGACCCGGTTGTGCATGGTCCTTTTGGGTTGCCTTCACCATAGCAACTTGACAAGATGATTTATTATGAGAGAAGAAATATTATTAATATATTATGAGAATAATATAAGGAATAATAATATTATTATTTGATTAATATAAGTCATAAATTAATTAAGAATTAATTTGGTGACTTAAAGAGATTATTTGAATAAAGGGGCATCAACTGTCAATTGATTGATAGTTATACTTTTGGCTATAAATCCCTTATGGATAATGGTGGACGATTTCTAAGGCTTAGGATAGGCTTAGTTTTCGTCCAAGGGCTTATCTATTAGGGTATTGGATTGCTTAGGGCCTAAGTTATCCAATTAGGGTTTAAGGGTGAAACCCTAGGAGCCTTACAAGTATAAATAGACCCCTAGGGTTAAGGAAATCGGCACGTGTGCTTTAGAAAGAAACCCTGGCCGATTTCTCTTCCCTCTCCTCTCTCTCAAATCATCCTCTTGCTATTGGTGTTTGTAAGCCATTAGAGAAGTGACAATTGTAACTCTAAAGCTCCAAGGACAAGAAGATCAAGCAAGTGATTCAAGGTATACTTATAATTCTGATTTCATATTGTTATTATAGTCTATTAGCCATTAGAAGTCTTGGATTGAATGCATGTTCAAATAGAGAAACCTAGATCCAAGCATTAGGGTTGCATGTGCACATAGGAATGTGCATATGGCCAAAACCCATCAGAAGCATATACCAAGACTTTATTAGCCAAATTTGGAATGATGGGAGACTCCAAAGTGAAAGTGCCTATGGCCTTTGGAACTAAACTTACACCTTCGTTGGAGAAACCAGCAGCTGATATGACACTCTATCGACAAATGATTGGGTCTCTGATGTATCTTACAGCCAGTAGACCTGATATCATGTTATTTGCCTGCTACTGTACACGATTTCAAGCCAACCCACGAGAACCTCATCTTCAAGACGTGAAAAACATCTTTTGCTATCTGAAGCGAACCTCCTCTCTGGGTCTGTGGTATCCAGCCAACTCAGGATTCTTCGTTCAAGCATTTTCAGGTGCTGATTTAGGTGGCTGTGGATTAGATCGTAAAAGCACCACTGGAGGATGTCAATTTCTAGATGGTAAATTAGTCAGTTGGCAATTGAAGAAACAAACTTGTGTTTCGCTATCCACTTCAGAAGCTGAATATATTGATGCAGCATCCTGCACATCTCAAGTCGTATGGATACAAAGTCAACTCAGGGATTACGGGCTAAACATGATGAAAATCCCACTATATTGTGACTCTGTTTTGAATCATAAGCATATATTTGATTCTATTTTGTGATCATTCTCATATTGTTTTTGACTTATTTGATTTCCAAAATCGTACTTGTGAAAGACTAAGCATATAGCACTGAGGTACCATTTCATCAAGGATCACGTCGAAGATGGTAACGTAGAAATTCACTTCTTCAGAACGACTGATCAATTGGCAAACATATTCACGAAGGCCTTACCTGAAGCAAGCTTCAATAAGATTCTACAAGGCCTAGGAATGATGCATGCCGAATCTGTACCAAAATCGCCTTCACTTTCATAAAGGTAACAAGCGAAATGGAGCGAACCGAAATGAACTGAAATGAACAGAACGTTCGGTCTATTTCGCATGAAGATTGACCATGAACCGAGATGAATCGATCATTTGGTCTATTTCGGGTTCGGTCCCTCTGAACTCGTTCGATTCTTTTTCTTAAGAATCCAAAAATATTTATCTCTTTCGTTCAATTGATCCATTCTCACAAAATACAAGAATATTTTTTTTTATTTTTTTCTAATGTTTTTTTTTGTTTTGTATAAGTGTGATTTTCGATGGCGAAATTAAGGCAGGTAATTGGTTTTCTTAGTTAGGAGTCCCTAGAAGCATGTTGTTGTATGTTGACTAAAGTCTCGAAAGATTTTGGGTGAAGCCTTAATAACATGATCTATACCAATCATGTTTCCCAATCTAGGCTATCAAATTCACTCTAATCATGAGCTACCTTACTCTACTCAAATTGAGTTTAGAGTTTACTGCTTGGTCCTTCTTTTCTTTAAAGCAGAGGTACATTCGCTTCTTATACCATCGCCGTCATCTTTCTCCATTATAATTTGTTTCATCAATATAACCCCTAAGACTTTCAGTATTAACCACTGAGGTTTATGGTTATACCAAAACTGTGTTCATGATCTTAGTTTCATGCCACTATGTACTAAGTGAAACCAAAAGTTCAACACCACTAATGAATTGATGGTGAATTCAAATATTCAAGATCATACTTGTTACCTAATGAAATCTCTTTTTTTTCTTTTGAGTGATCTTTATGAGCTTGCCTTTCACCAAGGCTTCTCTAACCCTAAAAGATCTAGTTTATTTTTTTAGATTTCCTTACTTCCCTCGTCACTATAAAGTTTATCCTACCTACTTGTTCAACAGATCACAATGATCTCACAAGTACATTATTCAGTTTCGGTCTTATGTCAAGTATCGAAATTATGACTTCAAGCGAAAGCCACCATTTTTAACCTTCAAAAGATGCCTTTCAATACTTCTCAACAAGTAATTGATCGTTATTTAATAGGAAACCAAGCAAGCACTTTAATGTCGCTCTTGACTTTGAAGGAAGTGATTTTTGCCCAGAATCAATTGTCTTATGTCTACTTACGACATCACATATTATCCCTTAACTTTTGCTTTATTTCTTTATCTTGTACACCTTATGCACGAAAATTTTTAATTTTCCAAACTCTAGTTCTGTTCAGATTGATTCAAAAGTGTTATGAGGAAACGATTGGGATAAAGTGGAAGCTGACTCAGCGGCTATCCAAATGGTTTGGCGATTTGAAAAAGTGCATTTTATGGAATGGCGTGTAAAAAGGAAATGTCCTTTCTCTTTCCTGCGTCATCTTCGGCATGCCAACTGTTCACCCATCAAGTCAGGCGCTATTTTGGAGATAATCCAAGATCTAAGCCGTATTTTTCTCTCTCTTCCTTATACGTATAAAAGGAATTGGAACGGTACTCTCTCAACTTTTATCACTTACCAATCTCTCTCAAAGAACACCGCCGATTTTCTGCAACTGTTCATCATCTTCTCCAAGCTACTACAATGGCAGACTCGTCATCAGTTCACGATACTTCAGTTCGTCAACCTCTTCTTACCATCAAACCCCAACAGAACCTGATCATCGATCTCACCCCGTTTATCTATGAGCCCTACATGCTGTATGTGGTTGAGTGTCTCAAATACTCGCCGCTCGTCGACGCACTGACTAAAGTCGAATTTGTTCCAATGTCGTGCTTGTCACTTGTCTACTCTACTGCCTTCTATGACAAGATTAATGAACGAATTCACTTTGAAATTCACGATGAGAAGACCTCCATCTCTAAGCATCGATTATGTGCCCTAATTGGTCTTTCTCAAGATCCATCTCTTGTAAACCCTGACTCCATTACAATTGGTCAATTGTTTTCTATGTTCTAGCAGATGGGTTATATCGAAACCCTAACCACCATTACAAAGTTCAAGAAGTCCTGCCTTCCTCCTCAATGGAATGGCCTATTTACATTGTTGTTCACGGGACTTTCTGAGCGAAGCGCTGGCTCCGATGGTGCAAGCAAGTCCTTCATGACGGTGCTGTATGGGCTGTACCATGGGATTGACCTAGATTATGGGTCTATTATCTAGAAGCAGTTGGTTTAAAGCTTGGTCTCTTCATCCAAGCATTCTGAGATCTCATGTGGGCGTTTCTGGTCTTTCATCACCAACTGGGCAATGGACCGCCTTCGTGTTCCAATAATGGCAGATTCTTTGCTCTTATCATTGCTACCTTTCATATGACAAAAATCATTGTCACCGATCCAACCAAGTTTTCTTTTATTGGATCCATTCCTGAAGCAATGCTCGGTCGTATCTCTGCGTCGAGTAACGTTCTCCAACAGTACATGAAGCATCCATCAGTTGGCCCAAGATAGCTTACGCCGGCTATGATTCGCTCTATTGAGGAGGCTGACAAGCCAGCAAAAAGGGGTAAGAAGCCTGAAACACAGAAGTACGGTCCTGTCATTAAACCAACTAAGGGACAAACCCCCAAGAAGCGAAAGTCTGATAACGCTGCAACTTCTCAGGCTCAACCGAAGAAGCAGAAGAATCCTGCTAGGAGGCTTATTCTTCAATCCTCAAGTGATTCGGATTCAGAATATGTCCCTCCTAAGCATAGGAACGCTCCTCCTTCAGAATCTGAGATCGAAAGCTCTGATGAAGAGGTTTCGGGCTGAGGTGATACTCCGCCTCGCTCCCCTACCCCAGAAACTCCAGTTCGCTCTAATCCTCCTTCACCTCCACCTGTAACCATCCCAGTATCCATCCTTCCTATATCTCCCATTACCACCACTCAACCCTTCACTTCAATTCCTATCCCCACTCCCATTTTCACAGATGCCACTACTACCACAAAACCTCACTTTATTGTTCCCAATCCACCTGTCACCGAACAACCTGTCACAACCGAACCTCCACCTACTTCAAAACCCTTATCTCCCACACAATCCACTGAAACAACCCCTATTCTAGATGGTGAGGACTTGGAATTTGATTCCACGTATTTCAGTCCTTACCGAGTGCACAACGATGATGATGACGATGAGCCTATTAAAAAGCGTCATCTCAAGGCAGTAAATGAAAAGCTTGATCAGATGCTTTCATCCTCTTCTTCTGGTGCCTATTCTGAAGCTGCATTGAAGGCCTTGCTCTCCTCTGTCGTCACAGAGCACAGTGCCACTTTATTTGCTACAGCCAAAGCAATCGAAGCCTCTACTTCCAAATGTCAACAAGCCTCTCTTGCTGTTGATGCCTCTAATAAAGAGTGCAAGGAAGCAACCGCAAAAGTCAATAAACTAGTCTCTGACGCTCCTTATTTTTTAGATTCCTTGCAGGCTGCTGCTGCTAATTACGCTCAAACTGTCAACGCTTCAGTAGAGAATCTTCAAAGGTCTCTTCAATCTGAATGCTCAAACCTTGAAGCGGCACTCCAAGCCATTGAAGAAGCCAACGAAACTCTCCATGCTATTGTCAATGACCGCTTAACTCAACTAGAGGCGGAGTTAACTATACAGAATCGCATTATGGATGAGCTGGACAGATGTACTGCACATCTTAAATTGCAAACTCACAAGCTACGTACTGCTATGCTGAGATTAACAACCTCAAGTTAGAAAGGGAGGTCATTAGGAGTTCTGCTGCAGATGTTCACTCCATCCTCCTTCATCTTATTGGGGCTCATGATCCGATCATCACTATAACTATCAGGTGTCATCTGGCAGACAAGCTCAAACCGGCATTGGATATTCTTAGCCGTATCGAGGGTGTTCCAGTGACCGTGGTCCAACCGAAACAAGGGGGAGAGAAGGTGATTACTCAACCTCCTTCTGGATCAAAACCATCTACTGAACCAAAGGTAATGATGCTTCGGTCAGTAACAAGGACAAAAAGAAGAAGAAAATCGGCGAGGACGACACAGACAATGAAGATGATGTCTATGCCAAAAATCCCAACAATCCCTTCCAGAAGGTTAAGACCTCTGAAAAAGAATTGGAAGAAAACATCAAGAAACATCAAGCTGAGCTAGAGCTGAAGCGAAAGGAGGCGGAGCTCTTAGAGAAGAAAAAGTACATGTTTCCTGTGTGGACCATAGACTCGCTTCAAAGATGTGCAATTGACGAGCCAAGCATTCTCTTCCTTGAGCCGATAATGTCCTTTAGCCTTGACAACTCCAAGGATGCACAGTTCGATATGCCAATCACTCGAAAGGTATTTATCTTCCACTGCTTCAAGTGGACAGTTGCTATTCTGTCCCCAAACCCGAAGGTGGATAGGGATCTTCTGGAGTTTTACTTGGAGTTAGCTCAACCCCAATACCTAACATGGAGCTCAAAGAAAATTACCACGGTCAAGGTTATGAAGCCCTATTCAGCAGGGAAATTTATTAATGTCAAATTCAGGGTGACTCGAGGAACCGAAGGCTCAGTCTACCATATTACCCTCGCTAGTCTACCAAACCTTAATCCCCATGACTGGATACTCCTCAATAATATTCTTCTGTCGAATCCTCTGGAGTATCAGCCAATAATTGATCATGTCAACCGCATGCTTGTTTGCTACATACATGAGGTAGCGAAGATGGACCAGGAGATTGCCTCTGCCATACACAAGCGAACAACGATCAAGACTATGGGCAGAGCTGGCAATGTCAATACCATGATCAAGGGGAAAATCGATTCAAAGTATCACACAGTTATGTTCCTCAGAGGCGAAGGTCAAAAATGTATATTCGCTCTTGTTGACAAACACCTCTTCTCAACGTCTTGCCTGGAGTACATCTTGGAGATCATTCAGAGGTGCGATCAGAACAGTGCTGCTGATAAGAAATTATTCACTGACATGCTGAGGTGGTACATACAGTTTAGACAAACACTTTTCACTATAATTCCTCGTTTGTTTAAAGTAATAAAGACAGTGAAGCCCACCCAGAAGAAATAATCTCTCGCCTCATTTGACACAAAGGGGGAGATTGTTGGGTTTGTTAGATTGCGTGATGGGCTCGGTCCTTAGCCTAGTTTGATTGTCGGTATTGGGCATGTCCAACCGTGCATATTTTTGTACTAGGGTTTAGTATATAAGCTGCATGCATGCAGACTTAGAGGTTATCGCTTTCATTGTTTATTTTTCTTTAAAGTTTTGTAATCCCTAGCTCGCCTCTACAGCGGAAGTTCTTCATCGAGCTCTGCTGAGGCATGACTTTGTTTTGAATAGTAAACATATATTTGAATCTATTATGTGTTCATTTTCATATTGTTTTTGACTTGTTTGATTTCCGTAATCGTACTTGTGAAAGATCTAATCGATCTAAGAGTTTTAATTCTCATCATAGCGGATGTTTGTCTTGAGCATGCTCAAGTACTGAGTCATCTGTGCTTTCTTAGAAGCAGCAAACTCAGGATAAAAAACATCTCACTCCGTAAACATCTTGGTCATCTCAGTTACTAACTCAGTCCCCATCTCATATCGAAATACTCATGATCCAGCCTCTCCCACTCCACCAATGGAACATATCTCAAGCGGGACATTTCAGAGAACTGCTCCAATGACACGGTATCCCTCTGCTCCGAAGTCTACAAGCTAGTCACCAATATCTACCAATCCTTCGCTCCAGAGCAAAGAAGGTTCAAAGTGCACCTAACCTTCTGGTCAGCTCGACAGGAGCAAGTAAAGACACATCCCTCAACATCTAATAGCCAACTAATAGCAATAATCGGATCCCGAACCCCATCAACCACCGGGGCTACGTATTGTCGAAGTCTCGGTACTGGAAGGCTCTTCCCACACCAATCCCCGCAGTAGCGACGGTCGCGGTAGCTGTAGCAGCAGTAGCCTTAAAACGTGCAACGTATTGGTCATCAAAGAACTCCATCATGGCGGTATTGATTGACCCAAACAACTCTGGTTTTTGTCCTCGGACAATCGAAACGACGTCAACATGCATCATCATCCTAACCTAGTCCTCAGTCAACCCTCGCCTATCCTGGCCACTCGACCCAACTCCTAACTCGAATCTCCTCATAACCACCATACTGAAAATAAACCAAAAAATATCAGATGATGCACATATCATACCATATGAGCTATTCCAAACAACAAAACCATAGGGGTTGTGACTTCCCTACTATGTGTACGGGTCTTGTGCTTCCAGTAGTACGGGTTATACATTCCTTAACTGGTCGGTTGACCCCACATAACTCATCCATGAAACTTCCACCAACCCTACACCACTCGTGTATGCTAATCATACATAACATTGGATCCTATAGACAAACGAATACCTTATTCTACCCTAAGCCCTTCATCAAACAAGAACGGTAAATAAGGCTAAACCAAACATTATGAGGCAATAGAATCTTAGTTATGTATAAATATGATGCATACACTAAGAAACTACAGTAATGATGTCAATTCCATACAAGAAAGAAACCCTAACCTATCAGGCATCAACTATCACGCAATTCTATCATGCAATTCCTGAAGATCCCTGGCCTATCACTAACATGTTTTTCTATCATCAACAAAATAGCAAATAATAGTGTAGGTAATTTGGGGTATACTTTCTTTCTCCGAATGATCGTACACATTTCATCCTTCATTGTTTACTTTTGAAAAAAAGTTTAAAAACTTTTGCAGTTCCCTAGTTTGAGTATGGATTCACACGAATGCACATGCAATTCTCTCAAACCAAGGTTCTACTACCAACTTGTAACAATAAAAAATAACAATAATTTAAATTTTTCAAAAACAACCATTCATCATCATTGTTTAAAAAATAGTCATAGTTTCAAAAGTATTATTTCAAAATCAGAGTTTTCCCCAAGATCCAGTGACAAAACAGGAAGCTGTGTACGATCACGCCTTTTCCTTTCCACGATCCTCTGAATTACCTGAAACCATAAACTAAAAATTATAAGCTAAAGGTTAGTGAGTTCCCTTAAAGTACCACAAAAAGAACATATAATCAAACAGATAACGGATCCACAACCTCATGGTTGGATTACCCCTCGCCGGCAATCTTTCGGTTGGAATGCCCGAGCTCACAGCCTTTCGGTTGGAATGCCCAATACATAACAAGTCCACAACCTCTTGCTTGGATTACCCCAGGCCCAAAACCTTTCTGTTGGAATGCCCTGGTCCACAACCTTTCGGTTGGAATGCCCTGGTCCACAACCTTTCGGTTGGAATGCCCCGGTCTGTTGACTTATATCACACAACAGTACAGTCTTAACCCCATTATACCCCATTATACCATATCGACATCTACATAACGAAAAACATATATCTTACACCAGATAATCATATAACCAGTTAACAGACTAGCAGATAGATGTATAGATCCCTACCACATAGCAACATCCTATATACTAGGATAAAGATCTAGTGAGCCGACATTGGTGCCTTCGACACACGAGTACAATGAGGAAAACACACCTCATAGTCTGACGAATAGCTGAACAATACATTGCTCTGAATACTGGCTCTACATGTCACATATTCAAAAGATAGAGACTAACGCTTAACCATAGCTCAAAATAGCTAAAATACCCTTAAGTGGAACTTAGTCAACCCTAGTCAAAGTCAAAGTCTAAGTCAACGAGTCAGGGAGTCAACTTCGTCCACTCTGCTGAGTACGTGGGGTGTACTCAACTCCTACGTTGCGCATACTCCTGCTTTGACTAGAGTCGGGACGTTGACCACATACATGCGACGTATGCTAGGGTACGCACAGTGTACGCTTAGTTCCATCTGTCTTCCATAAGAGCTTAATATATTAAGCTCTCACGTCCAAATTTCAGATCCAAGAACAAAATACTACTTAGAGTCATAAAGTTTTCCAACTTTATGACTTTGCATGCCCATTAAGTGCTTAATTCTCAAAATCCCACCTTCGTAACACGTTAAGACCTTCTAGAGCATACATAGGGAAAAACTAAGTATGAAGACAACATTTTTATGACTCAAGACCCCTGATTAGGTCTGATAGGATGACTTATTCGACTAGAAGCATGCCATGTTAAAGAATCATCATAGTTGGGAACAAAAATTCCCTAAATGAAGAAATGGCTAGATCTACAAGATAAGATGACCAAGATAATATCATATCCAAGTTGCTTCCAAGATCCAAGGTCTTCCTATCACCTTTTCTTCTTCTTCAAGAATACCACAAAACACAAAGATAAGCTCAAGATGCACTCTTCTCACTTAGGGTTAGCTAGAGGGATGTTTTATCATATGGAAGCTGATGAGGGAATGAGAAATGAGATGATAATGATGCTTATATATGGACCAAACCCTAAAAATTAGGTTTTGAGGTTTCTTTACGTACGCCTTACGTATGTGGTGTACGCTTAGCGTACTAAGGTCTGCCCTAGTACGCTCCGTGTACACAACGTACACCCAACGTACTAGGCCTTTGGCTAAAATCACCTAAATGCCACTATGGCCCTTTCTTGCAAAGCCCAATGCTCAAAATGAAATATTCTTCATATATAGCATTAAAATTGAAAATACTTCTTACCACAAATATTATCACATGGAAACATTATCAAACTAATCAATATTTCATCAATATCATATCCATCCCTTTGGGAACTCTTCGTCCAAAGTAAGTACATCACGTCAAGTTCCATTCTATATAGCAACTATCACCTGAACTCATTTCTTCATACTACAATGTTCTATTACTTCAATGACATATAATATATTATATCACAATATATTATATTATCATATATGTGTAACAATACACATCAATAAACATATGGTGTTAGAGTAGAGTAACTCACCCAGTGAATTTGTGGACTAATTTCAACTTTGGTCTCTAACCTCCACTGCCTTTCAGCTTGCCACATACTAACACCTAATCACTAATTTAACAAGTTCCTTAGAACCTATAAACACTTAATATGACTTAAACTCTATGGCAATTTGTCACTAAACTAATTAAATCTCACAATACAACCGCTACTACATTAACCCTATAAGCTACTAGCAAAATTTCACATATCCCGTTCCTGTGATTTTGGTTTACAATCCTTAGTGTGAAGACTATGTATTTAACCATAAGATTTATCTATTAATCTTACCATGGGGTTCATAATAGCTCCACATCACGATTTCGCGTAACACATGCACAAGCGTAACAACTCTCTACATAATATTACATAAACATTATTGTATCAAAAAGGAAAAACATACCTAAGCTAATCCCGTAACTCAACCCTTGTATCTTGTGTGCTGGTACGAATAAACATGATTTCGAAAGCACCTCCCTAGTCTCTCCCCGATCGCGTGTGCCAAAACTCCTTAAATGACACGACACACACACACACACACACACATATATATATATATATATATATATATATATATATATATATATATATATATATATATATATATATATACACACACACACACATACACACTTCACAAAAAAGAGCGTTGCGGCAAAACCCAAAACACATCGCGGTTATGGGTCTCATACCATAGAATGCCACATATACTACTTGTATACTACCTGATTGTCACGTCTCCTTCAGTAATTGACACATGTGTCGTGACTCCGCTTACCTATGCGCTGTGTAAGTCAATCCTCCAGGTTGTGCGGACCCAATATTTGAATGTTTGACTTTGACTTTCGTTGACTTTTCTCAAAATAGCAGCATATTTTTATCTCAACTTCAAAAAACCATAATTTTATCATACGAACTCCAATTTTGACAATCTTTATATCCATGAAATCATCTCAAAGTAAACTATTACTTTCTTTCACAAATTCCTATTTTTTTCGTATACTATAATCCATGTTTATGAAAAGCAAGTGTTATAGAGCAACCTTAAGTTCTGATACCATATAAAATGCTATAAACACACAATACTACTACATGAACATTTCACTTTATTATGAACTAGATGGTTTTTATAGAAACTTTAAGAACAAACGTTACTGCAATTAAACTAAAACTGCTCTCAAATTATTCTAATCACTCAACAACAAGATTATACAACAATTTATTATAAATTTAGAAAACCCTAAAGGGTTTGTGACAATTGAGAGAACGAGAGAGACAAGAGGGTTGATGTGTGTGTGTGTCTGAATTGATCTAAATAATGAAAAATGCTCCATCTCTTGAACTTATCGGCTCATAAACAATCCACGGAAAGCTGAGGATCTGTGTGTCTTCATTCACCAATTTTCAATTAAAGGAGCCACATCCCAAAACATTCACAATCACAATTGCTCGGTGGGTGAGACTTGATCTGAACTGGTGGTGGGGGGGAATCCCAGGCTCCAGACCCGTCCCAGAGGGTGGGCGATAGGGGCGACCGTCCATGACCCATCTTTCAAAAGGGCCCAAATTTTTTATGAAAATTATTATATTTAGAAGATAATACAAATAATTTTCTTTCAATTATTGAGTTATTATAAAAAACTTGATGCCATTTATGTATTTTAAGGGCTCATTTTTTTCTCTCACCTTGGGCCCAAATATTTTTTGAACGCCCTGCTAGGCTCTTTAAAGTTTAAACTCTTTTGGAGGAGTTGTTTGGCGATTATCACTATTCAGGTATATATTATGTACAAAAGCTACAGGTCGAGAGATGGAGAGTGATTATGGTTGCCTTTTTTGGATCTTTTCGACTTACATAAATGAGATAATTTTCAATGCCAAGGAAAAGTCTTGTCCAATTCTGGTTTGGTAATTTCAGATGTATTCTTTTATTTGGCTTAATAGTCGGTTAAAAATTGTTGCCCAGATTAGCAAGGAGAAATGGCTAATTAGCCGAATGTTGTTACCTCCTTTTGCCTAGCCTCTCCCTAGCTAGGTTCTTGTTGAAACAAACAATACCAAATATAATGGAAAAATGTTAATGTTGAAAATATTTTACACTAAATATTTTAACACAGCCCTTTAACATTATATATTGACGAATTCATAGTCAAATTTGAGATTACGAGATGAATATACTACTTTTGAGGAAAATAATTTACTAAACGTCTTGTTTCTTATTTCTTCCTTAATATGAGAAAAGCACCACAACCAGTTTTTTACTTGCATGTTTTACTTATTTGAAGTTCTTCCTTTATATATGTTAAATGACCGAGAGAGCTTAGACAAGCTTCAACTTTGTCGTTTTACCATCCAAATCTCCATTATTTCATTTTTCTGTTACTATTTTAAGTTTTTAGATTCAACTTCCAATCATATTATTTATGTAGATTTAAAATCCTCTAGGCTAGACAAACTTCATAAGGCTGCGTTAACAGGACACTAACATTAAACAAACAAATAATCTCGTTGCATTAAATTAGTTTTTAAATTTCATAAAAAAATCTATCTGATTTGTTGTTAAGAAACTGAATAATTTGTTATTACAAAAAAGGTATGTTCCAGTAAAGCACCGGAACTTTGTCACCAAACAAGGTTTTGTTAGGAATCTACTTCTTTCAAGCATCCAATAAATATTTGCGTTTCGTGAGTTCCGGTTCTATAAGCGAATATTTATAGCACTTTTAAACGGCTTTTATGAAACAAGTTTTAGTAGTTCACCACGGGCGTAGCTTTAATGAATGATCTCATCGTAATTCTATTTTTCATATACCTCTACTATTGTTTGTGCTACAATATATTAAATTATATAAAAGTTTAATGGAACATATAATTTTTTTTCTTCATTGAATAGTGCAACGACTATTGAACTCTCTTTTCATTGAACATCTACATGACACCCTACTATAATTTAATTTAATTCAAGATCTTAGCCACAAGAATAAAGAACGATATTAGTGGGGTCATCAGAGAGGTTCAATCAGCTTATGTGGAAGGACGAAGCATCCTTGATAGACCATTAATTGTCAACGAGACTCGCTCTTCGGCAAATCATACGAAAAAAAAGAATATTACCTTTCAAAGTTGATTTTATAAAGCATTTGACTCAGATTCAGTGATTACTCAAATGGGAATTGGAAATAAATGGAGATCATGGATCTGTGGTTGCTTATCATCATCCTGATCTTCAGTGATTGTCAATGGTTCACCCATCAAAGAATTTGACATTAGGAAAGGGATACAAAAGGGTTACCTCCTTTCTCCATTCCTCTAATTTATCATATATCGCAATGGAAGGTCTTAACGTAGCTCTCAAAGCAGCGATTGAAAAAGGATTTTTCAAAGGAATTAAAATCGCTGGAAATGGACCATCGATCTCTCACTTATTCTACACCGGTGATGTGTTATTCATCAGAGAGTGGTCTCAATCGAATCTTAAAACCCTGGCTTGTATCATGCATCTTCAGGCCTTAAAGTCAATTTCTTCAAATCCAAAGTCTTTGGTGTTGGGGCTTCGAATGCTGAAACCTCAAGATGGGCAACATCCTTGGATGTAAAGCTGGCTCCCTACCATTCACTTACCTCGGGGTCCCGGTTGGGGATAATATGAACTTGGTAAAAAATTAGAAACCAATTATCGACAAATTTCATTCTAACCTCTCATCATGCAAATAAAAAACTGTCATTCGGGGGCAGATTAACACTAATCAAATCGGTCTTGGGCAATCTTCCCACATACTACCTTTCGATATACAAAGCCCCAATGACAGTGATTGATGCACTTGAAAAAATCCGTTGGAAATTCCTTTGGGGAGGGAACAGAAAGGAAAAACAAGATTCACTGGGTATCATGGGAAAAAGTAAATGAAACCTAAGGAAAATGGTGGACTAGGTATAGGATCAATATATGCACTTAACGTGGGGCTCATCAACAAATGATGGTGGCGTTTGAAAGATGAACCAACATCACTTTGGAGTAAGGTTATAACAGGTATTCAATGTCTTTCTAATAAACCCTATGATTATCTCTCAATGAAAACTAGCACTAGGGTGTGGAAAAATATTGTAGGGACCATGAAATATATTCAGGGAGCTGGACGTAATCTCAACGAAATTTTCTGACAGGCGACCAATCAGGCGAAAATACCATGTTCTGGCAGGACACTTGGATGATTAATGAGAAACTAAAAACGAAATATCCTTCACTTTATGACTTAGAATTACATAAATCAAGCCTTGTTTCCTCTGGTATCGTAAATACTGGTAAATTTTTTAAGAATGGAAATCTTGTCCTTTAGTTGCAAGATTATCCATAGAATTAGACTGGCTAAAACAGGAACCTATTTATGACAAATGGACATGATTGCTAATGCCTAAAGGAAGTTTCACGGTGGAAGCAATTAGAAGGACACTGGACAAAGTTGAACAACACTCTTCCAATCTTCCATTGACCAGTTGGTGCAAGGTAATCCCAATAAGGGTGCTTTGCTTTACAAGGACACATTCCATCTGCTACAACGTTACAATCCCATAGCATGAATATCGATAGGACACTATGTGGAACTTGTATTGGTGAATTTGAGTGCGCTAATCATATTCTTATCAGATGCTCATAAATATTGGTAACTTTTAGGAATGGAGATCTTGTCCATTAGTTGTTGGATTATCCACAGAATTAGAGAGGTTAAAACAGGAGATTGTTTCGAGTCAACTACAAAACAGGAGATTGTTTCGAGTCAACTACAACCTAGTCATGAAAAATGGACATGCTTGCTAACGCCATAAGGAAGTTTCACAATGGAAGCAATTAAAAGGAGATTGGACAAAGTTGAACAACACTCTTCCAATCTTCCATTGACTTGTTGGTGCAAGGTTGTCCCGATAAAGGTGCTTTGCTTTATCTGGATGGTTGCACAAGGACGCATTCCATCTGCTACAACATTACAATCATGTAACATGAATATCGAAAGGACAGTATGTGGAACTTGTATTGGTGAATTTGAGTGTGCTGATCATATTCTTATGAGATGCTCATATGTAAGACTTATAATGAACATGATCTTCGAATGGTGTGGAATTAACATAAAAGAATTTTATGATGTTGGTGAAGTACTTCATTTTGTAGCCTCATGGGGTCGATGCCCTAAAAAGCGCATTAAACTGTTATGTATTTATTACAATCTACTATGGAATCTTTGGAGGATTAGGAATGACAGATTATTTCGAGGATTATCTACTATAATTTGCAGATGCACTGATAACATTAAAGTGTTGCCATATTTATGGCTCAAATGCAGGGTAATGGTCTAGTTGGTAATTGGAAAGATTGGAATTCCTTGTCCCTTTCGACCATGTAATAAACTAAAAACTATGTTTGTTCTTGTTTGTCATTGCCTAGTTACTTGCTAAGCATTGGACTCTTTTTATATATTTTTTCCGTTTCTAAAAAAATATATATGATGGATGTTTTAATAGACATTTTCCATTAATGAGTTTCTTAAACATTACGATATTGTTGGGTTGATATTGGATGAGTCAATTTACTATTTTCTATTACTCGTTAGTATTTAATGCAATTCGAACATACAAATAAAAAAAAAAAGATAAAAAAAGGTAACTATGAGAGGCAAATGGAAAAACATATTGTCAAGTCTATGTCCTTAATCAATTAGTTAATTATTGAAACTTGTATCGGTCTTATTTATTATTTAATATTATCAAAATAATCTGTGTTAAATTATAAAGCAAACTGATAATATTTCAAAGGGTTTATCTTGTGTATATTTTACATATTTAGTTATTTATGTTTTTTTATAATATATGATCATTAATTTATATATATATATATATATATATATATATATATATATATATATATATATATATATATATATATGGGAGGGTTCAATTGAAAAAAAAAAAAAAGATTGAGAATGGGGGAATCATTCTGAGCCAATCATTTATTTTTGCCGCAAAAGCCTCCAACGTACCGGCGGAAATGGGAACGAATGCACATGTATTTTCCAACATAACATATTTCCGTAAACTATGCTAATCATTACCTTAATATCTACAAAAACATAGTTTTTTTCGTTTTTTTAAATTTTTATAAGCTATTTTTATCAAAAAATGATTTTAAATATACCAAAATTCATGATTTTTTATTCTCTACAAATAGACATCCATATTGATAGAGTTTTAAGATAAAATAAAAAATTTATTTTTTTTATATTTTCAGCTATCGTTATTCATAAATGAATAACAATGCATCAGGTTTTATTACAATACATTCGTTATTCACTTATGAATAAAAAGTATGATTTTTTTTTTTTTTTTTACAATGTAAGTATCATTCGTATATCAATATGGATATTGAAGGTATTTTAACATATAACAAGGTATTACAAGGTATATTCACTTATGAATATTGAAGGTATTTTAACATATAATAAACATAGTACATTCATATTTTAATATTGGACGATAAATTCACTTGTGAATATTAACATAATATATTCACTTCTGAATATTAAATGATATATTCACTTATGAGTATTAAATGATATTTCATATGTGAATATTACATAGTATTACATGATATATCACATGTGAATATTACAGAGTATATTCACTTGTGAATATTAGATGATATATTCACTTATGAATATTACACAGTATATTCACATATGAATATTACAAGGTATATTCACTTATGAATATTGAAGGTATTTTGACAAATATATATAATTTTTATATGTTATTCACATATGAATAACATACAGACTTGCATATTTGTTTTGTGTTTTTAATAATCATATACTGATTCAAGTGAGAAAACATATTCATATGTGAATATAACGTGGTAATTTAGTTTATGCATTTCATCAAACAGTTGGAGTGCAAACAAATTAACTATTTTAAAAATGTTAAAAACATCAAGTTATCAATTCCAAATCATCAAATACTTCCGATTTCGACTTCAGATGCGACATCCTATCTCTGATCGATTTCTCAATTTGATTTTGATTTCCGAAAATCCGATTGGGAACCTGTGAGTACCGATTCCATGTCCCTCAATGTCGACTGTGACTGGGAGTCCAGAACTCCGATTCCAATTTCATTAACAGCGAAGAAATTCCGGTTTAGTTGAAGAAATCTGGATGATTATTGAAGGTTGGAGGAAAAATTTTGATGATGAACGAACAGTTATCGAATTCTCTATAGTTACGTATTTGAGATTGAAGGCTATTATGATATTTACAAGTTTGTTACCGTGTCTTTTATGCTTAGATTAAATGAGTGACTGAGAATGATTTCCCCATTCTCAACCTTTTTTATTTTCTCAATTGAACCCACCTATATATATATATATATATATATATATATATATATATATATATATATATATATATATATATATATATATATATATATATATATATATATATATATATGACCATTAACTTTTTTTCCCATACAATATAACCATTAAACTTAATTTTTATATGTGCATAAAAAACACATAAGTGACTATTTAAAAATGTACAAAGTGTCTTTAATGTTATATGTGTACAAAGAAAAATGTACAAACCTAAATGTGTAATAGTATATATGTGTTAGATGATGATTAATTGAAACAATTTGTAAAGAGAACATGAACTAATTCTGGTGTAAGAAACATAGTTGTTTTCGCAATTTAGTTTTATGGCATGATATTTTCAGATGTAAGCACCATGAAGGGAGTTGTATAGGGTTTATTACTGGAACGAAATAAATTAGGTTAAAAATGAAATGAAAAAATTAACAAGTGAGAAGGCTTTTTTTTGCAATTTAGTTTTGGTTTAACTAGACGTGGCCACTAGCTATCAAATATTATTGGAGCCATCAAATTTTTATGGGAAATTGAGTAATCTAACCCTTATAAATGATTTCTTTGACAAAAATGATCCATTTTTTTTTGTAAAGTAACCACATTCTTCGGAATACATTGTTCTGAAGAGGTCTCCGGAATTCCAGAGTACGATTCCGGACCATTGTTCCGGAATACATTTTACTTGTTTTTTCTTGTTTGTGTAACATGTAAGTTTTCTTTTAGTATAAGCTTTGGTTTTATATAATAAAAAAGCTTTGGTTTTATAAAATGTATAATTTTTGGTTTTATAAAATGTAAAATGCAATTAAAAACAATAAGCAACTAATAAATACAAAAACTAAAGGTATGTGTTTGTAAGTCATATTACAAATACATTGTTCAAATTATATTTGTCCTTGTACCCCAAAAGATTTATGCTAGTCATTTTTGATAAAGCATATCCCATGGACCGGTTTACCCTCTATAAAAAAGTTGATTTCCCGGTGATCAACGCCTCCAAGAATCAACACAAAAACACCCCACAATCTCCTCTGTTATCAATTTGTTGTAGTACGTCAGGGCCTTTTCGAGGTTCATCTTGAAGCTCTCTAGTGGGATTGAATCAGTTGGTTTGTTACCCAAGTAGTTGACTCCCACTAGCAATCTGTGAATGCAGGCTCTCATACCTATAAAGCAATCCTCATTTTCTGAACATTAGTCGCCTTTCCAATGACTATCTTATATAGTCATTTTGAATGTCTTCAAATCCAAAGCACCTAAAAACCAATGAGCATGTGGTATATTGATTGGTAAGTAAAAATATAAAAATGTTAGAAATAATTATCAGAAAATGTAATCCAAACAAAGTTATACCGTATCATCGTCAGCTCAAGTTGGGTAAACTGATTCGTTAACCATGTCACTCCAGTCAAATGTTCAGTGTTGAAGGTTAACGACAATGAGATCCACATGTGAACCTTTAGAATAATAAGATTATTCATGGATTAAACATGTTAATATAGAACACAACAAGTATTAATGAAATGATCATATCCTAGTAATGAAGTCATATAGCTGAAGTATGACTAATCATGCAATATGCAAATACTAAATTCAAATCAAAATCTCATTTCTAGAATAATGAAGTCCTATAGCTGAAGTATGACTAATCATGCTTAGCCCATATGTGGACTTTATTAATGGGTCCGAATAATTTTAATTTTTACGAATTCAACGAATACAATCATCTCCATATTTGACATTACTCTAAGTATAGTTAAATATTTTGGAGAATATAATTGGTGCTCTTATGTGACATAGAGTTTCTTAGCATTGATTAAGTACACTCAATTACTCACAAATGATTTCTAGGTTATCCCTATATGGAAGGATTCAACCTAGTTTTCTCAATGATCTAGTTCATCCAATTAAATTTGATTTCAATTTCTGAAAAGTAGTGCACTCTTATTTAGTAGGTTGTGCTATTTTGTTTTTGCTTGGACCTCATTCCATCTAAACATACTCTTCATTCCATAATGAAGTCATAATCCAATTATAATTCATCATTATCTATATTTATTTAGAAATCAAAATCCTATGTAGCTCTTTACGTTAAGATTTTATTCTAAACTAATTATCTCATATACATTTTCTTAGCTCTTGTAAAACAACGATCTAGGTATCAAACCAAATCACTAGATTGGTGTAGAATCCCAACCAAGTGAATAACAAAAATCATAAATATGAAATAAGAACACGATGGTGAATCTTCAATGCACACTATATTAATCAATAGTCTAGTACATAAGACTCTCTATGTCTCTCGGTTCTCTCTATCTCTCTCAATTCTCGAAAATCAACAACTAGAATGACTAACCTTGAACACGACTAAATCAATACAATATATATACCTAGACCTAATTACAAAGGCCATGCCCAAAGCCCAACCGACATCACTCAATGATTCGGCCCAAACACCACCGAATTCAGGGTGTTTTCGGTCCTAGACTGAGAACTCTAAAAGCTAAGTAAAGTAAAGTATAAACCACAAATCATGTCCTAACAATCTCCACCTTTGTTTATAGCTTTCTTTTCTTTTTAATCATCTCTTTGTTCTTGACTGTCAGCTTTTATCTTTGATTTCTTCACGACTTCAAGATGAACATATGAATTTCTACATGAATGACTTCATCTTGAATAGTTGGAATTCCTTTAAAAATTTAACTTTTAACGCACATTGGATATAAAGGCTTCTTATATAGGTTCTTTAAAATCATCACATTCAGATTTGAAATACTTCAGAGATAATAACAAAGAAACCGATTATTCTGGATCACTTCAGCAAGTTCATAAATAGCAACAAATTGATTAAGGAGGCTTTAATACAATTCGTCACATAACATCAAATATAACTTCACCTTGCTTCTGGGGTTGAAAGGTTGTGTGTTCAAAAATAATCTTCTCTTATTGTTCCTTCGAATAAATATTCTTCATTGATCACATATGCGTCTTGAAAAGTAACCATGACTAAAAGTCCATGTGGATCACAGAGTCATAAAGACCCTTCTCACCATAGTTGTTCAAGGACCCAACATTGGCTCAGATGGAGACTACTTGCAGTATCTGTGTGAACACAGAGGAATGCACTGCGATTTGTTGAGTATCGGAGAATTAGACGTGGCTATTTTTGATGTTATCCCCTGCATATCCTCAATCAAAGATCTCAATATAGTTTTTCAAGTTAACAAGTTAACTTGGCCCTTGACGAGACGTTCAATGGTTTCTGAATCTCAGTTGAGTGTACCATTCTTGTACCAGTGAGAGTTAAATATGAATAACTCAGAAAACCATCATGTGAAAAATGTATTTGAATACATATTTCCACAGTTTAGCATGACACGAGGTCAAGGCCCTTTGGCGAGACATTCAGCGATAATCGTGCCTTGCGAGGTTCGTCACCCTAGTGCCAATAACTGTTAATTCCTTACATGTGGAGAATGTATCCGAGAATACATTTGAGTCTCTACAGTTTTGCATGACAAAAAGAATGTCAGGACCCTGGCAGTATGTTCAGCGATATCTATTTCCCGGCTGGGTGAATCGCCCTGATACCATGATAGTTCTTCGGTAAAGACAACTGAGAAGACCAATTTTAACAATCTGTACAGTTTTAAACATTCAATTCCTTAAATACAACAGTTCTTAAAAAGATACTGCCTAACTGATAGTTTGTACATTTTCATGCCTTTAATTCCTTGTCAAAGTAGTGTGAAGTGTAATGTCCGTCAATTCCTTTCCAGGTCTCTTCTCCTTGCTCATCCACATTTGAAGACAAAGAAAATTTTGAAATAAAAATAAAAAATAAAGATAAAAATAATTAAAAAATTAAAATAAAATTAAAATACGCTAAAAAACAAGACAATATTTTTAGATTTTTGATTTTTCTGAAAATGAAATAAAAACATAAATAGACATTTTTGGAATTTTTTGAATTTTTCTGATTTTTGTTTGGTTTTAATTCTCCCCCTAAATTTGTGCATAGAGGAGACAAAAAAAAACATGAACAAATTTAACGAAAACAAAAATAAAATACAAAATGTACAAAAAATTATCTGTCTTCAAAACGAATCATTTTATGAAAACTCACAAGCACATCAAAACGAGTTTTTCCAAAAGGTTTTGTAAACAAATCGGCCACATTATTATCAGTGTGGATTTGTTCCAAATGAACAAGTTGACACTCAAAACAATTTCGTATAAAATGAACTTTAATATCTATGTGCTTGGTTTTAGAATGTTGAACTGAATTTTTAACTATTTGAATAACATCATTATCACAGAAGATAAGGGGGTCAAGAAAATTCAAACCATAATCCAACAGTTGATATTGCATCCAGATAAACCGAGAACAGCAAGCAGATGCAACAACGTATTCAGCCTCAGCTGTAGAAGTGGCCACAGTTTGTTGTTTCTTGCATTTCCATGAGATCAGTCTATCTCCCAAGAATTGACATCCAACAATTGTAGATTTCCTGTCAATGTCACAACCTCCATAGTTGATGTCAGTAAAAGCATAAAGATCAAATTTACGATTTATAGGATACTAGAGACCCAATTTAGATCTCCCTTTAAGTTACCTAAAATTCCTTTGACAACAATTAAATGAGAAATTTTAGGATTAGCCTGATGGCGTATGCATTAACATATTGCAAAGAGTATATCTGGTTTGCTAGCAGTCAGATACATCAGGGAACCAATCATGGATCGATATAGAGTTTGATTAACCGATTCTCCATTCGGATCTAATGTAAATTGAGGTCTTTCAACCATGGGAATAGAAGAAATTTTAGCATTCTTGAACCCGAATTTCTCCAAAATGTCATCATCATATTTGCCTTGATGTAGTAGAATGCCCAAAGAATCCTGACGCACTTGCAATCCTAGATATATTGTCATTTCTCCTAGAGAACTCATCTCAAACCTCATCTTCATGACTTTTCAAAATCTTTGCATAGTTCATCATTTGTTGACCCAAAAACGATATCATCCATGTAGATTTGAACAACAATAAGGTCTTTCTTCACTCTTTTGATGAACAATGTTCGATCAATCCTGCCTCTTGTGTACCCATGAGTTAATAAAAGCTCGATCAAAGTGGCACAACAAACTTGAGGGCTTGATGAAGACCATAGAGTGCCTTGTCTAGCTTGTACACATGATTTGGAAATTTTGAGTTGACAAAACCTGGGGGTTGATCAACGTAGATTTCCTCTTTTACTTCTCCATGCAAGAAGGCAGTTTTGACATCCATCTGGTATATAGTGAAACCCATGTAGGAGGCGTATGCTAAGAAGATATGAATTGATTCCAGTCGTGCCACGAGAGCATATACCTCAGTATAATGAAGACCTTCTATTTTCCTGAAACGCACGAACAACCAAAAGCGATTTGCTTCGCACAATGACCCCACTATCATCTTGCTTGTGGCAAAAAACCCATCTTGTCTTAAGAGACTTCTTTCCTTCAGGAAGTTATATCAGTTGCTAAACCTTCAGCGTCACAAATTGATTCAGCTCTTCATGCATGACATCCATCCAACTTGTTTCATTAAGAGCCATCATAACGTTCTTTGGCTTGATTTGGGATACGAAGCACGAATATAGACGTTCGTTAACATATCTATTCACCAAGGAACCTATAACATTTTCGATGGGATGGTTGCGCTGAACCCTTGAAGAAATCTCATGATTCACCATTTGTGATGAGACTGGATGATTTGTGATGTTCTCTACCCTGCCTGTGGCTGAATCACTTCTATCCGATGATAGGAAGTTGTCTGAAGTACTCGCTACATACTCATCAGGGATTCTCTCAAGAAAGAGAAAATCCCTAAAAGTGGAATCAAAAGTTTTTGTAGAGACTGAGATGACATTTTCAGTAGAGGTGATATTTTCTTCCAAAACTCGTGAATCTTCAGCCATTTCTGAAGATTCGATAGGTGTGTCATCATCTACTAGTAGGGGATCTAGAGTGGAATCATTGAAGATTGTAGTTTCGTCCTATAGTATCAATGGCTTGATAGGTTCAACAATGATTACTTCTTCTTCATCATCCCTACTTGATCCACAAGAGTTTGGATGGGTACCTAAAAAATTATCAGAGAACACATAAAATGGTTAAACAATTCAACATAATCAAATAATCAATCAGGGCTAACTCGAGCATCTGTCTCGTTTTCTTCTAGCCAACGGACATCAAAGTACTCATCGATCTACTTGGTAGCTTTATTGTAGACCCGATATGAAGTGTGTCTAGAATACCCGACGAAGTAGCCGTCGTTAGCCTTTAAATTGAACTATGGAGTGGCTTCAAGGTGAAGAAGAGTTAATGGGCAGCCAAAAGTTCATAAATGAGCAATAGTTTGTTTGTGACCGTAGAGCATCTCATACGAAGTCTTCATATGAGGGTTCTTTATTAGGATCTCGTTCAGAACATAACATGTCGTATTGATAGCCTCAACCCAGAAGAACACCAGTAATTTTGAGTCACAAAGCATTATTCCAGCAGTGTCGATTAGGGTTTTATTCATTCTCTCAGCGACACCATTTTGTTCTGGTGTGCGAGTAGCACTATATTGACGTTGCACACCCTTTTCAGAACAACAATGCTCCAGAATAGCATTCTTGAATTATGTCCCATTGTCACAAAAGATGCTTTTCACCTTCACATTGGTCTGATTCCCAATAAGTACAATGAACCTCTTGATCAGCTCCGCAGACTCACTCATATTCTTCAGAAAGAATACCCAGGTGAAACATGAGTAATAATCTGTTATAACCTGACAGTACGATCTTTTGTTGATGCTAAGAATATTGATTGGTCCAAAGAGATCCGTGTGAAGCAATTGAAGATGTTTGTCACTTGATTTGACTGGTTTGGGCTTGTGCGGTTTTCAATGATGCTTTACATGTGCACAGGCCACACACTTCTCGAAGGTGACAAAATCTTTGATAGGCAACCCTCGAACAATATCATTTTTGGCGAGACGATTTAGATTCTTTGTATTTGCAAGACCGAGGAGAAAATGCCAGAGTATAGCATTCTGTTCAGAAGTCTTTGAGAACAGGCAATTAAGTTTCTCCAGGATAGTGCGATTCATGTCGTTGATATAGGCATTGTCTTGACATTCTAATCTCACCAATATCCATTCTTCTTGTATGACAATACGAGGGTTTAGAATTAAACACTTCTTGGTGAAATGAGTTGAGATGTCTCTATCGCAGATTTGAGAGACACTCAACAAACTATGTTTCAATTCAGGAACAAAGTTGATGTTTTCAAAATTCAACACACCTTTTGTAACGGTGCCCATTTGAGTGACCTTTCCCCTTCCTCCTCCCGCAAATAACACATAACCAACATTAGTATTTTAAATGTGGTGCAGTTGGGATATGTCTCCTGTCATGTGCCTGGAACAACCACTATCAACATACCAAGGTCTGATGATATTCCTCCATAGTTGTTCCTACACACGTTGCGAGATTAATTAGTTTTGCGAATCCAGTCCATCTTGAAACTGGGCTAGCCATTACTATTAACAAAGGATACTCTTTCCCACACCATATCATGTTTCTCAAATAATGATTTGGAAGAAAAGACTTTGGGAAGCCATTGGTAATTTGGTTTGTGTACTTTATTATTGGACCGAATAGGATCTTTTTCACTTGCCTTTAGGGTAGGACTACCTTTCGACCTAGGCTTGTATTGTAAGTGTGATCTAGAGGACAGCCCTTGAGATGACTTTGACCTCACCTGATTTGGTTTGGTTGAGCCACCTTTCAGTTTAGTTTTCCTTTGGTTCTTGAAGGCCTGATTCTTGGCCTTGTCATCATTCCAATTATTATTACAGGGACGTGACCTTGAAGGATTTCTTTCAGAAGATCTCCTCCTTGGCACGTTCGTCCATCCAAATTCAGAGAAGGGAGCATATGAATGATGTGGACAATTTCTAGCAATGTTACCCGGAGTCCCACAATATTTTCAAGAAAGTGATATTGGAACTTGGTCCTGGCCAAAAAGAGTCTTGTCTCAAAGAATTTTCACACACACGTTTACATTTATCATACTCTTTCACAACTTTACCTGACTTAAATTTTTCAAAAGCAGGACTATTTAACTTTGAATTAAAAGCAACATCACCACTATTTTTAAAAGAATCCAAAGCGGCATTTCTAATATCTTTGTTCACACAATTATTTGAAACAGAAGAAAAAGAAACGTTAGCCTTTGAAAGGTTTTCAATAGAGCTAGTTTTATTAATGTCCTCCTTGTTCTCATCTTCCAGTAACACTTGATTTGCACATGAGGTAGAGCCATCAGTATCGTTCACCTCAACACTTTTAGTTGGGCTAGATTGTTTAGTCTTAACTGAAGTTGATACATGGGGCTGACCACATTTTGCAGGTTTTCCTATTTCTATTGTCTCAGAGGCAGAAACATTATTATCATTAAAAGGAGGTGGAACACTATGATACCCTAAGCCATTTTTCTGGTTATCTTTCCATTTCAATTGTGTTTCTATCATAGATTCAACAATCTCACTTGACACATCAAATTGTTAAATTCAGCATCTTTAAATTCAACAGTTAATTTGGCAATTTTCTCTTTAGCATAACAATGGTGAACACTTTTATTGCTATATTCCTCCTTAATCCTAATTAGATCTTTATTTTGAGCATCTAGCTTTTCTTTATGAGGCTTATTTACTTTCTTAATTTCATAGATTTCATTTTAATAACAAAGACTTCTCTAACTAATAATTCATTTTGCTCATGATATTTATTAACTTTATCTACGCAAGATTTAGAGCATGAAACTTCAATAACCTCTTTGGTGGTAAGAGTGGTAGAGGCCATGAAAGCGAACTGCAACTCCATCATCTTCTCCTCAGCCAAATCTGCATCCTCACCATCTTCAATCTGGGCAAGATTAGTGTTAATTAGGTTTCTATGCCAATAACTATAACTGGTATATACTTGACCCGATAGTAGCATGGTCCATTTCGGGTTGCCTTCACCAGAACAATTTGATAGATGGATATTTGAGTAAGAGGTTACTTATGATTTATTAATATATTATAAGTATAATATATTAATTGAGGAATCAAATTATTTAATTAGTATTGATCAAGAATAAATTTAGTGATCAAAAAAGACTAACTAAAATTGATACATATGGATTGGTCTAATGATCCATAATTGATTTGTGATGGGTTAAGCTTATGGATAGTCCATGATGTGTTAGTCCAAATTAAATGCATGGATCATAAGCTTATATGTGTGGATTAGGGTTACACATGACTCTTGGTTTTCTACACATATAAATATGTTATCCTAAGCCCTAAAATCAGACCACGACTTGCATTCAAAGAAGAGAAGTCGATTTTGACTATACTTAGCCTCTCTCATATCCATTTAGTTGTTTATTGGTGTTGTGACTTGTTTGAGGCACAACACTTGGGGTGCTAAGTTCTCACATGGCCAGATTCTTACTAGCTACATCAAGAGGTAATCTTCTAACCAATTTTATAATTTATATGCTAAATTTTGTATGCTAGTTTAGGCTCCATGCTTTGGATATCAATGTTGCATTTATAATTAGAGAAAACTTATATCCAAAGCATTAGGGTTGTATGTGCACCATAGGAATGTTAGAGTACATAAAACCCAACAGTTGTATTAGAGCCTAGGGTGTTCTCTATTATATTGATGCATATGTGTGATTTTCAAAGTTGGAAAAATGACTTTTTTTTGCCGCTGTCTGATGAACTCGGTGAGTCCATATATGGTATCGACGAGTTGGACGAGTTTTGCCATGAACTCGATGCGTTGGCTCATCTCGTGGCAGGATTTTCGAGTTTTTGGCATGTTTTGGATTATGATCATTACCGCAAACTGTTTTGGTTCATAAAATTTGATTTTATTAATATGGTAATGTTATATCACCATCCAAAACATGAAGTTTGTCAAATTTTAAGATAATTACTTGATTTTGTGAAAAACTAATTAATGGTAAAATTTGAAACTCAAATTTTAAGATAATTACATGATTTTGTGAAAAGTTAATTATTGGTAAATTTTGAAACAATCTTAAATGTGAACTAGTTTAAATTGGTAAATAATGAATTATAGGATAATTGGACTAGTTTAATTTGATCTATGTGTTTCTTGAAAAGGTCCATAACTTTTCCTCAAGTTATGGAACATGAAAAGACTTTATTTATGAAACCATTAACTGTTGTAAGTTATTGAATTCAAGGGATCTTGAAAGATTTCATAACTTGTCCTCATGTTTGGAATTTGAATGGTCTCATTCATGGAACTTTAAAGTCCATAAGTTATGGAATTCAAAAGTTTTGACAAGTTACAAAACTTGCCATAAAGTTTTGGAACTTGAAGAGTTTCATATATGAAACTTTAATTCCAAACCCTAGAATTTTAAAAGTTTAAAATTCAACGCTATACTATTATAATATTAAAGTTTAATACGTATATATGTATAAGACAAGTCAGTCTTACCGTTAGTAGACCTCATTCACGAAGCCGATCTATAAGGGGGTATAAGGTTAATGTCTATAAAATGGTGGTCTAATGGGTGTCAACTCTCACCTACCACTTCCTTGACAGGTGGAGGGTCTTTAGCCGAACGGGTAGGATAGGACATTAATTGTCATTAATACGTATAATGATAATTATTAAAGTAACTAAACTTTTATTGGTAAATCGTCAATTACCTACCTTCAAATATTTTTCAATTGGATTACGACATCCCTCATCCGAATTGTAAAATGTTATGTTGGGTCTACATCAAACACTGCTTCATACTCAACTGCTTCTAGCTCTTTCTCCCTCACGAATCTATGTGGGAGGGTCATATTTGATGGTTCGAACTTCAATGATCGGATTTGAAACATCCGCATGGCCATTCACTATGAGGGCAAATAATATGTCCTAGATAAAAAGCTTAAGGAAATTTATGAATCAACTGCTGAGCTTCAGAAGTCCTATGGGGACTTTTGGCCATCAAAGTGCTAGATAAAAATCTTAAGGAAATTGATGGAAAGGTACCATCAAAGTGCTAGGCAGGAAATGTATGAAATCATAGCATCCATGATTACCAAAATGAAGGACGGAGAGCCTATCACGACCCACTTGCAGAAGATGCAAAGGTTTGTGGACCGCCTGCTGAAGTTGAATGTTAACTTCGATGAAGAGTGTGCCATAGATATTCTTCTACACTCTTTGCCTCCATGTTATGATAAGTTTTGTATGATCTATCATATGAATAAGGAGGAGGTCACTCTAAGCAAGATTCAAGGCCTTTTAAGGACTGTTGAAAGTAGTCTTAAAGGAAAATATGTTGTTTCTACTCCTACTGCTACTGCCCCTGTCTTGGCAATTGGACATAGGAATGGGAAGAAGAGGAAAGCTTCCTCAAAAAGCGACAAGGGAAAGTCCTATGTTGGATCTTCTTCTAGTGGGTCTAAAGGTGGTCCTGCTACACCCTCCTCAAACCCAAAGGTGTTGGATTAGTGTCTAAGTCCATAACTATTTTGGTATGTACTTGACGCGATGGTGCATCGTCCTTTTGGGTTGCCTTCACCAAAGCATCTTGATAGGATGAATTATGGAGAGAAAGGATTAATTATGATTTATTAATATATTATGAGAATAATATATTAAAGGAGAAATCATATTGTTTAATTAATATTAGTCAAGAATTAATAAGAATTAAGTTTGTCGCTAAAAGACATTAATTAAACATAAGGGACTAGAACTGTCAATTGTGTAATAGTTGAATATTGAGCTAATGGACTCCATATTAAAGGGGTGGACGAATTCTATGGGGAAACCCATTAGAAATCGTCCTAGGCCTTTAAGGAAGGATTCCATGGGTTGCTTAGGGCTTAAGCATCCAAACTAGGGTTTCCTTGTTAGATAACCCTAATAGCCTCACTATTTAAAGAACCCTTAAGCCCCAAAAACGTGGTGAACTTGTTGATTAGGGTTTCCACACGTTTTGGGCAGCCTCCACTCTCATTATTCTTCATCCTCTTGCTGTTGGTGTTTGTGAACCATTAGAGGAGTGACAATTGTGACTCTAAGCTTTCTAAAGTCATTAGAAGGAGGATTTGAGATTGTTATTGCTACATAACAATCAAGGTAATATATTAAACCCATTATTATGTTAATATTGGTTATCATAT
Source organism: Lactuca sativa (assembly GCF_002870075.4). Classification (NCBI taxonomy): domain Eukaryota; kingdom Viridiplantae; phylum Streptophyta; class Magnoliopsida; order Asterales; family Asteraceae; genus Lactuca; species Lactuca sativa. The sequence continues at coordinate 388,193,152 of NC_056626.2, forward strand.
GCAAGATCTAGGGTTTAAAGTCTTAGATGAATTGCATGTACAATAGAGAAACCTAGATCCAAGCATTAGGGTTTGTATAAGCACATAGGATGTTCTTATGGCTAAAACCCATCAGCGGTATCAGAGCCTTGATTGGTTTCTATTGTATTGATGCCTTGTTTGTTTGTTCAAGCTGTAAAATCGATTTTTTGGCCCCCTGTCTAATGAACTCGGCGAGTCCATATAGGAACTCGGCGAGTTCGAGCGTCAGAAGGAGGTTGTTTCGGGATTTTTGCCTATTTTGACTCAGGATAACTGCCATAATTGTTTAAAATTAATAAAATTCGAATTTTATTGACTCCTTATGATTATCTTTGTCAAAAAATAAAAGATTTTGGTCATCTAATTGGATAATTGTTGCCTTATTTGATAAATGTTAAATTATTTGAATTATTTGATCATTATCTTGCATGAAATTGAATTAGGTCATAATTCGATAATCACCAATTAATTGTTTAATTGCCTTATTTGTATTTTGATCTAATAGTTTTGAAAAGTTTCAAAATTTGCCCTCCAATTTTAGAATTTAAATTTTGATTAAAAGGTTTGATTTTGAAATATTTAAATTCTAAACCCTAATAATTTGAAATGTTTCAAAACTTGCCCTCAAGTTTTGGAATTTAAAAGTTGATTAAAAGTTTAATTTAGAAATGTTAAATTCTAAAACCCTTGTATAGTTTTGAAAAGTTCAAATTTCACCCTTATGGTTTTATTAATTAATTAAAGTGTATAATTAAAAGAGATTTAATAAATCCCTAAGTTTTGGTTTACAATTTAATTAAATTAAAAGTATAATTATTAAATTTGACCATCTAGTATTTTAAAAAATGGAAAATACACCATATACTATATATAACATTAAAAGTCTAACATTATATATATGTATGAGTAAAAAGTCAGTCTTACCGTTAGTAGGCCTCATTCACGAAGCTGGTCTAAAAGGGGTGTTTAATGAAATTGCCTATAAAATGGCGATTGAATGGGTATTCACTCTTACCCACCGCACTCTTGACTAATGGAGGGTCGTTAGCCGAACGGGTAAGATAGGACAGAAACTTTCCATTATAAGTATAATGAAGTATAAAAGTAACTAAATGCTTTCTTAAAATTCCCAATCTTAGTTACTTAGGCAAAAGTGAATTGATGCAATTCCATGAAATTACACTTTTGCCCTTGTGAAGACGTTAGTGGAGCGTGTGTGGTTAACCGACACACTATATGGTTCTAAGAAAAGGTAGCAAAGGGTGACTCAATGTTTGTCACAGTTCGGTGGAGCGTGTGTGGTTAACCGGCACATTGTCTAGATGATTGTAACATGTGGGGGCACCATGTAAGTTTGCAGGGTTATTCACAACCGCTTTGTGATCCTCGGTATCCCAGTCACAAACTAGAGGGGCATATCGAGATTTAAACATGCCATTGAAATGTTCAATGAATCTCAAAAGATCTTGGAATTTTTAATGGATTTAAAACATAAATTACTTTTTCGTTTTTCTTGGTGGAAATTGGTAAATCATCATCTACCTACCTTCAAATAATCTGCAACTAGATTACGACATCCCTTTTCTAGGTTGTAGTGTATTGTGTTGGATCCTAGCCTCGATGTTTCATTTGGGTGTCACATCGAGGATTCTAATCAACTAACTTGAATTTGATTTCTCCTATTTTGTAGATGTCAAACTATGACAACTATGGTATTCCCAAATCCTGTGGAACAAGCTTTCCACATGAAGATGATATTCCACGATTCAATCGAGGAATAAGAGATCATGCTTCACTTCCTCCACCTCCTCCTATTATTCTTCCTAACCCACAAGTTCGAAAGATTGAAAAGTTCAAACTCACTCAAGCCCTTTTGGCAAGTAAACATGAAGAAGGAAAGTCGGTGTGTGCACACGTTGTGACATCCCCATTTTCACGGCCAAAAAAGACCGATGTTGTTTATGCTTTATAAAAATCAGAGTACTTCATTTTATAAAAATGTTGCGGAATTTGTTCCCAGAAAAACATGGTAAATACGTTATTAAAACATTTCCGAAGAAACGTATTTATTTCATTTTAAAACGTTTGGGATGTCATCGTTAATACAGAAACATAAGCATAAACAGAACTTACAATTATTTACACTAGTGATCTACATCTCTTTAAATCTCTCAGTGTAATGTCACTTCATATCAACACCTGTGATATAAATAAACTGAGTGGGTCAGGTTGGGAAACCTGGTGAGTACATAGGGTTTTCAACCCACAATAATATAATTATTATGTTTAAACAATCAAACAATCAACCCAATTACCCATCCCCATTATCTTCTTTATTCTTAAGGATCTACCCTAAGAATCAGCTATTTCTCATTCATTCATTCCTAAGGATCATCCTAAGGAAACAACATGAAGTCCATTGTTGCCAATGACACATTGGTCAAGCGCAGCTGCTAATATTGTCACTTAGGCTCAGCTGCCAGAATTAGGACATTTTCTATGAGGCGCTTCTGCCGGTATTGACCTTTAAACACTACTGTCATGGTCATAAGGCTCCTTATTAGGCGCAGCTGCCGATACTATCCTTGGAGCGCAGCTGCTAGGACGTTTACCGTAGATCTAAATCATCTACGGGTTGTGGCGTAGCTGCCAGTGCTCATCTATAGGGTACTAGGTCCACTGCTGCCAATGTATACCTATAGGGCACTAGGTCCGTACTACTAATGTTCCTCTATTTCAGCTTTTATCCATCATCATTCATCTACCCATGTTTTACCCAACATATCTTGTAGATATAAAATACTTTATACAGTTTACATCATTTAAAACATGTATAAAAATCTTTCACCAGCATAGACAGCAAGTATTTAGACAATATGCACACATAGCACGTAAATTTATAATAAAATACTTCATATCTATGTGTAAGATGAAAGTAACTATGCACTCACCTGATTAGGTGGTGATTCCGAACTCAGACAGCACTTCGTTATCTCAAAACAATTTTCCTCGACAAAACCTAGTATCAATACCACTAGGGTTTAGTTTTTAACGTTAACCACGACTAATTAATAGTCTAGCTATTATTACTATTATATAAGCGTTAAATAACACTCAATATAACTCATAATAATAGCCCAAATAATTATTTTAAGGTCCTAATAATGTTACTATAATTAAATAAAAGCTATATTAAATATAGTATAGGCGTAGCTCACTTACAGCGAGTTTTTATTAAAAACCGGTATTCGCTGGAGCAGCGTTTCCAAGCCGAAAGCTTTTCTTCTCGGAGCCGCCGGGCGCTCCGGGGCTTTCTTCTCGTGCTAGGGAGGTTCCGTAGACTTGGGAGGGGTTTAGGGAGGCTAGAGAGAAGTTAGAGAGAGAAAGAGAGGCTTATGGTGTGAAGAAAATATGAGGAGTTCACCCTTGTATTTATAGGAGTTTTATAGTAAAGTAGTCTCTAAGCTTCGTCCGTATCTTTTGCATACGAGCTCCGTTTTTGTCTGTCTTTTTACCGTTGAGTTCCTATTAATGAGATCTTCAACTTTCATTTAGACCTCGTTGGCTAATTCTCATTCTATCTCGGATTTACAAAACTGTATCGAATTCGCCGCGCTCGAAAAGTAGGGACTAAGCTTCGTCAATAACTTTCGCATACGAGCTCCATTTTTGTCTGTCTTTTTACCGTTGAGTTCCTATTAATGAGATCTTCAACTATCATTTAGACCTCGTTGGCAAATTCTCATTCTATCTCGTATTTACGAAACTTTATCGAATTCGTCGCGCTCGAAAAGTAGGGACTAAGCTTCGTCCATAACTTTTGCATACGAGCTCTATTATCGACGTTCTTTATATCCACGCGTTGGTATTTACGAGTACTACAACTTTCATTTAGATCCCGTCGGCTAAAAATCGACCGATCTAAAATTCAGATTTCGGGTTGTGCACTGCTATGCTAAATCTTAGAAAAATCATAACTTCCTCATACGAAGTTAGATTTGGGCGTTCTTTTTATTGATGTTCTTAGTTTAACATATTCTACGACTTTCTTTTAGATCGCTAAGGCTAAATCTCGCTCTATCGTAAATTCACTATTTACGCTTCCCGGTATCGTGCCGGTTCCGTCGCGAAACTTCAACGGGTCATAACTTCTTCGTTATAACTCGGTTTTCGGCGTTCTTTATATGTACGAAAACCTTGTAACATACTCTACAACTTGGTTAAGATTATTTATTCTAAATAATCTTTTGTCGAAAAGTTGTTTTCGACCCCTATTGCCTCTAATTTGACTAGCCCAGATTTGCGGGCGTTACAATTATCTCCCCCTTAGGATGATTACGTCCCGGAATCATCAACAAAACAGGGTCGTATAATGACTCCATACGTCATCTCTTCATCCTAGGTAATAATTATAACTTCTACATTCCTTGAATTCTATCTTTTAAACTCATTGACTGTAAGTGTACTCGATCGTGCACCTGCTCTCTACCTCAGGTTAGACTCCAAATTATGACCTTCAAGTCACAATCTCGATCCCTGCTGGATACGGACTTGAGATAAGTTCTTTTATTACTACTATAGATCGATGTGTCATATTCTAATGACCTATCATCGTATGTTGCAACACTTAGACTTAGGTCTCTTAGAGTTAAATTCTAAAACAGACTATGCCTTCCTTCATGTTCTAATGTGATATAATCACACTTTAACATTAGGCATTTCTAACCACCAACTTCTTTAACAACAAGTGCGATACTTCTATTGATCGCTTTGATTTCAACCGTTTGGTTTAAGTCAGACGCTACATCAAACTTGGTTCTCTGAACCACACAACATACTCATCGTAGTCGGACTCGATTCGATATGACCACTAGGGTCGGAATATCAACAATCTTCTTAGTCATTACCGAAACGATGGTAACAACACACTTGAATAAAACGAAATCAATTACTAGCTTCTTGGTAGCCTTGTGACTTTCCCTGATCCAAGTGTGAGTCCTGTGCTTCCGGTAGTATAGGCCTCTACTACCATCCACACCTACTCATACCCGTCCCAAGTATTGTCTCGCAGTTTTCCAAGTCACCATACAAGAAAATCACATAACAGTTTAACACATAAAATATCAAAACGAAGGTTTTATATTATTCCTTAAAATTTTTACATAGGTGTTCAAGTTCACCCTAAACTATGCCCCTAACAGGCTACATCGCGAGGTACTATCTACACGATTACTCCATAACTCGATCCTTGGATGTCAAGCGTTAACTCCTGAATCTTCGCATTGTCATCTGCTTCGTCAAGAATCATTTGATATGTTCTCGCCTTTTGCTTTGGCGGCACATATGGCTTTGTAGCCCCCTCTCTCTTTGGGTAGTCTTGCTTTCCTTTTTGGACCTTGAAGATCCTTCAAACTTCCGCTTCTCTCCTGACTTATCTTTTTCTAGACCATTTTCTCTTACCTGGGCCTCTACGTTCTTAGCTGCCCTAACAGCTGTTTTCAAGGTAGTTGCCATTTTGACCATTGGGCCAAAGTCAGTGGGCAGTCCGTTAGCAAACCTATCAATCTTGGAGAGTTTAGAAGGCACCAAGTAGGGGAATAGCTTCATCCTCTTGGTGAATGCGGTGGCATACTCATCAACACTCATCTTCCCTTTCTTCAGGTTCTGAAACTCGTTGTTTAGGTCTATCAGATCTATCTCCGAGCAGTACTGCATTTTCAACTGTTCCAAGAACTCTTCCCATGACATCCTTAAGGCTTCTCCTCGTGGCATCGTATCTGCCAATAGCTTCCACCAGCTCAAGACTCCAGTTTTCAGTTGTCTTACGGCGAAGACATTCTTCTGTTTCTCGCTACAGTCGCAGCTCTCAAACACCATTTCCATCTCGGAGATCCAATCCATAATCTCAACAGGCTTTGGGCTTCCTGAGAGACTTGGTGGTTTCGCACCCAAGAAATTCTTGTACATTCGCCCATCCTTGTCGTTTCTCCTCTCCAGGCCATCTTGAGTCCCCACTTGACTCACTTGGCGACTGTAGTTTCCTTCCTCCGATTGCTCGGGAATCAGCTCGGGTTGCTCATTGGGCATAGTAGGTTCGTCCCTATTCGACATCCTCCTCATTTCTTCCCTTTATTCAGTTCGCATAGCCCGAATCATGGCTTGAACTCTAGCCATCGTGACTGGCTCAGGTGCAACTTCTTCTACAACAGGTATTTGCTGAACCACTAGGGGTTGGTTCCTATTCTCATTTGCATTCACGTTTCCACTACGGGTCCTTGCCATCTTGATCTATACACCGAATAAGGTGAATCTAGACCTTTACTTAGGATTGACGTTTAAATCATCCTTATCACTCCGAAACGTTTACATGCTAGTTCTAATATCGTAGTCGTACGTTTAGAATCCTAAACATATAAGGTTTCCAGATCCGGTCGGCAACAGACCATAGATCCGAATAAATAACAGCATATAAGGCATAAAGCATTTAGCACATAAAAGCATTTTAGGCATAATTCCTAAAATAAGCTAGTGCTCACACCTCACAATCATCGCTTAGCATTCTAAGTTTAAGTCTAGAAATAAATCCATATTCCTAGTTCGCTTAAACTAATGCTCTGATACCAACTGTGACATCCCCATTTTCACGGCCAAAAAAGACCGATGTTGTTTATGCTTTATAAAAATCAGAGTACTTCATTTTATAAAAATGTTGCGGAATTTGTTCCCAGAAAAACATGGTAAACACGTTATTAAAACATTTTCGAAGAAACGTATTTATTTCATTTTAAAACGTTTGGGATGTCATCGTTAATACAGAAACATAAGCATAAACAGAACTTACAATTATTTACACTAGTGATCTACATCTCTTTAAATCTCTCAGTGTAATGTCACTTCATATCAACACCTGTGATATAAATACACTGAGTGGGTCAGGTTGGGAAACCTGGTGAGTACATAGGGTTTTCAACCCACAATAATATAATTATTATGTTTAAACAATCAAACAATCAACCCAATTACCCATCCCCATTATCTTCTTTATTCTTAAGGATCTACCCTAAGAATCAGCTATTTCTCATTCATTCATTCCTAAGGATCATCCTAAGGAAACAACATGAAGTCCATTGTTGCCAATGACACATTGGTCAAGCGCAGCTGCTAATATTGTCACTTAGGCTCAGCTGCCAGAATTAGGACATTTTCTATGAGGCGCTTCTGCCGGTATTGACCTTTAAACACTACTGTCATGGTCATAAGGCTCCTTATTAGGCGCAGCTGCCGATACTATCCTTGGAGCGCAGCTGCTAGGACGTTTACCGTAGATCTAAATCATCTACGGGTTGTGGCGTAGCTGCCAGTGCTCATCTATAGGGTACTAGGTCCACTGCTGCCAATGTATACCTATAGGGCACTAGGTCCGTACTACTAATGTTCCTCTATTTCAGCTTTTATCCATCATCATTCATCTACCCATGTTTTACCCAACATATCTTGTAGATATAAAATACTTTATACAGTTTACATCATTTAAAACATGTATAAAAATCTTTCACCAGCATAGACAGCAAGTATTTAGACAATATGCACACATAGCACGTAAATTTATAATAAAATACTTCATATCTATGTGTAAGATGAAAGTAACTATGCACTCACCTGATTAGGTGGTGATTCCGAACTCAGACAACACTTCGTTATCTCAAAACAATTTTCCTCGACAAAACCTAGTATCAATACCACTAGGGTTTAGTTTTTAACGTTAACCACGACTAATTAATAGTCTAGCTATTATTACTATTATATAAGCGTTAAATAACACTCAATATAACTCATAATAATAGCCCAAATAATTATTTTAAGGTCCTAATAATGTTACTATAATTAAATAAAATCTATATTAAATATAGTATAGGCGTAGCTCACTTACAGCGAGTTTTTATTAAAAACCGGTCTTCGCTGGAGCAGCGTTTCCAAGCCGAAAGCTTTTCTTCTCGGAGACGTCGGGCGCTCCGGGGCTTTCTTCTCGTGCTAGGGAGGTTCCGTAGACTTGGGAGGGGTTTAGGGAGGCTAGAGAGAAGTTAGAGAGACAAAGAGAGGCTTATGGTGTGAAGAAAATATGAGGAGTTCACCCTTGTATTTATAGGAGTTTTATAGTAAAGTAGTCTCTAAGCTTCGTCCGTAACTTTTGCATACGAGCTCCGTTTTTGTCTGTCTTTTTACCGTTGAGTTCCTTTTAATGAGATCTTCAACTTTCATTTAGACCTCGTTGGCTAATTCTCATTCTATCTCGGATTTACAAAACTGTATCGAATTCGCCGCGCTCGAAAAGTAGGGACTAAGCTTCGTCCATAACTTTCGCATACGAGCTCCATTTTTGTCTGTCTTTTTACCGTTGAGTTCCTATTAATGAGATCTTCAACTCTCATTTAGACCTCGTTGGCTAATTCTCATTCTATCTCGTATTTACGAAACTGTATCGAACTAAGCTTCGTCCATATTATCGACGTTCTTTATATCCACGCGTTGGTATTTACGAGTACTACAACTTTCATTTAGATCCCGTCGGCTAAAAATCGACCGATCTAAAATTCAGATTTCGGGCTGTGCATTGCTATGCTAAATCTTAGAAAAATCATAACTTCCTCATACGAAGTCAGATTTGGGCGTTCTTTTTATTGATGTTCTTAGTTTAACATATTCTACGACTTTCTTTTAGATCGCTAAGGCTAAATCTCGCTCTATCGTAAATTCACTATTTACGCTTCCCGGTATCGTGCCGGTTCCGTCGCGAAACTTCAACGGGTCATAACTTCTTCGTTATAACTCGGTTTTCGGCGTTCTTTATATGTACGAAAACCTTGTAACATACTCTACAACTTGGTTAAGATTATTTATTCTAAATAATCTTTTGTCGAAAAGTTGTTTTCGACCCCTATTGCCTCTAATTTGACTAGCCCAGATTTGCGGGCGTTACACACGTCCTAGAGATAAAGTCACACATTGATAGATTAAGAATGTTGGGATCTGTTGTCTGTGAGGAGCTGGCTGTTGACTGGGTTCTTCAGTCACTTCCTAAATCATATAGTGAGTTCGTAAGAGAGTACTATATGATGAACCATGACATAACCCTCATTGATCTCACCTATATGCTTATTGTTGCTGAATCAGCAATGATTTGGCGCACTGGAAAAGCAAAGTTGATTAGTAGATCAGCCTTCCAGACCTCTATGGATATAGGCAATGGCAACGAAAGGCATGCCATGATCGAAAAGTTTGATCATAAGAGAAAGGCAAAGTCAGAAGTAGTTCCGTGTGCTGTTCCAAAGGAGTCAATTTGCTTTTATTGCCAAGAGAATGGGCATTGGAGACGAAGCTGCCATATTTACCTAAGAGATCTAAGAGATGGGAGAGTCAAAACGTATGGCTCTGCTTTAGGTAAAATCCATTAACTAACTCTTTTAAGTTCCTATTCTAGATTCTTAATAGATGATGTGATAAGATTACATTTCGATGTCTTATAGGATCGATGAAAAGAGAGGAAGCTTAAGGAAAGAAGTGAGCGGAATCTAATCGTGAAGAAATGGATTTCGATCGCATTACTTGACGATTAGAATCTTGTGCTACTACTTGGAGCTAGAATAAGATTGCTAAAGAAATATGTGTTAACATAGTTTTTCAATTGAATTGCATTGTAAGGACAAATTTTTCCGCAATAAAATAAATTCTGATTTTATATTATTTATTTATCCTTACAATGGCATGTATGAAAAATTGATGTTTGTAAGTTTCTAATGGATTTGAGTCTTAATTATGTTATTTGTGAAAAGGTCAAGAAATTATCAAATAGGGAAAGTTTCTCATCGCCCAAGTTTCAATTGGATAGAAACATGGAATCATACAACAAGTATTGCATGATGAATGAGAAGTTTCATATTTGGAAATTAGACTAATTCATTGACAAAGTGTCAGGTGAAGGACTAAGAGATCGAGTACACAAAGTTGTGTGTTGATCAAGTACACCACAAGAGTAACAAAGATATTAGTCATGATTTACTAAAAGTTTAGTAAATATGATTATACTTATAAGATTAAGTGTAATTCTGAATTGATTGAAAGAGTTTAAATCAATAGCAGAACGAATAAGAAGAATCAAGTAGGCAGAAAGATAAAACTTTCTTTATTCTAAGAAGAAGGGAGAGTACCTTTTTATTATGTTTTATGATAGGTCTTAATGATTAAGAACCATATCTCAATTGATCCTCTAAGTGAGTCTTAGTACAATTGTATGTCTGAGAAGAGGAATCAAGAATTGAAGAAATGGTTAAATTAAGAAGTCAATCATACTTCGTTCCAAAACAAGTCTTAGAGTTAAGATTGTGACATTGAGTGACAAGTCTTAAGAAGGTTTATAACAATCATCAAAATGTGTAAAGTTGTGATGTCTACGATAAGACAAAGACTAACTCAGACCGATTTTATGAAGTGTTTTGTCTTGATAAAAGCTACACAAACTCTTGAATATTTGTTTGTCAAGAAATGTTTATTGACAAGAGAATCTTATATGTCAAGGAGCCAGTGGGAGTCTTAATGGTCTTGAAAGGTTTCTAGAACAAATCAAGAATAAACCTTATCGAACATCACTAGCACACGACTTGAGGTTTACAACCTATCGTGTTGACACTATCTTGTTTCTGTGTCGTTCCAATCGAGTTAATTATGCATATGAGTTCTATGAGTTCTCATTTGAACGCATAAAAGGCAAGGACCTTGATAAATGAAAAGTACATTGATAAGAAAGGGTGAGCTGCTTAACTACTTGGAAGACATGGTGGGCACTCGTGTTACCATAAGGCAAGAAATCAAGATTGAGAAAGTTCGGTCCATATGAGTTTGGATTTGTCGCAAAATTTGGTTTTGACAAATTCACATGGATAGGAACACATACACCATTCAAATCTAAGTGTCATAAGATTCCCTCCTTCGTGAAAATGACTGTGAGGAAATGCTTTCACTAAGAGAGATTTTAAGAAGATAGTAATTGTGAAAATTGGATTCTCGAATTCGATTATGGTTACGGTATCCCTTTCAATGATTCGAATTGTGAGATTTGGCAATTAGTCTGAATTGTTTAGACACACATATGAGTTATCTAAGGTAAAGGTGTATAAGTTTGAGAAGCTTAGATAAAAGATTATCAAAACATTAGGTATTAGAAATATGAACTTAAGAAATTCAATAGGTATTGTTTTCTGAATACATGTCAAGGCTAGTGGGAGCATAAATGTTATGCTTATATGATAATAATCATCATGATAGTGGGAGCATAAATGTTGTTCTTGTATGATTATTATGGAAAGTATTGCAAGTTAGCAATATTAATTATAGAAAACAAGAGTTATACTTTGAAAAGTCGCAAGGGTTGAAAAGTTGTTTTGTTATAATTAAGGGAGATAATATTATGCTTCATTTCAAATATAAAGGCTTAGGTTGTGGAATGTTAATAAATTTAGTCAAGGATACCTAGTGTGTTCTCAAATTTCGATTATGATTATGGCATCCCTCTTCATAAATCGAATTATGAGAATGTGACACATAAAATATTATGGCAGAAGATTGATAAAGTATCAGATCTTTATGTAAGACATTATGCATCGTGTCTCATACCCTTCGGGTAAAGGATCGATTGCAAGTGCTATAGTATTTGACCATTCTAAAATTTTCCAAATGTCTAGCGCATTTAGAAGGAAAAAGGACAAGAATTGGTTTTGACTAAGATAATTAAACAACTATCAAAGGACGATCCAAAGTTCGTCAAGGATTGGTCGCTTGTGAGTAGTTGGAAGTATAGTATTGGGTGGACCATATCGACATTATTATGAATAGATAAGATTCTATTAAGAATGAGTTGTCATATGGAAAATATGGAAATGGTTCCATATTAGGAGTTGGATATTGAGAGTCTATGTCTAGATTAGAAAATTTTATGCAAAAGGATGTTCAAGGAATGTACTTTGAGTGAGAGACATCACGTCTATGGAATTGTATTGTAACAATCTCAGATAGAGGACTTTGTAATTTCATTGGCAATAGTCATTGTGACTTTTGTACTATGACATTGTGAAAGGATCATTGCATAAAATGTTAGAATCTAGCATATTCTATAAGTGGCATGAATTTGATATTCTTTCACTTGTGAAAACGATTAGGAGTTGTGAAATGAGTATAATTGGAAATGTGTTCATTTGATCTATTTCACAAAGTAAGGACCGTAGGTAAACATTGTGTGCATGCTAAGAGCATGGGACAAGTGTAGTAATAATTTAAGTAAGAAGTTGATTACCCGAAACAACAAATAATGAGTAATCGATATGGTGATAAATAAAAGGTGTTTTATTTATACTCAAAGGTTTGAGGCCATATGGGATTCGTATTATTCTTGTGTTTCACTTTGCATGTTTTGACTTCCTGAATAATTTAATTGGTTCAGAACAGTCAAAGTATTCGAACGGGCCAAAGTCGTTCATATGTTGGAAGTAGGTATGAATGAAGACTGTCATGAATGGGTGTGTAGATTGTCTAAAGTGTATTAGACATAAGCAATTGTTTGCTGCAACGTTCATGAGTGCTTATGAATATGATTTGAGCATTGGATTAAACCCATGCTCACTTGGATCACTTCATGAATTGTATCACAAGTGATTGGTGAAACGATAACATCTTATATTCTTGAAACCGAGATGTGTGAGTTGTATCTTGGGAGTCGGTTGCACATTGATAATATGGAAACGCACCAGTAACTTGGTGTTATAAAACATATTGTTGTGTGTAATTCGATAAGTGAGTGCAAGCGAGCATTGAGTCAAAGTTTATCCATTCCTTTTATCCAAAGTAGGATAAAAGCGATATATTTGGGCCCCTCGATGATTTAGTGATGGCACCTAAGCGCTTGGCCAAGCCGGGACTAAATTGATGTGTTCAATTGTAGTCTGTTGTCAGTCATCATAAATCGGAAGTCGGGAAATAGTATAGAGGGAATGATTAAGTTCATGTCTCATATCTGTACGATATCTAGAATGGAGGAATATATGATCCCTTATCTAAAGGACACGTGTATCTGATAAGATCAGAGTTGACAGCGGATTTGGAAAGCTACGATTGCAGATCAGGATCTGAAGTTATACGCAGAATAGTTATTAGACTTATCCAAGTGGGAGACTGTTGGATTAGTGTCTATGTCCATAACTATTTTGGTATGTACTTGACCCGATGGTGCATGGTTCTTTTGGGTTGCCTTCACCAAAGCAACTTGATAGGATGAATTATGGAGAGAAAGGATTAATTACGATTTATTAATATATTATGAGAATAATATATTAAAGGAGAAATCATATTGTTTAATTAATATTAGTCAAGAATTAATAAGAATTAAGTTTGTCGCTAAAAGACATTAATTAAACATAAGGGACTAGAACTGTCAATTGTGTGATAGTTGAATATTGAGCTAATGGACTCCATATTAACGGGGTGGATGAATTCTATGAGGAAACCCATTAGAAATCGTCCTAGGCCTTTAAGGAAGGATTCCATGGGTTGCTTAGGGCTTAAGCATCCAAACTAGGGTTTCCTTGTTAGATAACCCTAATAGCCTCACTATTTAAAGAACCCTTAAGCCCCAAAAACGTGGTGAACTTGTTGATTAGGCTTTCCACACATTTTGGGCAGCCTCCACTCTCATTATTCTTCATCCTCTTGCTCTTGGTGTTTGTGAACCATTAGAGGAGTGAAAATTGTGACTCTAAGCTTTCTAAAGTCATTATAAGGAGGATTTGAGATTGTTATTGCTACATAACAATGAAGGTAATATCTTAAACCCATTATTATGTTAATATTGATTATCATATGCAAGATCTAGGGTTTAAAGTCTTGGATGAATTGCATGTACAACAGAGAAACCTAGATCCAAGCATTAGGGTTTGTATGAGCACATAGGATGTTCTTATGGCTAAAACCCATCAAAAGGAAGCCGAGTATTTCCATTGTCATGAAAAAGGGCACTGGAAGTGAAGCTGTCCCAAATATGCGCAGGACATAAAGGATGGGAAGATCAAACACTCCTTTGCGGGTATTTGCATTATTTTGTCTAATAATTCGTCACATACTAATTCTTGGGTCCTTGATACAGGATGTCGTTTTCACATTTGTTCTGATTTGCAGGGACTAAAAGGAAGTAGGGATGTGGAGCACGAGAAGATGAACTTGATCATATGGAATAGGAAAAGGTCGACTGTCACCAAGATTGGAGTTTATACTTTATTGCTTAGTAGTGGGTTAAATTTAGAACTGAACAATTGTTGCTACTCGTCTTATATGACGAGAAATATTATTTCCTTTCATAGTTCGTATAAACAAGGCTTTACCTTTTTTTAATAATGAAATTGGTAGTATTAATGCTTATTATAATGGTACATTTCATTTTGAAGCATTACCTTGTAATGGTATATATAAAATTGTGATGGTTGTAGATAACATAGGAAATAATGTGTTGCATATCGATTCGTCCAATAGTTTAGATAAAGCATGCTTATGGCATTGTCATCTTGGACATGTTAATAAGAAACGCATAGCCTAACTCCAAAAGGATGGAGTCTTGGAGTCATTTGACTTAAAGTAGGACGACACTTGTGAATCTTGTTTGCTTGGAAAGATGACCAAGTCACCCTTCACTGGTTCATGTGAAAGGGGTGAGGGTTTGTTGGAACTCATACACACAAATGTGTGTGGACCCTTCAGATCCGCTACAAGGGATGCTAACCACTTCTATGTGGCTTTTACTGATGATTATAGTAGGTATGGGTATGTCTAATTAATCAAGCATAAGTCAGAAACCTTTGAAAAGTTCAAAGAGTTTAAACAATAAGTGGAGAATCAGTTGGGTAGGAAGATATAGATGCTCCGATCCGATCAGGGTGGAGAGTATCTTAGTATCGAGTTCCACGACTATCTTAAGGAATGTGGAATTGTTTCATAACTGACGCCACATAGGACTGTTGGATTAATGTCTAAGTCCATAACTATAATTGGTAAGACTTGACCCGACCCGGCATGGTCCATTTGGGTTGCATACCATCATGCACTTGGATAGACTATAATGAGAGAAATAAGACACTTATGGTTATTAATATATTATAAGTTCTAGTATATTAATAATAAGAATAATAAGATTATTTAATTAGTATTCATCAAGAATTAATCTAGGATTAATTAAGTGATCAAAAGAAGACTAATTAAATATATGGGTTGATTGTGTAAATCATCCATACTTGTATAGTGGGCTAATGCTCCATGGATAATCAAGTTGGGCTAAAACCCATAGGATGGTCCATGGATGCTCCATGGTGTATTTGTACCCATGGATCATGGAAATGAAAGGCCATGTCAATTAGGGTTTACATGGTGTAACCCTAACTATATAAGCATCTTATTCTTGACCAAAATCGGCCACTAGTGTGTGAAGTGAAAGGGCTAGCCGATTTTATGAGTTGTAGAATTCTCTCAAGTTATTCTAAGTGTTTTGGTGATTGTGATTCCATTTGAGGCTTCCACACTATTGGGGCTACGCACTCAAGCTTCATGAAGACTTTCTACATCAAAGAGGTATGTATTCTATCTTGTTACATTCATTGTTTTTGTATGCTAGATTAGGATAACACCTTGGAAGTTCTTATTTGCATGTATAATAGAGAAAACATAGATCCAAGGTATTTAGGGTTGCATGTACACTTAGGAGTGTTAGAATGCTCAAAACCAAACAGTGGTATCAGAACCTAGGCTTGTTTTCTTGTTATACCTGCAATAGAAGCTGAAAAAAACGAATTTGGTGCTGTCTGATCATCAGACTCGGCGAGTCCATCAGGAGACTCGGCGAGTCCATGCCTAAAAAGTGATCAAATCGATCCAGCTCGCCGAGTTGGTTCATGCACTCGACGAGTTGGACCCCCAGACAGCATATTTTCGAGTTTTTTGGCTAGAAATGGACTAGGAACATTACCCTAAGTTGTTTTTGAACTTATAAACTTGCTTTTGATGTGGTAATGTTCATGCTAATCCATTTTCAAAGATAATTGTCAATAGATTCATGTTTTGTATTAGTTTAAGGTTTAGACTAATTACATGAAAAAGTTTGATTTGAATTATCTTGTTCTTATGAGTTGCTTAGATTAATAGAAAAGTTAATTGAAATAGTTGTTTTCAATCCATTTTAATCTAAGAGTTGAGTATAAAATGTGTTTGTGTAACTTGTCCTCAAGTTACATGAAGAGTCACATTAAAGACTCATAAAACTCACAAAAGTTGGCAATGGTTACAAAATGAAGAGTCTTGTGTCATTGAATAATTTTTTATGACTCCATAACTTGTCCTCAAGTTATGGAAGTTCAAGAGTCACTTCATTAAAGAAAAATATGTAACCATAATTAAATCCATAAGTTATAAAATAAGGAAAAGTTAGTTCTTTTATTAGTTTAAAGTCTTCCATAACTTTTCCTCAAGTTATGGAACTTGAAGAGTTTTTGGATTAAAACTACTTTAAACACATAAGTTATGGAATTAATTATTTTTGAATAGTTTCAAAACTTGCCCTCAAGTTTTGGAATTTGAAAAGTTTTCCTTATGAATACTTTCATTCCAAGTTAGCCCTTAGAATTTTAAAAGTTAAAATTCAACCCTTATACTTTATAATATTATAAGTTAATAATATATATATATATATATATATATATATATATATATATATATATATATATATATATGTATAAGAGTAAAGTCAGTCTTACCGCTAGTACGCCTCATTCACGAAGCCGGTCTATAAGGTGGGTATAAGGTTGTTGCCTATAAAATGACAACTTAATGGGTGTCCACTCTCACCCACCGCTTGCTTGACTGGTGGAGGGTCGTTAGCCGAACGGGTTTGACAGGACTAGAATTCTCCCTTCATTAAAAGTATTAATGATAAATACTAAGTAACTAAACTTTTAATAATACCCAATCTTAGTTAGTTAGGAAAAATGTGAATAAGGTGCTAACCCATGAAATTACACTTTACACTTTGTCCAAGTCGTTAGTGGAGCGTGTGTGGTTAACCGGCACACTAACTTGGACTTAACAAGGTAGGTAAAGGGTGACTTAATATTTATCATAGTATCGATGGAGCGTGTGTGGTTAACCGACACATCGATTGAGGGGTAATTTATTAAGGGTACCAAGTGATTTGCATGGTTACTTCACACCTTGTTTTATGATCCTCGGCATCCCAGTCACAAAACCTGAAGGGCACACTCGAGATTGAAACATGCCTTTGAAAAGTTCAATGAATCTCAAAGATCTAGGAGTTTCAAAACCAATTAAAACCTAATAATACATTTCGTTTATCTTGGTGGAAATTAGTGAATCTTCATTCACCTACCTTCAAATATTTTATAGCTTGGATTACGGCATACCTCTTCTAAGTTATAAAATAGTTTGTTGGGTCCTAGCCTTAATATTTCATATTGGGTGTCATATTAAGGACTTTAAATCAACTATCTTGAATATCTCCCAAAAGATGTCTGGTTTAGACACCTATGATCTTCCCAAATCTCTTGAAACACGGTTTCCTAATGAAGATGATGTCCCATGGATATCATACTTCTTTCACCTCCTCCAATTAATCTCCCTAACCCACAAGTTCTTGAAAAGTTTAAGGTCACTCAAGCCCTATTGGCAAGGCAAGGTCTAGGTGTGAACACATCTTGGAGATGTAGTCACATATTGACAAGCCGAGAGAGTTGGGTGTCAAAGTCTTGAGAAAGTTGGTGGTTCAATCACTTTCTAAGTCACATAGTGAGTTCCTTTGGGACACCTATGAAACAGACTATGACAAGACCCTTAATGATCTTATCTATTTGTTAAGATCAACTTCCTTAAAACTTGATGGACATTGACAATAGTGACACAGGAAATCCAGAAAAGCATTCTCTTCCCAATGGAAAGGGATCGGCCATAGTCAACTCGGTTGACCAAATGGTAAATACAAAAGCTAAGTCTATGATAGTCTCGTGTACCATTATCAAAGGGTCCATATGTTTATATTGCCAAAGGAAGGGGCATTGGTTGCGAAGCTGCCAAATTTACCTAAGGATGTTAAAGTCAATAAGTTTGACTCTACTTCAGGTAAATTCCACTATCTAACTCTGTTAAGTTTCTATTCTGAGATTCTTGATACATGATGTGATTGGGTCACATGGTGATGTTTTAAGAATCAAAGAAAAAGTGAAGAAACTTAAAGAAAGAATATGCTGAATCTGATCGCGTAGATGGATTTCTATCGCATAGTTTGAAGATCGGATTCTTGAGCTACTTCTCAGGAGTTATGAGATATTGCTTAGGAATAGATAACAACAAGTTTTCATATGAATTGTAAGGACAAGTTTTTTCCGCAAAGTTTTAAAATAAAGGAAAAATTTTTATTTTATTTATTTTAAAATATCCTTACAATGGCATTTGAGGAAAAATTGTTGCTTATATGATTCCATTAAGAGCAAGAGTGGAAATATGAAATTGATTCTTTCATTTGTGGTAATGTCTAGATTTACCAAATAAGGAAAGATTCTCATCACCCAAGTTTCAATTGGACCGGAACTTGGAATCATGCAAGTTGTATAGCATGATGAATGAGAACTTTCAAGTTTTGGAAAATTAAGACTAATTACTTGTTCACATGGATGTGTGAGTCAAGTAAAGGACTAAGGGATCGAGTACACATTCTTGTGCACTGGTCAAGTCCACCACAAAAAGATTGCTAAAACTATTAGTCATAGTTTACTAAAGGACAGTAAATATGATTATACTTACAAGCTTAAGTGTAATTCTGAGACATTGGAAAAAGGTTCCAATGTATGGCAGAGCGAATAAGAAGAATCAACTTAGGTAGAAGGATAAAAGTTTCTCAAATCTGAAAAGATGGGAGAGTACTTTAGTATCAGTTTTGTGATCATCTTAATGATTAAGAAACCATATCAAAATTATTTCTCAAAGGAAATCTTAGTGCATTCTTATGACTAAGAAGAGGAACTTGAATTGTTGAAATGGTTAAATCAAGAAGATGAGTCATACTTCGTTCCAATACAAGTCTTAGAGTCATACTCCAAGATTGTAATTTGAGTGACATGTCTCAAAGAAGGTTTAAAACACTTGTCAAATGTAAGAGTAAAAGTTTTCTACTCTTGTACATTTGAAATTGGTAAGTTGTGATGTTTTGGATAAAACAAAGACCAACTTAGGCCAATTGTGTGAAGTGTTTGTCTTGATTTGAATCCACACTGTCTCTTGGATGTTTGACAAGGGAGTCTTATAGGTCAAGAGGATATTGGGAGTCTTAAAGGTCTTGAAAGTCTCAAGAACTATTCAAGAATATAACCTGAAGTTCTTCACTAGCACACGACTTGAGGTTTATAACCTATCGTGTTGACATATTCTGTGCCCATTCCAGTTAAAGTTGGCTTTTCATATGAGTTCTTAGAGTTCTCAATGTGTTGCACAACAACTTGGAAGCAATGGCAGGCCCTTGAGCTGCCAGGTGGCAAGAAATTAAGATTGAGTTCAATCCATATGAGTGTGGATTTGTCATTATCCTTGTCTTGTGTCTATGGTTTTGACAATTCACATGGATAAGAACACATACACCATTAAATCTAAGTGTCATAAGGTTTCTCTCCGATTCATGAAAATGATGGTGAGGAAACACTTTCACTAAGTAGATTTTAGCTAGATAGCAATTGTGATATTTGCATTCTCAAAGTCGTTAGTGGAGCGTGTGTGGTTTACCGGCACACTAACCTGGACTTGTGAGAAATTGAAAAAAGGTCTAACCATTATGATTACGGCATACCTCTTCATAATTGTTTAGACACACAAGTGTGCTATCTAAGGGAAGGTGTATGGCTTTGATAAAGTCTTATCAAAACAATCTAGTATCAGAAATCTGAACTTTGGTAAGAAAGTCAATGAAGTATTGATTTCTAGAAGTCCAACTGATTTCTGGGTACATGTCAAAGCTAGTGGGAGCATAAGTGTTATGCTAATAATCATCATGTTAGTGGGAGCATGATAATTATGATAAGTATTGCAAGTTAGCAATGTTAATTATAGAAAACAAAAGTTTCAATTGGGAAAAAGTTGTTTTGCTATAATTAAGGGAGAGGAAATTATGCTTCATCTCAAATCTATAAGCTTAGATTGTGAGGTTTTAATCATTTAGTCAAGGATATATATGAATTTCATGTTGGAATGGCTCAACATAAGGAAATTCTGTATACGGGTCCATTATTTGCGTTCTAAAATTCGATTATGATTACGGCATCCCTTTTCATAATCTGAATTATGAGAACTTGGCAAATTGAAATGGACATATTATAGCAAAAGACTGGTTTAGTCTTTATGTGAGACATCATGAATCGTGTCCCATATACTTCGGATATAGGATCGATTACATGTGCTATAATCATCCGTTCTAAAATTTTCCAAATGCCTGGGGCATTAAGAAGGGAAAAGGTTTAGAACTGGATATGACTAAAAGGATTAAACAATTGTCGAGGACAATATAAGGTTTACCAAAGATTGGTTACTCAAGGACAATTGGAAGTATAGTGATAATTCTGGAAGGACCATATTGACATAATCTGTAAGGAGGCAACTCTTGTTCAGAAGTGATAGTCAAAATGGAATTTGGAAATGTTTCAAAGTTAGAATTTTCAATCTGTGTAAGATTAAGGAAACTTAATGCAAGAAGAATATTTCCAAGGAGTTGATCTCCTTTGGAATACTCTGTAATGATTGTTGCCAAGTCTTTGTGAGTTTGTGCATAATCGTTACAAGAGTATCAATGCATATAAGTTTAGAATCTAACAGATTTCAGTAAATGGCATGATCTTGGAATTCTTACATTTGCAGTAAGGATTTGGGAGTGTGAAAAGAGAACCATTGAAGTTATGTTCAATTGATCTAGTTCACAAAGTAAAGATCATAGACAAACATAGTATGCATACTTGGTGTATGGCATGACTAGTGTTTAAGAAAACATAGTGTACATGCTTGGAGCATGGGACAACTATTGTTTTAAATTCAAGAATAAAGTTGATAGCTGAAACAGTATACAATGAATAATGTGTAATCATATGGTGATAAATAAAAGGTGTTTTATTTATGTTCAAAGGGTTGATACCATATTGGATTCAATTATTATTGTGTTTCATTTTGCATGTTTTGACTTCCCAAATAAACTGGGTTATTCTTCCGGAATGACTAAGTTATTCAAACCATCCACAGTCGGTCATATGTTGGAAGTAGATATGAATTAAGACTGTCATGGGTTGGCTTGTAGAGGTCTAAGGTGTTGGACAAAGGGCTACAACACTCATGAGTGCTCATAAGTTCTGAGTATTGGATTCAACCCGCGCTCATTGTAATCACTTCATGGATTTTATCACGAGTGATCATGAGACGATAATATCTTATATTCTTCAAACCTAGAGATATGAGTTGTTACTATGAGTTGGTTGTACATTGATTGCACGAAAACGCATACGGTAACTCGGTGTTATAAAACGTGCCTTTGTGTATGATTCAACAAGTAGTAGAACAAGCCATATGAGTCGAAGTTTATCCGTTCCTTTTACCTTCGGGATAAAAGCGATATCTGTGGGCCCCTCGATGATTTGATGATGACAAATGGAAGTGCTCGGCCGGGCCAGGACTGATTTGATTTGTTCAATTAGTCAGTCGTCATAAATCGAAAATCGGGAAACAACAAATGGACAGAGAGAATGATTATAATCCATGTCTCAGTCCATATGATATCTAGAATGGAGGAATATATGATCCCTTATCTAATGGACAAGTCATTGACAAAGGTCAGAGTTCATCCACAAGGTCAGAGTTCGACAGAAGCTTTTGAGAGCTACGATTGCCAGTTGGTTCCTGAAGTCATACGCAATAATAGTTTTAGACTTATCCAAGTGGGAGACTGTTGGATTAATGTCTAAGTCCATAACTATAATTGGTAAGACTTGACCCGACCCGGCATGGTCCATTTGGGTTGCATACCATCATGCACTTGGATAGACTATAATGAGAGAAATAAGACACTTATGGTTATTAATATATTATAAGTTCTAGTATATTAATAATAAGAATAATAAGATTATTTAATTAGTATTCATCAAGAATTAATCTAGGATTAATTAAGTGATCAAAAGAAGACTAATTAAATATATGGGTTGATTGTGTAAATCATCCATACTTGTATAGTGGGCTAATGCTCC
Organism: Lactuca sativa; assembly: GCF_002870075.4. Taxonomy (NCBI): domain Eukaryota; kingdom Viridiplantae; phylum Streptophyta; class Magnoliopsida; order Asterales; family Asteraceae; genus Lactuca; species Lactuca sativa. The sequence continues at coordinate 388,215,531 of NC_056626.2, forward strand.
ATGGATAATCAAGTTGGGCTAAAACCCATAGGATGGTCCATGGATGCTCCATGGTGTATTTGTACCCATGGATCATGGAAATGAAAGGCCATGTCAATTAGGGTTTACATGGTGTAACCCTAACTATATAAGCATCTTATTCTTGACCAAAATCGGCCACTAGTGTGTGAAGTGAAAGGGCTAGCCAATTTTATGAGTTGTAGAATTCTCTCAAGTTATTCTAAGTGTTTTGGTGATTGTGATTCCATTTGAGGCTTCCACACTATTGGGGCTAGGCACTCAAGCTTCATGAAGACTTTCTACATCAAAGAGGTATGTATTCTATCTTGTTACATTCATTGTTTTTGTATGCTAGATAAGGATAATACCTTGGAAGTTCTTATTTGCATGTATAATAGAGAAAACATAGATCCAAGGTATTTAGGGTTGCATGTACACTTAGGAGTGTTAGAATGCTCAAAACCCAACAAGGACACCACAGCTTAATGGTGTGGCTGAAAGGCGTAATCAAACCTTGTTGGACATGGTACGTTCTATGATGAGTCGAGCTTCGTTACCTATCTCATTCTGGGGGTATACCTTAGAGACTGCCGTCTATTTCCTTAATTTAGTCCCAACTAAGAAGGTTTCCAAAACACCTCATGAGATGTGGACATGCAAGGTTCCCTCATTAGCACACATCAAGGTTTGGGGTTGTGAGTCTTTTGTGAGAAAAGAAAACTCATTACAAGCTCGAACCTCGAAGTCAACGATGTATTTTCATCGGCTACCCATAGAAATCGTTTGGATGTCTCTTCTATAGACCGAGTGACAATGTTTTCTTCGTTTCAATGAGATGAGTCTTTCGAGAGAGAGAACTCATATGCCAAGAGGATAGTGTGAGGAAAATTGACCTTGAAGAGCTTCAAGAGTAAAATGATGAAGGAACCTCAAACACTAGCGCTCAACCCGACGAGGAAACTCCTATTGAACTGATTGACAAATCCTTACCTCTGAGACGTTCCAGTAGAGTTAGACAAGCACATGAGTTTTATGGTTTCCATATTACTTCTGAAGGTGATTCATTAATTAGTGATAGTACACTGGTAAATTTGGATGAAACTAACAACTACAAGGAAGCCATGGTAGGCCCTCAGTCTGCTAAATGGAAGGAGGCAATGGACAACAAGATTCAGTCTATGTATGACAATCTAGTTTGGAAATTGGTTGACAATGTACCAGGACGTAAGATAGTTGGGTTCAAATGGATCTTCAAAAAGAAGACCGAAATGGATGGGAAAGTACACACTTATAACGCGTGATTGGTTGCGAAGGGCTTTACTCTAACTCTTGGAGTTGACTAGCCATTGCTGCATTTCATGATTATAAAATATGGAAATGGATGTCAAAACCACTTTCCTTAGTGGGAAGTTGGCTGAAGATATTTACATGAATCAGCCAGAGGGTTTTATCAATGCAAAGTACCCTAATAGAGTGTGTAATCTTGAGAAATGCATTTATGGATTGAAACTAGCATCTCGCAGATGGAATCTTTGTTTCGATGAGAAAGTCAAAGAGTTTGGATTTTCAAGAAGCGAGGATGAGTCTTGTGTGTATGTTAAAGCTAGTAGGAGTATATTTACCTTTCTTGTGTTGTATATGGATGACATACTACTCATAGGAAACCACATTCCAACCTTGCATGAGGTTAAGTCCTGGATTGGGAAGTGTTTCTCTATGAAGGAGCTTGGAGATGCTGCTTATATACTAGGGATAAGGATAGTGAGAAATAGGAGTAAAAGACTAATAGTAGTTAGTCAAAGTACCTACTTGGACAAAGTTTTGAAGCGTTTTAGCATGGAGGAATCCAAGAAAGGAGACTTGCCCATCCAGAGCAATACCAAATTTACTAAGACGCATAGTCCAAGTACAGAGGCTGAGATAGCATAAATGAGTTGAATACCATATGCTTCTAATGTTGGCTCGATCATGTATGTTATGAATTCTACTCGCCCTGATGTGGCCTTTGCTTTGAGCATGGTCAACAGATACCAAGGGAATCCTGGTAAAGCTCATTGGACTACGGTAAAGAACATTCTTAAGTACATGCGGAGGACTAAGATCTGGGTCCATACCCTCGGTGGGAGTGACGACTTGAGATTGACAGGGTATAGCGATGCCAGTTTTCAGACCGACAGATATAATTTACGCTCTCATTCAGGCTGGGTATTTACCCTTAATGGAGGAGCAATAACAAGGAAAAGTTACAAACAGGTGTTGGGTCAAAACTATGGTTTATACTTTACTTTTCTAGGAAAATGTATTTTTGTGTCTTGGACCGTAAACAGCTAGCTGTTTACGGCCGTAAACAGGTTTACGATCGTAAACCCATTTAAGGCCCATGTTCTCCGGCCCAAGTTCCCCTTGTATATATATAGGTGTTAGGGGTGAGGAGTATATAGTGATGAACAAAATAGAATTTATGGCCAGTAGAGAGAGAGAGAAAGCAGCGTATGTGTGTAACTGTGTGAATCTTGTAAGGGAAATTCATTCTAATCAATTCAAACAAGATTCATATTATTCTTCTTCTCCTTCTCTTCTATTTGATCTAACATCATCCGTTTGATTGGGATTCCGCACCATCAAACGGAACTGATTGATACACAAGCATTTTGGGACTTACAATTGTTATCAGAGCAAAACCAGCGTCAAAAGCACTCTACAATCGATTTTGGACAGAGTTATCATCTGTTTGCGACTAAAGTTGGTGATTTCTGCAAAAGGGTTCTCAGTTTCGTCAAAAAATCAGCAAATTCTCTCAAGTTTAAGGGCTTACGGCCGTAATCTCAGTTTACGGCCGCAAATTCTTCGAAGTTCTTGTACCGTAAATTGTGTTCTTGAGCCGTGAATAAAGAGTATTCATAAACTGGAAACTGACTGCTCTTGGACCATGAACTTTAGACTGTAAACACCTTATGACCGTAAACTCGGAGTTTACGGCCGCAAACTCTCATCTGACCGTGAACACTGTATACGGCCGCAAATATTGTTTTGACTGTGTTTGACCAGAAGCTTAATTTAATCATAAATAATTTAATTTATGTTTCATATTAATTAAATAATAACAATGGATTCTCAAAGTCAAACAAACCACCACGAGCTGGATTCAGTTATGGGCACAACCACCCGAATTCCTAGACTCGTATCCGCTGAAGGTTTCCCAGAATGGAAGTATAGAATTGAGCAGTACATAAAAATGAAGGACTTCAAAATCTAGAGAAGCATAATAAAAGATCATGTCAGAATAACCACTACTGTTGCAGGGCAAGTGGTTGAAAAGAAGATGGAAAACTACACTGATGAAGACTTCGAGAAGGTTGAAGAGTAAGAAAAAGCTTTGGCCACCTTGACCATGGCACTATCTCCAGACATTGCTCAAGGTTTCAGGGAGTACACTTCTGCTAAGGATTTGTGGGAAGCCCTAATTGAGGTTTATGAAGGGAACGAAGATATGAGACAGAGTCGCCAAGATATGTTGCGACAACGTTTCAATATGTTCAACTACGTTCCTGGAGAAACCCTTGAAGCACAGTTGCAGCGGTTCACATCTCTTAACACTGAAATGACCATAGCCCGGATTTTCTACACAAAGTCTGAGATAAACAAGAAGCTACTGAATGCTCTCCCAAAGTCTTGGGACACGAATGTAGTGGTCATCAAGAAGACTAAGGATCTCAGCCGGCTCTCTCTAGCTGAAGTGATGGCTGTCATCAAGGCCTGTGATATTGATGACAAGCAGTGAGAGATCAACCATATGAACTCATACTCAGCTGCGAACCTTGGAATCTCTACTAAAAATGCTATTTCATCTCTCACTTTTCCTTCTGCGGGTCAATCATTTGCTACTCAGCAAGCTCAGGTCCAGTCCTTCCCCACTCTATCAGCTTCCTCTGCATCAGCCATGCCTCTCTCTCTCAGAACCAATCATTCGTGGCTGCTCAAGTTGCTTCCTCCTCCAATGTGGCTTCTTCTTCAAAAGGAAAGTAGGGTGATGAAAATCTCGCTCTTTCTATTGGGCTTGTCAATTGCTACAATGCACCCGTAGCTGGAGATCCTCCACCCCAACTATCATTTACCGATCTTGATCAGATTCACCCCGAAGACATTGAAGAGATGGATATTACATGGAAAATTGCCATGGCAGTTTTCAGGGCGAAATAGTTTCCCAAGAAGAACGGAAAGAACAACTAGGGGATGAGTGCTGACAAGAAGGTTTGGTTCATCAAGGGAAAGCTGCGGTGTTTCAACTACCACGAGCCAGGGCTTTTTGCTCATGATTGTCTACAGCCAGACAGAAGATTAAATAATGACATGACAATAGTTGCAGTTGGGAACAATCGAAGTGGTGCTAAGGTCAACAACAAGAAGGCTATGGTTGCACAATCATTTGACTGGGAGGATCAGATGCAGGCCCTGAACTTATCTAGACCTGAAAATGCCCACCTGGCACAGGTTAGTGATGATGCTCCGACAGAGATTGTTACAGCTGAAGATCAAATGATGGAGCCGCAGTTTGCGTTGATGGTATCTTCTTCTCATGAACCTAATCAAAACGAAGTAAGTCTAACCTCATGCTCTCAAGCTTGTATTGATTATGTTAAAATTTTGCATACGAAAATTAAGACATTAGGTAGCAAAGTAAATAACCTTAAAATTCTCCGTGAACTTAACGACTCACTAAAAAGGGAAGTAGAAGACCTTAGATATGAAGGTTACCAACTCAGAAAAGGTCAAAAACCTCTTAAAGCCCAATTAGAATCTAAAATAAAGGACTATAGGAGACTTCAGGAAGACTATAGTAATAAATGCGAAAATTATGACTATATAATGAAACAGAACACTAAACTAGTGGCTGAAATTGAATCATTAAAGGGAAAATTTGAAACTGCTGATTTTGACTTTAGAAAATTTGATGTATCGAGTGAGGTAGTTGAAAATATGATAGACCACTGCATGCAATTTAAAAGAAATCAGTCAAAGGGTCTAAGGTATAATCAAGTGCCTCCTCCCTTCAAACATACATATCAGTCTCAACCCCTGTCCAAAGAAGAAATTGCCAATGAACCATTCATGGTTTATGGCAAGCCATCTAGTTTTGTTTCGGGATGATTTACTAATGTTGAAAGTGCTAACATTTCTACTCCTGCAGATCAATCCTTGAATCAGTCAAAGCACGAAGTTGAAGGATCTGTTTCTGAAAATAAAACTGAGTCTGAACCTGAAGTTTTTGTTTTAAATAAAGACATTAATTTTTCTGATGTTTCAAGTGACAATCTTTTTTGTGGTGTTTCTGTTTCTTCTGATACTGTTGTGAATAGTTTCAAAGTTTCTGATACTGGTAGACAATTCTAATGTTTGTGATGATAATCTTGAAAAACCACCAGTTTCACAAGCTTCTCCATCTAATGTACCATCACTTGTCTCACAACCTAATTCTTGTTCTTGTGAGAGAAGCAAGGGTGTTAGTATGGAAAACAAATCTAATCAATGTAGTACAAGTTATAAAAATAACAAAAATATTTTTTTACAATTGTGGTATTGGTGGTCATATAGCTAGAAATTGTCAAAATCGTATGTTTGTACATTTTGAATCTCCAAGAGGAGAGAACGAATTCAGCGGAAGGTCTTTAACTAGAAAGTCCTCTAGAAATCGTTCTTGGTATGATGATTGGAAAAATGATCGGAGTAGAAAACGGGTTGTTTTTCAAAAACATAAAAAGGTCTTTCATAACAAAGTCCCAAGCAGTTTGCCAAAACCGAGCATGGCCAAGCCAAGGTCGGTTTCGTCAAAAAGCAACAGTGGGTCCTCAACTAATTCTAGTAGAAAACCCAAATGCTTCAAGAAAACTGATAAACATTTGATTTCAAAACCACATGGGACTGTTATTAAACCTACATATCAATGGATGCCCAAATTACCTTCCAATTTATCATTATGTCCTCTGAAAAATCCGTAAATCATAATAAATTTGAGAAGGCATCGGGACCACCCAGGAAAATAATGACCTGGGTTCCCAAATCTAATAAAACCCGCACATCTTGCAGGTGCAGTTGCACGGGAATGTCGTCAGACCCTGGTTCGTCGACAGCGGATGCTCCCGACATATAACAGGAGATATCGCCCAATTGCACAACATCCAATCCTTTAATGGGGGATACATCTCCTTTGCGGGTGGAGAAGGTGGCAAAATTACTCAAAGAGGAACTGTCACAAATGCGGTTTTGATTTTCGAAAATGTCAACTTTGCTCCGGAATTGAAGCATAGTTTGTTGAGTGTGTCTCAGATATGTAACAAAGGCTATTCTACACATTTCACTGAGAAGGAATGTATGATTCTTAAGCCAGGCTTTGTCATCCCAAAAGAGTGGATTCTTGTGAAATCTAAAAGGGATGGGAATGCTTACATCATAGATATGAATAGCAATCTTCCAGAACAAGTTACGTGCATCTTTTCAAAGATCTCCGAACGAAATGCAATGTTATGGCACCGAAGACTCGGTCATGCTAACGCCAAGAACTTGAATCGTCTTGCAAAGAATGAGTTGGTCCGTGGTTCGCCTGTCAAGGACCTTATCACGTTTGAGAATTGTGTGTCATCTGCCCAAGGTAAGCATCACATAAAACCTCACCTGCCAAAACAGGTCAACTCAATTAGTCAGGTGCTTCAATTGCTACATATGGATCTGTTCGGACCAGTAAACGTTCTCAGCATTAACAGAAATTCCTATTGTCTAGTCGTGATTGATGATTTTTCATGTTTTACATAGGTTTTCTTTCTATCCAATAAAGTTGGAGTTGCTGATCTGATTAAGAAATTAATTGTGTTTATTGAGAACCAAACTAACAACAGGGTGAAGGCGCTTCGTACTGAAAATGGAATAGAGTTTAAGAATTCTATTCTTGATCACTTCTGCGCAGAAAAGGGTATTATGCGTCAATACAACTCCGCTCACACACCCCAACAAAGTGGTGTTGCTAAGAGGAGAAACAGAACTTTGAAAGACGCCGCAAGGATGATGCTGTGTGACTCCAAACTGCCAATCTTCTTTTGGGCTGAGGCGATAAACACTGCTCGCTACATTTAGAATCGCATGTTGATCAACAAAGCTCAAATGAAGACTTCGTAAGAGATTCTATATTGTCACAAGCCTTCAATCAGTCATTTCCGTGTATTTGGCTTCCCTTCCACCCTTCATCACTTAGATTCCAACCTAAAATTCAACGCCAAAGCCGATTACTGTTACTTCATAGGGTAAGCTTCTCGCACCGCCTATCGGGTCTATAACAAGAAGACAAAGCAAGTTGTAGAATCGTATGACGTGCGCTGGTTGGAAGAAAATGAGACGGATGCTCGAGTAGGTCCGGATTGGTTGTTTGATTAGACATCTCTGTTCAAATCTATAAATGTGTCTTCAGGTAGCTCATATGGATCTATCTCTGGTTCGAAGAATATTTCTGAAGACGAAGACGTAGAATTTGTATACAGACCTCCAACGGTATCCTCTTCACAACATGAGGGGGAGACTCCTGCATCGCCTGAGGGGGAGTCCTTCGCTTCACCTGAGGGGGAGTCATCTGTACATCCTGATAGTCTGAAATTTCCAGTTCAGAATAGTACTCCTGATGCTGAAACAACACCACTCACTCCTATAGAAAGAGATTCCATGCCCAAAGATTCTTCCGCTGCTACTTCAACATTTATGGAGCTACTCTTTCCTGAAGACTTTTCAAATGAGTTTGTGGCAGAGTCATCTGGTGCGAGTCAATTAGCAAATGAGGGAGGTGTCAATATTCCCAATCTTCCTATCTCACTTAATGACATCAGCCAGGAAATACCTTTCAAGGATTCAACGTGATCATCCGATCAACAACATCATTGGTCAGCTAGGCGACGGTGTTAAAACCAGAAGTCATAATGGAGATGTCAATACCTGTCTTTACTCTTGTTTTATTTCTCAAATAGAGCCTAAGAATGTTGAAATGGCTCTGAATGAGCCCATCTGGGTAGATGCAATGCATGAAGAGTTACATCAACTTGAAAAACTTGGGGTTTGGAAGTTGGTTGAGTTGCCAAAGGGCAAAAAGTCTCTTGACACACGATGGGTCTATCGTAACAAGCAAGATGATTTAGGGGTTATAGTGCGGAACAAAGCTAGATTGGTGGTTCACGGGTTTCGACCGGTCGAGGGTCTTGATTACACATAAGTTTATGCTCCAGTAGCTTGCTTGGAGGCTATTCGTATCTTCCTAGCATATGCTTCCTACATGAACTTTACACTTTACCAAATGGATGTCAAGACCGCCTTCTTGTATGGCAAGGTGAAGGAAGAAATCTACATTGATCAACCTCCTGGGTTCGTTGACTCAAAGTTTCCTAATCATGTCTACAAGTTGGACAAAGCATTGTATGGGTTACATCAAGTTCCTCGAGCGTGGTATGCAACTCTGACAAAGCATTTGCTCAAGCATGGTTACTCTCGTGGCACTATCGATCAGACTTTGTTTATCAAGCATGTCGGTAATGATCAGATACTGGTGCAAATCTATGTTGACGACATTATCTTTGGGTCGACCAGTCCGCAGCTTTGCAAAGAATTTGAAGGTGTTATGAAGAAGCGGTTCGAAATGAGTTCGTTGGGGGAAATGACCATGTTTTTGGGGCTTAAGGTCAAACAAAATTCAACCGGGATCTTGTTACATCAAGCCAAGTATGTGGAAGATATTCTTGAGAAGTTCGGGTTTCACGACGCCAAATCTGAATCGACGCCAATGGCTGAAAGACCTCTCCTGACTCCAGATCCTGATGACAAATCCGTAGATCAGACGCTCTACAGATCGATGATCGGATCGCTGACGTATCTTACTGCAAGCCGACCTGACATCATGTTTGCAGTTTGTCAATGCGCACGTTATCAGGCTAATCCTAAACTTTCACATCTTATTGCTGTCCAAAGAATTTTTCGATATATCAAAGGTAGCCCAAAATTGGGTCTTTGGTATCCGAAGAATTCTAAATTTGATTTATATGCTTTTGCTGACAGTAATTATGGAGGATGTGAGCTTGACAAGAAATCTACGTCGGGAGGGTGTCAATATCTAGGTGACAGATTAGTGTCCTGGCAATGCAAGAAACAACACACTGTTTCAACCTCAACATGTAACGACCCGTCTCCGGTACGATGATTCCATAGTATTTAATTAGAACTTTGTAAGAGGGACTCGGCGAGTTCATAGCCTGACTCGCCGAGTAGGGACGGGATTTCGAGCACGTGTTAGTCGGCGACTCGGCGAGTCCATATTCGGGACTCGGCGAGCTGCCTGCCTGGAAGAAACCCTAAATCCCCGGGTTACTCACTATTTAAACAACCTTATAGCCCCCAATCTCGCCTCCTACACCCTCATAGAGCCGTCAGAAAACCCTAATCCATCCTTGAGTGATCTAAGTGTTCTTGTGTGAAATTGTGAAGGCTTGAAGAAGAAGAAGAAGAAGAAGAAGAAGAAGAAAGGAGCAAGGAGAAGAGGTGTAGAGCAAAGATCCAAGGGCAAATCAGAGTTCTTTGAGGTATTCTTCGGATTTCCTCCCCTTTTATGCTTTAAACCTACATTAGAACTCTTCTAGAACTAGTTTGATGCTTTTCTCAAGCCTTATGATTGTTTGGATGCCCTAATAGGTCGAGATATCCTTAGATCTGTTCATTTAGGAGCTGTAGAGCCCGGATCTATTGCCTTTTTGAAGATACTTTGCATGAAAACCCTAGATCTAGCCTTTATTATGCTTTTTGAGCCATTTTATCTTCATGGATGCATATGGGCACGTAAAGATAGAATCTTTACGTGCTAATCGAGTTAAGGGAGTCCATATCTATAAGTTTTATACACTGGATTCAAGCAGAATCGAGTTTTGAGTTGTTGCATGCAAGTGACTCGGCGAGTCGGAAGAACGACTCGGCGAGTCGAGTCGCGAGTCCCCGATTTTCCCTTTTTGAGTGATGTCGAGTGGGACCAGTGAGTGGTAGAGTGGACTCAACGAGTTTGAGGTCAGACTCAGTAATGGAGGGACTCGGCGAGTTGTTCATACAACTCGGCGAGTCCAAGGCAGTCTTCTTAGCTCGAAGAACAACTTGTCGAGTTGTTCATATGACTCGGCGTGTCGGATGCAGATTGCCTGAAGTTTTAGATTCGAAAGGGAACTCGTCGAGTTGACGCCATACTCGACGAGTAGCAGCAAGTAGGGTTGAGAAGTGAGAATAGGGACTCGGCGAGTTGGCGGCCCAACTCGGCGAGTCAGGTCAACTGTGGGTTGACTTTGACCAAGAGAGTTGACTTTGATCAGGAGAGTTGACTTTGACCAAGGGTAAAAGAGTCATTTTACCCCAGTGCAGTGATTAGCATTGATTGAGTGTGTTTAGGGACTTGTAGCCGGGGAGATACCGGAGCAGCAGCAGATAGCTTCCAGAGCCATACACACAGCAGCCAGTTCACGAGGTGAGTTTCCTTCCAGTAGGAACAGGGTCTAAGGCCACAATGCCGGCCCGTTCAGTTAGCAGTAGTTTCAAGACTTCGGTCCAGTACAGTACTTAGTATGTTTGACGCCTTCGTGGCTCAGACAGGAAGTATGTGCTTATGCTAGTTGACATGTTATGCTATGCTATGTTCAGTCAGTTAGCTTCGGACTTCGGTCCGATGGAGGGGACAAGGTTCCAGTCAGTTAGCTTCGGACTTCGGTCCGATGGAGGGGACAAGGTCCCAGTCAGTCAACTTCGGATTTCGGTCCGATGGAGGGGACAAGGTTCCAGTCAGTTAGCTTCGGACTTCGGTCCGATGGAGGGGACAAGGTCCCAGTCAGTTAGCTTCGGACTTCGGTCCGATGGAGGGGACAAGGTCCCAGTCAGTCAGGTTCGGACTTCGGTCCGATGGAGGGGGCAAGGCCCCAGTATGTGTTTTATATGTTATTGCATGGTATGTGGTAGTTTGGGGGAGCTCATTAAGCTTCGTGCTTACAGTTTCAGTTTTGGTTTCAGGTACTTCCGCAGGCAAAGGGAAGAGCTCGGGATGATGGCATCGCACTCACCACAGCTTCAGTTTTATCCTGGGAGTTGATTCAGTTTCTTGATTTGATATGTTACAGTTATGATTCAGTTTTCCTCACAGTATTTTTATCATGGTTGAGATACATAGTGTGTGGTTTTATGATATGATACTCAGATTTTATGGTTTTTGGTTATATTGAAAAATGAAATTTTTGGGTCGTATTTTTGGGTTGTTTCAAGTTGGTATCAGAGCCTTGGTTTGAGGGATTCGGATACACTTCTGGGTGTATCTGAACTCAAACTAAGGGGAAGATGAAAAGATTTTTAAAAAGGAAAATGTTTTCTAAAGAATTTTGAAAGCACTTAGAAAGAAAGAATTTTTTTTAAAACGAGATAAGGGTGTGGTGCATGCGATCAGCCGAGCTCAAGTAAGTACTCCCAAATTACCCATACAAGTTATTTGTTCAGTTTCAGTTTCAGTAGAACAGCATGCTAGTATAGGACTAAGGATCTAGGAGGATGCCTTATGTGCCTGCTTTATGTGTTACAGCTTTATGAGTATTGCATGCTAGTATTGAGTAGACAGCAGTAGGATAGCCTGTTTAGGTTATGCCTGATAGTATGAGCTTAGCATTGTATGCTAGTACAGTTTCCTCGTTATGGGGATAGGATTGCTTGAGTAGTTCTAGTGTTTGAATGCTGCTTGCTTTGTGCTTTGTGGGACTTTGAGTGATGGGAGTTAGCCATTAGGTGAATACGTCACACCACATGTGATCAGGGTTGAATAATCTCAGAGTGCTGGAAATGGCCCTATTGCGCAGCTCTTGTCTAAGTCCAACCGTTATAGGGACGAGTCTTTTACTTGAAGGATTATATGAGCCTCGTCACATGTGATGGTATTCAGGTGGTGGCTAATTAGCATTATAAGGAGGCCTTCAGCAGCTGAGGACTGGTTGAGTGGAGTCAGAGATTACCCTAGGGCAAGCCTAGGATGAGAGTAGCAGAGATCAGTAGTAGTAGAAGTGACTTGGTGGAGTCAAGGCAGTTCTTGAGGAAAGTACGGATAGATGTGGAAGGTAGTATGGGCCCGTACTACTGAAAACAGAGGATCCGTACTCGAATCAAGGAAGGCCGAGACAAGACCAGGAAACTAGTTGTAGTGTCAATGATCCCTTGAGATATTTCAGTTTTCTGATGTCGTTGTGATGTGTTTCAGAATGGTGGTTTTGCGTTCGAGACCAGCAGCCGGCAGTGGAGGTGTCGGGGAGGGATCAGGTTCAGGCTCGGGGGACGAGCGTATGGATGAGCAGACCCGAGAGTTTCTTTCTTCAGAGATCACTCGTATCATTATAGAGCAGACTCCTGTGATCTTCGGTTCGATCAAGGAGGGTATCCTAGAGCTGATGGATGAGAGATTGGGCACCTTCCGTGCCGAGGTGGCGGCCATGATGGGGTCGCGCACCCTTACATTCAGGGAGTTCAGGGCATGTGGAGCTCCGGACTATCATGGGGCGCGGGACCCCATAGCGAGTACTAGATGGTTGGCGGATGTGGCCAACGCATTCCGCACTAGCAGGTGTCCCGAGGGGGACAAGGTCAGATTGGCGTCCTGTCTTCTGAAGGACAGGGCACGGGATTGGTGGGAGGAGGTCGGACATACCATTGGAGATGATGTAGCATTAGATGCCATGACCTGGGTTGACTTCTCTACCAGGTTCATGGCGGAGTTTGCACCGGTTATTGAGGTGCAACAGTTAGCTAGGGAGTTTCAGGATCTCACCCAGACTACAGAGACAGTGGCGGATATGACCGCCAAGTTCAGGGAGAGGGCTCTTCTCGTTCCTCAGTATGCAGCCGATGAGGAGATGAAGAAGGCCCGTTATCATGAGATGTTGCGGAGCGATATCCGCCAGTTTGTGAGCTGGTCCAGCTGTAAAACACTGGATGACATGATTGCTAGGGCTTGGGAGAGGGAGATTGATCTCGAGATGGAGAAGAAGAGGAAACCGGAGGCGGTTTCGGGTGCAGGCGGTTCGGGTAAAAAGTGTAACATACACGTTATGAAATTGTGTATTGTTATTATAAAATTGAGTGTTGAGTTCTAACAGCTAGTTTTTACTAAAAATAAAGTAAAACTATGTTTAGAATCACTCATAAAATATTGGAAGTCTTATGAGATTCCAATTAATAGCCAAATAATGAAAATTTAGCGAAAATATAAAATTTGAAATAAGTAAAATTTTATTATTGAAAGTTGTAGATAATCTCGTTAGAAACATTTAGGCGAAAACCTCATCGAAATCCGAGTTATAACGAAGAAGTTATAACCAAACGAAGATCCGTGATAAATCCGGAAAATACCTTGTCGCGTAAAAATTTAGTTTTCGATAAACTAATTTTTAGCCTTAGTGATGTAAATGAAAGTTGTAGAACTCGTGAAAATAATCAACTTTCATATAAAGACCGTTTGAATCTGACTTCATATGAGGAAGTTATGATTTTTCGAAGTTTCAGCTTAGCAGTAGACAGCTAAAAACTCGAATTTTAGATCGAGTGATTTTTAGCCGACACAAACTAAACGAGAATTGAAGGTCTCGTCATTAGTAGTGCAACAGTAAAAAGTCTGACGAAAACGGACGTCAGATGAAGAAGTTATGAATTTTTAACGGATTTTCCTGTCCCGGTCTGTTAAAAATAATAATATTAAAATTAAAGTCAAAATTAGCCGACAAAGTCTAAACGAAAGTTGTAGAGCATAATTTTAGCTACGCGTGCATATAAAGAACGTCAAAAACGGAGCTCGTATGTGAAAGTTATGGATTTTAGAAGTTTTTGCACATTTTTCGAGAAAATTCGTAGTGAAATGCCACGTCACCCTCATATGCGAGGCTTCCACGTGTCGGACACGTGTTCGCTTCTGATTGGACCGCAGCCTTGCGTGTTGCCTTCTGATTGGACCAAGCCCGAGGACCACTAAGCTCGGAACACCTTCGCAGGAAACACCCCCTTGATCACCCTCGCATGCGCAACCCACCTGCGAGCCACCTGCGCACCGTCAGCGAGCCGAAGACCGAGCCGATGACGCGTCATCCTCGCTGTCCGAACCGAGCCTCGCTGGAGCCCTGCGAAGCTGCCATCTGGTCCGAACCTCGCAGCCACCGTCTCCTTCCCTTCGCTTCGGATCCGAAGCTCAGCCCTATATAAGGGGTGCGAGCCCTCTCGGCTAGTTTTAGAAATTTGGCATTTTCACCCCCTCTTTCAATATTTTTACGATCCCGACATCCCCCGAAGCCCCGGTACTGATTCTAAAGCCCGAAACACGCCCCGAGACTCCCGAGAATCCCGAAAAATTTATCTTTTCGGTTTTGAAGCTCTAGCTTTTTAGAGTCCGGTTTTTAGCTAATTCTCCCGGTTTTCAACAAATAAAGCCATATTTGGAGCCGATATGCTGCTCAAATTACTATTTTAACCCCCGATTATTTGAAGGTGAGTTCAATATATAGGAACATTTGTATGTTATGTGTTATATGTGCTACGTGCTTTCCAGCGTTATTATTCCGGGTTATTTTCCTGGTTTATTTTTATTCGCTATTTTTAATAGCAAAGTTATACCTTTGACCATGTGATCAGTAAAAGGACTTAGATTCACGGTGGTACTGGTATGTAGCCTCTGGCCATGTAGAACATGTCTCGTAAGAGAATGACTTCTATTCTATGGCATTGGCAGAAGGTTAGATAGGACTGGTATGTAGCCTCTGACCATGTAGAGCATGACTCCGTAAGAGAATGAACTCTATTCTATGGTATTGGCAAATGGTTAGATAGGGCTTTAAGCCTGAAATCTACCAAAATGTTAATCCGAAGTTGTATATCGTCTGTTCCGTTTGGGCCAAAAGTTTTATTCATGCATATCAAGCATGGAAATTGTTATGTCTCATTGATCGTAAATCTTTGAATCAAATCTTGAGTTGATATTGAAAGCGTGACACATGATACGCATATGCTATTGTTGTTCTTGTTCCCTTTTGCTTTTGTCATATTGATATATATATATATATATATATATATATATATATATATATATATATATATATATATATATATATATATATATAAGGCATAAAATTATATTGTATCTATTTATTGAATTCACTAAGCGTTATCGCTTATCCCTCTCAATATTTAACAATTGCAGGTGATGAGTATCCAATATAGTTTTATACTGCTGAAAGATTTAGAATAGTTAATACTATTTCTATGTATTTCAATGTTCATGTATGTATACGAATAGTAGATTCCTGGGTAGATATGAAATGTAATAAAACTTAGTCGGTTTGTATCCAATCCTTTGTAATCACTTTATCTATATAAAATATTGTTTTATAAATATGCATGTAGCATGTTTCAAGGAAGTAACTTAAGAATAATGTTGGAATAGTATGAAAGTTTGGGTCTTTCATAAATACAAAAGTTGGGGTCTTTCAAAAAGCCCAAAGTTTCCGATCACAGGTCCAGGAGTCAGCCGAGCCACGGTCGATGTGGCAGGTGTGGGAAGATGCACGATGGGGTGTGCAACGCAGGGAGTTCCGGCTGCTACAAGTGCGGTCGGATTGGGCATTTGAGCAGGGATTGTACGGCCCCTGCTACTACCGTTGCTGCATCAGATCTGAGTTGCTTTCAGTGCAATCAGAGGGGACATAAAAAGTCCCAGTGTCCGAGCTTAGCTGCAGCAGGGAGGGTGGCTGCACCTGCCCCTGCTACTTTGAGGATTACAGATGGCCGGCAGGGCCGAGCCGAGGCGCCAGTGGCGAAGAGCAGGGCGTTTCAGATGACAGCAGAGCAGGCGCGAGCGACTCCTGATGTGGTGACGGGTATGTCTCTTCCCTTCATCTTTATTTTACTGATTGATTGTTGCTTATGATTATATGTTTTGTATAGGGTCGTTCTCTGTGAACGGCATTTCTGCTATGGTATTATTCGATTCGGGGGCTACCCGATCATTCGTATCACTTGCGCTTAGCAAGCGGTTTAGTAGAGCTCCAGGGGAGTTGGACTGTCCACTAGAGGTCGAGATAGCAGATGATAGGACCGTGAGGGTCGCAAGAGTATTCAGAGGGTGTTCGCTTCAGTTGTTTGACGAACAGTTTTCGGTGGACCTGGTTCCTATTCCCCTGCGAGGGAATAAGGTTATAGTAGGCATGGATTGGCTGAGCCCCAATGGGGCGGTGATTGATTGTGAGCAGCAGTTAGTGAGGGTTCGCACTCCCAGTGGGGGAGAGTTAGTGATTCAGGGCGAGAGGCCACAGCGCGGACCGACCTTTTGTTCCGCCGCGAGAGCGAGACGTTATTTCTAGCAGGGATGCGCTGGATATATAGCTTATGTAGTAGATGCCCGGGAGAAGGGTAAGCTGGCAGTAGATGATGTTCCGATAGTGCGAGACTACCCGGATGTATTTCCCGAGGATTTACTGGGGATACCTCCTGAGAGGCAGGTTGAGTTCAGGATCGACCTGATTCCTGGTGCGGCTCTGATAGCCAAGGCACCGTATCGACTAGCTCCCCCTGAGATGCAGGAGTTGTCTACGCAGCTGCAAGAGCTGCTAGACAAAGGTTTCATTCGGCCGAGTAGTTCGCCTTAGGGAGCGTCGGTCCTATTTATGAGGAAGAAGGATGGGTCGCATCGTATGTGTATAGATTACCAAGAGTTGAATAAGGTAACGGTGAAGAACCGTTACCCACTTCCGAGGATAGATGATTTGTTTGATTAGCTTCAGGGAGCGTCTTGGTTTTCCAAGATCGATCTACGCTCCGGTTAGCATCAGATGCGGGTTAGAGATGAGGATGTGCAGAAGACTGCTTTCAGGACCAGGTATGGTCATTATGAGTTTGTGGTGATACCATTCGGGCTCGCCAATGCTCCAGCCGCGTTCATGAATCTCATGAATCGCGTGTGCAGGCCGATGCTGGATCAGTCAGTGATAGTATTCATAGATGATATCTTGGTGTATTCCAAGACACAGGAGCAGCACGAGGAGCACCTGCGGGAGGTGCTGGAGGTTTTGAGGAGGGAGAAACTTTTCGCAAAGTTCTTCAAGTGTGAGTTCTGGTTGCGCGAGGTGCAGTTCCTTGGTCACCTCGTCAACCAGAAGGGTATTTTGGTAGATCCGGCCAAGATAGAGGCCGTGATGCAGTGGGAGGTCCCGAAGTCTCCATCTGAGATTCGGAGCTTCCTAGGGTTGGCAGGGTATTACCGGAGATTCATTCAGGATTTTTCCAAGATAGCAGTGCCGCTCACCCGACTGACCAAGAAGTCGGTGGTATATCGTTGGGGGCCTGAGCAGCAGGCAGCGTTCGAGACCCTCAGACAGAGATTGTGCGAGGCTCCGATCCTTACCTTGCCAGAGGGAGTAGAGGACTTCGTAGTCTACTGCGATGCCTCGATCACAGGTATGGGAGCAGTGTTGATGCAGCGAGGCCATATGATAGCTTACGCCTCGAGACAGTTGAAGCCTCACGAGGTTAATTATCCTACCCATGATTTAGAGCTGGGGGCGGTTGTGTTTGCCCTCAAGATTTGGAGGCATTATCTTTATGGGGTCCGTTGTAGTATCTACACGGATCACAAGAGTTTGAGGTACCTTATGGATCAGCCGAGTCTGAACATGAGGCAGAGGAGATGGTTGGATGTGCTAAAGGATTATGATTGTGAGATCCTTTACCATCCAGGGAAGGCCAACGTGGTGGCCGACGCCCTAAGCCGCAAAGTGTCAGCAGCCCCTATCAGAGATTTGTGTTTGAGGATGACAGTGATCCTCCCTTGTTGGAGCGGATCAAGGAGGCTCAGGTTGAGGGCCTCAAGGAGGAGAGGCAAAAGTGTGAGAGGATAGTGGGCCGAGTAGCTTCATTTGATTATGATAGTCGGGGATTGTTGACGCTTCACGGGAGGGTATGGGTGCCGTACTGGGGAGGAGTACGACAGATGTTGATGGACGAGGCTCATAAGTCTCGATTTTCCATCCACCCAGGGGCGACGAAGATGTATCGAGATCTTCGACCCGATTATTGGTGGCCCTGCATGAAGCGGGACGTCGCCTGGTATGTTGAGAGATGCCTGACCTGCAGGAAGATCAAGGCGGAGCACCAGATGCCTCACGGCAAGATGCAACCGTTAGACATTCCAGTGTGGAAATGGGAGGACATCACCATGGATTTTGTCACCAAGCTTCCCAGGACCGCACGAGGAATGGATTCGATATGGGTAGTAGTGGATCGGTTGACGAAGAGTGCTCATTTTATCCCGATCCAGGAGAGTATATCGGCAGAGAAGTTAGCCGATATCTATGTGCGAGAGATTGTGGCACGTCATGGAGTGCCGGTATCGGTGGTGTCAGACCGAGATGTCTGTTTTACATCCAGATTCTGGAAGCGGTTCCACGACGAGATGGGTACTCGTCTCCATTTCAGCACCACTTTCCACCCTCAGACGGACGGGCAGAGCGAGAGGACGATTCAGACTCTGGAGGACATGCTCAGGGCATGTGTTTTAGATTTCGGTGGCAGTTGGGATACGTATCTTCCGTTAGCAGAATTTTCGTATAACAACAGTTATCATGCGAGCATTGATCGACCTCCCTTTGAGATGCTTTATGGGAGAAAGTGTAGGACCCCGATTTGTTAGGGCGAGGTCGGTCAGCGAGTCATCGGGAGCACAAAAGTGGTGCTCAAGACGACCGAGTTGATCCAGCAGGTCCGTAGTAGACTGCAGACTGCGCAGAGTCGGCAGAAAAGTTACGCCTATAGGAGGCATTCAGACTTGGAGTTCCGGGTGGGTGATATGGTCCTTCTGAAGGTCTCGCCTTGGAAGGGTGTCATCAGGTTCCGGAAGAGGGGCAAGTTGGGTCCCAGGTTTATTGGTCCTTTCAGGGTTTTGGCCCGGGTGGGTCGGGTTGCGTATCGGTTGGATCTTCCTGAGGAGCTTAGTCAGATCCACAACACTTTCCATGTGTCTCAGTTGAGGAAGTGTTTGGTGGATGAGTTAGCAGTTGTTCCCCTAGAGAATATTCAGGTTGATAGCAGCCTGAATTATATTGAGAGGCCGGTCGCGATTCGGGACCGGAAGACAAAGACCTTGAGGAACAAGGAAATTCAGTTAGTGAAGGTGCAGTGGCAGCACCGGAAGGGGTCTGAGTGGACGTGGGAGGCCGAGGAGGAGATGAGAGAGCATTATCCAGAGATATTTGCAGATTCAGCCGTAGCAGACTTCGAGGACGAAGTCTGAGACAAGTGGGGGAGAATTGTAATGACCCGTCTCCGGTACGATGATTCCATAGTATTTAATTAGAAGTTTGTAAGAGGGACTCGGCGAGTTCATAGCCTGAATCGCCGAGTAGGGACGGGATTTCAAGCACGTGTTAGTTGGCGACTCGGCGAGTCCATATTCGGGACTCGGCGAGTCTGCCTGCCTGGAAGAAACCCTAAATCCCCGGGTTGCTCACTATTTAAACAACCTTATAGCCCCCAATCTCGCCTCCTTCACCCTCAGAGAGCTGTGAGAAAACCCTAATCCATCTTTTAGTGATCTAAGTGTTCTTGTGTTAAATTGTGAAGGCTTGAAGAAGAAGAAGAAGAAGAAGAAGAAGAAGAAGAAGAAGAAGAAGAAGAAGAAGAAAGGAGCAAGGAGAAGAGGTGTAGAGCAAAGATCCAAGGGCAAATCAGAGTTCATTGAGGTATTCTTCGGATTTCCTCCCCTTTTATGCTTTAAACCTCCATTAGAACTCTTCTAGAACTAGTTTGATGCTTTTCTCAAGCCTTATGATTGTATGGATGCCCTAATAGGTCGAGATATCCTTAGATCTGTTCATTTAGGAGTTGTGGAGCCCGGATCTATTGCCTTTTTGAAGATACTTTGCATGAAAACCCTAGATCTAGCCTTTATTATGCTTTTTGAGCCATTTTATCTTCATGGATGCATATGGGCACGTAAAGATAGAATCTTTACGTGCTAATCGAGTTAAGGGAGTCCAGATCTATAAGTTTTATACACTGGATTCAAGCAGAATCGAGTTTTGAGTTGTTGCATGCAAGCGACTCGGCGAGTCGGAAGAACGACTCGGCGAGTCGAGTCGCGAGTCCCAGATTTTCCCTTTTTGAGTGATGTCGAGTGGGACCAGTGAGTGGTAGAGTGGACTCAACGAGTTTGAGGTCAGACTCAGTAATGGAGGGACTCGGCAAGTTGTTCATACAACTCGGCGAGTCCAAGGCAATCTTCTTAGCTCGAAGAACAACTCGTCGAGTTGTTCATATGACTCGGCGAGTCGGATGCAGATTGCCTGAAGTTTTAGATTCGAAAGGGAACTCGTCGAGTTGACGCCATACTCGACGAGTAGCAGCGAGTAGGGTTGAGAAGTGAGAATAGGGACTCGGCGAGTTGGCGGCCCAACTCGGCGAGTCAGGTCAACTGTGGGTTGACTTTGACCAAGAGAGTTGACTTTGACCAGGAGAGTTGACTTTGATTAGGAGAGTTGACTTTGACCAAGGGTAAAAGAGTCATTTTACCCCAGTGCAGTGATTAGCATTAATTGAGTGTGTTTATGGACTTGTAGCCGGGGAGATACCGGAGCAGCAGATAGCTTCCAGAGGCATACACACAGCAGCCAGTTCACGAGGTGAGTTTCCTTCCAGTAGGAACAGGGTCTAAGGCCACAATGCCGGCCCGTTCAGTTAGTAGTAGTTTCAAGACTTCGGTCCAGTACAGTAGTTAGTATGTTTGACGCCTTCGTGGCTCAGACAGGATGTATGTGTTTATGCTAGTTGACATGTTATGCTATGCTATGTTCAGTCAGTTAGCTTCGGACTTCGGTCCGATGGAGGGGACAAGGTTCCGGTCAGTTAGCTTCGGACTTCAGTCCGATGGAGGGGACAAGGTCCCAGTCAGTCAGCTTCGGATTTCGGTCCGATGGAGGGGACAATGTTCCAGTCAGTTAGCTTCGGACTTCGGTCCGATGGAGGGGACAAGGTCCCAGTCAGTTAGCTTCGGACTTCGGTCCGATGGAGGGGACAAGGTCCCAGTCAGTCAGCTTCGGACTTCGGTCCGATGGAGGGGGCAAGGCCCCAGTATGTGCTTTATATGTTATTGCATGGTATGTGGTAGTTTGGGGGAGCTCACTAAGCTTCGTGCTTACAGTTTCAGTTTTGGTTTCAGGTACTTCCGCAGGCAAAGGGAAGAGCTCGGGATGATGGCATCGCACCCACCACAGCTTCAGTTTTATCCTGGGAGTTGATTCAGTTTCTTGATTTGATATGTTACAGTTATGATTCAGTTTTCCTCACAGCATTTTTACCATGGTTGAGATACATAGTGTGTGGTTTTATGATATGATACTCAGATTTTATGGTTTTTGGTTATATTGAAAAATGAAATTTTTGGGTCGTATTTTTGGGTTGTTTCACAACAGCGGAGGCGGAATACGTTGTTGCATCTGCTTGCTGCTGTTAAGTTATCTGGATCCAACATCAGCTGTTGGACTACGGTTTGAATTATTTATAAACCCCCGTGTACTGTGACAATGAGGCCGCAATTCAAATTGCCAAAAATCCAGTCCAACACTCTAAAACCAAACACATCGATATTAAAATTCATTTTATTAGAGATTCTTCTGAACGTTTGCTAATCCAGCTGAAACAGGTTCCCACTGCTAATAATGTGGTGGATCTGTTCACTAAGCCCTTTAACGAAGCTCGCTTCGATGTGCTTGTGGGATTTCTAAAAATGATTCGTTTTGAGCATTAAATTTTTTTTTGTTATTTTTTTTTTCTTTTCTTAATTCTTCTAAAATTTTTAATTTTTTTTTTTGGTTTCTGTAGGTAGGTTAATTTAAATTTGCGCATTTCATTTTATTTTTATTCTCACTCATGCACAAATTTAAGGGGAGAAAAATCCAAAAACAATCAAAAAAATCCAAAAATCCAAAAACAATAAAAAATCCAAAAACAATAAAAAACCCGGAAAATAAAAAATATTGTTGTCAGTCTTGTTTGCATGTGTTGTGACGGGAAATGAAATTAGCAAGTCATAGCGGGCAATCTAAATTTGCGTAATGTACCTAAGTTGAATCGTCTACGCTCTGTGCTCGACGTGCTGGTAGACATGAAAGATTTTAAATGGACTTGACTAGGGAGAGTTGAACTTAATGAACTCAAGGACTTGACAAAAATTGACCTAGTTAGATCCGTTTAGTCTGACAATACGATGCTCGGATAGGTTGAGAAGGGAGATATACATGAGAATCTATCGATCAAACTAATGAACCCGTATCTAGAACTATGGATTCACTTTTCCTCAATGTGCGGATTATGTCCTTAATTCCGGTTGGATGGGGTGACTGGGGAATTCCGATAAATTAGGTCTGTAGATGGTTATTTTCTTTCTGTCTGTCTGTTAGTCATATGTTGCCTCCTCTGCGTGATCGAAAGATCCGACCTGGACTGTAACATATACAATTTTATCTCTCTGCGTCTTCTCTCTATGCAATTCTTTCTGTCTGTTAGCCATATACTGTCTCCTTTGCGTGACTCAAAATCCGACCTGGTAAACAGTATATGCACCATTCTCTTCTCAATCCCTCTAAAGCCCTCAGTTAGTCATATGTTTCATCCTTTGCATGATTGGAAGAGATCCGACCTGGATGTACATCATATGCATTCTAAATCTATCTTCTCTCTTAATAATTGTCTGCTCACCCGTGTAAGGAGTATTCTGGAAGTCTTAATTCCGGTTTTGATGGGGTGACTGGGGAATTCCGAAAAACTAGGTCTGTAGAAGGTTATTTTCTTGCTTTCTATCTTTCAGTCATATGTTGCCTCCTCTGCGTGATCGAAAGATCCGACCTGGAATGCAACATATGCAACTCTATTTCTACACACCTTCTTATCTATGAAACGATTTCTATCTGTTAGCCATACGATGTCCCCTCTGCGTGATCGGAAGATCCAACCTGGGACACAGCATATGGAACATTCTACCTCTCAATTCCTCTTTCTCTGTTAGTCATATGTTGTCCCGACTGCATGATTGAAATAGATCCGACCTGAGACACAACATATGCATTTATCTCTAAATATGACTTCCTCCTTAATAATTGTTTACTCACTTAAAGTAAGGAGTTCTTCGGAAGTTCTTGATAACCAGGGTATATCGGAAAGTGGGGAACACGTTCTAGTGCATCTAAAATTGAACCATTTAAGAGGTTGTCTGTAGATCTCGCTTCTTGATTTAAGTGGACAACAATACCCATGGTCGTCGTTAGCTAAATGATTTATTTAGAAAATTTTATCGATATCCTTCGTGTTTAAGTGGACCACAATATCGGCAATGGACCAGATCTATTCATGAAGGTCAAGGTACTGATAAACAAGTTAAGATTGTCTCACAACTTTGATCCCAAATATTTTTGTTTTTGTTAAATTTGTTCATAGTTTTCCTCTATGCACAAATTTAGGGGGAGACTATGAAAAAAAATCAAAGAAAAATCAGGAAAATTTCAAAAATTAGAAAATTAAAAATCCAAAAATAATGTTATTTCTATTTTGTTTTTGTTTTAAGTTTTCTTTTAGTTTTGTTTTGTCTTGAAAAGTGATTTCAGGTGTAGATGAAACTCATGGAGTTTGTGTCGAAAATTTCTGAGCCAAAGCCTCGTCCGTGAGCATCAAAGAATTCTCATTCGAAGGAGCAAGAAATGAAGATTATTCTTTCAAATTCAATCTTTCAACCCCAGAAGCAAGGTGAAGCTGAAATTGAAGATTATGTGACGGATTTCATTGAAGCCTCCTCAATCAGTCTGGTGCTATCTTAAACCTGCTGAAGTGATCCAAAAGTTTTGTTCTCTCTGAAGATTCTCAAGATGAAAGCTCTATCTTTCATGAATCAGTAACTCAAGCCTCCTTACCCAATGTGCGTTCAATGTCAAATCTTGAAAAAAAGCTCAAGTGCTCAAGATGAAGTCATTCATTGAAGATTCATCAAGTACATCTTGAAGCTGTGAAGTCATCAAAGATAAACGTTGAAGCCATTCTCCAACTAAGATTATCAAGAAAAGCCAGCTACTTTTTAGGGGGAGCTTGTTGGGTCATTTAGAAAAGAAAGTTATAAATCAAGGGGGAGATTGTTGGGTCAAAAATATGGTTTATACTATATTTTTCTAGGAAAATGTATTTTTGTGTCTTGGACCGTAAAAAGCTAGGTGTTTACGGCCGTAAACAAGTTTACGGCCCTTGTTCTCCGGCCCATGTTCCCCTTGTATATATATAGGTGTTAGGGGTGAGGAGTATAGAGTGATGAACAAAATAGAATTTACGGCCAATAGAGAGAGAGAGAGAGAGAGAGAGAGAGAGAGAAAGGAGCGTATGTGTGTAACTGTGTGAATCTTGTAAGGGAACTTCATTATAATCAACTCAAACAAGATTCATATTATTCTTCTTCTCCTTCTCTTCTATTTGATCTGACATCATCCGTTTGATTGGGATTCCGCACCATTAAACGGATCTGATTGATACACATGCATTTTGGGACTTACAACAGGAAACTGTGGCGGATTCAACATGCGAATCAGAGTACATAGTAGCAAGGAAAGCAGAAAAGGAGGCAATATGGCTGAAGAACTTCATTGGAGACCTTGGAGTTGTATGAGCTATAAAGGAACCTGTGGAGATGTTCTGTGACAACGAGGGTGTAGCCTTAGCCAAGGAATCAAGGGATCATGGTAGATTCAAGCACATCGATAGACAATATCACTTCTGTTGATACATGAAGTGACCCTTTTAATTTGGCCTACCACAATCTACAAGAATCCCAGTCAAGCTTCCTCAGCAGCCACATCCGAAGTCGTCTAAGCTACCGTGGTCTTCTTTTTGTACTTAGTTTATTTTTATCTATCTTTCTGTAATACTCTCTATTATCCAGTATGCCTTGCATGTCTACTCTTAGAGAGTGGATCACTTGTATTTCTTGAGTCTCTATAAATAGAGCTCACACTTTATCAATCAATACAAATGTCTCTTTACTCATCTATATATTTGAATTATGTCCAAGTTATCCTTATGCATCTCATTTCTTTCTTACTCTCTAAAATCCTCTCGAGCACTACTGATTAATACTTCTCTTCGGAGCAAGTCTTTCGTGACTTTATCACTAAGATTAATCTCACACACTAACTTGGTTTGAACGCATTTTATGTTATGAATCAACTTATGTGTTTACTTGATATATCACCTGCTTCCAATTACGTTTCCTTACATTTCCGCAACTAACTATCTAACATATTAACTTATTATTGTTGAGCTTTTAGATCCTTTGAGATTAACTAATTCCGCAACTATACTTGTTCTAACGTGTGTTAAAGTGTGTCTCAAGTTTTTCTCTCAACAATTGGTATCAGAGACATAGTGGTTGCTTTTTGAAAAACGGAACTCTGATTTTTCAAAGGGCCTTCTATACCACTGAAGCTCATTTTTAAAAGAACAAAAAAAAACAAAAAAAAATGGCACAAACACTTTCTCTAAATGTTTCCAACAGTGTTGGTGGTTCAAATCGAGCTCCAATACTGGTTCCAAATGAATACCATAATTGGTCTCAAAGAATGGAAAGATACTTAAGGAAACTTAGTAGAGATGTATGGTGATCTATTGAAGAAAGACCACATGTCCCGGTTCTTACACCTGTTCAAACTGATGGCGCCACAGCCAGACTAGGAGGAGGACAACTAGTCTTGAACCGTCCCACCAAGGATGATCTTGATAAAATGGAAAATGATGTTGTTGCTTTTTATGAAATCTCTTGTGGAGTTGCTCCTGACAACTTCGACGTTATCATAAACTGTAAATCAGCAAAAGAGATCTGGGATGTTCTCAAGAACTTGTATGAGGGCTCAGAACAAGCTCAAGATAAGAAGCTCACAACTGCACTCAATGAATTCAACAACATCAAAGCTCATGCTGGTGAAAGTTTAGAAGACTCCTTCAAGAGGTTCAATCTGATAGTTACTAAGTTATCAAATGATGGCACCATCTGCAGTAACCATGAAACAAACCTTCAATTTCTCAACGGGTTAGGAAAACATTGGACTGCTGCTAAGATGATAGTTCAAGCAGATATAAAGATTCATTCTCTGTCTCTCTATAAGCTATATTGGGAATTGCAAGCACAAGAATCCACCGTACTCAAAGACTGTGCTGAATTCGGAGGACCACTTGCTCTTGTAGCACAAGGTCCTCACAATCAGGCTTACTCTCCCTCGTATGACACTACACCGTAGTCATACGAAGCTGACTCAAAGTATGATGATGATGAAGAATTTCAGAAGGCGATTGCTCTAGTTAGTAAACAGATCAACCGACTACCACCTCAAAAGCACCTTCCATCATGAGTGTATGGCCGCACACCCATGGCTGTACATACCTTTAAGGTGGTCATACACTCCCCTCATGCAATCCTCTAAGGTTCTAGCACTTAGTCTATGTAGTCCCAAGTTCTTAGAGTGGTTCTCCATTAGATTTAGTAGAGAAATACCTTCTTTTGACTCCTTTATGTGTCATTACATGCTAATTAAGATCAAATCGTGTTCAAGGCTTCACTTGAACATCCGGTATTCTGTATCGATCTTTCATTCAAATCGCCCGAGGTGAGTTCATACCATACGCTTTTCTGAGTTTTTCATGTTTTCAGGGGGGGGGGGGGGGAATACAAGCAAAAGTAAAAGGAAACTTGTGCTCAAAGTATATTATTTTGTTTAAGATAATTATATTTTCAGAATTTGTTAGTCTAAGTTGGAGACACGTCCTTGGTAATACTCACCACAAGAAACAGAGTGTAGGACTAGCACTTGTGACCAGAATCTCTTGTAGGGAGAGCATGACTGTTGTGTATAGATCTATACGGGACTAACAATCCCGCACCTTGCTGCTAGCTACAGTCGGACCGACAGCTCTACGGGTGACAAATTCATTAAGGATACCGGCCGTTGCGGGCCATATCCAGTCAGTTATCGTCATGACACTCACAACCTAGATAGCAGAGATTTACTTTTGTAATAATGAATCAAGTGAACTAACCTCAAAGTAATAACCGATTTGATTACTAGAGGTTATTAATAGTACCTTCAGGATTTAGTTCAAAACGTTTTCTTTTATTAGTTTTATTTATAAAATAGGGCTAATATACCTCACTGGGAGTAACCAGGGTTTTTAAAAAGAAAACTACGTTTACCGATATAAGTATGGTAGATACTTGTACACCTCAGTTTAGAATGGATAACCAACCATCAACTTTTAGGGAAAATATAGAATTTTCCCAGGATAACTCGGCTATTCATAAACAGATTGTTTTTACAGGTAACTAACGGATATTCATATTCATTCCACGACTCCTTCGATTGTACATACCTTGTATGAATCTGGATGTCATGGAAGGAATGGTTTTTCAAAGATGCTTTTCATAAGAAAATATAGGATTTTCTTGAGGAACACTTTTCAAAAGGATTCAAGGAAACATTTTCCATCAAAACTAAATGTGTATGAACTCACCAGCTTTATGATGATATTCTTTCAAAACTGCTTGTATTCTCCGGGATTTAGTAGACAGGTACTTCCAGGACTTTTGGAGAAGTCGGAGCAATAGAGTCACGTCTTTCGATTTTACTTTTGTCATGAACAAAACTATGTACTAAGACAATGTAAACCTTATTTATATATGTATTCAATGTTTGCTTGTGTTTACTATACTTGTTATGATACAAATGTTGTGATGTTACGCATAACGTCCTCCGCCCCAGAACGTTTCCATCGTTCCGGTTTTGGGGTGTGACACTGCTAGAATCCTGACCTCGTCTTCCAGCCGAGTTACCCGCGAGGGAAACTGAGCTGCCCTAAGCACCAAGCATGGGCAATTTGCGCTAATATGACACGGTTGATGACAATGATGTCACAATTCTACCTCTAGTGTGCATTCTTGGTGAAACTGCCCTTCCATCTGCACCTATCGCACTTAGACCTGCTGCGCACATCCTCATGTGCCCCTTCATCCTTCGTTCAACCACCACGGCCCCTCGGGTCCCTAACACTTGCTATGGCAACGTCCAACTGCTCAGATCGTCAAGACAGAGCATGAGTCCGCTTCCTCTTCCCTAGTTTCCTATCCAAACCAATCACCTACCCCTGGCTTACCCTGACCATCCCATCAACCGCCTGAACAGTCGAGGTCCGACTCTTGAACCTGGAGACCAATCTATCTGTGACACGCCTAATGATGTCGGGTAACTCTTTGCGTAAGGCTCGCGAGACAACCGCGACAATCCAATCATGGGATTGTCCTCCATAAAAACATGGTGCATAACCCCCTTCAATCCCAACTGACAAGAAACAGCAGTAGGATCCACCTTCCTGAAAGATTCTAGGGATCCACAAGCATTGGGCTCCAGGCAAGCCCCCAACTGTCCAGCTATAATCTCGGCCCAAAAGGCCCCGAGATGACCATCGAATAGCTCCAAAATCCATTGCTTAACCGAACCAAAGATCACAGGAGTCTGCTACAAAATAACACGGGTAATCTCCGACGATATGAACTCTCGCATCCGCTCATCGATCGGCTCAATACCTGCACCTAAGCCTAAACTAGAACCTAAAACCCCTTCCTTGGTGCTCAACACTATACTGAAAAAACAACATGCAAAAGATCAAAACATACCCAAGAATCCTCATCCCACACGCTTCCTAGATTCTCGAAGACTCTCCCTGATTCGAGTATGGATCGTATGTTATTAATAGTATGGGCCTAATACTACCTCCCACACCTATCTATACTTTCCTCAAGAATCACCCTAAATTCTCCAAGTCACCTTCTCAAACCAATACTCCAAGCACTCGCTAAACAATGCAACAAAACCCACTTAAGCATTCCCTAGGCTTTCCGAGGTTCCGACCTCACCCAGCCATCAGCTGCTCAAGAACTCTTCATGATGTCAGCTAGCTACTTCGTGAACACAATCACATGAAACATATCTCAGATAATCGTTCGAGTAAAAGACTCATCCCTGCAACGGTTTGAATCAAGTGAGAGTTGTGCAGTAGGGTCAAATCCATTACTATGAGATTATTTAACCTTAGTTACATGTGACATAACATATTCACTTAAGAACTAACTCATATCACTTAACAGTCCCACAAAGCAGAAAGCAATCAACATTCATGCAGCAGTCTCCAATCCATAGAACGGCCAAAGAATATTCACACTCACATACTACAAATCATGCTAGGCACTTCCACTCTCATTGTCGGTTGCCTTATGCATGCAAATTATACACAGAACATGATCAAATAGACTATAGAATAAAAGAATCTACCCTAGGACCACAACCAAACGAGGAACAGGAAACAAGGCCAAATCAACCATTCTAGGGCTATATGATCCTAACCATATAAAAATTTTAAAGCATACACTTAGAAATTACAGATATCAATACATATTCCCAATCTCGTATATCATCCACTGTTCCCTAGGCTACAAGACATCATATATCAGGCCAATCTATCATGCAATACCTGAAATTATCCCTAGCTTCATCCTAGCACGCAATTCCCATAACATACAATCTTAAAAAACATGTATGGGTATTCATGGGACTCACTTACTTCAGCTCGGCCGATTGCACACATCACACGCCCTTTATCATTAAAAAAATCCTTTTAAAACCTGTTTTCCTTTTAATAAAAATTACCAACTCCTCATTTTGAGTTCAGTCACACTCAAGAGGTTGCCCGAATCCCTCAAACCAAGGCTCTAACACTAACTTGTAACGTCTCAAAAATAAGACCCAAAATTTTAATTTTAAAATTAATAAAACCAGTATTTTAGAAACATCATCATAAAAATTTAAATAAAACAAATGTAACAATCACCACATCATACCAGAGTGAGTCAAGAAAATGTGGAATGAGACGGTGTGTTCTATACAATTATCACGAGCTCTTCCATTTGAAAACCAAAGTACCTAAAACATAAACTGGAAAGCATAAGCATAAAGCTTAGTGAGTTCCTCAAAATACCACATACCATACATTTATTTTCCACGGGCTACCCCTATGGTCTTTTCCCTAAAATTCCATGGTCGACCCCCATGGTTTGACATACAACTGCCATCGGCTACCCCCATTGTTTTTCTTTGAAATGCCATGGGCTACCCCCAAGGTCTGACATCCAAGTTTCATGGGTTACCGCCATAATATTTCATACAAATGCCAAGGGCTACCCGTAGGGTCTTCTAAGAAAGTATGACAAACACAGGTAACATTCCTCATAACAAGTAATGAGTCGGCATTGGTGATTGCGACCCATTGACGCAGTGAGAAAACTCACCTCAGACAACTGAAACCCACAGATAATCTCTGATTGCAGATACGCTAAAAATTTTGTGCTATCAATTACCAAAATAACATCAAATAAATAACTAGGCCCTGACTCACACTAAGAGTTTGAATTAAGGTAAAAGACCCTTTTAAGCTTTGTCTAACTAGGCCCAAACCACCAATCCATAGATCCAAATTCCAAATAAAAACCCAAGGCGCAAATATGGCCTAATTTTCCAAATTGGGCCCAAACCCTTTTATGGGCCTTAAACAAGGTCCAAAAATATTCTTAGTCCAAAAACACTTGATTTCTGATGGCCCGACATTGCCCAAGACAGCCAAGCCCAAAACAAAAGAGAGCCAACCTGCTGAGTACGCAGGGCGTACTCAACCTGTACGCTCAGCATATTGCTTATAGGGCTTGTACGCGCACCGTAGATGCTTGTACGCCTCGTGTACTCATCAACTTGGCCAACTTTCCCATTTCATCCCTTAATCAATTAAGACCACGACCCAAGTTCAGATTTGACTTCCTTTAGGTGGTTAATCAAATAAAGGGTCCAAATTTATGTGCATGCATGACTTAATGAAGCTCTTAATGCTCAAAAGGACTTAATAAATGGCTTAATGCATGCATGAGACCAGACGCACCATAAAGCTTGCACCTTTAAGCTTAAGAAACTCATAACAGGCCGAAATCTAAAAGGATAAACCCCACAACCAACTTTATTTATCAAACTAACCCAAAAGGGACCCAAAAACACCAAAACCATGACATGAAGTGATCTAATCAAGGAGAAGACAAGGTATGAACTTGATGCCTCAAAAGATTTGCAAAATGAGTGATGATTCTGGATCTCTAACCCCATACAAAGAAATGCACCTTCAATCTTCTACAATCTCTTCAAAATGAGCAAAATAAGCACTAACTTCTCCTCAAGAGCTCAAAGACACAACAATAGAGGCTAAGGGTCTAAATTTAGGGATTAGGAGGTATGGAGGCTGGTAAAGAGGCTAGCCCTAGGGACTTAATGAGCTTAAATAGGTTGCAACATCTCAAAACTAGGGTTTCATTAAACCCTTGTACGCCCAGCGTACGAGGCCTCGGTCCCGCGATCAATCCCTCTTAGAATGATAAGCGTACACCAGTGTATACCCCGCGTAATGAACTTTACACTAGTACGCCATGCGTACTCCCTATGTATGCCACGAGTACTAGGGTTATCCTTAAACCATATAATCCTCCTAAGGCCATAACTTCTTCATCATAAATCCGATTTCGATGATCCTGATATCCTTCAAAAGGTAATGAGAAGCTCTATGCTTTTATCAAATCATACTTGCCTTAAAATTTTCTGAACAAAATCCAATTTCCATAAAAGCCCAAGTTGATACTTTACCAAAATACCCCTTGGCTCCAAAACACAAATCGAACACCTGGATCATCTACATCATGTCACCCATATCCAAATAGGTCCAGATCTCATTTCCTCAAAGGTCCTAAGCCTGATAATACCTGATATTTGGTCACCACCGCGAAATAGGAAACGGTTTGGGACAAGGCACTACATTGAGGTTAAGAAAGATTTTTGAGGATGCATTCGGAGGGTTTCAAAAATGTGTGTTGTATAAACTAAGGGGTGAATGTTCATAAGGATTGTGAATATTTAGGATTCGGAAGTTTTTAGGAATTATAGACACAAATACATGCATTGTGGTCTTGGGATAATGGTTGTCATTAAAATGGATTGTTTTATGCGATATTGGTAAGTTAAAAATAAGTTTGTTTAGAGGCAAGCAAAGGTTAAGTGTGGGGTATTTTATATGCGCATATTTAGCCATATATTCCATGCATTATCTTAATATTTTATGCTATATTATAGAACAAAACGTACTTAATCTATTATATGTTTTTATGTAGCGTAAAAGACATTCTCGGAAGCAATATTGAGGCTTGAAGCAGGAAAATGTGAGCTTAGCAAGAAGAAGACACAAAAAGGATGTTGTTAGAAAACTTGACCACTCTTCAGTATTTTGGCCCTATATCATGACTCGTAACACCGATTGACGAGATCCAAAATGTCTAAAAACTAGACAAAATTTCAGACGACTTTTGTGTTTTAAGAAAAAGCTCATTCTCGATAACCATGATATGGTGATCCCACCACGACATAGTGAATGGAATCTTTGTGATTCTTGACGCTGACCTGGAGAATACGGGATAAACTTGAGGACCACGACGTGGTGCCATTACCATGATGTGGTGGCCAGATTTTAGGCAAGTATATATATATATATATATCCAAAGATTGGGACAAATTGGGGGACTTGGAGGTGACTTTCTGGAGAAGTATTGCAACAAAAACCCTTCTAAGAACCCTTTGGGGTAGATTTTTAAACTAGGAAGTCGATTGGAGCAAGGATTCGCATCTACATGTTTAGTTTGCTTGGTTTAATGATGTTTAGCTTAGTTTAAATTTTGTTTATGCGTTCATCAACTATGATTTTGGGCTAAAAACCCTTGCTTTCATTTAGATTAAATGAACTCCTAAATACTATGTGTTGATTTCTTGTTTGATGGATTGATGAAGTTGGTTTTTTCTTTAAATATTGTTTGCTAAATCTAAACCTAGCTTGTTAAATTTTATATCTTTATTTCCTAGTCTCAAGTTGTGTAGTTAAACTACAATTAATTGCATAAAAATTGATTTACCTAGTTGTTTATAACCATTAAATTATTAGAGCTAGAGATTAAGCATATCCTAGTAAAGTTTATAAGTTAGTTGCTTAACTATGTTAGAGAGCATTATTTGATCATAATATTTGCTCGATTACTAGACTTGACCAAAGAATGGTAGTCTATAGATTATATCATTCAGAGTCCAAATTACCTTTAAAATCAATTTAGTGTCCTTAACATGCATGATCATTCGGGTTAAAGTGGTTAAATTGACTTATGCTTGTTAGTCTGACCATGATGACTAATAACTTTTATTTGGTAACAAACAGAAGTTGTGGTGAATGCATCGAACTCGTTGACGACAGAGGTTAGACTCTTATCCTTCATGTTTTCTGATCCCTCGAACAGGTCTTGGAGAGTGTCCCAAATCTTTTTAACATATTTGTAAAACTTAATTTTCTCGAAGAGAGAAGGAGGAACACTAAACACCATCTCAGAAAATGCAACTCGATCTGCATGCAGTTTCTCTATGTCGGTAGCAGTGACAGGTGCCTAACGATGTTCATCTTGGCTCAAGAGAGTTGGAGCAACATCTCTTACGGTTTGTATGATCAGAACATGGGGACCTTCTTTCACGGATATCCATATTTCTTTACCTTTTTCATTACCAAGTATAAACATTTCTATTCTGACTTTCCAGTGACCATACTCTTCAACAACTAGCAGTAGGGGCACGAGAAGGGCAACCCACAATATCTGCTAATTGCATTGAATACATTTGTTGAGAATTAGGAGCAGCCATTGAAGTTAAGATATTAGAGCAGATGTGGTATATAGAATAACTTTTATCCTGAACATAGAAATGGCTGAAATACCAAGGTAATTTCAAATCAACTATAGTCTATTCTTATGGATTAAAATGACAACCACTCAAGCTTTAATACCAATTGTGAGTACAATAATCAATGCGGAAGGACAAGGTTTCAAAACTCAAACCTTAAGTTAAACTTTAAGATCAACATCTGCTCTTAATATAAAGTTCTAGTCGAATCTAGTAATACCAGTTAGGAGGACTTGAAGGTAAATATTCAAAAAAGTATTCAAGTAATAAATGAAGAAAACATAGAGTATAATCAATGCAAAGATAGTTAAGGAACAAGAAGAATGTTATGAAAGAACTTGACTTAAAGGGGAGTGAAAGTGATGTGAAGAGAATAAGTGCTATTCTTGGATTATAACTTGAATTGTTCACACACACTAAAATGGTAAAACATTCACTCCTTATATAGTGAAGGAGGAACATAGTACAAACCGAGGAAGAGACCTAGGACTGGATAATAATCAGTGTTTGACAAACTGATATCTAAAAGATACATAAAAGTAAGTCATATGAACTGTTACATCAACAATAAGACAAAATGCATTAAATACATGAATAGACTTCTGATCTCGGAATCGCCTTGATCTCGGATTGACCTTTATCTCGGAACTTCATCTCATCTCAGACTCAGCTAAGATCGAAACTGTATCGCTTGGGATTGCTAGAGGTTCAATTTTCATGATTCAACATATAAGAAGAATAGACAGAGTATAAGATGAGATATTTGTAAGGAATAAGAAAAGAGATGAAAAAAGAAGAGTATGAGGGAGATAAAGAAAGAGAAGATAGAGTGTGTGTATAGAGTATGAGATAAGCCTAAAATGAGGCTAAGAAAGGGTATGATGTAAGATTAAGAACTATAGAGAAAAAAAGTAGAAGATAGAGTATGGAACATATTAAATGAGAAGGCAAGAGAAAAGAGTAGAAAAAATAGATGAATGAGAAAGAATAGCAATGTATGTTATAAGAAAGAGAGATTAGATTACAAAGAATGAAAAAGAAAAGAGAACATGATTAGAGTATGAGATAGAAAGAGTTATAAGAAGAGTGATAACATGAAAACGGAATATAATATAATTCACCAGACATTGTTGCCTGATCATGTAGTAGGTATATTTCGTATTTTGCAGGTTCAGGTAGCAGTCGTGGTATGTGAGGAGATTGGATCAGAAGGGCCTAGATTAGGAGTAGTTTTATTGTAAACCGGAATATAACCTAGAATATAGATTGTTTAAATTTTAATACAATTTTTCATTTGTTAGAAAACACTGATAATTTCCTAGTTAATTAGATGTAGAAAGTTTAGGTCATTACAAAAATGCTACGTGGTTCTTTGTTATAATCAAAGTGATATTCACCTTGATAACAATTCTATGTTTTACAAAAGAAAAAAGCATATCGATGTGTGGTATCATTCGATTAGAGATGTTCTTGAAGATAACTTTTTTGAAGTTGCAAAAGTTCATACTGATGATAATGGTTCTGATATGTTGACTAAGGCTTTAGGATGGGAGAAGTTAAAGATATGTTGTTCAATAGTCGGGATGGTGAACTCTTCCTCATATGCCAAAAAAGGGAAGATTTGTTGGTTTTTTTTCTTGGGTTTTATAATTATATTTTAACGGATTGATATGTTGAAATTGAAATTGAAATTTCAAATCTACCTTAACTCATTTAAATAAAAATATTAAATATATTGATCCCTAAACTTAAATCGAATATCTCAAACCAACCGGTTAATATGGGTTGGATTATGTTGACAGATTAAGTCGTTATAGTTTTAACTTTATACCTATAGGTTAAAAAAAATCATGAGTTTCTTAGAGTAATACAAAATGTGTTTTCCATGTAAAGATGGGTATCCATTTTTTCCACCACATTTGTTAGGTCAATATCACATTAGTTTTCATCGTTTCTTTTCCATCGTTTTAATCTCATAACATATGGAAATTCATTTTTTTCATCTCTCCCGCCCTACTTAATTTTTTTCAAAATAAATACAAACTAATTAAAATCATATAAAACTAATTAACAAAAATATTAAAAACATACAAAACTAATTCACAAACTAATTAAAAACATACAAAAGTTTTTTCATACAAGCCTTTATCTATGAAGTAAAACTAACCAAAGGAGAGAGAGAGAGAGAGAGAGAGAGAGAGAGAGAGAGAGAGAGAGAGAGAGAGAGAGAGAGAGAGAGAGAGAGAGAGACCTCTTATTCTTCCCTTCCAGCTGTACCTCGTCTTGTTCATGGTCGACATCTAGGCTGTACCGCCAACCTCCTCCTAAGACGACTTCATCCACCCTACCGACATCTTATAGGCTAATTGCTGCCAGTTTTTTAAAAATATTTGTTTTTCTTGTTAAAACTACAAGAAATATAGCAATTACCGACAACACCAATAGCGGCGACATGGACATTTAGCGGCGACCTATCAATTCGTCGCCGATAAAATTGTCATGTCGCCGCTCACTACAAGAAGTCTGGGTATTAGCGGCACGCCTGTCGTCGCTAATGGTTGAGGTTGTTGCCGCTAATACCTTTAGCGGCGACATGTCGCTGCAGATGCGTCGTCGGTAATGCTTCGTCGCTAATACACATCCAGACGCCGTTAAAGGTCACATGTCGCCACTGTTGCTCTAATCGCCGCTAATACACTACAAGAAATTAGAGTATTACTGGCGACGGGCGTCACCGCTAAAGGTCTAAAACGTCGCCGCTAAAGGTATTAGAGGCGGCCCATCGCCGCTAAGGGTCGCTACTATTGATTCGTCGCTAATACTCCGATGGTTGCCGCTATTGCCTTCTGTCGCCGTTCAAGGCGTGTTGCTGCTAATACTATCTGTCGCCACTAAAGGTGTCGACACTCTTTGTATGTATTTGTATACATACAAATACACATACATACATAACACACATACAAAATACACATATACATACAAAAACACATACACATACAGAATTTACATACATATACATATAAATGAGCATACAAAAACACATATACATACATAAAATACACTTAATATACACATATACATACAACTGCAAAATGTAAATACAAATACATATCCACATCTAAAAACACAAAATACAAATACAAATACACATCTAAAATATCAAAATTATCAAAATTTCGTCATGAACAGTGGGGGTGGCGGTATACTCCGGCGAGAATGGTGGGTGGTCTCAAAATTCCGACAACCAACACAAATTTAGTAGGGAGAAGAGAAAAGAAAAAGAAAAAGGGGGGAAATGGAGAGGAAGAGAGGTGAAATATCGAAGATTTCGGTGAAATTCTGATGGGGTCGAAGGTGGTGAGCAGAGAGAAGAGAGAAGAAGGGAAAACACATAAGTGGATCAGGGAAGAAAGTGAAGACGAAGCAGATTTTATTATCGATGCTCTTTAGCGGCGACGTTTGGATCATCGCTTAAATCATTGGATGATCGTTGGATCGACGGTTGTGGTTGAAATGGCGCGGATCGCCAGAACAGGCAATAGCGGCGGCGCCATTAGCGGCGACGGGTAGCGTTTAGCGGCGACACACCAGAGAGAAAATAACACGGGCTTTTCTACGTCCTCCTAGTTGTTGGATCATCGCCTAAATCGACGGTTATGGTTGAAATGACGCGGATCGCCAACTAAAGCTTTTAGCGGCGACACCTTTAGCGGCAACGGACACTTTTAGCAGCGACAAAAACGCGTTTGTTTGATGTCGCCGCTAAAAGTGTCTGTCGCTGCTATTGCCTATTATTTTTGTAGTGAGCCAGCCGTCGCCGCTAATAAACACCCAGACGCCGCTAAAGGTCACCTCTACAACCGTTGGATCGAAAAGAAATAGGACGGATGGGGGTATTTCGCCGCAATTGCCTAGTGTCGCCGCTAAAGGCGTCGCCGGTAATGCTAACCTTTCTTGCGGTGGTTATTGGGGTCGCTACTAATTACATTTTTTCTTGTGGGGTAAAAGAATTGAATGTGTGTTACATTGATATGATAATAAGTTGGACTACAGTTAACAAATATCATGGGTACTAAAAAACAAAAGAGATTTGATAGGAGAGGGGCTACCACACGTGGGTGCGATGACGTCGACCGTTCGAAGGTTAATTTGATCAAACTTTAGCGGTTATAAAAGATTTCGGATGTGAAACTGAGAATGAATAACAATGTCATTGAGTATTAATTTAACATGCTGAATTAGTAGATATGGATATGAGACTAAAAGTTAACAAATTTGTGTTTTGGGTATTCAAAGGAAAAAGGGGGAAACTAGCCTTTTAGTAATAAAGATAAACAATGTTTATTAAAATTTATATGTTTTTATCTAAAGTTATCAAGAAGCGTTTGATTGTAACTATAGTTATCATAAAATGATCCTTCAAATTGTATATATTTTATCTTTTCCTTTTGGGAATAGTTGAATAATATTCGAATAACTTTTGTTTGTGAATGTTCACATGGAGTGTTTATATATTTTCTATTTGAAGACTACGTCTATAAAGTATGAAGTACTAATATATGCATATCATATAATAAATTCCATAAGTTTCGGTTGATTACTAAAGCTAGATAAATTTTAATTTTTGTCATTTTCGTCTTTAATTTATGCATTTAAGTTTCTCGACATAAGAATTAGACTTTAATCACAAAACCAACTTATGGCAAATTGTGTCATGAATATTGCATATTACATGAATCATTTTTAAATTTTCATAAAACTTGTTACGTCAAACATATAAAGTAATATTGGGCTATTACCCATTAATGTTTGCAAAACAACGTAGTTTATTTTTGTCTTCATAACATACATTTATAAAATTACGTTGTAGCCATGCTTGGCAGACATAAGAAAACCATCAAAACGCGACACAAGTTGTAAAATACAACATGGTCAGCAGTCCTACATCAACTAATTGCCTAAGTACACTATCTACATTTTGATCGAAACAAATTCCACTCGTTTGCTTCTTCGTCTCAAGTTATAATTGTATCTCGTGCTCCCTTCAAATAGCTAACTAAAAAAAATTATATATATGGATGTTTAGTCGTGCCAGCAAAGTAGCATAACCACACATCTCTTGATTATGTATAGCCTTCCTCTTTGCTCCTTAAGAAACTTGCCAAGCCCTTTGCTTTGTGACCTTCTGTTTGCATCATCACTTCCCATATTTATTCACTTTGAGAAACTGTAAGATAATGAAGGAATGATGATATGATGATATGAAGAAAAGAGCCAAAATAACCCTTCTTATAGGCATAGGAAAAGGGTACCATGGTCCAATTATTAAAGATATTATTTCAATGCCCATACAATGTACAAACCCTCCCTAACCCCACCCCCACCCCACCCCACAAATTTCCATATTTGACCTTTAATGTCAAATTTAAAAGAATATTATTAATGATAACTTAGATTTTATGCAATAAAAGTTGTAGATTTGCTTTTAAGTTGAAAGACCTCTACCGTTCATTTTCATGATAATGTGGTTTTACACTTTTTCTTAATTATTTGACGAAAACTAGGATGAGTGTTTCCTTATTAATGGTAACTTGATTGGCATGGGGTGCTCTTTTTGTTGTTCATGTGTGTTTTCATAGCTAGGCCTTTCATGTTCATGGACCCCTTCCATGCAGGACAATTACTTTTTTCTTTTCTTTTCACCATCATTCGAAAATACCCATGCACTTAAAATGACTTATTAGAAAAGAAAAAAAAAAAAAAAAAAAAAAAACCCTACATTTTTTACATTATTCAAATAATAAAAATAGTAATTTTCTCGTACATAAATACACATATGTGATAGTTTATGTTTCAAATGGATTGAAATCTTTTTCATTACAATTTGAGTTTAATCTTGAAAATGTATGGTATTTTCGCATACTTCTAGATTCATGTGATGGTTTAATCTATGTACGTTTTTCTCGTGATTGATCATATATTTTGAGTTAATTTTTTTCTTAAAACAGTCTTGATGCATCAAGTGGTTATCCAAGTGGTTGACTTAATGGACCATTGAGCATCATATGATTTGTTTAATTAAAAAGTAGAGACAAATTATAGGTTATGTGGAATTCAAGGAAACATTTAGGAAATAGAGAAATGAAGTGCATGAAAAGGGGGACAAGAAGTAGACATGGTAGTTATAGTTTAATTAGATTGATGAAAAATTTATGAAACTCAAGCAATGCATTAACTATGAATGACAAGTTTGATCCCAACATTAACATGAAGAACAGAGTTAGTCACCATATATGTCCTTGTCTTTGCTGCTTCTTTTTTAACGACGACAATATATATATATATATATATATATATATATATATATATATATATATATATATATATATATATATATATATATATATATATATATATATATATATATATATATATATATATATATATATATATATATATATATATTGATTACATATGTTTAGGGTACTAGCTAAAATTTAAATACTAACTAGCTGAGATAACAAGACATTGAGGAAAATATATATTTTTTTTATAATTAACTAATGATATATTTGAAAAAATGAACATTCGCTATTAAACATTTATAATTATTATTTTTCTACTGGCTTTTTATTAATAATAAAATTCAATTGTTCAAAATAAATATAATTTGATTAAATTTTTTGTATTTTTAAAATAGAGTTATGCAAGTAGTGTATGCCTACCTCGCAACCAAACATGTATATGTTAAGAGTTTTTTCTTAATGTTATTTTTTGTAGAGTTGGTACGATCAGATAAGAAAAATAAATTAAAATTAGGATAGTATACACCAAATTCATTATAATAAATTCATTATTTCATAAAAGCCATCAAAAAATAGTTAACTTTCTATATAAATGTCGATAAAAGTCATTTAAGATTTATAACTTTAGGTAAACACATGTTTTGTATTTTAAAATATGCTTATGGAAATATAGCAAACTTGAAATGACTTTCATTATAAAATAAATAAATAAATAAATAAATAATAATAATAATAATAATAATAATAATAATAATAATAATAATAATAATAATAATAACGCTTATATTTTCTGAAAAAGAAACTAAAATTTAAAGGATTTCGTAATATTTAATTTCCCCCTTCACATACTAAAAAAGTTAGTAGATTTTATACACATTATAGCAGTGGGAATTATTTGTAACTAATAAATATGTACAGTTTTCTTGCTTTTTAATTATCATTGTTTAATTATAGGACTTTTATATCTCAATCAACTTATGAATGTACAAATCTTTTTTTTTATTCCGTACATTGTCATTGTTACACACAAATAAGTGTGCGACAATAAAAAATTATTGGTTCTATGTATTAAATAATCATTTTGAGATTCTAATTCATCAATAATATACGTTTTCTTTGTCATATCTTTTAACAATATATAAATAAAATTGATGGTTCTTGGCAACTTCCGGAAGTGCCAATAATTTGGTACAAAATTATAGTTAGAAGAGCCAAAGATTGGAGGATCTTTTATGCAAGGTTGTGTGGTATCATCATCCAACAACATTGGAGTTCGTTTGGTTGTATCATGAAACGAGGTTCATTGTACCACAAAATACTTATATTGTTTCAACTTTCAAGATTGATGCCATGTCTCAGGAGATCAAGGAACCAAATGTGGCTTTCAATGATTTGGAATTTGCTCGACTCTTCCCACAGTACAACCATGATGCATTGAACCATGGAAAGAATGTATATCATAAGTCATTAGACAAATCGAATAAGGACTATTGTTTGATAAATTATTAGGGTCGGGTTATGAACAAACAACATAACTTTTACTTGTATATGTATATTTTTTGAGTTTGTGGTAAAAAGAATTATGTGGCCATATTTATATTTTATATCAGACTTGACTTAATTTCATATAAATACAAGTGCATGTACAAAAGATTCGTTCAATAAAGAATGTATGGATTTCGTAAATTGTTGGTTGCACACAAATAAAATACATGTGATTTTCAGTCAGTTCATGTTGAACGATGTGGATGTAAACATGTGAAGCAATTGTTTTGACTTGATGTAAATTTATGAAGCAACTGCATATTATGATCTTTCTGGAGGCATAAACAACGGTAATTTCTTTAAAATGTTTGATTTACTAGGCAGTCCATCTCTGATGTGTTGCGTGATTGTCTTTGGTTATGTTCGATTTTCTTACTACATAAAAGATATTTGTGATGATGATGATGCATACTTGAATCACCCAAAGTATAGCATGTTTAGAAATAATGATCCCATTCGGCCATTCATATCAAACACATTAGTACTTTCAGCCTACTATATGTTTCATCAAATTTCTTCTTCTCAACCTACCTTCTGAATCTGCTCTCGTTGGGGTTTGTCGTCTAAGCCATATGTGCAAAGTAGTATGTTGGCTAGAAAGCCTAATGAATTACTATTAGAGAGTGTTATATTAGTATTAGATATTATTCTACTCTCCGCATTTATATGTGATATAGTTTCCGTATTTGTGTTGATATAGTTTACAAACTATAGTATTAGTATTAGCATAGAAGTCTTCATTCTAATCAATAAAAATACCCTTTAAGATCAATAAGAATGGGACACAAGATTATTCAAAATATTATGCATTATAGCCAATGTTTTAAAAACCGGTTTGAACCAGCCGATCGAACCCGTTGGACCGGGAATCGGGAAAGAAAACGGTTCAACTATCACCGGCTTTATGTTTATTTCTGAACCGGATCGAAACGGTCGGTTTTTATAAAAATCCGGTTGAACCGGTTAAATTGAATAAAAACACATGGAATTGAAACCTTTTGCATAATAAACTTTGGTAGTTTTTTCACATTTATTAAAATTTTATGAGTAAAAACACATGATAAATATTATAAAGTTTTTTGATGCATTTATATTCATCTAGGACTTTATATTCTTTTTAATGCACGTGGATTGATGTAAAACTTATGATTATGAGTTATGTTAATGTATTTAGAACGATCTATAACTTGTTTTGATGTGTATTTTAATGTTTAAACTTATGGATATTAAATTCTTGATTTGTGTATGTAGGTATGTGTAAGAAAATACCAAAAAATATTAAAATTATAGAAACCGGTTTACTCAACGGTCGAACCGGTTAAACCGGTTGAACCGGAAACCGGTCACAATACTTGTTCAACTAAAAAACCGGTTTTTAAAACATTGATTATAACAATTACAAATTAGTTCATATCATATATAAATACAATAATCAAGCTATTCGAAAAAACCTTTTTTCTTACTTCTCAAAATAAACGGGTTTCCTCATAAGCTTCTCAAATAATAAAATACTTGGTTATAACCCGTGTACTACACGGGTGAATATGTAAAACAACTTTAATTAGTTATTTGACGTTATAATTAATACTACATTTGCAAAATAACAATATACTTTTATTAATTTGCAAATTTAAACATCCTACTTTCATGTTTTATTATTAAATCACTGTAATAAATTTCAATATTACATGAAAAATACATACTTGCATCAATACTTCCGTTCATTTGTCTCTTAAAGCATGGTAATATACTTAATTTATTCAAAACATAAAATTTTACATCAATACTTTCTTGCATTTAAAAATAGAACCTTGCATCAATACTTTCTTGCATTATATTATTTTTTAGGCATAAAAATATCATTTTAAAATAGAATCCCTAAAATGAACTCTTACCTAATAAAAATTGCATGTTCATGACATTTTTCGTATATAATGCATAAAGCTTAGTTATAATCCCATTTAAGGAGAGAGTTAAATTCTATTTTATATATAAAAAAACATTAGCATTAAAACGTAAATTATGACTATTAAAAATTGTGGTTCCAAAATTTTGAATATACAGTCACTCATGTTAAAGCTCCAATGTTTAGGAATGGGAAACACTTTTATGAAATAAATTCCATATGCATATAAACAATTAATGTTGTCACCCGAAAAAAGAAAACAACACTGATGAAAAAACTTTAGATACACCATCACAATTAAAAAAAAAAAAAAAAAACCTTTCACCACTAAAATATTTATTTTATCCATCATACTCTCACACCTTCCTTCATTTTAACTTTATCACATAATCTTCATCTTCTAAATCAC
This sequence comes from Lactuca sativa, assembly GCF_002870075.4. NCBI lineage: Eukaryota > Viridiplantae > Streptophyta > Magnoliopsida > Asterales > Asteraceae > Lactuca > Lactuca sativa. The sequence goes on from NC_056626.2 coordinate 388,259,679, forward strand.
ACCATATTCATAAATCATAACTATTAAAAAAATCCAATTCCTAATCTAAAAAAAAAAAACAAAACAAAAATCAATCAGTAAAACAAATATGTTGATGAAACAAACAAAATAGCTTTTAAAAAAGAATATAAAAGGTAAAGAAGAAAACTTGGAGTGACATGCTATGATTTCTACCAAATACCTTCAATGAATCATGCTTCCTTTGCATTGGATGTCAAACTACCATTTGTAAGGGCATGGTTTCCAGAATTCATATTTATTAGCTACACCAACTGCATCTTTAGTCCTATTGAATTAGGATTGAATAAAGACGAAATGTCTCCTTGCAATTCTTTCACTTGTTTGACTCCACCAGTCGCACTCATTATAGCCATTATTGTTGTCTTTTCATTCATCCTCTAGTTACCTACAACCACTCTTGACAACGCCATACAACCATCATTGCCGCATCCTATCCTCGACTTTACAACTCTACCCATTGTCCCTCATAAAAGAATAAACTCATCTGATATCTTCATATCCAACAATAACCGACACTCTGAAACCTTTTTTTATAAACAATCAATTTAGAATTAAACTAGTTTATACTTCATTTTAGAAAATTAAATAAGGGAAATTTTTCAATTTACTATATATAAAAATCATTTGAAAAAAAATACAAACCAAACCAAGATACCACATTGCAAATCTTGAATACCTCTGCTACTAACAAAAGATGAAACCACCATGTCTACAAAGAAAAAAATAAAGGTGACAAAATATCAAACACATGGGGGGCATATCTAAAGACTTGCAAAAAAAGTGATGAGTTCGGATTACTCGAAACATAAAGGATTGCTTGATGGCAAGAAACAATATATCTGATGTGAAAAACAATACATATCAATGGAAGTCTTACTTTTTAACAAGGGTTTTCCATTGAAGATATTATCGTTGATGGAAAGGAGAGGACCGATGTATGGTTGAAGATAATACAATTATGTTTTACTCCATAAACAAAGTTGTCTCATAAATACATACCAACTATCAACTGTGAACTTTTGCTAGCATAAAAAGATCAATCTGGTAGCAAATAAATACATATAAGCCACCAAAGGAATAACCATAACACAAGTTTTTGCATCTTTGTTCAACTAAATATCTACATAACAATAATTAAAGATGAAGATTTGGGTTATGGGTTACCGGTTCATTCTCAAAACACAATGGCTACTATCAAATGACGTTTTCTCATATGAACATTAAAAAATTCTTTTTTTCTTGACCATCGACATTTGTCATGACAAAAACACGATTCTCTATAAACCTGATATAACTATAAAAAATTGAAAAAAGAACAAACAAAATTAGAACATTAACATGAATCAACCAGGTGAGAGACAAATAAATGAATTTGAGTCATTAAAAACTAAAATCTTCATGGGGTTTTGAAAATAATGGTCCAAAATTGAGGATAACTGTAACTTTTAGGGTCAAGAGGGAGAAACTAAAGGTTATTACCTAAAATCCAATGAAGGGGATCGCTTGCTAATATTAGGTTCATTCTTTTTCACTGCAACATTAAATAAACAATCAACGAAGGAAGATGAGTGCAAGCGGCTATATAAGGCGCGTTGAAGTAAAAATCACAGTTGATCATATGCACGGCAGAGATGACCAGTAAATCATTGAACCACAAGGTAGAATTGAAGTTTTCTATTTGATTAAGGATTTAAGTATTTTAAATTTGAAGCGATTTCCAAAACAAAGAAGTCGAAATTGAAGGAAACAGACGCGTGATCTAGGGAATAAACTGATGAGTAGATGTGGTTTGGGGGCGAAACGTATTGTTAACAGATTGTATTAATGGTTTTATTTTTGTAATTCTTTTTATTAATTATTCAGTGATAATATCCAATCCTTAATTTGATTCCTAATTTTTAGGAACGAAATAAAGTAAAGATGAAGGATATAGGCGGGAAAAATAGTCAAAGGATTTTTGTTGTAATGACACGTGGTATAGTTGGGGTTTAATAGAATGTCATGTGGCGTTTAAAAGGGGTATTTATTAAGTATGGAGATCGCTTTAGTTTCTAAACATACACTAAAATAAATGAATACAAAACATTTAAAGTAAACAATCTATGTAAATGCAATCTATGAAACGATACTCTCATTTTTTTTCAATGCATCTTAATTTCAAATATTTTCTAAATTTTCATATGCTTTGGGGAGAGAGAGAATTGGAATTCGATGGATTTCGAATTTAAAATAATCCATTTCTCTGACACATTTGGTTTTCAAGAAATTAGATGGAAATCAATTTGTAACTTCAAACATTTAAGTTTAGTTTGTAATTCTTTCAAGTGATTTGGAATATAAATAAAGACAAATGCAGTTTGTTTTAAAAAATATGCGTATATGTCCAATATTTGCTAAATTTTCATATACTTCGTGCGTGCTTGGGGGGGACCGTTGGCAAGAAATTAGATGGAATTCAATTTTGTAAACATTTAAACAACGGCATATATGTATATGTGTGTAACCTCTTCTAGGACTGTTCACTATTCGGATAAAACCGAATTATCCAATTGGACAATTTTGATTGGAATATTTGGTTCGGATATTTGGATTTTTGGATTTGTTTTCAACAAAACCGAATTATTATTTTGGATTTCGGATTGATTTTGGTTTATAAAATAATGACCGAATAGTCCAAAATAACCGAATAAACATTTAATTTTTATCTATTTATAATATATATCTATAGTTTTTTTATTAATTTTGTAATTTATTTTTTCAAATAGGAAAGTTTCACCCGATAAAGAAACATTAATATGTATTTTCACTCAAAAGTTTTCTATCTATAAAAAATTTAACTATAGTATATCTTCTTATTAGTTGTTTATAAATTTCAAATCACAACTAAGTAATTTGTTTTTGCTTCTTGTGTAAAGTTAAGTAATATTATAATTATTTGTCATTTTAAAATATTTTGGTTTTTGAAAACCGAATTATGAAAACCGATCCAACCGAACTGTATTAGATCGGATCGGATTGGATTTAAATTTAGTTTGGACTATTCGGATCCATGTTTTCAAAAACCGAAATCAAATTGGATTCACTTGATTGGATCGGATCAAACCGATCCATCCAAACGAACACCCCTAACCTCTTCAATGAGAATGTAAATTATGCAGAGGTGTTTTCATAATTACATTGTAATATAACTATCAAAGAAAAAAGATTAGTATCAGTCTTTTTAGGTACCAGTTTACATTTTGGTATCCTTCTTCCTTTCATTCTTGCTTTCTTTTTATATCGGTGATATAAACTAATGGGTTTTTTTAGTATTTGGCAATAAAACCCATTCCACCACCTTCATTTTACTCAATATGAACCCTAATATTTATTTTTGGGTTATTTTAAAGCCAATAAATCTTCTCGAAATTCCATCACAATATTTATTTTCTTTTAGTAACAAGGAACAACCAGTGATCAAAAACCATACATGAATTTCATAGAGACAGAAAGTCGAGCTTCAAGTTTTGTAGAATTGGATGTGGATTCTAAAGAATAGAAAATCAGTAGGAAAGCCCTGATTGTGTTGACACAAACGTAGGGTGGTTGTGTGCCCTGATTGTGTTGATACAAAGGTAGGGTGGTTGTGTGCCCTGATTGTGTTGATACAAAGGTAGGGTGGTTGTGTGACAACAGTCAATTTTGGGTCAAACCAGGTCCACTTAACTTGTATTAGAATTTTAAGAGAAATGTAATTTTCCTAATGTTTCTAATGTACTATTAACAAATTATAATACAAAGTACTTCTCTGATTGTCAATTATCGAATATAAACCATAATTAGGGTTAGTAACGTAACAACTCAATAATTCAAGTATAAATAATATTCATAACACAATGTAGTGGAGTTCGCAAACTGTCACACCCCGAAAACCAAAGGCGGAAACATTTCCGGGGTTGACTCCACGTTGAGTATCAAATCCAATGCACATAGTAAAATAGTAAACACAAAACATTACATTACATAATATTATTTACATCTGTTTGTAAGAAAGGTTATACAAGTGTTATATAAATATATCATATGAACAAAAGTAAAGACGAGTCTTCAGAACGCTCCGTATTCTCCAAAATGTGGCGGTGTACCTGTCTAACGCTGACCTGAGAATACAAGCGGTTTGAAAATCAGCATAAAGCTCGTGAGTTCATAAGCGGTTTAGTTTTGAAAAGAACGAGTTTCCTTTGCTTTCTGAAAAAGTTGTTGTTCAAGAAAATCTCATATTTTCTTATGAAAACAGTTTAGTTATCTTTTGTTACAAATTTGAAAATGGTTTGTTATGTCATTCCAGGAAAATCCCATATTTTCCTAATAGTTTAGTTATTCGTTTGTTACTTTATTCGTAAATGAGTTGTTATGCTATCCCAGGAAAATCCCATATTTTCTTATGTATTAAGTTGTCTATTCGTTACTAGTTGTTATGTTACTTCAGGAAAATCCCATATTTTCCTATGTGTTGAGGTTGGTTCTTAGGTTTGATTTCGACGTACTAGTAATTATCATACTTGTAGTATTAGTTAAGTATTCTAAACTCTTAGTTATCCTACAGTCGAATGTCTATCATCTACTAACTTAGTTGTATTTTCGAATATTTGGATTCACCAGAAACATACATTACAGTATTTTCGATTATTCTGATGATTTCCAAAAGAGTACATTAGTTGTATTTTCGTATCTCTGGCGACATTCTAAGGCGGATGTATTCGAAACTCAATAGAGGTCCAGAGGAGTACTTTCATATTAAATTCGAAACTCTAGTAACATTCAAGGCGTACACTAACCGTATATTCGAAGTCTTGGTGTCATCCAAAGGCATTATTTCGCATTCGTAGTCCTATTTCTATTCGTATTCGTATTCGTTCTATGCTATTAGTTATATTCGTATTCGCATTCGTATTCATACTAACCTAATAGTTATATTCGTATTCGTATTCGTATTCGTACTATACTATTGGTTATATCCGTATTCGTATTCGTACTATACTATTGGTTATATTCGTATTCGTATTCGTATTCGTTTAGTATTAATCTTAGTTATGATTAGTATGATTTCTTTTACAAAAAGTAATATAATTTAAAACACTTTTTAAAGAAATCTGACTTTAGTCTAACTGTTTACCCTACAATTCGAACCATTAGTTAACACAAATTTTGAAATTAGAAACATACATAAAATGAAACATTGAACTCAAAATAAGTTTAAGTACAAGATTTCCTTGTACTTTTGCTTGTATTCCCCCCTGAAAACATTTGAAAAACATTTGAAAAAGGGTAGGGGTATGAACTCACCGGTTGAGAAACGCGTTAGTTTGGATCCTAAACGTCAGTTCTAGGTTCACGAACGCACAAGATTCCTATGGATTATGAAATGATACACATTTGTATCTAATTAGGACTTGATTAATTTATTTGATAAGGACATACACTTCTAGTTGCGGAAACACCCCATTACAAGTGTTTGGAAGGACCCGGGTGACATTTGGGGACACATATAGCTATGATATTGAGTTTACTCTTCAAGAGTAAACTCATACATGAGTTTTTGGCCCATAACACCTCATCCATATGAGTTCACGGCCGTGAACTCTTGGATGGTGTTTTTGGGTGTAAAATGGCTTCATAACAATTGGGAATTAATGCTAGACTTGGATTTTAGGCTTTGGAATGGATTAAAACCCACATAGGGACCATTTATTGGACTTTACGGCAGTAAACATGGAGTTTACGGCTGTAAACTCCCCCTAACTCTAAGTCCTTGATGATTTGGGTCTTAAATTAATCACATGTGATTCCAATTGATTTTTCCAAGCCTTGTATGGATTTTAGGGGACTTTTGGGCATGATTTTTGGAGTTTACGGCCCATGAACCCCCTCATGGTCGTGAACTCCTTAGATGGATGTTTTATTATGTTTTAAGGTCCAATTCTTGTTTGTGGTCATTTCTAGAATTTATCCCAAGGCTTAAGGTGTGTTTAAGTGGCATCTTAACACATTTAGAGGAGTTTACTCCCCAAGAATATGAGTTTACGGCCCAAGCATGTTCTTGGGTAGTAAACTCAAGTTTTACTCCTCTAAATTGATCTTCAAGGTGTTCTAAGGCCAAAACCATAATTCTACAAATCGTATCTAAATCTTATTGGTGTTTTGGAAGAGTTTAAGGGCATAAAAACCCCTTTTATATGTGTTTACGGCCCAAGCATGCTCCAAGGCCGTAAACACATGAACAAGGCTCTAAATCATGGCTTACGGCATTCTAAGTCCATTCCATAAAGTCATCTTGCCATATCTAAGGTCTAATTCTGGTTTGGAAGGGTTTTGTTGCTCCAAACCCCCCCCCCCCCCATTTATATGAGTTTACGGCCTAGGACTGTTCTAGGGCCGTAAACACATGATAATGGTCTTAATCCATGGTTTAAACTCGAATTTGAAGGCTAGAGAGGTTGCATAATAAGTTAGGGAAAGTACCTTGGTGATTAGAAGCCTTAAATTTGAGATTTGGACCCTTAAACTTGAATTTAGGAGAGAGGTTAGAGAGAGAGTAGAGAGATGAAGAAAAAGCTTCAAATGAAAGCTTGAACACGATTAAATAGGTCCCAAAACTTGGACACGGTGAAATTCTACCCGATACTGGCATTAAACGGGGTTTTTGGTCGCACCCGATTAAGTTTTCCGTAACTCGGCGGGGACGTTTCTAAAATTTCTGAAATGAACATTTTGGGCTAATTTCATGAGTTCTTAAGGGGTTTGGACACTCATTAGATTATAATAAACATATAAGTTTAAATAATTTAGCCCAAAACGAAATCGGAACGAACCGATAAACGACGAATTTTTACGGGTAGAACGGGTTTTTCGACGATGGAAAAATTTCGGGTTGTTACACAAACCTTACACTACTTGGCAAATTCATAAACAAATGTTACATCTACAAAATTTTGGGTGAATTCATCACAAAAAGCGACAAATTTTATACCAGGCCTAAACGCCAAACTTTTAACGGAAAGAATTTACGAATCAACCTATTTTTCGTATAACGTATTATTATTTTAGATAATAATGATTTTTATAATAATTTAAATTTTTTTAAATTCAAATTTAAATATTTATGCATCATTTATACCATATTCATTTATAAAAATACCAAGTTTTTTTATAAATGCCAAGTTTTTTTTATAAAGGTTTGACTTTTTTTTTAATTCACAGAGAACTAGAATGTTCCCCATCATAACATAACATCTTATGTACAATTACACTAACCATAAGGCAAAACACAATTAGTCAAATCTTTGTCCCCCACACCCCCTATCCACCCCACTACCCTCCCTCCCCCTTCTTCCTTATTTACGGCCACCCCACCCCCTCTTCCATTTATCATCTTCAACCTCTTTTTATTCCATAATCCTCTCAAGAACACTCTATTTTCCTTCAAGGATAATCCTCTGCAAGTTGGTTTTTCAATTTTTGGGAAGTTTTTCTCCTTAAATCTAGTGATTTTACACATAAAGATACTAGTTTTGTTAATTTACACACATTTATATGTGTTATTATCCATAGGGTAATTCGACATTCGAGTGTTGATCAAGCATCTTCAAGTGTTCTAAGCTTGAAAACCATCATCTTCATCTCCTAATCCACTTATAAAATCCACTCAAGGTGAGTTCATACCCCTTTATTTTTGTTTTTTTTCAAGTTTTACGCAGGGGGGGGGGATACAAGTAAACTTGTGTAAAAACACTAGCTGTTATGCATGCTTAGTTTTCAAGTTGTGTAAAAGTATTCTTTACATTAACTAATATTATTACCTAGTATTATGAACATTTATGTGTGGTATGTTTAAAATGCAAAAATCTATGAATAATGAGTATAAACATGTTATATGTTCTTGAGAAAAAGTTGAAAAAACATAACTATAAAAACTATGTAACACTCCAAATCAGGTATTACTTTTGGAACCCTTGAAATTATAAATATTGCATAATGGTCCCTTAATGTCACACCCCCGAACAAGAACGGTGGAAACGTTCGGGGGTTGGGTGACTTCATCTTGTAATATCATCATAGTGTAAATAATTGAATCAAGACAACATCATCATCACACATACAATAATACAACCATCATTGTTTACATTAGTGTGTTGGATTACAAATTACATTCCAAAATAATAAGTGTATGATGATAACAAAAATACAACAAAATCCATGTGTTCTTGGTGACCAACCCATTTAACGATTTTTTGAGAATACAAGTTATTTTGAAAACGGTTAACATATATAATGTTGGTGAGTTCATAAGCATGTTTGTAAGAAAAGTTGTGTATCATTGGTAAACTCCATAAAATCCGATATTTTCCGCAAAAATTGTTTGAGCGTTTTGTTTCAAATATTGTATTATAGCATGTGTGTTCATATTTTGGTAATGTATAAAGAGAGAGTTCCCAAAATTACTATATTTTCTGTTGTAACTAAAATGTAAGGTATCGTGTTTGTTTCCTAGAAAATCCGATATTTTCTATCTGTAAAAAGAGTTGTAGTCTTTAAACCATAAGACCTGAATGTTATAGAATGAATAGCTCGTACATGTATCAAAAGTATAGTATATGTATTCCGTAAATTTTACAGTGGAGTTAATGTTGGGGTTTGAGCATTCTAACACTTCCTAAGTGTACATGCAACCCTAAATACCTTGGATCTATGTTTTCTCTATTATACATGCAAATAAGAACTTCCAAGGTATTATCCTAATCTAGCATACAAAACAATGACTATAGCAAGATAGAATACATACCTCTTTGGTGTAGAATGTCTTCATGAAGCTTGAGTGCCTAGTGCCCCAAGTGTGACACCTCAAATGGAATCACAATCATCAAAACACTTAGAATAACTTGAGAGAATTCTACACTCTTCAAAATCGGCTAGCCCTTTCTTGAATACTACTAGTGGCCGATTTTTCCTCAATAATAAGATGCTTATATAGTTACACAATTAGGGTAAACTCTTAATTGTCATGGCTTTCCATTTCCTTGGATCCATGGGTACAAATACACCATGGAGCATCCATGGACCATCCTATGGGTTTTAGCCCAACTTGATTATCCATGGAGCATTAGCCCACTATACAAGTATGGATGATTTACACAATCAACCCATATATTTAATTAGTCTTCTTTTGATCACTTAATTAATCCTAGATTAATTCTTGATCAATACTAATTAAATAATCTTATTATTCTTATCATTAATATACTAGAACTTATAATATATTAATAACCATAAGTGTCTTATTTCTCTCATTCAAGTGCATGATGGTATGCAACCCAAATGGACCATGCCGGGTCGGGTCAAGTCTTACCAATTATAGTTATGGACTTAGACATTAATCCAACAGTCTCCCACTTGGATAAGTCTAAAACTATTATTGCGTATGACTTCAGGAACCAACTGGCAATCGTAGCTCTCAAAAGCTTCTGTCGAACTCTGACCTTGTAGATGAACTCTGACCTTTGTCAGTGACTTGTCCATTAGATAAGGGATCATATATTCCTCCATTCTAGATATCATATGGACTGAGACATGGATTATAATCATTCTCTCTGTCCATTTGTTGTTTCCCGATTTCCGATTTATGACGACTGACTAATTGAACAAATCAAATCAGTCCTGGCCCGGCCGAGCACTTCCACTTGTCATCATCAAATCATCGAGGGGCCCACAGATATCGCTTTTATCCCGAAGGTAAAAGGAATGGATAAACTTCGACTCATATGGCTTGTTCTACTACTTGTTGAATCATACACAAAGGCACGTTTTATAGCACAGAGTTACCAAATGCGGTTTCGTGCAATCAATGTACTATCAACTCATAGTAACAACTCATATCTCTAGGTTTGAAGAATATAAGATATTATCGTCTCATGATCACTCGTGATAAAATCCATGAAGTGATTCCAATGAGCGCGGGTTGAATCCAATACTCAGAACTTATGAGCACTCATGATTGTTGTAGCCTTGTCCAACACCTTAGACCTCTACAACCCATCATGACAGTCTTAATTCATATCTACTTCCAACATATGACCGACTGTGGATAGTTTGAATAACTTAGTCATTCTGAAAGAATAACCCAGTTTATTCGGGAAGTCAAAACATGCAAAGTGAAACACAATAATAATTGAATCCAATATGGTATCAACTCTTTGAACATAAATAAACACCTTTTATTTATCACCATATGATTACACATTATTCATTGTATACTGTTTCAGCTATCAACTTTAATCTTGAATTTAAAACAATAGTTGTCCCATGCTCCAAGCATGTACACTATGTTTTCTAAACACTAGTCATGCCACACACTAAGTATGCATACTATGTTTGTCTATGATCTTTACTTTGTGAACTAGATCCATTGAACATAACTTCAATGATTCTCTTTTCACACTCCCAAATCCTTACTGCAAATGCAAGAATTCCAAATTCATGCCATTTACTGGAATCTGTCAGATTCTAAACTTATATGCATTGATCCTCTTGTAATGATTATGCACAAAGTCATAAAGACTTGACAACAAACATTACAGATCATTCCAAAGGAGATCAACTCCTTGGAACCATCCTTCTTGCATTAAGTTTCCTTAATCTTACACAGAGTGAAAATTCTAACTTTGACACATTTTCAGATTCCATTTTGACTATCACTTCTGAACAAGAGTTGCCTCCTTACAGATTCTGTCAATATGGTCCTTCCAGAATTATCACTATACTTCCAACTGTCCTTGAGCAACCAATCTTTGGTAAACCTTAGATTGTCCTCGACAATTGTTTAATCCTTTTAGTCATATCCAGTTCTAAACCTTTTCCCTTCTTAATGCCCCAGGCATTTGGAAAATTTTAGAACGGATGATTATAGCACATGTAATCGATCCTATATCCGAAGCATATGGGACACGATTCATGATGTCTTACATAAAGACTAAACCAGTCTTTTGCTATAATATTTCCATTTCAATTTGCCAAGTTCTCATAATTCAGATTATGAAAAGGGATGCCGTAATCATAATCGAATTTTAGAACGCAAATAATGGACCCATATACAGAATTTCCTTATGTTGAGCCATTCCAACATGAAATTCATATATATCCTTGACTAAATGATTAAAACCTCAGATCTAAACCTTATAGATTTGATATGAAGTATAATTTCCTCTCCCTTAATTATAGCAAAACAACTTTTTCCCAATTGAAATTTTTTTGTTTTCTATAATTAACATTGCTAACTTGCAATACTTATCATAATTATCATGCTCCCACTAACATGATGATTATTAGCATAACACTTATGCTCCCACTAGCTTTGACATGTACTCAGAAATCAGCTGACTTTCTTACCAAAGTTCAGATTTCTGATACTAGATTGTTTTGATAAGTCTTTATCAAAATCATACACCTTCCCTTAGATAGCACACTTGTGAGTCTAAACAATTATGAAGAGGTATGTCGTAATCATAATGGTTAGACCTTTTTGCCACTTCTCACAAGTCCAGGTTAGTGTGCCGGTTAACCACACGCGCTCCACTAACGACTTTGAGAATGCAAATATCACAATTGCTATCTAGATAAAATCTACTTAGTGAAAGTGTTTCCTCACCATCATTTTCATGAATCGGAGAGAAACCTTATGACACTTAGATTTATATGGTGTATGAGTTCCTACCCATATGAATTTGTCAAACCATAATCACAAGACAAAGATAATGACAAATCCAAAACCATATGGATTGAACTCAATCTTAACTTCTTGCCACCTGGCAGCTCAAGGGCCTACCATTGCTTCCAAGTTGTTGTGCAACAAATTGAGAACTCTAAGAACTCATATGCAAAACCAACTTTAACTGGAATGGGCACAGAATATGTCAACACGATAGGTTATGAACCTCAAGTTGTGTGCTAGTGAAGAACTTTAGGTTTTATTCTTGATTAGTTCTTGAGACTTTCAAGACTTTTAAGACTCCCACTGACCTCTTGACCTATAAGACTCCCTTGTCAAATATCCAAGAGATAGTGTGGATTCTAATCAAGACAAACACTTCACACAATTGGCCTAAGTTGGTCTTTGTTTTATCCAAGACATCACAACTTACCAATTTCAAATGTACAAGAGTAGAAAACTTTTACTCTTACATTTGACAAGTGTTTTAAACCTTCTTTAAGACATGTCACTCAAATGACAATCTTGGAGTATGACTCTAAGACTTGTATTGGAACGAAGTATGACTCACCTTCTTGATTTAACCATTTCAACAATTCAAGTTCCTCTTCTTAGTCATAAGAATGCACTAAGATTTCCTTAGAGAACTAATTTTGATATGGTTTCTTAATCATTAAGATGATCTCAAAACTGATACTAAAGTACTCTCCCATCTTTTCAGATATGAGAAACTTTTATCCTTCTGCCTAATTTGATTCTTCTTAACGATCTTTAGTGGTGGACTTAATCAGTGCACAAGAATGTGTACTCGATCCCTAAGTCCTTTACTTGACTCACACATCCATGTGAACAAGTAATTAGTCTTAATTTTCCAAAACTTGAAAGTTCTCATTCATCATGCTATACAACTTGCATGATTCCAAGTTCCGGTCCAATTGAAACTTGGGTGATGAGAATCTTTCCTTATTTGGTAAATTTAGACATTACCACAAATGAAAGAATCAATTTCATACTTCCACTCTTGCTACTAATGGAATCTTATAAGCAACAAAAATTTCCACAGATGCCATTGTAAGGATATTTTAAAATAAATAAAATCAAAAATTTCCTTTTATTTTAAAACTTTGCGGAAAAACTATCCTTACAATCCATATGAAAACTTGTTGTTATCTATTCCTAAGCAATATCTCATAACTCCTAAGAAGTAGCTCAAGAATCCGATTTTTCAAACTATGCGATAGAAATCCATCTATGCGATCAGATTCAGCATATTCTTCCTTTAAGTTTCTTCACTTTCCTTTGATTCTTAAACCATCACCATGCGACCCGGTCACATCATGTATCAAGAATCTCAGAATAGAAACTTAACAGAGTTAGATAGTGGATTTTACCTGAAGTAGAGTCAAACTTATTGACTTTAACATCCTTAGGTAAATTTGGCAGCTTCGCAACCAATGCCCTTTCTTTGGCAATACAAACATATGGACCCTTTGATAATGGTACACAGGACTATCACAGACTTAGCTTTTCTCTTTACCATTTGGTCAACCGAGTTGACTATAGCCGATCCCTTTACCATTGGGAAGAGAATGCTTTTCTGGATTTCCTGTGTCACTATTGTCAATGTCCATCAAGTTTTAAGAAGTTGATCTTAACAAATAGATAAGATCATTAAGGGTCTTGTCATAGTCTTTTTCATAGGTGTTCCAAAAGAACTCACTATATGACTTAGAAAGTAGTTGAACCACCAACTTTCTCAAGACTTTGACACCCAACTCTCCCGGCTTGTCAATATGTGACTACATCTCCAAGATGTGATCACACCTAGACCTTGCCTTGCCAATAGGGCTTGAGTGACCTTAAACTTTTCAAGAACTTGTGGGTTAGGGAGAATAATTTGAAGAGGTGAAGAAGTATGATATCCATGGGACATCATCTTCATTAGGAAACCTTGTTTCAAGAGATTTGGGAAGATCATAGGTGTCTAAACCAGACATCTTTTGGGAGATATTCAAGATAGTTGATTTAAAGTCCTTAATATGACACCCAATATGAAATATTAAGGCTAGAACCCAACAAACTATTTTATAACTTAGAAGAGGTATGCCGTAATCCAAGCTATAGAATATTTGAAGGTAGGTGAATGACGATTCACCAATTTCCACCAAGATAAACGAAATGTATAATTACGTTTTAATTGGTTTTGAAACTCCTAGATCTTTGAGATTAATTGAACTTTTCAAAGGCATGTTTCAATCTCGAGTGTGCCCTTCAGGTTTTGTGACTGGGATGCCGAGGATCACAAAACAAGGTGTGAAGTAACCATGCAAATCACTTGGTACCCTTAATAAATTACCCCTCAATCGATGTGCCGGTTAACCACACACGCTCCATCGATACTATGATAAATATTAAGTCACCCTTTACCTACCTTGTTAAGTCCAAGTTAGTGTGCCGGTTAACCACACACGCTCCACTAACGACTTAGACAAAGTGTAAAGTGCAATTTCATGGATTAGCACCTTATTCACATTTTTCCTAAGTAACTAAGATTGGGTATTATTAAGAGTTTAGTTACTTAGTATTTTTCATTAATACTTTTAATGAAGGGAGAATTCTAGTCCTGTCAAACCCGTTCGGCTAACGACCCTCCACCAGTCAAGCAAGCGGTGGGTGAGAGTGGACACCCATTAAGTTGCCATTTTATAGGCAACAACCTTATACCCACCTTATAGACCGGCTTCGTGAATGAGGCGTACTAGCGGTAAGACTGACTTTACTCTTATACATATATATATTATTAACTTATAATATTATAAAGTATAAGGGTTGAATTTTAACTTTTAAAATTCTAAGGGCTAACTTGGAATTAAAGTATTCATTAGAGAAAACTTTACAAATTCCAAAACTTGAGGGCAAGTTTTGAAACTATTCAAAACTAATTAATTCCATAACTTATGTGTTTAAAGTAGTTTTAATCCAAAAACTCTTCAAGTTCCATAACTTGAGGACAAGTTATGGAAGACTTTAAACTAATAAAAGAATTAACTTTTCTTTATTTTATAACTTATGGAATTAATTAAGGTTACACCTTTTTTTTTATTTTTTTTTATTTTATTAAATGAAGAGACTCTTGGTCCTCCATAACTTGAGGACAAGTTATGGAGTCATAAAACCATTTAATTAGAACTAGACTCTTCATTTTTGTAACCTTGGCCAATTTTTATGAGTTTTATGATTCTTAAATGTGACTTTTCATATAACTTGAGGACAAGTTACAAAAACACATTTTAGAATCAATTCTTAGATTAATTTGGATTAAAACCAACTATCACATAATTTTATTCATTAATCTAAATTCACTCATAAAACAAAGTAACACAAAAAACTTTTGGTGATCCATAACTTATTCTTAAGTTATGGAATCCTTTAAAACATTAACACCAAATTTTTTGTAACTCCATAAAACTTTGAATCAATTTTTTTTTTTTAAAACCTTTTCATATCTATAACTTATGGAGGTTTCAAAAAAATAAAACTCTTTAGATCAAACTTTTAAAACTAATAAAATAATCATATTATTTTATCTTTTATTAAATTTGACCTAATTCAACTCATAAAGCAAATTATTCAAATTTTACAAATAATTAGTTTTTCACAAGAACAAGTAATTATCTTAAAATTTGACAAACTTCATGTTATTTTTTTTTTCCACTTTGAAAATAAAATATTTGCATCAATATAACAGAAAACAACCCGTGGCTCTGATACCACTGTTGGGGTTTGAGCATTCTAACACTTCCTAAGTGTACATGCAACCCTAAATACCTTGGATCTATGTTTTCTCTATTATACATGAAAATAAGAACTTCCAAGGTATTATCCTAATCTAGCATACAAAACAATGACTATAGCAAGATAGAATACATACCTCTTTGGTGTAGAATGTCTTCATGAAGCTTGAGTGCCTAGTGCCCCAAGTGTGACACCTCAAATGGAATCACAATCATCAAAACACTTAGAATAACTTGAGAGAATTCTACACTCTTCAAAATCGGCTAGCCCTTTCTTGAATACTACTAGTGGCCGATTTTTCCTCAATAATAAGATGCTTATATAGTTACACAATTAGGGTAAACTCTTAATTGTCATGGCTTTCCATTTCCTTGGATCCATGGGTACAAATACACCATGGAGCATCCATGGACCATCCTATGGGTTTTAGCCCAACTTGATTATCCATGGAGCATTAGCCCACTATACAAGTATGGATGATTTACACAATCAACCCATATATTTAATTAGTCTTCTTTTGATCACTTAATTAATCCTAGATTAATTCTTGATCAATACTAATTAAATAATCTTATTATTCTTATCATTAATATACTAGAACTTATAATATATTAATAACCATAAGTGTCTTATTTCTCTCATTCAAGTGCATGATGGTATGCAACCCAAATGGACCATGCCGGGTCGGGTCAAGTCTTACCAATTATAGTTATGGACTTAGACATTAATCCAACAGTTAATCTTTATGTGAGTCGTTATAACCATGCTTGATATGACTGATCTTCCGGTCATGACATTCTTCAGGCGTCGCTTGTTTAAGGTAAGACGTTTGTCACCCAAGACTGGCATAGTCTAGCTGTAGCGAACAGCTCAGGTGCGGGGTTATCAACCCCATATAGATCTATACACAAAATCTCGCTCCCCCTCCAGAAGACTCTGGTTATAACTACAGGACTTAAGGTTGTACACTAGGTAGGTACAAATGAAAGAACGTCTCACAAGAACCATAACTATGTTTACGTGAATATTATAACACACTATTTAATGTTTTAAATAACGTTTTCATGTATTATTTAGGTTACAAGGCCCAATGTGTATGTACATGAATGAATGAGGCCCAATAAGCATGAAATGTGTATACAAGGTCCGTCAAGCATGTAAATGGGTTAACAAGGCCTAATAAACATGTAAGGAGTATATAGGACTTATCAAGCATGTATGTCACACCCCAAAACCGAGAACGACAGAAACGTTCTGGGGCGGAGGACGTCATGTAAAGTATCACAACACAGTAAAAGTAAATAAGCAAACAACATCATCCATTGGATTAACTATATATATTTAATACAAGTGTGTTATGTACAGTTATAGACACCAAAAATAATGTACTTCAAAATAAAGAGATGAGTCCTGTATGCGCTCCATCTTCTCAAAAGCTGGTCTCGGTACCTGTCTACTGATGACCTGAGAATACAAGTTATTTTGAAAGAGTTTATCAGCATTAAGCTGGTGAGTTCATAAGTATTTTAGTGTCGGTGTTTGTTATCAAAATGTTTGAACCTGTCTCAAGTGTAAGTTTGTAAAATGTAAGTAAATGTTTGTAAGTGTTTGTAAAAGTTTGAATTCCTCAGAAAAACCTATATTTTCTATTAAAGTAGTCTTCTACCAAGGCTTAACTGTTTTGTATGCTCGTTTGTTGTAAAAGTATGTAATTTCCCAAGTGTAACTATCATTAACAAAATATAGTTTGTACATAGATGTTTAAGTGAGATAATCACTAAATGTATATAATGGGTAAATTAATGTAGTATTGTAGTGTTGTATTATAGGGACTACTGCCGTACTAACTACCTTAAACCGGATTTATATTAAGGTATCATGTGATTTAATTGTACCATACTATCGACTGACTAACAACGATAAATGTAGGTCGTAAAAAGGTATGACATTTGGCACCCGAAGACCTGCAGGTCCGGCTGTAGCTAGCAGCAAGGTGTAGGATAGTCAATCCAGTATATATCTATACACAAACTCACGCTCTCCCTCCAAGAGACTCTGGTTACAACTCGGGCCATGACATTTAAGGCATGCTCCAATACAGTGGATCACATTTATGTAAGTGTATGTATGTATATGTATATGTATTGTTCCTGTTCTAGTATCGTTGTATATGTTCTCTTTCTAGTATAATTGTATCTGTTTTCCTTCTAGTATAGTTGTATGTGCTCTCATAATAATATCATGTAAATGTTCTCGTAGTAATGTAATGTATATGTTCTCGTAGTAATGTAATGTATATGTTCTCGTAGTAATGTAATGTATATGTTCTCGTAGTAATGAGTATTGACTCGTGAATGAACTGACTCATTGATCTAGCAAAAGTATAAGTGTAATCATGTGTTACCCCGATGGTAACTTACTAATGATGTAACTGATACGCATGAATATGGAAGTACTTTTATGTCTATCTATGCACATATGATATATAATTAATATTGAAACGACCCTCAGACGGCTACCCGACATCCCACCATACCACATCCAAATCGAGGAAAAGGAAATAGGGCGGATGGCCTTCCTAAGCCTTTTAAACATTTCTTATATTTCTATGCATATATGGACATGCAATTTATAAGAAGTATAATAAAGTTTAAATAAAAGTATTTGATAAACAAAAGAGTTTGTAAAACATTTTGAAGTAAACAGTTTGATAAACATTTGAAACAGTGATGAATTCATTGGTTTGGTAGTTATTAATCACATGTGATTGATGTAATAACTATAAATATTCAACTTGTACCCCCCCCCCATAAAAGTATTTAAAACATTTAAAAGTATTTCAAAGGTTAATTAAAGGGGTATAAACTCACCTGTAGTGATTGGTTCTGATGACAATGTTGGATTTGGTGCTAGGTGTCAAGTGGTGACTTGAGAACACGTGCGAATCCTATTTAGCATATATAGGCACATATATGGATTTAATTAGTGTTATGAACAACTAATTGATGATTTTGGGACCACCTTAGGGACTAGTAAACACTTATAATGAAGTGTTATAATCATATATGATTGTATGAGGGTTTATAAGGCTATACAAGAAGGTGTATGGCCAAGATACACACTATATGTGTGTGTGCGGCCAGGTGTGCGGCCTAGTTTGCTGCCAGCACATGTGTGCGGCCATGTGTGCTGCCAGGTGGTGTGTGAAGCCATGTGTGCGGCCAAATGAAGATCTTGGTGTTCTTGGTGTTCTTGGTACCTTTTATGAAGATCTTCAAGGAGAATGGATGATACTTGAGAGGATTTTCATGTTCTATGCTTGAAGAAGTGAAGGAAGGGTTCAAGAATGATCTAAGTGTGGCATATATAGGTGGAGTGTGCGGTTGGGAAGGTGTGAGGCCGCAAACAAGAGTGTGTGGCCGCACACTCAAGTGTATGGCCGCACACTCCATGTGTTGGAGTGTTTGGCCCGGTTTTGATTCCTACACTTTGAGTTAACCCTTTTTAACACTCCTACCTTGATTATATCGCATTTAGAATGCTTCATTAGACTCTAAAGGGTACTACTATATAGTAAAATAAGTCTAATGTTGGAAAGAATTGAAGAGTGCATGCGAGAAGTTTTTCGGGTTGTCACAATGTAAATGGGTCACTACGGCCCAATAAACATGTAATGAATGTGTCAGGACCAATAAGCATGTAAATGGGTCATTAAGGCCTAATAAACATGTAATGAATGTATCAAGCCCAATAAGCATGTAAATGGACCACGAAGGCCCAATAACACGAAATGGGTAAATAAGGCCCAATAAAAGTGAGAGTGATGTAATTAGCCCGTTGTTATTATATTGCTTGTTTTACCTCAATTATTTATCAAAATGACATAAAAGGCCCACTTTTTGAAAAATTAACATTCTTGGCCCATTAAGCCGAAAATTTACAATTAAGGCATATTTTGGTAAAAATGACATTTCAGGCCCATGAAGACCGAAAGTTTACTTTTAAGGGCTCATTTTGTATCAAATGACATTTTCACCCACTTTTTGATAGAAATAACATTTCCATAGTATGAATAGTGGACTACGAATCACTATGAGCATTCGCACCAATTCGTAGTATGAATAGTGTACTACGAATCACTACGAGCGTTCACACCCATTCGCAGTTCAACCAATACTTTCCTAGTGCGAAGGTGATTTCAGAACTGATTTAGCTTCTATCATTCCTAAGCCTTGAAGAATGCGATTAAAGGTTTGCTCAGGTAAGGCTTTCGTAAAGATATCGGCCAACTGATCAGGGGATCTAACAAAGTGAATTTCGACATTTCCATATTCCACGTGATCTTTTATGAAGTGATACCTCAGTGCGATGTGTTTGGTCTTAGAGTGTTGCACTGGGTTATGACAGATGCGAATGGCGCTTTCAGAATCGCAATATAAGGGGATTCACTTTATATTAATCCCATAGTTATGAAGCTGAGTTTGTATCCAGATTACTTGTGAAGTACAAGAGGCTGCTGCAATGTACTCAGCTTCAACAGTAGAGAGGGAGACGCAAGTTTGCTATTTCAATTGCCAACTTACGAGTTTGTCATCAAGAAATTGACATCCTCCCATTGTACTTTTTTGATCTAGACCACAACCTCCAAGATCAGCGTTAGAGAACACTTGCAAAAAGATCCCTGAGCTTGAAGGGTACCAAATTCCGAGCGAGCTCGTTCGTTTAAGATATCTAAAGATGTTCTTCACGGCGGTCATGTGGGGTTCGCGAGGATTTGCTTGAAACCTGGCGCAATAGCAAACAGAAAACATGATGTTTGTACGACTAGCAGATAAATTCATCAATGAACCTATCATTTAACGATAGAGTGTCATATCAGCAGTTGGTTTGTCCAATGACGGTGTTGGTTTTGTTCCGAATGCCATTGGAACCTTCACCTTTGAATCTCCCACCATTCCAAACTTCGCAAGTAAGGTCTTCGTATAAGCCTCATGGTTAATAAAGATTCCCTCCTAAATCTATCTTATATTCAAACCAAGGAAAAAGTTAATCGGACCCATTGAGCTCATCTCAAACTTAGTTTCCATCAACTTTCAGAACTCAGCAGTTAATCTAGGATTAGTAGATCCGAAAATGATGTCATCAACATTGATTTGGACGATCAACAAATGGTCACCATCTTTCTTATGAATACAGGTTTGGTTGACTGAGCCTTGTTTAAACTTAAATTGCTATAAGAATCAAGTAATAGTTTCATACCATGCTCGTGGAGCTTGCTTCAGACCATATATTGCTTTATCAGAATGTAACAGTGTTGGGATACTTTTCGTTTACGAATCCTGGTGGTTGTTCCACAGACACTGTTTCTTCTAGTTCCCCATTTAGAAAGACACGTTTGACATCTATTTGATATACTTCAAAGTTCTTGTGAGCTGCATACACCAAGAAGATGCGAACAGACTCCAGTCTCGAATCTGGTGCAAAAGTTTCCTTGTAATCTATGCCTTCCACTTGGTAATAGCCTTTAACGAGTAACCGAGCCTTGTTTCGTATCATATTACCTTCTTTGTCAAGCTTATTACGAAACACCCATTTGAGACCAATGACAGAAGCATCCTTCAGAGTTGGAATTTGCCTCCAAACTTCGTTTCGTTCAAACTCATTGAGCTCATCCTGCATTGTTTGCATGCAATCAGAATGATCAAGAGTAATCTTAACATTTTTGTGCTCAATTTTGGAGATAAACAAGTTGACCATGCAAAATTCCATTTTGGACAATAATGCAGTCTGATTCGCCTTTTGTTGTGCTCTCGTAAGAACTCCTAAGGAGGCTTATCCGATTACTTGTGGTTTTGGATGATCCCTGGTCCATTTGGTTAGTGGAGGGTAGTTTGGATCATAGGATGGATCTAGTTTAGCATTTACTTCTTCAAATTCAGACTGAGCATTCGAATCATCATTTGTATCCGCATTTTCCCCCTCGAACAATGGATTTGGTTCTTCGTTTGGAATTGGATTATCCCTCTAGATTGGACTTTCGTGGTTTACTAAAAGAGTTGAATGCTCCCCCTAAATTGGTATACTTGAGGTGGGTGTAGAAGCGAAACCCTCCCCCTGATGTTAAGCATTCGTAGCTTGTCGTTTTCCAGACCCTTCACAGCATCATCAATGATCTTTTTGAGCTTGTCTTCCTTGTTATCTGTTGCTTTGGATTCTGACGAAATCACCTTGTCTGGTTCGTCAAAGAGGTAAATGAACTCCTCATAAAGGCTAGAGAGAAGAGTTGTCATCGAATTTTTCATGGGAAAAATTTTCTTTGATTGAGAGTCAGTCTTCTGATACTTCTTTAGATAAATGTAATCAAAAGTGACATAGTAGCTTTCTTCGATCCTTCTTGATTTTTTGTTGATAACCCGGTATGCCTTCGAAGTCATAGAACACCCCAAGAAAATTCCTTTGTCAGCCTTCACATCAAAATTTTTCCTTTGTTCTTTAGAATTATAAATGAATCCCCTGGAACCAAACAGATGAAAGCATTTTACACTAGGTTTTCTTTTATTAAGAACTTCATAAGGGGTGATGGAAAATATTTTGTTTAGGAGTGATCAATTTTGTGTGAAACAAGCTATGTCGATAGCTTCTGCCCTGAAATTAAGTGGCAGGTTCGCAAACGATAACATGGTTCTCAAAGCTTCACACACAGACCGCTTTCGCCTTTCAACGACCCCATTCTATTGAGGAGTGTAAGGAGCTGAAAATTTGTGAGCTACTCCTTTTTCAGTTAGAAATTCTTCAAATGTTTGGTTTTTGAACTCCAAACCATTGTCACTGTGAATGTTGCGAACCAGCTTTCGTAGTTGAAACTCGATCTGCTTTATAAAGTCCTTGAGCTTAGGAGTGGCTTCTGATTTCTGTTTAAGAAAATACACCCTCGTAAATGTAGAAAATTCATTAACAATAACTAAAATAAAATTGTTACCACCAATACTCTCGATGGCAGATGGACTACAGAGATCTATATGTCAAAGCTCAAGTGGCTTGATCACTTTGGTGTTTATAATTTTTGAATGACTCTTCTTGGTCTACTTTCCAAGTTCATAGGTGGCACAAAGATGCTCCTGTTGGATTAGGTGTCTAAGCCCATAACTATAATTAGTATGTACTTGACCCGATAGTAGCATGGTCCTTTTGGGTTGCCTTCACATAGCAACTTGACTGGATGAATTATGAAGAAAGAGGTTAATTGTGATTATTAATATATTATAAGAATGATATATTAATTAAGAATCATATTATTTAATTAGTATTCATCAGGAATTGAGTTGGAATTAATTTGGTGATCAAAAGAGACTAATTGAATTAAGGGGACAGATATTAAAATTATATGATAGTTGCAAAGTTGGGCTTTTGGATCCTTAAGAAGGGATGGACGAAATCCAATGTATAACACACATAGATTTCGTCCATGAGAGGCCTTCTGGAAGGAACTACTGGATTGCTTAAGCCCTAAGCAGAGAAATAGGGTTTCAGCCAAATACCCTAATTGCACAACTATATAAAAACCCCATGACACCTTGAAATCGGCCACTTTCTTCTAAGAGAATACCCTAGCCGATTTTGAGCCTCCAAACGTCTCTCATATTCTTCTGACTTGCTACTTGGTGTTTGTGACTCACTAGAGGTGAAACAATTGAGGCACTAAGCTCTTAAAGGTCAAGATCTACAAGCTACAAGCAAAAAGTTATTCTTCTAACTTTGTTTTATGTTACAAATTCTGAAAACTGTATGCTTGTTAGGGTCCATGCTTTAGATGATTTGATTTGCATGTATAAATTGAGAAAAACATAGATGTGAAGCATTAGGGTTGCATGTACACCATAGGAATGTTGTAGTGGTCAAAGCCCATCAGTGGTATCAGAGACTAGGATGTTTTTCTGTTGTATTTGATGTCATGGTTAATTGTTCAAAGCTGAAAAAAAATCGATTTCTGACCCCTAATAGATGAACTCGACGAGTCCATAGTGGGACTCGACGAGTTGAGGCAACTCGACGAGTTCACAACCTGGCTCAATGAGTTGACTCGTCTGACTGCATGTTTTTTAAATTTTAAGCCTAAATTAGATTTGGATAATTACCATAAACTGTTTTTACTATCAAAATCCAATTTTTCTAATATGATAATGGATATCCTAATCTAATTGGAAGATAATGGTCGAATTTTAAGATAATTACTAGATTATATGATAAACTAATTATTTGTAAAATTTGAATTGGATTTATCTTGCCAGATAAAATTCGATAATGTCAAATTTAGATAATGGTAAATTTATTTGATTATCTTAATTATTTTAAATTTGATCTAGATAGTTTTGAAAAGTTTCATAACTTTCCCTCAAGTTTTGGAATTTAAAATTTGATTAAAATAGTTTTAAATATTGAAATATTAAATTCTAAACCCTAGTGTTTTAAAAGTTTAAAATACAACCCTTATACTATTATAATAGTAAAAGCTTAACACTTATATATGTATAAGATGGGTCAGTCTTACCGTTAGTAGGCCTCATTCATTGAAGCTGGTCTATAAGGGGTGTTTAAAGAAGTGGCCTATAAAATGACCTCCATTAGGTATCCACTCTTACCCACCGCACTCTTGACTAGTGGAGGGTCGTTAGCCGAACGGGTAGGATAGGAGAACTAATTCCTAATTAATAAGTATAATGATTGTTATGAAGTAACTGAATGTTTTCATAAATTTCCAATCTTAGTTACTTTAGGAAATATAAAAATGATGTTATTCCATGAAATATTACTTTGCACCTTGCTAAGTCATTATTGGAGCGTGTATGGTTAACCGACACTCTAACTTGGACTAACAAGGGTGGCAAAGGTTAGCTAGATGTTTATCATAAATCAATGGAGTGTGTGTGGTTAACCGGCACATTGATTAGGTGATAAATGACATCGAGAGTACCAAACATATTTGCATGGTTATTCACACCTTGTTTGTGATCCTCGGTATCCCAGTCACAAACTTGAAGGGCATAATCGAGATTAAAACATGCCATTGAAAAGTTCAATGAATCTCAAAGAATCTAGGAATTTCAATTCATTTAAACAATACCTGGACCAAGCGTTACAAATCTCCCGTACTTGAACTAGGCTTCGTCCTCGAAGTCTACTGAGGGAAAGACGTCCGGATAATACGTCCTCATCTCATCCTCCAGTTCCCAGGTCCATTCGCAGCCTCTTCGGTGTTGTCATTGCACCTTAACTAGCCTCACTTCCTTGTTCTGTAAGGTTTTCGTTTTCTGGTATACAATCGCTATTGGCTTCTCCACATAATTCAGGCTCTTATCAACCTGAATATCATCCAAAGAACTGACTGCGGCCTCATCAGCGACACACTTCCTAATTTGAGACACGTGGAAGGTGTTATGAATCTAGCTAATCTCGACCAGTAGATCCAATCGATAGGCCACCTTGCCAACCCTAGTAGTAATCGTGAATGGGCCAATGAATCGGGGCCCTAACTTTGTAACGTCCCAAAAATACGAGCCAAAAATTTCATTTCTTTTTAAAACATATACTTAGCAAAACATTCGAAATAAAACATTCACCGATCATAACATTTCATAAAGATATCGCATGTCTGGAAAAACATTTTCATAAAACATAATAATGTCAGAGTACAAGTCCCCAGGAAGATCTCATAGTGCGGAATACAAGGCATGTGTGTGATGGGCCGCTACCGCGCCAGTTCTTTCCCCTTCAAAGAAGAGGTACCTAAAACCAAAACTGAAAATTGTAAGCACGAAGCTTAGTGAGTTCCCCCAACATACCACATACCATACAATCACATAACATACAAATATTGTCAGGCATATCTGGGTGCCCGACCTACCCCTTCGGTCCTCTCGACCGGATAATGTCTAGTATATCTTGGAGCTGGCCTCCCCTTCGGTCCTCTCGACCGGATACTGACCAGTATATCTAGGAGCTTGCGGCCCCTTCGGACCTCTCGACCGGATACTGACTAGCATATCTGGGTGCTGGTCTCCCCTTCGGTCCTCTCGACCGGGTACTGGGGACTATTTCACCCCTACTACTACCACATAACACATATATCATATAATCTATCTAGCATGGCTGGGCATGACCACCCTTCGGCCCTATCGACCGGTAGTCTGGGGGACTATCTCCCCCTACTGTCACTAGCACATAGCATCGTATCATACTAGCACAATAACATAAAACATGTAGTAGCAACCCTATATGAATATCACGGAGACAATCATCTATCATACAACTCCTAATGGTGGGTCGGCATTGTGGCCGTAGACCCACCGCTACTGGAAGGTAACTCACCTCAAAGTAGCTGCTGATCGGTGTGGGAACTGACTGTCTTCTGCTTCTGCTGCTCTGGAAATCCTCCGGCTATAATTCCCACAAAACACTTAGTCAAATAATGCTAATCGACCTCAGGGTAAAATGACCATTTACCCCTAACCAAACCAAGAGTCAAAGTCAAAGTCAACTGCCAGTTGACCCGACTCGTCGAGTTGGCTTGCCAACTCGCCGAGTCCCTATCCCTTTGTCTGACCATAAACCCGTCTGTACTCATCGAGTTAGGCATTGACTCGACGGATTTTCCTTCTAAACCAAAGGCCAATAGTCCTTCATCCTACTCGCCTAGTTGTATGAACAACTCGGCGATTTCATCTTCATCAGAAGAACATTCTATGCTGTGACTCGCCGAGTTGTATGAACAACTCGCCGAGTTTGTTCTTGAGGCAAGAAGATTGTCTTGAACTTGCCGAGTCAAGGCATTGACTCGCCGAGTTCTTTCATGAGTGAGTCTGGCTTCCGACCCACTGAGTCACACCCCATGACTCACTACTCCACCCCGCAAACACGAAAAGCGGGAAAACTCGGGGACTCGCGACTCGACTCGCCGAGTCCGATGAACGACTCGCCGAGTCTATCACATGCAAATACTATATACTCGATTTTGCTTGAATCCAGCTCATGCCATTCATAGATCTGGGTTTCTAGGGCATGAATAACACGTAAAGTTTCCAACTTTACTTGTAAATAATCACCAATGAAGGTTTTAGGGCTCAAAATGCACTAAAAGGGTAGACCTAGGGCTTTCATGCAATATGGCTCCATAAAGGCAGTAGATCCAAGCTCCTGGAGCTCAATCATGCCTAGATCTAGAGGCTAAACAACTTATTACAAACCCTAATACACAATTAACCTTGGGGAAAGGCTTAAGAAGGACTTTCATGGAGCTATAAGGGACTATAAGCATGAAAATAGAGGGAAACTGAGTTATACCTCAAGGAAATCACTGAGATAACATAAGGATGCCTGGCCTCCTTCTTCTCTTCTTGATCTACTCCCCTTCCCTCACAAAATCTTCAAGAAAACACACCAAAATGCTTCAATCTCACAAGGAACAAGGCTTGGACGAAGTAGAGAGCTCTAAGGATGAAGGGGGCGAGCTTGGGAGCGGATAAGAGGGTTTAAATAGGGTGCAAACCCTTGAAATTTAGGGTTTCATCAGACAGCTGGGACTCGCTGAGTCCAGAATGTGGACTCGCCGAGTCGCCAACTTAAAGATGCTCCCAAACCCGTCTCCACTCGGCGAGTCGGGCCTACCACATGCCGAGTCCAAGGCTAAAAATGTAAAATACTTAGATAAATTTTACGTCCCAAGAACCAGGTGCTATAAACTTGCCCTCTCCCTGAACTAGATGACTCCCTTCCATGGAGACGCTTTCAGCAATACAAAGTCCCTCACCTGAAACTCGAGATCCAATCGGCGCATGTCAGCATAGCTTTTCTAATGGCTCTGCTTGACCCGCAGCTTGTCGCGCACCTGGTGAATCAACTCATTAGTCTTGAGCACCACCTCGGTGCTCCCATGACTAGATGCCTTACCTCGCCCCATCAAACAGGAGTCCTACATCTCCGACCATGCAGCATCTCAAACGGGGTTCGGTTGATACTAGTATGATAACTATTGTTATATGAAAACTCTGCTAGTGGGAGATACGTATCCTAACTCCCTTCGGAATCCAATACGCATGCCCGTAGCATATCCTCGAGAGTATGGATTGCCCGCTCGCTCTGGCCATCTTTCTAGGGGTAGTACGTGGTGCTGAAATGTAACTGAGTTCTCAACTCTTCTTTAACTTCCTCCAAAACCTGGATGTAAAATGGACATCCCGGTCAGAGACCACCGACACTGGCACCCTGTGCCTGACCACCACCTCTCGCACATAAATATCTGCTAATTTCTCAGCAAAGATGCTCTCTGAGATCGGAATAAAATGAGCACTCTTCGCCAACCTATCCACAATGACCCAAGTAGAATCCACACCCCTCGTCTTCCTTGGTAGCTTCATGATGAAGTCCATGGTGATCTCTTCCCACTTCCACATACGAATGGGTAGCGGCTAAACCTTGTCGTGAGGCTTGTTATGTTCGGCCTTGACCTTCCTGCAGGTCAAGCACCGCTCCATAAACCACGCGACCTCTCGCATCATGCAGAGCCATGAATAACTCAACCTCATACCCCTATATATCTTTGTGGCCCCCGGATGAATAGAGAACATGGACTTGTGCGTCTCCTCCAAGATCTTCGGCCTCACATCCCCTAATGTCGGCACCTACACCCGGCCACACTGTATCAAAAGTCCCCGACTATCTCAAAAAAATAAGGGAATCTGACCCAGATCCGTTGTATCTTCCAGTTCTCTTTCCTGAATCCATCAACATGAGCCTTCTTGATCATATCCAACAAGGGGGAAATCACCGTCATCCTCAAACAGACATCTCCAATCGGAGTACTCGCCGCCTTGCGGCTCAAGGAATCGGCCACCAAATTGGCCTTTTGTGGGTGGTACAAAATCTCGCAATTGTAATCTTTCAGTACATCCAACCACCTCCTCTTCCGCATGTTGAGGTTCTGCTGGTCCATCAAATACTTCAAACTTTTGTGGTCAGAAAAAATGGTGCACCGGACTCCATACAAGTTATACCTCTAGATTTTAAGGGCAAACACAACCACCCCCAATTCCAGGTCGTGAGTGGGGTATTTCGCCTCATGAGGCTTCAGCTGCCTCGAGGCGTACGTGATCACATACCCCCTCTACATCAATACTGCCCCTAACCCCAAGATAGACACATCACAATACACCACCAAATCATCCAATCCATTGGGTAGCATTAAATTTGGGGCCTCACATAGTCTCTATCTCAATGTATCGAAAGCCAACTGCTGGTCCGGGCCCCACTGAAAGGTCACATTCTTCTTGGTCAACTGAGTAAATCTCCGATAGTACCCCGCTAGACCCAAGAAGCTACGGATCTCAGATGTATTCTTCAGAATATCCCATATCATCACTGCCTCAATCTTGGCTGGATCAACCAAAATACCCTCTTTGTTGATGATGTGCCCCAAAAACTACACCTCACATAACTAGAAATCGCACTTTGAGAACTTTGTGTAAAGCTTTTCCCTCAATAGTGTCTCCAATACCTCCCTCAAATGTTGCTCATGCTGCTCCTTGGTCTTTGAATAGACTAAAATATCATCGATAAAAACGATCACATACCGATCAAACATTGGCTTACACACCCTATTCATGAGGTCCATGAACGTTGTTGGGGAATTAGTGAGCCCAAATGGAATCACCATAAACTCGTAATGACCGTACCGAGTCTTGAAAGATGTCTTTTGTATATCCTCATCCCTAATTCTCATCTGATGGTACCCCGACGAGGATCAATCTTGGAAAACCAAGATGCACCCTGCAGCTGATCGAACAAATCATTGATTCTCGGAAGCGGATAACGGTTTTTCACCGTTAGCTTGTTCAGCTCCCGATAATCGATGCACATCATGTGTGACCCATCCTTCTTCTTCACGAACAGGATCGGTGTTCCCCATGGGGAACTGCTCGGATGAATAAACCCTCAGTATAGTAGTTCCTGAAGTTGCATAAACATCACCTCTATCTCGGGCGGAACTAGCTGGTACAGTGCCTTGGCTATCGGAGCTGCACCCGACACCCAAATCAATACAAAACTCTACTTGCCTCTCCGGAGGCACCCTAGGAAACTCCTCGGGAAAGACATCCTGAACATCCCGTATAACTGGTACACTGTCCAAATATGCCGTTGCCTCAACCCTCACATCTGAGATGTATGCCAAAAATCACGAACAACCCTGATGGAGAAGTCTCCTCGGCCTCGCAGCTGAATAGAGGGTTGGCCCCTACGAGGCCCTCACCCCATGAATAACCAATTCTCCCCGACTTAGGATTTGAACTCTCACCAGCTAGCGCTCACAGTCTATCATGGCCCCATTGGCCCCCAACCAGTCCATTCTGACGATCACCTTTAGCCCTCGCAACTGTATCGGAACTAGATCGACACGAAACCTCTCCCCAAACACGTTCAGGACACAACCCCGATATACCCTTGCAACACTCACAGTGTGGTCATCCACAATTTCAACCTCAAGTTGGGAATCCACAGTCCCTAGAGCATCCCGTAACTTCTTGCTAAGCACAAGATATACGAATGATTGGGTAGCTCCGGAATCTAAAAGAACATGAGCCGACATACCATTGACCAAAAAGGTCCCTATATAACAGGACATACATACATAAGCATAATAAATTAATATTGAGTAGGAAAATAAATTACATACCAGCCACGACATCTGGCGCTGCTCGAGCCTCCTCTATGGTCAACTGAAATGAACGGCTCTTCACCGCAGGAGCATCCTCCTCTAAAGAGCGGCCATCAGTGATCCTCATTGTGGCAGGCACAGGCGCCGCCACTACTCCTCCCCTTCCCTGCAACCTCGGACAATTGGCCTTTTTATGGCCAGTCTGGTTGTAGTGGAAACAAATCAAGCGCTTCTTGGGGCAATCCCTGCTCACGTGGCCTAGCTGACCACATGTATAACATACCGAGCCCGTCACCCAGCAAACCCCACTATGAGATCTCCCATATTCGGCACACCATCCATGGCCCTATTGGCCCCTACCAGAAGAATCGAAGGTCTTAGGCTTTTTAGCCTGACCTATAACTCATTAAACCTGCTCTGGCTTCCGCTTGGTGTGGTGCTCCAACTCCATCTCCCGCTCCCGGGCCTTCTCCACCATGTCCTTTAGGGTTTTGCACTGCGAAAAGCTCACGAACTCACAAATATCATCCCTCAGCATGGAATGATACCTCGTCCTCCTCATATCCTCATCCGCAACATATTACGGAATCAACAGTGCTTGTTCCCGAAACTTGGCGGTGATCTTTGTCACAGTCTCGGTAGTCTACTGGAGCTCTTGGAACTCGCTCACTAACCGTTGCACCTCAATGGATGATGAAAACTCCAAATTAAAACCTCTAACAAACTCCTCCCATGACATCATAGCCATTCCAGTTGATCCTACCTGGTAGGTCACCTCCTCCCACCAATCCCTCGCTCGGTCCCTCAACATGCATGAAGCAAACTACACTTTTGCTACCTCAGGGCAAGGGCTCATGTGTTGTGCGTTCTCCATGTCAGCGACCCAACATTTACTAATTATGGGGTCCCTGACCCCAAAGAACTCAGGCGCCCCATACGCCTTGAACTCCCAGAACGAGGGAGTTCAGACCCCGATCTGACCTACTGGAATCTCGAGTCGGAAAGACCTGAGCCACTCCTCCATGATCTTCATCATCCCCTCCTTGACGGTCCCAAAAATCACTCAGGTAGCATCAAGAAATCCCCTCGTAACCTCGTTTATGGTGAGCTCACGCAGCCTCTCGTCAATGGGCTCGGTACCGTAGCCTGACCCAAATCCTGATCCTGATCCTGAGCCTTCTACTCCATGACGTGTCACCACATTACTAAACTGAAAAATACCATACAATAAAATGATCAGGAATTTCAAAGGAAATCCTCCATATCGGTCTCCTTAGAGCTACCAGATCTAACATTGGTTCGGGTACAGGTCATGTGCTTTCAGTAGTACGGGCCCAATACTACCTTCCACACCTACCTATACCTTCCCCAAGGCTCTACCTGATAACTCTAATTCGCTCCAGAACAAAACATATCTCACAAACTAACGCATAACTCAAATCCTAGGCTACCCTAAGATTTGCTCCATTCCCTTCAAACCATAACTCAAATCAATCATAAAAAGTTGCCTTATGCATGCAAATTATACATAGAACATGATCAAATAGACTTTCGAATAACAGACTCAACCCTACGACCACAACCAGACGAGGAATAGGAAATAAGGCCAAATCAACCATTCTAAGGTTATAAGATCCTAACCACATACAATTTTAAAGCATACACATAGCAAAATCCATCCGACCATTATATTCCAAATATAAGTATAGCATGGCTAACATATTGGGGAACCACTTACTTGAGCTTGACCGATTACACACATTGCACTCTCCCACTTTTGGTTTTAAGAAGTTTTAACTTTGATTTTTGAAAACAATTTTACAATTTCCTTAGTTTGAGTCCTAACACACCCGAGAGTGTGCCTGAATCCCTCAAACCAAGGCTCTGTTAACAACTTGTAACATCCCAAATTTCCAATAAATTTTTTCACTTTTTTTAAATAACCAAAACATTTCCAAAAGATATAAAATTCCAAACACATTTGTTTTCAAAATCCATAACATCCGATAAATTGTTCATAAAATCAGAGTGTCCAAAATGAAACGCCAGAGAGTGCATGTTACGCCATCACACCGGCCTCTTGCTCTTAGATCCTGAAGTACCTGAAACAACCAACAAACTATAAGCTAATGCTTAGTGAGTTCCCCAGAGTATACCCCACACCATCCATAATTCCACATAATCACATAAACCATATTAGTTGTATCATCCACATATACCACATATGCCATGCATACAAACATACTAGGATGCCATGGAAACCCTCCAAGGTTTTACACTAGGTGCCACTGGAACCCCCATGTGGTCTTAACCCACTGCCATAGGAACCCCCACATGGTCTTAAGTTCCTTCCATGGGAACCCCCACATGGTCTTCACTACTGGCATGGGAAGCTCCTCATGGTCTTAGCTAACCAAAGAAATATCATGCAAGCTAAACATACAAACATACTATGTTGCCATGGAAACCCTCCAAGGTCTTACACCAAATGCCATAGGAACCCCCACATTGTCTTAATCTACTGCCACTGGAACCCCCCAGGGTCTTCCATGCAAATGTCATACCAACATAACACATAACCAACTAACAATCCTCATATCACATAATGTTTCAGCCTTGGTGACTTCGACCCATTTGTATGGTGAGAATACTCACCTCTCAGGAAATGTTGAACCGGTAAAAATCAAATCCCAACTCACAACTTCAAACTCAACCGCTTACAACCACCCTACAACCAACTTCAACAAAATCCTGAATTAACAAAGATACCCTTAAAGTCAAACTTGGTCAACCTTGGTCCAAGTCAAATTCAATAGTCCATGTTGACCCAACTCGCCGAGTTCACTTGCTGACTCGTCAAGTTCCTTCAGTTCTCAGCAAAACTGGGAAAAAACTCTAGTCAACTCGTCGAGTTCGAATAGTGTCGAGAAGATCGAGGAACCCCGGGCCAACTCGCCGAGTTGGAAAAGGTAACTCATCAAGTTTGCCCAATCTTAACTCATTCAGCCACTTTCTAAACGAGTCTAGAGCTCCAAACTATAGATATGATCCCCTAGGGCTGAGATACCATGTAAAGTTGTTGACTTTACGTCCATGCATCGTATTAAGGGGCTAAAACACTCAATCCTAGCTTATTAAGGGATTTAGGGCATGAATGAGGGCCAGGACTAGATAAAGATGGCAACTTTAATTCAAAATAGCCATGAGATGTCCAGATCTGAAGTCATAGCTTCATGACATGCTCAAATCCTTGACCCTAAGATAGGTTAGAAATGACCATATAATTTCATAATAAAAGGCCAAGGTATCAACTTTATACCTTAAAATGGTTGCCACAACAGAGTAAACACCGGATCTATAGCATCTCCCTTCAGCTATGCACTAACCACTTCAAGCTTCTTCACATAAACACCAAAAAGGCACTCCTTAAGCTCTCACACACTCAAAATGATAGCAAAAGCACAAACTAGGGTTTCTCTGGACAAAGGGGGCGATAAGGGAGGCTAACAATAAGGTTTAAGGCCTTTAAATAAGGTGCAAACCCTTAAAATTAGGGTTTTCCTTTCCAGCGTCTACTCATCGAGGTGGAGCTCCCCAACTCATCGAGTTGAGTCCTTAAACCCGTGTCCAAATAAATCTCTACACGAGGAGTTGGAGTTCCCCAACTCGTCGAGTTCCAGCCTAAAACCCTAAAATATTGATAAATAAATAATACATGGACCAAGCGTTACACAAATTCAATTAAAATGGACAAAGAACAATTATTGAATCGAGAACGCGAAAATGAATATTGTCCACACAAAGCATATGTGATTAAATACATATAAGAAAATGTGATTATATATATATATATATATATATATATATATATATATATATATATATATATATAGAGAGAGAGAGAGAGAGAGAGAGAGAGAGATAGACAAATATTGTTTTCGCGTTGTCGATGCAATAATTTTTCTCATATACATTCTCATGTATATAATCACATGTGATTATATGTATTTAATCAAATATGATTTATGTAGAATAGATTTGTTTTCGCATTCTTGATTCAATAGTTGTTATTGTGTATATAATCACAAGTGATTATATGAATTTAATCACAGATGATTCAGACGAACAATATTTGTTTTCGCGTTTTCGATTCAATAATTTTTTTCATCTATTTAATAACATGTGAGTAGATGTATTTAATCATATATGATTACTGTGGACAGAGAATAACCATTGAATCGAGAATGCAAAAGTAATCTTGTACGCATAAATCACAAGTGAGTAAATATATATATATATATATATATATATATATATATATATATATATATATATATATATATATATATATATAATCACACTTTATTAAATATATGAGAAAAACTATTGAATTGAGAACACGAAAATCAATTTTGTCCATATAATTTATATGTGATTAGATACTTCAAATCATATGTGGTTAAGTACATGAGAACAATTATTGAATGAATAACACGAAAACAAATAATTTCCATATAAATCATGTGTGATTAAATACACAAGACTAATTATTTAATCGAAGAAGCGAGAATAAAAAATGTCCACATAAATCGTCTGTGATTAAATGCATACAATCATATGTGATTATATGTATTTAATCACATATGATTTATGTGGGCAATATTTATTTTCATATTTTCAACTCAGTAGTTTGTCTCGTGTATTTAATCACATATGATTTATGTGGTGGGGATTCATATTCACATTGATTTAATAATTTTTTTTCAAGTACTTAATCACATTTGATTATATGTATTTAATCATGTATGATTAATGTGTCATTAAATACATATAATCATATTTGATTAAATATATTTAATCATATATGATTTATGTGGGTAATATTCGTTTTTGTGTTTTTGATTCTATAATTATTCTTTATATATATATATATATATATATATATATATATATATATATATATATATATATATATATATATTAAAAGATAGTTTTCTAAGTATTTTAATAAAAATATCAAACACAACAAGTAAATATGATAACTTGGACCCGTATAGAAAAAAAAGCTAACAAATGTATTTTACAAAAAAAATGCAAAGTTGTTTTCAATTTTTTGATGAGTTCAATACAATAGTTATTTTATACATCACAGTATATAATATTAACAAAAACTTTATGCAACTTTTTCATATACTAAATAATATCAATACATGAATTAACAATACGACTAAGTGGTCATAACAAATTGTTTTTAACAATAAAAAACTTTGTTGCATATCTTTTGTATCCATTTTGTCAAACATGTCAAAAACACATTTTTTTATTAAAAAAAACACTCGTGCTTACCTTTTGTCAAATAAAGACCAACATATCTCTTTTTACTAATCATTAGATATGAAATATAAACTTTTTCAAACTCAAGTTTCATAGGCTTTAAAAAACACAAAGAATCAGTTACAAAAATATTGATATTATTGTTAAGAGAAAAGGTGACCTTGATGAAAGTGACACTAATGTAGTTAGTAGTTTCCCTACCTAGCTTCACAGCTTCATCCACAATAGAGACGAATGAACTGGAATTTCAAATAATCAGTTTAAGTATAAGGGTAGAGGTAAAAGTTGAAGCTTGAAAGCATAAATGCTCCATTCTCCAACTAAACCATTAAACATAGTGTATCTATTAAGTGAGATAATATATCTTCATGAATTAAGTGATAACCTATTAAGTCCATTAATTGAAAAATAAATTGCTCCTTTATATCTTAAATGAATTTCTACAGTGACGTTAATAAATGTTCACCTTCTAATGTAAACTCAAACTTAAAGGCAAAAGCATATGTAGATATTTCCATTCCGTCCATTGATTAACATTGTGAATAGAAAACCATCAGTGAATATAAAGGATAGTTTTGTGGTTCATGAAAATGGCTACGGAGATGAAATACGAAAACAAGCCTTTGGGATTAAATTATACATAGACATAATAACATCTAACTACCTTGAAAGATGTATATATTCTTATAGGAATTTCATCGAACACATGATAAGCAATGCAAATCAACTTTCAAAAATGAGTACTTATGTTACTATGTCATCTAATTCTACCATTTTTCCAACTTCATCACAACTAATTCTCATTTTTTTTCCATTAATAATTAAATACTAAAGTAAAATTTGTGAAAATTTTTAAATGTTATATATCCCTTAACAATTGATTTTTTGTCATCATTTTATACAGTGAGATGAAATGGGAATATATATATATATATATATATATATATATATATATATATATATATATATATATATATATATATATATATATATATATATATATATATATATATATATATATATATATATATATATGAAATTATGGCATCTTAATGATTATTCTGATGAATTTCAAACTAGATTGAGCAAGCATCGAATTTAGATTGTTACCTGTCTAATTACGTCTTATGATGAATTGTAACACATACGACACTTGCAAGGCTGAAATGCAGGAACATGGTTCCAGTACTCCATGATACAACCACCTGTAGAAAATGCCTTCCTAACAGTGGTTATCTCTGGTAGTGATTGATGGTGTCGATGTGATTTGCAGGAGGAGGCGGTGTTGGGCGGAGGGCAATATCATATTTGGATGTCGTTGGTATTGCGTGTGAATAAGAAAAGCACATGGAATAGTTAGGTTAAATTACACATAGGCCCCTCTTTTAATTAAAATTGACGCGTGTTTTTATTTTGTTCTCAAATGTTCTCAAATCCAGAATTGTTCTCATTTGAATATATATATATATATATATATATATATATATATATATATATATATATATATATATATATATATATATATATATATATATATATATATTAGAAAGGTTAGAGGCCTGTGCTAAGCACGACCCATGGAGGGTAATTTAGGTATTTCTTTTACCATTATGTATAGTATAGTGTTAAAACATAAAAATGATAGTACAATGCTATAAATGAATAGACATCAATGTAAAATGCATGAATCATAAAATGAAATTGGGAGTTCATTTGGTCGAATAAGATTCTCGATGCAAACTCCATAATAATTTGGTGGTTGATGCACTTCCAATGAAATTGTGAATACCAACTTTATAAGAATATTTTAATTGTTGGACTTCTCATTTGACATGGTTAAATGGAATGAGCATGTGAATCATGGAACGTAATCTTTAAAAATCACATTAAACCAAAGAGATATTAGTAACAGCTAGACTAAACCAAAATAAGGAAGGGATTTATATATACAAAAATTATCATGAGTTATTCAACGTGGTCCTTCATCAAATTATTCTTCCTTACATAGTAGTTTCTAGTCATAATTAACAAACTAAATTACAAAAATGATCCATGTGCTTCATTTGAGTCATAGAGCTTCTGATTTTGATCCTTATTTTAAAAAATCAAGACAAAAGTCGGATGAGAGACCAAATGGGTGTAAGCTTATGTCATAACATATTTATTTATTATTCAAATCAGAAATGGAAATTGATGTCCATTGACAACATCAAACCCATCAATATATGTTGGTTCTCTTATATTTATAGAAACAATGGATTCATTTTCATTGAAGCACGTTTCATCAAGTTCAAATTTTTATTATTGTAAAAATGATAATGTTGCAAATAAAAGGACGGGATAATAGCTTTTTATAGTCCTTCATTTTCTTAGAAGCATCAGGATCATTTGGACATCCTTTTACCTACATTTGTGTCAATGTAAAGAAAATCAATTATAAGTGTCAATGTTCAAGTGAAAATAATTAAAACCATAAGTAGATGGAATCGATACAAACCCTTTAACAATCCTTGAGTGTTTCTTTAAACTTACCCATTGCAAGATATGTAGCAACAAGTTGGTAAAAATCGTATCAAAGGTATAGGTTTAATGAACAATGATATAATCACCTTCTATAGTAAAACACGACTTAACTAACCTCTACATCATGGTGATGATGATGGTAACCATGTACTTCATCATCACTATCATCATTGATAGAGCAATTTTTTACTTTGCTACTATCTTTTTGTCTAGTTCGCATTAACATCTATCATCAACATACAAGGCTAGTTTTCTTCTTTACCACAACCAAAGCACCTTATAAATCTACATAAGAACAAAGTATAAGAAATCATATGTATATCCTAATCCTAAACTCTTTCGGATATTCAGAACCAGGCATGGCAACAACCACCAAACTCAAAAAGAAACCCACCAAGATCAGATAGTATTCCACTTGTTTTTGACTAATCGGTAATATCAATAAAATCATGAAATTTGAGAGATTTTCCAGACAAATGAAATTACTTGGTCATATTTTTTTTCTCCACATCATTAAATTTATGCAAATGGAAGGCCTTGCTAGAAAAATATTCCCAATTTCTACAAGAAATTTAGCACAAAAAATATTCGATCTTTTTGCTCAACAACTTCCAAATTGCGGGTTCTAATTTAAAGTAAATATCATCAGTACCCATGAGAATAATTTTGTTCTAGTAATTTTATAATCAAACAGCGATCCGGTAACTAAAATTAAGAAAGAAGATACAATGATGTAGAATAAAATAGAACCTAGTGAATACATGTCTGTTAATCCACATGTGAAGTTGATGTAAACTAGGGTTGATGAGACAATTGTGGTTATACAAAGGGGATTGGGATCGTGATTGGAACAAAAAGACAAAATCTCAGACTAATACGCTTCAAATCCCTGAACAGATGGTCCGAAACTGATAGCCTTAATAATCCTTATAGGAATCTGAATAGGTTTGAATATCATGGGGCATTCCTCTTCGTTTATCCAGCATAAAAAAATCATAACATAGGTTGAAGAAGTAGATGGACGCTAGAAACTGGTAATTTCGTAAATGCAAAAGATAACTTATGGAAGAAATTGGAACTGAAGAATTAAACGTTTATTTTCAGCAATAAATTCCTTGTTTTTCAAATTAAAAATCCCTAATTTCCAAAATTACATAAAGATGAAGATGTCTGGCGATTTTTCTAGAGTCATTGTTAGGTTTCCTTTTCCCAAATATCACTCTAACTGCGAATCCATCAAAAAACACCAACAACCTCCATCGATGATGTTTTTGTAGAGAGAGAGAGAGAGAGAGAGAGAGAGACAAAAGAAATTCAGTATTATCATCAAATTTGACCGTCTCTAATCTTCCATAAAAGTTGCACCACTACTGATGATGAACGGACAAATTCAACATTTGAGATTGTTTTTTTATACCAAAGTGTTTTTTCTAATTTGGCGGCCATTTTGGACCACAAAAAAAATCGACGACGAAAGCAAAACAAGAAAGCATGCCCTAACTTCTTCCCTTGAATTTGGTAGATCGAACTAAGGATATGTGAAGGATGTGTAATGAAATGTGTATGACGAATTGATATGACAAAGGGTATACGATGAATCGATACATGGACTTTGAGACGGAGGTGTTGTGAATTGATGTCCATCATGTTGTGAAGAAGGTTGGTTACTTCTTAAAGGAACATATTAGATTGATGTTAGCGGCAGGAGAATAAAAGGGCTTTTAGTTTTTTCTTTTACAAATAATGATGTCAGTGTTGATGTTGGGGAGGAATTCGGAGTTGGACTTATTGGCAAAGGTATATCGTAGAGTCGATGGTCAAGTCAATATGCAAAATGTGAAATGTTGAAGGAGGGTGAAAAACATTTTTCGTTG
This sequence comes from Lactuca sativa, assembly GCF_002870075.4. Classification (NCBI taxonomy): domain Eukaryota; kingdom Viridiplantae; phylum Streptophyta; class Magnoliopsida; order Asterales; family Asteraceae; genus Lactuca; species Lactuca sativa. The sequence goes on from NC_056626.2 coordinate 388,299,670, forward strand.
TGGTAGGTTGCAACATTCGAAAAATTGGCTACGTGGCGTGAAAGAAAGCCTAGACATTTAATATTTGAGGCAAGAGAAAAATAGGGTTTATATATATATATATATATATATATATATATATATATATATATATATATATATATATATATATATATATATATATTATGTGCTAAAATGCACCAATAAGAATTTAGTAAACATTAAATGTATATTAAATGATATCCATACTTATAATTCTTTTTTATGTAAACTAATTAAATTCGTCATTAATGTCAATAATAATATTCTTTCAGAATGAATTCATATAGAATAATAAGAGTGTATTCCAGCAGAATGAGAATATATTCTACTAGAATACACCCTCATTCTTCATATTCCATACACCTTTATTGTATTTTAAGTTAGTGAGTCTTGAAAGAAAGTTATTGCTAACATAAAAACCTAGATACAAATTCATTTTCAAAGAATGTTATTGCTGACATTAATGACGAATATAACTAGTTTCCTTAAAGAGAAAATTATGATTATGGATATCATTTAATATACATACAATTATGGAAACATTTTATATATATCTTTATTTAATTAAATAATAATTAAATTTTACTAAATTCCTATTGGTGCATTCTAGCACGCAATAAATATAAGAAATACTTTAACCTATCCATATATATATATATATATATATATATATATATATATATATATATATATATATATATATATATATATGGATATCATTTAATATACATACAAGTATTGGAAACATTTAATATATTTCTTTATTTAATTAAATAATAATTAAATTTTACTAAATTCTTATTGATGCATTCTAGCACACAATAAATATAAGAAACACTTTAACCTAGACCTATATATATATATATATATATATATATATATATATATATATATATATATATATATATATATATATATATGGGGATAGGGATAGGCAATATACATTACAGCCTCACCTAAGCTTAGGTGTGTATATATATATATATATATATATATATATATATATATATATATGTGTGTGTGTGTGTGTGTGTGTGTGGAGATGGGGATAGAGAATATACATTACAGCCCCACCTCTAAAATATTTAGTTTGAACTTAGTAATTAAACTCGATTTGGTTTTCATTTGGTAAATATATCGTCCCCAATAACATTTCTTCCCTTCATTATCGTTTTACCATCCTTGTTTTCATTATTCCATTATCGTTTATTACTTCACTCTAGTGAACATTATTGTTTTCCACCGTCACGAAGGTCGAAGATAATCAATGTTCTTGCTTCCTTATCAAAACTATTGTGTATATCATGAAGCTGCATCTTCAGGTGTTAATCGTGAATCCCCTAATCACAATTTTTATATGGTAATAAAACAACTTATTTTCATGAGGTTTAGTACCTAAGCTTAGTTGGGTTGTAATGTATATTCACTTTTCCCTATATATATATATATATATATATATATATATATATATATATATATATATATATATATATATACACCTTAATAAGCTTTTAGCCTCAAATGCTGTATTTTAAGAGGTACAAACTATTATGCAATATATATACCCTAACTTTATGCATAAAAACATCAGGAATCTTATTTTGGTCAACAAAAGTACTACATGTTATCCTATCCTATAAATTGAACAGTATTGCCTCACGTTTTTGAAAAGAATCGGTCAAAGCTAACCTGTATTCCCTTATTTTCAGTATCAAATGAATCAGTCGTTAAGAAATACACTTAATAATACAATCTCCTCTCTTTGTAGAATCTATAGAAGACGTTTTGTACAACATTATCTCTCTACCTTCTCTCCTCTCACTAAGTATTCAGGACCCTAAACACATCTCTTACCCTGCCACCACCACTCTTCTCCATGGTGTTATGTGTAGATCTAAATCAAGATCTCCAAACCACCATCATTGATTGTTTTTTATGATTTAGATTATAACTTGGCTTGAAGGTATACGTACGACGACATTTTCATGGGAAAGCATGGTTAGGTTCGTGGTCTTCTTTGCCTCCGGTTATTAGATTCTTGTCGAGTTTCATAAGTCTTCCTTCAATTTAGGTTAATGTGAAACAAAGCATAATTGTCACACAGTTTGGAAGCTACTTAGGGAGAACGTGAAGAAGCAAGTATGTTGTTGGGATAGTGTATCGTTGTTCTCAATCTTTTCTTTATTAGCTTTTTGTTTACATTTACTGAAATTCAGAAAACTTGAAACAACCATCGACAATGGAGGTATATATTTATTTTTTGATTTATTGTGTTGAACTGAAGATGTTCCGTGAAATCCGTGGAATGATCTTGATCCCTAAATCTTACTCTCTATCTCTACTTTAATCCATAAACTCACTCTTGATCTTGATATTTTGCAGATAGGAGACAACCTACGATTTCAAGCCCTAAATTTCAACAATGAGCTTTTTTTCTTTTTCTACTATGATTTTAGAAGCTGTCACTGCACATTCAAGGTAAGCAACAATTTCAAGCCACAAACATCACAACAATTTCAGGACATAGACTTCGGAAGTGGATATGGGATTTGTGTTCACTAAGTAATTATAATTTTTACATTTTTCTCTACAAGAAGCTAATCTGGGATCTTGGTTTTCCCTCGTATCATTCCCTTTTTCCCACTGACTACAAATTTTTTGATTTTCCAGTCCAGCTCTTTATTCTCCTAAACAATAAGTGAATTTGACGATGTAAAGGAATTTTAACCTCAAACAGCTTGCTAGAACCCTAATCAAATAAAAAAAGGTTTATAGTTATCTATTAAAATGAGTATTTTTGAAGTTAAATTTGATTCAAATTATCTTTTAGCTTAAAAAAATAATACCATTGCTTATATATTGTAGTCTTTTTATCATTCTTAATTTTTAGTTTAAATTCATAGAGCATGGTAGAAATTAGACTTTGAGTAGCTTAGTTGCCTTCACAACAACACATCATGGTATTGCCAGCCATGTCATTGCAGCAAAACACATTTGAGCCAAACACTCTCTTTACAGATGAGAGATCTTATGCTAACTTTAACCTATTGGCTTCACATTCAAGACCACAACCTTGGGGGTTAAAGACAATTAGTTTTTCGGATGATGGTGTTGTGTATGTATGATGGATTCATGAAGAGGAATTTGAGAGAAAATATGAGGAACAATGGAAGATTTGAAATTGTAGTATGAGCAACACTTACAAGAACAACAATAATAAGACAAAAGAAATGCCAATCTATAATAATAACAGTAACAAATCTAAAACCACTTAATTTATTTTGTTACCTTTTACATCTGTGTTTGGTTTTTTTTGCAGATTTATTTGATTTTTTTGTTCGCTTTATAAGTTATTTCAAGTAATATGTGGTTATCTACTTAAATGATTCTTTATATTTGCTGTATGTGCTTGTTTAACTGTGTCTTTGTGTGTTTTACAATAGAGTTTCTGGCTTGGATGTGGAGGGAAACAATGTTTCACAAGGTATCACTGGACACTTTTAGAATGAAGCTATGAAGCAAAAATATGAAATTAATGTTAATTTGTTCAAATTTTTAACTAATTCGTGATTTTAAGCAAAATATCAATTTTATAGGTTTATTGGATTCTAGATACAAATTTATAGATATAAGTTTTCATCTTCAAAGATAATATTCGAAATAAACCTTTTTTGATACTATAAATTTGATTGAGGTACGCAACTTTTTTATCATTTTTGTTTGTTTTTTTGGTGATTATAAAGGTAACTTTGATACATATTGATTATTATTTCTTATGTGATATCTCTCTCTCTATCTCTCTATCTCTCTCTCTCTCTCTCTCTCTATATATATATATATATATATATATATATATATATATATATATATATATATATATACATTGATGGGAAAATTGACTATTATCCCTTTTTATAGAAGATGAATAGCATCCCACTAGACTTTTACAATACATAACATACTAAGGAAATATAATAGCTTATAAAAGATTACTCTTTAAGGGATTCTAATATCGTAAATTAAAAAGTAAGCTTATGAAAACAAATAGATGAATCCATTGATACATTTTTATAAAAAAAATTATGATTGGTTATGTTGATTGTAGATCTGACTTATGAGTGTTGTATTACAAATAGCTCTATGATTTTATTCTCAATTTAATACGAATGTTATGATGTTAACAAATTGGATTTATCACATTCTGTTTCACGAGTCTTAATTATATCTTTTTTCAAATGGTGGAGCTGTGATTTTCTTTTATATTTTAATACAAATGCTATGATTTTAACATATTGGATTTATATATAGTTTTTGTGTGTTTATTTAAATTAAACTCTATAACTAATATTGTGAGTTATGATGATAGGGAACTTATTCAACAAAGAGGGCTACCAAGAAATCACACAAATTTGTGACTAATTTAAAATTGAAGTCTCATCTTTTTGATCCAATAAATCACTCAATATTGTGACTGTATTTTGTGACATGTGTTAGAGCCCGATATACTTTATCCATATTTGACCATTTTACCATTCTTTTATGTTTAGAGGCGTTTTGTGCATTCCTAAGTTTCTGCTGTAGAATCCTTTAGTGTTGTTGATAAAATTCTTTGCATCAAGCTCCTCTGTAAAAGGTTGTTAAAGGGAAGATTTAATGGAAATCCATCATGGCGTTGTATGTGAGTATGTCCAAGGTGCTCCTGACTCCAAGGTGCTGGGGAAATATGGTCTAGGAGATGTAATGAACTCTTCATCTTTTGCAAAAAAGATATGGTGTAAAAGGCTGTAAGGAGTCCTTCATTGTTGTTTGGTCTTTTCCTATAAGACACTACCTGGAGGGCCGAGACCGGGAGTACAACCCACAGTTGCTTATCTTGTAGGGTTTATTATTATTATTTTTTTCAGACATTTAATTACAAATAAACTAGATTCCATGTGTAGAAGATTATATAGGTGGTTTTAGGAGTAATTTAGCAGGAGTGGTTAGATTTGTCGTTCAAAAAAAAAAGATTATATTATAAAAGTTGGACGTTTGGGGTTAAGTTAATAGGGGTGATTTGAGTTTCTTTAATATACATGGTTTACATATTACTGTCTAATATATGTATAATACATTTCCGTTTTAATGTTCATTATTAGATGATCAACGTCACTTATAAGATTGGATGGAGACTAAATCTTTCAAATATTCTTAGATGAACATCATTTAATGAAATCACTCAACATATTAAACTTAAGGGAAAAATATGGATTTTGGTTCCTTGAATAAACATTTATGAAAATTTAATTATGTGCCCTAAACCATTTCTGGAAAATGCAAAAAATAAAATAAAAATTGTTAGGTATTAATATTCCATGTTTTATCGTATAATCCTTCTTGTATCGAAAAAATGATTCGTTCCAGATATATAGATGTAATAATCTGTTTGCGCAAAAACACTAATAGCTTCTTAAAACTAATTTTTAAAAGAAATTATTCGTACCCGTCGTTTGGTGCGGGTAAACGGTTAATATATATATATATATATATATATATATATATATATATATATATATATATATATATATATATATATATATATATATATATATATATATATATATATATATATATATATATATATATATATATATATATATATATATACACACACCATGTTAGAAAGCTATTACTAATAAGAAAACTATTTTTCAAAAAACTTATTTATCATCGTAGCTTTGTGCTTACCCATATCTAGTTTTTTCATCAACAAATACATTTATCATGTTATTATATATCAAATAGTAGGTGTAAAGAGATACATATCATGAATGGTTCATGATCATTGATACTATCCAATAAAGATGGCATCAACACCACTCGAATTAAAACTAAATAAGACTTGAAAAACTGCATGTTTTTAACGTATTTTAAATAAAGTGCATGAAAAAATTTGACATCTTCTAATCAATTGCTACGATTTCATCTTGTATACACACGAGTTAATAGTTTGTTCGTATAAAAACTATTGGTGTAAGCAATGAATGATCAACTCACAACTATTGTTTTAATGTTTACATCCATGTGTAAATTGTTCAAATCCAAATCTACTTACAAACCCAGTGTCACGAAAATATTATATTTCACTAAAAATGATACAGAAAAAAAAAATCAAATAATAAGATATTTGTATTACATTGATATGAAAATACAGAAATAATATCATGTGAATCCAAAGTTCAAATGGATCGCTTGGACCCAAATTAAACAATAATTAGTCAAAAGGCGAGAAGCCCATGACTTTCAACTCCAAAGAAATAAGCTTTAAAGTTCAAAAAATCAAAAATTTCGCCGTTGCCGGGGATCGAACCCGGGTCACCCGCGTGACAGGCCGGAATACTTACCACTATACTACAACGACTTACGATGCAGATTTTGGTAAGTATGATAATCAACTTTAGCTTTTTGTAGACAGATTTGTTAAGAAAATGAATAGATGATGACACCCACAACTTTGGTGCTGTATGTATCCACCACCTTTGTATGGCTGGCTACCAGCAAACATAAGTTGACTTAGTGTTCAATGAAGATTAACAACTTTGACTGTATTTAGTTGCTATAAATAATATGTTCTATTTGGTCTCTATTAATTTAGTTATGTGAATTATGATCGTTGAGAGAGGGAAGAATTGATCCATGACAGTTGTTGCAGTTTGTGATTATAATTTTCACAATGTCGTCTCTAAGTTTGAATTTATTTGTGAATATGATCTTAACCTATATAAAATGATTTTAAATTTTGACCGATATGGATTTACTTCAAATCTTGTACTGAATTTGCAAATTTGTGTAAAGGATAGCCTGATAAGAACCTTATCTACAATGAAATGCAAATTTAATAACGACAATAAAACAATTTCAAAATCTATACTAAATTGTAATTTCGTATAAAACATAACGACTAAATCTGTAATTTAGTTTAGGTTTTAATGTTTTATTCTCCATAAAGGATTTGTACTATAGTGATTGTGAGATAATAGTAAAATAATATTACAAATAATAAGTATAGAAACATCTATGTAACGTTCCAAAAATACCGAATGAAAATTTTGTTTTTAAATCAACCAAAACATTCATTCATTATTATTAAAGATAGTGATAGTATCAAATGTGTTTCCAATATCATCAGCATAATAACAAAATCATAAGTATAAAATCTCTTGTAAATGCAATGCAATCATGTCGGACCCTTTCCGTTGGAACCAGAAATACCTAAATTATTTAAACATAAAATCGTAAGTACAAAGTTTAGTAGGTTTCCTAAAATACTACATATCATACATAACATAACGGGTCTATTTCAACCCCAAGAAGATGTTATGAGCCAAATCATAGTCTTACTCCCTGCCATGGACCAATCATGGTCTTTACTTGTACAAAAGACAGGGGTCGGATCCTGGTCTTCCGTACAATTGTCATTGGCCAAACCCTGGTCTTCTATGCAAGTATCACAAAGACTACTAGCATTATACATAGTATAGTGAGAAAACTTACCTCGCAACATAATCAACAGCTAACCAGAGTACATAGCCAAGAAATTAGTACTACACACCACCTCCACAAGGTCAAAAATGAGATGAAGATGATAGATTCTAGCCAAAACCAAGCTCCCAGCCTATAAGATGAACTCCTTCTTCTTATAAGCTTCACAAAATGGCTTCACACTCTTAAAACGCACACAAAGAGGCTACGGTTTGGGTGAGAATCGTTTCCATAGGATGGAGGCTGCCTAAATGAGGCAGCCCTAGGAGTTAGTGCCTTTAAATAGGCCAAGACCTTGTTGTTGAGGTCAAATTATGTTGTGAGGTGTCGAAGGGTTTTGAGTCTGTCTTAGTGTCGAAGTCTGTATTTCAGCTTATGTTGTATGTATTTCATAAAGGCACATTTGTATGTCGAAGCTTAGAGTTTTAGCCTTTATGTATTTTTTTTAGCTTTTGACTTTCTATAAATAGGGATAGGTTCTAGAGTTAGAGTAACTTTTGAGCATTCTTGTGTTCTTACTCTATTCATTCTCTGTAACATTCAAAAGTATTATTGAGCCATCCAGATCTTATTTACTCCTTGTGTTCATGTTTTAATTCATACTCAGATTTCATTTCCATTACTTGATTCATGCGAACTACAATTGGTATCAGAGCAGGATTCTAGCAATAGATCTCTGGTTTTCTTCTCATTTCAAAAGTTTTTGAGTCACTATTTCAGATTCAAAAATATTCCGCACATTTGATCCAGAAAATCATTTCAGTTCAATTGCTTTGATTTGATTCTGTTGTTCGTTTGATTAATCAAGTGTTTAGTGTTTGATTCTTAAAAGATTCAGTTCTTAGATTCCTCTTTTTGAAGCTTTCAACTTTTGTGTCCGTACAATAATGGAGAAATTCAACATGAACACGATGACTTCTTATTCTCATCTTCTTAGTTCTTCAACCAAAATCCCTATGTTGATTCCTGAATATTATGATCAATGGGTTGATAGGATGGAAGACTATCTAAATGGAATCGATGAAGATCTCTAGAAATGCATTACTGATGGAATTCATACTGCAACTTTGTTCAAAGAGGTTGGAATTGCAATTTCTAATACAAATGTTGGTCAACAAACAGAGAAACTGATGAGAAATGAGAAAAGATGCTTGTGTGAACTCTGTGCTGCTCTTCCACCGTTGGCTTACAACCACGTGCGTGGTTGCAAGACTTCTAAAGAAATTTGGGATACTTTGAAAAACAAGTGTCAAGGGAGTGAGAAGACGAAGAAGAGCTATGTTAAGCAATGTTTACTTGAGCAAGGAGAATTCAGACAAAAAGAAGGTGAAAATAGTAAACTCTACTATGATTGTCTATATGAATTAATCTTCAAATGTAGTCGCTATGGAGCCATTCGCACAACAATGGAGTTCAACTTGACTTTTCTGATGGGTCTTCACAAGAAGTGGCGTAATATCAGTCTGATGATTAAGACGCAACAAATTTTTGACAACATTTCTCTTTTTGATCTCTATAATGTTTTGGAAGCTCATGAAAGCGAGATCAATGAAATTGTTGAAGAAACAAAAATGAGTTTAGGTGGTCCTCTAGCAATGATGTCGAAGGTGACAGCTAGAGAAGTTGAGGTCGAGGCAGCTGAGAATGATGGATCTGAAGATGAAGTTCTGATTGTTAATTTTGATGACAAAGCAGTGGCTTTTTACACAAACAAGAAAGTGAAGAAATTCTTCAAGAAGCCATTCAATTCAAAGTTCAAAGGAAAATGTGATTTTAAGGGAAACTCATCAAATGCGAAGGGTATGAGAGAGGAGACAAAAGTGGAGATAAAAAATAACAAGACTGAGGTTGTGAAGCCAGAGAAGAAGCTGAAAGGGAACTCTGGTGTCGATTGCCATTACCATAATGGTGCAAACCATATGGCAAGTGATTGCATTTTGAGGAAAAGAGAAGATAAGAAAGAAAAACTGAAGGATGAGGCTTACTATGCTGCAAAGCTGGAAGAAGTCAAAGCAAAGAAGAAGGGGATGTCTTTGATTGCTAGAGGAAGTGGCTAAGGGGATGGAACGTATCAAATTTGGTCATCTGGGCCAGATGATGAAGAAATGAGAAACCCAACTCATGGACCAATGTACGCGAAGTACGAAGAGGGAAGAGAGGGAGAGGAGAATGTTACTGGAAGATGTTTTGTTTCTACCATAACTCACAAGTCTCCAATGACTTCAAAGGTACGTTCTCTTCTTGAATCCTTTAATATTCCTTCTAGTTCATATAATTTGATTTTATCTGAGTTTGATGAAGCTATTACATATGTTAATGATTTGCTTACTTCTGTTAGTAGTGATGTTGAAAAGTCAAAATCATTACTGCTAGAAACCCATAGGAGCTTGGAATCAAAGAAGTCTAGGATAGACAATTTAGAGTTACAGCTTATTATGTTAATTATGATAAGGAAAATTTGAGTATGGACAATCAGATTTTGTTAAAACATCGCAATATATACTGTAATTCTGCAAAAAGACTATATGCAAAATTAACTAATTTACATCATTCTTCAGACATAAGCAAAGAACAGCATAGAAAAATTTTACAATTTTTAACTTTCAAAAAGGAGAAAATAAATGAGACTTCTTATAACTATGAGAAAAAAGATCTCTGAGTTTGACAAGGTCCCAAATGATAGATATGCATATGGTATTGTTAATATAAATGAATGTTTGAATGCTAAAGATCTTGTTAATATTGTGAGTGAGACCCTGACCAAACACGAACAAATAAAAATTTTGAAAAAGACTGAGAATTCAACATCTGACTCTCAAAACAATTTTGTTGATATTGAAGATGATTATGATAATATCAGTGAAATTTTGGAGGAGGAAGTTGTTGATTGTTCTTAGTTATCTGTCATTAATGTCACTTCAATGGCTAAGGGTAAAGAAATACGTGATGATTCTTCAGTTAAATTTGACACTGACCAACCCTTTACTTCTAAAGTTCATGACCCTGATCATGTGATTGTCTAAGATAATCAAACAAATAGTGATGATGATAAAGAAGTTTCGAATGAAACAACAATTCCCAAAGTGGTTGTTGATCAAGTGTATGAGGAAACAGAGAAATCCGACAAGGTGATGAAGGAAAAAGGTCCTCATTATCTCGAATCAAACACTATTGTTTATCCTAACTTCAAATGCACAGATGATGTTGCCTTTCCAAATCAAGTGTTTGTTACCTTAGGAAATGGTAACAATGTTAAAACGATGATCAACAAAATTATTATTGAGTACAACAAAGCGGTTTCAAAAGATGGATTTTTCTCAACCCAAAGTACCATCGAAAACAATCTTAAAGGAAAAAACCAAAAAAGAATTTGGGAAGTTAAGAAAGAAAAAGAAAAGGTTGACAAATCTTCAAATGAATTAGTTGTTCAAAACACAAAATCTCAAATGTTTTATGAACAAATTCAAAAGATTTCAAAAGATGAAGGAATTTCGATGACTAAAGCAAAGAAAAAGGTTTATTGGCAAAAAGTTGAGTCTCGTAAGAAACAAAAAGTTTTGTTAACAAAATCATCTGAACAGAAAAAGTCTGAACAAGTTAAGACTTCTTCTCAAAATAAGTCTTTTGTTCAGAACAAACCCGCTCAAAAACAAAATGATTTATCAAAAAATCAAAAACCAAATATTCAAAAATCAAGAAATGAGAATTTTTTTAAAAAAAACACCAACAAAGGAATTTTGTTCTTAATCAACAAAATGCAAGGTTTTCACAAAATAATTTCCAAAGAAATGGTTTTCAACAAAATAAACAAAGAATTTTCCCTCAAGTTCAAAATCAAAGAATATTTTCAAATTAATAACAAATTTTCGATCAGACAAATGTCAACTACAATAAACGTTTTCAGAATTGTTACCAACCATATGCTCAATCAACATTTCCAAAATGACACTTCGATAAGCTGGAAGTCAATGGGAAGAAAAATGAATCTTTTAAACCCAAACAACCAAATTTTTCCAACCCTGTTTCGAAGCAGCAAGTTAAAGCTTCTTTTGTTAAAGGAAAATATGATGTGAAGAATATTAATCATTGGCTCGAAGGCAAAGGAAAGCCTTATCAATCTGGGAAGTTTTCTCAAGAGGAAATCTGGTAGTCTTAAACTGGTAGCTTTTCGTCAATAGAATCGAATCCCTCTGTTCGACAATGGAAAGCTATTCCCAAAGCAAAGGTTGATGTGAAACGAACTGAGAATGAAAAAGGGAAAGTCAGTGTCGAATCTAAACCAATAAATGCTTTCCTTTCGATACCCATGTCTAATGAAGTTAACTTAATCGATAGTTTGAAATCCAAAGTTCGTAATTAGGTTTTAGGTTCTTCATTTCACATTGCATTTCAAACTAATCACCAAGGACCCAAAAAGCCTTAGGGACCTAAATTTTTCCATTGATTGCAGGTTTTATGTGACGATCAATATGATGAGCATTGGTACATCGATAGTGGTTGTTCTCGTCACATGACTGGTAGGAAGGAAAACTTGCGAGATTTTCGAAATTTGGAAAATGATGGTGTGGTGAAGTTTGGAAAAAAAATCAAAAGTGTCAAGTCAAATGTAATGGCAAAGTCACAAATGGGAAGTTTACAGTGAATCGGGTAGCTTATGTTGAAGGTCTTCAACACAACTTGATAAGATTTCGCAACTTGTTGTGGGCACTAGTAATCAAGTTGTATTCGATGAAGAAGGAAGTGTGATTTCTAAAAAAGAAACAAAAGAGGTCCTACTCAAATCGAAGAGAAAAGGAAAAATGTTTACCCTTGACATCAAACCAATTGTTGGTGTTCCCTCGGTTTGTATACTTTCGAAGGCGTCATCTGATCTTAGCTGGTTATGGCATAGAAGATTGTTTCATCTGAATTTCAAAAATCTCAACAAATTGGTAGTAAATGATCTTGTTCTAGGCTTACCTGTTTTAAAATTTGATAACGATTCATTATATGCAACATGTGAACAGGGAAAGCAACATCCACAGACTCATCCAATTACCATTGATTCGAAGATCATTGAACCATTGGAACTTCTTCACATTGATCTTTGTGGACCTCCAATTGTTGAAAATCTCAACAAGAAGAGGTACATATTGGTCATTGTTGATGATTTTTCAAGGTTTACTTGGGTTTACTTTCTTCGACAGAAGTCTGAGATAACACAAGTAATGATCGACTTCATAAAGCTTATTGAACTCAGTTTGAGGAAGAAAGTCAGAAAGATCAAAAGTGATAATGGCTCTAAAATCAAGAATAAAGTTTTTGATTCATTTCTCACTGACCTAGGGATTTCGCATAATTTTTCATCTCTTTACACACCCCAACAAAATGGTGTTGTCGAAAGAAAAAATCGATCTCTTTGCGAAGAAGCAAGGACATTCTCTTTGTTCAAGCAGTTAAGAGAGTGTAGGAGGATGTAAATTTGAAATTTGAAGAGCTTCGAACTGAGCTGATCAAGGAGGTTGCTACACTTGATTATAGTTACTCTAATCTTCATAAGAAGGTTGATACGAAGTCTTACAATTTACTTCTTTCCAAGGTTGATACGAAGTCAGAATCTTAATGGTTTTGCCAAAATGGAAGAATTACTGGGAAGTTTGAAGGTTTTGGTTTCACAAATTACAGTTTCTCCTTCATCTTCAATTTCACTAGAATCCATGTCAAGATTATTTTCTTCGTTGGAGTCCAACTTGAAGGCTAAACTGGCTCCTATTCTCAAGTTGGCCAATTTAATGCCTCCGGATGCCCCACCTGTTAAAACAAGGGTGTAGGGGGGAGATAAGGTTGGTGCTTCTGGTTTGTCAAAAGATGGTGATGGTTAAAAAGTTGTGGGGAAGGTGTTTAGTACATAGATTCCTACTTTTCTTCCAACTTTTATGTCATCTGCATCAACTACCATAACTTCGAAGCCTTTGACTAAAGGTATTACTATTGGTTCATCTACTGGTGGATCAAGTTCGAAGCCACCTTCATTGAAACAAGATAAGGAAGGAAAAGGGAAGGGTATCAGTTTTAAGCCAAGTAAAGAGGAGAAGAAGATTGCCTTAGAAAAAGAAATGGAAAGACAAAGGCAAATTCAGAGTATTCTAAGATTAAGGCTAGGAGACCCACCTGGTCTTGGGAAGGGTGAACAAAAAAACCTTACAGTTATGAAACCATCGAGCAAATCTATGCACTTGGAGAGATGCATGATTTTATGAAAGTCCTAAAGAAAAGTTATGAGATAGAAAATTCAAACTTCAACCAACTGGATTTTCCTATCAACCACATGACATTCATTTAAGCTCAGTATGAACTAATAGACAAATTCGAAGACAAAGAAGAGTTCAAGAAGCTGAAAATGAGGTTTTATGTTGTACTTGGAAATAAAGAAGAAGAGATTTGGTCACTAGTAAAGATTTTCAAGGTGTTGGGTATAACTAAGGATCAACTATTCGAAGGGTTATTGCAGAACTTTCATTTTCATGTAGTTCGTGCCAATAATGTAGCTTGTGATTTTTCTGTAGCTGATTTTCCTTTGATGAATCTTAATGATCTCATCTGTATGGAAAAAATCTTAAGTGGGGTTGACGCTTCGAAACTCCAAGTTACAAACAAAGAAGATTTTTTGCTCGGGTTTGCACATATCAAGCTCTTTATTGACAATTATTATGATTGTCTTGCCTTACCGGATGTGGAGTTAGCTTTGGCTATGGGAAAACAAATCACTATGACACAATCTTTATTGAAAGGTGTAGGAAGCTCGAAGAAGTCTGATGATGGGGGGAATATGTGTTAAACCATTGTGAATAGTGTTTGTGGGGAAGAATAAAAACAACAAGAATACCAATTTTTTATTCAAAGTTGAAGATGTTGAAAGATACAGTAACTCTCAGTATATGAATCTACTTGTTTATATTAATAATTTCAAGAGGAATAATGAAGGAGACAAAGCTGATATTCGAAGAACAATTTTTGGTACATGGAGATTAGAAGAGTTCTTCATCAGGCTACGAAGATGCTAATAACCTAGGACTTGACACTGCTCACAAATGGGGAGAATGTTGGGGTCGAATTTTGTTGTGAGGTGTCGAAGGGTTTTGAGTCTGTCTTAGTGTCAAATTCTATATTTCAGCTTATGTTGTATGTATTTCATAACGGCACATTTGTATGTTGAAGCTTAGAGTTTTAGCCTTTATGTATTTTTCATTTTTTTTGTTAGCTTCTGAATTCCTATAAATAGGGATAGGTTCTGGAGTTGGAGTAACTTTTGAGCATTCTTGTGTTCTTACTCTATTCGTTCTCTGTAACCTTCAGAAGTGTTATTGATCCATCCAGATCTTATTTACTCCTTGTGTTCATGTTTCAATTCATACTCTGATTTCATTTCCATTACTTGATTCATGCAAACTACACTTGCCACGCCGTGGAGGTTCACAGATGCGTGTTTTCCCTAACCTGGCTGCCACATCGTGGTCATTCCATCACCACGTCGTCGCCTAGACAAAATCCTAAAAAATTAATTGATGAAATTAAATTTAGATGAACGATATCAGAAAACTGGTGTTACAACTCTCCCCCACTTGAATTAGATTTCCTCCTTGAAATCCATTGCTATAAATAACTCAAGATAATGCTTCCTCATCTCATCTTCAAGTTCCCAAGTCCATTCAGAACCTTTCTGGTTCTACCATTGCACCTTCACCAAACCCACATACTTTTTGTGCAAGGTCTTCGTCTTCCTGTCAATAATCGCAATAAGTCTCTCCATAAAATTCAAGCACTCATCGACCTGGATATCATCCAAAGGAACCATTGTGCATCATCAGCTAAACACTTTCGTAGTAGATAGACATAAAATGTGATGTGAATCTGGCTAAGCTCGGTGGGTAAATCTAATCGGTGTGCAACCTTGCCCACTCGGGCAATAAATCTGAATGGATCAATAAACCTATAGCCTAACTTGCTCCGCTTCCAAAACCAGATGTCGCCTTTCTAAGGTGACACCTTTAGAAGCACAAGATCTCCCACCTGAAACTCAAGGTTAGAGCGGCGTCGGTCATCGTAACTCTTCTGCCTGCTTTGTGCGGTACACAACCTATCCCACACTTGCTGAATCAACTCAGTAGTCTTGAGCACCACTTCGATGCTCCCCATCACTCACTGACCGACCTCACCCCACGAAATCGAAGTCCAACATCTCATTTTTAGTTAATTATATGTACTTTTTTATAAATTCTGTAGAGGATGCACTAGAGTTTTTTCTACATCTGATAGAACAAGTTGAACGAATTCATTCCGGTAACCCTATTTTGGACCCTTATAGAAGCTTCAAATTTGGTATTGAAGAGTGACTACAATGTCCTTCTGGAAAAGATGCTTACAACAAAAGCCATAACTACATTCTTTCCTTCAATATTCTACTTGACAAAGCTACTAGAAAAGTGAGTTCTTTTCTACTTTTTTCTATAAATTATTAAAAAATCATTATACTTTATTTTCTTTTTTCCAATCAAACCATATTTTGTAAAACTGGTAAAAATAAAGTTTTGGAAGTCATAATTAAATTTTTTTTATTTGTTATTAATTAATATTTTAGAGGAACTGTAAGAGTTTCAGAAATTGAAGGCGCGGAAAGAGACAAAGGGGGAGCAACTGTACGTTAGATAGTTTGAGGTTTTTTTTCCTTATTATTATCTTTTTTTTAATTCTTTTCAACCTTTTTCTCATTAACACATTGTGTTCTTTAGGTCTTTAGAAGAAATTGTGTGCCCAAGGTTGCCACTAACTGATTTCTTGAATAGCTTTTCTTCACCGGAAGATATTCAAGGTTTCTTTGGTACTGCATTAAATACTAGGACAATAGCAATCAAGTAAGTTTATTATTATTATTATTATTATTATTATTATTATTATATATTAAAGTTATGAAAGATTTTAACAGTAAAGTGGCATCTTTTTTGTCAATTTTAGTCCTCCAACTTACAACATTGACCCTTCATCTTTATGCTTTT
The DNA here is from genome assembly GCF_002870075.4 of Lactuca sativa. Classification (NCBI taxonomy): domain Eukaryota; kingdom Viridiplantae; phylum Streptophyta; class Magnoliopsida; order Asterales; family Asteraceae; genus Lactuca; species Lactuca sativa. Next base: position 388,316,244 of record NC_056626.2, read on the forward strand.
GTTTACAAACAACCCTTTCACTTTGGTTTGAATTTTTCATAACCCTCACCTTTTATTATATATTATTAGTATTTAGTCTTTTGGCAGAAATGGTCCCTCATCATTATTATTATTATTGTTAGACAAAATTACACGATTGGTCCCTGTGGTTTACCAGATTTAACATTCTCTTTTTGGTTTTAAATTAATGTTTTATTTATTAGAAAATACTCACCCAATATCATAAACTCACCCACCATCTGCCATCACCACCACCACCACCGCCGCCAAAATTACATAAATGGTCCATATGGTTTACCCATGGTGACAAATTCAGTCTCTACTACCTGAAAAGACCAAATTACCCTCACATTAACGGACAAAAAGCAACGGTATATATTTTTCAGATTGGTTTTCTGACCGCTGCCATATATGGCAATAAAGTTCAATTTGTGAGACCATTTCTTTATTTTCCTCATTTATTGCAAGCAATAATGATTTAGATTTCTTTACTTATGTAATTAGATGACATTGTTTATCTTCATCTACTAGATTATCTCAATGCAATTCAACATGTTATTTTACTTTACAAAGCAGTACCTTTCGACGCCGGCAACGCCGATGAATCTTTTCTAGTTATTATTATGATTATTATTATTATCAATATATATATATATATATATATATATATATATATATATTGCATTTAATTTTTGTTTTTTTCCCAATAGACTATAGGTGTGAGTTCATTCCCTTATTATATGGCGCTCCTTATGAGGAAATTTGTAATAAATGTTGGTTCGGTACCTAAAAAGATTGGTATAAATTTAGATAAGGTAAATTACACGAATGGTCCCTATGGTTTGGTGTAGTCTACACGTTTGGTCCCTAAAACCTTTTTTTAACTCGGGGGATCCCTATTTCATTTTTCCGTTGCACGTTTGGTCCCTAGAAGACTTAAAAAGACTTTATTGACCCTGTATATTTATTTTCTAATTAATTAATGTTTTTTAAATTATTTATTGGTTAAAGAAATTATTTAATAAGATAGGTGGTTAACACCCTAAACCCCCCACCCCATTCTTGTCCTCGCCATCGCCCTTCCAGTTGTCATCTCTGATGAGACCTCTGGCAACCAGCCACCCTTGTTCTTCAACAAATCCCAAATATGAAAACCAAACCTAAACATTTAAATCAAAATCCACAACCAAATAATATTAAGAACATGCAAAAGACCAATCTGGGTTCTTAGATTCGAGGAATCAAAATCCATTCATCCCAAAAATGAATAATTTCTTCTACATATCATGAACAATTTCTTCTTCATATCATCTTTTCCCAAAACATTCTCCACAACTTTTTTTTTTCAACGATGCATTTGGGTTCTTCGATTCATACAAGCAAACAACATCAATACCCGATTCATGGATCCTATACCCTACTATGGCATACGACATAACTCAAAACAACCACAATAAGCCCTAAATTCAACTGATTACCGCCTATTAGCCTCCTGAATTTCAGAAGAAGGATACGAATCAGATGAAGGAGATGAGTCTGGGTATATGAACAGTCCGAGATTTGATGAAGGAGACTAAGAGCGGTAGGGAGGAGAAGGATGAGTATGCCAGTTTTCTTTTACAGAGGCATGATTTAGACGATCTTCTACTCTCGACTGAGGAGAGGGCATCGAGAAGAGGTGGTGACAAAGGAATGGTTCTGATCGATTTTATTTCAATGGTAGTCCAAATTCCAAACAATGGAGAAATCAGAGGATAAACTAAAAGGATTGAAGGGATAAGGAAGTGGGTCATGGATGGTTGTCGAAGTGAAGGTGGTATCACCGGTGATGTTGGTCCACCGCCATCTTCTTAGAGACCTTCATTTTCGCCTTTGTCTGCTAGAGTGAAACCCCATTTGCTTGTTCGGAGAAGATGAAGTCGTGATGTTCAACGGTACAGGTGAAGGAAGCTAAGGTTGGGACCACATTATTTATGAAACATTTTTTCAATAAATAAATAACAAATAAACAATAAAAAAGAAAAAAAGAAATTTAAAAGGGTAATATAGTCTTTTTATCTTGGACAGGGACTAGGCGCGCAACAAAAATATAAAATAGGAACCGTCCGAGTTAAAAAAAAAAAGTTGTTAGGGACCAAACACGTAAATTACCCTAAACCATAGGGGCCATCTGTGTAATTTACCCATTTAGATATATGTACATACTTGAGTAAATTAAAAAAATGGTATTGGTCCTTGTGCTTTCTGATTAATATAAATCAGAAACCATATGGAGCATTTTTATAATTTAATCTATATACTTTTTCTCTCTTGAATTCTTTTTAGATAATTAATTTGAATTTGTTTGTTGCAGATGTTTACATAGATGTTGATGACATGACCGATATTAGTCACATTTAAAGCAAAGGTCTACAACTAGGCGAAGAATTCTTACCCGAAGATGGTATGTTAATATGTCATACTTTCACATATGAATTTAATTTTTTTACTCATAATAACAACGTACTTACATGTTGCTATTTATGTGTAAGGAAATGTAAGTATGTTTTTGTTACAGAATTACATATTGCTATTATTGGTAAAAGATATATTAACGTGTTCTAAACAGGATTAGAAAAAGTGCATAGTTGAGGCTTATAGAAAGTGTTTTTTAACTGTTATTCAAGCCAATGTCAACAACGCAGGTGGGTTTCCTCTATTTTACTTTAAATATACAAAAGATTTCATAAAAAAATAAATACATTAATCATTTTACTAGTATTTATATTTTATTCAAATATAATACTTATAAGAGAAAATGACAAATCTAATAAAAATATATTAAATTTAAACAAAAAAAGAATTTAGTTTTTTTTTTCGAAAATAGCAACAATCTCAAAGTTCATATTACGAAATTGTTGTTGGCACTTGCAAAACACCTAAAATGATATCGTTTCAGAAAAAATATATATAAAAACAAAATTTTTCATATTGACCTGAGATATTAGTGTTTGACCTACAATAATTCCTAAATGATTTCGTTACGAAAAAATATTTAAAAAAAAAACGCAAGTTAACTTAAAATCATGTACAATGGATTATCATATAGGTCATATTTTTACGAAACTGAGATTTTTGTCAAAAATATATTTTATTGAAGTTTTCTATGGTATAAATCTTAATTGATTGTTTTTATAACAAAATATAGAACTAAATAGCTAAAAAAAGTTAGGTTTTTTTTGGAACGGTAGAAATATATTAGGTTTTAGGTTAAAAGATATTTTACCAAAAACATTGTGTAAAAACAAAGAAGTATATTTTTGTTATCCAGCCTAAGACTTCCTTTTTATACCATTTTTGTAAAATCTATTTCAAACTTATATTTCATTTTAGCAATAGAAAATTGTTAATTGTGCTAAAATAGTTTTTGGAAACTTATACCACGAAAGAAAACTTTAAACTTAATATTTTATTTTAACAACTATATGTAAGACTCATGTATTATATGGGTTTATTTAAAAAAATATATATAAATTTATAAGAAAACTAAGAAAAATATTGAATTATTAAAATTAAAGTGTTTTTTCTCTTTTAAATTTAAGCAAACAATTTAGATAAGGACAAAATTACATAAATGATCATTGTGGTTGACAAACTAGACCAACTTTAGTCCTTATTATGACTTGTTTGCATAGATGGTCCTTATGGTTTCAAAATGTTGCAAAGATGGTCCTTTTAACTAACGGTGTTAACTTTTTCAGTTAAGTCCTTTGTGAAATGACACATATGTCATTCTTGTCATAGGGACCGTTTATGTAATTTGTTCATGCCACAGAGACCATTTATGTAATTTTGTCTATTATTTATTATCTTCTTATTTTATTTTATTTATATTTTTTAATTAAAATTTTTTTTGGCGTTTTGTTCAAATATATTATTTAATTTTTCTTAATATTTTTTTCGCTTATATTTGTTGATATTTTTGTTTAAATAAATATCTTAAATTTTTTGACGTTTTATTCGAGTACATTTATTAATGTTTTTTTATGTTTTATTCAAATAATTTTTTTGACGTTTTGTTCGAATACATTTTTAATGTTTTTTTTAACTTTTTGTTTTGTTTATAGGGAAATTGAGTAATTTAACCATTTTATTATTGTATTTTATAAAAAAAAAAAAATAACCATTTTTTTAAATAACCACTTAGTCAACAATTCATACATTATGGGCTGTATTTTAAACGTGTCAAAGTTGGCTCGGTATTGTGGTCCCTTAGTCCAAGACATCAATTTCGTACTATGTTTTGGACTTCTCCGTTCCAAGCTATTTCATTTTCGAAAAATTTCTTCTATCTGTGAAGAGCTCCAACATTTATGGATATGTGTCAATTGTTTGTATTGTAATTATATGTTCAAAATAAATTTGAAGTGTTTTTGTATGATTGTATGTGATTATTTGGAAATATTTCGTTTTCCTTCAATTCCGGTGGTTAACTATGATTAATTAGAATTAATTACATATAATTATAAAAAATCGAAGCAAAACGAATTATTTCCAATTCGTACTACTATAAAAAAAGATAATTTCAATTAATCAAAATTAAGCTCCGAAACCAAATATAAACGAATTATTTCCAATTAATCACATATAATCATACAAAAAACACTTTAACTTTATTTTGAACATATAATCATACAAAAAATTGACACATACGTAATGAGGGTTTTTGATAGGGGGACCACAATATGGGGTCAGATCTAACTCGTTTAATATGAATTCCAGATTAAATTGTTATTTTTTTTAAAAAAAAAAAGTGGTTATTTAAAAAAAAATCAATACAAAAATGGTTAGATTACTTAATTGCCCTATAAAAAAACAAAATATAAAAAATATATTAAAAATGTTAAAAATGTATTCAAGCAATTAAATTTATTCAAACAAAACATAAAAAAAATTGATACATGTACTCGAATAAAGCGTCAAAAAATTTTAAGAAATTTATTTGAACAAAAAAATAAAAAATAAATAAAAAGATATAAGCGAAAAAAAAATAAATAATTAGAAAAAACATCAAAAAAATTAATTCAAAAAAAATATAAATAAATAAAATATAAAGATACTAAATAATAGACAAAATTACATAAATGGTCCCCGTGACTTTAACAAATTACATAAATGGTCCCTATGGCAAGAAGGGTAAATGTGTAATTTCACAAAAGACTTAACTAGAAAATTGAACACTGTTAGCCTAAAGGACCATCTTTGCAACATTTAGAAACCATAAAGACCATCTATTCAAACAATTTGTCATAAGAACTAAAGTTGGTCTATTATGTTAACCGCAAGGACCATTTATGTAATTTTGTCTTAGATAAATAAACAAATGAAACTATTGAAACTTTAATTTAAAATTTTGAAATTAGAAAGAAGTCAATTAATGAAATTGATATGCATTTATTATTACATTTAACATTATGTGAAATTTTATAAAATGAAAAAAATCATAAAATAACTTGTTGATTTTTTTTTTTTTAATAATCATAAAATGACATATGTCAAATAAATGAGAGTATGACATGTGGTAAAAAAGATCTCTATTTATTAGATTAAGATATATATATATATATATATATATATATATATATATATATATATATATATATATATATATTTTCTGCTATTAAATAAGTTTGTGAAAACTTATACCAAAAAAAAAAGTTCAAAAAATTATTTTAGTGACAAAACAATGATAATTTTCAAAAGGAATATGAATAATTTATTTTGTAGGTTAAATGGTAATTCACAATAACCTAAAAAAAAGATTGAAACAACAATGTTTTATCTCACAGAATGTTCTGGAAAAGTCCATTTATGAAAACATCTTCATATTTAGAAAAAAATCAAACATTTTTATGCTATAAAAAAATTGAAATAACATTGTTTTATTTCATAGAATGACTGGAAATGTTTTTTTTTATGAAAACGGCTTTATATTTAGAAAAAAAAAATCAAATATTTTTATTAGACTTGTCATTTTCTTTAGTGAGGGTCAACAATCATTATTTACATTCTAATTTCAAATTAAACACAAACTTAAGAAAGGTCAATAATTATATTCCTTGAAAAGACAATATATATATATATATATATATATATATATATATATATATATATATATATATATATATATATATAATAATAATAATAATAATAATAATAATAATAATTTTCTTAATACAAATTTTATTTGTTTTAAAACATCTCTAAAAGCTTCTTCAACCACATAACACAAAAATAATGATTGTTTAACAACAAAACAGTGATTCTACTCCAACCAATCTTTAAAATAATGTTTTTATAGGCCTTTATATTTAGCCTTCATATCAGGTGTTAAAAGAAATACAACACAAAAATGATGTTAAATTTGATGGTTGAGTGGAGGATTTTTGACCTCCAAGACACAATCATACTATACTTATAAAAGATACATTTTTCCTAGCATCTCATGCATTTGAAACTCTCACTCCTCTTTTTCCTAGCACCTCATGCATTTGAAACTCTCACACCTCTTCAACTTCAAAATAATTAATCAATAATGATTATTGATTTGAAACTTCCATGTTTTTTCATATTTTCCAATGACTTTTCAAATGTATTTTAATAATGATTATTAATTACTTATACATCAAGCATATTATATAAGTTGTTACATGTGATTTATGAATCTTTGTTTCTCTCTTTAGTTCTTGGTTTCCTAAGCATCTCACTTTGAGTGAAATTCTTTCTGCATCTTCTTAGTTTATAATGTCACCAACTTGAAACATTTCAGTTTTAACAACATTGCACTACACTTCTCCAATCACTCATGCAAGAAGAATGTTGATTACATCGTGTTTTATGTGGTAAAGGCAAAATATAATTTGTTGTGCTATGGATTTAAAAAAAAATGGTGGTTTCATATTGTATATATTTAATTGTAGTGGATGTCTAATATTAGGATTTGGTTCGTAATATTCTTTTTCTATGTTAATATCTTTTTTTTATGTTATATGAAGATTATTGTACACTGTGGGTTGTTTTGTGATAACTTTATGTTTGTATTATATTATAGTTTCCTTTTATGGGTGGTTGTAATTATACTTTATATTCGTAGTTGTATTTTAGTTTGTGTTTATGGTGTTTACGGGCAAGAAAAATATAAGAATGATCGATACTTTGATTGTAGGCGTTTTTTTGTTGTATGCATCATATCCACGTTAAACATAGATGAACATTTAACCTTATGGCTTATGTTATGATAGAGTAAAAAAATTATATTTGTTTTATTTAGGTACCTTTATCTTTGTGTTGAAAAAATCTTGCTACTCAAGTTTTATCTTTGCTCCACTCATATAGAAGAAATTCTAAGATGTTTACCTTTTTTTTAATATTGGAATGTGATTGTCCTTACTATTTTTTCCCTTTGGTGTATGAAACAAATGAACACAAGTAAGATTTAAAATAATTAGCATTATTAATAGTTTTATTTATAAATAAGTTAAATTTTCATCCAGTTGTAGTATGTGAAATATTTTCAACCAAATATTTAATTTCCTTAACAATTAAATACCAATAGATGTTTATAATTCTCATTTTATTAACAAATATTGTTTTTTCTATGATTACTAACTAAAATTGTTATAAACACTCTCTTAAAGTTTTATCTTTGTTCCACTTATATAAAACAAATTCTTAGATGTTTTCCTTTTTTTTAATATTGGAATGCGATTTTCCTTTCTATTTTTGCCCTTTATTGTACGACACGATTGAAGACAAGTAAGACTTAAAATAATTAGCATCATTGGTAACTTTATTTATAAATAACTTAAAATTCCATCCAGTTGTAGTATTTGAAGTATTTTCAATCAAATGCTTAATTTCATTAACAATTAAACAGCAATAGATGTTTATAGTTCTCATTTTATTAACAAATATTGTTTTTATATGATTAGTAAATTAAAATTGTTATAACTATTCTCATAAAACAACATGATAACAATAGTAGCTTAAACAGCGTAAAATTAGAAAAAATATATATATAGATTATGATACATTGGAAAAATGATTAATGTTTGAAATTAATCATAAACGAAATAAAAAAAATGTTTAAATAAATTGTTTTCTAATCAACAACGTCAATAGCTAAAAATATATCAAATAAAAAACTACATTTAACTAACTAAATTCACACACAACATATAAATGGATTCCATTTAGATGATATGATCCTAAAATACACCTATCTAAATTGATTGACCATAAGTAGATGCTATTATAATGATTTGGATTTAATATATATATATATATATATATATATATATATATATATATATATACACACACACACATTAGAGTATATTTAAAGTAATTATAATATTTTATAACATCTTAGAGCAATATTCATTTGAAACCACATCTTTTAATTAACACCACTCAAAATTTTTCTTAATAATGACTTAAACACTCAAAAATTTTATAACATATATATTATGTTTAATATGCATTTAATGAAAACATTACAATAAAAATGTGAATCTTTTGTATAGACAGACATATAAATAACATACAATTGACAATGAAAACAATCATAAAACCTTTTGTGTTGGTTAGAAAACGTTTTTGTGTTGGTTAGAAGTATTTTGACTATTTTTGGAATTATTTTATTATGATAGAGCTTTTACCTTATATGTTTGTTATATATATATATATATATATATATATATATATATATATATATATATATATATATATATATATATATATATATATATATATATATATATATTGTAGTTTTCTTTTATTACAATTGTTGTATGTTGTGGTTAAATCGTTAATGTAAATTATATTGTATACATGTTGTGATCATATATTATATATGTTGTTTCAAAAAATAATTAATTAAATTTATGTATATTCTATATTTTTAAGGGTGTATGGGTCAATTTGGTATTGTTATAGGCCAAAACCAAACCATAATCATTGCAATTGGTTAATGAATTTTGATAACCAATATGTATTGGTTAACATTTCAGTCCATTAATGGTGTTCAGTTATCGATTAATATCGGTTAACGACAACAGTTCAAAATGAAATGCAAATAAAAAATACATTACTATAAAATTTGAGAAAGAAAAAAAAATATTTGCTATAAAAAATACATTACTATAAAATGTGAGAAACAAAAAATAATTGCTATAAAAGTGAAAAATTAGAAAATAGATTGCTAAAAATAAAAGTGGTAAATTAATGATGATTAACTAATACCAAATTATATAAGTAAATCTAATTCAAAATTAAGTACTTGATAACCATGACATGATTACTCTTCAAATTCTCAGTTTCCAATATAATTACATATTATATACATTAGAATATATATATATATATATATATATATATATATATATATATATATATATATATATATATATATATATATATATATATGTATATGTATTCGGTTAATAAATATTAGAAATCACACTATCTTTTAGTAATGGTTCAATTATAATGGTTCAATTATATTGGTTGATTTGGTTTTGGTGTGGTTTTTCAGTTAATATGTTCACCCTCAATGTTTTCTATATAAGTCTTTTGAAATTCAAATCGTTAATCTTATCATGTTATACTAATCTTGTGCAACGCGTGGGTATACGCCTACTATGCTTATAAATGAAGCATTTTTCCTTTCACCACATTCATTTGAAACTCTTATGTATTTTTCCTTTCACCACATTCATTTAAAACTCCCATTAATTTTTAATTTCTTTCTAATAATGATTATATATTGGTTAATAAGGTTAAATAAATATCAAACCTAAAGTGAAATATTATATAAACTAAATTTTATTATTAAAATAATATATATTTTCTTCTACTTATAAAGTTATGTTTTTAACTTTTAACATATTATACTTTATTTATTAGGTCTAATATGTCGTTGTATGATAACCATTATCATTTTAAAGCTACAACTTTTGAACAATTTGTATAAAATACATAAAATTTTAATTTAAATATAACGTTACAAGATCAACTTAAATATAAATTTTAGTTTAACTTTAACAACCGAAAGAATATTTTATAAATATTTAAAAGTGATAAATTGTAGTGTCTTTCTAATAAAAATTATAAGGTGGTTAATAAAGTTAAATAAGTATCAAACCTAAAGTGTAATCATAAATAAACTAAATTTCAATATTAAAATAATATTTTACTTCTACTTATAAAGGTATATCTTTAACCGTAACATATTATACTAATTTTATTAGATTTAATATGTTGTTGTATGTAAACCATTATCAGTTTAAAGCTACAATTTTTGAAAAGTTTGGACAAAATACTTAAATTGTTAATTTAAATATAACATTACAGGGTGAACTTCAATATAAATTTCAGTTCCACTTAAAAAATTCAAAAAGTATTTTGTGAATAGTTAAAAATGATAAATTTTAGTGGTAAATGAAAAAACTAAATTGTAATATTAATTTAACTAAAAATTTTTCTAAATTTTTTTTATAATCGTTAAAAGTTTTCAAATAAATAGCTTAAAATAACTTACAATAATAATAGTTAAAAATAACTTTATATAAATGATTATATTGTTACATTTAAAATAAAATAAAAATGTTTGAGGTTTTTAATAATTACAATGATAGAAATTAAAACGTTAAGCAAATAAATTAAAAAAAATAATTAAAAATTACAACTATATATAACATTAAACCGTATATTATATTTAATATTATTCATGAGTAACCCGCGGACAGGGATCGATCAAAAGATTGAGATTATGCAGTTTTAATAGATCTATATATATTATCATTTAATTTAAAATAATCAATATATTATATCAACTTAGTATATGAATTATTATATCAAATTTAATACCAACATTATTGTTATATTTTAAAAAACATATATTTGTAAAGATTTCAGATATATAGATACTTCTGCGCAACGCGCGGGCATTCGCCTAGTAATTGTGATAAATGGAGGATGGTTGGAATTGCTCTAATAGAATAATCAATCAACATTAAATGATATTTTTATTTTCTTTTCAAAACACCATTAGTCATATTGATGACACTGTCATGCTTCCACAACCCAACATCGAATCCGATGACAAAACCAACCATAATCCTAGTTTTCTTTCCTAGAAAGAAAATGACAAACGCGTCCTTATCCTTCTTCAATCATCACTTTCAAAGAATCTATGGAGTACTCGGTCTCAAACCTTATGTTATTCGTTGCTTAAACTTTAAAAATGTACTTTCTCAGTTTCTAAATATGGTAATCAATTCAAATCCCGTTGTGATTAACTTTATGCGATTGGTCACTTTATAAATGATCTAGACAAATCTAATTGATTACTATGCGGCCTTAGCCACGTGTTGGAAACTTTCTCAACAATCCATCGTGCAATCAAACCTAGACTATATTTTTGTGACCTCTCAGAGGTCGAAGGTCATGAGCTCTTCCTCAAGTCCATACAAAGATCTACGGTTCCATAAGTAACCATCCCTACAAGCCAAAACCGAACATCGAATCCCTAATCAACTCGTAATGATTGTGATCGATCATCCTCGGGTCATGACAGTTTCTCATGAGATCGTGTCAGGGTCACCGACCACTCTATTGCTAGCTATATCGCAAGGATAGACATTATGCCATGTAATTTCTCGTTCTTAGTTTGTTTGCATCTCGTACTCACTCCATCAATCCCAATATTGCTAAGGCCATACGGAATGGTCACGCGTTGTTTGGGATGCCACATAGATATTTCACCATTCCACACCCAACCTACCAGGGTATGGAAATGGTGTTCACCGGTGGGCTGGTGGTGAAGGAGGCAAAAAGAAAGAAAGAGAAAGAGGGAAATTGTGAGGGGCCAGATTCACTACCAATCAGATGCAACGTCTTTTTCGTCCTCCAATTCACGTCAAACACAGCCCACCGGCTTTGGGGGCGGTGTTCACGCGTGAGAGAGACTGTCACCTCAGCCCAAAACGCGTGAAATGCCTCCCATACCGGGTAGCCTAACGTTTTCCATTCCAACTCAATGTCATGTTACCAATTATACGAAGATACTAGGTCACGACACGTATGCCACCTTCCATTACCAATGATACCATTGTTTATGACTTAATAACCGATATAGAAATGCCAACTTCCATTTTTTTCCTCGACTAAGGGTATCATACTCAAGAAATTACTTTTTCTTTATGGAAGAATTTATGTGTCTAACATTTCTTTGGCCAATCTTTCTATTCCATTCTTTTGAATTATAGTCTAAAGATAGTAGTAAGGTAACATATTCACTAGTTCTCCACCTTAATTACAATTCCATTTTTTCTTTCTCGTTCATGTAGTAAATAATAACGCTTCCAATTTCATAGTTTTAGGAGTTATAAATCCAATAATTGAACATAAAGATAACTTAATCTCATTTTCATTGTAACATGTGATAATTCTATTTTTTACCCTCCAACTCCCCTTCTCCTATTTCTCAAAGCGTTTCTTGCACTACCACTACGTTGACTTCTTTTCGTTTACAACAGTGACCCAGACTTATGTCACATCTATACCATAATCCTTTTTACATAAGTTAATTTGGATTTTTGGATTCATTTGGTTTTTTTATTAATCAGTATATATGACGAAATTTCAATCTATCACTAGAATGATATATATAAAAAAAAAAAATCATAGAATTACATGTTTTTATTAAATTATATGACTTGCAAACGGATTGCATATATTTTGACTTGAAACCATACCAGTTAAAGAAGGCCCAAAATTGTAGCTTCACTGAACTTTGAAGGACTGATGTTTGAGAATCGAAATCGCTTAAAAATAAAAAAACGCCGTTGCCGGGGATCGAACCCGGGTCACCCGCGTGACAGGCGGGAATACTTACCACTATACTACAACGACTTTTGCTAATATCTGAATATTTTTATTTATAAACTAGAACATTAAATTATAACTTCAGGAAATTCTAATCATGTTTTGCCGGTTGGTTTGATTATATCCACAGCTTTGGTGTGACGCATTGTATTGAATACAAGCTGATTGCAAAGATAAATTGACTTGACTTGTAATGAACATTAACAATTTTGACTGTATTAATTTCCATTAATAAGATTTATTGTTTTGATTTTGTTTGTTGGAATTATGATTCCTTAGAGAGGTAATGTGGAGCCATGATAGTTCTGCTTTATAAGGTATGATAGAATTTATCTGGGCGGACAGATTTAGTGTTCCGAGGTGGCACATACAATCACTTATTTCGTCATAGAGTGTAAAATTCTATAAACCCGTCACAAAATCCTTTGGAAAACCATCACAAATCCATTGAAAATCCGTCTCTAAGTCCGATAAATGTAAATTCAGTGTAAATCTGTCGGTGAAACCCATTAGTGATGGATTTTATGATGGAACGTCGTCTCACCCATGCGGTACTACACTAACACATATGGAATCGGCATGGTTGTCCCGAATGGCTACTCTCAAAGCTATAATTTTTTGTTTCAAAAATTAATCCTATAAAATTATATTCAACTTTCAAAATTTTCACCATAAATTTATAAATTCTCTCTCAATTTTCAAAATTTATACTCTACAATTGTCAAATGGATTCATCATCAAGTTGAGAGTAATCATTATTAATTTGAGACGTTGCATATTCATCTAATACATTTAAGCGTCACACTCATGTTTTATCAAAGAACCGTCAACCTACGCGTTTTCTATTTTCTGATATTTCAAGTTCAAGTAGTCTAACAAATACAATAATCTATAGAAGAAAATTGTAAAGTTGCACATGATCGTCTCAAACAAGATTACTTTGCTGAGAATTTCGTATATTGTGTTGCAATGTTCAGAAGAAGATTTCAAAGGCAAGCGGTCTTTTACTCCATTATAGAAGAACACATTTGCCACACGTCCACTAGTATATGAGTCGGTTTCTAAGACGTATGATAGTACTTAAAGATGTTTGAAAGAACTTCACGTCAAAGCCTAGAACTGTTTTGTGATAGTATTATTCATATATAAACCATAATATTTGTGTAAACCATCTGAAAACGGCATTGATTATATACACTCTTCTCGGCTAAATTACCAAATAGAATGGCTAGGTCAATACATGATAAGTGATCGCAAGTACCCTACGATTATGCTTGATGTGGTAGCATCGCAAGATTTATGGTTTTGACATGCATTTTTTGGTGTCGTCGCTTCCAAAAATGACATCAACATCCTCAATCAATCCCCATTACTAACGATGTATTAAATGGAACAACAACTAAGTGTCCATTTCATGTTAATTGAGTACAATTCAAGCATGTGTTTTTGTCTTGTCAATTTGATACGTCAAAATCATACTACTTTTATGAAAACATTGGCCTATCCAAACGACGATAAACAAAAAAGTTTCAAGGTATGACGTGTAGTGAGCTTTTGGTGTCCTCAAAAGTCGTTGAGTACAGTTCGAAACCCTACACTACCCATAGATCCTAAAAAAAATATAAAAATAAGAGTAAATTACGTGATTGGTCCCTAAGGTTTTTAGTAATTTGCGTGTTTGGTCTTTAACTTTTTTAACTCGGACAATCCTTTAAACTTTATTTTATTGCATATATGGTCCCTACTAAACATAGAAAGAGAATTTTACCCTTATAGATTTTAGTTCCAAATTTTGTTATTTAGAAAAATCATTTAATTAAAAAAACATATGGATCCCACACCACTCCTTTACTTTCCTCTCTCCGTCTTGTCCATTCTAATAATTGATCGAATGCCTCCTCTATCATCACCGCCTCCCTCCCCCTCCCCCCCCCCCCCTCACTTCAATGTCGACTTTGAATATCTACCATGCATCTTCACTGTTGAGTTGTATCTCCTTTCTCTCCTTTTACATCGCACACCTACTTCATCACTGAAGGAACGTAACCGACCCCAACATTACCCATTTATGCCTTAAATATCGTTGCAAGACTGTGACTAACGCCAACGATCACGCTAAGCCGATTATTATATGCCCCATCGTCAACATTCTTTCTTTCTCTCTCTCTCTCTCTCATCGTCAACACTCTATCTCTCCTCTATCTTTGCGCTATGGTCCTTCGTTGTGTGACAACATGTTGGCAGGCTTAGCGGTATCTAGCGTCGCTTGGTGTTCATGCTGATTATCCTCAATGTTTCTGGCATAGTAATGTTGTTGCTATCGCTCCCTTCTCTCCCCAGTCTGTTTGTGTGGGGGTGGCGACTTTTCCCCTATCTTGGATCTTGGTGGTGATTATTGTTGTGTACCGCCTTCTTGGAATGTGCACGGTAGCCCAAGCAACGATCGCCTGTTGTTCCTTTTCCCGTGGGTTGAGGGCGGTCGCTATTGTCGAGCCGTTGGTTTGTACTGAATTTTACTGTACCATGTATTGTTGATGGGATGGCTTGGAGCTGGAAAAGGGTTGTCCACCCAAGGATCATATCGTCGTCGAACATGTGTTTTACTACTGAGAATTCGATTATCCTTGTTACCTTTTCCTTCCCATCATGGTTGAGTATTGTCAATGGGAGGCTTATAGTCCCAAGCGGCCACAACTTGTGTCTTGTAAAGCCGATGAATAGGGCTCGGGTCGGTGGTTTTGGATTCTTTTTCCAAGATGTCAGGAGTCGTTCGAAACAGTGTTCGTAGAGGACATCGATGTTGTTGCCACCGTCGACCAAGGCTCGCCAGATTCAATATTGTTGGATGTAGGCGAAGATTATGATTAGGTATGTGGGGACCCATTCGGGTGCTCGGGGGTCTCTCGGTGAGAAAATTATGCTCATAGTATCGTTAGGTAGGGCAACGATGCTATTTTTTGCCGATCGGTTCTTGGCTCTGTTTTGGGGCTTCGCGATTGTGAATATATCTTCCTTTTTGAGTGGTTGGTTATTCACTTCTTTCCGGGTTTGCCCGTCTTTTTGTTCGACTTTGAATTTTGATCGTAGGGTTTTCGTGATCTCCGTGAGGTCTCCATTCAATTTCTTGCCCACTACTTCTCTTTTTAGGATTGTGCATTCCCCAGTTTCATGGGTTTTGCTCTTGTGTTATTTGAAATACTTCCCTTTTTCTTTTTCCACCCGTTGAGGGTTTTTTTCCACAGTATGTACTTCCGCCCTATGGCTCCTGGGCTTGTCCTTGACGAATTGGCGGAACCTGCGGGATGAATGTCTTGAATGTCTATTATTCTTGTTGTGAGTTCCATCGTGGCGCTCCTTGTGACTATGGCGGGAGTGGGAGTCAACTGATTCTTGTTTGAGGTATGCGTTCGCTACAACTTTTAGATGGCTTCTTTGCGCTCTTCTCCCTCGATTTTCCTGAGGTATTTTTCGACCCTATACTTTAGTTTGTCCCTATATTTTGGCATTGTTCCTTGCATTTCCTCAACAGGAGCCTAGGAGTAACCCCTGGGCGAAAGTGCCTGTGACTTGAAACTCCTCATGATCATGGATGCTCATAGTTGCGAGGGTAAATCGGTCGTAGTATGCTCGGATGGACTCTCCCTCTTTTTGTTTTCATGCCATAATGTAGTTGGAATCTCCTTTGATTTTCTTTAGTTGCATAAAATTGTTGAGGAAAAGATACCTCAATTGTTCAAAGCTGGAGATACTTCCTGGACGCATTGCCTTGAACCATTTGCTAGCATTACTTGAGAGCATGACCGGGAAGTAGTGCAGGTAAACCTCTTGTCCATCCGTAGTGATGTCATTATCCATTCGTAGGTGTCTATGTGCTCATCAGGATCTGTCATGTCGTCATACTTTGGAATGTTTGGGATCATGGTGGAATGTTGTGTTTCGTACTATAAGAGCCCTTGGCAGAATGCCAAGCTGAAGCTCGTGGCCAAGATATCCATGTGTAGGTAGGTGAATGCTCCGTCGCCCATCACCTGCTATACATGTTATGGGCTTTTGTACCGTTAGTCATACCTATATTGTTACCCGTGGTTGTATATGGTTACTTGTGGTATGTATGGTGCCTGCATGGAGTATATGTACATCGGCTCGTTTGGTTATGAACTTGACTCCATTGGCCCCATAGTGTGTGAGCTCATCTCCTGCACTGGTATGCCTTGATTGTTGTGACTTTGTGACTGTGTTGTTTGGGAATACGCACCTTGGTAGTGGTATGAGTATTGGTTGAACGTTGGTTGTTGTTCGAATAGCAGGATGTGTGACATGCTGGCCATCGAGGAAGACTAATGACCTGTGGATGGCAGTTGTATAGTGGGTAGAATGGTAGCAGGGAAGCAAGTGTTGGTCCCCACCTATCGTAGTGGTGGCGGAGGTCGATTTTATGTTGGTTGTGATTGGTTGGTTGGCGCTCTTTGAGGCGCTATGGTGTGTGTCGTGGCCGAGTGTTCCGTTGCGATGGGCGGTGGTCGCTATAAACTGGTAATGAACTCCAATGCGGACCCAGCTGTCGGTGTTGTCGGTGTTTGTGTGAGCGGTTTCCCTTCCAGTGTCGACGGACCACCCCCGTCGAGGGAATGCATTGGTCTAACTGGGTTGGTGTCACCACCGTCCGACCATATGGGTCCTTTGTTGGTCATCTCCGGTGACAAACCATCTCTTATTGGCTCAACCATATAAGGTTTGGTAAGTACCTTTCAACAGATGACCAAAGTTTGAATCTTGGAGTTTTAAACAAATTGCACACCGTGTAGGTATTAACCCCCTTTTATATCATCTGTTATACCCATCAAATACCACATATGTGGTGGGTACCACATCAACACCGCATTCCCCTACCACTAACATGAGTTACTACCACTAACACACCATTACACCTCATTTTTTTTATTTAAATTTAATTCAAAAATATAATAAAATCATTTTTAATACTAGTTTCCATTAAATTAAAAGACCAAATTACTTTAACTTAAAACTACATTAATTGAAATAAAAAAATAACAATAAAAATAAAAACGACATTACTTAAAATAAAAAAAATAAAAAAAAAATAAAAAAAATAAACTAAAACCAACCATAAATATAATAAACTACCTCGTACGCCTACGTCGGGCTCGAACCGACTCTTTCATCGCGAGGAAAAGTTCCAAGTCTTCGCCCTCGATGTCGTTTGCTTTCATTTTCAAGATTTCCATATCGGTTTTTGTTTGGATCGTCGCTTGTACCCCTTGAAATGATGTTTGTGCTTCAATCATTTTTTGCTCCATCCGAGTCATCACCTCGACCTTCGTTTCTTGAAGTTGCACATATCGATCAAATTCATCGCCAAAAATATCCATAACACTAGAACTCGAATATGTTGAAGCTGCTTTTTTTTGATTTATTTCTTCCAACGTGCCGAAGAAGAGGTTGCTCGTTTTCAGGATCTAACAGATCATCATTGATGTCGATGTGTGTTCGGCCGTCTGATTGTTGGGAAGTTCCATCGGGGTTTCTCGAACGCTTTGAACCGAAAGATTGTGAAGTTCCTTCTGTTTGCTCTTTCCATTTTGGAGCGTCTTTCAATTTTAGCCACGATTTCATATACAGAAAAGCTTTGCGTGTTGGAGTTGTTTTTTCAAATTGCTCCATGGACGCCTTGAAAACACCAAAATCGTTCGAGCCGCTTTTGCGTATGTTTAGGAGGTTGTTGTAGATTCCTCCAAACTTGGTGCAGTTTAGTCGAATATCTCGCCATTTCGACATAATTTGATCGGTATTTCGAGTTTCACATTCCATTAACTCGTAGAAAATGGCTCGGACTTTCTCCCAAAAACTTCTGTAAGGTTGACTATATCCTACAATTGGATCTTGGGAAGCCAACACCCATACATATGCTAACTTTTCTTCTTCGTTTTTTGTCCATGGAACCCTTTCTTGGATGGTAGTGGGTCGGGCCGGGTTTTTTTTTTCCTTTTTTCTTTTTTGGTTGAGGTGGTGGTGAAGGTTGCGTTTCTGCAACAAAATCCGGCGAAAGTGTTGGTTGTGAAATTGGTTGTTGTTGTGACGCTTGTTGTCGGAGTTGTTGTAGTTGTTGGAATTGTTGAAATTGTTGGTATTGTTGTTGTTGGAAAGACGAAAAATGTTGATATTTTTGTTGGAAAAGTGGTGTTTGTTGGATAAGGGAACCGGTTTGAATCAAATTGACAAAACTACCTTGAGGTAACTCCATAATCGGGAATTGGCGGGAGGTTGTATCTAACGCAAATGCGTTATCAGGTTTGTGATTTCTGTAGTTTGGAAGGGTATTTTGGTTGGGATCCATGGTTTTTGGGTGAAGATATAGTGTGTAGTTTGTGTATAGAGAAAAAAAAGAATGGTGTAAAAATTAAGGAGTAAAAGTGTTGGTTAATTTTTTTTAAACAAAGTAGCCGGTGAACGGCTATAGAAATTGGTCAAAATGGGCTTCGATTTCATTGGACGTTTGAATCCGTTATGGCCAACACGAAAGACCACGAGAACGGTTGACCACGAAACAACGAGATGGTGTGCACGACTGTTGTTCGTGGCCAGCTCAACCACGAGCTTGGTCGTTGTATGTATACCACATGGCCTTACGTAACTTAGAGAAAACATGAAAAATTACATTTCCCAAAAGATGCTATGATTTTGCCAAATACTTGATTTGATGTCATTTTTATTTCCAAAATCGTTTGCGTGAAAATATGGGAGAGTTTCATGAACATGTTTCAAAAAACAACAAAAATGTAGTTTTATATAATGAGCACCATTCATTGCCAATTTTGCAAATAGCATGATTTTGTTTAACAATATACCGACATAAATGATAATTCCACTAAAAGTATCAAAAGCATTTTCAAATCGTATGAACACTCCTATTTTATACTAGATTATTTATCAAGTTCAACACACGAATCTAGATTTTCTTGAAAACGATAAAGGATAGTTTACTACAAAACGCCAAACATGAGAGTTGAAAAAGTCAGAGAGAATATTTTTCTTGCTAGAATTCAACGAAGGGTAATTTCGTAATTTCCCTAGTCATAGATGAAGGTTCTCCGCCGTGTTCCTCCGTCGTAATCAAATATAATTCAATGCAATCAAACACCACACACAGTTGACTTCAGATTCAACGGCAAATGGGATCTTCAAAAGATCCCAACTTTCTCCTTTAATCAACGACACAAAAATCCCAAAAACAACTCCCTTTGCTTCTTTTTCTTCATCACTTGATTCACTTTAATCGATTTTCAGGCACCCATCGCCGATGGGTTGTGTGTACAGCTCAGAGTCCGGCAGCAGTCGAACAAACCTACCGACAGGGTCGTCTTCTTCTTCATCTGGAACTCCATCAATATCAAAATTGCAGCTCAGTCCAGATCTAACATCTTATCAAGATGCTTGCCGATCAGATCCAGATCTCCAGTCGTTGGATTCGTCGCTTCAATACCGAACAAGTCGGGTCATAAATTCTCTGGCCACCGGCGTCGAGGTCCGTTCACTTTCCCTTGACTCCCTTCGTGAAGTCACCGGAAGTCTTCTCGATATGAATCAGGAAGTAGTCAACATCCTAATTGAATCAAAAGAAGACATTTGGAATAACGAGGAATTGTTTTCCTTAGTTAAAGATTTCTTCGATCTTAGTATCCTAACTCTAGATTTCTGCACATCGCTAGAGGATTGCTTGAAAAATGCTCGATATAGCTTATCATTTCTCCAGATTGCGATCAATCAGTTCGATGGAGATAATGATTACTTAAAAACCCTAGAACAGTTCAAAAAATTCGAAGCGTTAGAAGGTCCATTCTCCGAAGAATTTTTCGAACTGTTTCAATCTGTATACAAACAGCAACTCTCAATGCTGAAAAAACTACAAATCCAAAAAGGTAAAGTAGACAAGAAGCTGAAATCAGCAAAAACATGGAGGAAATTGACCAATATGATATTCGTCATCACTTTCAGCACTGTGATAATCTGCTCTGTGGTGGCTGCCGCCGTCGCTGCACCAGCTGTGCTGACAGCATTGGCGGCTGCAGCGGCGGTGCCGCTAGGGTCAATGGGGAAGTGGGTTAATTCGTTATGGAAGAAATACGAGACAGAATTGAAAGGGCAAAGGGAGATGATTCGTTCAATGCGAATGGGGAATTCGATTGTGATCAAAGATCTTGATAATATCAAAGCTTTAGTGGATAAATTAGGGATTGAGATGCAGGGTTTGGTGCAAAACGCCCAATTTGCAATCAAGGAAGATGAAGAAGAAGCGGTGGCTCTGGCGGTTGATGAAATGAAGAAAACAGTGAATGATTTTGCAAAAACGATCGATGAATTGAGTGATCATTCGGATAAATGTTGCAGAGATGTAAGGAGAGCAAGATTAGTGATTGTTCAGAAGATCACGAAGCACCCTAGTGGCTCAATTTAGCTTATGTTGCTTTGGTATTCACTAAAAGGAACATTCTGTTGTTAAAAAAATTGTTCATATCCATTGAAAAGATTTTGACATGCTTTTATTTGATAGGTTTTTGTAAGAGCCATGATGGCTTTGAGGTTGTTATTTTCCTAATAATTTTATGGATAGGAAAGAGGGTCATCATAACCCCATCATTTTTTTTTTGCAGTATTTAAACTCTTTAAACTTTCAAAATACAGGTTAAATAAGGGAATATCCCAAAATAAAGGGGTCATCCGGTTTCTTGGTTGAGCTGACATCCATATAACATTTTGGTTAACTGAAAGTGGTCTACGTGGTGCTGACATGTGTCCAAATGGATTAGTATATTAAAAGTTTTTTTTTAATTAAATTTTCTCTATATCCCAAGATACTACACATGAAGCTTGATTTACGGTTCTCTCTATTTCACATACATACACACACAACAAAGTAATGAATCAAGAAAACCTTGATGTTAGTAACATCTGAAACTGGTCGATACACAATTGGTCGATACGCACCTTCTCTAACCCCTGTTTTGACTTTAAACTTTGACGATCAAGATGCATACCTGTTAAGAATCGTGTTCTTTAAGTACTGTTACGATGCAATTCCAGATTCCATCTATGAACCCTACGATAAAACAATTTTTCAAATCTGAAAATAGTTTCATCAAAGTGTTGGTAGTAAAATTCAAATTGATATTTGAGAACAAGAACCTTACCTAAACAAATTGATTAGACTTTTTCGTTACATATTCGATCAATTAACCCCCTCTCTAAGCCACTCACTGTATCACTCTACTCTTGATACCACAAAACCCATTCGATCAATCCACATCCTCTCTAAGCCACGGCCGCCTCCTTAAAAGTTGCTTGTACAGAAAACTCCTTTTTCCCTACTCGGCTAATCTTGTACAGGAAACCCATCACCTATTTGAAACTCCTTCCCCACACGCTAATATTTGTGCCTCGTAAAACTCCGACTACAGATGGAATCAAACCCACTAGCTCGGATCCAAATTTCTCAGCAAAACGCTATTAGAAAATTCCATCCAGGCATCCGAGCCACATGTTGCGTTCACATCAATGTCCTTGTGGCGACAGTCATGAGCCTCGATCCACCAAAAATTAACGGTTAAATATAAGATTGATGATTGTTTGCGAAAATTTAAGATTTATGTCGTTGGATTGCATGTTTTGGGCAGAAGAAATAAAAGATATCTAGGTTGGTACATGAAAGCATGGTGTATTTTTCAAACCCTAAAAATGGTGGATGACATCCTAAAAATAATTTAATATAAAAAAGCCACATGAGCTAATTCTCAAATTCTAGTTATTTAAAAAAGAAAAAAAAATCCACATCGGTTAGGGGTAACCAGAAACAAATGTGGTGGTTTCTTTTTTCAACAAGTAAAATGAAAGTTTAATGACTCACAATGTAATATATATATATATATATATATATATATATATATATATATATATATATATATATATATATATATATATATATATATATATATATATATATATATATATATATATATATATATATATTTTAGTGACCATTCAAATCAAAAGACCAAAGTTGATTGAGTTATAATAACATTAATCATATGAAATATGACTAAAATTTTCCATGTTTTTGCATTTAGTATATACTAAGAGGGCTTTGGGAAATCTTTTAAAATGACTTTTAGAACTTTTAGCTTTTTCAAAAAGCTAAAAGTTAAAAAAGATATTTGAGATTTCAAGAAGTTCTTTTAAAACAACTTTTTGTCAAGAACAAAAATAAGCTTTTGAAAAGTCATGAATTTGTGACTTTTTGCAACTTTTGGGTTTTTAGTTTTTAAAAAGTCAAAAGATGAATCAAACACATTTTAAAACTATCTTTTGTAAAAAGCCAAAAAATCAAAAAAGACTTTTGTCAAAAGAACTTTTTAGCATGAAAAACAATCTCAAACACCCCCTAAGGCTATAAAACATGTATCAAAAAAGTGGATTGTATCTTAAATTATTATATAATATGTAGTATTAAATAGGATAAAGATGGTGCTAACGGGTAGGGGTGAGCATGGGCCTGGTTGGGTCGGTTTTGCCCCAAAACCGAACCAAACCGATGAAAATGCTTGAAAATTTGAACCCAAATCAAACCCAAACCCATGGGTTTAGTTTTATCGATTTTCAGTTTCTAACTTGGGTTTTCAGGTTTGGTTTATGAGTCAAACCACACCTCAAGCTATTTTTTATCATCTAAACTGAATATGGCTTCTACTTTGATCCTTCAAGGCTCAAGCGATGTGGGACAAAGCTATATAGCTCAATAAAACTTAAGAGGATGGATGATGCCTTATGTAGGCGAGCATATGTAGCTGAGTTTCCATCATGAGACGATGTGGGATGGATTTTATATAGCTGTGAAAATAAAACCATTGAAATGTTGCAAACATGTTTGGAACTTGAAAAGTCTAGACCACCAAGTCAACACTTTACCCACCTGATCCAACTTATTTTTTTGTTATGAATTCGCTAAACATATTTATATTATGTATATACTCTATGTTTTTCTTTAAACATTATATATAATCGGTTCGGTTCGAATTAGAAATCGGTTCGACGACAAGTCGGGGGTCCAGGGGCAGCGGCCCTAGGTTCGAGGTTTCCAAAGGGGCGGTGCCCCTTTGGCGAAGTCTAGGGGCAGCGCCCCTAACGAGGTACAAGGGGTAGAGCCCCTGGCTGGGGTCCCGCTGATAGCCCACCCTAAGAGAAACCCTAATCTCGCTTATTATATAAACGACTCTTCTCTTTAAGAAGAGACACACGAAATTCTTAAGCTCTCATTTTCATCAAACAAACATAGAATCCTTCTAGTAATTTGGCTTACGACTTCTGTGCCTAGAATCGTAAGTGTCCTCTTGTATTATCCTAGACTGAATTTCTTGCAACCCAGACATAGGGTAGAAATATCAGTTCGAAAAGTGTTCTCACGATCTAAGTGGTATCCAGATCTTCAATACAAACCCTACTTTTTTCCAACAAAACTTGATATACATCTCATCAACTCATTTAAAGACTAAGTGACAATGTCAGCAATGAAACTGATAAAATGTGTCTTTCCGGAAAAAAGGATGAGAAATGAGCTGATGAGACAGATATGTTAAGTTACATAAAATTATATAGACAATTTGAAATTTCTTATAAACTTTAAAAATGATAAAGTTGTTGCTAGTTTATATAATTATTGTAGTCTTTGTTTGACGTATTTCATATTCCAAAGAACATATAATACAACGAAACATCAAATTTTACGGTAAACATATCATTATATAACCCGTCATATCCATCTCATCAGCTCATTTAATGACTAAACGTCCATGTCAGCAATGAAACCGATAAAATATATGTTATAAGGAGAAAATGGTCAAATCATCATTTTTTCTGGTAATTTTAATTATTTTTTGTAAACAAGTTTTAGTCCAGACTTATTCAGGGAAGTGATTTGTACACAATAGTTTTATGCCATACACAACAATTTATGCATTATATAGTTGTACAATACAACATTTTAAAGCATCAATTGTTGTGTATGGAGAAAAATTGTTGTGTACAAATCATCTCCCATTCATAAATTATGGTAAAATAATGAGAATTCAATAGAGATTTTCCTGACTCATTTAATGGCTAGGCATCCATGCCAGTAATGAAATCGGCAAAACCGAGAAAGAAATGGTGAAATTATCACTTTTATCGGTAATTCATGTTTTAAACAAAATTTACTTTGAGACTTATTCATAAATTAGGGTAAAATAATGAGACTTTAATGGAGATTTCCTCAAAATTAATTAGAAACTTTCATTATGTAACGCCCACAGATTTGGGCTAGTTAATTTAGAGTAAATACTCTTAACTAAGTTATAGTATATGTTGAACGGGTTCCGTACATATAAAGAACGTCGAAATCCGAGTTATAACGAAGAAGTTATAACCCATCGAGTTTTACAGCCAAACCAATACGACACCGTGTAATGTAAAAAGTGAATTTTTGATAAATTACTTTTTAGCCTTAGTGATCTAAAAGAAAGTCGTAGTATATGTTAAACCGAGAACGTACATAAAAAAGAATGTCCAAATCTAACTTCGTATGATGAAGTAATGAATTTTCTAAGATTTAGCCTAGCAGTGCACAACTCGGAAATCGAATTTTAGATCGATCGATTTTTAGCTGACACAACTTAAATGAGAATTTAAGATCTCATTAATAGGAGCTCAATGATATAAAGACATTCGAAAATGGGCGTCGGATGAAAAAGTTATGAACTTTTAATGAATTTTGACTGTAATATAAATTTAAAAATAAAGTCAAAATTTGTAATAGCCATAAAAACGATGCCAAATTTAAAAGATTTAAAACATTTCAAAACCAATGATTATTACAAAACTTATTTTCAAAATAGTATAATGACAAAGTATCCTAGAACCAAATCATGAAATATGAGGAGCTATACGATTACGCGTTCGCCTTCCCGCGATCATCAGAAATACCTGAAACAATAATCGATAAATGTAAGCTTGAAGGCTTAGTGAGTTACCCCCAAAATACCAAAGCCATAAAACTATCAATAACATATAAGCAAACAACATGCATAATGAGCCTTTAGCGTAATTGGACAGCCTCGCAGGCCTTCAGCTTATCTGGACCGCTCTCCAAGTCTTCAGCACATCTGGACCGCCTCACAAGGCCTACAGCCTATCCGGACTGCTCACCGGGCCTTCGGACTGACTGAACCCCCTTGCAAGGCCTTTAGTCTATCCGGACCGCCTTTGGTATGTTGGCCTTCAACACAAAGCAGGACCACCTCAACCCAACCCCCAATCAAACAAACATGTGCACATAAATATCATATGCTAGCATATATTATAGTCAAACCAATCTAACATATCACTAATCATAACACCATTCTAACTACCGGGATACAGATCTAACATATCAATAAGCATAGTACCATCCTATCTACCAGGATGCAGAACTAACAGATCACTAATCTTATCAAACAGTATGCATAATGAGCCTCCTACCTGATTGGACCGCCTTGCAGGCCTTCAACCTATATGGATCGCTCTCCGAGCCTTCGGTACGTCTGGACCGCCTCGCAGGGCCGACAACCTATCCGGATCGCTCGTCAGGCCTTCGGCCTGACTAGACCGCCTCGTAGGCCTTCAGTCTATCCGAACCGCCCTAGGTATGTTGGCCTTCAGCACAAAGCAAGATCGACTCAACCCAAACATACACATACATATGTCGATATACTCATAGCACATAATCAATAAACAAACAAGCACAAATCATACAGATCACAACAACATACTATAACCAGGATAACAATCTAAAGGATCGGCCTTGGTACCTTAGACCCTGTCGATATAGTGATGAGAACTCACCTCACACTGCTAAAGTCCTGCAGATAAAACTCCAGCTGGTGGATGATAGATTTCCGAACTGTCAATATCAAACAACACCCAATTAATAGTTGGGTTCTAAGCCCAAGGTCCAACTCACACTCTAGAGGCCCAATAGTCAAATAATGGGCCAAAGCCCAACATATGGCCCAATTTTCCAAATTGGGCCCAACCCTTCACATAGGCCTTACCTTAAGGTCCAACCACCTATCCTGGTCCAAACACTTGGCATTCCAAAGGTCAAATATCTCATAATCATAAAGGCCCAATTATGGCCCATCTATGGCCCAATTTCCAAATTGGGCCCAAGTCCCCCACATAGGCCTTACCCTACGACCCATACAAATATTTCAGTCTATTTACTTGTTCTTGAAAGGCCCATCAATAGCCCAATCACCAAAGCCTAAAAGAAAGTCCCAACTCAAGGCCCAAGTGAGATTAGGGTTGTCACATGAAATGACAATTTGGGTTAAGTGTTCCTACTTAACAGATTAAGGACTTATTCCATTAAGTCAAATATTGCCTTAGGTTAATTGCAAATGATTATTAATTAATATTTTAAGTTTAATAAATAATTCCCGTGCGGATTCTGATAAATCCCCAAAATTAGGGTTTCATGACATTAGGGTTTTCCAAACCCTAATTAGGGTTTCCAACCCCCATACTAGCCTATTAGTCACATGGTTGGGCTTTTAGGTCAATTAGGGCTTCCTTAGGGCCCATTAGGGTTAAACAAGTCGGGCACCACCAACTACCACCTCGGTAGTAGCGGTCAATGACGGCTCACAGCGGCAGCCACCACCTCACGGTGGTGGTTATGGTCCTAGTCCCATTATGTCCAAGCTTCCGAAAGCAAGTTAATCACAAGCAAAAGCACACCACCACTCAACACGACGGCTGGTGGCGGCAGTAGGTGGCAACTACCACCTCACGGTGGTGGTTATGAATGCTCTTGATTATTCTGGCCACAAATTACAATAATACAACACAATATCCTAAAAATAACACACCCAAATAAAATATACACTTTCAACCACCTTGTGACGGCAGGCGACGGTAGAGATTGGTAGCCACCACCTTACGGTGGTGGTGGTGGCTTTTCCGTGAATTCCGGTTACACAACACACACACACACACACTAAACGCAATACATCAACAGTACCACACACATCTAAATACATAGGAAAACATACACACAGGCACCTTCCACGGTGGCTGGTGGTGATGGAAAAATGGCAACACGTGGCGGCCACCATGGCGGGCGATCATGGTGGATCTTTTCCTCGGTTTCCGACTAGCAACACTCGCACACGATTGGAAATCCCCGACACAGTCACTAACACAAGATGAAGTACCAAGAACACACCCATCTCAGCCACTTTGGGAGGCAAGCGGCAAAGGAAAACGGGCAGCAACAACGGATGTCGTTGGAAAATGGTGTTGGCAGCAGCTTCACCGTAGAACAGTCGCATGGCGACGATAACAATGATGAAACACACCAGCCACTAACTCGACCGGTCCTCCCACAACCACGACTTCGATCTCTATGGTTTTTCCCCGGTTACAAACGACGTCCGACGGCAGGAGCTAGAAGTAGAAGAAGATAAGGCGTCGAAGAAGTAAGGGTAACGATTGATCGGTGATTTCGCCGGCAGCAGGTTCGTGGTGGTGGATTCGGTGGTTGGCGGCCTCAACAGAGATGGTGGTGGATTTCTGACTACAGCAGCGGTGGTTGACGACGGGAGCTCCAACTTCAATAGGTAAGGAGGTGGCTGGAGGGAGTGGGGGCCATAAGTGTGACGACGCCGGAAGTTGGAAGGATGGTGGCGACTGCACATAGCTAGGGTTAGGGTTTGGACGGGGTGACAGGTTATATACCCCGAGCCCCATAAACATTATTCCATAACAATAGAAATGGTCCCTCATCCTCTATTTTCTTTCAAAACAGATCCTTAATTTACCCTTTTCACCTCATCCATCCAAAATCCTTTCAACTGAAGTCCTTATGTTACCAAATGGCCCCTCCTATACAAAATCTTTTTCAATCTAGGTTCAAAATTTACTTTTTAGCCCCTTGCTTCTACAAATCCTTACATATTTAGTCTAAAAGATACTAAACACCCCCTGACCTTGTGAAAATGTTTACAAAATAAGTCCCAAAGTTACACTTTAACCTCTGGAGATTCGAATCTTGTCATTTGGCTCCCCGAAGCCAACACCCCGCTAATTATTATTTGATTTTGGGCTACAATTCATTCACAAATTTTATCTATTTATTTATTTATTTAACAAACAGGATGTTACAACTCTCACCCACTTAAATTAGAGTTCGTCCTCGAAATCATTCCTTATCATTCCTTACACGCCAGACAACTGGAGCTTCATGGCCATAACTACAATCATACCCCAACCTTTCCAAAGCAATCTTATCCAACCCTCGCAGGGTTCTGAAACCTGATGAAAAAAAAATTCCATGCAGTATGATTACATTTACTCAATCCGAAATCTGAAGTCTCGAGGTGGTCTGGCTCCTTGGAAGACCGCCCACAGTGAATCATTGTCGAATTCATTGCACTTATCTCCTAACTGGCTACCCAACTTTTAATAACCTGGGGTTCCTACTAGAAGACAGAATCACAGACCAAATTTCCCTGCAATACACTTGTACTTGACAAAAGACTCATTCGGAATACCGGATTCCTGCCTGGTTGCTGAACCAACAAGCAACCTTACAGTCGCTCCACGCGACCTCTGGAGGAAACTTAGACTAAAAATAACTGCCCTAGCTATATCGCCACTCATGGATCCATCAATCCTTCTAATCCATCTGATCATAACGGCTCGACGACCTGTTGCCATCGAATCAAATACAAAAAGTGAACGTTACCAGAATACTATAGTCTTACATCATGCCCGATCCCCAACGACCTACCGTTTCCTGATTCCAATATATCGTGGTCTACCCACAATCTTATGAACAGGTCCACCCTGGTCTAATCATATAAAAGAATTTGTGAATGCTACGGTTACCCCCACAGTCTTACAACACTTTAACCCTAACATAACTGCAGCCAAATGCCTTACTCCTAATCTATCAATTCGAAACACATAGAGTCGAGCACACACTTAGTCGAACGCCCAAACTAAACTCAAGTCATGATTGGAACCCCAACCTGATTCCCTAGTTTCTGCTATCAAGCCCCAAGAAGACGTGATTCGCATGTTGGGGAGTATTAACGGACTCCCAACTCACACTACCCTCAAACCAAACATCCATTTGGGCTTCCTTTCTCCCTGACGGGGATGCGATACTTATCCCAGTTTCAAAACCGCTCCTATGTCTGCATTCTGAGACGATTCCCCCCACTTAGATTCGACTCAGTCTTCACAACACATGAGAATTAGAGAATTCCCAGTCCTTCTCACTTTCCAACGATCGATCCGATGACAACCAACCCTCTCCAACTAATGCTCCATTACTAGCCAATCCTATGTGATCATACACCTCTAGGAACTAGATGAGCACTTCCTGAACCCCAGTGAAACCGAAAATCCTTAATTCTTGGATGATCCCATCCTCAAATCTTGAAGACTGAAGATAGATGCTCCAACTAATACCTCAGCACGAACTACTTCCCTTTTTCGCTCTCATCTGCCGACCAATAACAGTTACTAAAAACCATCAAATCCTGAAAATGTTGAATAACCATCTTGTAGGACCCTGTTCGCATACCTCCCACATAATATCCCTCTTCCCAATGTGCTCCCAACAAATCTCCCGCTCGTGGGCTCTAGAAGTCATATCATTCTGGGTCTCACACCATGAGTCACTCAACAGCTCAATCGTCCACAACTGAACTACTGTAGCTGAAACAACCTCTACCCTAAAACGGGCTACAAATACTCCCAAGACATAGTCTCTAATTCCGAAAGCACAATAGATCGCACAATCAATCCTTGTCACTTGATACAAGAGATCTAAGGCGAATCTGATCTTAGCTCCTATGGGTCGGGTCGGTAATCGTGGACGCCGCACAAGATACTCATGCCACATCGACCCCACTTGCGCTCACCAACGCTGACATATTGTCACTAATTCATGCGACTAACTGACCCTGAGCTGGAATACAACTTGATCCTGAGGTCATAAGTCTCCTTACTCCTTCGTGCTCGAAAAACTAAAAGGTCACAATCTTTTCCCTAGAAAAGAGCATTCCAATCCATCAATTAACCATTCTACTTCCAGCTGCAAAACTGAAGCTGATCATAATCATTACTCCCTTCCCGAGTCCCGCGACTCGCATTCCAGTATTGAGCAACAACCCCTGAAACTTCAAGTCCAAAATCTTATGTGTTAGCCTCTCCCACTCAACCCGTGAAATGTAATGAGTACAGAACATCTTCCTGATCCCAAGTAACTGCAGCTCTCTGCTCATCATAATACGTCCCAGTAACAAGTTCTCACCGGTCCTTCGCCCCATACCTCAGCAGGTTCAGAGGGTGCCTAACCTTCTGGTCAGTAGGACATGAACATGTAAAGCAACATCCCTCCACGTCAGATGGCCACCTCATGGTTATAATCGGGTCCTGAACCCTATCGAAAGTCGGGGCTTCACATTATCGATGTCCCGATACTAGAAAACTTGACTGGCTCCTCCCCTGCCATCGTTATGGCTACTGTAGCTGCTGCGGCAGCCGTCTAAGAAAGGGCTGCATAACGCTCGTCGAAATACTCAACCATAGAGGTCTTAATAGATCCAAACATCTCCGGAATCTAACCCCGTACAGTCTCGACTACCTCCTCCCAGAGGATCTCCCTGACATGATCCTTTGACAATACTAGCCTCTCCCGGCTACCAGCTCCCGATCTTGACCCGGATCTGGTCTCTAAGACGTCTCGTAACCACCATTCTGATAATACACCAAAGAGATATCGGATAATCCATATAATAACAGGGAACCAACTCCCAGCTAAACCCCAGGGGTTGTGACTTCCTTGCTACGCGTATAGGTCCTGTGCTTTCAGTAGTACGAGCCCATACTACCTTCCACACCTACCCATATTTGTCTCAAGTATCACAACAACACCCTAACAAAATACATAAACATAGCGAGCGCTCAATCCTCACTCCTATAGGAATGCTAAATATATCATAACTAGCCTCCCGACCTCTCATAACCCACCCATGAAACTTCCCTGCATCACTCGTGTATGCTAACCATACATAACGTTGGACCCTATAGACATTTGAATACTTGGTCCTACTCTAAGACCATAAGCAGACAAGGATCAGGAAATAAAGCTAAACTAAATATTCTTAGGCTATAAGATATTAATTATGTACAGTCGTTATGCATACACTAAGAAACTACAATAATGATGTCAATTTCATATAAAGAAAAAACCGTAGGCTACCAGGCATCATATAATCAGACAATTCTATCATGCAATTCCTGAAGATCCCTAGCCAAGTACTAGCATGATGTTCTAACATACCTCAAAATCAAATAACCCATAAGGTATTTTGGGGTCTATCTGCAAGCTCCGGATGATCGTACACTTGCATCCTCCTTTATTATTTTGAAAACCATTTGAATACCATTTTTAAAATCTTGTCCTTAGTTTCAGACTGGAGACACACGAGTGTTTCCTCCAATTCACTCAAACCAAGGCTCTATACCAACTTGTAACACCTATAAAAATCATGCCAAATTTAAACTTTTTAAAACATTTCAAAACCACTGATTATTATAAAACTTGTTTTCAAAATAGTATAATGTCAGAGTATCCCATAACCAAATCATAAAATCATGAAATATGAGGAGCTGTACGATCATGCCTTTGCCTTCCTGTGATCATTAGAAGTACCTGAAACAATAATTGATAAATGTAAGCTCGAAGGCTTAGTGAGCTACCCCCAAAACACCAACGTCATAAACATGTCAATAACATATAAGCAAAGAGCATGCATAATGAGCCTTTAGCCTTACTGGACCGCTCTCCGAGCCTTCGGCACGTCTGAACCGCCTCGTAAGGCCCACAACCTATCCGGACAGCTCGTAGGTCCTTCGGATTGACTGAACCCCCTTGCAGGGCCTTTAGTCTATCCGGACCGCCCTGGGTATGTTGGCCTTCAGCACAAAGCAGGACCACCTCAACTCAACCCGAAATAAACAAACATGTGCACATAAATATCATATGCTAGCATATATAACAGTAAAACGGATCTAACATATCACTAATCATAACACCATCCTAACTACCAGGATGCAGGTCTAACAGATCAATATGCATAGTACCATCCTATCTACCAGGATGGAGAACTAACATATCACTAATCCTATCAAATAGTATGCATAATGAGATTTCAGCCTGACTGGACCGCCTTGCAGTCCTTTTGCCTATCTGGACCGCTCTCCGAGCCTTCAGCACATATGGACCACCTCGCAGGTCCTAAAGCCTATCCGGACCGCTCACCGGGCCTTCGGCCTGACTGGACAGCCTCGCAGGCCTTCAGTCTATCCGGAGCACCCTAGGTATGTTGGCCTTCAGCATAAAGCAGGACCGCCTCAACCCAAACATACACATACATATGTCGCCATACTCATAACACATAATCAATCAACAAACAAGCATAGATCATACAGATCATTACAACATACTATAACCAGGATAACAATCCAAAGGGTCGACCTTGATGCCTTAGACCCTCTCGATATAGTGAGGAGAACTTACCTCACACTGTTGAAGTCCCGCGGATAAAACTCCAGTTGCTGGATGATAGATTCCCGAAATGTCAATATCAAACAACACCCAATTAATATTTGGGTTCCACGCCCAAGGTCCAACTCACACTCTAGAGGCCCAATAGTCAAATAATGGACCAAAGACCAACATATGGCCCAATTTTCCAAGTTGGGCCCAACCCTTCACATAGGCCTTACCTTAAGGTCCAACCACCTATCCTGGTCCAAACACTTGGCATTCCAAAGGTCTAATATCTCATAATCATAAAGGCCCAATTATGGCCCAATTTCCAAATTGGGCCCAAGTCCCCCACATGGGCCTTACCCTACAACACATACAATTATTTTAGTCCATTTACTTGTCCTTGAAAAGCCCATCAATAGCCCAATCACCAAAGCCTAAAAGAAAGGCCCAACTCAAGGCCCAAGTGAGATTAGGGTTGTCACACGAAATGACAATTAGGGTTAAACGTTCCTACTTAACACATTACAGACTTGATCCATTAAGTCTAATATTGCCTTAGGTTAATTGCAAATGATTATTAATTAATATTTTAAGTTTAATAAATAATTCTCGTGTGGGTCCCGATAAATTACCAAAATTAGGGGTTCATGACATTAGGGTTTTACAAAACCTAATTAGGGTTTCCAACCCACATACTAGCCTATTAGTCACATGGTTGGGCTTTTAGGTCAATTAGGGTTAAACAAGTCGGGCACCACCAACTACCACCTCGGGTAGTGGCGGTCAATGGCGGATCACGACGGGAGCCACCACCTCACGGTGGTGGTTATGGCCCTAGTCCCATTATGTCCAAGAATCCGAACGCAAGCTAATCACAAGCAAAAGCACACCGCCACCCAACACGGCGGCTGGTGGCGGCAAGAGGTGGCAGCCACCACCTTATGGTGGGGGTTATGAATTTTCTTGATTATTCTAGTCACTAATTACAATAATACAACAAAATATCCTAAAAATAACACACCCAAATAAAATATACACTCACAGCCACCTTGTTGCGGTAGGCGGAGGTAGAGAGTGGCAACCACCACCTTATGGTGGTGGTGGTGGATTTTCCATGAATGCCGGTTATACAACACACACACACACACACGCTTAACACATTACATCAACAGTACCCACACACATCTAAATACATAGAAAAACATACACACAACCACCTTGCACGGTGGCTAGTGGCGATGGAAAAATGGTAGCACATGGCGGCCACCATGGCGGGCAGTCATGGTGGTTCTTTTCCTCGGTTTCCGACCAGCAACACTCGCAAACGGTTTACAATCCCCTACACAGTCACTAACACGAGATGAAGTACCGAGAACACATCCATATCAGCCGCTTTGGGAGGCAGGCGACAAAGGAAAACGGGCAGCAACAACGGTTATCGGCAACAAATGGTGTTGACAGCAGCTTCACCATGGAACAGTCGCATGGCAGCGACAACAATGACGAAACCCATCAATAAAAAACTCAACCGGTCCTCCCACAACCACAGCGTCCATCTCTATGGTTTTTCCCCAGTTACAAACGATGTCCAGCAGCAGGAGCTAGAAGTAGAAGAAGATAAGGTAGCGAAGAAGTAAGGGCAACGGTCAATCGGTGATTTCGCCAGCAGCAGGGTCGTGGCGGTGGCTTTGGTGGTTGGCGGCTTCAACAGAGATAGTGGTGGTTTTTCGACTCCAGTAGTGGTGGTTGACGACGGGAGCTCTGACTTCAATAGGTAAGGAGGCGACTGGAGGGAGTGGGGGGCATAAGGGTGACGACGCCGAAAGTTTGAAGGAGGGTGGCGGCTGCACATGGCTAGGGTTAGGGTTTGGACGGGGTGACAGGTTATATATCCCGAACCCCATATACATTATTCCATAACGACATAAATGGTCCCTCCCCCTCTATTTTCTTTCAAAACAGATCCTTAATTTACCCTTTTGACCCCAGCCATCCAAAACCCTTTCTACTAAAGTCCTTATGTTACCAAATGGCCCCTCATATACAAATTCCTTTTCAATCTAAGTCCAAAATTTACTCTTTAGCCCCTTGATTCCACAAATCCTTACATATTATGTCTAAAAGATACTAAGCACCCCACGTGACTTCTGAAAATATTTACAAAATAAGTCTCGAAATTACACTTTAACCCCCAAAGATTCGAATCTTGTCATTTGGCTCCCCGAAACCAACACACCCGCTAATTTTTATTTGATTTTAGGCTACAATTCATTCACCAATTTTATCTATTTGTTTATTTAACAAACGGGATGTTACAAAATTAGCCGATGGTGTCTAAACGAAAGTTATAGATCCCATCGATAGCTACGCGTGGATATAAAGAATGTCAAAAATAGAGCTCGTATGCAACAATTACGGATTTTAGAAGATAATTAGTTTTAAAGTAACCAGCAAGCGATACGTGGCACGATATGAGCCACTGCTTCCTCACCACAGCTTGCCACCAGTTGGTGACACCTGGCCACGAACGCCCAACATTCAGCTAGGAATGCTCCACGTTCACAAACGCCCTTTGTTCGTCTCTTGAACGCCCTGTGTTCGAACCGAACTCAACCTATAAATTGAGGCGCAAATCTCCCATTTTCTTCACACCTCTCCACTTCTCTTCTCCCAATTACTCCCAAACCTTCTAAGCTTTTCTATAACACCTCCTAGGTGTTAGAAGCGAGTCTCATAATGCTAGAAGGCTTCGAGAAGAAGAGCTTTCGACTCGGAAGTTCTACCCCTGCAGAGTCTGGTTCCTAGCCAAACCTCCTAGTAAGTGAGTTATGCTTACCCTACTTTAAGTATAGCTTATGTTTAAGTTTAATATCATTATTATGAACTTATAAACAATATATATTATAAAATATAATATACAAAATTTTATTGTAATATCTTCTAACTACTCGCAGTACGGAGAATCTGGTTTGACGGACCGCATAGGGTTGTTGGATTTCTGAAGTGCTATAATCCTAAAATGGTCCTACCATCCGGTGTTTCATGTATGGCCCCTGTCTGTACATAGTAATTGAAAAGTATTGTTTAACACTTATAAAACAATATCTCTAGTAAATAGTCGCAATAAATATTAGACTAAATCTAGCGGTAATGATACTAGGTTTCGTCGACGGAAAATAGAATTGTTAGAAGCGAATCGCTGTCCGAGTTTGGAATCGTCACTTTAACAAGTGAGTGCATAGTTTCTTTCATCTTACACATAGATATGAAATATTTAATATAAATTACAGGTTATGTGTGCATATTATCTATGTTCTTGATATTTATGTTGGATGAACCGAATTTTTGATTCAAATGATAAATGTATTTCATACCTATAAAAATATTGGGTAAAGATGGATAGATGAATGATGAGGGATGAAAGATGATATAGATGAACATTGGCAGCTATGAATTTAGTGCCATATAGATAAACATTGGCAGTTATGCTACAACTTGTAGACGTTTTTTTTGAACTACGATGTACTCTAAACATCCTAGCACCTGTGCCTAAATGTGACAACCTGATATATTGAGACAATGTAATGTAACACCAGTCAAATTTAGGTCAATATATAACTTTCCTAAAATCTTATTTGGGTTAAATAAAGTGGTAGGAATCGTATCAAGGATTTCGTACATATAAAGAACCCTAAAATCCGAGTTATAACGAAGAAGTTATGACCAACCGAAGATTCTTGACAAAATCGGCAACACAGATAGACATAAAATGCGAAGTTTCAATACAATAAATTTTAGCCATGACTTCGTATGAGGAAGTTATGATTTTTCCAAGATCCGGATATAGCAGTAGACAACTAAAAACTCGAAATAGAGATCGAGAGACTTTTGTCCGAAACAACCTAAATGAGAATTGAAGGTCTCAACAATATTAGCGCAACGGTAAAAAGTCTGACGAAAACGGACATCGGATGAAGAAGTTATGGATTTTTAACGGATTTTTCATGTCCCGGCCCGTTAAAAATAAATAATTAAAAATAAAGTCAAAATTTGCCGATGAAGTCTAAACGATAGTTGTAGAGCATATTTTTAGCTACGCGTGCATATAAAGAACGTCAAAAACGGAGCTCGTACGCGAAAGTTACAGATTTTACAAGTTCGAGACCCGAAATCAGAGGCTGTCAGGCTTGCCACGACGTGGCACGGTTTGCCGCGACCCGGCAAGTGACTGAGAGCGTCCAATCAATGGAAGAGGATAAGGTTGACTCACCACGACGTGACACACCCTTTGCCACGACGTGGCACCCAAAATATGCCCCTATAAATAGATTTCCAGGGCTCCGAGTTTCATTGCTCAGTTCTCTTCTTTCTCGCGCCGAAACTCTGCGTTTAAGCCCCCGAAGCCCTCCCAAAGACCCGGTTTTCACCTTCAAGTCCCGAAGGAAGGTTTTGTGTTGCCGAGGTTCCCGAGATTCCCGAGAAAATAAACTTTTCCAAGTCGAAGTTCTGCTCGATTTTCATCTCACTTTCTCCCAATCAATCAAGTGAGTTCATACCCCTTAATTAACATTTTAAATGTTTTTAAATGTTTATAAATGCTTTATTGGGGGGGGGGGGAATACAAGTTGAATCGTGTTTAGTTATTATATCAATCACATGGATTAATAACTAGCATGCAAATGGATTTACTATACGTTAACTGTTTTACCAAATAGATTTTCTTCAAATGACTTTCTTAAACGTTTTTACATGTTTAAAACTCTTTATCAAACTGTCTTGCATACTGTATGTTTCCTTTCAAACTTTGTTACAAATGTGTTTCAAACAAAGGTTTTTCTTATACTTAAACTGTCTTATCAAACAAAATATTTTCAAATCATTTTATAAACTGAAATCAAGTCATCGTTTCTTAGTATTAAACTTTTCAAAGGTTTTACAAAACTTCTTTTACGCTTTTTATATTGTCAAATGCATGCCTACATATGTATAGTTATATAAATAATGTTTAAAGGACTTAGGACGGTTAGCTCGCTTTATTTCCTTTTCCTCGTTGGGATGTGGCCTTAGGGCATCGGTTGCTTGTCCGAATGTCGTCTAACTATTAGTTATATATCATGTATACATATATAGACATAAAAGTTCCACCAGTCAGTTCAGTACCTTTGGGTAGCAAAGGTATACTTCCGGTTATACTCGTACATTTCTAGTAACTATAATAGGTATAGTTAGGAGATATTACTTACAATTCCAAGTACAAGGAATCACGCAAGAGTCAGTTCATTCATGAGTCTATACCAACGTTTTATTTGCAAGTATGCATTCTTCATAACAAGGATAATCTTTTCATACCAAAGGTATTTCATTATATTACTCGTGAACTTGTGAGACATATGGCTTTGTTAGTACCAAAACGAAAGTCCCCATCTTTAACCAGAGTCTCCTGGAGGGAGAGCGCGAATTTGTGTATAGATCTATACGGGTTTGACGAACACGCACCTAAACTGTAAGCTCCAGTTAGACCGGTAGGTCTAGGGTGACAAATGTCGACATTAGTACCACGTCTAGTATGGTTATGAGAAACTTACAAACCGCGGAAACAACAACTCTTGTACGTAGTAATATACATTTAACTCAATCATGCTCAGGGGGTAATAACTATACCATGGGATATTATTAGCATGTTCACAATTCGGGATAAACACCATTTTAACCAGTTTTACTTAAACAAAAGACTAACAGGGAGTATTAAAAATATATTTGATATAGATAAACTATTTTACTGTTCGGCGAGTTTCCACACCGTGAATATCCTAGTGGAAAAGGATACATTTTTAGTTATTATATTATTTTCCTTCCTTTACTTTGTGACACATTCACATGAACGACGAGGTAGGACATATTCGATATAGATAAACTATTTTCCTTATTACCTTTATATTGTGATTCATACACATAAACGACGAGGTAGACTATAACTTTTATAATAATAGTTAAACAAAGGAAAACCGTCACCTCAACAGTGATGCTTACTTACAAAACAATCGGGTCTTGGTAGAAGAATACTTTTATACTAGTAGGAAATATAGGATTTCCTAGGGTTTTCAAACGTTTACAATTACTTACAAACATTTTCCAACTTTTTCCAAAAGTTTACAAGTCTTTACTTTACAGTTTTTACAAATCAAGGACACATTAATACTTATGAATTCACCAGCTTTATTGCTGATACTCGCTTTCAAAATAACTTGTATTCTCAAGTCACAAGTAGACAGGTACAAAGACCAGGTTTTGTGAAGACGGAGAAATCAAGACTCCTCTTTTATTTTGATTAGTTATCATGTTGTCCTATACTATGAAAGAACACACTTGTAATTAAAATTATACTATTAATGCAATGGATGATGTTGTTGCTTGTTTACTACTTTACATTGTTGTGATACATTACATGACGTCCTCTGCCCCAGAACGTTTCCGCCATTCTCGGTTTTGGGGTGTGACACTAAAGGATAATATCGGCAAATGTGCCTAATAGAGAGCATCATAATCCTGGCAGCTACGCCTAAAGGATAATATCGGCAATTGCGCCTAATAGAGAACATCATAATCCTGGAAACTACGCCTAAATGATAATATCGACAGTTGTGCCTAATAGAGAACATCATAATCCTGACAGTTGTGCCTAAATGATAATATTGGGAGCTGAGACTAATAGATAACATCGATACCTGTGCCATTGGCAACGATGAATTTTGTGCCTATTCCTTAGGATAATCCTTAGGAATGAATGAGTGAATTATAGATGATTCTTAAGGTATATCATTAAGAAATAAAGAAGACAATGGGGATGGGTAACTGGGTTAATTGTTTGATGATGAAACATAATAACTTTATTATTATGAGTTGAAAACCTTATGTACTCACCAGGTTTCCCAACCTGACCCACTCAGTTTATTTGTATCACATGTTTCAATACGAAGCTACATTACATTGAGAGATTAAAGGATATGTAGATCACTAGTGTAAGTGAATGTAAGGTCTATTTATGCTTATGTTTCTGTATTGACGATGAAATCCCAAAGTTTTAATATAACTTAAATACATTTCTTCAAAAATGCTTTGAAAACATATATATATATATATATATATATATATATATATATATATATATATATATATATATTTTAAAATGACAGTGAAGTTGGGGATGTCATGTAGCACCTCGTTTACAAGACACACCCTAAAATCTGAATATGTGTTTTAAGTATTAATTTATTCTGATATATGTATATATTTAAATAAAGAGTTTAGTGAAAAAGTGTGTAATTGGCATTATAATTTGTTTTGGAGGTCTAAAGAGTGCTTTCTGAGTTTAGTGAACTAGTTCACGGCTGTAAACACCCACCTGGGTCGTAAACACAATAGCGAACACATATTACATTACAGAAAAATACATTTTCCTTGAAAAGTAAAGTATAAATGAATATTTTAGACCCAACAGAAGCAATGGACTGCTTGAGGTCGTTTGTAATATATAGCTACCATTGGTCGTGTAGCAATCACTTTTAGCCTTGGATTTGTTGATGTTAGGATTCGACGCATGGACCTAATCGGTTGGATCAGGAGGTTGTTAGAGTTATAGTGGTAAGATAACTAATGATAATTATTGACAGAAGAGGATTTTGTTCGAAAGTTGTCTGTGGGCGATTGTGTGGGAATCCTTTAAGCTTAGAGATTGGGCTGGAACCTGGTATTTTAGGTGACCGACTGATGAATTGGGACCAGGGAGGTCTCGGTGGATATTGGAAGGCATCCATGTGGTAGCATGTTGTTTCAGGTAGTTTTAGTATTTCGGGCAATGTTAGTGTTTTAGGATTTCATGTACGGATAGAGTAACTGCTTGCTTGGCTTATATTAAGGCACATGCAGTGGGATTAAATAATCTCAGAGTAATAGATTTGACCTTGTTGCGTAGCTTTCGTCTGAGTCTAACCGTTGCAGGGATGGATCTTCTACTCGAAGGATTATCTGAGCCTTGGCCAAGTATAAGTGATCTGGAAGGATAATTAGGTCTGTGATTCCATTTTTCAGTGGGAACCTCCAGTTATCATAAGTTGAATAGTTAGTTGAGAGATAAGTGGATGGGATTAAACAATAATGATTCTATATGGGCGATCTGTCAAGGGAGTCAGACCATCTCGAGACTACATATTTCAGATGGAGTAGATGTGATCATCTTGCAAAGAATTCATTCATCTTCAGGTTTTATAACCCTACGAGGAATGGTTTTAGATACCTTGGATAGGCTAGAGTATGCTTGTGGTTGTGGCCGTGTTACACAAGTTGTTTGGCGTGTCAGGAGTGGTAAGGAATGATTTCGAGGACAAAATCTAATTTAAGTGGAGGAGTGGTAAGGAATGATTTCGATATATGTATATATTTAAATAAAGAGTTTAGTGAAAAAGTGTGTAATTGGCATTATAATTTGTTTTGGAGGTCTAAAGAGTGCTTTTGGGGTTCATAGTGGAAATAATATTGAACATATGGCTAAAGGATAATCAATTGGGTTCGTTTTGTAGTTTGTGGACTTATATTGAAAATATTTTGTAGAGGATGGGCTATTTGGGTAAAGTAGGATTTAATTTGAAAGAAAAAGAGAAGGAAGGGCTGAATATGTCATAATTGAGATTTTGGGGGTTAAAAAGCTAATTTATGGATTCCTTTTGCAAAAGATCTTGAAGAGAGGGGTTGAATGGTAACTATTGGAGTTGATTTGAAAAAAAATCCTATAGGGAAGGACCAGCCTTGTAAAATGTGCAAGGGTTTAATTGGAGTGAGACTTAAACCTGACGTCTTTTTTCCCTCCTGATTACACTTTCAAGCGCCACCCTTGTTGAAGACATTTCCAGCCGTTGCCTGCCTTGTTGAGACCGATCGTCTGCCTCTTCACCATCGAGATGCCACAACCATTGCTGGACACCGTGAACACCCAAGAAAAAATCGCCACACGTGAACCCTTCCACTACCACCACCCAACTCCCTCTCGTTCTCTGATCTGTTGAAGCTCCGAGCGACCGCTGACCCTTCTCCGTTCCTCGCTCGCTACGGTTAGCTACGTTCGTCACCACCGCAGCTATAAGCGCTAACGTTCTTCAGCGCTCAGGTTGCCGTCTGACACCAGTTGTGGCTTCGTGGATGCGTGTTCAGCGGCCTTGTTCAGGCAGGTGGTTTCTGCTAGCTAAATACGTATGTGGTTTCTCTCTCTATTAACCAGAAACATCATGGAACCACCATAGCAGCCCACCATGGTGGTCGTTATCTTGCTGCCGCCATAAATGTTCATTGTTCTGCCACCACCAGCCACCGTGTGGTGGTGGCTGTGTGCGTGTTTTGGTGTGTTTGTGTGTATTTTTGCTATGAGTGTGTGTTATGTGTGGTGTTGCTTGGTCGGATTTCACGAGAAAAGCCATCACTACCACCGTGAAGTGGTGGCTGCCACCTCTAACCACCGCCTGCCGCCACAAGGGTGGCTGGGTGTATGTGTATATGTGTTATTTTTATGCGTGAGTTCATTTGTATATTGTATTTTATATTTGTAATAAGCGACCAGAATAATCAAGGAAATTATAACCACCACCACGAGGTGGTGGCTGCCGCCGTGAGCTGCTGTTGACCACCACTACCCGAGGCGGTAGTGGGTGGTGCCCGACTTAATTAATAGTTAATTAACCTAAAAGCTTAACTAATGGACTAATTATATCACGATTGGGTTGGAAACCCTAATTAGGGTTTAGAAAACCTGAATTTTGAATATGTTAATTTTGAATTGTCGGGACCCGCATTTTGGACCTTTAGATTGAAGTTATGAATTAAGCCCGATCACATTGTATGTTTGACCTAGTAGAGTGATGGACTTAATGAGTTAAGTACTTAATGGGTTAAGTAAGAAACACTTAACCCTAATCATCATTTTATGTGAAAACC
Source organism: Lactuca sativa (assembly GCF_002870075.4). Lineage (NCBI taxonomy): Eukaryota > Viridiplantae > Streptophyta > Magnoliopsida > Asterales > Asteraceae > Lactuca > Lactuca sativa. The sequence goes on from NC_056626.2 coordinate 388,359,805, forward strand.
CTAATTTTGCATGGGCCCTGAGTTGGGCCTTTCTATTGGGCTTTGGTGATTGGGCTATTGATGGGCCATCCAAGAACAAGTATAAGGACTAGAATAATTGGATGGGATTTGGGGTAAGGCCCATGTGAGGGGTTTGGACCTAATTTGTAAAATTGGGCCATAGATGGGCCATAATTAGGCCTTGATGATTATGAGATATTGTACCATCAGAATGCCAAATGTTTGGACTAGAATAAATGGTTGGGCCTTAAGGTAAAACCATATAGAAGTTTAGGCCTAATTTGGAAAATTGGGCCATATATTGGGCCTTGATTTATTATTTGGCTTTTGGGCCTCCAGAGTTTGAGTTTGGGCCTTGATTTTGGTCCAAGTTAGGTTAGGGGTAAAATAGTCTCTTTACCCCAAGTATGGAGTTATGGTTATGCATTGGAACCCAATTATTAATTGGGTGTTGTTTTGACAAATGACAGTTTGGGGATCTGTCAGCCAGCAACCAAGGATTTATTCGCGGGACTTCAGTAGTGTGAGGTAAGTTACCTTCCAGTAGAAGTGGGTCTAAGGACACAATGCCGACCCACTAGTAGGAGTTGTTTGTTAGATGATTTTCTTTGTGATAATTGTCTGATATGCCACTATTTATTATGTTTGATGTGCTAGTATAATATGATGTTATGTGATAGTGGTATTAGGGGGAATAGTCCCTGTATCCGGTCGAAAAGACCAAAGGGGTAGGTCGGGCACCCCGGTATGCTTGACAGTATGTTTATGATATGTTAGTATGCGGTAGTGGTAGGGGTGAAATAGTCCCTGTAACCGGTTGAGATACACCGGAGGGTAGGTCAGGCACCCAGATATGTCTGACAAGGGGTAGGTCGGGCACCGCGATATGCCTGACAAGGGGTAGGTCGGGCACCCCGGTATGCCTGACAGTGGGGTAGGTTCAGGACCCCGGTATGCTCAGTAGGGTAAGTCGAGCACCTAGATATGCCTGACATGGGGTAGGTCGAGCACCCCGGTATGCCTGACAGTATGTTATTTATATGGTATGTGGTATGATGGGGAAACTCACTAAGCTTCATACTTATGGTTTTTAGTTTTGGTTTCAGATACTTCCTCCTCAAAAGGAAAGGAGCCGACATGTTCGCAACACATCACACTATGTTTTTCGCACATGAGATCTTTGGGATCAGACTCTGATATTGTTGTATGATTACATGTTTCAATTATTGACACTTTGGTTTTGTCATTGGATGTTATTATGAATGTCTTTATACTGTTGGTTTTATAATAACTTAATTATAAATGAAATTTTTGGTCTTAAATTTTGGGATGTTACATGTCACACATTAGACATGAAAGTCTTTATTTATTTAAAGTATTCGCCAAAGTAGTCGTGAGATATGTAAAATGATTAAGAAATATAAGTCTAGAGGTAAAAGTTAATGAAAGCTCATAGATTTGAACAATTTTTCTTGCTCAAAAGCTAAAATCTTATAACTATCAAAACCTCATCACACATACCCTTAATGTGGTGCCATCGGTGGGTATAGAGGCGTAAAAAATACCGCTTGTTTTGAACCATTCTCCTAAATCTATTGCTCTCTACATTACCGTTATCGTAAGCTTGTATACCAAGAAAATCAAAATCAGAAAGCGACAAATGAATTGTTAGAAACCGATAGTGTCTAAAAACAATTTTCTAACAATCATATATTAATCATATAAACAACCATAGTGAGGAATTAGATATACCTTCTTGGTTATGGAGGATTTAATGTAGAAACAAGTGTTCAAGGAAGGAAACCAATAAGGATATTCAAATTAACAAGCACCAAAATGATATTCCTTATTGGAAATAAAAACAAGCACCTTTCTCCTTTACTTGGATCAAAATAAGTTAAGGTCAATCCCAATGACTTGATGATTATCTATTTTTTGTATGCTAAAATGATACATATTGTCAGCTACGCTGATGGAGTAAAGTTGTTATCTCGTTAACTCAACTATGTGAAGATTACCATCTTAGTAGGAAGATTTATCCGGTAAATAACAAACTCCTGAAGAATTGAAAATAAGAAGATAACTTTGTTCAAAAATCAACTAGGAAGATCTGGATAAGGCTTGAAGATCATAGAAGACTCCTTGTTTATACGGGGTGGCTATGATAGTTTATTATTAGTATGTATGTTATGTTGATTTTCATTTGAGTACTTTTGTTTGCTTAAGCTAGTAACTTCTTCGTGAAGAGTTATTAGAAGTAGATATGAGCATTTTTCAATTAATATGAGGTGTATCTTAGATTAATCTCTTAAATATAAAAACTTTCTTTATCAATAAAATTCAGTTTCAATGTAATTTCAATGGTACCTTTTTATTATGATCACATACTTTAGGACCAACAAGGGATATCAGAGCAAAGTTTTGAATTATCTAAACTGATATACAAATCTTGAAATCGTAATGTCTTCCTCGAATTCATTTCAGTCAAATTCTACAAAAAAGTGTCCTCTAATTGATGAAAACAACTTCATGGTGTGGCTTAACAAGACTCTCATGGCGTTGGAAATAATAGACTGCAACAATTTGAAGATCATCACTGGTAGGCCTTATCTTCCCATGAGTCAAATCCCTAAAACTGCGTATTTTCAAAAGAGATGAGAACACACTAAAAGTGCCCTATGATGGTTTTGATGAGGTTAAGGCTAATAAAAAATAACATGAATTATAACTATGAATATTTCTTAGCTTACAAGGGTGAGTGATTAACATGGACTTTTTATCATATCAATTTACTTGTTAATGTCATGAGAAAATTCAACATTGAAAAGCCTAGCTAACTTCGTTACTTTGTTAAAGTTTCTTGATTCACTTAACGAAATTTGGGAACATCATGTTGATGTTCTCAAGAAAGTGAAAAGATCAAAACTATAGATCTTCACAACATGTTTGTGAAAAAAATGATAAACAGATAAAAGCACTAAGGCGTGAAAATATCATGGACATGAAAAGGACACAAGCTACACTGAAATACCCCGATGCCAAGAAATAAAAGAATTGTTAAGGAATTTGTTAGTGAAGAAGATTCTCTAAGCTGTCAAATCAAGTTGATTTTTTTAGCTAAACAGTTCAACATGTTCAAGAACAAAAGAAGGCAATTCAAATTCGTTTAAATGAAGTTCAAAGTTAAACAAATCTTGAGCTGATAAACCAAAACTAAAAACAACTAATGCGTGCTAAAAGTGTGGATAAACCGGTAACTTTGCAAAAGATTGTAAAGTAAAAAAGGCTGATCAAAAGGAAGATTCTTATAAAGTAAAATACAAAAGGTTGGTTGTTTCATTAAGAAGAAAGCAGAACATGGGATCAAATGTTAAATAACAAATGTATTGACTTGGATTCCATGGTGTGTCCTATTTGTCTTACTTCAATGGAGACTATAGATCATTTGCTCATTTCTTGCTCGTTATTTGGAAGTAGTTTTGTGTGTGGCAGGATCTTCCTTTCCCCTCGTTCGTCTCTATTGATAGCATTATGTGATGGGTAGATAGTGATAAGTTGAATGTTACGCTCAAAAAGTGTTTTAATACAGTGTGCATTGCTACTTTTTGGTTATTATGGAAATTTTGCAACACTATGTTTTGTTTGGAACAATCAAGTTTAAGAAAACAAACATTTTTGACGACATTGTTTCTCATTCTTTTTGGATTTGTAATAAACATAAAAAGTGTAAGATGATTTGAGTTGGTTGGTTGGACAATCTTTATGCAACTTTCTCTATTTTGTAATTTATTTAGTTGCTTAATATAATAAAATTATGCCGTTTTAAAAAATATATATATAATAAAGTCTAGAAAAAAAAAAAAAAAAAAAAGCTAGGGTTTTGTAGAAAATGCAGCTTCCTAAAAGTCGTTTTTTAACTTAGTTTGTCCGAAATTTCATCTCGTTAAATAAGTGTTGTATAAATTTTGTTTTCATTTTGTTGTGACACACCGTAATTTTATGTTTGGAGTTAGGAAGAAAGTTGCAAAATTTACGATATCACTAACATGCATTATTTCCATATACCAAACATTTATAACTCTAAATATATTAATAACAAACAAGTAAGTCGTTGTAGTATAGTGGTAAGTATTCCCGCCTGTCACGCGGGTGACCCGGGTTCGATCCCCGGCAACGGCGACGTGTTAATTTTTTATTACTTCCCTGGCTAACTGGACTCGATCTAGCTTAAATATCTTAAAAATAAATTGGTGACAATTAACTAAATAAGTTTGTTTTTACTTTTAATAATTGATGGAGATAGATTAACCACATGACACTTGCTAATATCTTTATTATCACAAAAAGTTGGAAATTTGAAAACGTCAAATACTATTACTAGAACTTCATTCAATTGAATAATCGGGATTGATGCTTATAACTTGCAAGTTGCAACCTTGCGAATGGAAACCCAGACGCTTGGTTGAGCCAAGGTGGAATGTAAATTGTTATCGAAAAGTTTATAGGAAGTTTATTGGTTTATTATCTATTCGCAAATGTGGCATCTAACACGTTATAACCATTTTTTTTTTTTCAAATTTATGAAGTTTGACAAACCAAAAAGTATCCTATAATCTAATATTTTTAATAAGATACTTTTTTTGAAGGGTGGATTTATTTAAACTAGCTAAAAGCTAGCAAACGAGAACAAAAATCAATTTAGTTCGTGAACGGATTTTGCATCCACTCATTCCAATTTTTCCTAACTTTAAGATTTCTACTAAAAAAATCAAATGAACAAAAAAGAAACAATGGAATCAAACATCAACTCTGTCTTATACTTAACGTTCCCCAAAACCAGCACATTCTGGTACACATCCAAAAGACTTATATCATAGTAGCACACGTCGTCCCCATGATCAGTCTTTTTGAAATTAGCCATTGCATGATCATCTACCCACTGAGATAAATGTTCAATTGATTCAAACGAGGCACAAAATGATCAACCTGATTCGCAAACTTCTGCCAAAGAGTATTTCAAGAGCAAATGCTCAACATCCTCCTGAACCTCAACACAACATGGGCATAAAATAGAACCCAACTCAATTCCATGACTATTCAGATTACATATGGCTAGCAACTGATTAAGAATAAGTCTCCAAATAAAAATACTAACTAATATAGAAAGAAACTTATTCCACCAAGTAGCAATGCCACAAGACGAGAACAATCTGGGAAACTAGGCACTCAAAACTATATCACTAACCTATACATCCTCCAGAATCTCATGCACATACCATAACCCACTTGTCTTCTTATAGCATCAAAAGGAAACGAGCCATTATTATGTAAATCCCACATCAACTTTACAACAACCAACTAAATACTTGAGTTTGAGTTACCTGTAGAAGGTTGCGAAAACCACCATCATCCCCATAGCAACTCTTGATCAATCGGACCCAAAGAAGATTTTCTCCATGCTAGAAAATGCCACCTCCACTTGCATAACAAAGGTTGATTAACAGTAGCCAAACTTCCAACCACTAAACCTCCATGCTCTTTTCTATTAAGAATAACATCCCACTTAACCCGGTGTAAAATCCGATCTTTTTCCTCCATACCCCAAAAGAATCTAGAACGAAGTCTCTCTAATTGGCGACAAATCGCTATTGGCATCATGAAGATAGACAAGTAGTAAATGCCAAGCCTCCCGAGCACTGTCTTAACCAACATAAGTCTCCTACCAATGGAGAGCATCCTTGACTTCCGCAACGAAAGTCTCTGATGAAATCTCTCTAGTAACACTCCCCAAGTCGCGACATTATGCATCCTCTCTCCAACTGGTGAACCAAGATACACAAAAAGGAACAAATCTTAAGCATAACAAGTACACATAGCCACCTGATGACACACATCCAAACTCACAGGAACCTTATAATGCTTTGACTTATGCATGTTAATCTGCAAACCAGAAGCCATGTAAAACATCTTACAAATACGAATAAGTTGCTACACATTTTCAACATCCCACTCCCCCATAAATATGACATTATCTGTATAGAAAAAATGAGAAATCTACAGATGTTGGTGACCAATACTCACACCTTTAGAATGCGAGTTATGTATGGCATCCTCCATGCACACATGCAAACCTTCCATTACAATAATAAAAAAGAAAGGTAATAAAAGATAACCTTGTCTCATGCCCTATATATTTAGAGCTGATATTTGGGATTACCATTTATCAACATGGATGATCTGGAAAAAATCAAACAGCCTCGAATCCAACCATGTCACTTGAGACCAAAACCCATAGCTTTAAACATGCGATGAAGATACTCCTAGGAAACCGAATCGTAAGCCTTTTCAAAATCAACTTTAAAAAGAATCATTTTTTTTTCCAGAATTTACCCATCTAAGAACTTCATTAACCAATAGGGTCCTATCCAAAATCTATCTTCCCTACCACATTCGCCAATCTATTAGCTAACAACTTAGCAATAGTTTTATATTGCAATTAAATTAAACTAATAGGTCTATAATCTTTAATCTTAGTTGGGTTATCAACTTTAGGAATCAAAGTGATAAACAAAGAGTTATTCCCCCTAGGAATCTCACTCTTAGCATATAATTCCTTAATCAATTCAAACACGTATTTTTTTGAAAAGATCCCAAAAGTGTTTCATATTCCAAAATATGAACCCATCTGAACTCGGAGCTCTATCACTACCACATGACCAAATTGCTTTATGAACCTCCTCTTAATTAAAAAACCGCTTCAAGATCAAAAACACGAGCCTTTGTAAGCTTTGGAAACTGAGAACTAGCCCCATTAGGAATATTACCATGAAAATTTGAAATTGTTTTGTCATAAAAATGAAAAAAATGATTTTTTAACTAACGTAGGTTCCGTAATCCATACCATCCACCAAGACCCCTCTAATAGCCATTTTTTTTCTCTTCCTTCGCGACATACCATGAAAAAACTTAGAATTTTCATCCCCTTCCACAACCTATTTGATTTTTGAGTTTTGCATGTAATCAAACATGTAAAACTTATCAATATATGTTACCTTGTGGAGAAAATCTTCTCTCTCGGCTATGATGTCAACGAGACCTCCCCGTCATCTAAAATTTTATCAATCTTACCAAGACGAATAATACACACTTTTCTCATATCTCCTTTACCAACCCTCATATTCACCTGCCAAGCCTTGATCGTATCCTTCACAAACTTTTATTTATTTTTGTTAGGAAGTAAAGCGGATAACAAGCAAAACCAAAAGCACAAAAGACACAATATTTATATGGTTCGGTCAAGAAGACCTACGTCCATGGGTAGGAGGGGAGTATTCTTTATTTCAGAGCTCTCAACACAGATGTTACAAGTACAATTACATAGAGATTCGCTTATCACTCTAGAATTCAAGATACTAAATGACCTAGCATGCATACCTATTTATACTTGAGGTATCAGACCTAAAACCCTAATAGGCCATGCCCATTAGCCCATAGCCCCATGAAGGGTGTCAACCAATCACAATCCTTCTGGAACATTCATGAGCATTATAATCTTCTATGCATACTTGGATCAACATGGCACAACAAAGGAATAAATATGGTGCATCATGTACCAAGATGGTCCATAATGGCACTATAGCTTCTTGATGGCGCAAATAACAACCCTAGTTAGCGCAACAGGGATCTAAATGGCGCAAGATCATCAAGTATGGCGCAAAACATCAATCTTGGAGCAACAACATCACCATGAGCAACAGACACATGCATGGCTCAACAAGGTCATGCATGGCTCAACAAGAAAATAATATGGCGCAAGAGGAGAACATGATGGCGCAAGAGCGTCCCTCTTGATCCATCTCTTCATCTTGTGGCGCAACAAGGACCCCTTGTTGCTCCATATCCCTTCCAACTGCTCCAAACTCCTTCTAGGTGCTCCAAACCCCCTTGTACACGATTCGTTCCTTTGGCACTTGATCAGTTCCTTTTTCTGATGATCCATTCATCTCTTAGAAGATTTGTTCATTTGTCACATGCTCCATGAACCCCAAGTGATCCATTGAGGTCCAAGTGCTCCAAATGCTTCATGAACATGATCCAAATGCTCCAAATGCTCGAGGCACATTTAACAATCTCCACCTTGACTTGAGCATCCTCTGCACTCCACCTCGAACAAGAACTTCCTCTCCCTTCCTGTCATTCATCCCCGAAGGGACCTGCCTCCTGCGAACATCAACCAAGTCCAATCAAAGCTTGAACTTCTACGTGGGCAACGACTTTGTCAACATATCTGTTGGGTTGACCTTGGTATCAATCTTCAATATTGAAAACTTGTCTCCTTCCAGAATATCCCAAATAAAATTTAGCCTGAAATCAATGTGTTTCTTCTTCTCATGATACACAGGATTCTTTGGAAGATTCAAAGCACTTTGACTGTCACAATACAAGACAAGTTTCTCCACCTTCAAACCAAGAATTTGAATAAGACCTTGCAACCATATCTCCTCCTTTATTCCTTCCTTCATGGACATGTACTCGGATTCAACTGTAGACAAAGCAATGATATCTTGTAACGTTGACTTCCAACTGATGGCATATCCGAATAAAGTGAATATGAAGCGCGTCCGTGACCTACGCTTCAACAAGTCACCACAAAAATCAGAGTCAGCATATCCCACTAAGTCACTCTTCATATTTGCTCCATACACCAGGCAAACATCCGTCGTTCCCTTTAAGAATCGTAAGATCCACTTTACAGCTTCCCAATGAGTCTTCCCTGGATTACTCATAAACCTGCTAACCACACTAACTGCATGAGCTAAATTAGGTTTGGTACAAACCATAGCATACATGAGAATTCCAACAACACTAGAGTATGGAGCCATGCTCATGTACTTCCTTTCTTCATTAGTAGTGGTTATAGTGTTTGGACCAAGTTTAAAGTGAGCCGCCAAAGGAGTTCCAACTAGCTTGGACTGATCACAGTTAAAGGATTGCAAAACTTTCTCAATGTACTTCTGTTGAGAAATACACAAGCTCCCTGATTTTCTATCCCTTTGTATCTCTATTCCTAGTATCTTCTTTGTTGCTCCCAAATCCTTCATCTCAAACTCATTCTTCAGGGTTGCCTTCAAGTCATTTATTCCAGCCATGTCATTGGTTGCGATGAGCATATCATCAACATATAGAAATATATATATATATATATATATATATATATATATATATATATATATATATATATATATATATATATATATATAAGAATCCGGTGGCAAATTGTCAGGCTGGTTCCGAGTGTAGCCATTCAAGATCATGAATGAATCAAATCTTTTATACCAGTATCATGGAGACTGCTTCAAACCATACATGGATAAGTTAGCATGCAATGTTAAATGCTTCCACCCAGTATTGCTTGGATAAGTTAGCAAATATCTACATGCACATTGCACGTTGCATGAGTGTTTGGTTCATATGTTCTGCCACTCCAATTTGTTGTGGTGTGTGCCATATAGTGCGGTGTCTCACTATACCTTCTGCCTTGTAGAAATTATCAAATGGAGCACTGCAGAATTCCAACCCATTTTCAATCCTCAGAGTCTTGACCTGTTTTCCAGTCCTTTTCTCAACCATGGTCTTCCACTCCTTGAACTTCCCAAACAACTCATCCTTCGTCTTCATAAAGTACAACCAAAACTTCATTGAATAGTCATCAATGAACATCACAAAGTATAAGCATCTTCCTTGAGACTTCACTGGTGCAGGACCCCATAGATCTGAGTGAACATACTCCAGGATTTCTTTGCTTGTGTGTTGACCGGTACCGAACTTCACTTTGTGATGCTTTCCCTTGATGCAAGCTTCAAAAAACTTTATCTTTATAGTAGCCTCTTCACCAAGCAGTCCTTGTTTACTTAGAACAGACATGCCCATCTCACTTATGTGCCCCAACCATGATGCCACAACTATGTTTTTTCATCACCTTCCTTCAAGGATTGGAAGATAGCCACCGTTCGCATAACCGTACTGCCTTCTATGATATAGATCCCTCCACGATTCATCTTCCCTTTCATTATAACCAGGGAGCCTTTGGTCACTTTGACCCAGTCACCTTCACCAACGTACCTCATCCCATTCTTAGCCAATGTGCCAAGAGAAATTACATTCTTCTAAATTTATGGAACGTACCAACAATCTAACTTCCTGACCATGCCATCATGCATCTTGATCTGCATCGTGCCACTACCTTTGATACTGCTCACCCAATCATCACCCATCTTGACTGTGCCATCCCACTCTTTAAAGGAGTCGAACCAGTCACGATTATACGTCATGTGATAAGATGTTCCAGAATCCAAGACCCAAGCATCAACAAAACTTGATTCACACACAGTCAGTACATCACCATCGTCTCCTGCATCAGAACTTTCTTGAACCACAGCAATAGTGTTATTGCTGCTTGATTCACTCTTGGATATCCCATTCCTCAGTTATGGACAATTTCGCTTGAAGTTCCCCTTCTCCTTACAATTATAACATTTCATGTTTGATGAAACTTTAGACTTTGATTTTGAACATGATCTCCCTCTGTTTCCCCCTTTCCTCTCTTCTATCCTCCCTCTCCCTGCAAACAAACTGAAACTGTACACCTCCTCTCCACCCAAAACTTTTCTTTTCAGTTCCTTGGATATCAAAGGTCCTTCACAGCATTCACAGTGATCGTTGTCCTACCATAAAGCATGGTATCAACAAAATTCTCATATGAGTTAGGAAGCGAACACAAGAGAATGAGTGCCTGATCTTCATCTTCAATCGTCACATCAACACCTTGCAGATCCAAGATGATACGATTGAAGTTATCCAGATGATATTTCACTCGGGTACTTTCAGATATTTTGAGAGTGTACAACCTTTGCTTCTGATACAACTTGTTCGTCAGTGAGTTGTTCTGGTACTTGTCACAAATTTATCCCAGAGCCCAGAAGCAATTTTTTGATCCATAACCTCCCTCGGTACTTCATCTGTCAAGCTAAATAGAATGACACTATGTGTATTCGTCAGAATATCCACCTTCTTATCAGCCGCCACGTCCTTTGGCAGTTTTGCCTCTAATATATGCACATCCGATGCGACCCATCCTTCTTCTTCACAAACAGAATCGGGGCTCCCCAGGGTGAACTGCTCTGTCTAATGAATCCCTTGTCTAACAGCTCCTGCAGCTGCGTAGACAACTCTTGCATCTCGGGAGGAGCCAACCGGTACGGTGCCTTGGCTATCGGAGCCGCACCAGGGACTAGGTCGATCCTGAACTCTACCTGCCGCTCTGGAGGTATTCCAGAAGCTCCTCTGGGAACACATCAGCGTAGTCTCGTACCACAGGAACCTCGCTTATCGTCACCTTACCCACCTCCCGGGTATCCATAACATACGTGACATATCCCGCGCAACCCTGTTGAAGGTAGCGCCTAGCCCTAGCTGCTGAACATACTGCGGGTCCATGCTGTGGCCTCTCGCCGTGGATTACCAACTCTCCCCCACTAGGGGTCCTGATCCGCATGACTGCCCCTTCGGCCCTATCGACCGGTAATCTGGGAACTATCTACCCTACTGTCACTAGCATATAATATCATGTCATACTAGCACATAAACATATCGCAGGTAGTAGAAAACCTAGATGGATATCACAGAGACAACCATCTAATCATACAACTCCTACTGGTGGGCCGGCATTGTGGCCGTAGACCCACCGCTACTGGAAGGTAACTCACCTCGAAAGTAGCTGCTGAAAGTCTGCTTGCTAAGCGCCTGACTGCTGAACCGGTAATCCTCCGGCTATAAATCATGAACATAGATTAGACACTCATAAATACCCTTAGGTCAAATGACTGACCCACCCCTGGTCCAAGGTCAACTCCTTGGTCAAAGTCAACTTCCAGTTGACTGGACTCGCCGAGTCATGGCACAGACTCGCCGAGTCCTTCTCCTACTAACCCGGTCCTACTCGACAAGTCTTTCTTCCCACTCACTGAGTCACCCTTAACTCACTTCTTGAGACGATGGATCCACCCGCAATCCGACTCGCCGAGTTCGAGAACAACTCGTCGAGTTCCCATGAGCAGATCTCCTACTCTCTTCCAAATCCTCATCAGAGCATCCTTTATGAGGATTTGGGTTTCTGGGACCATTGCTACACGTTAAATTGCTAATTTCGCAAGCAGATCCGAGGGGTTGGATTGCCAACACTTAAGCCCCTCATATTCAGTAACAGTTCATATGACTCGACGAGTTTGAAGAACAACTCGTCGAGTTCCAGGCAATCTTCATAGGACTCGCCGAGTTTTTCATCCAACTCGTCGAGTCTAAGGCCATCTTCATAGAACTCGCCGAGTTCCACTTTGGGACTCGTCGAGTCCCTTCGACCCATTTTCCATACATACCAAATCTGAGACATGCAACGCTTCTATACCATAGATCTATGCTCCTAGGGCATGCTTATCACGTAAAGTTGCAAACTTTACGTGCATGCATGGCCCTATAAGCTCAAAAAGGCAAATCCAAGCTCTTTAAGGGGTCATGCACTCCATAAGGACCTCAATAACTCCAACCACAGAGACTTTACACTTCTAAGATGTCCATAAGGTCCAATTCTGAAGTCCTTTCAGAACATAGAGCATAAACTCATGGAGTTTGAGGTTTTAGGGCTTGAAAGCCACTAATTTGGAACAAAAAGGGAATCTAATGAACTAGTGATCAAGGTAGGAACTTTTCTACCTGAATGGAAGCCTCTTGTAGGGTAGATGTCGGATCTACTTCCCCTCCTTGCACACTTCCACCACCTTCTTCCTCTCTTAAGCTTCAAACTTCCTTCATAAGGCCAAAATCACTCACAAGGACAAAAAGGGGCTAGGGTTTCGCTCTACAACTCTCCAGGAAGTGTTAGGGACAAGGGAGGCCGAGTTAGTGTGCTTAAATAGGGTGCAAACACCTGGGTTAGGGTTTTTGCCCAAGGCAAAAATCCCGCTTCTACTCGGTGAGTTGGTCCTTTAACTTGCCGAGTCCAAGGCAAAATTGCATAAATTACGAAATATAAATTACAAGGAGTATGTACTAGGAACCAGGTGCTACAAATCTCCCCCACTCATTTTATACTTCATCCTCGAAGTCTGCTGCACGATCCCGAAACAGCTCGGGGTAGTGCTGTTGGATTAGTGTCTAAGTCCACAACTATTTTGGTATGTACTTGACCCGATGGTGCATGGTCCTTTTGGGTTGCCTTCACCAAAGCAACTTGATAGGATGAATTATGGAGAGAAAGGATTAAATATGATTTATTAATATATTATGGGAATAATATATTAAAGGAGAAATCATATTGTTTAATTAATATTAGTCAAGAATTAATTGGTAATTAGTTTTGTGACTAAAAGAGATTGATTAAACTTAAGGGACTGGAATTGTAATTATAAGATAATTGCAATTTGGGCTATGGATTGTCTTAAATTAAGGAGTGTACGAATTCTATGGGGAAGCCCATAAGGAAATCGTCCAAGGCCTTAATTAAAGGAGTCTATGGGTTGCTTAGGGCTTAAGCATCCAAATTAGGGTTTCCTTGTTAGATAACCCTAATAGCCTCACTATATAAAGACCCCTTATGACCCAAAAACGTGGTGAAGCAACCTTCTAGGGTTAGAAAACGTTTTGGGCAGCCTCCTTCCTCTCTCATCTTCATCCTCTTGCTTATGGTGTTTGTGAACCATTAGAGGAGTGACATTTGTGACTCTATGCTTTCTAAAGTCAATAGAAGGAGATTTGGGATTGTTATTACTACATAACAATCAACGTAACATCTTAAACCTATTCTCATGTTAATATGATTACTTGAATGTTAGAATTAGGGTTTACAGTCTTGGATAACTTGCATGTACAATAGAGAAGCCTAGATCCAAGCATTAGGGTTTGTATAAGCACATTGGATGCTCTTAGGACCAAAACCCATCAGTGGTATCAGAGCCTAGACTGGTTTCGATTGTATTGATGCATTATATGATTAAAAAATTCAATTTTTGTGGTTCTGGAGGCTGGACTCGCCGAGTCCATATATGAACTCGCCGAGTCCATGCCTAACTTGGCGAGTCGGCTGGTCAGATGGAGGGTAAACCGGGATTTCTTGTTGTTTTTGCTTAAGGATACTTACCTTATCATATTAGATCAATATAAATCCGATTTTATGATATATTTGACTATATTCTTGATCTAATTGAAGATATTTATCAATTAATAAAATATTTGTTTCCTTATGTGATAATTGATTGATTATTTTGATTAAATTGGTAAATTGTTTTGCAAGAAATCATTAAATAAATCAAATATGGATAATTATGTGATTAAATGTTAATTAAGATTATTTGTTATTTGATCCCTGTTGTTATGAAAAGTTTCATATTTTCCCCTTTAGGTTTTATAGTTTAAATTTGAAGCCAAAAGTTTTGTTGTTTTGAAATTTAAATAGTTAAAACCCTAATGTTTTGAAAAAAGGTTTCAAAACTTGTCCTCAAGTTTTGAAATTTAAATTTTGATTAATAGTTTAATTTTGATGTATATTTAAATTCTAAACTCTAATGTTTTGAAATGTTTCAAAACTTGCCCTCAAGTTTTGGAATTTAAAAGTTGATTAAAAGTTTAATTAGGAATGTTAAATTCTAAAACTCTAGTATTGTTTTGAAAAAGTTCAAATCACTCCCTTATGGTTTTATTAATTAATTAAGGTGTATAATTAAAAGAGGTTTAATAAATCCATAAAAGTTTAGGTTAACAATTTAATTGAATTAAAAGTATAATTGTTAAATTAAACCACCTAGTATTTTAAAAGTGTAAAATACACACTATACTATATATATAACATTAAAAGTCTAACATTATATATATCTATGAGTAAAAGTTAGTCTTACCGTTAGTAGGCCTCATTCACGAAGCTGGTCTATAAGGGGTGTTTAAGGAAATTGCCTATAAAATGGCGATTGAATGGGTATCCACTCTTACCCACCGCACTCTTGACTAGTGGAGGGTCGTTAGCCGAACGGGTAGGATAGGACGAAACCTTCCATTATAAGTATAATGAATTATTAAAGTAACTAAATGTTTTCATAAAATTCCCAATCTTAGTTACTTAGGCTAAAGTGAATTGATGCAATTCCATGAAATTACACTTTGTGCCCTTGCGAAGACGTTAGTGGAGCGTGTGTGGTTAACCGGCACACTAAATGGTTCTAAGCAAAGGTAGCAAAGGGTGACTCAATGTTTGTCATATTCCGGTGGAGCGTGTGTGGTTTACCGGCACATCGAATAGGTGACTATAACATGTGAGGGCACCATGTAAGTTTGCATGGTTATTCACACCCGCTTTGTGATCCTCGGCATCCCAGTCACAAACAAGAGGGGCATATCGAGATTTAAACAAGCCATTGAAAGTTTAATGAATCTCAAAGGATCTAGGAGTTTTCATAGATTTAAAACTTAAATTTCTTTTTCGTTTTTCATGGTGGAAATTAGTGAATCGCCATTCACTTACCTTCAAATGTTCTGCAATTTGGGTTACGGCATCCCTCTCCTGAGTTGTAGAATATTGTGTTGGGTCCTAGCCTTAGTATCTCATTTGGGTGATTTACTAAGGGCTCAATCAATCAACTAACTTGAATTCATTTTCTCCCGTTTTGTAGATGTCAAAGTTTGACAACTATGGTCTTCTCAAGAGATCATACTTCACTTCCTCCTCCTCCTCCAATTATTCTCCCTAACCCACAAGTTCGAAGGCTTGAAAAGTTCAAGATCACTCAAGCCCTTTTGGCAAGTAAACATAAAGAAGGAAAGTCGGTGTGTGCACACGTCCTAGGGATGAAGTCACACATTGATAGGTTAAGAATAATGGGATCCGTTGTCTGTGAGGAGATGGCTGTTGATTGGGTTCTTTAGTCACTTCCTAACTCATATAGTGAGTTCCTAAGAGAGTACTATAT